>NW_027132569.1:1017500-3417500 GCF_026122565.2 Emydura macquarii macquarii | reverse complement strand
TCAAGGAAAATTCTTCCTCACTGGGATGAGGGATGCCTCATGGGAATTCTTTGTTAAAAGGCTCTCTGTCTTTGCTCCACTTGATCTCACAGTTAAGTTTGCTCCCTCTGCTACTTTCACATGGAGGAGAAAGGGGAAGAGGACCAACTAATAGGGAGCAGCAGGGAAGGGGGGTTTAGAGTTAGGGCACGCTGGCAGAAAGGACATCAAGGGTTACTGAAAGCTGCCATACTGTCCCCTGCCCTCTGCGGGAAGCATTCCCTCCCAAGCCCTGCTGGTGCCATAGTGGGAAAAGCAGCCGCAGATGTTGAAGACATCTCTGCAGTTGTGGTTTTGCTGCTTGGGAACAGGGAGTGCCTGTGGATGCACCTATCTGTCCTGTCTCAACTGACTGCATACTGTGGTGGCCTCCCTAACAGGTGACACTCCCATCCCGTTCTTGTTCCTTTTGTTCCTGGAGCCATTCCTTAGAGGAAGGTGGAGGGGGAAAAGGGTACAGCTACCATAAGGGTTTTTAGGATACGAAGAAGGGGACATCCAGTAAGCTATGGGAGGTTAAGGTCATGTGGTCTGCTCTAGTTTGTTAGACTGTAGGTGTGTGTTCATCTATGTGCGTGGATTGGGACTAGCTTGGAAATGAGAGGGACTGGGGAGCTAGATTGGCATGATATGGAAGGGACTTGAGAGGTACCAATAACTTGGATCAGAAGGAACTTGTTGCCAGATTGTATCTCAAAGCGAGAAGATGCTTGGGGAGCTCCCCTGTAAAAGGATGCTGGCATCACATCACTACTTAGGCAGATCAAGAGCATGAGATAAAGCTGCAGCTTGCCTGCCACATTCTGATGTAAATGATTTGTGGACTGATGTGCCTGGTGCAGGCAGTGTTACAGCAGCTCAGCCTGTTACCTCGTTAACTCAGCCTCCTACTGACGTTGGAGGAGATCTGCTTTCTGAAGAAGTAACATGCCTTAATAATCATTTCCTCCGGGAGGTAAATTTTATAGAGAAAATTTTCATAGACTGAAATTAGTCTGTTCCAGTAATACCTTTCGCTCTCTCACCAGAGGGCTTGTCAAATCAGACACAAGGTACGCTGATGATGAAGTGTAGTCATTTACCGCACCTCAACCCCTCTGTATCCCCAACCCCACACACATGCACCAAAACAGAGTGCAGCTTCCTGCTCCCTCCATCCCACTCTCCTGAGGACAGTGAGGTTCCTCCCACCTGTCTAGGACTCCTCAGTGAGCACCAGAACCATTCCCCTCTCAGCCTCCCTGCCAGACTCATGTCTTCTGTCTGACTGCCTCCTCTCAGCTGCCGACACCACTTCCACGCATAGAGCAGCTCTGGGCTCCAGGCCATTTTGTTTTCCTGTCCCTAGCCTTAACTGATGATGTGCCCCACCTCCGCACCAGCAGGTTCCCAACTTGAGGAGGTGGAGGGGTTTGACAACCAACAGCAGAGGGAAGCTGGTCACATAGCAAACTGGGGGGAGGAGGAGTTCCTCTCACAAGCAGAGATGCACGATGGAGCAGGACTTTGCACCAACTCAGGCTGGTTACCCAACAAGAAACCACCTCTCTGAATTGGCATAGCGTCCTCCAGCAGTCCCCCCAAAACCTAGGCAAATAGCCAGTCTCTAATGATCTGATCCTGTGAGGTGTTAAGCACTCTCAACTTCAATAGAGTTTAGAGGGAGTTGAGGGTGTTCTGCACCTCACGGAATCAGGCCTATGGTGTATTATATCACAGATTACTTTGCAGAGATGGCCTGAACCAGAACTCCAGATCCACATACCCCCACACTGTGGGAAAGCTCTCATCTAGATTCAAATTTCAGTGCTCAATCTCACCTCCATTAGCTAGTAGTAATCCCAAGTAATAATTATAATTAATAAATGGGATAGGTAGGAAAGTTTTACCACTAGCAAACTTCTGCTATTGGTTCAATGGTAATAAGATTATCAGGGGAATGGAAGGCCTGTCTTACGAGTTGAGACTGGAAGACCTTGGCTCTTTTAGTCTAGCAAAAAGAAGACTGAGGGGAAGTGATTGCTCTCTAAAAACACATCAGGGAAGTAATATATCAGAGAGATGATGAGCTATTTAAGCTAAAGGGTATGTATATAACAATAAATGGATATAAACTGGTTGTGAACAAATTCAGGCTGGAAATCAGAAGAAGATTTCTAACCATCAGAGGGGTGAGGAGTTTTGGGGGCAAACAACTTAGTTTAAAGAGAGAGTTAGACAAATGTATGATTGTGTGACAGGGTAGCTTGTGATAGTAGGGAGCAGGGCTCAGCAGCCCTAGGGCTCACTGATTGTCTTGTGTTCATGAAAGTTCATGCTCCCAGGTTATAACTGATCACCTGAAGGGGTCAGGAAGAGATTTCCCCCCCACCACCATCCGGAGTTGTTGGGTGGAGGGTTTTTGTGGTTTATATCTCTTTCTTCTGAAGCATCAGGGATGACCATGACTCTGAGGTGGCACCAAACATTTTCTGTCTTTTGTGCTTGGCTGGCTGGTTCTTGCTCACATGCTCAGGGTCATATATGGAGTCAGGAAGGAATTTTCTCCCAGGTCAGATTGACAGTGATCATGGGAGTTTTTTTGCCCTCCTTTGTAGCATGTGAGTGTGGGTCACTTGCCAAGATTAACTGGGTATATCTCAATTATTTACCTGTCTAAGTCCCTATTCTTTGCTCATGTACATAATAGTCTAGTCTGCTGTGGACAGTAATACTTTGGTCTAATTTTTATTGTTTGATTTAGTGTGTGGGTGGTATTGTGATGTACAGGAGGACAGATTAGATGATCTGGTGGTTCTTACTGACCTTAAACTCTATGACTGCATTTGTTAACAAATATACAAAACTCAAAAGAAATAAATGTAAAATGGGGAGTTTTAAAAAAGATTTCTCAGTCTTCCTAGAACTGCTCTAACAGTGAGAACAGGATGGCTTGATATTCTGCTGCTGTTATTCTATTTCTCTCTAAGTAACCCACAATGTTAAAATGATTGAATATTCTTGTCACCTTTCCTTGACTAATTATTCTTTGTTCATGTTTTTGTTTTGTTTTGTTTTGTTTTATTTTGAGGAGAAGTGGGTCTGGAGAGAAAAAAAAGATTAGAATGACAAATTGACCAAAAAGGGAAAAAAATGACAAATAGGTGGGTTAAAATCTGCCAAAAATCTTGGAATAAATAGGACTTCTGCTAAAGTGCATTGAGGAGGAGGCTGATAATAGTTCTTTATATATGTGGGGTATTTTAAGTGTGAAATCTTTCTTTTTAAGAAAAGTTAAAGCTTTCTAAAAGCTATATCACATTTACAATGGAGTATTTAAATAGACTTTACCAGATTGGTGAAGTTTTGTTTTTTAAGTACAGTATTTTGGTTTAAGTTAAAAATCATCACACCTAGTTCACTGCTTTATGCTAATTATTATTTATTATTTGTATTGCAGTAGCACCTAGAGATGCCAGTCAAAAATCAGGGCCCCAGTGTACTATGCACTATACACATCCATAACAGAAAGATCATCTCCAGCCCAAAGAGCTGATAATCTACAAAAGTAGCTCCATCAGAGACATGGGCAGTTAATTTACCATTAACCAGGATCTGTTCATTCCTTTTCAGAGAAGTGACAAAGTTGCTTCGTGATTTTTTTCCCTGTAAATGGAGACAAGATAAATGTGGCTAAGTATGATAAAAAGTGCAAGGCATCAATGCCACTTTCCAGGGAAGGGAGGAGGGTTCTGGTGGAAGTCAGGATCCACAAGTTAGAGAGAAGGAGTTTTGGGTTCCCTGTTTTAGAGCTCAAATTCTGTAGTGAATCTGCCTTTGTATCAGACCCAACTCTCAATGAATCAATGGGAGTTTTTCCGCTAACTTCACTGGGAGTTGGATTGGTCCCTGTGAGCCTGAGAGAACCAGCAGAGAGCATACCAGTAGTCAGCTGGAACCCCTTTTGGATAAATTGTTTGTGGCTCCTTATTACAATGCAACCAGATATGTTTAGCCCAATTGACTGATCATTGTTCTTTTTCCTTTTGCTCATGTTATGGAGATTCTTGAACTGTGGTATTACTAAGGTCCTGATTCAACACAGGACTTATGCACATGCCTAACTCTAACATTGACTTCACAGGGACTGTCCACATTCTTCAAGTTAGCCATGTGCCTTGCTAAGTTGGGGTCTTCATCTATTTTTCTCTCCTCAGGTTTCTTTTCTTCTCCTTTTTTTTTTTTTTTTTGGAGGGGTGGGAAGAAGACTTACTTAGATTCTGAAGATGAGATCAAGTTATTCCTCAGTGTGACTCAGTTGATTTAATGGAATTAAGCCAGGAATGAAGTTGCCCTATGATTTTCTTTAATTATGTGGCTCTGAAAAATGTCACTCGGTTACTCTAAGGCAGCTTGGCCCTTATACCACTCTGGCAGTGTCAAGGAGGCCTTCAGGTGGGTGTCAATGAGAATTTGGCCCTTGCTTTATGTATGCTGCATTTGAATACGTTTTAGATAGAGAAAATGTGGGCTGTTTGTAACTTAAACAGCACTGGGGTAAAATTCCTTGCAGGCAAGTCAAGCAGTGCTGTTCCTCATTCTGCCCATGAAGATTGTGCTCACATTGCTCTGTAAGTAAAGTCTGTTATGATGGAGCTTTTCTTATCTTTGTTTGAGCAATGTCTTAAATCTGCCCTTTTTGTTTGCAACCATTGGAGACTATTCTGCACATAATGAAGAGTTGGCCTTATTAGTGCAATAGTTTTCTTTTCATCATTCCTCTTTTTCTGCATGGCTATCTGTGACTCAGATTGAATGCTCTTAAGGGATAGTTTCCATATGGCAGCTGGGCTATTTAACTCATAGGTTGATAGGACAATGTGTTATTAAAGTCTAAGTATTCAATGGCTTGCCTTCCTTTTAGTAGTCTCCTTTCAGAAGAAAACAGTATGTGCACATCTGGTCCTGGAATCTTTTCCTAATTAATCATAACATTTTGCACATCACAATGTAAAATATTGTACTTTTAAGACATAATAAATAGTCACTTCTGAAAATTTGGCCCTATATCTTTTTCTAGATAGGTACAGGTATACTTTTGTATTTGATTTAAACAACCATTACATAGATTTAATTCTCAGGCATCTTTCTATCTTTGTGTTATATAACGCCACCTATATCTTTAGTGTCTGAGCGCCTTCACATAAAATTGCCAGCAATAGCGAAGTCCCTAATCGAGTCCCCCACTAGGGATTTTGCTGTTACTGTCAATTTTATTTGGAAAGTTTCAAACTGCTGACTCTCCTTATGTCCTTCGTAATTTCATGCCAGAATTTCTATACCTTTAAGAAGCATGTTTTGTGGCCCAGGTATTTTCATTAGCACAGTTTGTTGCTTTCCTGAAGGGTTTTTCTTTTCCGGAAGTCCAATCTGACAGCTTCTGAAATTGGAACAAAGCATATTATTATTTCGTGTCTACAGAGTCTTTTTCATCTGATTATTTCAAAGTGCTTTATAAACATGGATGGGTAAAGTGAAGCATAGAATGGCTGCAGGTGACTTTCCCAAGGACACAAAGTAAGGCGGGGCAGAACTATAAATAAAAGCCAGGAATCCTAACTCTCAGTCCCATTCTCTTATTACCAGACGTCTGACTCAGAAATACACAAGTGATGCAAGCTCACAATGTGTTGTCTTTTTATGAAAATTATACCCACAGTTGAGTCACATTTACCCCAGTCAAAGATACCAAATTTACTAAGGGAGGGAAGTCACTTCACTCTATGGAACCCAAATAATTGGGCTGTATGCTGATGAGTGCACAGTAGCTGTAAGAAATAAATATCCTTTCGGACATAGGACCAGGAAGCAACACAGCTTCTCTCAGTAATTTGTGCAGAGAGTTAGGAGCATTATATTATATTGTCATGGATCCCATAGCCGCTCACCCTAGTCTCACTATCTTCACTGTCCTATGAATAGCTGGCATGGAGATCCCATCAGTGATTATGTATTATGATTTATTATTTGTATTGTAGTTCTTAGAGGCTGCAACCAAGATCAAGGCCTATTGTGTTAGGCACTGTACATACACATAATGAAACACAGTCCCAGCCTTGAAGGAGTGACACTTTAAAAAGACAAGACAGACAATGGGTAGGAGAAAGGAAGGATGATTATTCTCAATATACAGATGGGGAACTAAGGCATCTGAGTTTTGTGTCTTAAGTTTAAGAGCCTTGCTCAACATCAAAGAGGGAGTCTATGGCAGAGGCAGGAATTGAGCTCAGATCTCCTGAATCTACTGCCTTGAGATAATACTTACTCTGTGGGGTGCAGAGGATGCTGAGAGACCCCCTTGTGTATGCTCTACCCATGGCTTCCACCCACAGTGTCCCATTATGGGATTTACATGGTGCAGAGGGCTTTGTGGGGCACCAAGATGAATTTCACTCTGGTTAAATAAAATTCCCTGTATCTAACAAGTGCAAAAAATACTTGAGCTTTTTATTTTTCATGTAGGATCTGGATATTGCTGTCAGCTGTACTGCCTCAAGCAGCAGCAGCAGCCACCTCTTGCCTTCATCAAAGTAATAGTATAATCCCAAATTCACCATCTACTGTTCTCTGCATGCAGTTTCTCTGACAGCTATCGTTCTTGTTTGTTTGTTAGGTTATGGCAATGAGCTGCACCGCCAACCATGCAAGATCGTGTTTAGTTTGGCAATGATTAATGATGTGCCACGGGAGAAGGAAAGTTTGTTAAGCCTCCTTGCAGAAATGATCAACCAAAAGCTGTGGATTAATTTGTTTTGTTTTGTGTTCTCTCTCTCTCTTTAATAATCAATCCTATTTTTATTTTCCCTTATAAAGTACTGAAGCCCATTAAATCAACCAGAGTGCACATATATTCTGAGCCTTTCTCTCCCAAAATACATGATTCCTTGGGGAGCAGAAGGGTGATAGGCAAACTAGAGTCAGTCTTCAGCAGGCTGGGCTTCTTGACATAGATTCTGATGGCAAGTGAAATGACATGGGGTTTTGTTCTTCCCCTTATCAGCTGCCAGCAACTCTTCCCTAAAGCAGAGCAGGTGATGCCGTGAGATCTGGTCCTCCCTGCTCTTCAGGCAGCTGTGTTTCCCAGCTTCACTTTTCTTCTATGGAAACAACCAATTCGGTTCTGCCACCCCTTCTCTGCTGTGTTCTTTGGCTTTTTTCCCAGTTCACAGCTGCCACACAGTGTATTGCAATGCTCTTTTATATTTCTCCCTAGTACTATAATACCATACTTATAAGGGTGCCCCATGCCTGTCTCTTTCTTGAACTATAAAGTGATGTGTCTCCATGCATGGTTTTTGTGGTGGTATTTGGTATTACTCAGTATGCTCATGGGAACACTTCATAATTCCAGAAAGAGAAAGCAGACGGAGCCCAACATGCAGTGGAAGAAACAGAAGGTGATAAAAAGTACAGTGTGTTACTTACCATATAATGATTGCCATAGTAAATATCTTGAACTGGTGTGTGTGTGTGTGTGTGTGTGTGTGTGTGCGCGCGCGCGCGCATGGAGAGAGGGGGACACACACATGCAAATATGTGCCACTCCACTTCAGAATCAGAACTACAAATGATTTAAAAAATTCTAAATTTTCCAATGAAGAACAGAGATACAAAACAAACACATGGAATTTTTTGTCTGCCATGATCTCAGTTTTTGTTTGATTGTTGTATTTTGATGCAGGGAGAGGGTTTTTTAAAACTGGTATTCGTAAATATGTCTGTCCTCTCGCATTCTGATATATTGTGTCGTCAAGTGTTAAGTTCTGCACAGAACGCACACCACCTACTGGCTCCAATTCCAATGCACTCCAAGCAGCATTGCTTGCCCCAGTCTCATCCAATATAAATTCCCCTGTCCCTTCTCCTTAACATCCTCCAAGATCAGACAGTAAAACTGTTCTATGGATCCCATTGTCTTCACTACATCATATGCTCTTGACTGCATTCCAGTTTCACAACATAGTTAAGGATCTGAAGGAGGAGGAATAGCATTTCAGTACATTTGACCCCAATTGCCCATCATCCCAAAGAGAAATACTGAACTTGTGCCTGGAGCACTGTGTGTGTGTACATGGGACATGTTCACTGTAGCACAACATGTGCTCTTTGAATTGTTGTGGACCCAAGAGAGTTAATAAAAGAAAATTCTGATATATAACTGCTTAATCACATTTGAGGCATTAGGGGAACTTCAGAATGAGACTGTTTTGTTTTTTTGAAATGCTACATTTTAGAGCCTACAGAGGTTGACAGTATCCTTTTAAAGGAAAACAAATGGCTTGCAATAAATTCTGAAAAGATTTTTCTTGTCTGAAGTGACTCAGCAAGTAGCCACGAAGTTATTGGAATGAAAGAGGCTGCAGACTTATTAGGTATCAAGATTTACAACATGAAGAAGTACAATGATTTTGTTACAGTGATGCCATTCCTGTTACCATAGTTAAAGGTCTTTCCATCACTGAGATTATAAACTCCTCTGTCCAGCTGTTTATACTGCACCATAATAATTGGTTCCAGGAGGTAACTTTGTTTTAAGAAGTTATCAACCCCGGATGGAATGCTGGGGGAGGGGAGGGAGTGGGAGCAAGGGTTAAATTATTTATGGAAAATAAATTCATTTGAGTCCAAATCCTAAAGTCTTTTCTCAATCCTTCTTTGAGCACAGTCCCATTGACATTAGTGGGCGTTTTATCTGAATGAGAATAAAAAACTAAATAAGGACCTCGGGATCTAGCCTTGGGTTGTAGGAGTGGGGGGATGAGGGGAAGTACTAGTTTCAGATATTTCCAATCAAGTGCAATGTAAGACAGTGAGGAGGCTTGCCATGGGAAGGAAAGGACCAGATTAAAAATTATGGCTGCTTCTCGGCTGTTTGGTCAAGATTGTATGTAGTAATCAGATTTATTATCTGATATGCTCTCTGCTGGGGTAAGTGTATCTGTCCTTGAAGGCAATAGACTAGGTGATCTAATAGATCTGTTCCATCCCCAACTGCTAAGACTAATTATTTTGTCAGTCAAACTAAAGCACTTACATTCCTTTGTATTGATGCCAGGCAATTACGCTAGTATTAACTGTGTGATACATCAATGGTTCTTACCACTGGGGGTACTTAATTCTCCTGTACCATATATGGACCTCAAGAGACTTCCCTTTGATCTGAGAAAAGTCCCCACCTCTTCCCAACAATCAAAAACACAGGTCTCACAGTTTAAACCATGAAAGCTCAATGCAGTTCTTGTAGCCGAATATGGCAGCTTTGTCATGTAAGAATAGCTTTACATGCTTTGCTTTCTGTATTCCTGTTTATGTTCCATGATACAAAGGGGGAAAATGAATGTGCATTGTTGTCATTTATTATTTGTATTACACAGCAGTGCGTGGATGCTCCAGTCAGGGATCAGAGCCTTGTTATGCTAGACACTGTACAGACAAAAAAAAAAAAAAAAGATGATTATTTGTTAGGATTTTTTTCCCAATTAAAATAATTTCCGAAAGATTTTTAGCATATAGGCTAATTTGCACATGTGCAACTGCTAAAATCAGAGTTTGGTCTGTACCAGCCCTGAAGACACTTGTTACGATCCGTCAGGTCTGTAATTTGTGAACTCAGAAGATTTACACAATAAACAATAATAGCATTTATAGGCACGAGTTAAGATCTAACAAGTTAGAATGGATTTGCTCTATTCACTGCTTCATATATTTTATAAATTATTTAATTAATTCATGTGAGATTTTTTTTATTCTTCCAGCACTGAATGGACCATTTGATATCATTGATGCAGCTATCACTTAAAATACTCGCACGTTAATTTAAAGAGTGCTAAGGAATTGCTATTTTGTAGACATATTTTTTAGCTCATTGCTTTCTTCAGTGATCTGAAAATATCAAAATAGGAGTTTACCTGAGAATTATTATAGCCTGTTCATTAGACTGCATAATAAAATACAAATTTATCGAGATAAACAGTACATCTTTGCAAATGCCTGAGTCTGTAGTTTGCAGACCTTGGGCCAGCTCCTCGGCTGATAGAAATTGCCATCGCATCATTGAATTCAACAGAGCTATACCAAATTACATCAGCTGATGATTTCGCCTGCTGTGTTTCTTCACAAAGGCTTATATGTGTGTGCACAGGACAGAGGACTCAATGCAAAAACACAATTCCATTCTCTCTAGTAGAGTATGCAAGGTACACTTCATTATGTACCGTGAATGTTTCCTCCTTTTAATAAAAGGAAATTTTAAAAAATGTTAAAACAATGATGTATATTAACAAAGGTCAGGAAATTAAAAATGAAGACTGCCAACTCAACCTTGAGCTATATCATCGTCATTTTTCCTTTGTTCATGTAAATTAAAGCTAAAATTTGAACATTTAATTTGAAATTCCTGCTTTGGTTGGTTAATTTAGCTGTTATGGGCTAGGTAATGTTCTCAGTTATGCCAATATTAAGCCCAGGATATCTATATTTCAATAGCAGAGCTGGTCAAAATTATTTTACCAAAAAGGTTTCCTGATGAAATACAGAGTTTTTTAAATTTTCATTACGTTTCATTTTCATTGTTTTCTGATTTTCTAATGAGAAAATTTGAAATGAAATGTTATGTTTCTAATCATCATTTAGACACTTCCAAATGTGTAAAATGCTGATAATTTGGAATGAAACATTTCATTTTAGTTGGAACTATTTCTGAATCAAATTTTTTTTGGATCTTTTCATTCCTTCAACTTTGCATCCCATTTCATTTCAACTTTGCATCCCATTTCAGGACAAAAACAAAAGTCAAAATTTCAGAATTTCCCTTGGGATTGAAATTTTGTTTTCTAAACAGCTGTATTCATAAGTTGCTTGGTGTATAAACTAGTGTAATTTAGAGCAGTACCATGTCCTATAACTTTAATTTAACTTTTTGGTGACTATTTTTTCTATTAAATTAACGTATGATATTGTCAATCTAAAAGTTTGCCTATTCCTCCTTATCCCTCCCCCATACGGCAATCTGTGGGTACACAAATCTATAACTGAACTTTGTCTTGTTTGAACATATATTAATTAACATGTTACTAAGATGGTTGCAAATTCTAATGGAGACACCACACAAATATTTGTTTTAGGACATAAGTATTTGTTTCTAGTCATGTTTAATCTAAATATTTATGTCCTGTCTCCTTTAGAATTTACAGCTGTCAGTTAACACATTAATTATTGCAAGTTAAAACATGATTAAAAATTCAAGTGTAGACATTCTCTCTCTCTCTCTCTTACTCTCACTCTTTTTCATCTCCTCTCCCTCCTTGAAAACTTGTTTGAGTAGCTCAGTACATTTTATTAATGAAAAGTCCTAGATTAAATGCCACCCACAAATGATTTGTGTATGTTTTATTTTGCCAAAGGGCTTTGTCAGATAGTGTGAGAAATAATGTAATTTTGGTTGAACTAAGATTTCAATTAACTAACAAGTGAGTTTGCAGAGACTGTCATATTAACTTTGTACATCATTTTACTCAGGCAGAAAAGCTTTGTCATTCAGGAGTCATCTCTCGCCTCACTTATTCCAGAGGCATGATGAACAGAAAGGAGACTGATTTAAGTCTCATTTTTGGGTGCAAATATTCGTCTCCTTCTGTACATAATTCTGTACATGTAAAGAAAGGTGATTCTCATCCTTCAGTAGTTCTTATTTAAATAAAAGATGGACCAAGGAAGTGCTGTTTGGATGGTTCAGATTATGTTTAGATGAATGTTCAGGGCTCAGTTTTGAAGCCAGATTGTGTGCAGATTCAATAAGGTACAAGGGGAAGTAACAAACAGATGTCATAAAACACATAAGGTGTTACGTACGTTTTTTATTCCATTTGTTTATCTAAGTCTATAAATGTTGGGGTACTTCACCTTAACTCTTTATATGGCCGAGGGGATGGCAGAGACTCCCACTGCTGACTGAGCTGCTCTTTGCCACAGGGCACTGGTGTTAATGCAAGCTGTTAGTACTGTGCCTTGAGGGCAATAAACTTGACCAAGTGACTTTGTCACCAAACCGTCCTGTGGTCTTTCCCTATAAGTAACATCAAAGTCTGCTGAATTAGCAGGCTGCACTCTCTGCTATTGCTGAGAACACTGAAGCTCCAAGGACAGAAGCCCTGAGCAGCTGTAACAGCTGATGAGCTTTAATAGCGTTTCCCCAACAACAGCTTTCCACCCTTCTTACACCTCTGCCCAGACCCTGGTCGTCCTTCATTTTCATAGCTATACCCTTCTTAGCAGTCTTCTTTCTTCTTATCTTGCCCCCTCCAATCTATTCAGAGTGCCACTACTGAAGTCATCTTCCTTTCCCATCTCTCCAGCCACATCACCTCTTTCCTAGAAATCCTTGGCCTTATTTTTGTCATTTACGGCCTCAAATTCAAGCTGCTATTCCTCAAAGTCAAGGCCCCTGCTTATATTTCTGATTTCAATAAAACCAAAATAATGGTACAAATGGACTGGAGATTTCATGGAGAACCCATGCAGATATGCGTTCGCCAAGGAAAACGTGTCAGTGCAGCTAGCAGATTATACTTCTGAAATGAAACGTAAAACCCAGCCATGTGCTCAGGTCCCAGCAGATTTTTTCTTTTGCCTGCAGTAGTGCAGGGATATAATGAGTCTCGTGCAGCAATTAATGATCTATTTCCTCTGAACTGTATTTACAGAACACCCAGGCACACCAGTGGCAAAGCTATCTTCATTACCTCTACTCCTCCCCTCATTCTCAGCTTCCCTGCATCCTGTTCCTCATCTTATCTCTGTTCAGCCCCCAAAGAGTAATCTTTGGTAGAGTGCTGAGGCCATGGAGCCTCTTTTCCCACCTGCCCGTGACTCAGGAGAAATGGAGTTGATGGTTTTCCCCCTCTTCCATAGATCTCTGATAAGCAACAATCGCCCCAACCACTCTGTCCAGTCTGGCTCCTCACAGAGCTGGGAAGCAGCTGTTGCTGGTGAGTGATAAGACCCAGAGAAAGATGAGAAAATCAGGAAGGGGAGACATTTGCTCAGCATCCTCAGGAATGGCCTCTGGGAGCTGAAAAGCAAAACAGATATTTTCCTTACCTCATGCTCTATGCTCATAACTTTCCTCACCACTCCCTCTCCTTCCCCCAGCCATGCTCATATGTTTCCTCACTATTTCTCTCCAGAGTAGGCATAAAAAAGAAACAAATAGAGGCTCATTCCTATCCACAAACCTCCACACTCTTCCTCGGCAGAGGACAGGAAATTCCTTTGGAGAATGAATCCTGAATCTGAGACTTGAATAGAAAGAGATCAGCCTTGAAGAACTCTGAGGCTATGGCACTGTACTCTTACAAAATCTGATTTAGGGACGCTGTCGCAACCCCTGCCTCGCTCCACACCCATCCCACATCCATTTCTACAACCACCAAATGTGCTGATGCATTGATGCTGGATGTTTCTGCTAAAACAGTCAGTACTGAAAAAGTTAACAGTGTTGATATTTAAATGACCTGTTTCAAACATGGCTATGTTAACTCAATCTAGGTACCTTTTAGTTCATGCTAGCAGGATCTATATGTGCATGCTGCAACTCACATTTCCGTAGTCCGCACTGTGGGGCCACGTAGACAAGCTCTTACTGTAGATCCAAAGTGTTCAGAGTTCTGATGTGCCTACTTGAACAGGATAGTCTTTATTTCACATAGAAATAAATTCCCAAACCAAGAGATAAGAGAGTGAAAAAGAGAGAACAAAAGAGAAAAGATAGGAGTGGTGGAGAGAGAGAATTAATCAAAACGTGACATGACAGAGATGACGTCAAAAGAGGATGTGTTGAAAGCCAGCTAAAAAGTTATGTATGAAGTTAGATAACATAGTAATGCACAATTTAGATAGATTAGATTAGATAAAATAGATATGAAAGGTACAGCTGTTTCATTCCACAGTGACTTAAGGTTGGGCTTAAGTCACTGTGCTCTACAACATAAAAAATATATTTTCTTTTTTACCACTCCAACTCTGAATGTTCTCTGTTAAATTGCCCACCTTTAGCAGAATGCACAACTCACAGTTCTGCCTCACCGCATAACAGGGCGTCAGTCTAGGAAAAAACCAAACAAAAAATGTTACAAAACAGAGAAAATGTTCCCCCTCAAAATCTGATCCTGTATATTTCCTATGACCTCAAAAATATAATCCATTTACAGTCACCATATATATAAAACACTGAAATCTGGTGTACACTCAAAATTTAGGTCAACCTGGCTATGTAGCTCAGGAGTGTGGAAAATTCACACTCAAGAGACATAGTTAACTGACCTAAGCCCCAGTGTAGACGTCACTAGGTCAGTGGAAGAATTCTTCCATCAACCTAACTACTGCCCCTCAAGGGGGTGAATTTACTACAGCAATGGAAAAATTCTTTCCATCTCTGTAGTAAATGTCTGCACTACAGTGCTACAGCAGTGTAGCTGCAGCACTGCCGCTGGAACTCTAGTAGTGTAGATATAGCCTGAGAAACACTGAGGAAAAGAGTTCCTTTAATTACACATATATGGTCAAATTTATAAATGTGTTAATCCTAAACTTAGAGCAGTTTATCTTCCCAGAAGCGGTAATCAAGAGCTGGCAACTTAGCTTTAGAGATTTTGAGCAGATAAGAAGTTCTTGGCAGCGGTTCCCAATGCTAGGGAGACAGCTCAACTAACAGCTATGATACTTAGGTCGACTTGTTAAATACCGTTCTACTACTAACACTAAAAGGAAGATGATCACCCCAATGGCTTAGTTCTGGCGCACACTAGGTTTTAAGGCATGCCTGTTAACTCTCCAATCTGGTGCTACTGGGAAAAAGAAGTATTACAAAGAGGAGCCTATAGACTGGATAGTTATCTAATAATTCCCCTCTGGTTAGCTTTCAAGATTATATATTGTATTGGTGAACACACGCATTGTTTGCATTACAACAGGTACTGTAAATACACGAGCAGGAGTGTTCAATGGGATTACCTGTGGCCTTAAAGTTAAGCGTGTAAGTGTTTGCAGCATTAGGATCTAAGTTAATGATTTGATTGACTGAGGTGCTGAGCGCGCCACTTCAGTGGAAGCTGAGGGCACTCTGGATCTTTGAGAATCAGGCCACACAGCTAGGGGCCTAACTTTAAGTATCTACATTTGAAAATTTACTTTAAGGTTAGCTGCGGCATGGTTTGAGGTGCAGAAATTATGGCTGTAGGTTGAATGTAAAACCTCTTGGAGTGAACAGTCCTGCATTGGGCCTAAAAGAGCTGAATTAACTACGATATTTTAAAACCATGTTCTAGCTGAGGTCTTGAAGTTAAAGATGCTCAACTAGAAGCTGTAAAAATATTGATAAATGGAGGGGGGCTACCAAAGGCCAAATTCATGGTCATTGGAAAAACTGAACTGGGGTGGTATGTTTTCCTTCACTGGTGCTATAATTGCTGCCAAGAAGACAGAAAAAGAAAGATGGAACCAGAAAGCATTTTGAACATCTGGTCTGTCTAATATGGGTTTGTGAATAAATGATATTACATTAGCAGCATCTTGTCAATATTCTTTTACGTGGATTAGATTTCACAATCTCCTTTAAGGCCTGATCCAGTGCCCAATGAAGTCACCAGAAGGAGTCCCATAAACTTTGGATCAGTCCTTTCACAGTCAAACAATGTGATAGAGTGCGCATTTATGTTTAATATCTGAGGTAATGTAAAATCAGTAGAACCCAGGGATGGTATATTTAAATTTGGACTCATGTAATCTGTTTGCTGTAATATACCCAATGGGAAAAGTTATTCTTTCCAAATGATCATTTTAAAAGCATGCAAAATTCCTCTTTAAAATGGGGGAGCGAGTTACCAATATGTTAAGTAGAGTAACTAGTTAGAAGAGGTCTAGCTGGTGGACTGCAGACCATCCCGGTATGTGGTGGAAGGAACAGCAGCTGAAACATGGAATAAAAAATCCTAGATATTTTTACTGATGAATTATCCTTAAAAATTTTTTATAAATACTGCCTAAATACCACAATGATTGGGATATTAAAATGTGTGGATTTATTGATAGGACCCTCTGCTTTGTTTGGGCCAGATTCTGCCAAACTTATGAAGAGTAGTATCTTACTCTGCAAGTATGTACTCAAAGTAAAGTGGTACTGGAAAATGACCCTTTGGTAGGAGATGTGGAAAAGGAAACTTGTTCTTGGTTAAAGAGACTTAATTATGAGGAAAAAAACATCATCATCTTTTGGAAATGGATTGTTGGAAAAAGCTCAGGAGTGTGCAGTTCATGCAATAGAGAGGTTTTCTTATCTTTTTTAATTGCTTACATTTGCGTACTGCACTTGGTAACAAGACTAGGATGAGTGTATAGCTCATATCTAAAAGGGAGGTTTCATCTCAGGAAATGAATGTCAAAAACACAGCTCAGATTATGACAGTTTTCAAGATTGATGCAGCGAAACTAAAGCAATAACATACACGCATTTGGGAAAAGAAAAGTTTTCAGAATGCATAGGCTCCTAAGGGATCAAACTTTCAATTTTAGAAATATTAGTGAAGATGAAGGAATAAAGAAAAGAAAAAATATGGAAGAATATTTTTATCCTCTTCTTCCCCCCAACTGTTAATTCCTATCACAGATCTGCTTTGATATGGGCTGAATGTTACTATTTCCTCCTCCTCCTCCTTCTTGCCAGCCTGGCTTGGCTGTGAGGGGCAAAAGTCTGAAATTGGGTTGTTTTTTTTAACACTACCAAGAGACAGAATCAGATAAGCATTTAAAGTATGTAATTTATACCAGCACTGAGGAAAAAAGCAAAGAGAGAGAGAGCAATCTGTGATACATATTTATTGATACTGGTGCCAAACAAACCCCCTAAGTTAACTGTTTTCTCCTGGTAAAATAGTTAATATGCAGCTGCATCACTGTTGCCCAGACATTTTTTATTCTAATTCTTTAGTTTGCATTTTTTGTGGTACTGCTTCAAAAGCAATCCTATAATAACCCTAGCAAATTGATCTTCCTCTCCTGATTTTATAACCTTTTGTTATTAGCTTCATTTCCTACTCTGTGTACTCTGCTTCTTGTGAATCAGTAATGGAAGCCTTAGACAGTGTGAAGATCAGTGACCTTCTAGGCTGAGAGTGAAACTCGAGTGATTGAACCAAATAGTCTTGAGAAAGGGAAAAGGGGAAGAAACTGGAATGAAGGAGAAAAGCACATCATAATCACACAGCAGATGTACCTGCATATATATCACAGGGCCAGATGCTCCCCTCCCTATATGAAGCAAAGAATAGAGCAAAGGACTGCAGTTATCAGATTATTGCATTGCCCTCTGCTAAGGAGGGCAACTTTAAACTCCACTAGGTGTGCCATAAGAGCCCTTCTGGTGGATGCTCCCCAGCTTTCTGAACTATCCACCCAGCTCCAGCCCCCCAACAGTTTGCACTGTTGCATTTCATCTCGACGCAGACTTTCTGAAGGGGGTCCATGGTCTAGGCTGAGTTGGCAGAAACCAGAGAGTTAATTCAGTCTCTGGACTCTTACAGATGATACAATTTTCTACAATAACAACTGTGTTGGGGCATTTGATTTTGCTGGTTCCCCTGACAAGATTAATATAGAAGAGACCCCAACCGTCTCTCATTGTTGTGTCCCCAAACCATGCTACAGGCTTGGACAAACTAGGGCTATCGCATGGTACTGTAAGACAGACATTCACTAGAAAATGGGAATCATGTTTTAACTGTATTAGTAGATAACTGTATGAATAATGAGTCCCCCCAAGAGGATTATTTATTGTAATGTAGATGAGCCCTTGTTGCCATATATGGCACCCAGTTCGAGGTTAAAGCCTTTGCTGTCCATTGTGTAAAATTTTCTTTGTAATAATTTTTATAATTCTTTTTATAATTATAATTAATTAATTAATTAATTATAATTAAAATTCTCCTGTTCCCCACACTGCCTATTTGCAACATGTACTAGAATAATGTTTGAAATCCAAAACAGAGTTAAAAATAATACTCTCCTGCTTTCATCCACAGGTAATGCAGGTGGTGAAAGAGCAAATAATGAGAGCACTCACTACCAAGCCTAGCTCCCTGGACCAATTCAAAAGTAAACTTCAGAATCTAAGTTACACAGAAATTTTGAAAATCCGTCAGTCCGAGAGGATGAACCAGGAAGATTTCCAGTCTCGTCCAATTCTGTAAGTACATTCCCCTCCCTAAGTCACTTCTTGCATGGAAGGACTAACAAATGTGAATGACATTTGTGAACTGTTCAGAGAGAACCTGGGGGAAAATTGCCCAGGGAGCACTGCTCAGAAGCAGTGGAGTAGCATCTGATTGAAGTGCATATGCTTTCTTCTGCTGGGAATCTTAACTGTTTCCTTTAGTTCAGTTAGATTTGGCTAATCCCTATGGGCCCTAGAATGACTTATTTGCAGCAAATAATGCTTTGACATTTCCAGGCTTTGTGTGCGCACTTTTTTTTTTTAAGATGAAATTTTGTCTTCTGTCCAATGCCCCATAAAGATTAAAAATGTCACTTCTCTGTGCCAGGCAATGTGAAGCCAAGAGCAATGGCACCAAAACAGATTGGCTACATAAAAGAGTGTGTGCCTGTTAGTGTCATGTTTTTGTTGTTGTTTGTGTTGTTATCTTTGATGTTAATCAGTAACAGTTACTTGTCTCAAGTTGATTTTATGTTAACATATATTCAGTGTAATATTCATTTCATATGGTCTAATGCTATGTATCAGTTGTGATGTCTCTATTATAGCTTATGTCTGCTTCTCAAAATGCCCTCATCTCCATTATATGTGAAAATCCTAGAGATGAGCTATGGAAGTGACAGTGAGATAGGGCTTGAAGCCAAATTAGTGATATAGGGTAAATTCATCTTCAGTGGTGCTCAAATCTCATAATCTTTTGACCCTGACTAGCAGAAGTTTTTTGAGATAATCAGTTGAGGAATTGTGAGAGTTCCATCATCTTAAACTGAACTTTCAAGTATGTTGGCCACATTTGAAGTTGAATAGGACATTTGGTCCCTTCCAAAACTATAAAGATGAATTTGTATTTAGGTATTTCACTCTGGTGTTCAAAAGGATTCATATCTGAGACTTTGTGTTTGGTTTATCTCTAAAAATACATTTATGTGCAGACTCCAGGGGCCCTTCTCTAACAGGGCAATTGTGAAAGCATAAACTAAGCAGAATTACAAACTTTAATAATACTAGCTGGAATCAAAGGGACAATGCTTCTTTTATGTGTTCAGTCTGTTAGCATGATAGGACCTGACATCCAATTAGAATTATTGTCACCTGTTGTCATGCATCAGTTCAAAACAGTTTTGCATCCCTACGCTTCAGATTAGTTCTTTGCCAATCTTCTGTAACAATCAGAGATTCAAAGCAGCTCAGTGGTGCTAAACCTGTCCCCAAAGCTTCTTGTTTTCCTCACTTTCCCAATGAGTCAACTATTTATCCGTGATACAGGTCAGCTATTTATATTCACTTTGAGCTGTGGCTAGCACGGTGAAACTTGCCAGTGCACCACAAGTTCTCTGATTCCGAATATCAGTGTAGCTAGCTGTTGTCACAGTGTAAAGCCTGCATCCACAAAATGAAATGAATGCATCTGTCGAATGTGCGTCCTATCCGGCCGAGTCGCTGCAGCCCTTCCTCGGGTCCAGACTCCGGGGGAGGCCACAGTGCCTTCCTAAATGGGGAACAGTTAGCTCTTGCGTCCGGGTCTTAGCCCTGGCCCTCGGGCAGGGTGGGCAGTCCCGTGGTCTTTAGCCTTCCACCCCCGCTGGGGTGAGGCACGTAGGCAGTCTATTGCCTCGGGCCCTGAGGCCGGTTGAGGCAAGCAAGCAGTTTAGGGCCCTGACCCCTAGGCAGGGCGGGGAAACGAGTAGTCTGTGGCCCCGTCCCTCCTGCAGGGCGGGCAAGCACGCAGTTCAATGGCCCGGCCCTCCGGCAGGGCGGGCAAGCACACGGTTCAATGGCCCGGCCCTTCCGCAGGGCGGGCAAGCAGTGGATCCTCTATCTCTTGTGGTAGGGAGGAGTAGGCTCTCCCGGGGTTGCTAGGGAAGGGAGGAGGGGGACGGAGACCCACCCCATCTCCACTGCGTCCCAGCCCAGGGCTTGCCACTGAGTCAGCGGGGCTCCTGCCGCAACACACTGACGGGGTCCTTGCCCCGGACTCAGCCACTGTCTATAGCTGTCCCTGGGCCACTTCCTCCCCGTATCCCCAGGTACCTGTCTCCTCAGGGTCGCTGGGGTACTCGGTCCGTGGTAGGCCCGCCAGTCCCTCCTCGTCCACTGGTGGCAAGGCAGGGAGCTCCTCGGCGAGGGGCAGCTCCTCCAGGTCACAGGGCTCCTGGGAGGCTTCGGCGTTGGGAAGCTCTTCCAGGTCCTGTCCGGCTTCTGGGGGTATCTCCCATCCGGATTGCTCAGGGGGTTTGGCCCAATCACTGGGATCTGGGAGCCCGGTCCAATCACTGGCGTCTGGTAGCCTGGGCCAGCCGGAGCCCGGAGACCCTACCCAGTTTCTGGGCCCTGAGGTAGGATCAGGGAATGGTTGGGGTCTCTGCTTTGGGAGGCGAGCGTCCCTGGTATCAGCTCAACTCCAATCTGGCCTAGGCCTCAGCCGGCGGGGCAGCACATCTGCCTCCAACAGCGGTCTTCTCCTTACTGAGCTCTGGGGCCTGTCTTTTATACTGCCCCTTCCCGTAGAGACTCCGCCCCGCTGTTGCTGGTTGGGCTGGCCGGCAGCACTGGGCTGGCTGGCTATCACTGCCCGACCTTTTGATTGCCGGGCGGATTTGCCTGCTGGGTCCATTTCAGTCCAGCCGGGTCACTGCAGCCCTTTTTCAGGGTCCAGACTCCGGGGGTGGCCACAGCGCCTTCCTACACATCCCATAATACAATTAAAAGCAGTGGAAATGTTAAAGAAACTCATTTCAGATCTAAGACAAATGCTAAGCTTAAGGAACAAATAAATAAATTCTTTAAACAATCATGACTGTATTCATGGTGATTTAAATTCTATGAATTTCCATTTTGATTGCATCCCTGATCACTTAATTTTTGTCTGTGAAGGGAAACTGCTCTTTCAGTTTCCCCTTTGATTTGGCTCCATGTACTGAACTCTGACAAATTATGTAGATGCCACTAATGACGTAGGGGCAAAATTATGAATCCATTGTGTGTAAAAGAGAGAATGAGCCAGAGAAGTTAGTTTTGGTTCTCCACAGAGATCCAAAAATAACAGCTACTTAGAAAGAAATTGTTCACAATTGAATATAAAGTCCGTGCCTTATTTAGAACTGTATTAGAAAGTGGCTAATGGATTGTAACTATTCACTGCCCCAGCATGACTGAGCATTTTTGCTCGTGTTCCCATATATAAAATATAGAAGTTATAGCTCTTCAAACTGTTGGACTAAAATGCTCCAAATCAACTTTTGTTTGAGTTTGAAGTGGGATTGTTTGCATCATCATTAGTTATCATTATTATTATTATTATTTTATTTTATTTTATTTTATTGATTATTTTATTACTAATTTTGATTCACATAATTGAATTAGCTCAGTTTTGCAAGGAGAAATTTGTTTCCGTGAGGTCACAGTGTTGTTGGGCCATCAGAGCTCAAGTCTCTCTACTTCCATTTCTGGCAAACAGCAAACCCAAGAGAAAACAGGGTCTGTTTGAATGTGATTGTTTTTTAATGTCCTGGCCTCCAAAGCCGCACAAAAATGTCACCAATCCATTTTGAATAGCTGTGGAAGGGTGTACCCACGGTTAGAAGGCCAAATGGAGAAATAGAACAGTTATTCGTAAGAGTCAGAGCACATCATCAGCCAATCAAAATTGTTCTCTACCATACTTTTTCCAATGCTTTGTCCAATCTTGTCTTAATTTGCTTAAGCAACATGGTGCCAAGTACTTCCTTTGCAAGACTATGCCACAGCCTAATTCATCTCACTATCGGGAAGGTTTTCACTCTCACGACTTTTAGATTATATAATATGGGCTGGGGTACCACTGAGCAATCAGGCTAATTACTAGCTACGCACCTAAATAAAGGACCTTATCTCAGAGGTGCTGGAACAATTTTTATAGTGGAGGTGCTGAGAGCCATTGAATCAAACTGTAAACCCTGTATATAATAGAAACCACTTCAGGCTACCTCCCTGCACCTCTAGTTCCAGCACCTATGTCTTATCCTCTGAAGCATTTAAGTTTCCTTAAGTCTCACTGAAGTGGGAATTGAGGGAGTGCAACCCTTGTAGGATTGGGCCCAAAAGCAGATTGGTGCTGAGGACATTAGGGTGCAGCTGACCAGGCAGGAGGAGAGATGGTCTCGTGGTAAAGGCACAAGACTGGGCTCAAGTCACTAGAGGGAAGTTTACAAAGGCACATTGGAAGTCAGTGAGAAATGGGCACCTCTCTTCTTTTTGCTTTTGAAAATCTCCCCTGTAATCTCCATGTGCCAGAGTGCCCCAACAGGAAAAACGAAGATAATACTACTTCTTTCAAAAGTGGTTCAGTGTCTAAAGGCAGTCTTGCCATAAGACAGAGGGAGGAGAGGGTCCTTCTATCTCTCTACCGATATGGCCTGCAACACCACAGTATCCAACTGCCTCACAGATACAAATACCCTGTTATGCATCAAGAACTCATGTTCCAATACACAAAAACATTTTATTAGTACCTGGGAAGATTATGGCATGTCTGATTAACAGTGCAATCTTTATGCACAGAACTGGGGTTTCTGCATGTAGAGGCCTGTGAGATAAAGTGGTAAGTGAACATGGCAATCAACATAGATGGAAAGTCTGATGTTTTCCAGAGGGGAGGAATTCTGCTTTACTTCTGAAATTGCACTACTTTCCTGAGTCTTGACTGTGATTACTGCCATATAGAATGATATCTGGTATTACTTTATTCACAGAGCAACCTAAAATTATGGTCTTGACACACTTCATATTTTATAAACCCTCTCTACATTGAGTTACATCTTCGTCTTTCTAGACTTGCTGTCAAGTTGATGTTTAAATCTCTCCTTTATGTATTCTTAATGAATCTAAGTAAGGGTGTAGCCAAAGATTTCAGTCACCTGTGCATCCTTGATATGAAATCAACATTTAGCATTAGATACACATATTAGTATTAAAACCTGAGGAACTTTTCAACAAACTCCATATGGTAGTTAATTCACAGAATGATATGGAAATAAAAACAATCGAGTATCATCAGTTATTATTATTTTGTCTGAGCTGGACCTGGGACTGCTAAATGTTTTCTCATGTTGTTTCAGACTGCGTATCTTGCATTATCCTTTCTCTCTTTTACTAAATAATAATAACGATAAGAGGCACGCTTTTTATAGAATATTCCATCTGAGGATGCCAAACAATTAATCAAGTAAGCTTCACAATGATCATGTGAGGTGTTAGTATTATTAGCCTCACAATGCCTTTGTAATGTATGATACTAAGTATTATTTTATAGATAGCTTCACTGAGGCTCAAAGAGGTTAAGTGACTTGCCTAAGGCCACATACTGACCTACTGACAGACAGGTGAATAGGACCTCTCATTTCTGCATGCTAACCACTAGACAAACTTCCCGCCTTGAAGCAGACTGGATCCTGAAGTAAGACTACATGACTGTTATCCCCAGAAGCAAGCTGAGCCTCTCATAAAGCTGTCTATCTCAGTGAGAAAAAAGTGATATGTGAATAAATCTAAAAAGTGCCCGGTTTTATTTTGTTTGTTCCAGGGAGCTAAAAGAGAAGATTCAGCCTGAAATCTTAGAGCTGATCAAGCAGCAACGTCTTAACCGACTTGTCGAAGGCACCTGCTTTAGGAAACTCAATAGTCGACGGCGACAAGGTACTGCTCAGACCTGAATAGTCTGGCATTTCATTGTTATTTCTGTCTTCTAGTTTAGCTCAAGAGCATAGCTCACTGGCAAGATATGTTTTGATCCAACAATTAAGACTTTTCTTAGAAGGAGTTACCCATGGAATCATCTAGTTAAATTCTTTCTTGAGTGTCCTATGGTTCAGTGGGAATTTTTGAGTTTTCCTCATATAAACTCTGACCTGTGGAATAGGTCCAGTCATTTTAGGTTCAGAATTTGACAAAAATCTGAAGCAATTGTTTTGCACCAGGAGCTAAATACCTTGCATGTTCTCTTGATCTTCTGGCATCTTGCTGATGACCAGGTCAAAATCTGTACCTCCCTCTGCAAAATAAGGTTGTAAATTGATAATACACAGCTACTGTGGTATTCAGAACCTGAACAGCATGGACATTTGGGCATTCGCTTTTAAAAGACTGCTTTTAAATTGTGCTACTAATTATTTATGTACCTCATCAAAGACCCATCACTTTTACTTGTGGTTAGCACAGCTCTAGTCGAATCTAGTCACTTCCCATCCTTAATTTTCTTCTTTTATGATCATTTACATTAAACATAGCGTGACACTTAAATATTTCAAAAGCTAACAGATTTTTAAAAATACTCAAATCCATAGCCTGTGCCCCTTAGGATGAATACGTTATAGACATAGAAGAACTATCTTCACAGCCACATGCACCATTGCTCAGTTTTGGATTGTACGGCTCACTTTACCAAATCATACTCTATATGGTTGTTTTCTCCTAATGGTAGCCCCCTTCTTCCCCAGGAGCAGAAGTTCAGGAGAGAAACTGTGGATTCAACAAACTACCCAAAGTTGGTTCCAAAATTTGCCTCCATATATCCACCCACTGCCATCCCCAATTTGATGAGATTCACATTTCTATCTTTTTATTTTTACTCTTAAGTGTAGCATGAACTGGAAAACTATAAAAGCTAGGAGTAAATCTAGAGAAATAAATATTTGAGAACTAGAGGTTGATGTGAAAGACAGCTTTCTATGCATAAAATATAATCCCTGCAATATTCTCTTCTAAGAAGTTAAGCAGGGTACTGTCTTTAACCAAAGTTGATGGGTATTTTTGGAAAACTGCAAGCTTTTAAATTATTACAGGATGAAGATGGAGAAAAATTGGCCAAGTCATTCAGCTTTAAATCCTTATAATTTTCATTTTTAATAATATGTAAAGAACCCATTGCACAGGATTTGCAGAAGAAACATTAGTGTGCCATTATGAATGCTTATACAGATTCCATAGAGACATGTAACATGTACATTCTCAGCAGCAAAAGCAGCATCTTCTGCACAGTGGCTGAGGGGCCACGGAGACTGCTTTGGTTGGCAATCATCATCTGGTTTTGGTTTTGGTTTTACTAAACCAAACCAAAATTCTGGGATTGTTTGGATCTGGGGTCCATTTTATCAGAACCATCAAAGTTCCGAGGGGAGTTGGGTAAAATGTTGTTTGGGCAAATCTCTAAAGGAAAGATGCCTAGCCAGGTGACACACCCCATTTTGTGCGGATTTTTGAGGTCTGAATGCGGTTTCACAATTTGACATGTACCCCAGGCCTCAGGTCAATGAGCTTCTGGATCAACTTGGAAAAGCTAAATACATTACAATGCTAGACTTGACAGAAGGGTATTGGCAAATACTCCTTATGCCGGATTTGAGAGAAAAGACAGCATTTGCTGTAGGGCTTGTTCCTTGTAGCTCTTGTAGGGCTGTTCCAGTTCACAGCTATGCCCTTTGATTTGCGTGGAGCCCTGGCCACTGTTGAGTCTCATGGACCACATATTTAGTAACCACCAACAGTTTGCAGCAGCCTGTCTTGATGATCTGGTGATCTTTGTCCATATGTGATTGGCCATCACATCTTGTCCATGTAACATCAATACTGCAGTCACCGGGGGAAGCTGGGCTCATGCCAAATCCAAAAACATACAAAATTGCTATGTAGGAGATCAAATACTTGAGATACCTAGTAGGAAGTAGGAAAATACAACCTCTTCAGGATAAAACAGAGGCCCTGAGGAAAACTGTAATTCCAAAGATTAAAAAACAAGTTTGGGCCTTTGTAGGCCTAGTGAGTTATTGTCGGCGCTCATATAGCATTTCACAATGTTGGCCGCTCTGTTAACGGATCTCACAAAGACATCACTATCTAAAAAGGTCTTGTGAATGCAGGAATGTCAAGAGGCATTTCAAAGAATAAAGAACATCTTGGGACAGCAACCTGTGCTCCGATGTCCAGACTTTTCATTATTGTTTATTTTGCACATGTATGCATCTGAAGCAGGCTTAGGATATTTCTATACAGCAAAGAAAAACCCACGGCTGCAATGGCTTTGCGATATTATCTGGTAGGAGCTTCGTCCAAGATGATCACTGATCACACCCCCTTAAAAGAGATGCAGGCAATGAAAGATACCAACTTGCACATTACATGGTGGTTCTGGTGTTACTGGCCGGTTTTCATGATACAACACCAGCTGGGGTATTATGGGAAGGCAGACCTTTTCTCCTGACTAGGGGGAACTGTTACTGCCAAACAAGACTGACACCCCAGTTCCTCTTTGCAGGGAGAGATATGTGATGGGGAGTATCAGGCCTTCGTGGCTTCCAACTGGAGGCCTCTGCTGCTTTGCTATACCCCACCCCAGGAAATAGTTACCTGTGAAGAAAAGAGCAGCCATGTTGAAAACCAGCAAGATCTGGTCTCTGGCAGTCAGAAGGGCTGGGGACCAGCAACAACTAATCAAAGCTCAACAGGCTGTCAACAAGTTAGTTCCGAGCCGGAGCCAGAGGAACGAGGAGGGATACTCCCTAGGCTCCAGCCAAAGGAACCAGGCTGGATCAGGGCCTGCCTATTACTGACCACAATCAGTGGCTAAGACTAAGAAGGAACCCGGCTGATTCAATCCCTGATGGGAAATTTAACCCAGAAAGCGAAAGAAACTATTGTGTTTATTGTTGGTCTTGATGGGCAAGGACCTGTTTCTCATTTGTTGTACCCCAGATGGGCCCAGCCGGAGGGCCAAGTCACAAAAGACCCACAGAGGTTGGCTGACAGCCTGCAAGGGGTGCTGGTAGCCGAAGAGAACAACAGCACCATGACCAGACAGCAAGAGAGTGCTCAAGGGGTGAGTGCAACCCACCGCACTCCCCCAAAGAGTTTACTTATAATCTATGGGCTATAAATGTGTCCGTAGAATACTTCCACAGTTTGAAGGGGATGCCTTCCACTGTGCCCCATCAGGAGTTCTAGCATACATTTTGACTGATTCAGGGACAGTACCAAGTGCTCTACGCAACACAGCTGCTGTACCATCTTTTGCAAAGGTGTTCCATTTGCTTCTCCCACATAAGGGGCCTGCCAGTACTGAGGAAGCTAGTGATGCTGCTGATGCTAAATTCACAGTGACCTTGTGGATAGTAAAAAGTAAGGACCATGATGGGTTTACTTAGATTGTTAGCAATTTGGAACAATTTTGTTATGCGTGTCTGTGATGCCTAGTACAATAGGGCCTTGGTTCCTTGAATGATGCTTTTAGCTGCTACTGCAAAACAAATAATAATAATGGGTGCAAAGGAGGGAAGCCTCCACGAAACCTCTTTTCCCCCTCCCCTTCTGTGCACCCAAATAGGGCCAATCACCACAAATCTGAAAGTTTAGACTTAACAAGATGAGTAATTGGGAAATAAAAAACAGCAACAATGTGGGGAGGTAAGGAGAAAGAAGGACAGTGGTTACAAGAGTAAGGTCATGTAGTTGCTATGATTTATTATGCATGCAGCTTGGTGCATCCATTTTTGAGATATAATCCCTTGAGAATAATCCCTGAGACAAATGTTCCAAGTCTGCAGAATGTGCAAAGAGGTATCTTAATATGGCCTACCCATCAGAAACTAAAAGCATTTAATTGCCTGTTTAAAAATAATTAACTGGCATTAGCCTGTGATAAAGACTCCAAAGCAAACTTCTATTAAGACTGCTGTATAAACAGGTGGCAGGACACACATGGTTAGTCACAGTGGGTTGAAACAATTGACTTAAGAAATAATGAGTAGAGCGCTTGCAAACTCTGTCACACTTAGAAGGGTGAATCTTTTTCATATTTGCATTTAGTAGGAAAGCCTCCAAGCCAATGAGTGCCTTAGCGGAGTTGTCTTAACATTGAATATGGGGTGTCTGCAGTCATATCGCTGTCTTTCATACATGAAAATGGGGTTGTCGAATCAGCATGACCTCTCTGTATCAAGAATTCTTTGATTGTTGCCTTACCAGGACAGCTAAAGGGCTTGTATATTAAAAATAAATATATATTTAACCCCAAAAAAGCTTCTGAAGATTGAGACCTTTTCTCTGGTATGTTTCACAAGAGAACCCCCGCCCTATTATTCTGATTTTGTTAGGCTTTCCGAATAAACAAGAATGAAATGGAAAAATACACTGTGGACTATTAGGCCATTAGGTAATGTCAAATGATAATGCTTCGTGAATCACAATTTCGTTAAAATGGTGAATATCGTCCGGCAGTTAGTCTATTCAGAACGTGGAGCCTTAAGTTTAGCCTTAGGAGGAAGGGGAAAAGAGCCAAGCAAAAGCCTACAGAGCACTTGATAACTCTCCAACTAGTTATTTGCCATGGAGCTAAGTAGTAGATAAGCTTCCTTCTGTAAGTGAGGTTTATTGGGCATAATACATACATCACTACTGTCACCCAGCACACCCATGATTCATGTTGTTGGGTGCACTCTTTTGGAAGAATGTCCTTTTGTCTTTAATAACATAATTTCTCTTTAATCTTTATAATGTGGGAAACTACATACTGCAGCCAAAGACTCTTGGGTAGTAATTTTTGGATGGAGGAGGAAGCCTGGTTATATAACCCTTGAAATTAACAGTGCAAGGGCAGCATGTTTTTAGAGATGACCTACAAAAGATTTTTTTTTTAAAGTCCTTTGCAGTTTTGTGCTGAATGCCTCCACTAACCAGAACAAGAGATGAATCAGCGTTAATTGAAAACGGTTAATTCAAAACATATCCTTTTTCCTTCTAGTTTCTGAAGCGTTCTCTTTTCCACAGGCAGCCTCCTCCACCTACAGTTGTTTCATAAAAATAAAGATGCAAAAATAGAAATCTGAGAATTTGTTGAGTGGGAATTGGTTAACCTAATACCTCAAGCTGCACTGCAAATCAATTAATGAGGGCTCATGTACAAGTTTAGGCCATATAGGCCGCAATGATCTCTGTCTAAATGTTCAGATTCATTCAAATGATGAATAGAGACCGTTTACAGAGGGAGAAAAAGTATCTGTTAATATGTGAATATAAATTCAAAACACTGCAAAGAAAAAAGGTGAATTTACTCATATCAATATTCAAATGCACAAGATCATTTAATTACCTGTAATCCAATATCACTACCAGACCATATCCTGAAATGGGGGTGATTTTTTTTGCCCAAGGATTCTTTAATTGTTTATAGTGTGGACCATATTTCAATATAAAGCTTGGACCATGGGCCGCATCTTCTCCTGTTTGCAACCATGTGGACCACTTCCTTTCCTGTTCCTAATCATTTAACACCTCAGTGGCACCCACAGCTGACATGGGACAGTCATATTAGGAAATAGTTTAATATATCTTAGCAGCCTTTAATGCAAATGGAAACAGCAGCATGTGAAGAGCCAATACTATGTATACCATCAGCAAGTGCTCATCAGTGGTCCGCGGATCACAGTTTGAGAGCTGGTATTCTAAACTTTAACAAAGTGGCAAGATGCCTTTTAGAGTGAGTGTGGTAATATCTTTTATTGGACCAACTTCTATTGGTGAGAGAGACACACTTTCGAGCTTACACAGAGCTCTTCTTCAGGTCTGGGAAACGTACCCTGAGTGTCACAGTTAAATAAAGGTGGAACAAATGTGTTAACTACTTATGCTAAATAATATTTTAAGGACCAGTCAAAGTGATATGGCCCATTAGCACCCCTCCAGTTGGAGGGCGGGAAAGAGAAAAAGAAGCTGGGGATGGGGAGGAGGGGTGGTTAAGTGGGTTATAGACTGTTGTAATAAACCTTCAATCCAGTGTCTCTGGTCAGTCCATGGTTTTTAATATCTAGCAAATTTATGAATTTAAGTTCCCAGGTTTGTCTTTGAAGGTGTGGTGCAGGTTTCCTTTGAGGATGAGGACTGATAGGGTCAGATATCCAAAGGATAGTTGGAGTAATGAAGTAAAATGATCAAATGAGCCAATGGAAAATGAGTGAATTTAACCTTTTCCTGTTTAGAGGTCTAGGAAGGAACAATAGCTAGGGTTAGGGCAGGTGATCTGTGTTCTATTCAAAGTTTTGCCACAAATTTTCCAGATTACTTTGGACAAAGCCATTTTAATCCCTCAGTTCTTCAGTTTTCCCAACTGTAAATATGGGAAAAATAATACTTAGCATATTCACTGTCAAGTTCAATTCATTAGCGTGTGTAAACTCTCTGAGGTCCTCAGATGGAACTGTATTATTATCTGTCTGGTTGTAATCTTAGTAATAAAGCTGGTATCCCTAATAGCATCAGTAATTCAATGAGAGTGAGCAAATCAGATTTAAGAACTGGCTAAGAGGTTTTAATAGCGTAGTAGTTGTGAGTAGAATTCAATCAGGGCCCTTTTTTTGTCACTCAATACTGTTTCTTATAGCAACAAGTTATCCTCCCAAAAACCACTGTTGTGTTAATTTAGATGGAATATATGGGCCCAAAGAGTTAAAGGTGTGAACATGACCCTGAAACTGTCTAATGTTAACCAGTTATAAACAAGGTTTGGGATTTGATGTTCAGAGACTTCAGCGAGCTTACCACCATGGCATCACATCAGGCAATTCTTGCCAAAGATTAGAAGTGTATTGATTGGAACATCTGAAAGGGAAAAAGAACAGGGAAAAACTCAAAACAAGACAAAAGCATTGAAATTGACTGATTATGAAAAACAAACTTAATCGAAAACTGTCAAAAGTTTCTTTGTGAATACTGGTTAAAGTCTCTAAACAGTTCTCCTTAGTGGAGAAGAAAAGGCTATTTGTATTCAATTTTGAGTCAGGAATTATAGTTATTTTCCTGCTTTTAACAACATGGACAGACACAGAAAGGAGAGAAGAGATAGGATAGTAAAGATTGGGGAAATATGTCTTTTGTTGATGTTCTTAGGATACAGTGTGACTGGTCAGTCATGGATGGATGCTTTAGGCTGGGAGGTTGGCCACGATAGCGATTGTCCTGCAGCCTGGCTCACCTCCCTGTTCAGGGATACCCTGATGAAGCAGCATTGATTGAGCGGGGCTGTGTAGGTTTGCTCAGCCGATCGGAGAGCACTCTCTGGTCGACTCAATTAGTCCATCTCCCCGAAAGGATTAAGGCTGCATTGACAGGAGGGCATCTCCCATTGACGCAGCGCCATGAAGAAGTCATGCTACATGAACATAAGTACGTCAATGGGAGATACGCAAACCGCCACCAGTGTAAACCAGCCCTTAGTCTTCCTTTCTTCTTCTCACATCTTTTCTTAAGATGTTTTATGTAACAGGTCGTGGTGACAATTCTTGAACCGTTACCCACTTTTTACCAGTTAGGCTAACAATTAGTGTAAATTTGTCCACCCAATTATCACAACATCATCTTTCTAAATAAGAGTTATATCAATGCATGTATAATGTTAGATGAAAAATTAAGGGTTTTATGCCCAACATCTCAGCAAAGGACCCTAGATTATGGAGCATCTCTACCAGGAGAAATCAGACTCAGCCTAAGACTAACAGTGTTCAGGACAAAATGCAAACTGCCCAGTTTTGATCTGACCTTTCCATTAAGGAAGAAAAAATTTCTCCAGATATATGCACAGACCCACAAATCTACAGAATGCAGAGTTGAAGTTCCATTTTGAAATTCCTTTCCAGTCTTTTAAATCCTGGCACAGTAGCTCGATACCACAGTAATAATTTTTAAAGGCTCTAAAGGCCTTCCTAGCTATGCTTTCTTGATTTAAAACTGCTTCTTCCTAAAAATGATTAAAAGGGGTACGAACTTGCACTCGTATTTTCTTTTTGGTTGTTTGTAAGCATTTGGGGCTGGAAGACAAAAACTGAATTTTTGCCAGCTTAACATTTCCTGTACCCTAACCATAAACATGGTGTCCTGCCTTTTTCTTACTACTCAGCATTATTTTGCATGGGTTCTGTTTTAATATATCCTTTAAAAAACATTAAATTTAAAAAACTAAATCAAAACATTTACCAAACCTACCATGTAGTAAAATAGCAACACACACCCACACTCCTTCACACACCCCCATAAGCCAACATGATTCCTTTTTTTGGGGTGAAGATCCCTAAAGATGGTGTATCACGCTGAAAACCAGCTGGCTGTGGCTGTGATGGGTGTGGCAAGGCCCGAAAGGAAAATTAGGTCTGTTTTTAATTGTTAATATACTGATTGCCCTTCTCTCCCCTGGGTAGCATGGTCATTGGAAGCATACAGCTGATGGAATCTCATTAGTTCCATTTGCAGGTCTCATTTAAATCATTTCCTCTGCCAGCGAAGTTTTGCCATGGTGGCAATTATTAGTGATACTGCTGGAGAGTTTGACTGGATACACTGTGAGCTGCAGACTATGGTTATTGGTTCTTTAATTTATCCTTTTGGCATTGGGAATCATTTTTTAAAAGGCTATACCGGCCTTCCTAGCTAGGCTTTCTTAGTTTAAAACCATCGCTTCCTAAAAATAACATAAAGGAGTAAGCACTTGTTTGTATTTTTTGTTCGTTTGTAAGGATTTGGGGCTGGAAGAAGGTTATTAAAACACACTAATCTTCAGTATGTTAATGATCTGGTCCATTTTAGCTCCTTCCGTAACTCCAGTGCATAGTCTTTGATGATTCTTTCGATGTTTCATGCTAATTGTCTTCAGTGACACCATCCACGTCTTCATTGCCCAAAGGTATTGAAATTATAACAAGGCCATGCTGAGTTTCAATATGAAGAAGGGATTTTTTATCATAAGAAATTGCAAGCTATTTTATCCTGTACTGTCCAAAATTTTTAAACTGTCTCATAAATAGATGAGATTGCTATTAGAGCTAGAGATTATATTCAGCTACTGTATTTAATAGGAATGCCTCTTTTATGAAAGAAAAGGACGAGCTGTTCCACTGCTGGATGGGACATTATATGTTTTTTGAGCATTAGGTTTGAAACATTTCTGGTAAAACTAACTAGAGCCAAAGGTTCAAATCCAGGGAGAATTAATTCAACAATACATTCTTCCAAACTGATAAATGGAGTGCCAAGCAGTTTATTATGTGAGGGCCCTGTCTGCTGTCTTATGAAGCCCCTGTAACACTTTTGTAAGCACAAAGACTTCTGATTTCCCAACTACAATTTCCCTTCTCCCCAGGGCTGTGCAACACGCTGTGTGCTGGTTACCTGCAGCCCTCCATCCTAGGGATAGCTGTATTTTAGTGGCACTTTGTGTGTAGCACAAAATTCTAAACACAGGCACACGAAAGTAGATCAGTTATCTCTGGGGTTGCTTCAGATTTACGCTTGTGTAATTGAAATCAGAATCTCTCACCATAGTTCATAAGGTGCTGTGAGTTCTTTCAGGAAAAGGGCTACCTAAATGGAAAAATATTTGCATTTCTTATTTTCCAAACATCTTTGCACATTCACTGAGTAAAAAATAGCTAAAAGGGGAATCACATGCACAGTTTAAAGGACCTATGATGTTCAATCATGTCTCTCCATTAGGTGATTGTTTAATTTATTATAAAGCATGGGCAGTGGGTCTTAGTGGATTCCTAAAAATGTCGGGCTCTTGAATGCAGCGTGCTCGTATGGTACTCTTGGGGGTGTGTCTATGCTAACCTTTTCCCCTAAAATTTCTCACCATTGATGCAGCTCCACTGGTGATAGAAATGATGGGAGTGCTGATATAGACAAGCCACCAGGCAGCCACTAGCATTTTAGCCACCATTTTGTCCAACCTTGCTCAAAGTTTCAGGAGAATGGTAGTTCAGGTGTAACAAAATGGTTACTGTGGTCTGTTTATTAGAGGTGCTGTCGTACGACTGAGTAGTCTGAAGTCCATTTCATAAAGGGAATTGGCAGGCAGTGACCTTGTTCAGTCACTAGTGTTTTAGCCTGGCTCTGCCAGCAAATATTAGTGGTAGCAATTCTTGCCAAATATTGTTAAGGGGAATAATAATTGAAGAAGCTGAAGATGGGGAAAGGAGTAAATATACTTGGGCTCTGAGAAAGGGCTGAAATGAAAATAGACCAACAATATGCGTACATCTGTGGACAAACAAAGCAATAACTTATTTGTTATCTATAGATTAAGGCTCCAGGTGATGTAGTTATTGAAACCATAGGAAAATTATTATATTGTCCTGTAAGACAGTAAATGTACATGGTGCTTATAAAGCATAACAGAAGACAAGTGCCACAGTTTTCAAAAGTAAAGTTATTTTGGGTGCTCCATTTGGGACATCTTAAACAGGCTTGGTGCTCACTTACTGAGCACTAACCGTGGCTTCCAAACAGTCCCCTTAAAGGTGTCTCAAGTTAGGCAACCAAAATCACTAGTTCTTCTTCGAGTGTTGGTCCCTATGGATTTCAGACATGGATGTGCATGCACCAGTGCTGGAACTGTTTTTAGTAGTGTCGTTGACCCGCATGTGCATTGTGCATTGGCCACGTGGAGCGTCTGAGGCTCTAAGAGGCTGTGCGAGTCGACACTGCTACAGTTCTCTCTTTCCACCACATGGCCAGAGTTGGAACCCCTGTTCCTTAGTGCTCTTAGCTTGCTAAGAGAACTTTGTCCATATTTTTCCTGCTATTTTATACATATTTTTCTAGTTGTATATAGTTACCACTGCTATTAGTTAGGCTCCCCTGTTGGACTTCTTCCCCTCACGGAGCAGCCTCCCCTTCCTGTGCCCCGGCAAGTTGGCTTCAAACTCTGTGCTACGTGCCTGTGCTCCTTCTCTGTGAGCAACCAGCACCGATGTTGTCTCTATTACCTTGGCGAAGCACACATTTTTGCCCACTGTTCCATCCGTCACTCGCTCCCGCCTTGGATTCGGGAAGCTAGAGAACTTCGCCTCTGCAAACATCTGATGGAGGAGGCTGTGCACCCACGTGCACAAACAGCTCCAGAACTGACAGGTCCGCCGGATCAGCGCCCATCATCACCGGTGAGTCCTCCTCTGGTCCCTTCCCATGTGCCAGCATCCGCGGTACCACTGCAACCGCTGAAGCCCCACGATTAGAATAAGAAGCATGAACATGGGCATAAGGGCCTCATGGAGACCACCTCTAAACGCAGCATTGCCTACCTGACCCGCACCTAGTTGGGTGAGAAGTTGCACGTCGACGTGACTGCTCTGATTCCTAAGAAGCATCAGGCAGAGCATAAATCCAAGCACTGCCACAAACCACCGGCACCACCTCCAGCCACTGCCAACGGTCCACCACCTTCACTTCCAGCATTGTCAATGCTTTGCCAGGCCACTCTGGACTCTCATGGCTGGTCTCACACATGCCAGGACGTCTGTCTCCCCTGATGCCCACAGGATTCCTGTGCCACTTTCTGGTCACTGGGGTATCTATAGCCCAGCTCCAACCTGCAGGCAGCAGCGATCTTTCCACTCCCCTCCCCACTCCTCCTACCAGTGCTACCCTCAGTGCCCCCAGGAGCCATCTCATTGTCACCTGCACACCCAATGACCCTGTTACTCCTCCCCTACCGCCTCCACCTCTTTGACCTTCCCGCAACATCTAGCCAAACAGACATTTTGACTCTTCCCCCGAGATCTGCGAACCTCCCTCCACCTCTCCCATTGCACCCCAGGCCATCTATGGCAGGTCTGTCTGTGCCCTGTTTGCCCGGAATTGGGGCAAGATCACCACCAATCTCTGGATACTGGACATTTTTCACCAGGGATACCTGATAGTTTCTCTCCTTCCCACCATATCATCCACCCCACAGTGGCCGTGGGGATCTTTCCCACCATGATCTCCTCCAAGAGGAAACAGACACCTTCAGAAGGGCGCCATAGAATGTGTCCTACACCACTACCGTGACCATGATTTCTGCACCCCTTATTTCCTTGTGCCATCTGCTTCATTCGCGGCCTACTCAATGCCTTCCCGTTGATGCGGAAGCCAACCCCATTTTGGGATTTCAGTCTCATCCTCTCTGCCCTCACACAGCCGTCCTTCAAACCCCTTGCAACCTACTCTGTCTCCCACCTCTCTATGAAGGTGATTTTCTTGGTGGCCATCACCTTAGTGAGGTGGATTAGCAAGCTGGTGGCCTGATGGCTGACCTGGCCTTTACCATCTTCCACAAAGTCTCCCTGTGACTGCACCCAAATTTCTTCCCAACGTGGCCTCTCTGTTTCATCTCAACTAATCTACCCCAGTTTTCTACCCCAAACTGCCCACACCTCCCAAGGTGCGCACATTGCATTCTCTCAATGTTCAGCATGCGCTGGCCTTTTTATCTCCAGCACACCTGTGACTTCTGGGCCTCACCCAGACTCTTCCTTGCCATTGCAGAGTGCTGCCGAGGCCAAGCCCTTTCCTCGCAACACCTCTCTAAATGGATCTCCCCTTGCATTGAGGAATGGCACACTCTCTCTCATGTTCCTCCACTCCCAGGAGTCACTGCCCACTCCATGCAAGCGCATTCCACCACATATTCTTCCTTGCAGATGAATTGTGGCAGGACATTTGTAGAGCGGCCATGTGGTCCTCCATCCACACCTTTACTGCTCACTACACCATCTCCTCAGCAGCAGCGGCAGATGTGGCGGTTGGCTGCACTGTCCTGCAGACTGTGGCTTCCTGTGAATCCTCACAAACACCTCCATGCTAATCACTGCTCACTACTCACCCACATTTGGAATCACATAAGGACCATCGCTCAAAGAAAAAGGAGGTTACTTATTGTAACTGAAAGTTCTTTGAGATGTGTGGTCTCTATTTGGATTCCAATACCTGCCCTCTATCCCCTCTGCTGCGGTCTCCCTTGCTTGCTGATAAGAGGGACTTGGAGTGGCATCAACCTGCACACCCCTTAAAGCCTCGAACACACCATGCGGCTGACAAACAACACGCGCAGGTCAATGGACACTACTACAAACAGTTCCGACACATGGCGCACATGCACACCCACGTCTGAAATCCAAATAGGGACCACACATCTCAAAGAATCTACAGTTGCTGTAAGTAACCTCCTTTTTCTTAGCAGAAGTCTCTGTCCAGAAGAATTTAAAACTAAGGAAATTGTACTTGTTTGACACTGGTTTTCATAAATGGTGACTGAATGAAAATACAAATGCTGCAAGAGGACGAGTTCCAAGTCTCTTCTTAATTAAGTGAATTATTGTGAACAGGCAAACTCCTTGCCCTCCTCACAACACATCACACATTTCTAACCTCTACACAATACTACTTCCCTGCAGTGTAGCATCTGAAATGAATAATTTTTCTCCTATGCTATTGGTGATGAAGATGAAGACAGATGTTAACCTTTTTTAATGTATTATTTTATCAGACAAATTTTGGTATTGTCGGTTATCGCCCAATCACAAAGTCTTGCACTACGGAGACTTGGAAGAAAGTCCACAAGGAGAAGTTCCCCATGATTCTTTGCAGGATAAATGTAAGTCATGTAAATGTACTGGCTCCTCTATTAGTTAAGTTTTAAGTTACTTGTTTGCTTTTAAGACAATGCAATATAAATACCTCCATTAATGGGCCCAGTATGCCATGTCTCCTCCAGGTAAGATATACCTTGTCACAAGCATTCTCCTCAAGTACAGACCTCCAGGCAGACTGTAAAGAGCCTGTCAGATTGCAGTGATGGTAGAGCTTGCAATGTGTGTATTTTTTCAAGGATATCCAATGGTAGCTCTACCCAGAAGGATGTGAGCAGTTCCAGTTAATTTATACCACCATTTGGATTATTCACCTTAATTCTCCTAGTTTAGCCTCATCTTCTTATGAAACCCCAGATGAGTGGCCAGATCTTGTCTTTGCGAATCCGTGGGTGGCATAGATCTGCTCTAGTGGCACCGGAATTTGAGATCTGGGTTCAGTTCCAGGCTCTGCCGCAGCCTTCCTCTGTGTCCCCAAGAACATTACTTATTACTTTAGTCCCGCTTCTGTAAAACAGGGATAATAATACACCTCTACCTCATGTGGCTTGTGAAAACATACACATTAATGATTAAGAGATATTCCAAGTAGAGATCTAAAACTTTGTTTAAGAATCTGTTTAAACGTTCTAAAAATAGCTGTGAGCCCTTCCCCTTTCCCCCCCATACTGGGCTCCATCACTTCCCGTGAGCAAGATCTGCCCATCTGCTTTCACTCACAGGGAGCTGAGCCCAGCTGCCACTCCCCTCCCCACCACCAAGTTTAAATGGTAATCAGCTGTTTACAATTTTTTAACGGCTGATTACCGTTTAAACGTTTAGGCTTTTACATCCCTATTTCCAAGATGCCATGATGGGGGCTACAGCAGTATTTAAATAGATAGTAAGCAGGGACATTTTTTGGTGTGTTCATGTATCACACACAAGCTTTGGAAAGTGTGCACAAGGAATGCACGTTCCATTTTCAGATGAGTCTTCCTATGAACTTTAAGCTTAGAAATGTTACACATTTCCTACATAGTAACACAGTTTATTCTCATCAGACGGCAGATGTCAAATAAAATCAATTTGGAATAGCAGGCACAGAAGCACCTCTTGTAAGTGAAGACAGCTGTCCCTGCTGCTATAAATCGTCTAGAATCTGAGAGAGAAATCTGTGACAGAGAGCAGGCGAAGGGCTTTTTCAAAAGTTCAGACAACTACCTTGATTATAATGGTTGTATGTGCTTAAGTGATAAATTGTTCTGAGAAGTGAAGTAACCTTTCTCTTTTCAGTGTGTCCTCCTCTGTGCCCAATCAACAGAGCATATGCCTCTTGCACAGCTCTAATCTAGGGAATTTAACGGGCAATTTTCAAGAGACCTAAGAAATTTAGGAGTCCAAGACCTATTGAAACTCATCCCCCTTTAAAAGTCTCGCCCTTAGTTTAAGATGTAGAGGCTTTTACTGTAGCTCAGGAGGTCCCAAGTTTGGTCTTTGGTGATGGCCAAGATAATAGTCAATACACATCTTCCCAAGAAAATGAGACCAAAGCTTAAAGATTGGATAAGAAATCATTTCCTTGTGTTTTGTCCTCAATAGTAATAAATGTAATTCTTGGCATCATTGTACAGTCACCTGTAAGTATAGATCATGCAAGTTTATTCTGCTTCTTTAGTGAAGTAAAAGAATAATTTTGCAGACTTTGGGAATTTCTCCAGCCTGGAAACTAAGAGCGAAGTAACTTAATAACCTAAACTTCTTACACTGATTTATTTGTATTAATACATTAACAAGCATTTGAGATAATGAAATCAAAAACTTTGTTCTGACTCCAGCCCATAAAAATGTCTGGATGCTTCTTTGTGCTGGCCTGGGAGGGTGACAGACGTAACTGGAGTCCCATAAGAGTGGCACTTTACAGTCACATTCGCTTTTTTTCATTGCTGTACAGAATTGCCTCAAGGGTGTTTCATGCTTTTACTGCAGTCCTTTGTCAGAATCTAGGACAGGGTTTCTTATCAGTGCGCTAAACCACTGGCACTGAGAGAAGCTATTTGTTTGCTCTGCAGTTAAAGAAATAGTACAAAAATATTATAGTAGATTTGGAGTGAAAGATGAGGCAGTGAACTCCACTCTTGAAGTGTGGCTGTAGTGACTGGGTTCCAACCTTCATAAAATGTGCATGTCTAATGACCAAGTGGAAATTGATATTGATAGAATTTGAGGGAGGGTCATCATTCCTTGTGTGCCCCAGATTTTTCCGGATCACCACAGTAGCCATTACATCAGGAATTAATTTAAATGGAACATGAGAATCATTCAACTCCTGTAAATAGAGCCCAATAATAAAGTGCTGCTGTTCTAGACCTGCCGTGCAAAACTGGCTTTGGAAACATACAAAACCTGTGACAAAGTGCAGCTCCCTATTTTTTAAATCACCTTATATATAATATGGGACTACAGCGGTCTGCTACCATCTGCGTGTGCTGATCTACACGCTCCTAGACACACGGATTATTGTGCTCTCCACTGCCAGCTTTGGGACAAGCCTCACTCCTCCTGACCATGTAGTGCACAAAGGGGAACAGACAATGGGCCTTCTCTCTTCCCATTTCCTAGTGCAGAAGGGGGAGTGTCAGTAGAGGAAAGGAGATGGGGGAAAGGAAAATGAGAAGACTGAGGTGACTTGTGGAGGGGACAGTCCTCTTTGGCTGCTCACTAAGTTTGGATGAAGTGGTAGCATCAGTTTTCAAAAATGCCTTCTGTCACATCTAGCTTGCTAGGAAACTTGGTCCCTTTCTCCCAGATGAGGACCTAGCCACAATAATCCATGCATTGGTCATATCCAGACTGGATTTCTTTGTCTCATTGTATCTGAAGTTGAATGTGAAGACTATGCACAAGCTTCAGCTGGTGCAAAATGCCGCTGCCCACATCTTCTATGGCTTAGGCTCACATCAATCAGCTTTCAGTGCCAGCTTAAGGCCTTGGTCTTAATTTTCAAAACAATTAATGTGTCATGCCTCAGCTTCATCAAATTTCAGTGTATTAATCACCATGACAGCTGCACTCTTCTGAGACAATGGAGATCACAAAACCCAGGGCAAAGCACATGAGATCTGGGGACCAAAATTCTCGGTAGAGAGGATCCGACTATGGAACAACTTTCTAGATGAGATCAGGTGAATTCAGACTCTGACCATTGTTAGGAAATGTTGCAAAGCCTTCCATTTAGAGAACATTCCGTTTTCCCCATAAGTGATACTCCTAACTCAAACATACCCTTTTATTCCCAAATTCCCCCAGTCATATTCCCCCCAAAACACCTACCTGAAGCAGAGTGTTGACCCCAAAAAGGGAAACGTGCCAGTGACTCCTTGAAGTCTACTAGGGACTTTGTTCTGGCTATCGCTATCTTTGTTATGTGGAAGTCGCTCAGATACTCCAGTGACAAGTGGCACCCTTAAATCCTAAAGAAGACAGATAGAGGAGAGATTGAATAGATAATCCCAGGAATCATTTCTGCTTTTTAAGGTTTACTGTATGTAGAAAATCCATTAGAACTTGCACTATATTTTAATATTTTGGGTTGTCTTTTCAACCATAACACTGTGAATGAGACAACAGGTTGTTGTCTTGGCTGGAGAAGACACGTATATAATACATAAGATATGTGTGCAGCTGAATCCATCGGGGAAAAAATGTATTCTCTACTGTAGCATTTCCATTAGAGAGTCTAAAGATTCAAGCAATAACAGACTTTCATAGTATTATCCTATTCTGTATGATGCTTTTCCAAAGTCACAAGATAATGGGTTATTTATAGATTGTAGAAGCTTTCTATCATTCACTGACCATATTATATTTAGAGTATATAGATTTTCTATAATGTAATTACTGCTGGAAAATTGACTTCCACTTGAAGCACAGATGCATTTATCTCTGTGTTCTAGTGACCTCACCAAGTTTACTCTTGCCATGACTGTGACAAGTGAAACTTTTCACAACTTTTTTTTAATGAATTTACATTAACAATTATTTTTTTTAAAAAAGCAATGGTGGTTGGTCATTCTCAACTTTATATAGATGCCACATCAAAATCACCAGAGAGTGATTGAGCAGCCAGTCATGGATATAGTATAAAACAACATGAGAAAGTTATATCTAAGATAGATACATAATATATTTGTCTACAGGTGTGAGTGTATATAATGCCTTCACACACACCTACACAAAATCAATTTTCCATCCAAAGTCTCAGCAAGAAGGAGAAAGCAGAATCCTAGTTCACATTTCCATCTGGACATGTGAAACTTGAATCCCTTATGTGTAAGGCTCAGTGATGCCTGTTGCAGTTGTTTTGCTTACGGTTTCCTTTCTCGCAGTAGACTCTGGTAAAGGCATGGTAGCTGGATTTTTTGACACATCAGTTTTGCCTCTTGTTTGACAGCATAGCTTTTATTTTCTTTTTTTGGAATGCAGTACCTGTGGCAGATATAAAAGCAGTTGTGACAGGGAAGGACTGCCCTCACATGAAGGAGAAAGGAGCTCTTAAACAAAACAAGGTATGGCTTTCAAATTATTACAGATGTTCACTCTGTAGAGTACAAAGACTATGAACTTGACCTTTCCTGAAATAACTTCATTCCAGCTTGCTGCAAATCCATTTATATGTGAACACACACGCGCGTACTTTTTCTATTTTTTTCTGTCTCTCTCTCTTTTCATCTAGGACCATGTGAGTCAAATTATTAGACAAGCATACTTGAGTGGGCTCAACCTTGTGTTTAACTTTCATGGCATCTGTGCATTGTGATAATTGTGGATAAGCACAACACATGTTGTGTTAAGAAATGTTCCAGAGTGCTGACACCTGCTGAGTTCCATAGACTTTAACGGAGTAGCAATAACGATTGATGAGTGGCCTAATAATGTTACCTGTTGAAATGTCCTCATTAAATAAGTTGTGCTTACCATATTCTTTGATGAATCTGTCACTGCATCCCTGTCACATAGAAAAGATACGATTTATGTCCAGCTGATAGTAATTTCAGATTGAGCTGTGTTAGAAAACCCAGATGTGAAATGGATGCTGAAAAAAGAACACAATGTAATATTTGAATTTTAAGGAGGCAATGATGCATTCAGTGTTACAGTGGGATTGTGAAGAGGAAGCAGTGTTCACATCCTGATTAGGTTTAGAGTATCTTTCAGAGTTTTGGGTCAAGAAGTTCAAGCCAGCACTAGTGTTCAGATTTCCTAGTGCTAAAATTTTGTGAATAGGTGGTTTTTGGAGATTTTTTTTTTTTTTTTGAGGTGGGGGGGTTGAAAAGTTAGCTCCAAACTGAGGTAAGTGTGAGGTATACTCAAGACACTTCCATCAACCTGTGCTGCATCTGAATTTCAGTGGGGCAATAAGACTCTCGTTGCTTTGGATCTGACTTGATACCGCAGGGTTCTAGCCAGGGGATTTGAATCTGAATCTATCATTGCCTGAAATTGGGAACGTTTTAAAGTTCTGTTTTGGGTCCACTTTTAGTTCTGATGCTTAGAAAGATTCTGAAGCATAAAATATTAAAAATAGGATTCCCTACCTTAGTTGTGCTTAATTTTGAAAACAAAATGTGAGTGTTTAATGTTCATGAAAGTGTAGGACTAATGACAGATCTGGAGCCAGGCAAAGTGGAGATAGGTGCAGTGAAAGCTTCCCCACATAACCATTGCAATGTACCTTTGTCTGTCCATTCCCACCTCTGGTCTTTTCCTACAATGAGAAAGAGATGAGGACAGGTAGAGACAGCTGAAATTAGCTGTTCCCTCAATGACTGTTGCTAAGCTACTACACTGATGAGTACAGGATTGCTGGAGGGACAGATCATCTCAAAAGCTCTGTTTGCGTATGTTTCCCATACAGGTAACTAGTATCAGTTGTATTTGGCTCATATAACAAAATAGTCATTTTGAAATTAGGGATGTAAAAAATGAGCAATCCATTGAAACATTCTAAAAATAGAACATTTAAAAGGTTAAACGCGGTGAACTCCTTCCATTGTGACTGGGGAGTTAAAGAGCTAATGGGTTGATGACTAGGAGAGATAGAGTTAATTAGTTGATGACTGGACAGTTATGAGGAGAGGCTGAGGGAACTAGGCTTGTTTAGTCTGCAGAAGAGAAGAATGAGGGGAGATTTGATAGCAGCCTTTAGCTACCTGAAAGGGGGTTCCAGGGAGGATGGAGCTAAACTGTTCTCAGTGGTGGCAGATGACAGAACAAGGAGCAATGGTCTCAAATTGCAGTGGGGGAGGTCTAGGTTGGACATTAGGAAAAAGATTTTCACTAGGAGGGTGGTGAAGCACTGGAATGGGTTACCTAGAGGGGTGGTGGAATCTCCATCTTTAGAGGTTTTTAAGCTGTGGCTTGACAAAACCCTCACTGGGATTATTTAGCTGAGGTTAGTCCTGCTTTGAGCAGGGGGTTGGACTAGATGACCTCTTGAGGTCCCTTCCAACTCTATGATTCTATGATTATTGACTGGGAGAGTTAATTATTTATGTGTTAATGACCGAGTTACTCAGGTAATGAATGAGTAACTCCTCCCCCCAGCACAGGATCTCTGAGCCGCAGCAGCTGGGCGGCTGGGTCTCTCTTGTTTAAACGTTTGATTAATTCGCTAACTGGTGAGAATGCTGCTCACCATTTAAACATTTACACGTTTACCCTGTTACATACCTATTTGAAATATAGAGTTTACCCTCATCTTCTTTCACTATAGAGTATTCCTGATTGAAAATGAAAAAGTCTTATCTAAGTAAAACAAAAACAAAAACCAAAAAAACCCCCCCAGGAAACTATTTCCTTCCTAATTTTCTGAATCAGAACACACACACATGCACGCAATAGCTTGCACACAAATCCTACCTATTGCTGGATCTGGGACATAAACAGCATTTGGCTGTGGAAACTATATCATATATAGGAAGTAATTTTAGTGCTTCCTTATCTTGGCATTCATTTGTCCACAAAAACAAAGAGAGAAAGCATACAGTGGGTGATGAAAATTTGTCATCTTTATAAAGCAGCAGTGTTTAGATAGCATATAATGCTAAATAGCAGCACCACATATTTGTATACCCTCAGCAGTCAGTGATGTTCCATTTCCTAGGGTAACATTGTAATGGACTGGCATAAAGCTGCTAACCAAAGATGTGGAGATCAGGAATTGATAGGTAACGTAATTAAATCCATAGTTGGTGAATTCAGTTTTTTGGTACCGACAGTAATAATCTTTGTCATTACTCCACTACTTATGTTGATTTTTCTATGTCCTCATTTTCTGATTTAGGAATAACAGAATTTGGAAGGTTATTTATTGTGTAAAACAGATGTCTGCAAATTTTAATAGTCTGTGCAGAATATTACAGCACTGCTTTGCTAAATTTTAATTTAACTTAGTTTGACAGCTGAGAATGATGTATCAAAATCTCACAAATCCTGTTTTCTTTGTATTAAAAAAGATGGAGCATAGGGTCAAGTTTCACAATTGAAGAGAATATTTAGAAGGATTCTTTCAACAAGTTATGCCCTTCTATATATATAACAAGCACCTTAATGTGTATTCATTGGCAAAAAAGAAAATTAAATGAGAGAATGCCAGTGTTACAACAGAAATAGAATTGGCAGATTGTTCTTAACAGTGGCTTCATCATCTCTCCATTTGCCAACATTAGGCTGTATTCTTCCAATGGAATCATTTAGCAACCAACAGGAGCAAAGGTGAACTGGAATTTCGATGCCATATGAAGATGGAATGACTTGATAGAAGCAGACCAGAATCCAGGGTTCTTTAGTCTTGCTCACGTTTTAAATTGAGTTAAATTTTTAAGGCTCACTATTAGGCTCATTTGTGCCTCTCATATACATATTAATATATTGCATGCAAATGAATTGTATTTTATTTAAAAGCTATTTAACAAGGAAGTGTGAGAGACATGTTCATCTAGCCATGGGTATGCCCCAGCCATCCTTTCCATTTGCTGATTTGGCAGCTTTAAGAACATAAGAACGGCCATACTGGCTCAGACCAATGGCCCATCTAGCCCAGCATCCTGTCTTCTGACAGTGGCCAATGTCAGGAGCTTCAGAGCCAATGAACAGAACAGGCAATCATCGAGTGATCCATCCTGTTGTCCACTCCCAACTTCTGGCAATCACAGGAGAGGGAGAGCCAGAGCATAGGGTTGCATCCCTGACCATCTTGGCTGATAACCATTGATGAATCTATCCTCTGTGAACTTATCTAATTCTTTTTCGAACCCTGTTATAGTTATGACCTCACGAAATCCCGTCAGTGAGTTTCACAGGTTGACTGTGCATTGTGTGAAGAAATACTTCCTTTTGATTGTTTTAAACCTGCTGCCAGTTAATTTCATTGGGTGACCCCTGGTTCTTGTGTTATGTGAAGGAATAAATAACACTGCCTTATTCACTGTCTCCATCTATGGTGCATTTTTAGTGAGCAGAAATTAATCTATTTACTTCTCCAGTCTTCAGAAACATCTGTTCTCTTTAATATCACCTTGATTATCACAGAACAAGAACACCAGCACACATTCTAGGTAGTATACTGTGGGAACCATCCTGCCCTGGCATGTGGATAAACTAGATGACTTAATAGGCCTGTGGTTCCCAACTTGTGATGTTGGCCCTAGGGATTTTGAGACCACTCAGGATGAGGTGGAAGGACACTGCCATGGTGATTTCAGCTGCATGTGACCACTTGTGCTCCTCAGCCTTAGGCAATGGCAACATAACAGTAGCAAGTCTGATTACCAAAAGCTGCCCCCACCCCCTGATCCTATCTCTGATTGGCCTTCACGATGGGGCCAGGTATAGCAGCAAGAGAGACAAACTGTGGGAGAGGACATCTGCTCACATCTCTTCTGCCAAGGATTCCCCATGAGGCTGGAGCAGGAAGTGGCCAGCAGCTCCTCTTAAATCAGCTGCCCAGCAGCTTTAAGCAATGTGATCATTCTCTGTTTCAACAAGAGAAACATCTTTTGTTCCCTGCATCGATTGCTCTTGGAAACACAGGAAGGGGCAGAGAAGAATTCCCCAGGAGAGGAAGGGAAGTGACAGAGAGCGAGCAAAACTAGGGAGAGAGAGAAGTTAGAAGTGATGAAGGAATGGCTGCAGGGAAGGAAAGGAAACAGTTGGAAGTAGGGAGGAAATTGGGAGGATTGTGAGAGAGAGACTGGATCTGGGACAAAGAAAGGAGCTGGTGGAAAGAGCTGGAAGCAAGAAGTGAACACTGAGAAAGGTTGAGAACTAGGTTTTCACAGGGAGGTAGAAAGGGGAGGAGATAACAGTGAGAAAGTTAATGGACTGAATGAAAAATTGAAAGTAAGACCCAGCCAAAAAAAAGACAAAAGAGACAAAAAGGCAAACCAGAGAACATGGGAAAGGAACAGAAACGAGAGTGATAACTAAGCAAAATGGGTGTAAGACGTGGCAATGACTGTAGGGCATGGCATGTGGGGATATGGGTGGGGAGCTGGGAGTGTATCCATCACCAGTGGGGGTCTTCAACCCAGGTGATCAGCTGAGGTGAAGAGTTAGCTGGAGAATCTTGAGAAGGGAGAGGTCTGACAAAAAGGCTGAGCTTGGAGCACCGTACTGTTTGTTATTGGTTCGTTCACATTCCCAGTCCTATGTTTTGTTTTTGGGACATGTCCCAAGTCCCAGGATTTGTTGTTGACCTTCAGGAAATTCAGTAGCTTCGTATTACAGGCTCCCGTCCTCTGAAAAGAAAAGAAAAGAAAAGAAAAGATGCCTTTTTTTTTCACAACTTCAGTTTCATTACTTGGCATTTTCTGATGTCAGTAATTGATAACACTGTAAGAGAAGATAATGCTAGGTTTGTGTGGGCAGAGGTAAATTTGGTTCTGGAATGAGGGTCATTACTCTTAATCAGGTACGCTTGAGAGACATGCCTAAAACAGAAAATAACTGCATGAACTGTAAGCAATTTGATAGTTTATGCATCTGTAGAGCCAGGAGCTAGCTGTTGCTTCCTCTAGGAATTGACCCAGAGAGGTCCTTTTGTATGTTCTAAAAATACAGCAACTTTGAGATAATACCCACATCCGAGGAAACCAAGAATTTTTGCCATGTGATACTGAAGTTTCAGATCAACCAGTAAGTGTGTATAAGGTGTAACTTAAAGTTTGTTATCTAGATTCTGGTCTTAGTTATACCAGTGTAAATCTGGCGGTAACCCCACCGAAGTCAGTGGAGCTACTCTGGCTTTACACTAAGTACCTGTGATCAGATATGGTCTGGTATATCTGCTGTAGCCACCATAAATTTATAGTTGTTCCATTTTTAATCTTCAACATAGTAAATGTAGGAAGCAGAGCTCCTTTAGTTTCTAGCAATGTAGGGATTATTGTCATATATCTCTCTTCTCTTCTTCAAGAGAGAGCCAGTAAAGACAATCAGTGTTATGGGGCCATTGACCAAGAAGCAAGGAGGCAAAAAGAGCAGGGCTCATGGTACTAAGTAGGATAGTTTTGAGTCAACCAAGTAGAGGGTACACTACATTTCACTAATGACTGTTAGCATGCAGTACAAACTCGTAAGAGTTCATATTGGGACATGCTACAATAACTGATTTACCCCATCTACTTCCTATTCTCAGCATCTGGCAATACCACAGTACCTGCTTGATGTTATACACGCTTGTAACAGCCCTCTAAAGGGCATTAGTTTGGTGCAGATCACCAGAACACACACCCATCCTTTCCCCCAACATGCCCCTTACACTGGTGGGGGTAGGCCCTGAGAGGAGGGTGAAGAGTCAGCTATGGCAGCTATATGCCAGTTGGGGATTTCCCTCAATGTGGTTGGATCCAAACCCACAAGGGACATGTTTGCTAGTTCTGGGTCAGATGGGGCCCAAAATGGCAGATACAAAATTATCCATTCTCAGGAGGTAAGATTTCCAGCACTGATGATGGCACAAATATCACAGAATGAACTGTCTTTGGGAAGTATATGTCTTATGGGGCCAAGACTTTGTGAGATTTTGGTGCCTCTGGTCGCAGACACTAACCATAGCATGGCTCACACCAGAACACAAATTCTAGCCTAATTGGGAACCCCACACTGGCACTGCTACTCATTTCAGATTTTTAGCCTTGCTGAAGCCCCATTCACATCAGTGTAGGTTCTGTTGTTGTCAGTGTCTCTTGTGATTTGCTGGCACCATGGCATATTGGCCGGAAATGAAGTAGAATTTCAGGTGAGTAGCATTTTATTCTGGTGCATACAGTAAAATATTTCAGTTTTCTTCAGAGTTGTTGGCAGGGAGGAGAGCAAGGTGTAGATGTATTACTCTCTCTTGTGGACTTCTAATATGCGTTTCTTTATTACTGTGTTCTTCCAGGAGGTGCTTGAGCTTGCTTTCTCCATATTGTATGACTCAAATGGCCAGTTGAATTTCATCGCTCCTGATAAGCATGAGGTAAGCAGGGGTTAAAGTAAAGGGAAAAAACGGCGAGGTGGGGTGGGGATAACACAACTCTCCTTTCAGTGTGAAGATTGTAAGTTCTCAGAGAGAGGCTTTTTGTTCTGTGTCTGTACAGCATCTAGCACAATAGAGTCCTGGTCCATGCGTGGAGCCCCTAGGCGATACAGTAATACAAATAATAATAAAACAGAGAGAGACCTTTCCCTCTTCTGCTATTTTGTGGGAGTGGTGCTCACTCAGAACTCCCCCTCCTCCTTTCCTGGCGTGGTAAGAGCTCTTCTTAATTCAATCTACCCTAACCACTGGAAAGTAGGTAACTTTCCCAAGCGAATACAAATAAAACTTCAATCTTCTCCTTCTCTTCAGTCTTCAAACTCATACATGATTACAGAATAATCAAGTTAAACTTAGCATGACATCCCTGGCCTGTACAATCAAGACTATTAAATACCAACAGCATCATCAGCTAGTCTTGATTGCTATCAGTGCAGTTTATAGCTATACATCACAGCATTGGCCTTTTATGCTACTGAATGACACATCCCCCTGTTCTCAGTTTAATGTTGTTAAGCATGTCCATGGCACATAACACTATAAATTCTGCTCTGCTGTATCCATGATGTGGGATGGGACAGAGCTCTGTGAGCCAGTGGGTGTTGGGGCAAATAAAAAAGCAAAACAAAACAACGGCCCACCCCCAAAGACACATACACCTTGGAAGATAATGGCATTTTTTTTCCAAATTGAAGATGGAAGCATCGCAAATGATTTTCTCCAAGAATTTTGGATTTCCAGATATAAACTTAGAAGGATGTTTAGCACAATAAAGCACAACTGAAGTGTATTACATATGCAGCTTTAACATTTGCAATTCTGGCTAAAATCCTTCAAACAGATGTTAATTCTGATAGAAGAAATGAGTTGTGCTCATTTGGCTTTTCCTGAGGATTAATTTTTCAATGTCACTTTGAAGCTTTTTCGTTCCATGAAGCGATTTAATGACAAACGTTCAGTTAAGAGAAGTTGACAGTAAGATTTCTAGAACTCTGAAAGCTTCAGCTACTGTTAAGAGTTGTTGTTTTAGACAAGTCATAGTCTTCTTCAAACTCTAGATTGGACTTACGTTGGGTTTCTTCTGCCACAATTTAATTATAGTCCATGTCAGCTCTTAAGGGCAAATTCTCATGGAAATTAATAAATATTTCAATCATCTCCATTGGAAAATGCAGTCTGTGACTACTTCCATCTTCTAGTGAACTAACAAAGGCCTTATAATCTTTTCCCAAATGTCTTCCTTAATTTTTACCTTCAACTTTGTCCAGCTCATTTAAGACAAAATTGGCATGCCTGAAAAAAGTCTGCATTTGTGGCCAGAAAGGCAGTGTCAGGGCCGGGCCATAGGTGGCCTGTGTGCATGGAACAGTTAACAAGTTGTGGTGAAGAGACAAGTAGTGGAGTGGGGGGGATTGAGCCAGGCCAGGATGCTGGGAAATCAGAGGGAGGCTCTGAGTTGCAGACAGGAGGTAAATAGCAGAGTCAGACACGAACTGGGGTCAAGGGTTCACAGCAAGGCAATGTCTGGAAGGGAAGTAAACAGGCAGTCAGTATTGTTGCTCAGACAGCTCCCTGTAATGGCTTCCTGGTTTATATACTTCCATGGGCCAATCAGTGGGCTACAGGGGGCCACCACTCAGGCCCTGCTGGGCAGTACTTCCTGCAGTGTCTAGCTTCACAGGTTTCCTCAGCAGAAACTCAGCCTGAGCATCTGGCAGTGATGTGGAAGTGTCCTAATTGGTCTTAATTCAGCAGTGTTAACTTAGCAGTGTCCCTAACTTTTGAGATTTGTCCCTCAATATTTGGTGTGTTTAAAGGCTTAAAAACCAGAAAGCAAATAAAATGAACCCAATATTTTATCTCCTGACTTCTGAGCTACTGTCATTTTGGGTGGGGGCCTGACTCATGATTTTTTTTTTAATTTGGCAAAACAGTTCAGACATCTGTCAAAGCTCGTTGCTATCTAGAGGTCTGAACACTTTGAGATTACACCATCATATATGTTTTTCATTTGAATGCTGATAGATGGTTTTGACAGAATAGCAAACAAGGTGGGTTATGCCATCCCTGCTTTTTCACAGAGAAGCTGGTAAAATGGGTTATAATTAGGTTTCACCGGAAGTTCATTAAAATTAATCTGCAGTAAATTGAGATGATTCTTCAGTGGCTCTTAGTCTGCTTTGTACATTGAAAGAAATACCTCCAAATAAACGCGGTAATTTTTCTGCCAGCTCATTAGGATTTCTAGCAGTTCCAAAATTATGTAAGTCTGATTAGGTTCACTTGCCAAGGTGGAGATGAGACGAGGAGTCCCTTTCCCCATTCACTGCACCCATATAATAGGTGGCCATAAGAAGGTTGCAGGGAGCTGGAAGGGGCTCCAACTCATTTATGTCTGAACCAGAGGAAGACTATGGCTCTGCCCTCACCAGATCACTGAAATGCTTGCACTGAGGGAGCACTAGCTAAATCAATCGATCTTGCATGGAGAGCTTTCCAGCATGCTTCCACACTTAAAAGCACCTCAGTTTCTTTTACAAGTTTTCCTTGACTTCTCCTTATACTGTAAATTCTGGCAAAACCATTTTCAATAAATCTTTCTTATAAAAATCTTTATGGAACCTGTGAATTTACAAAATATGATGGGATTGTGTGTTCAGCAGGAATTTTATTTTCAGGTTGGATTTTTTTTTCTTTCTCTGAGGCCCTGTCTATGCTAGGGGGAAAAAGATGTGTATTTAAAACATGATGGCTTAGCATGATTTAAAATCATAGTGTAGACAGGGCAAGTTAGAGTTTTAAACCTGATTAGCTGGTCAATGGGAACTATAAATTCCGCACTAACTGGCTAACATAGATTAAAACTACAACTTGCAAAGTACAAATCATTGTCTCCATCAATAGTGAAATCCTGACTCTGTTGAACTCAGTGATAATTTTGCCACTGATTTCAGTGGAGCAAGATTTTGCTCGAGGATTTTGAAGTGTTAACGATCATGATTTAAAAACATGTGCCTTTTTCCTAGTGTAGCGTACCTTGAGATTTTTTTCTCTGATTCATAGCAATATGCTTTTTCTTTTCTTCTGCAGCACACAATCAGCTATTACTATCTTTAAATTTGGCTATCAGTCATAGCACACGGTTGGCTAATTTTCAAATCCATCCTTTGGCATGAAATCTAGCAGAAACATTTTTAAGATAAACATACAGTTATGGTTGATTTAATTTTCTCCTTGTAAACTAGGACACGAGTTCATGACTGAAATTTATTTTTAGACAATATCATTCAAGCACTTTTGTTCATAGTTACATAAATGGTTTGTAGTAATAAATGGAAGTGACTGATTCGATAGAAGTTGACTGTTCACCAACCTCCCCTGGGTTTGTTGCTTATTTAAAACAGTTATTCAGCTTATATTTATCTCAAGATGTCAGCTTTGGAGTGAGATTACATTTCCTTTATTTTTTAAAAAAGACAGCAAAAGGAGAGATTTTTTACAGGCCAAACAAAGCTGTTTAGAATTATGCCAGGGTAACTTGACATTTAATTTTTTGAAGGACAGAACACTGTGTAATTTAGTTTTCCTGCTCTGGAAAATAGATGCTTATGTATAGGCGGTGTGTGTGTGTGTGTGTGTGTATCCTTGTTCTTGTGTATATGAGTATGCATACACACACATATTTATATGTATTTGTATGCAACCTCATCTACATACAATGTGTAGTTATATACTATGTTACATATTTGTATACTGGATATATGATGTGAAATATATTTGATCAGATCAAATGTATTTTAAAATCAAATACATGGTTCCAATAACACAAAAATTAGATATCTGAAAAGTCCTGTTAGGTCTTCTAATCCACCCCCCAATAGTGCAGGATTTTTTTCCCTATAATACATGTTTTGGTTTCCCCAATCTAGTTAATATATATGGCAAATATATTTTTCCATGTAGCTAAATACTAAATCAACATGGGACCGCCTTAACTCCCATTGAAGTCAATGAAAAGATTCCCTTAGACTTCAAGAAACTTGGATAAACCCCTAATGGTTTAAGATAAAAATAGATTGGTGGTTGAGTGGTTAGGTTGGTCAGTCAAGGGAAGACTGAATATCATGATACAAAGTGGCACTCTTGATATTGAAGGAGAAGAGTTTTTTAGAAACATTTTTCTGGTTTATTGAATATTAGAGCTGGTTGAATTTTTTTAGTCAATTTTTTTTTTAATGTTTAAAAAAGGCCTTTTTTCAAATTGAAATTTTCACAAAGAAAATTTTCACTTTGTTTGAAATTTCCCAAAAGAACCCCCAAACACATATATTGTTTTTTTAAAAAACGAATACCAAATTCTTTTCAGGTTTTGGTTTGCTGTTGGAAAAAAACACCTGAAAGTTCCCCAACGTTTTTTTTTTTAAATGGAACATTTTTCATTTATTTCAATTTGTTTCCTAGAATTTTTGTTACCATATTCTGACCAGTTCTATGAAGCATTTACCTGTTTCACACTAAATCACTAGCTAATACATATGTTTAAAAGTAAGCCAAAGAAGAGCTTAAAGACATCTGTCTAGTTTAATTTTACAGATGTTCTTAAGTCACCAGAGCATAAATGCACTGCAGATGACATGGCTGGCTGATTGGTTTGCATGGGGAAAGCAGGCTAGGTCAGGACTTAATGGAGGTTCTTGTCTTCCATGGCAGTACTGTATCTGGACCGATGGACTGAATGCCCTCCTTGGGAAGGATATGCTAAGTGACCTGACACGGAACGACTTGGACACACTGCTCAGCATGGAGATAAAGCTGCGCCTCCTCGACTTGGAGAACATTCAGATTCCTGATGCTCCCCCGCCGATTCCAAAGGAGCCCAGCAACTATGATTTTGTTTACGACTGTAACTGAAGCTGCCCACTGAAACTCACATTTAAACTGGAAATATTATAACTGGAGAGATTAAACAAAGAGCGAGAGAAACCCACACCTTGGATTATGGACTAAAGTTAAAGCACTCACTTTTCTTTCCATTCTCTGCATCTTTTCCTTTCCCCTGATCCTATTTCCCCTGTTGCTAGTCAAAAACTACATTGCTTTAATTAACTTCTAATTGCAGTCCATTGGATGTGGCTAACATGAAGACCATTAAGCAGTGCCCAGCAGAGGAACTTTTAAATTCTTAATGTTGGAATAGGCGTTCTAAGTAAAGTACGATGCTTCCAAACTGCATGCCCACAAAACCAAACCTGGCACTGCAGGTGCTTTATCTGAAAGTTGGGAGGTAGAAAGGAGAAGCAGCTACTGTAAATGGAAGGTGGAGAGAGAGATTCTCCTATCTCGTCCCAAGAGTCGGCTCACAACTGATTCCAAAAAAAGATGAAAATTATTAACTGCTTAAACTTCTACACCATCATCACTGTCCATCGTCTGTGCTCTGCCAGGGTTATTGTTTCCTAGAATGAGTAGTTTGCAGGTTTTCTCTGTACTGTGCATTATAACACTGCAATGCTTCTAACTTCTGTTTCTGCTGTCTCTTAAATAGCCCTACATTTCTCCCAAATTACCAGCACAAATTGTGAATGAAGTCACTAGTTGTGTTCTTTCCCTGTAGCTATTCTAAGCCTCAATTGCTTCTAAAATTGGCTTAATATCCAAGGTGATTTTTCTTTTCTTTTTCGGTTCAAAGTAAAATAATAGATTCTACAAATTAATGAAAATGGTGCGACATCTAGGTTGCATCATCATTGCTACAGTGTTATAAGTTTACAATGGATTTAATTTTTGTATTTGTACAACGGGTTCTAACTTTTTTTTTGGCCAAACAAATATATTTAATGAAAAATAATTACATTGTGAGTTCATTTAGAGATTGTTTTTATTTTTAAGTTCCATTGGAAACATTTGCCCTGGGAGGGAAAAATATCCAATATTCCCTTCAATTTTGCTGTTGAATAAAATCTGAGTTGTAATGATATTGGAACTTTGTTTTTTATTTTGAAGTATTCTTTACCATTTCTAGCACTTCTGAGGCCTCTGGTACAAAGAGAAGGGGTAAAGTGTAACTTTAGGCTCTATGGTAACAACATAATCATGTGATTACAATTACTATTTATTTATTTGATGACAAAATTGCACTTGGAAATATGCATTGCAACAGATAGATGACCCTTTCTGAAAGGCAGCCATTGAGAAATCTAAATACAAAGAAAATACAATTAGTCAGTTGTAGGCACTTACGTTTAAGTTCTCATTTGACAAAACATCTGAGCCCCACATGCTTTCCTCCTTTTCCTTGAGTCAAGGAAATCAGAAACCAGGACTGCAAATGCATAATATGATGGCATGCTGGCTTTGTGGCATGTTTTTCCCCTCCTCTCTTCCTCAAATTCTGTGGCTGCCTATCTGTAGGTATTCCACTGGGTTCAGGCTCCATAGATCTGGAGGTGCTGGGCCTGGGTCCTGGTGAACAAATCTATACTGCAAAGATTCCCCACCTCCAAAATTCACATCTTAGTCAATGTTAACTTGCATGGATTCCTCCTCTAATATGTGAGCCCATCCACAGGGATTTTATCAGACCCTATGGTGCCATGAAGCTGGATGGGTAAATTGAGGAACAGAACCTCCATGCAGATGGCCTGTGCCTCTGGTAGCTCCAACAACATCTGTAATTTTTGAATAAGCCAAACACACTGACACCTTCTCAGAATGGGTAGGGGTGGATCAGATCCTAGAGATGGAAGGAGGAGGAGGAAACTTCATGAATCCAGCATGATGGTCCTAAATAAGATACCTTCACAGGGTTGTAATTGCAATATGTCTACTGTACTTTGATCTAACAGGATAGAGATACAGATTGATTTAGATGGTGAATGATGTTAGAAAAGAAAAGAAAATCTTTAGTATCACTACAGACCAACGCTAGTGCAAAATGTTACTGTGGACCACAATCTGAGAGAAGATGAAGGGAAATTTCAAACTCCTGGTGTGAAAGCTGGAAATGTTTAATGTAATGAAGGCTTGCCAAGGCTGTATCATAGATAATCAGTGTTAAAAAATGTGGAAATACAAGTCACGTGATTGCTTTCGAGGATTGGTAATATGATCTGGATTTTGAAATGGTACTTGGAAATTGAGTATGGAAGTAGGGATACAACTTTGTCCTGGACTAAAAGTTACCTCTTTCTTTTTGAAGTCGGGTCCTCTAGAGCAGAGGACCAGTTTTTGATCTGCTGACACAGCCTGATGGATGTTTTTCAGTTGGCTAATGAAGCATGGCATTGTTTTTTTATTTACATATGTAGGCACCACAACAATTCAAATGGTCTGCATATTACAAAATCTAACAATAAAATAAATATCTTTTATTTCTAGGTAACAGGATTAAAAAAAAATCCAGGTCACTGGTGCCTAAAGGTCTGATGGCTGTTTGGTGATCTCAGTCTACACCATAAAAAACCCTTAAGATTGACTGATCATGGAGACAAATTACCACCCTCCCCCCCCACATTAAGGGGATCCCTCCAGAATGAATTTGAGGCATATTGGAAAGGCAGTGAGACTGTAGAAAACTCGGGTCTGATTTTCATTTACACTAAGGCCACTTTATACCAGTTCAGCAGCATAAAAGGGCCGCCTTCTTATATGGCATCTCTATCACTGAAGATTTCCAACCATGGTAGCCCATTCTGTACTATCCTCTGTTAATCTCTTTGTGGATGAATAGTCCATTTGATTCACCCAGGATACCACATTATCCATCTAAGATCATCTTTTTCTTCCTCATGTTTTGCCATCAGCTTTCCTTTACAGAGCTCGTAAACATGCATTGCCCACAAAATCTTTTTAAAATGTGCCCCCGCAAATCAAATCTTTCTCTGAATAAGATTTCTGACTAGTATTTGCTGAGTTCCAATCATCTCTAATACTTTTTTGTTGATTACAGAGTCTATCCATGACCTGAAGAAGAACTCTGTGGAGCTCAAAAGCTTGTCTCTTTTACCAACAGAAGTTGGTCCAATCAAAGATATTATCTCACCCACTTTGTGTCTCTTATATCCTGGAGCCAACACAGCTATGACACTGAACCAGATGACTGGAGGATAGCTAATGTGACACCAATTTTTTTAAAAGGCTCCAGAGGTGATCCCGTCAATTACAGGCCAGTAAGCCTAATTTCAGTACCAGGCAAATTGGTTGAAACTATAGTAAAGAACAGAATTATCAGACACATAGATGAACACGATTTGTAGAGGAAGAGTCAACGTGGTTTTTGTAAAGGGAAATCATGCCTCACCAATCTACTAGAATTCTTTGAGGGGATCAACAAGCATATGGACAAGGGTGATCCAGTGGATATGGTTTACTTAGATTTTCAGAAAGTCTTTGACAAGGTCCCTCACCAAAAGCTCTTAAGAAAGTAAGAGGTCATGGGATAAGAGGGAAGATCCTCTCCTGGATCAGTAACTGGTTAAAAGATAGAAAACAAAGGATTGAAATAAATGGTCAGTTTTCAGAATGGAGAGAGGTAAATAGTGTTGTCTACTCCTAGGGTCTGTACTTGGAGCAGTACTGTTCAACATATTCATAAATGATCTGGAAAAAGGGTTAAACAGTGAGGTGGCAAAATTTGCGGATGATACAAAACTAATCAATATAGTTAAGTCGAAAGAAGACTGCAAAGAGTTACAAAGGGAACTCACGAAACTTGATGACTGAGCAACAAAATGGCAGATGAAATTGAGTGGGTGTGCAGCGGTAGTCAAAGTCAAAAAACCTAATAGAATGTTGGGAATCATTAGGAAAGGGATAGATAATAAGACAGAAAATATTGTATTGTCTCTTTATAAATCCACGTATATCCACATCTTGAATACTGTGTGCAGATTTGGTTGCCCCATCTCAAAAAAGATATATCGGAATTGGAAAAGGTACAGAAAAGGGCAACTAAAATGATTAGAGGTATGGAAAAGCTTCCATATGCAGAGAGATTAATTATACTGGGACTTTTCAGCTTGGAAAAGAGACGACTAAGGGGGGGACATGATAGAGGTCTATAAAATCATGACTGGTGTGGAGAAAGTAAATAAAGAAGTGTTATTTACTCCTTCTCATAACACAAAAACTAGGAGTCACCAAATGAAATTAATAGGCAGCAGGTTTAAAATGAACAAAAGGAAGTATTTCTTCACACAATATCTTCTGCGCGGTCAACCTGTGGAACTCTTTGCCAGAGGATGTTGTGAAGGCCAAGACTATAGGGGGGTTCAGAAAAGAAATAGATAAATTCCTAGAGGATAGATCCATCAATGACTATTAGCCAGGATAGGAAGGGATTGCTGTTTGCCAGAGGCTGGGAATGGCTGACTGGATGGATTACTTGATGATTACCAGTTCTGTTCATTCCTTCTGAAGCACCTGGCATTGGCCACTGCAGAAGACAGAAGATGGACCATTGGTCTGACCAGTATGGACGTTCTTATGTTTACTGCAAAAAGTCTATCCATGATATTTTCAGAAGTTTTGCATAAAACCATAATTCAAAGGATTGTAGTTTCTTTATTATCAGCTGTAATTTAACACAAACCAAATGTAAGTTTTGTAAAAGTCAGAATTTAGTATTCAGATTTATGTCCCTTCCCATTAGATATTTATTCTTTCAGAATGTCTCTTTCACTCTTGTTTTTCTGGTGCTGACTTCAGTATCCAATCTTCCATATCCTGTAAGGATGCTTCCTAAGTAGCAATCATTTCTCACTTGCTGTACAGCTGTTTCATTCACTGGAATCTTGCATATTTTCCCAGGAGCCTTGAACACCACCATAGTTTTTTGTCTCGTCCGCATTCAACTCAAGACCATATTCTTTGTTATATTCATATATAATCTGCACTAACTTCATCAGACCTTCTTTCTCAGCCCAACAGCATCGTGTCATCTGCATGGTGAATGTTATTCACCCATCTTTCCATTCATCTTAATATCTTCTTCTGTTTCTTCAGTTAATTTAATCAAACACTCGCTATAAATGGTGAATAAAGTTGGTGACGCTATATATTCTTGTCTCACTCCTCGCTTGATCACTATTAGAGTTTAATTTTCATCTGCCATTATAATTGCTTTCTGATTACAGTATAATTGTTTTATTACTTGGAGTTCATATCCATCAATCCCTACAGACCTTAAGAAGTTGAGCAATTTGTAGTGGTAAATTCTGTCAAATGCTTTTCAGAAGTCCATAAAACACGAGTGTATCATTTCTACAATTTCAGCTGATCTTTCTGATATGAGTTTCAGGTTCATAATGGTGTTTATTTCCATATTTGAAGCCCTATGGTTGTTTGCTAATACCTTATCCATCTTCCCTTGTATTGTATCTTGAACAACTCATCATGTCTTAGAGGTATGTGATACTAGGCTGATTGTTCTGTAGTCTTTATAATACATATCAGTGTTCATTTTAGGCTTTGGATACACAGTTAGGTTGTAAAGTCTTCTGGCAATTCTCCTGTCTTCTTTACCTCTAACAGAACTTTCATGTTTTCATTGCGTATGCCTTTTAATGATTCAGTTGGTATTCCATCATAACTCAGTACTTTTGCATTTAAAAATCTCTTTACTGTTGTCACGATTTCTTCATCCATTATTGATGGGCTTATTGGATTAATCTCTAGTTGAGGTTTTTCAGGTCTATCATGACCATATAGTTCCTTGATATGTTCTCGCCATCTCTTGTTCTTGTCTTTCGGGACGGTCAATTTTCAGTTGTCAATTTTTGTCCTTAAGCATCATATTGGTCACCTTTCTGCTGTAATTGAAAGCTATTTTCTTTTTATACATCTTTTTTTGTTTGTTCTATTTATCCAATTGTTCAGTTTCTTTGAGTTTCTCATTCAGCCATTTAGACTTTTTTAATTTGCATTTATTCCTTATTTTATTTAGTCTTCATTATTCTTTTTCTGTTGTCAAGCTTTGTGCTTTTGTGAGTTAATAGCTAAGAAATGCCCATGTATAACAGATGAAATTATTGCTCTGATGTATGAAAGAGGGAAAGTAAAAGCACAGAGCTCAACAACAGAAAAAAGGCCTGAAGGTGAGCGTAAATTACATTTAACATGATTTTCTCCCACTTTAAAGGCACTACCAGAGCAATGTAAAAAGGCCTTGGTGTAAATGAAAGAATCATGCCCTTTCAGTCTCCAGAGCTGTCAATCCAGCACCTTTCCCTATTATGTAATTCACTAATATTTTAAGAAATAAACATTTAAAGATGAATAAGTAACCTACTGCTTCCCATTCATTTAAAAATATGGGAATGAAAATAAAATCTTGGCACATGCTGTTTTATGTTCAGGAAAAGCTTTATGTGTAGCATTTCGAGAATCTTCAGCAGACAAAATGCCATTAAAATCTCTTGTATAATTTCAAAGCAGGACATAATGCTTGAAAAGTCATAAGGATGAGAGAGAAGGAGGTAAAGGTAAGTCTAATTTTAGTTTCTGTTTTGAGAGTGATTTTTCTTTTGGCAAGCAAATCGTCTTATTCAGAAAAACCTGAATTAAGAAAAATATATATATCTTGAAACATCTGGCCTCAAACCGAGTATAAGGATAAGCAGAGAAATAAAAATACCAAATAACCTGGAGTAAAAGAAAGCCACATGTAACACAGAGAGCTCTCTAGTACCCTTGACTGTTCTGTTTAGCAGCAATTCTCTCTTTAATCTGGTGGCCTGTTTTATTAAACATTAAGATTTGAAGAGAAAGCATCCTCTTTCCAGGAGACAGGTGATGAATCTGTCTTTAGATTTTCTGGGCAACTGCATAAGATTTGACACTCTTCCTTTTTGGAAGGGTTGCTTGATTTTTTTTGGTAAACGGCTGCATTTTATTTGAATAGTGCTTATGCTACCGGTAGTTATTGTCACGTAAACATTCCAAGGACAAAACGTACTATTCAGAGATGATTCATCTGTGTCTATACATCCTCATGCTGCGTGCAATAGGGGCTCTGCATGGAGCTCTTGCGGAATCCACTGGTTGATCTCTGCTCACTGCTTTTTCTTAGGCAAAGCTAGTAGAGTGCTGAGCCACAAGAGTGCTCATCACACCACCTACAACAAAACAGTGCTGGCCAAACAGATTAAGGTCACTGAGACCCCTACACATTACTCCAAACAGGAAGGGGAAAAAGAGAGCCACTCCCCCTTCCCAGAATGCAGTTGTAGCAAGCCACAAAATGCATCCCAGTGACATCCAGATATTGCAGTTGTCATGACATTGGATCCATATAGGATGATATTGGGTGACGATGCAGATAGAATATAGCATGTCAGGATTCCACTCTGCAATCACTTTGTATCTCTCTCTTACCGCATTCTAGGGCAAAATGACGCTAGCTCTACAAGGCTGAGAACTGCTAATCTGTAGTTCTTACACAAGGATGTGTGTAGTGGGAGAACATTTTTTGTACTGTCATCTCCTTGCCTTTCTCTTTTGTTTCAGCTGCTCGTTACTAGTTGATGAATAAAAAATGGAAACTAAAATGGCACGTGGAAGTTGTTCATCTAATAAAACGCAGCAGATTCAAAAGGATTTTTCCTCTAATTTTTTTTTCCTCCTGTTGTGGGAGGTTTCTAACGATCTGTCATTTTACCAACCTAGGAATATCGCAGATGGTCAGAAGCAGGGGAGGAATGCTTAACATTTAACAAAAGAAAAGAACTGTTCTTCTTATAACACTGTCTAAGAATTTAAACTGAAGGGAGCACAATTTTCCTTGTTAAGTATACTAGTCCACACCTATGCATGGCCATTTGCATGTTGAAGTATATTGGAGATACTTTTAAAAGGAAATGTCCTTCCATTAAACAGGTATACTCTCTCCCCACAATGTTTGCTAAATCAAGACAATCTTCACCAGTGGCTCTCTATTGGATTACAGGTATGTTTAAATATTTAAATAAAGGGCTTACATCAAGTGCCATTTGTTGTCCTAATTAGGAAACCACTTAAGTGCATGCTTACATCTTTCCCTGTTCAGCAAAAGGGACTTGACTTCAGCACGGGCTTATGTGCTTTGTTGTATCAAGGTTTATACAAGTGCAGCTTTATCAATTGCTAGGCTTTCCTTGTTTAATTTGGGACATTAAAAGTGAACACCTGGATCATTTTACGACATAAAATGTAATGTGACACGTATGCTTTTTGTTACTTCAAGAGATTAAACATAATAGGGCTTCATTTTCATTTACGCAATGGCCTCTTTACCCTGCTCTGTCAGGGACCTTAATATGGGCATAAATACAATGTTAAGTTTGAAATGACCATTATCTTAGGTATCAAAACAGTTGGAAATGAGAGAAAGCAGTGAAGCACTGCTGAAAACACGGCTTGGCTGGTGTAGGGCTCTGCTCAGAATGGACGTCAGCAGAATTCGCAAGTTTCCAGGGAGGTGGCATCAAAGTGCTGGTTCAGGCAGGTCAAGTCTCTCAGGGACCTGCCAAGGTCGAGGTTAAATGCATTGTAGACTGTTTCAGACTCGTAACTAATTAAAATATATTTACTTTATATTTTTATCTAGAAAGTGAAGAAGCCATGAAGGTCTCCCATCCAAGAACAGAAGGGGTCTAATGTGGCTTCAGTTGGGAGAACTGAGGGGATCATACATAGCCTGAGCTAATGTGAGGGAAATAGATCTCAAACAAGTACACTCAGAGTATAAAATTTTCTATTAAGGATAATCTGGGTTTTTTTTATAGGTGCTGGAGGGCATTTCAGCTTTTATTGTAGACGTAATTTCTAGTCACGTCTTGTATTCTCTGGAAGTTAATAGTTACGCATTTTTTAAAACATGCTAATAAAGGGCAAACCAGATGTTTTAAATGTGAGGCACTTCACATTTCTACCCCTCTCAAGTCACAGGTACTGCCTGCTTACAGTACATTTCAGGTGGGACATGACAAATCACTGAAATTGTCATTCTTCTGGACACATTTCTATTGTGGGAAAAAAAAAAGAAAACAGAAAGATGTCATGGAAAATGGGACCCAAGAGAGTATTGCAATGAGCACACTAAATAATGGAACAGGAGAAAATAAGCTGCGTGTAATACAACATCACCAAGTGATTCAGCCAAGGCAGGACTTCATATATGATGTCTCAAGATTTGTTTTGAATTGCTTTATCTGCTAAAATGGTCATTGTAGGGTTTTATGGACTGATTGAACACTGCAATTAAATTCTCCCTTGATGAGGACTTGTAAATCTAATTTTAAATCTTGCCATCCGCATGGCACTCATTCTAAAGGGTTTTTCAAATAAGAAACGGTGATTTTTCCAAGAGATGTCAGTGTCATAGCAGTTTCTCCCTGAATGAGTGTAGCCTCATAGACTCTAAGGTCAGACAGGACCAATATGATCATCTACCTCCTGCACAGTACAGGCCACAGAATCTCACCCATCCACTCCTGTAATAACCCTCTAACCTATGACTGAGTTATTAAAGTCCTCAAATTACAGTTTAAAGACATCAAGGTACAGAGAATCCACTAGCAAGTGAGCCGTGCCCCATGCTACAGAGCAAGACGAAAAATGTAGTCAGTCTCCTCTTCCCACTCTCACCCCCTATTGTGCTCTTGATGTTCAATCGGAACAGATGATATATTTACAGGCTGTGTGCTGTAGAGTGATTTCTCATGTCTTTAACGTGTGCAGCGAGGGTGGAAGTATGCACTTGAACGTACATGTAGTAGTGTGCTGGTGAGATTGAGTACCATGATGGTAAGGGCATGGAGACCTGCATTATGTTAAGTCTGAGAGATGCCATAAGTATTACTTTCTTTTTAGTGTTTACAGTTCTGTGAGAAAAATGCACTTGAACAACGTTAATTCTGAATTAACCAAGATCATGTGTAGGAATTTCCTAGGGTTTTTTAAATATGTGTATGTAAATTGTTAAATTTGGGGGGCTGAGCACCCTTGGGCTGGAGAGAGAAGCTGCAAAGCTAGTCACATATTTATATCTCCCTTTAAAGGGTTGCATTCCCAGTAGTGAAAGTTTTCACTAGTGCTCCAGCTTCTTTCCTCAAGCTCCAGATTTGTCCCCTTTTCACGAGAAACCTCAGCAGCCTGGCCATTTGTAAAGCTTTGAGCAATAATTAAGAAAACATGAGTGTCAGATAATGCTCTCAGCAGAGAATGCTTAACCTTTAAACAGAGCAGATATGATTGTTTCACTAGCTGCTTAGTTTCCCTAGTCCTGTTGCCCATATGGTTCTACTCCTTAGACCCTCAATCAATCCCTGTCTCAGGAAGGCACCTTCTGCAACCCATCCACTATCCAATCCCATGTCAGCACCTAAGTTCTAGGTATATGTTTTTATATGAATACCATTTTATACGTGTAATTGTTATACTTGCAAAAACTGTACATGCACAAATGGATGTTAGTGTATTAGTGGAAAATAAGGGAAGGCTGCAGTGGGTGGAGCCAAAGGGAGGGCTAGGAAGACAATGATTGAGGACGGTGGGCAAGTTCTACCATAGGGCTAAGAGAGAAACGCCTGCCCTGTGCACCTTAGAAAGCTCTTCTCTACAGTCCTTAAGAAAATGGCAGGAGAGCCACTCCATTCCTGCAGACTAAATAAGATCCAAGAGAAAATTGAGAGTGCAGATTCTTGCTCATAGGTCAGGCAGTGAAGTGCTGAATTATCTAACTAGCCAAAAGTAACTAAGGGCTTGTCTGTATTAGAGCACTGTGACCCAGTGTAGCTATGCCAGTATAACTACACTTGTCCAAGCCCCCGCCCCCAGTGTAGATGTCCTGGGCAGTCCCCATGAGCAAAATTTGGGGCCGCAAAGGGGACCCACCCCTCCCATTTCTCCCCGTTGCACTCCAGCTACAGCTATTTAGCTAAGCTTGGGTTCTGAGTGCAATTGTCCTTCCTTTTCACCCCCTCTCATCAGCCCTTTGTGCTGCATCAATTTAATTTACCTCAGCTTGAAACCAGAGTAAGCCACATTTCTGCAAGCCCTGCTTTACATAGAGGCAGTACGTCCACACTGAGGGTTTACACTGGTGAGAACTACTAGAGCTGGTCAGAAAAACTACAGAAACTTGGAAAATGCAGTCTTGTCAAAATTGAAATGCTTTGTTAAATCATGTCGATTTCACCACAATTTTGTTTCAAAGAAAAATAGGAGGAAGGAACATCTGATAATGTTGCAATGTCCCATTTTGACATTTTTCAGAACCTAAATGTTTTGATTTTTTTCAGTTTAAAACAACTTTTTGTTTCAATTTTTAAAATTTAGTATTATAACATAAACCACGAGAGTTCTGTGGCACTTTAAAGACTAACAAATTTAATATTTGCAGGCATAAGCTTTCGAGAGTCTTATTACTGCATCTGAAGAAGAGAGCTGAAGTCTCTTGAAAGCTTATGTCTGCAAATATTAAATTTGTTAGTCTTTAAAGTGCCACAGAACTCTCGTTGTTTTTGCTGTTTACAAACTAACACGGCTACCCCTCTGGAATTATTATAACATACAATTTTTAAAAAGTCAAAACCAAAATGAAACATTTTGATCAGTCTGAAGTGAGTTATTTTTGGAATTCTGTTCGCAGAGAATTTTGAAGCCAAATTTCAAAATCCTTTGTGAAATGGGATTTCTGTCCTCTACACAGCTCTAGTGACTACATCAGTGAACTGCACTCAATCCAAAATCCCAGCCCTCAGAATGCTTTCCCTAACAGCCTTACAAATAGGTGACTAACCTTACAAAGGTTTGCTGCACAGCTCCATCAAAAATAACTGGTACAGGATGAAGTATATGCTACTATTTTCCCTGAAAAATATGTTCTCAGATAAATTAATTAGATGAAAATATACCATATAAGAAACTTTGCAATGTCAGTAGAAATGGTTATATTGTTCATATATCAAAAAAACTCAAGAAAAGCAGCCAATATCTTTGATATTGGAATCATCCTTGAATCAGTTTTTTATTCTCACACTTCTGGGATATCTTTCCTAGAAGGATCAGAAGAAAGACAGGACTCACCCAAAAATACTCAAAAAAGGGGTAATTTTAGAAGCTTATAAAGGAAACTAAACAACCAAGTTACTAGTAAATATCCATTCGTAAATTGATTCTGTACTGAGAAATAAGTGCTATAAATTTGAGGAGGCTAAATAATAATCTTCCTACAGAGCAAAGAAATTTGGTCTCTGATTTAAATGCAAATCTTAATGGAACTTTGGCTATAGAGTCACTTTGACACTACTGTAGTAATATAATCTCTGCCTCAAATTTAAACTTCTTCAGTCTGATTCTCCGCTGCTTTATACCTTGTGTAGTCATTCATACTTGTGTGAAATGTTACCGGATTGAAATGGTACTCTTTTACACCCACTTTACACAGATGTAAATGACTGCACAAGGTGCATGCCATTTGCTCTCACCTTATGGCCCTACACAACTCCATCCCAGCCCTCATCTCTGATCTCTTCTGCCTGTCTCAGCTAACCATGCCCACCTCCCTGGCTCCATGCCTTTTTCTGCAGCTCCCTCCCTTACGGCAAGGAATGCTCTCCCTGCTGCAATTCACCAAGCCACCCCCTTCCTGTATTTAAGTCCCTCGTTAAAATTTGCTGCTTCCATGTGTCTGGGAGAAGTGAACAAATCCAAACATTACAGCTGGGATCATCAAAGGGGCCTAAGGAGTTGGGCAGCCCCCTTGTGAAAAGAACTGCTTCAGAAAACCAAAAGAAACACCTTCAAGGGCTGGATTCAAAGTTCACTGAAGTCACTGGCGGTCTGTCCATTGACTTCAATCGGCTTTAGAGCAGGCCCCATGTTAGTCCTTGCCCTGGGTTTCCTACTGTACCTGGGGTGGCTAACCTGTCCCTCGTCCATACAGTCGCGGCTCCATTTCTACTTTTAGCATGCTAGCTCAATGGAGTGCGTATGTCTGTCCAAGCTGGAAATTACACCTCCAGCTCCAGGGTAGACATACCGTTAGACTGTAAGCTCTTTGGGGCATGAAATCTCTTCATTTTGTGTTTAGCTGAGTGCCTAAGACATTGCTGGAGCTTAAAAAATGAGTAGTCAGAATGCCACTAGACCCCTCTGAAGTTGTTGATATGTTTGTCTGATCAAGGGTGCATGGAAGTCTGACAACCTGGTGTTTTAATCCAGCTCTTGCTGGCAGAGAATTCTGTGTATATTCTATTACTTTATTCCAGTGTTTCTCAATTGGTGTTCCGTGGAACCCTGGGGTTCCGCGGGAACACTGTTAGGGTTCCATGAGCAGCTGTTGTCCGCGCCGCCGATCAGCTGTTCTCCACCGCCGAGAGCAGCTGTTCTCTGCTCCACTGAAAAAGAGATGATGTCCCGGATTTTTCGGCGGAGGGTATCGAGTGTAAGTGTAATTTAATTGAGAAATGCTGACCTAGTTGTTTGTATATAATTTGCTTATTTTGACTTTTTTTTTTGGCCCCATATGTAAAAATACTGTTAAGAGTTTGGGGGGTTCCGCGATTATTTATCGAGTTCAAAAGGGTTCCATGGCCAAATTTAATTGAGAAACACTGCTTTAGTATATTTAGTCTATTACTTTATTCAGTTTCATTTTACTGAGACTTGGTGATGATCACTAATCCTCTAAAGAAGAGAGGAGGGGGGGAAAAGGTAAATTTTCTCTCCCGTGTGTATGTGTGTAAGTGTGATCTTGACAGTGACCTGGGAAAAGGACCCTCTGAGGAGACAGGTGCTAACACAAACAGCATTTCTGGACCTTTTAAAATTTATCCCTCAAAAACAAAGCCCCTGATGTTATTTAGAACATGTGGGTCGTTTGAGTAACCACCATGTTCGCCCTGAACGGGAAGCTTGTTTGAATGACTTTACACCATTGTCCAATGCACTAATTCTCCTGTACTTGTCAGTACTACAGGACTTTGCTATGCAAAAGCCTTCAGCAATGTGTCTGCTTGCTGCATGATGTATTGCCACTATTGCTTCTCACTGGGGGTTGCGTTACTCAAAGACATTAAAGAAGAGCTTGCCAGAATGAATTAAAGGCTCCTGGCACGCCCCACTTTCACCATATTTTAACCTGATTTCTATGAACTGATCAAAGACATTCCACAAATGTTGTGTAGAATCACCATTCCTGGTGTAAGCTACTGGAGCTGGAAGAACAGTGGCGTGTTTCATAGGGTTTCTGCAGAGGACTGATGAGGGTATGCATCCCACAATGATCAAGGGGTGGAAAGGAGTTTCTGTAGCTGGCTGGCTGGCTGAGTTCCTGTTTGAAAGTACTATTTTAATGGTGCCGGGATTTACTGTATTACTAGTTACCTATTAGGGTATCTAGAGGCTTCCATAATCATCTTTTTATTATTTAAGTCTAAATAAAGAAAATATAGGGAGAAGAGAATTCTTGTGAACTCATCATTAGATTAATACAATATTAACCCTCTCCCTGTTGCTGACACCTTAATGCATTCAACAGGTATTTTCCAGACGCCACAAAATGTCACTGCAGTACCATTTCTTTCAGACCTCTTTCAAATTTACTAGACTCTGGAACACAACAGCGAAAACTCCCCCGGGCAAGCAACCCTGTCTTTTGACATGGTTTATCATGCATGGTGCACTGTGAATAATAAAAAATAAAGATAACGTGTTTTTGCTTGTGCTAAGTCATATCCCACATAGTCAAGAATGTCCAACATATTTCAGGAGAACAGCGTTGCAGTGTCATTGTACCAGACTTATTCTAGCACCTGAACCTCATTTTTAAAATGCCAGATTTTCTTTCACTTACTGATCTGGTGAGATTTTAAGTTTTGCTGTAATTTATTTCTGATGGTTTCTGGGATGAAAACTAGAAGTTAGTCAAGTTTTTCCAATGGATATGTGCTGCTGCCTGAATTAAAGGAATTGTAGTAGTAAAATAACACAGAATTTGATTCTGCTATTATAATATAGATAATAAATAGTCATCCCTAAAAGTGAGCTGTGTGTGATAGAATTATCCTACAGTGGTGCAAGACTCTCGGGCTGGGGACTGAATGATTTATGACATGATTCTGGATAGTGAATGACTTCATTAGGAAATTTGATTCTTTGCCTCATACTTCACTGCATACTGAGTGTGTGAAGGCCTGGTCTGATATTATAACTCCCCACATTATAAGCAATCAGGTTACGTTATGACCAATCTGTCGCACCTGGGACAAAGACAGCAGTAATAGCATTATAAAGTTGGCACACATTATAACTTACTGTTCTTGCTGTACACCTCCGGGGGAGGGGAAGAATTTATTAAATAATTCTCCTAGTTAAAGCATCTGTAACTGATTTATGCACATGGGACCATGAGCCTGCTAAATAGTTCCTAGGAGGCGTTGAGCCAATGTATAAGCGTTATTTCACCTCACACTCCAAAATCTCCTATACAAAAGTTGGTAGTTGAGAAGCCTAAGCTGTTGTTTTGATCATGACAGTAAATGTATGTTTCTTATTAATCATTAGTGTAATTAGGCACTGCAAGTACTGTGTTCTTGTTATCATTATTTATATTACAATAGTGAGTAGAGGTGGCAACTGAGAGGTTCAGGGCCCCAATGTGCGAGGTGCTATACAAAGAGTTCGAAACAGTCCCTGACCCAAAGACTTGATAATCCAAATTGTCAAGGCAGATAAAGAGTGGGAAGGAAAACGGAGAGATGAAAGGTCACGCAGCTTGTCTGTCACAGAGCCAGGACACAAACCCAGGTCTCCTGAGTATTGTGCCTACCCACCAGATCATAGTGTGTTCTTCGTTATTAAATTTCATTGTTCTTTGCTATTAAATTTTGATAGATGTTTTGGAATGTGTTTAAATTTGATGCTATCCCAAAGGCTCAATGTACTTACAGTAGAACTACCTTCTAGAAGTTTTGGGGAGAAAACAAGGTATGGAACCTCAGGGGCTTTTGTCACCCAGGAAAAAAAGAACTTGTTTTTAGCACTGGGAAGTGGGATGCATCTTCTCTCCATTGAGGGCAGGGATAGAAGGGCTTAACATTTTGATGAGCCCTTGAATTTCTAGTTTCCCTGCCTCCGCAATCTTTGATGTCACCTAGCTGTCATATCCCTCAAAATGTACCACTGCCTTAAGCAGCAATGGAGAACTATCTGATTCTGCTGAAAGCATCAGCAGTGGAATAGTTAATAGTATTGATGTTTTACATTACCATTAGGTTCCAGAATAAACACCCATTGATATGAATGGAGACTTCTTACGTCTCTACTGAGCCACTGTTTCAGGTTATATTGCAGATTCCAGAAGACAACACTGCATCAGGACACCTTAGGAAGGTTACACGTGTAACCAGTAGGGCTAACAAATATCATTGTTATTATTTATAATTAAAGTATAAATCCTGCAGCCAGAGTGGCTTCTGTGACTAGTTCCATACCCACAGAATGGAGAAAACAGGGAACCCAGTGTCTAGCCCAGTCAATAGGTATTAGCTTTGCTTTTCTTGTCTAGGTCATAATCATACATAAACCAAACCAAACCAAACAATAAGGTAATATTTTAAAATGAGAAGTTATAATAAAGATTCCAGAAATTCACTGTGTCCTGCCAGGATTGAAGCTGCTGTGGTCCATTCTGCTGCTTGACCTCTCTTCTCTCTGCAGGGATTATCCCAGGACCTGAGGTGCTGCTTCTGTACAAGTCCCCTGCCTGCTCTTGTTTACACTTGGATGGGTCTTCTCAGACGTGTTTACCCTGCCCGGGACGATGAAATCATGCTCCAAGTTACTGCCCGGTTTTGCATAAGCAGCTATAGAAGACAAGCTGAGCTGACTGTAAGGTAGATCTAGCAGGTAAGCTGACAGGGACGCCTACATGACCTACTTTTACCAGAGGGGCTCATGTCTCAAGAAGGCTGGCGGGAACAATCTGAACACAGGAATCCACTCACCTGTGGTCCCTCCAAGGTTTGTGAGCATGGAATTTGCCTTGTGACGTTGTACCCAGTGAGGAAATTTGCTTTCTCGGTTATTCGCTTAAGAGGCCCATTTGTTGTTCCATTTCAGATGCTGGGAGAAATGTTTGCTCTGTTGGAATTAGAATGCCCGTGCAGGGAATGCTGCTTACTTTGCCCATGACGACTGAGAAAACGTAAAAAATTCCACTTGAAATTGTCTGGGAGGTTGGGGGGGGAGGGAGGGGGGGTAACAAAAAGATGATAATGTCTGGACCCCCCCCCCCACCTCTGCCTGACAAAATAAACATTCTACAGAAGGTAAAGAGGTGCGACGCAAAATGTGGGTGTATGGCTGGGGTGGGGGCAGAGAAATGAACCTCATCTGGGAAGTATAGGAGGTGTGCCAGCCCAGTTGCTCCACTCCTGAGAGTCCTGCTGTAGCTCTGCAGAGTGCACTGCAACTGAACCAATCCAGGACACCCTTAGTGTGACCAGGAGAATGCAGGTCAAGGCGTCCATGTCAGCGTGGATATTGCGAACACACTGAACTGTTTGTACTTTAATCAGGAGTAGCTAACCAGCTTAAAGTACAAATGGTTCCATTTGCTAGTTTCATCTATCCCCAGGTTATTAAACTACCCGATGGCCCATATGCCTGTCATCCAGAAGGATCAATGAATGTTTTACGGATTGTAGGGAGAGAGGATTACTCCACCACACCACTGAAATGCACCCAGCTCTGGAGTTGAACCCAGCAGCTATTCTGATCCAGCAAGATCGGGTGTTTGTTAAAGTGAAAGTGAAGAATAACTCGTGTAGGGTTAAACTATAGGGGAAGATAAATAATGAAGGTCTGACTTGGAATTTTGGCCAGGACCCCTAGTCCTGCAAAATCTGCCATAGGATGCCATCTTTAATGGCTACAAGCAGTCAGTTTCACATCGTATAAGAAATTAGGTGAAAGGTAACACTATGTACGCTTGCTCATCTGTATCTGAACCAGTGATGGATGAACTGGTTCAAAATAATTAGCCTGAACCTCAAACTAACCTGAATTCTTAGGATCTTCCCTATCCAAGCTGTGTTCTACCCCTGCTTTTCCAGATATCCTACAAGAACTATGATGGGCCAGCTGCTGTCTTCACATCTGGTAATTTGAGGGGCTTTCCCTATCATCAAAGGCTCACAATTAATTTGGAGCGGCATTCAATCTGGGGAAGCCCTGAACAGTCTGAGACTGGGGAGTCAGCTGCCTCAGGCTCACACAGAAACTGCCAGCTCTGACCGCTGAGCTGGAATACCAGCAAAAGAAAATGGGGGAAGGAGAAAGAGTGGATAAAGGTAGAAAATGAAAGAAATCAGAGTGGGAAAAGAAGCATGTGTATGGAGATAACCCATAACAAGCAATATCAATACATTAACATTTGATTATTAGCCGCAAAAGTAGTTCTTAAAATTGATTGGGTCAAATCATGAGCACCCACAACTCCCGTTGAAGTCAGGGTTTGGCCCTATACTAATTAAATAAGGAGTTTTAAAAATAATTGTCCCTTTTAATAAATGCACTACAATTCTTTCTGTTAACTTCACTTCACGGCACTTAAATACTATGATGCCAGATGACCTAAAAATATCTAGAGGGGTAGCCATGTCAGTCTGTGTTTAGCAAAACATCCAGTGAAGTGGGTTACTGCCCATGAAAGCTTATGCCCAAATAAATTTGTTGGTCTTTGAGGTGCCACAGAACTCTCGCTGTTTTGCTAAAAATATCTAATAGATAATAATAAATAAACTTCAGCACCAAATACTTATTCTTTACTGGGGCAGGAGTGGAAAACCCAACTCTCCTGTTCCAATTTTTTTGTCCATTCATCTGACAAAAAAGTCACTCTGCGTCTGAATCTTCTCTACAAGGGGATGTGTGCTGTCTTCATCTTGTTTCAGCCAATGCAGACAGTAATTCCACCTGCCCTTTGCTAAAACACCAAAGGAGAGGATTTATGTTGTCAGTGTTGTTCTGCAGCACGTCACAAGTGCCCTAAATAGAAGTAAGCAGCTTTAAAATGATGAGGCGCCTCAGCTTCTTACACACTCAAGAAGTTAATCATTAGGTCAACCACAATAAGTGGGTTTTGTTGGAGGGGGGTTTGGTATCTCAGAAACAACTTCTGACAGAGCTGACAGCACTTGGTGTGGTACCTGAAAATGGTGTATCATGAATAAGCAACGTCAAACGTCAGTCAGCTCCACAGAAGAAGTCACGGACTCACAGGCAGTGCCAGATAGAGAGAGCATCACTGATCTAAATAACCACACTGAACTAATAGGAGCCAAGTCCAGAATAATGAACAGAATGGAAAGAATTTATAACTTATTTATTTTATAAACTGTGCCAATTACCATGTACAATTTTAGTGACAAAAGGTTTAGGGGCAGTGGTTCCCAACCTTTTTGGCTCAACGACCACAGATATTATTTTTACAACCCTGAAGGGCCACTAGCCTCCACCTCCCTCCCACCAATGCAGCCAGATGGAAGGAGATCAGCGAGCATCTCCTCACTGATCTCCCGTCCCCCTGGCTGCAGCAGGGAAACTGCACATGTCCTGTAGCCCTGTGCACTCCACCTGGGTCCCCAGGCAGTGGCTCCCTTCTGCAGCCAGGGGGACAAGAGATCAGTGCTCCCCTCCCTCTGGCTCCAGCAGAGACCCCAGCGCCTATGGACCTAGGTGGAGCGCTTTGCCGTGCTCCCTTCTACAGCCAGGGGGAGGGGAGCAGCGGGCCACTTTGAAAGACCCCGCAGGCCACATTTGGCCGGCGGGCCACAGGTTGGGAACCACTGGTCTAGAGTCATGGTATTGTAGCAATTTACTATTAGAAAGTCTGCCAGTCATTTCGGGGGGAGGGGAGGGATGACAACATAAAATCTTACCCACTATCTCATTTATCTGAATCCTAAATAAGTCTTTGTACAATCTTTATTTGGAAGATGTTTTAATATCTTACAAAGAGGTGAATAATTAATTTACTTGGGAGTAATAATCTTACACCTTCTAAATCTGACTAAGGAATTTCATGGAGCACCACAGAAGTTTTCAAAGAGGTAGAGTGGCATGATGGCAATTCCCTGCCCCTAATGTCCAAAAGGTATTATGGACATTAAGGGCAGGAGAACTCCTATCCCATGCTGCAGAGATGAGCTATAACCTCCAAAGAGGCTGATCAAGAGGGAAGCCCTTCAAATGGTTGTCTTGGTTAGGGTACCCACAAATTGGCAGGATGGATTCCATCCTCCTCCCAAATCCCTCTCAGTTCCTTTTACCAAGCCTGTTTGCTCAAGATTTGGGTTTGAAGGGGTGTATTTCATCTTATATGCAAACTAGATGATAACTGAATGTTAGAGTTTATAAGGAGGAGAGTGCTCTAAATATACTAACTCAAAAATTACACTCTGTGGGCAAGAGTAGAGAATATAATCATCACACTTTTCACTTCTAGAACACCTTCCATCCAAGTCCCTGAAAGTGCTGTAATAAGCAGTAAGAACGAGGTTGTGGTTTACCAGTTTGTGCCATGTCAGGTATGGCATGTACGTGCCCTGTTCCATATCAGCCCAGGGAAAGAATCATACTGTCCCTGTTTCCCATGAGCTGAGCTGGTACATTGGGGATGGAGCAATGGCACCATCCACTCCCTTGCTTGCTCAGGATGGAGTAGCAGATTCGTAGCAGTCCAAACCCAAGTTCTGGGAAGAGCCTGTTGGGGACAGTCTTTTTCTTCCTTAGCCCACTGCACTGCTGTGCAGTGTAGACCATAACTTGGCCCTAACTGATTAATCCTCATTGAATTTTCACCAAGGTGGGGGGAGCAGGCTGGCTGCAGTGGACCACCATAGCCCCAAAAACTGGACAATGCTGGCTAGAGACTAGAGCATGTGGGTGGATACAGGATCCTCTCTCCTGCCTCATTGGTGGAAATTAAAGCTATTCTCCCTCAGTGGAAATCCCAAAGGAGTAAGAATGCAGTGCTGAAGTAATGAGGGTGAATCCTCTTTGGCTGGTGCAGGGAATCCTAATGAGATTAACCTGGCTCCATATGTGCAAGGGAACTGATTTAATTGGAATTCATTGAGTAAGTGTTGTATTTAATAGGGACAGGATAGATGAACACTATTTGTTGGTGAAGAGTCAACATGTCCGTTCTAAAGAGAAATCCTGCATCACCAATCTATTACAATTCTTTGAGGGGGTCAACAAACGTGAACATGGGTGATCCAGTGGATATAGTGTACTTGGACTTTCAGAAAGCCTTTGACAAGGTCTCTCACCAAAGTCTCTTAAGCAAAGTAAGCAGTCGTGGGATAAGAGGGAAAATCCTCTCCTGGATCAGTAACTGTTAAAAGACAGGAAACAAAAGGTAGGAATGAATGGTCAGTTTTCACAAGGGAAAGAGGTAAATAGTGGGGTCCCCCAGGGATTTATACTGGGACCAGTGCTGTTCAACATATTCATAAATGATCTGGCAAAAGGGGTAAACAGTGAGGTGGAAAAATTTGCAGATGATACAAAATTACTTAAGACAGTTAAGTCCAAAACAGACTGCGGAGAGTTACAAAGGGAACTCATAAAACTGGGTGACTGGGCAACAAAATGGCAGATGAAATTCAGTATTGATAAATGCAAAGTAATGCACTTTGGAAAACATAATCCCAACTATACATACAAAATGCTGGGATTTAAATTAACTGTTACCACTCAAGAAAGAGATCGTGAAGGCTTTGTGGATAGTTATCTGAAAACAGCCACTCAGTGTGCAACAGCAGTCAAAAAAGCTAAATGAATGTTAGGAACCATTAGGAAAGGAATAAATAATGACTGTAAATATCATAGTGCCACTATATAGAGCCATGGTACGCCCACACCTTGAATACTGCATGCTGTTCTGGTTGCCCCTTCTCAAAAACGATATATTAGAATTGGAAAAGGTACAGAGAAAGGCAACAAAAATGGTTAGGGTCATGGAACAGCCTCCACATGAGAGATTAAAAAGAAAAGAGCTTTCAGCTTGAAAAGAGAAAGCTAAGGGCGGATATGATAGAAGTCTATAACATCATGACTGATGTGGAGAAACTGAATAAGAGAGTGTCATTTACTCCTTCACATAATACAAGAACCAGGGGTCACCCAATTAAATTTCTAGGCAGCAGATTCAAAACAAACAAAAGGAAGTCCTTCTTCAGATAATGCACAGTCAACCTGTAGCACTTGTTTCCAGAGGATGTTGTGAAGGATAAAACTAGAATGGGGTTCAAAAAAGAGTTAGACAAGTTCATGGGGGATAGGTCCATCAGTGGCTATTATCCAAGATGGTCAGTGATGCAACCCCATGCTCTGGGTGTCCCTAGCCTCTGACTGCAGAAGCTAGGAGTGGACGACAGGGGATGGATCACGCAATGATTTCCTGTTCTGTTCATTCCCTCTGAGGCATCTGACATTGGCAACTGTTGGAAGACAGGCTACAGGACTACATGGACCATTGATCTGACCCAGTAAGGCCGTTTTTATGTGGGATTGTGCTGTGTCTCTGGGAAAAAACAAACAAAAACCACTTTGATTAAAAAAAGACAGTAAGTTTTCAATAAAAGTTATAGCTTTCTTTCATCTCCATTGACTATGTTCATGTCCTCTGGTCATCAAAAGAAACTGCTGTATCTAGGATTAATCAATGAAAGATGTAGACACATCTTTCTATTGACTAATGAATTTTACATCACTATACAGCATTCAATTGTTTTTTAAAATATTATAATGTGCCAGTAGATTTAGAGCAAGCAAGTGTTCAGTATTCATGAAAAGAAGGAAATAACACTGGCCATGTGTATTGTAAATATTTCCCGTTACTTATCCTACTGTCTTGAGTAAACTTTCTTTATCTTACTTTCAGTCGTTTCTTAACTTCTTTGTGTGATCTTTAGAATTCTCAGTATATATATATATATATATATATATATATATATATATATGAAGAAATGTGGAGGCTGAAATATTAAAAAGTTACTATTATTTCTCACAGTAGAACCTGTGGGGCAAAAGAAAGACTTTCTTAACAGAATTAACTAGAATTTTCTCCCACTGGACATATGGTTGAACCCAAATCTACCACCTTCTGAGCAAACAAGCCCCCATCTCTTTGTGCAAGCCTTCTGCAGAGTGAATTATGGCATCTTATGGACCATACTGTAAGCAGGTAGTTCTGATTGAAAGAGGCCAGGAGATAGTAAAGCTGCCTTTGGTCTTGATCCCACAAAACGTTGTATTTGATAGGTACCGTGGCAAGTGAGAATGGAAGCTACTCATTGGTGCAGGAAGGCAAAATTGGAGCATTGGTACTTCACAATGATCAGTGTCAAGTCCCACAAGCTATAGCTCAGAAATTTGGAAGGTAAAAGGGGGGCTTGAGCAGAGAATGGATGTGCCTGAGAAGATGTGGACATCTAGCTAGCCAGCCATCTATCAACCTATTTTATTAAATCTGTGTAGTGCACCTATCCTCAGAGTATCTAGGAGCTAGAGTCTTATGATAATGAAACATTTAACTATGTGTTCTCTCCTCTTTGGCCTTACTTCTGTCGCTAATCAGGAGTACAGATGGTCTCACAGAAGAGTTCTCAAAACAGGATTGAGTTCCTCTACACTTCCTATTCTGCACATCACCTTCTTTCTTGTATTTATACAGGCCACACTCTACATTTGCACTGTTCAGAATCAGCCCTCTATGGGGACTCTGATGTATCATTAATTTATGTAAAGGGCACCCAGCTAACACAACAACAGGTACTTTAGAAAAGCATGCAATCTCTGTATTTTGGTATATTTGTTGTATTTGGAAAATTAATACATAATTATAAATGTATATAAAAAAGAAAAGCATGCAATAAGCGGGTAACTGTTATTATTTTGTTTCCTGAATAGTGTTCCTTTAAATTTCTAGGAATCTGATCTGCCATTTTGGGTTCAGTTCAGATGCAGTTTGCTATAGAAGACACATACACTATGTTCTCTCAAGGAGAATTTACCCATTTTCTTTCTCTCTTTGTTTTTAAATTGGTTTCATGTGAATGTAGTGAAAGGTGACAGAAAACTGTGATGGTGTCTATATGCATTCTCCATCACTGGCAAGATTAAAGTCAAGATCTGATGTTTTTCTAAAAGATATGCTCTAATTCAAATGGGAGTTAATTCAGGGAAGTCATATGGCCTGTGTTATACAGGAGGTCAGATTAGATGATCACAATGGTCACTTCTGGTTTTATGATCCATGAATCTGTACATCTATTTGCTTTCTCTTTTGGCCTGACAGACCCTCAATGCTCAATCCTGAAACCTTCACTCACTTAAATGTCCTTGCTAAAGTAATAAGGAGTCTCACTGAGTCTCCTAGTTAATAGAACTTCTCAGGTGCATATGGTTTACAGGAGTGAGCCCTAAGTTGTTGAGTTTCAGGACACAGTGTAAGGCCTGGCTGCTTACTCAGATTTTGTCTTTGTGAGAGATGGCTGTGATGAAGGCAAATAATTTAATGATCAAGTTGGAGTCTATTTAAATTGACATCTGTTATTAAATAGTGCTTATTGCTTTAAATATGGAATATGCGCTCAGAGCCTGCATGACGAGTGGTGAAAAGCAAATAAATAAAATAAAGTGCGAGAACCTGAGAATATTGCCCTTATTTAACTTATTTTCTAAGCAAAGATGTGGGTGAAAATATTTTCCCCACCCCAATATAACCACAGATAATTTTATCTGACTTCTCTATTTGTTGAGCTATGATGTTTATATGGAACCAACCACTGTAGTATCTAGACAAAGAATACCGAATTGGGATCAGAAAATAAAAACGGAATAACAACTCTCCTGACATTTTGATGTTCAGCTGCTTAAGCTTGATTATTTAAAAAAACAAAACAAAAAAACCAACCTTTTTTCATGATCAGTATATGTTTGGACACCTTTGTGCAGAAAAGGAGTGTCAGCTTTCAGAAATCTTGGAACTCATTAGTATGATCGATCAATTGATTTGTGAAGCCGAAGCAGACAAGAATAATTTACTTGGCTAGACTTTGCTAATGCATATGACTATATCTCTTGTACTTTAATAAACCTTACACTGAGCATATATCAAGTTTCTGAGAGGATTCAATAACTTATCAGAAAGCATTATAGCTCTTTTTTATGTATCCAGAAGTGAGAGTAGAAAAGGCACTAGAAAGGTATTATAAGGAGGTGTACATTTATCCATAACATGATTTATATTTCATTGAATCAGCTAGTTAAATCAGCTGAAAAGGACTGCAGAAGACCAGTAATGAGAGGGGGAGTCAGTCAACCAGTCAGCTATCCCACAGAGCACAAAGTACTGTATCTTGATGGATGACTTAATGATTCCAACATGAGCAGTAATACCAGAGACCAGGTGGAAGCATTCTGCATTCAAGGGATTGGTGGAATGGGAAAATACAATATAGTGCCTGATTCTTCTGACTTACACCATTTTACACTGATCTTATGGCTACCTTGATTTCACTGGTTTGATTTCATTGGCCCTACTCCTGCTTTGTGAGAGAAGAATCAGGCTTGTAATCTCCATGACTGAGCCTCTTAAAAGGGGAATTAACTCTACCAAACTCTAGTCTAGTGAATTCTAGTCACTCATCCTATCAGGTAAATCAGTAAAGTGCTTGAGCAGGAGGTACTGTATTTTCTTCAAGAATGCAAGTATTTTTCTAACAGTAACAGACTCTACAAACAAAAATATTCTATCATGATTCTGGAACAAACAGTCACACCCAAGAGTTGTGCAACCAGTGTAACAACAAAAAGGGAGTGAGGAAAGAGCTACATATGAATAAAATAATTCCCTAATGCCTATAGGTGCTGTGAGGATAAATTCCTTAATTACTATGAGGTCTCAGATACTATCATAATTGGGACCATGCGTCCATAAATTCTTCTCTCATATAAACAGGCAGGATTAAACCAGGAGTAACTCCACTGTCAGAGCTGTTAAATCAGCATAAAACTGGTGTAAGTGAAAGGAGACTTGAGTTTTTAAATCAAATATACATGTTTTTTAAAGACATATGCTCTATCTATTTCAAAAGGAATTATATTAGGGAAATTCTTTGTCATTCAGGAGATCAGACATGATGATCACAATGGTCTCTTCTGTCCTTGGCATCTATGAAATAGACAGATAAATGCAGATTATTCATGAATCAGATGTCAGTAAAAATACCTGGAAGACTAAGGTTTGTGTGCTGAACTAGCATTTGTGTTTGGATCGTCTGTGTAAGGTTACCAACCTGTATAACATTAGCACCAAAGGAATATGTGGCATTTAGTGTTTAACTAAAGGACAAATTCATCTTTTTGCTGTGTGCACAACTGGCACTGAGTCTTCTAAAACTCAGACTGTTAAAATGGATAAGTATGCATCCTAAGTGCCTTGAGCACATTAAAATGGCTAGGCTTCCTGTACATTATGGAAACTCTGTAACGGCTGGATGACTAATGACTTATTTTATTAATAGTTTAAAAATCAGCATGAACTGGCTCTGCATATTTATACATACATCACTGATGCCCACCCTGAAGAGCCACTTTGCTAGTGGAGATTGTCCAGCTCATCTGCAGGTTTTACCTTACCTGTGAGAATCAGGGAAATGTCTCTTAAAAAAAAAAAAATCTAGATTTTTTTTTTATATACCGCCCCCCAATACATTTTATACAGGCACAATGTATGTCCCATTTCTAAGCACAAAAGACACGGTTGCAAACCTCACACAATACATTTAAAGAATGTTGTGATCTTTAGTTTACACTAAGAATGCCCATTGTCACGTTTGATTGTGCCAAAAACCAAACTATGGAGTAATTGTTGCCATTTTTAATGAGTTACTAAATGGGTCTTTTATCGACAGATATCCTGTGTTCCAACCAGGACTAGGCAGTAATGCTAATTTTATTTTCTCCAGTGGAGGGAAGGCTGGATGGAATAAATATAATCAGCTCTTGAGCTGTTGCACTCCCAACTACAAATACTTTTCACATGATGCTACCTGTACAGATTCAGGCTTTTCACCATACCCAGTAAAAATTAAAATAGTTGCTACCTTTCTGATTAAAATGACTGTACAGTGAAAATTCTGCAGGGGTGGATTTCATGGATCTGATTCTCTCTTACCTTGTAACGGAGAAATCATTTACACCGGTGTGGAGTGAAATTAAAATGCTACCATTCTAAGTTGGTAGTATTTTACACCCACTTTGCACAGGAGTAAATGACTATACCAAGTGCAAGGCTGTGGGAAAATCTGGCCCAGTGTTTCCGGTTTTACTTACAATATGACATAAACATTCTAGTTTATCCCTCCTCACATCATCTCCTCATCAATAACCCCCACATCCTCTTTCTCATTAACTCTTGCCATGCGTGTTTGTCTTGTCTTGTTTAGACTAGTAGAGCAGGAATTATGTCTTATTTATGGCCACACAGCCAAAACTCTATGCCAGCACAAAGCCAAACACAGGATCAGGACCTATGTTTGTAAAGCTGCATGCCAACCCTCTGGTGTTACAAATGCATTTTGTAAAAGATGTAGCAACTATGGTTGTTTCTACAAACTTAGAACAATCGGCTAAAAATGTGATACATATCCTGTTTATGTGATGACATTTCATACCAGTACTTTTATTCTAAAAGTCTAAAATGTCTTGAGTCACATATTTTGTTACACCTGAAACTGAACTGAGTAATGTCAGCAATTTACATTTCCAAAAGCACAGATGTCAACAGCTCTTGCAGACTGAGACTGTTAATTTCATTAAAGGTTACAGAATAAAGGATGATCATCTCTTCTACAGCTTGATAATAGCTTGGAACACGTTCTCAGATATGAATGTAGAATAATATTGGTTTGAATGCTTTCCCTGGAGCTTTGAATGACAAGGAGATTGAAATAGAATCTGAGATAGATGTATGACTTGAACCACAAGCAGCAACTGATAAGGAAACCAAGGCGGGGGAATGACTCATTTGGATGTGGCATTGTAGAAAATCCATATGGGGCTTTGGAAATGTTCATCCATGCCGGCGATAATGCGCCAAACACAGAGATGATTGTGACAGTCCCAGAAATTGTAAGAGCCGTAATTTAAAATAACCAACACAATGAACCAGCAAGAATTTAGGTGTCAGAGGTCACTGAGGATAACACTATGAAAATAAAAGCATGAAAAGGAACTGAGGTGATGAGCTGTCTCTCTCTGCTGGATTTCTCTCTCGTACACAGATTCCTAAAACTTGAGGTACATCTGCAGTCACGTAAAAAGAGAAAATAACATGTCAAATAAGGGAGGCCTTCCAAAGGAACCACATAAAGTAAATATAAAATTTTAAACAGGGTCAGGCCTTTAGTTAGGTACTACAGTACCTGGTCTTTACCATTATGATCTAGTCCTGTTTTATACAGCCCAGCATACACACATTTATTTAAATATAATAATAAAAACCAGGGGCATAATAATGTTAAACTGTCTACAGTGATAAAAAGGAGTGGGACTAGACGGAGTATTGGTTGGCATGCCAGGCGGAAATCGGAGAGTCACAATTCTTCTCTTGTCTGGAGCCCTGAGAATGGTGTAGTTTATTTCTCTCTTCATTGCCAGTCAGCTACGCTAGCCGTCCTGTTGTAGCTGCAAAGCTATGACTCTGCCCATTTCCCTCTCCTCTCTGCCCACTTGCTAGTTGAAGCAGTGGCAGTGCAGAGACAAGGGTCCATCGGGGACCCAGAGCTGAGACCAGCCATGCAGAGAACTAGGGGGGGAGTCTTGACTCCCCCATGATCCCCCGTGTAGCTGCATTAGTTCTATTTAATCTATCGATGGTACCTGTGGGTATGCAGCTGAGAGGTGTGATTGATTCCCAGCATGGGTGGACAGACTCGTGCTAGCCTACCTCGAGCTAATGGGCCAGAAAGAGCAGTGTGGTCCTTGTAGCCACCCTAGCTCAGACGCCAGGGGTCAGGCAGACTGGGGATTGGACACTTAGCCCAAGCCAACACCTGTTCCACAAAGTCCACACTGCTTTCGCTTGAGCTGAGCTAGCTCAAGTCTGTCTACCCTGGCTGGGAAATCACACCTCGCAATTGCAGTGTAGACATCCCCTAACTGGCCCACGTTACTGTAGGAGCTGAGCACCTCACACCGGTATTTACCCTCACAACATCCCTGGGTGGGAAGGAGTGCTATTATCCCCATTTTGAAGGTGGGGAACTGAGACAGAGAGAGAGAGAGAGAGAGAATAACAGAGAGTTTCTCCAAAGGTATTTAGGGTCCAAAGACGCAGATAGATATCTATGGGGATTTTCAAATGTGCCTGAGCAGATTTTATCATGTTACCTTGCCTGGCAGTGATTGCCTCTTAAGTCAAGGTCTCGCCGCTATTGAGAAATGAGCCTGTCTCACTACTCTTGCTGATTCTGAGTTAACATTCAGTTGGGAATGAACAATTCTTAGGCACTGAGTGTACCCTCCTTACTCACATAGCTAGTCCCAGTGACACTAACGAGACAGAGTAAGTTACTGCTCAACATGTGCCGGAGCAGAGAGGAGCTGCAGCAACACAGAAAACACATGTGGGGTCAGACATCCTTCAAACCTGGAGAATAGAGATGTAAAGTCCCAACAAGTTGTTAAGGTAGCTGCATCCAAATTTACCGCCTGCTTAGCGCCAGACTAATGCCACACACAAGGTTAATGTTCCCTGTCTCCTTCAGATGTATATATATCTCTTATGAGAAAACCACAGTTGGCTCAGTGCAGGTTCATTAGAGGGAGAATGGATGCAGGGAACACTTTCCTCTATCCTCTCGTGCACTCATGTAAGTGTCAAGCAATATTTGGCTGCAGGAGAAGACTACCAGATAACAAGAGCGTTTCTAGGTGGTAGGCCCTAGCATTCCGCAGGAGGCAGAATTTTGCCTATTTTAGTTTTTATTTTTTAGTGTTGAGGCAGCGTATAGAGATCTTTAGTCAGGGCTGGGTCTGAGGCCCTAAGTTTGGAAGGAATTTCAAGGCTTTTATCCTCATTAATCTCATGCTTATTCTTATCAAGAAGTTCTCAATATTACCTGTTCCCTCTTTGCTGTACTAAAGTGAATATACAGATCATAAAGAACAGTAAAGTGACAAATCTAAGCTATTAACATTTTTACCTCCAAAATACCCTTGGCAAAAGGAAAGAGTATCTGAGTTAATTTTTGCCTGCCCTCTAAAACTGACCATGTAAATTCCATGTTTGCCCACTCAGTCTGTATTTTAAGAGATTTGTTTTTATTGGTTTAGTAGCTTTGAAAAATACATAAAATGTAGAGAAAACCACTCAGATCTTTGTTACCCAGACCTCTGGGTTACTGCACCTGTATCTGTAACACCACGTACGTGTAACAAATAACATAACTGATAAACAACTACACCAACACTGCAAATAACTGATAAAAGCGGAGAGCTATAGTCTTTCCTGGCTTACATCCCCAGCAGCAGCTGAGTATCTTGCCAGTGTACCTAAATACTTTCTAAGTGGTGGTGATGTTTTAGATTTGTATTTTGCTGTGAATTGAACCAGTTCAAAAGATCTAGGTGCTAAGAAGATTATCCAACATGAATATGAGAGATTGATTATTGCAACAGCCTCTTCTGAGCCAGCATCCAGTTTTAAAGGACTTCAAAGTGTTACTGGGACCCAACTAATATATGTGTTAAAACAGGGGATTAAGGGAGATGCAAACATTGTTGCATACTATCTTTTTATAGTGAGTTTTTACTGAGATAGGAAAAAATCCCTGCAGATTCTAGTAGGACTGGCATATGGAAAAGGTCATTTACACTAATATGTTTGCTTGTCTGCTATTGAAAATAGGGGTCATTCACTATGAAGCTTGCCAGCTTCAAGAGGAAGAATAAGTAGAGACAAGTTTGAGAAATTCAAGTATTAATTATCACATTTATTTTGTTTTTAATGTTCATTAAGGGCAAGGAAAATATCTCCATAATACTGAGCTCTGGTTTAAAGAATGAAATTACGAGTACTGTCAGGTGTGTCCATATTACATTTTTTAACAAACCTTTTCGCAGCCTTTGGATCAGAACTTGAACATGTCTTTTTGTTCCTTAAAATCAAGACAAACTTTCAGTTCTTGAACCCCCTTCAATAAATATTTGTCTAACTATTTTATTATAGTAGCTTAATGTATAGTGTAGGAAATACAATTTCTAAGCCACAAACTGGGTGGCTGAGGATGTATAGATTTCATACTGCCCTCTCACTGGTTGCTTTCCCCACTTGCCTGCCTCCTAGGGTACAGCAGCCAGTCAGGCCTGCTGCCGGAAGCCATCAGAGCTCTCTCTCCTATCCCGTAGAAATCCAACACCATTCTCACAGGAAGAAAGGAGGGAGCATGAAGGAGCAGAAAAAGCCTAGCAGCTCAGAGTGGCTCCCTCCTCTTGCCCTGGCAACACTTAGCCAGGAAAGGAGGCTGGGGACCTCACTTCAGCCTGTCCCAGCCTGGGAGAGGTGAAGCACTCCGGGAGCTACAGGACAAGGAGAGGGGCACTGGAGAGGGCAGAACAGATGTGGGGAGTGGAGGCACAGGATTGATTTGATGGCTGAGGCAGAATTATTTGTTGGGCATGGGAACAGAGAGATGTGGGGGTGATGGATCCCCCCACACTTTTTTCAGAATACTTTAAACATTGATGCCACCTGAGATCGGAGACCTCTTGTATCATACAAACACACAGCAAGAGGCTGTCTAAGCCTTAAGAGTTTACAAGCCAAAGGAAAAAAGACAGCCCAAAAGTAGGAGAAATGGAATATGATTAACCCCATTTTATGGATGGGGATCTGAATAAGCATTTCCAGTGGCAGACCTGGGGAATGAACTCTAAGGCTTAATCCAGTGTTTTACCCAGTGGACCATCCTTCCTCCCACTCCCATGGCTTCCTTGATTAAGACATTTGGGCTCGTTCAGTCTCTGCCCAATTTCATTTTAAGGTATCATTTCACTATTCATTTCTACTGAAGGCAGAGGTTAAATTTATTTCAATTTTTGTTTCAAACCTCATTTGAAAAGCAGACAACAAACCTTTGGCAGCTCAGACAGTCAAGACAGGAAACTATCTGGCTTTTTAATCCTCAAACACTGGTGGGGGATGTAAGCAAACTTTGAAAATACTGATCAGAACAGAGATGTCCGAGTCTGTTTTGAATCATTCAGCTACTTGCATCCCTTTTGTTCCCATTATGTTGGCAGCTTGGCTTGGCTCCTTTTCTTTCCTCATGATTAGTCTTCAGCAGAACGAAACAAGTAAAACACCAGCCTGGGAATCCTACAGCCTAATTGCCACCTCCCCTCACCCCCCACCCCCATAAGGAGCGAACTGAAAAAGGGAAGAAGCAAGAAAAAGGAAGCAGAAAACTGAACTGTTTGCTGGAAGTGAGTCACCAAGCCAGAGGGTTTTTTGTCTGTTATTAGTGTACCTTATAGCTAGCTGAAAGTGGAAGGCCCAGCCTGAGATACTACTGGAACAGTTTGGATTAGAGCTTTTTCCTGGGCTTTTTTTCTTTTGTGTTTTGTTTTTGCCATGCTAGCTATGGAGGGGAGTGTCTTGCTTTATTAATGCTGAGTGGCTCCAGCAATTGCTGTGGTTTTGTGATCAGTTAGTCATCTGCAGCAGCTCTTCGCTTGCTACAGAGCCAGAGCAGTGTATACAGCCCCTTCCTGTTCGAAGGCCAGCAGGGGAGGAAAAGGCGGGAAAGAGAAAAGGATAATACAGGTGTGTGTGCTGTGGGAGCTGGGAGGTACTACTGGTTTGCCCTAAGTGCCTGGTGAGAGGGGAGGAATCTTGTGTGAGTGGTACTGGGGGGAGAGAGAGACTTTCTTGGTACGCATGATAGACCTCTGGATACTAGTGAGAGACTGTGCAGCTGTTCCTTAATATTAGTGATTGGGAGATGGAGGGAGAGACTTTTCCTGAGTACTAGTGACGTGTGGAGGATATGTGTGTGTGAGATCCTCCCTGACCATCAAAGGTGCGTGTGTGGGGGGAACTTTTCCTGTGTAGCAATGAGGGGGGTGAACACCAAAGGGGCAGGAGTGAGAGAGACACTCCCTGTGTAGCAGTTGGGAGGGTTGAGTTTCTCTCTGTCCCCCAATGAGAAGTAAGTGTGCGACTCTCTCCCTCAGTTTGAGGGGTATGTGTGTCCCTGGGTGTTCTTCCTGTGTTACAGTTCTTTCTCTCTTCCTTTCTCTAGGATGAGGGGGTCCTGGCAGGTGTTTGCTCCTGTATTCTTCTCCCTTCTCCTCCTCATGCTTCCACTGAAGGATGTCTCAGCCTCACCTCTCTCTGGTAGAGCCCAACCAACTTTGGACTTTGGTGGGATTCACAAGGGACACACCTGTGTTGGTATGTACTCACGTTTTGTTTGCTTGTTTTGTTTGTTCATTTGTTATTATGCTGGTAAACAGAGGCTAGCTGTGCACATAATAAATCATCCTTTTTCTGTTTCAACAGTTGCCGCGGTGGCAAAATACCAAGAATCTTAGCCCAAATAATAACTGTTTTAAGACTCTCAAGACTAACATGGGGTTTGGAGGTTTTCTTATTTAGTTTTGGAGCATGAATTCATACCCTAGCTCTGCAGGAAATATTAGTGATACTGGCTTTCACACTTAGTAGCTAGAGAGCCAAAAACAGGATATGGTTGTTTCACATATTTATGGTTACTGTTTTGAATGTATGTTTTATTTTATTGTAAGATGAGCTCCCCCCACACCCCAAATACCCTTAAAAACCAGAAGTTTCATTTCAGTTGTTTTTTCCTAGCAAAATCTTCTTAAGAAATACATCTAGGTTTGGGATACAGAGCTTTTTGAGTGCTTCTTTGTGTTTGACAATATGTTCTCAGTGCTTGCGGTGAAATTCATCTGATGTGAAGGGCCTGTGCAAAGCTTTTTGCATCACTTAAGCATTTCTCTGCTTTGGAGGATGTGTCCACTTTGATCTGAAGGGCCAGCACAGAAGGAAGCATTGGGAAATGCTAGGGAAGAAGCCTTGAGATCCATGGATTCAATGGTCCTAGCTACCCATACAAGTGGTGTGGAGGTTCGCAGCTGCTCTTCCAACTTTCAGGCTGGACTAGTAGCCATCAAGGTTGAGATGTGGTTTAAATGCACACACCCAGAGTCCATGCACTTCACCAAATATTAGATGATTCAGGCTTTATGAGGGTGAAGTGAAGTTCACCCCTTTGTTCTGACAAACATGTCCGCTAGGAAACATGTTCATAATGATCTCCACAACATGGACTTGGTCAATTTACTCCCATGGTGTAGCAAATATGATAAAATTATTAAAGTCAGAGTCAGCTCTGGGCATTTCTTGTATCTGTGGTTAAAGAGCAGTAGGAGGGAGAATCAATTAACATAGAAAGGAGTGCAGCTTTCATTTATTTATGTTAATTGACTTGTATTTACCAAACAAACATCAATTTGCTTATTGACCAGACAGATTTTGTTTGACATGCTTTTGTCTCTCTCAAATAATTCAGTTTTCAATGAATTAGTTCACATATGACTCATGTATCAATTTTCACACAGCTTATACAAGGTTTGTTCTCTGTGTATAAAGAAGAATCTTTTATTTTGAGTCTAAAATTACTTTTATGATTAAGGAAGGGAGAATAAACGTAGGTGTTGTAAAAACAAGTTTTTGCAAAACTTAAGATGAGTAGAAAACTTTACCATGAATTAAAAAAGTCTAATGGAACAGTTGTTTTCCAACAAATAAATGTTGCCTTGCAGTGTCTTCAACCCAATCACTGAAGCCTTGAGAACCTGAAAGTGAAACTTACTGTAATCAAAGCAAGATGGAGTTAATTGGTATTTATTGTCCAAGCTGACAGCAGTGCAAATAGTAAACAGACAACATAAACAGTGAAAAGTAAATTGTATTTTTAAAATTCATATTCAGTTTTAATCATCAAAGTTCTTAACACAGGTAAGGGATTTAGTTTATGTAAAATTATGTGATTTTTTTAAAGTTTATGTCCCGTTAATTTTTGCATCTGAATCCTAGTTAGTTGCATGAGGCACTGGAATACATAGGAAGTAAATTCTATGCCCATACCTTCCTCAGTGTCATTGACCCTCCATCTAATATCCATTCCCTCTTTGAAAAGACTCAAAACTGCACCTGCACTTTGTGTAGAGAGGACCAAAATCCAGAGCAATCTTCTTGATGTAGAAAAAATAATTAACAGTCCCGAAACCATTTATGTGACACCAGAAGTTGACTCATGATCAAAACAGATTGTTATGCTTCTGAAAGCTCTGCGAACTAAAAATGTACTGTTCAGATAATTAAAAATGCATGTGCAGGGGCCCAGCAGAGAGGCTTTGTAATTTCGTACACACACAACCATTAGTTATCCCAGATTATAGTGCCTGTGGTTTTACTTCTTATTACCTGCTTTCAGTATTTATTTGGAAACCAACGACAAGCCATCCGTGTTTCTTCCCTTTAATAAAAAACAAACAAAGCGCTGAGGATCTGATTGTTACGCTGACACTGGTGTAAAGCAAGAGTAACTTCACAGAAGTGCATGGAGTTAAACTGGTGTGAGAGAAGAATCAGGCCCTAAAACAAAAAAACTAATCTGCTTAAAATCAAGGGAAGGTAGGATCCTATTTTTCTTTTAAGGAAAGGGTGGACATCATTTGTGACTCCTCTTCAACAGGTGCCCCGAGCAACAAACTTCTTAATTGAATTCTCGGTTTTGGAAAGGAGTGAGAGAGATTGAAGAATCATCCTGGACGCCCCTTCTCGTATATGTTATATATTGAGATAAGACGAAGCAGTATTTTTAACAGGAAACAGCAAATGCTCTAGTGAAATGCCCACTTTAAAATATATAGGGAGACGTTCTTTAAGGAGCAGACTTTCAGACAGATTATGTGTCCAACTAACTTTCAAAGACAATTATGTCCCTTGCATGAGCAAATTGGGCAACAGCTCATGTAAATGTACAGTTCAGTTCACCTGTGTGTGTGCCCGCAACATACCTGATTTACGTGTGTAGTAACTTGAGTTGGCTGGAAAATGAACTTTGTGAAAAATTTCAGTGAAAATGGGGGAGAGGGGTTGTTGAAATTTTCTACTAAACAGTTTGACTTTTCAGTGAAACTGAAAATCAAAATATTTTGTTTCAAGAATGCTATCATGGTGCCCCATGGGAGTTGTAAGTCAGGTATTTTGTGCTTCCATTCCAGCTGAAGTCCAGGCTCTGAGGTCAAACTATCTTCCATGATGCACTGCAGTCTTTGCTCATCATGAGAGGAATTGATTGCATCATGGGACTTTGTGGCCACAGTGCACCATGGGAGCTGTAGTTTGCCTCAGAAGCCCGTAGAAGATAAGAGGCAGAGGAAACCAAGCTACAACTCCCATGAGGAACCAGGGCAGGATATTGAAATCAATGTTTTGGTTTTTGGTCAAAACATTTCTGTTTTCAGATGTCTGTTTTTTCAATAAAAAATCAACATTTTCTGTAGGGAGCAGGCAATTTTCACAAAACAATTAATCCTGTCAAAAATGGAATTTTCCATCAACAATCAGTTTTGACAGTTAACTTTCATCCAGTCATCATAATAGCACAAAAATAATGTATGTAATTGTGTGTGCATTTTGCACACATAACCACATGCCAGACTTGTTTGAAAAATTCTGTTCCTGGATCTGCAAAGGGCTGTTTGGGAATAGTTTTTATTTTCATAATAAGTCTATCTTCACAGTTTCAATGTAGTTGTACGTGAAGGGATTTTAATGATACTGTCTTTTAAAATAAATACCTTAGAAACAATTTAGGGACTCCCTCAGATCTTCTTTGTGTTGTGTATATGATATTGTGCTCCATCATTTTTATAATGATAGATAAGAAGGGTTTAAACTGCTGCCCATTTTTTATATTTAAATGTCCATTACAACCATAGGAAAACATCTGCTTTTCCCGACAGAGGCTTTGATCTAGGGCTCTGCACACAGGACCAGGGGTTAGAAACTCCTGAGTTCTGAGTCTGGCTTTGCCACTACCTCACTGTGTGGCCTTCAGGAAGCCAGTTGGGACCAGGTTTGTATATCCTTACTTACTTTCACTTGTACTTTTTGAGAAGAGTAGCCCCTCTAATTTAAATGAGGCTACACACACAACTTCTCCAAAAAAAGTTATGAGAATGTGGTCTCTAACCGCTGATGTCTTTGTTTCCCCATTTTCTAACTGAGGAAGATAATGCCCGTTTCACAAAGCCGTAGTGAGAATGAAATAATTAATATTTGCTAAACACAGTTTGAATACCAAGTATTATTGTTGGCCCTGTCTAACATCGCAGTCTCTGTCTCACATCATTTCTTCTTTTGCATCTCTGCTGAATATTTTTACATTGCTAATGATTTTTAAAATAAGCTTCTGTTTTCTCTTCAGTTGCCAGAGAGTGCTGTAAGCGATCTGTGCAACTGATCAGTGTGGTCTCTTGTAATGATGTGACTTTGTGTTGCCATTGCAGGGCACTTCCTGCTAATTGCACATTTTATTTCCTTTTTTAAAAACTTCAGCCTGCACAGCACCCTTTGCTGCTCAACTTTGGCTGCCCTTTGGAGTGAGGCTATTAGTCAGGGAGAGCACAATACATTTGGGCAGCAGCTTTTTTAATCTTCTTCTCCAGCTGACTGATATTGCATGAGTCAACAGCCACAAAGGCCAATTTCACCTTCACCAGGGCCAATGTCATTCTGCTTCACTCTTCTCAGCAACTTCCCTGGACCACCTCTCACATTCACTTGTGAGAATCTAACTTCTTGGGGAGAAGGGCATTCGGTAGGCATGGTATTAAAACCACGTATATTTTTTAATAATAATAATAATAATAATAATAACTTCAGAAAAGTAGGGAAAAACCCTAACACATGATTCAAGATTTCCTGTATTATGAAGTGCTAATTGGCAGCTCTGATGGTTTGTGTGATATCCAACTTTTAAAACTGGCTAGCTCTGCTTTTCATGGCATGGATGCAGGACTGAATAACTTACTGTAGAGTATGCAGTGTAACTGTAGCTGTGTCGGTTCCAGGATATTAGAGAGATTACCTCACCCACCTTGTCTCTTACTGTAGAGCAGTAAATTCCAGACCTTAAATCAATGTTGTTTGCAGTTCCTGATCATTTAATACAGTGGTACATGCCTAACACAGTTAATAATAATGCTGAAACAAAATGGCTGTGTCGATATTGTCTAGGGAAGCAGTATGCTATACAACATAATTTATAGTCCAATGAGTGCTGTAAAATGCCATACTTTAGCTTCAGTGTGAAGCCACAATTCTTTTCAGGCTGACAGTCTAGGCTAGAATCTGCTCTGATCTCAAGTAAACAGTGTAAATGCAGAGTGAAGCCACTCACTTCATTGATGTTACTCTGGATTTACATAGATGCAAGTGAGCAGGATTCGGACCATATTCAGTTGTAAATATCAAATGTATTATTTTTTTCCTTTGGTAGAGAGATGTATATATTAATCCCAGGCATATATAACACTGTGGTAGTGATACTATACTAACAGTTGAATAGACATTTTCATTCTAAGCTTCTATTTTCAGAGATGTATAACTTTCAAGTAATATAAGGTAAAATTTTCAAAAGCACCTAAGTCCCATTTTAAAAAGTGACTTAGGAGACTAAGTCTCATTGAAAGACAGTGGCCATGAAGCGTACATTATAGTCCAATGTGCTGTAAATACTATATATAGCATACTTACATACATTTAGGTGCTTTCGAACATTTCACCTATCAGCCCTTGGGTTGAAATTCCTCATACTTGTTCTTAGCCCAAAGTTCATCTTTTTTTCCCCCTTGGACTTTTAGTAACACTCCTTTTTTGGCCTGTTTGAATGATATGATCATGAATAGTTGTTTGATTCCCATAACAGCTGTAACTCAGCTACCAAATGCTTATATAGATTCTTTCCTCTTACAGAGTAGTAGAAAATCCTGAAAATATTGAAATATTGAAAAGTAGAAAATACTCAAGGAACAAGTTTCAGTGGTTTAGGGAGTCATAGATTTGAATCTCTTGACTTTTGTGCATATAAAATTGTAGGATTGGAGGCACTTTGGGGAAGGGACCATCTTTTTGTTATGTGATTGTATATATTCAGTACCTAGCACAACTGGGGCGTTTAAGTGTTACTGCAGTAATAACTACTGTGGTAGTTTTTTGCATTAGACAGAACAAACTGGAAGTAAAGATGTGATTAAATCATCCGGCCCCAATTCAGACTTCAGTGGGTTTAAGCACATGTTTAAAGCTAAGCATGTGCTAAAGCACCTATCTGAAGAGGGAGGCTTTCCTGAATTGGGGTGTCAGAGAAAAGAGAAAGAGAACATCATTTCTTAGATTACACACATGCATGCACATGTTAAGAGGCAGATTCACTGGGAATGTTTGAGTTATATATTTTGCTAATTATTATCATTCAGATATACCCTGTGTAGCACCAGGGCTCCATTAGACCTGTATGGACAGGTATCAGAGACCTCTATTGGGTGGAATCAGAACTTTCCACATCTGTATTATGGCCCCTGTATGGTATCTATAGGGTAGAAAAACAGAGACCTTTGTTCTTGGAGCAGGAGGATCGGAGTTCTGTCTCTGCTATTGCATGATGTTCAGAGTGACTATGGTAAGCAAGAAAAGTGACAAATGTGATGTTCCTAGGTTTTTGTGCAATATACTGAGATGCAAAACACTTAAAATATCAATATATTGATATTCATATTTGAAATGTATGGTAACACAATATATTACATTATGCAGCATAGCTCATATATAACGAAAATTGACAAATTTGGTAATATTTTAAATACAATTTGTGTATTGCCACATATATATTTTAACATATGCAAAATATATTGCATAACACAACAAATTTAGGAGAAAATATATGGTATATGCCAACATTTTCAAAAATGGGTACCTAAAATTACAGTCACATCTGTGTCTTTATCAAATATATTTACATATTATGCATATGAAATGGAAAACTAAAATCTGAATTTTGTCCTTCAAAGCCTCCCAAACTCAGGTCTCTTTATACTTTGTCTTCAAAAGCCATAGGTTCTCTGGGTTGCCTGGTAGGTGCACATTTGGCCCTTTATTCAGTGAGATACATTCTGTGGGGGGAAATGCACATTTGGCCACATGGAAATTCAGATATACTGTCTTCTATAGAAAAGCATGCATCTGCATGTGTGCTCCTCAGGCAGCAAGTATAAAGAAAAGTGAACAAGTCCTATAGAATAATAATTTCATAATTGCCTTCAAGGTTTTCATTGCACTTTCCAAACACTGAGCCTATTTACAGATGGGGAACCTGAGGCCTTGGACTGTGAATTGGCTTGTCCAAAGGCTCACAGGAAGTCCCTGACGGAGTAGACTCCGAGGCTCACAACTCCATGGGGCAGATCCTCCATTGGTGTAAATTGTCACATCTCCATTGACTTCAGTTTCACCTAAGGATCTATTCAAGTGCCGTAACCACTAGATCACATATTTCCTCTTTTTTTTTGGCTACAGGGATGATTTTGGCCCAATGTGCTGAAGCAAGTCAAAATACAACAAATTCTCTGCAGAAGTACAATTCCAGAAATGTTCCAGAGCCCTCTCTGGCAATACACTGCATACTGTATTAATCATCCCTAAGGTCTCCAACTGAGATAGCCAAGACATTTTTATTAACACTGTTTCTTGATTTTCCTCCATTACCTAAGGCTCCTTTTTGTAATAGAATTGTGTGAAACTTGAACAACTATTGTATTAACTGTGAAGTACAATAGATTAAGGGGTATTGACTTAGAACAATGTTGTGCCAGTTGAAACCATACCTTATCAGCCCCAGCTCCTAGCTAACTTACCAATATATTCAGGTAAACAAGATAAAAACACCAGCAAGCAGCTGAGAGGTCTAGATCACCAGACTCCTCATCCAAATGCGGGTGTATGGGAAGGTGACAGGAATATGAGGCCAGACAGCTATATGAAATCGGAGTTGTGTTCCATAAAGTCCTCATTCTTGATATCAATAGGAAACATTTAAGATATGTATAACATTTGGGAATGGACATTCATTTTTATAAGGATCACTCTTTCATAGACAGAAATCAAGAGGTTTTGCCATATATTTAGATCTGCCTTTATTTTCCATTGAACTGGAACTCATTTTATGGAGAGTTCTTAATAATAAGTGGGATCAGATGCTGTCTTGTGCCGGGAGGAGTAAAAACAATTCTTGCCCAAAGCGGAAAGCAGGGAGAACGGACTGCAGCAGGCTCATGCCCAGTGGGGATCAGGCAGCTGCTGTTCCACAGGAGGTCTGCAAGGCTAGGACTTGGGTCTTTGGAAGTGGGGTGGAGAAAGAAAGAAATGGAGCCAGCAATCAGTTCTTCTCTGTTGGATGCTTCGCTCCTGACCCCATCAATTACCTAGCAAAAATCTAGCCCTGAGAGAAGATGTAGCCCTCATGGACTCCCCTCAGTGGCTGACTTTGAACAGTTGTGGGGGGAGTCAGCCAATGTTAGCTTGGCTCCTGAAAATTCAGTGCACCTGGATAGGAAATGGTATCTCCCCCCATCAGCGGTTCAGATATTACAATGTTAATATGGGGTGATCAGAGTTTCCTGACTCCTTTCTGCAATAGCATATTTAAGCACACAATGGAAAGACCCAGTTCACTAACAGAACTGCTTTATTCCAGTTGCTTGAGCAGCAGTGACTCTCACGTGTACAGTAAGCCTTCCCATTTGGATTTGCTCATTCGGGTAGAAGGACAATATGTAAATGAAGTAATGAAATCAATGCAAGTAGACACATGCAGTGCAAACAGTGGTCGTTATGCACCGTTATGCCTTTCACTGCTTCTAGAAGAGGGAGTGCTAGGAATGGTAGTCATGTTAAGTGGAAAGGGGAATGGTGAGATTTCTGTTGTGTTTGTGTAGAGCTCATCCCACCCTCCAAACACTGCTCTATAGTCCAAGGTTCAAAAAGATACCACTGAAGACCAAATATTGTGACTTTTCACCAAATGGTGTTCATAATTTAGGGACGGTTGCACCTCAACTCCTCTATGCAGACTCCCACCCTACCTCATAAGTCTGCACTGCGTTAGAGAGAACGCCTCCTAGTGCTTCCCAGTAGCACAAAGGGCAGAGAACAATTTGCAACACCCCTTTGGAATACAAGATGCTGTCCTCTGCTCAACTGACTGGCTCCTTGGGACTGGAAAGGCAGAACCATAGCACCTCCCACTCCCCACTGCCTTTCCAGCAAGTTGCTCCAAGACAGAAACCAATTAGTTGTAGCCCTGACACTCTTCTGCGCCTGGGGACTGACTGCAGTTCTGGGTGTTCCCTATGTCTACACTGCAGCTGAGAGCAAGCCACCTCACTCGGGTAGAGAGACTTGTGCTAGCTCGGGCTTGAGTCAGCTGCATAAGAGGAGAAGCATCATGAGCCGCATAAAAGGGGAAGCTCATTACTTCCTCATCGCCCTGTGTGTTTGTGAAAGGGCTAGCCACAATCTAGCACTCAGAGTTTGCACAATGATGGAAGCAGATTGTGTAGAAAGCCCCCTCAGTGCTTCTCTCATTTCATGTCTGAATTGCACTTTTCAGAGGGGCAGTTCACCTAATGCTAGGAGTTCAGTAAGTTGGGTGGAGGGGTGAGGAAATATTGCATTGTTTAGCACCCTAGATTGAAGTAAAGGATGGCAAGCTATTCTCATTCACTAACATGATGGTCTGCGAGTTCGTGTAGAGTGCCAGAAAATCCATTCAATAAAATCTTGGCTTTAGACAAACTTATCTAAAATCTGAAACCTGAAAACTAAAGCAGCAACTCTGTGTCTTGACACCTCACAGCAGCCATAGATTTAATTCTAATTATAGTTTCTTTTTTATGTTTGCTGCAGAAGTGGATTAAGTTAAACAGTCTGCTCAGATTGCCAGAGGCTGCAATGAATCTCTCTTGCTCTGGTTTTATTATAGGGGTATGATTTTTTCTAATCTATTGGTAATGTCATTTTATTATTAAACTCTATTTTCAAATACATGGGGAGAAGTGCTCCTTGACATGTGAATTTTCAGATTACTGCTGCTGAGTAAAATGGTTATGGTTTCCTCTTATCTCTTCATAAATTAATAGGAAATGGGACAAACTATCTCTAAAAGAGACAGACATTTCATTAATACCAGAGTCTAGTTTCTAATGGCTAGTAGGCATTATACTAACAATGTATTTCTCCTAGAGAAAACATTCTTCAACCTGTCAAGACACCAAAACCTATTATCAAGTACCACGGAACAGTCAATTTCTTGAATCTTGTTTATAAAAGAAATCCCACACAACTACAGAAAAAGTGCAAGTTTTTAAGTTCATGAAAATTAAATCAAACAGCAATTCAGTGAATTAAAAGCAATCTAAAACCAGGTATTTCTAGATTTGAAACTGGGTAACTTGCTTTTCCACTGAGCCAAGGGTATTAAAAAGCTTACATACTCTCTGACAATAGTCTCTGACATCAGCAGAACTTTTGATTAAAGCAGTGAGATTTCACCAGGTCTTCGAAGACAGTTAACTTTTTTTCCCCTTTCCTTTTTATGTACCTAATGATTTCCCATTTTTAGCCTCCAAAGTACAGCCCTATAAAAGTCTTATGAAGATTTGCTAATATTACTGCGTGAGGAGCTGATGATTTGTCTACTCACTGTGACGTGTTTAAAAATAAAAAATCTGTAGCAAAAGTGAACTATGGTGATGTTACTAGTATATGCCTGGAGAAAATGTGATTGTATAAATGGGGTATGATTATGATATGATCAGTGTGTACTAAGGCACAGTCCCTGCCTTGAATATCTTATAATTTAAAGAAATCAGAATTCCACCCTAAACGTCACAAAAATACACAGGGGGAATGTTTATAACTTTGCCATGTGTCATTATCTTCTAGGACATCTGGAAGGAAATGATGAATTATTATGTTGATTTGTTATCTATGAGTCTTAGTTATACACTGAAACAAAATCTGTCCATAATACATCAGAATGCAATCTGGGCATGCATCCATGTAACAACGCAGAGGGTTAACATAAATTAACATCCTTGCATCCATCTTACTGACATGCTGCTGTTTCTGGAACATGAAGTGGATATAATACTTAGTTCAGTTTTTGAATACGAAGTGATACGACACAGGACGTGTATCCTCCCATTTCTGCTCGACTGCAAACATGCTATGATTGCAACACACAATCACATAACCCGTGAGAGTATGGCACCATACTGACTGGTTACCTTAAATGGTGGTTCTATGGCTCCCTAACCACAACAGCAAACATTTCCTTCCTTCCAGCCCAATAGAGTGCAAGAAGATGCTTGAGACCGGAGGAAAATTTCCATGGATTATAACCATGGCTATGGCTGAAATTTCATCCCTGTTATAAATGGCTACAGCACTGTGCTCTGAAAGAAAAGCCGATGTGCTGCTTTATTGCTTTGTTATTTGAGAAGTGGGTGAATATATAGTAAACAGGAGCTACAGAGGTTATGCAAAGAGAGGCTTAGATGGTGAAAGAGCAGTGAGAATGCTGAGCTCTCTTTTATATAATAAAGACAAATTGAACAGTATTTTTCTGTGCTGCAGTCTTTGTTGTCCTCAGCTGCTCAAAGGGACAGGTTGCTCATCTTGAGGAGGTAGATGTTCAAAATCTAAATGAAAATCTGCCCAAATTTTACCTACATTATTGGGGGGTGTGGGGGATATGTGTCTTCTCTGTGAACATGTGCATGCTTGAAATCTGCCAAAAGAACATCTCATTCCCTCGTTTGAAAGGTTCTCCTTGCCATGACATCAGTTTAAACATTTTGCCCTTTCCTTCCAGGCTCTGCTCAGGTCTGCATTTTGGCTCTTGTCTCCTGTCACATTCTCCTCTCATACCTTTTGCTCTGCCAACAATGTTGATCTCGATGCCCTCATTTATTTTCTTCTACCACTCCCATCTTTGCACTTTTTCCATGCTGCCCGTAAGGCAATGAATGATCTTCCAAACCCAGTTCTCCCAGCCAGTCTTCATTCAGTTCTTCCCTGAAGAGTCACTTCTTCAGTAAGGCCCCCATACAACAAAAATGAAAAAGAATGAATGTTTTTTTTACAAATGTCAAAAGGCAAACTCCTGCCTCTCACTCTGCTAATCTTTCTAGTCCTGTCTTCTAGACAGTGTAAACTCGTTAGACCAAGGGCTGTGAAAGGAAGGGTATTTTGTTGTTAAAGCACTGGACTGGTACTCAAGAAACATGTTTACCTCTTAGCGCCGACACATATTTCCTATGTAACCTTGGACAAGTCATTTAATCTCTCTCTGTCTCATTCCCCATCAGTAAAATGGGGGTAGTAATAGGGCTTGCAAGGATAAATTTGCTAATATTTGTAAGGTGTTCAGACACTACAGTAGTGGGGCCCCCTAAGTATACAGTGTAGAAGTGCCTCCTGGATATGTTCCTAGCAGGGTTTCCATGGTGAGTGTAGGGGTGTACACCATGTCCTCTCTGGGCACTGATGTTGGGGTCTCTGATTTTGTTGCTAAGATTCTTATTATTTGGGCTATTTTCTACATTATGGACTGATTTTTTAAGTGCTAATTCCTTGAAATGTTCTGCTGTCTTTCTTCCTTGGTGTCTTTCTCAATTTTTTCTCTTCTTTTATGTGAGGTTATCTGGAAGTATCCATTCTCATAATTAGCATGCTTTCTAAATTACACTCTGTACAGGAGTCCTGTTGAGAGTTTTGTTTAATGACGTTAAGTATAGTGAAGCACTTTTTTTATACCTCTATGAAGTCAGCTCACCTCTATTCCCACTGTTATCCTATGGATTACTTCCTATAGAATATAAGGTTTACTTTTCGCTATATAGAGTTATATTACCTTGTAAAAAAACTCTCAATAAAGAGATTGGGCCTAATAATTTCCAATGGTGGTATAGTTCTCGACCACTTTCCAACTCATAACCTGAGCCATGAAGAATATCACAGCCTTATGTTGGAAAATAATACCTTGTTGGGTTTATTAGCGCATTGTGGCAGGGTCAGCTATAGAGAATTTAACTTCCCCTAGCTAGATATAGGCTTGACCAAAACCCTGAATGGTAACAGCTCTGAGCTTTGGGAAAGGTTGGATCTGTATCGGTACTTGAATTTTGCGTCTTTATTCTGTGTCAAACCAAAACCTGAAATCTGAACCTCCTCAGTAGACCCTGGTGGTAGAAAAGAGACAGGACTCAGCGATATTGAATACAAAGGGAATTCTTTATTTGGGCTGCTGGAAACAGATAGATCTTATTATTCTCTTGGGCTCTCTAACTCCTAGAGTAAACACAGCCTGTGCTACTGATTGTCACTACGCAGGCACTCTCTAAGTCTGTCTACACTGCAACCAGGAATGTAATTTGCAGCTTGTGTACACATAACTATGCAAGCTTTAAGCTCCTAAAAAATACCACTGAGGACATGATGGCCTGGGCATCAGCGCAGCTTGTACAGACTCACTTCTTCTGCTGGGTACATACTTGCTTGTCCAGCCAGCGCCAGCATGTCCTCGCTGCTATTTCTAGCGAGCTAGTTAGATTCAAGCTAGCAAGGGTAGAGCTACCTGAGCTGCAAATCACACCACCAGCTTCAGTGTAGTCATAGCCTAAGCCTGGCTTGAACTTTGCGGGCGAGGAAGAGTCTGCTGGCTATTTTGGTCTGACTTTGCATCGTCTAACGTGGCTCCTTTATAAAATTGCAGACCCCTGACCCTACAGCCTCACTGAAGAAGATCCAGAAACAGTGAGAGGTGCCTTAGTTTTATATGGATCTGTGTGTGACTTTTGAGCCACAGCGCTGTGTGTAGTCTCCGCATGAGGAGTACCAGGGACACTGGACCTCTCAAATGCACAGCTGCCCCTTGCACACAAGGTGCGACGTTCCCCTCTGCAATCTGGACTGGTGTGTCTCTGTGTCACACCAATCCCCCCACTCCTGGAGCCCATCTTGCACTTGCTCCACTGTGTGAATAACCCACTCCCTGGGTCCGCCCACGCACAGCCTCCTGCAAGCAAGCAGCTCTTACCTTGGTGAGTGAGTGCTTCTGGCCAGCCACTCATGGGATTATGCAATAGAATGGCCCCCTGAAAACACCCCCAATCCCAGATGCAACCCTAGAAACTTCCATCTTGCAGTGTTCAGTGCTGCCTACTGAACAATGCACGCTCATGATTAGTTCATCAATTTATCAAAGGAATTGATATGTACCAGCTCTGTCACTTTAAATGAAGTCTCTAACATGCATTAAACCACATGCACTACTTTAGATAAAACAAGCATATGTATTAAGTATAGAAAGATTTTAAATGATTATAAGTCAGAGGAAAAATAGGTCAGATTTGATCAGGATGAAATAAAAGCAAATCACATTCTAAACTAAGCTTAACACTTTCAGTAGCCTTACAAAGTTAGATAATGCGCACCACAGGCTGGCTGACGTCCTTCAGCCAGGCCCTCCCCCTGTGGACAGTCTTCCAGTTGCTTGATGTTGTTTGTTGTAGATGGAAGTGGAAGACAGAACTTGAGATTGCAAAACATCTCTTCTTTTAACATGTTCCTTCGCCCCCCTCTGGGGTCAGGTGACAGACAATGTCCGGCATGGCTTCCTTCACTTGAGTCAATGAGTATCCCCTTACCGATGCTTAGGCTAGTCCATTGTTCCTGGAAGAGCTGGGTTGTTTTATGCATGCCTTAGTGAGGCATGAACTACCTCCCTGATTTTGGAGGGGTTTGCTTAGATCTGCCTCAAGCCAGGAGACACAGATTTAGGACTATTACATAGCAGAGCTTCTGAACCATGCATATGACATTGCAACAAACATACTACTATAATAATAATGTTCAGTATGTCATGAGCATTCCAAAAATACCTTACATGACATACTTTTCATTAAACAATACACAGTTACACTATTAGTGTGAACATGAATGATAAATAATCATACCATAAGGATGTTCATGGGATGCAGTGTGTCACACAAGGAGAATGAAATGTGCTCTTCTGGGATTAAATAGAACCTCTTCCATCTCTCTCTGTCCTTTCCCTCAGTGCACCAGCCTGGCTCTGCTGTCTGGTGCAGTGGAGGCAAGGCCGTGTTCCTGCTTACTCGGGGGCTGGAGCAGCAGTGAGCAATCCTTGAGCTTACCAGAGCTCAGAAAATGACCCCTAAACAACCACAAAAGAGGAGCATGGTGAATATTTAGGAAATATTTTGCCCTTAGCAAATATTCTGGCAAGTTCTCTGTGTGTTGCACCTCCATTGACTTCCATGGAGATGCTGTGCAGGATCATGCCATGTGTTACTGGAGTGTTTTGTTTGATGTTTGTATATTTGTAGTTAGTGATTTCTAATCTACAGTCATGCAGGAGCTTTTTGTCCTTCAGCTTTTGCTTAGTTCTGCCCCGGTACCTACTGTGAAGGTATAACAATTAAGTCACTGTGAATCCAAGATTGCCCTCTACATGAAAAGTGCCAAGATGGTGATTACAATACCATCTGTTGGAATAGTGCTGAATCTCTAGAACATATTTTCTTTCCTGAGCTTGTTTTTTAAGGTGCAGGTGGGGGGTCACACAGGGACAGGAATCAAACATTTAAAATCCTTTATTTGCATGGTGTTTCTCGACAGCTACAGCTGGTTAAAAATTTCCAAGTATTTTTCCATTGGAAAATATTGTTTTGTCGAAAGCTTAACTTTCTGCTGGAACATGTCGATTTTGGCAAAATAGAGTTTAGAATTTTTTTGGATAATAAGGCATGCCAACATTATCAGAATGAAACATTTTGATTTTTTTTATTTCAAAATGGTTTTTTGTTTAAAGAAATTTATTTTATATTATAAATGAAAATATAGCATAAGAAAGTCAAAGTTGGAACAAAACAACTTGATTTTATTGAAATGAAATGAATTTTTTTAAAAGAATGTTTTGTTCCACAGAAAATTTCTGGTTTTCTTCTGATTCAAGATGAAAAAAAAATTGAAATGTCAGATTTGATGGAATCTTGACCAGATCTAAATATAGAATCATAGAATATTTATAGAATATTAGAGTTGGAAGGGACCTCAGGAGGTCATCTAGTCCAACCCCCTGCTCAAAGCAGGACTAACCTCTGCTATATCATCCCAACCAGGGCTTTGTCAAGCCGCAGCTTAAAAACCTCTAAGGATGGAGATTCCACCACCTCCCTAGGTAACCCATTCCAGTGCTTCAAAAAAAAACTTTTTCCTAATGTCCAACCTAGATCTCCCTGCAATTTGAGAATCTGCCACCACCGAGAACAGCCTAGCCCCATCCTCCCTAGAACCCCCTTTCAGGTAGTTAAATATGGCTACATAAAATTCAGGATGTTCCGTGTATTCATTTACCACAACCTCTGGCTTGATAAGTAGCACTGTTTGAATAAAAGTTAGAAATATAATGGATTTTTTTTTCAAACTGTTATCATAGAATCATAGAAGATTAGGGTTGGAAGGGACCTCAGGAGGTCATCTAGTCCAACCCCCTGCTCAAAGCAGGACCAACCCCAACTAAATCATCCCAGCCAGGGCTTTGTCAAGCCGCAGCTTAAAAACCTCTAAGGATGGAAGTTTATCAGCCATGGAACATCTCAAAAAACAAAATACCCGATGGTTCATGTGCACTTGGCTATATAGACACTCTATTTTATCCTGTCATATGTATGATATAGTGATCTCTTGATTTTGGTTATTTGCAGGATGTGTGCTTGTGGTATCAGTAATTGAACAGCTTGCACTGATTCACAACAGTACAGCAAAAGACGCAATAGAGATACTCTGCAACTATCTACCTGGTAAATATATACACCATATGTTATGCTGGAACCACAGTATTTCACTGTTAATTAAAAGTGCACTTGAATATGAACATTTTGTATTCACTACAGTTACAACAGCTAAGAATAGTGTATGTGAAAGATATCACAGGTGAAATCCCGGCTCACTAAAGTCAGTGACATAATTTCTATTGAGTTCAGTGGAGCCAGAATTTCACCCCAAAGATACTTTCATACTTTGTTTACTTTGTCTATTTGTCGGCATTTTAAGTATAGCCCGTTTCATTGTATTTCATTCAGTCAGTTCCCCTCCTACATTTGTGTGAGTCTTTACACAGCAATTGGGAAGATGCAAAAATTTTCAGACATAGGAAACAATGTAAAATCACAAAAACTGGCAGGGGGACTAAAGGGCAGGTGCAAGACATTCAATGACTTTCAAGTAACCTTTTAAAATTGATGAGATATGCCCACGCCATGTGCTGGTAGAGAACATTTCCTCACTCCCCCATCCAAAATGTAATGGAGCTGCACTGGTGCAACAGTAACACAATCCGCAGCATGATGAGGGCATATCTAGCCCTGCAAACCTGCTGTCTTGCCTGGGAAGCCAGAGCCCAAGCGGGGTGAGGCAGGTTCTGGCCTACCAGGTGGGGAGAGAGGTGTGGGGTGCTGCTAAGAAAAGGCAGGCAGGAGAGGTACCCCTCAAGGGTCCTGATGGTGTGACGTTCCCCTCTGCAATCTGGACTGGTGAATCACTGTGTCACCCCAGTCCCCTACTCCTGGAGCCTGTCTTACTCCGCTTTGCTGTGTGAACTCCAACTACTGAGCAGATCACACACAGCCTGCAGCAAGCAAATTGCTCCCAACTGAGTGAGCGAGTGCTCCTGGCAAGTCACTCTTTAGATCATGCAACAGAATGACCTCAGTCAATATTTCCCAGTCCCAGATGCAACCCTAGGAACTTCTGTCTTACAATGTTCAGGGCTGCCCACTGGACATTGCAAGCTCATAATCAGTTCATCAGTTTAACAAAGAAATTGAAATGCACCAGCTTTGTCACTTCAAATGGAGTCTCTAACATACCTCGAACCAAATGCTCTGCTTTAGATAAAACAAACAAACAAATTTATTAAGTACAGAACGATTTTAAGTGATTATAAGTCAGAGGAAAACAAGTCAGATTTGATCAAGAGAAAACAAAAGGCAAATCACATTCTAAATTAAGCTTAACACTTTCAGCAACCTTACAAACTCAAATGATTCTCACCACAGGCTGGCTGAATTCCTTTCCAGCCAGGGTCCCTGCTGGGTCAGTATTTCAGTTGCTTGGTGGTGTTTGCAGATGGAGAAGGAAGAGAGAGAGAACAGCAAAATGTCTTTCTTTTTTAAAATTTTCCTTTTCCTATCTGGGACTTCACCCCCCTCACCTCCACCCCTCCCTTCAGGGTCAAGTGACAAACAATGTCCGTGTATAATTCCCTCAATGCTCTGAGTCACGGAGGTCCTTTGTGGTTCATTTGTTGACATCTAGGCCAGTCCTTTGTTCTTGGAATGTTGAGCTGGGTTGTTCTATACAAGCCCCAATGAGGTGTGAGCTGCACCTCTGCTCAGAGAGTCTTGCTTGGATATGTTTTAAGCCATGAGATTCATCTTTTGGCATATCACATAGCAAAGCCTCATAACCATACACATGACATGGCAACAAACATATTACTATAACAACAATGTTCAGTACGTCATGAGCATTCCAGAAACATCTTACATGATATTCCTTGCATTAAACAATACACAATTACACTATAAGGGTGAGTGGTCATGGGGGGTGCAGTTTGTCACAGACGGATTCTCCATCACTGACCATTTTAAAATCAAGATTGGATGTTTTTTCTAAAAGATCTGCTCTAGGAATTATTTTGGGGATGTTCTATAGCCTGTGTTATACAGGAGATCAGACCAGATGTTGACAAAGGTCCCCTCTGGCCTTGGAATCTATGAATCTAAAATTGATACTGTCTCTAATTTCATGAATTTAAAAAGACAGTTTAGGATTCTTCATTAAAAAAGTTATTTATGCAGTATTTTATTAATTCTATCTCTGAAAAATTAATGTCTCGATCTTTAGTCCCTAGTTTCAAGGAAGATGCATGTAGAATAATAATTCTGTCCTTTCTGAGGTATGATTTCCTTGTATGAAGCAGGGTGGTGAAGGGTTTGCTAGAGGTCATTCACTGAGTAGAATAATAGTCAGTCAGTTCCTGCTCCATGAGACATATTTTCATTTTTGACATCACGGGCACATAACCTTAGAGCTTCAATTATAAAGCCTAATACTGCTGTGCAAGTATGCTTTTCTTCTAAAAGAAAGACTCTGTAAAGATGACATGCTGTGGTTTTATGTTTATTCTCACTCAGTGAATCCATTTCAAATTTGTTCGGTATACAAACGTGACATTTAATTTTAACTGCTAGACCTGTAAACTCGCCCTCCCCTCTGAAGGTCAAGTTGCATTCTTTCTGGTCATAGATCACTGCAAGTATAAAAATTCTACAGGCCAAATTTTGCCCTCCTCTGTATATATATAACCCCCTCATCCCTTCAAGTTATATCTGTGCAACCTTGTTATCTTCAGTGAGGTACATGGATGCTATTGCTATTGTTATTCCCCTTGAGGGAAGAGTTTGACCCAAGCTAGAAATTAGTTAACAATTCCATGGTTGATGCATCAGCCAGAATGCAATCCAGCCCACTCTCACCTAGATGTATAGGCTCTGCAGAGCTAACAAGAGTAAAAAGTAGTTGTAACTTACTTTTGTCACTCAAGGCAATAAATATTATTTTGAATACACATAGGGAGCAGATCTGTTGAGGAAGAAGGTACCATTTAAGCTGAAGGAGCAATTCTATTATCATATATATGCCTGAAGAACCAAATGTGAATAACAAAAACAAAACTAATATAAAATTATTAGGTTTTCAGAGGAACTAAAGGGCACATGTGGTTGGCCTCATCAACTTCCTTTGAGGTCAATATTCTTCTCCCTGCTAAAATAAACATTTCTTACTTGAGCCTCTTTTCCCTAGCAAAGCTTGTTTCTATAAAAAGACTTCTGTGTATTCTTCTCTTTGTATCTGTGTGCATACAACACAGCAGGAGATGTGTGTATATACAAGTATTGACTGACTCTGAGGACATAAATATAAAATATTGGTCAGAGGTTGTGGTATATTGCCTGAAGCCAAATGCTGAATGTAATACGTACAATCCAAGAAGACTATATTTACCCTATGGCAGTTTTATGTTATTGCTATCCCCTCTGGAGCCAATCATTATATGTTTTGTTATGTCATTGGATATTTATATACTGAGCTTCTTATGCTCATAAGGAATTCTGCGCATAGAAATGGCTCTAGTTAGCAGACTCCCCAATGTCTACTTTCGAGAGTTGATAGCAAGCCAAACCAACCCCTCCTTCTAGTTGCTAGTGAGGCTGAGCCAGCCAGTTATCTCCTCTTGGGTAAGAGACATTGTACAAACCAGCGGGCTTGTCTCTTCAATGGGAAACGTTAGAGGATGCTGTCAGCTTTTGTCCACCATGGGAGATGTTGGGGAAGCCGACGATTTCCTCTTACAGGACACTTCAAAGAGCCAGCTGGCTTGCTGGTTAAAAGGGTGTTTTAATCAGTGATGATAGCAGACATGGGACTGTTGCCATCCAGGGCAATAGCAAAATCTAATTATTGTCGGGAGACCAATTTTTAACCAGCAGATAGATTATAAAAATCAAAAGAAAGAAATTAGGTGGCAAAGGAGGTAAATAAATGAGGCTAATAACTTGATTGAGAAAAAATATTTGACATGGGATAAGAAGGGTAAGCTACAGTAACTCCCGCAGCTACCTGCAACACCATCTCATTAAGAGGTTGTTGGGCATGGTATTTAATTTATGCATGCACAGCTACATCGTTAAGCCTTTTCACTTATGCAGGTTTTACACTGATGTCACTCCATTCACATGACTGGCATTATTCCTGATTTATTCTGGTAGGAGTGAGAGGAGAGTCAGGTCCATTGCTGTCTTAAAAGGTAGTGGTCTTTTGGAAGGAAATACTTTTGTCTGGGGGAGAACCCTAAAACAGACTACTTCAGCTGGATGTTGGTTCTGATTAATTGGATTGGGTGAGGAAGGATAGCTACTTCAACTGGTGGAGCCTAAGTATTTATTTGGGCACGTTAAACCAGACAAGGTTTACAGAGATACACAGGAGTTTGGGGAACAGTGTTTAAGGGGGAAGTGACTGGAGACTTGGACATAGCTACTTTCTGAAGTCCTGGGAATTGTGGCTTTTGTTCTTGCTTCTGTATTTTGCCATTTTTAACCATATAGATACCAGTGTAAATGCACCTTTATTTTACTGTCTGGCTAAGAGTCAAGCTTCACTGCTTATTAAGAAGCAAAACCTGATACTCAGTTATTACAACATACAGGAAGACTGGTAGGCATTACAGCCCCAACTGAGTAATACATCCCTATTCAGCACAGCTCTTAAGAATGTGGTTAAAGTTAGGCACATGCTTAAGTGGTGTAGTGAACAGAGATTCATTTAACAATATGTTCATATGCTTTGCTGAATCAGGCCTGAGTCCAGCTATAAGAAACTTATGCAAGAAATGCTCCCATTCCTGCAGAGGAACTACAAGATCAAGCCATAGGATTAGATTGTGACTGGATTCAAACTCCGATTTCTCTCATAGCAGTGCTCCTCCTTCAAGGCAATCGGATAGCCCAAGTACTATTCTTTTTCAGTAAATACGCTGCTAAATATTTTTTATAAACCATATTTTGATGTGTATTCCTATTCATTCAACTGAAAAGAATGAGATTTTAGTCAGTATTTAGAAAGGTCACAGTAATGTGAAAGACGAAAGAAAAAAGGAATACGATAGCTATTTGTTAAAGTATAATTACTCCTTCTGTTATTCATTATGAAGTTATTTCTGTACTAAAGAAATGAACTTTTTACCTGCATATAGACTTGAAGACACTAAGTAATTCCAGCAGTAATATGACCTCATACGTCGTTTTCTGCACATTGATTTATCTGTTTTGCTTTCTTTTTGAGCTATACTATAAGATAACAAGTGCTTTGTCCTTAACCTGCTTAGAAGGAGCTCTGTAATAAATATTCTGATAATTCTTAGCACTTATATTGTGCTATTCATCCTCAAAGCACTTAACAAACATTAACTAAGTCTCACAATACTTCTCACACTGTCTGAGCACATGCTTTTCTCTAAAAGAACCTGATATTGACCTTGATTAAGCAAGTCCTGCTGTGTTTCATGAGTTTGTAAAACTATCTTTAATTATGTTCCATTGTTTCAAAAATGTATATTTTCCAGAAGTACTAAACTTGCAAGGCATTTGTTATTTGGTAGCTGAAATTTTTGGACCAGAGCTAATTAAACTGTAAGTACTAAGTTTTCATCTAAAGTTTGCTTGTTTTGAGGGATTGTTTTTGTTTGTTTGATGTATTGTCAGTGTGAAGTGCAAGGGTTTGTTTCTTCAAGTCCTGTTAGTATGTCTCTTTTGTATATATATAGTGTTCCAGAGAGACGCTGGATTAGGTAGTTTTAGCAAGAGACCAAAGTTAGCTGTTGTAAGGACTAAAACCTGTGTCTGCAGTGAATAGGATGGCTCATATTCCCACAGAGGTCCAGCCAGGAAACACTGTTGAGAGTAGGTGCCACAGGAAGTGCAGCCCAAGAGACCCAGAGTGATGTTATCCTTCCTGAGGAACCTCTGATTGGTCAAGCACCCTATTTAACCTCAGGGACTGGGCCAGGAATTTACCTGGGCAACCATACAGGCTTTGGCCTGCTGCAACACCAGATTTTGCTTGATATCCTGAGTTCCAGTCTTCTTCTCCAGTCCGTCTCTGACCCTGACTCTTGCTTATGGCTCTTGTGATTCCTTCAGCTCCTGCCTGGTGACTACTTTTCCTGGCCGGCAGATCTCAGCCCAGCTCTGACCGCTAGGCCAGACTGCCTATGCCCTGGTCCCATACAATTGTGCCTGAATGAATAAATAAATGCTATTACTACTACTACTGCTAAGCATTTTTACTGAGCTTTACATCCGTAGATCTCAAATCAGGGCCACCTGTCTTTGTTACCTTTTGAAATTCAGTCCATTTTGGCTGTGGAAGAAATTTTTTGAACTATTTGTGTGTGGGGGAGATGATCTCAAGGGTCATAATCTTTTAATCTCTTGCTCCTGGCTTTCTCTTTTACCTAAATGGGCTTTCTAACTGTCATTCTCTACTTGCTCCCAGCCCCTAAACTTGATTTGAGTACTTGGGAGCCCCACCAACTAATATAAATTCCTTTAAAAATAAAATTGGGTCATTTATTCCTCTTTGCAAGTTCTCAGATTGATTAACTAAGTGTTTGCTTTACCTTCTACTTTCTTAGGGTTTATTTTATTTTATTTTTAAATCTAGCCCAGAGATCATACTACAGAACTCAGTAGTTTAATAATCAAACATAAACCCAGAGGCGTGGCCCACAAAGAAGGAAACAATCTTGGCTCTTGTATCTGGTTAGAGGCTTGAAGGATTTCTGGTTATTTTGTTGAGTTAAAGAATGAAAATTTGTACCTGCCAAATTGTATCTGGATTAACTTTATCCTTTAAATCTTTGTCATGTATATGCTTGCTTAAAAATGAGTAAGGTCATAATATATTTGATGCAGGTACAGAATGTAAAGCTCAGGGTTCCTTCACTCTGGAATCTGTTTTTAAATGCAGAGTAGAATACAGGGGCAGAAAATAATTATGTTCAGGCAGCTAAACTGTGCTGAGCTTAAAGACCATAATAAAATGAATGTATTAGTATTAGTATTCCAGATATTCACTCTTCTATTGAAGTAGTTTATATTTTCTAATACCCAGGAGAGCTTAATAGTTTTGTTGTGCACCATTTCCCTTTAGGTTAACGTATAAAATGAATCCTGATGTGGTATGCCATGCCTTAAAACTGTGTAAACAGAATGCAGGACAACCATTTTGTCACTTATACCCTCCTCCTAAGGTAAGTTATGCTTAGATTTTTTGAAATTACAGTGTAGAGAAGGTCTGCTAAACATGAATTGTACAATAGAAAGAAAGAAAAGTTTTCAGTCTTCATGCATTGAATTGGAAACAGAAACACTTTAAATGCGGACTGTTCCAGAAAGCTTTCAGTGGACTGTTCCAGAAAGGGTACATGGTACATCTTATTATTTCTTTGGCTATGTGTAATCCTCCTGTCAGTAGTATCAGATGCATGGTTATCAGTCTCCATTCATCACAGTGGGAGTCTTAGGGGTAAATTCGCCTGCACCGTTGTGCGTGAGTGCATTTGACCTAGAATGAGTAAAATTCCTGGATTCAATGTTTTATATAATTAAACATCCAGTTTTTAAAATAAAAAACTAATACACTCACAAACTCAGATTTTCAAACTTAGATGCCCAAAGTTAGGCCCTTTGAAATGGATTGATTGTTCACAGGTGCTAAGCGTGCCCACGTGCCGTTGACATCTCTGGGATATGTTGGGTTGCTCAGCACTTTTGAAAATCACTCCACATATTTTGGCACCTATTTTTGAAAATATTATCTATAGAACCCTGGGCAGATCCATTTCAGAAATCTAAATATCTCAATAAAATGTTGACGTGGCACCTGATCTAGTGCCCACTGAAGTCAATCAGCATCTTTCTGTTGGCGTCAGTGGGCTTTGAATCAAGTCCATAAGGAGCGAGCTGGCTTTAATTCTGTCTCTGTTTAGAGGGGGGGAAATAACTGACTTCCCACTTGTCTGACTTCCTTGGTGCCAACAACCGAGCACTACAATATATTTCACTTCACACCATGGGTGCGTTTTATGCATTTACTATCTCCTCTGACCCCATCACCAATGCGTAGCAGCAACAGCAATGGCAACGCTACCAGGTGATGCGAGAGAAGGTGGACACAACAGAGGGGTGGGAAGCCACCTTGCTCAGCTCCAGTGCTATGCTGCCAAGACTTTAACAAAGGGGATCCCTCAGCAATACTCTGTCTCAGCTGGCAACTTGTTCCTTGGGTACAATACCCCTTCCACCTTTCCACAGTCACGTCATCAATCCCATACTCCTCCTGCCCTCCTCCAAAACTCGTACTCATACAGCCCCATACTCTTCTCCACAAATAAACCCACCATTGCTTCCATGCCTGCACCTGCCCTAGTATCTCTTGGCTCATTGAGATTTCCTTTCCCCAGCACTCACAGCATCAATGGTGGTGTCAGAAGCAGCAGGATTAGTAATAGTGCTACAGCAGCTGTTTGGCTTTTTCTTTCTTTCTTTCTTTCTTTCTTTCTTTCTTTCTTTCTTTCTTTCTTTCTTTCTTTCTTTCTTGTGTATTCCAGGAGCAGTGCGCAGGGGTATGCTGAGGGACTATATGGTGCATTGCTCCTAGCAGTGTTGGTGGGGCAGACAGAAGGGCAGTTCCCCTTATAGAAGGTGCCATGGCAATAATTGCTGCACCTTTAGTGCAGCAGATGCCAGAAAGCTAAATTTTTATCTGGATTATGTGCCTGAACAGGGGAGGAAGGAGGGGCAAGAACTTCCCTTAGACCTCTGCATGTGCTAAGACTATCTTGGACCTGGGTCAGCAGCAAATACATACTTTCTGGAACAAAGGGAAAGCAGGAATGAACTGTGCCTAAGGAGATTGGAGAAGTATCTCTGAAAGCACAATGCTTCCTGATCTAGGGCACTGTACACTCTAGGGCTATACCTAAAGACGGTATTCATCCCTGAGCCAGCAGCAGCTGGGTCAGTGCCAGCCTCAGAGAAGGCTAAAAATTTTAACCAGCAGAGATGGCCACAGTATTTTTCGCCACCTAAAACAATTTTTCCTGTCCACCGTTATCACAGTGCTATGCAGAGAGTCACCCTAAGAATTCTGGGAAGGGCTAGTGAGGTGATTTTGGGAGATGCCCAAAATTTAACTGACTCTTTGTATAAATAAGTGTATGATGATGAAATCCTGGACCCACTGAAGTCAGTGGCAATACTCCTATTGACTTGAATAGGGTCAGGACTTCATCCTGTGTGTCTGAGTATTTTGGTCTTTGGTTCACCCCCACCAGTCTCCTACACCAGAAGTGGAACCCTTCTGCCTCTCTCTTCCAACCTTGGAGAGCCGTTCACATTGATTACATTTTTCAGAATAGAGCTGCAAGGAAAATGGCTGGAAGTTTTTCTTAAAAGTCAAGATTCACATTTGCATGACCCAGTGTTATTTTAAGGCTCCTGCGAGCCCTCTCCAGCTCACCAGTGTTTGCGTATTACTCTCTCTGACAGGCTTCATTTGTCTCTCATCATCATACAGGCAGGTCAATTAACAGACAGATTTCCCTCCCCCCCCAAAAAATGTTTTCCCCTGAATCTTTAACCGTTTGGATGCCCCCAAGAAACTACCAAATGAAGGAGGGGGAAGGTGCTTCATTTAGAAACCATGCTCTAATGGCTGATAAATTGCCCACAGTAACTCTGTGACAAGTAACATTGAGTAAAGATGAATTGTGGGGGGGAGGGGGAAATTTAATGTGTAGTCAGGGACCCAGATGCATAAAACCCAGTTTACCTCACATTTGCTGCTTCGGTTTGTAATTTGATTGATCATTTCAGTTATATGAGCCTGCAAATGTTGGCTTAATTCCTTGCCAAGTGTTTGAACAAGACTTTAATACTAATGACTGTTTGGTTCAACTCTACTGATTTTCAGGTCCGTTGTTTATTCATTTGAATGCACACTTTCCCAGAGTTAGTGCAATATTTGTATTGGCAAAGTGAATGCAATAAATATGTAGTTGCTTTTCTTTCTAGGACAGCATCTTTTTTTTTGTTTTTAATTGACTTTATAACAACAAATATTAATGGCACTTTGATGTTTAACAGTTTTTTCAATCAATACTTCTCAATCGATCTCTTTCATTTTTTGTAGCATAAACGTACATGTTGCTGTCTCAAGGGCAAATGTATTCAGCAAATAAGAGTCCCTGGTCTAACAAATTAGCACAAATTAAATTTTGTCCTAAGCCTCCTGAAGCCAACAGTGCCCCCTGAGTATTACAAGAGACTCAGATAATTCTGATTAGAAAATACTGCTCTGTTCATGAAGGGTGAAATTCACTTAACAGAGCAGGAGCTGTAGAATACTCCAGAACAGTGGAACCAACTCGGTGTGGGTGGGTGGTCATAGAGCAGTTGTGCAGGGGAACTACCCATTTATTCTGTGGAGTGAATCTGGGGGTAAGGGGCAAGCTTTTCAAAGCTGCTCAAGGGATTTTGACACCGAATCCCTAGTAAAATAGGAAATGGCTGTCCAAAGCTCCTTGCTGACTTTTGGAAATCTCAGCCTATTTCATTATCATAGTCATATGCTGCGAAAACAAGATTCCATGGTCACTGACTTCTATGCATTCATTATTGTACGCTTCAGAGAACACAGCAGCCCCGTCGCAAATCTGTATTCTGAGGCTTGTGACTAAAATGGGCTCTTGGGATATGGTATCCATTATTCTATTTTGACTTGCTAAAAGCAATATGAGTCAAGCGCAGAGGAAATATTTAAAGTGTGGTGTAAGTTACACTCTCTTAGACTTATCTACACCCACTTACTGATGGGTTAGCCATTCTAAGTTCGTACAATGTACATACGTAGGAACCAGATGATGGTGTAAATTAAAGTTTAGTAGTATGTTTCTGAGGGACTCTTTGTCTGCATTCCAGTGCTGCTTTTAAAATGTTTCATGTCTGTATCCATTGCAGCTCAGTGTCTTTATCCAGCATAGCTTGTCAGGATTCTTGGTCTTTGAGACTTAAGTCTAGGCTACAGTAGAAAAGGTTTGCCAGTACAGCTGTACCAGTAAACCTTCCTACTGTAGATGCATCTTATAGTAGCATAAAAGTGTTTTTAAGGGTATAGTTTAGACCGGTTCCCCAAGTGAAATAAGCTATTCTAGCCAAAGTACTTTTACACTGGTATTTACACTAGGACTTTTGCCAATATAGAAACTTTGCAAAGAATCACACCCCTAATTGACATTATTATGAAGTTTCTGGCCTGACACTTCTGTTCTGAATATTGTAATTATTACTCATTCTTTCAGTGACACAGATTGATTTGCCAGAAATCTCAATAATATTAAAAAGGAGTTAAGTGATCCAGACTTAACAGAAGTTTTTGCCGGGTGAATCAGACCAACAGCCTAGCCTGTCACTTGTATTGGAACTGAAACCCTGTGGCCCATTGGCATGTTGATACATAAGTGAAGCAGGGACCTGACCCAAAGGATAGATAAAAAGAAATTAATGGAAACAATTAGGTTACTCTGGAAGCTGTAATGTTTGATTGTTTCAGGCAGCCTCAGACATGTGTATGCACTCTGCTTCTGTCTACCAGAGAAATGCTAGCTTGTATCTGATTCAGTTATCCAGACTATCCAAATTACTAGGAATACAAATCATTCAAGTGGAGAGACAACTTTTATGTGCTTATCCTAGCTTCTGGCGACGGCATTTTCACTCGGTTTGTGGCTAGCTCTCAGAGCTTCTGACTTGACATGCTAAGAGGGAATCAAATGTATATGAGAGAAGCAAATATTAAACACAGAGCAAAACACAAAAATACTCCACAAAATCTTCTTTACCTGTAACCTGTCTCCTCAGATGTACATGTGAATTGTTATGGCTCGGGATCAGACTTAGCCAAGCCTCTGGATCTAAATACTTCTGAACTCTGGGTGAAGTCAGATTTGGATCCAACCAACTCTGAACCTGGTGGCTTGGGCCTCTTTCCTTTGTTTTGAGTATTAAGAGTATTCACCAATGGGGCAGGGGGAAAGCAGATATCAGTGCAGCAAGCAATTTGTTTTTGAGTAGGCAGAGTCTTGAAAAAAATCCTGCTTTCTCAATTTTTGTTTCCCTTTTTGAGTGTTCATATCTTGAAATGGAACTCCAAGGATTGACCAAAAGACAAGGCATACCTAGTGCAGTCATAACTGAACCCTGAACAAATGCATTACTGAGCACCCAGCCTAACAGAGAGTGCACAGTTTGAGTAGTAACTCGTTCCCGCTCCACCTCACTTAGCTACAACTTGCTGGAAATAAATGAAACGCAAAAATTACAGAGAAAATGCTAGTTCATTCCCCAGGTGGTTCTCCACATTCATTGATATGTGTCGTCATATACAGCAGCTTCCCTCAAGCAGAAAACCGAAGCACTTCACAAACAATATACACACAGCCACACTGAAGCACAGACTCTTCTTGGGTGAGAGTGTTGTGGTTAGGAAGGCAATTGGCACACAGCACGCTGCATAATGCTGCAAAAGTGTTAGGGCAAGAAAAGGAAAGGACACCATGGCAATCCTCTGCTCTTACAGAAAGTGCCACAAGATCTTTAATCCAGAGTGCACACAGCCATGGTCTCCTCCAAAAGACTCATATTCAGTAGACTGCATGGAACTCAATGTAATGTGATAAAGGGCTGAGTCAACCCTGCTATATTTCAAACCAATAATTGCAAAGAACCTGGATATTTTAGTTCTGCACAGAGCATTCAGCCTTCCCTTCTGACCTTATTGCTATTATATGTGATATCAGAGTCAACGATGTTAATAAGAAACGTGTTTCTGAAAAACATTTCTTGAAGCAAAAAAGCCTTCTCTCCTACTGCCTGTATCTCAGATACAAATGCAAGAGTAAGGAATGAGTTATAGAAATAGTGAATCCAACATCTGCAAGTGGTGTTCATCCAGGTCTCTAATGTTTTGATACCTTTCTCTACTTGTTGATGGCAACAGGTATTTCTCAAAAGAAGCTGAAAATTGGGAGAGAGATCCTGAGTGAGAAGAGAAACTGATGTGTTTAATAAATATGTACCATGCTAGAAAACAGTGAAGGACCTACTCTGGAGGACTATGTGGGCACCCGATGTTCTTCCCTCCCCAGGGAAGGAATCTGAGTTCACCCATCAGCTGTCAAATGGCATCCTGGGCACACAGCGCTTCTTCTGTGTAGCAGCACAGAGAGGTTACTCTTTGGCAGAGTTACAGCAAGGGAGATTGTATGGGCTGTGTAGCCTACAGGGACAGTTCCAAAATGGAGCACTCAGCCAAGGGCAGGGCAAATCATTAAGCTAAAAATCTCTCCCCCCTCTGGATGCTTGAGGAGAAGAGAGAGACTCTTGTCACCTCCAAATACATGCAGCCTATCCTCGACTCTCTGTCCTTCCCCACCACACGCAAAGCTGCAGTAACTTCCATAGTCAGAGTAGACAGAGGACAACTGGAGTTAGCATTTTGTGGAAAGATTTTCCATATAAAATGAGGGCCAGGGGATTACCAAACAGTAATCTTCTGAAAAATTTTGGGTACATTCTGGCGGTAATATATATTCAAGATAAATATTGCAAATGGCAGCTGCATGTATGTATCTGAGGACAGAATTTGCCCAATTGGAAAAAACTGGGCAACATTATCTTGGCTCCTTATTGGCACCTCTCATGTACCTGTTACATGTTACAAACCAATATTTTTTAAAGACTGTCTTAGAATAAAAGCACCATAGTGCTCATGCTGTAGGCAGAATAATGCTGCATATAAAAATTTACACAAAGAACAACCTTTTCTTTGAGAGAGGCTCTTCTGCTAGTTGTTCTTATACTTCATTATTCCTCAGATTGTTTGCCTTTAATTTTTGACCCTTAAATTCCTGAGTTAATTAATTTGCTTTGATCAGTATCTACATCAATTATAATGACAACTTGAATTTTATCTCCAGCAAAAATGTTGATGGTGGTTACTTGAAATGCAAATATATGCTGCTTAAAGAATCCAGTCTGGCATGCCAGCCACTCAGTATGGCAACATCACTTGTTTTTTCAAATGTTTTAAATCTGCCACTTGGCAAAGAATGCTTTTCCCCACACTGGTAACTCCATCCATATAAATATAAACTTCCATTGAATTTACTACTGAGCCTTCAAGCCTAGCGGATTTAAAGCTAGCAATTATATTCTTATGCTGGATTGTAGGAGGGATTGATAGGTCATAGTCAAAAAGAACCGTCTATCCTGACTAATCATTTTTGATCAGCAGCAAAGCGCTCACACAGTGTGATCTGATAGTATAATGTTCCTTTCAGTTTGAAAACTGTTCAACATGAATTGATTTCTTAGTTCACTGATTCTTATAATTCACAGAAAGGAAGCAGGGATTCCTTCTATTGGAAGGTTAGTGGGGCATATTCTCAGTTCTCTTCATGCCAAACGTGAATGGCAAAGACTGAAAGGATCAGGAGAATGTGTCCCTAACTGATGTGACTGGTTACTAAAAATGGCCTAATAAAAGCAGAACAACACATGGGATTCATCATCAGTGTTGTGAAAGAGTATTATTCAAATAAGTAAGTTGTCTGAAGAGTATTAAGATGTTGCCCTTACAAAAGTTAACAAATTTGTCTTAAGTCCTGGGCCCCGTCCTGCAAGCCACCTGCAGATTCAATCTCCAGAGGCACTCAGCACTTTACAAAACTGAGTTCCATTTACAGGACTCTGACTTCTGTGCAATGTAAATTTTGTCAGATCTTTCTCGGGTCCATATAGCTACCCTTTTCCCCCTACTGAAACTGTTTAATGTATTGACATTTTAATATGTAAAAAAATTGATATTTTCATACATAAAGAAAAAAAGAGTATAAATATGTTCCAGAATACAGTGCCATTCACTAAAGGAGCTACTCTCCCCTCAGTATCCTGCATAAATCTGATTAATATTATTTACAGTAGAGGGGAGAACAGTCCTTAGATACAGTGGCTCAGATTCTAGACTTACACCCCAGCCAACCCACTCAGTAGGGGGATATCTGAGCGTAACTGAGGGGGAGAATCCTCCACCTCCTTGACAGTGAAGGATCCTTTGTCAAGGAAACAGCATAGTTCTTCTGTAGAAGGATTGGGAAAGGATTCCTAAAGTTGTGTAGTGGGGGCTTTTTCACACCACAGTATGGTGCAGTGGTCTGCCATAGTGGCTCTCCATGCTTCAGCATTCATGAAAAGGATGAGGTGGGGCTGAGGGCAGGGCAGGCTGAAAGATCCACTGTCTAGGGCCAGATTATTTTTGTGCCATGATAACGGCTCCTCAGCTGCTCCACTGCCCACTTCTTCCTGCACTTTTCTCAGGCCAAATCTGTCTGGACTGAAGATTTTGACGCAGTGTGACCAAAATATGAAAACACACCTGGACAAATTCTGCAAGGGAGGCACAAAAACAGGTGTAAAAATGAAACCGTAGGTGTCAATTAGTTGTGGTCAATGGTGCACACCAGGTTTTGGATTCTGCAAGGGAGAACAAGCAAACAAGGACCTGAGCCAAAGACGCAATGAACCCCCACAGCTCCCACTGGCTCTCAATATCAAGCTCTAATATTAGGTGTAGTCCCCAGTGTGGTGACGGAGTGCAGGTTTGACAAGTCAGCTTTCTTTCACAATGCGCCTTGCAAGTCACAGATCTCTGTGACACACTACACTCAGCAGGTGTTACAGACTAATGGGGCTGTTGACAAGAACCTAGACACTGATAGAAACTAGACCCCTTGCTGTTTCCTCTTGTCTCCAGAGTGCCTGCTGTGTCCTGATAGCATGGCTGATCATTTGGCAGGTCCCAGCTGTGAGAACCAGTGGTTGGTGTGGATTTGACCTGCACAGAGGACTGTACAGATTACCTCCTATTGCCATAGGAGCAGGTCTCTGGGATTACTGTTGTCATTCAGGTTCACGGTGCCAGATGCATGCGAATTCTCTTGTGACTGGCATTGACAGGGAAGTAAAGCCGATGGCCCAGTAACATTTCTTGGTCCAAAAAGCGATGCTTTCACTGCAATTGAGGGGGTGGGCGACATGGATCGTTGTGTGCTGCTGCAAGTGTCAGGATTATTAGTGTAGTTGCATTTGATGCATTTGCACAGAGAGGCTTTTCTCTTTGACATGCATCTGTCCCCCTGTTCTGCTATCCTTCCCTGTGTAAGAGACAGCAGGGCTGCCCTGTGCCTTATCAGCACACTCCAATTTGGCCAATTAAGAGGGCTTTAAAGAGAGCACCTGGGCCTACGTTTGGGGGGGAGGAGAGAGGAAGAGACTCAAAGAGGGAGTGCCTGGGTGAATCAGGCCTAAGGGCCAGAGAGAAAGAAAGCAGACATGTGGAACTCCCTGCCAGCTCCCTGAGAATAAGAGAAGTGGGAAGTTCTCTTGGAATGACTGCCAGATGCCCCTAGGAGGGGAGGCAGAGGGAGACCTGGTGGAGGAGAGATCCTGTTGGTTGGAACCAAAGGTTCCTGTGAAAAGCTCTGAGCCAGGGTCTGTAAGGAAAAGAATACTATAGGGGAACCAGCTGGGGTACGCAGAGCTCTGTACCAGAGCTGGGAAGGACATGAGGCGTCAAGCCCAGAAAGGGGGTGGGAACAGAGCCCAGCGGCTGTGCTGAAGAGAAGAGCTGCCCCGAAGGGCAGAGGGACCTTTTCGTTTGGTGGAGACTTTTTCATTTCAGCTCTTGGTACCCTAGAAGGGGTTGTGTTTGTTGTGACTTGGTCAGAGAGCTAAGCCACATCTCCAGCACAAATTGGTGTGTGGATAGCCAAGGAGAACCACCTCTGGGAGGGAAACTGAGGCAGGGAGTACTGGCAGTGCCACATTCAGCGAACAGGGACACTACAGAGCTATGACAGATGGCAAATCTGAACTGAAGTTAACCCCTTCTTTTCTGGAGACTGGGTGGTTCTTGCATCCTTGCATCCTTTTCTGTCCATCTTGCAACCAACAAATAGATTGCACTTCTGTATGAGCCATTGCTAAATTTTGCTACTACAGCGCAGCTAAGATATGAATCCCAAATCTTAAACTGAGCTGGACTTCATCTAAGAAAATAAATGATGCCCTGGAGCAAAATAAATGAACTCTTGCAACTGGCATTTCATAGCTGGTGATAAGATAATTGATTGTTAGTCCAATAAAAGGTAGCTGATGATGTATTTGTAGAGCCAACCTTCATTTCTGTGCCATCACTAATGACAGAAAGATAGAAAATATATGGGGTAAAAATATATAAGACATGCAAAATTGTTATGTTATTTTGTTTTTCTCTTGCTGCTCTAGGTGGGGTTGAATAAGGCTATAAGGAAAGCAAACAGGATTGTTCAGAATTCCACAGTTCTGGTAAGAAATAAGTGACAAAAAAGTATTTTACTTCAGGGTGGCATTTATCAGAGATGGATGACCTCAATTTGCCTAATTTTGAACCCACTTGAACGTCATAAATTTGAAATGCTGACTCACCCTTTAGTATTTATTGGTTCTGCACTCTGCTTAGGTGAGACTGAAAAAAGGAATAAAGAAGGTGCAAAGAGAATATCTACTGTGGAAATAGATGGAAAATGCAGCAGAGTGAAAAACAAATGCAGAGAGACTGTAAGGGAAAATAAAAGGTTGAGCCAGCAAGACCAAAACTGTAATGAAAAGTACAAGAGTCTAGATCCTCTCATGGTGTAAACAGGTACAGCAGATTTACACACCAGCTGAAGTCAGTACCATACTGGCACTCGGTTGTGCTAGCTTAACTCTTTGGTGATTCATCCATCCTTAAAAGGGGCAGGGGGATAAAAAAAAAAGCTTGAATTATATGAATAAAAGCATCCTGAACTCTAATTCATTTTACTAAGCCTGCCAGTCCGATAATGGTTCAAGAAGCTCCCTGAACTCAGACTCAGTGCACATGCCCAGATCCTCATCTGAGTGTTTGCTGCAGCATTACTCCTCGTTATTTAATATTTATTGCTATGTTGTTTGTAATTGTTTCTGCAGAACCCTGTGCTGGCAGCCTCCCTCATGTTGAATAACGCTCACTCACATGAATAACCTCATTGAACCCAATAGGGCTATTCATGGGACTAGGTACTGCTCAGTGTGTGTAAAGGTGGCAGAATTGAGCCTATGATGCCACAAATGTGCTAGGCACTTTACAGCACCTACAAAAGGCACAGTCCCGGCCCCGAAGTGCTGGCTGAAAATCTAAGTGTACCCATTCCAAGTAATAAAGGGGAGAGTAGAGGGATGGGAGATCAAGGATTACCTTTAAGGTAATAGAGATGTTTGTCTATGTATGTAGGAATCTTGTTCATTAAGATATGGTTGAGGACATGAATGGGGAAGTGGATTCAGGGCAGTAGATTAAGGAAGCAGGAATCTTTAGAGGCAGGGGGGCCCCGTTGTGCCATGATATACATGCACTCTTCCCAGTGACACCAATGGCATCTGCTTGCATAGACTGAACGCACAATATAGCCTTGGTGCTGGAGAGGAATCCAGGTAACGAACACCATGACGCTGTAGTGCTTATAACTCTGCTTCAGTAGCCAGATGTCAGACCTTTGGGTTCAAATCCTATTTAGATTCTTTGCAGAAGCAAAAGTTTCCAGAGCCCTTCCGTCCTGCCGTGTGCGCTTCCTCCGGCTGTGTCTCCCGATTTGCTGCTTCAGCCCCGCCTGTTTTGCAGTTACACTTTTCTTCCTAGCCCACCATCCCTCCAGCCTTTGCTGCATGCACACACCTCTTGCTAGCAGAGGCAGGCCTGAACCAAACCCCTGGATCTGAACATCCCTGAAAACTGAAGGTGAAACTGGATCCAAATTTTTCAAATTGCTCCTTTGTTTATGGTGTGCTGAACCAAACTAAAGGCCTGGCTCCACCCAGTCCCGAACACTGGAGTTTGAAACCTTACATTCTGAGGCTTGAGCCCATCTCTAATTGATAGCAGTAAAAGGAAGAGCAACTATTTTGCTGGTGGCTGCCTGTGCCTTCAGTTTTATGAGTCAAGTAAGCCATGGAGTTTACTTCCAATTTTCTTCAGGCATTTTATAATGGAGCAAATGTTTTTTGCTGCTTGCAAAGAAATGATAGATATTGTTTCTCCCTGAATCCTCACTGTGATGCTGCTCACAGAAATGAAAATTGAGATTCCTAATTAGCCTTCGGGCGAACGCCAAACTGAGATGCCAAGGAAATAAACAATACACTGTAAATAAGGGTTTCCGCTCACATGGAGCAGCAACGTTAGGGTTCTGCTCATTATACTTTCAATTCAATATCATGTTAATGATGGTCGAATATTTCCTCTCAAATTGCATCAAGTTTCTATTTTTTTTCCAGTCACTGGAGCAATGTAAAACTGTATAAGGTTTGGTATGCAGAGACCTCAGCCTGCTTAGTGCCATGAGAAAAAATCATTTTAACCTTGTATTAAAGACACATGAGAACAGAGTTCAAGCATTCAAAATGTAAAGTACTAAGCCAGGCTTTCACTTTAACAACATCCCTTGCTCATGTTCCCTTTTGCCGAAAAGAATTTTTTGAAGGCATATCCCTCTGTCTGACCGTCTTATACATGATATTAAAGATAACTGTCCCTTTTGGGGGGAAAGAGAAAAAGTAAGTTGAAAGGGACTGAAGCTGTTGTTGCTGTGGCTGCTGTTAAAGTCCAATCCCATTTCCTAAAAGACAAAACAAGAGAAACACACACACAAGGGGAGAGAAAAGAACAGAAAAGGTAGAAAATACAGTTTCTGTCTCTGGTGTTGACTCTCTCTGGCTCTCTCTCTCACTGCTGAAGAAACAATGCATGCAATGCAATCTTATTAGCCACTTCAAAACTTGGCAACTTGGACCAGCATTGGGCATTGCTATTATCTGCCTCTCTGGTCATAGGTTTACAACCGTGTTGTGAAATATATAGTCTTGGCTGGCTAAGCTAGACTGTTATTAGATAGAAGGAAAGAGGAGAGGGATAGGAATGAGAAGAAATAAGGTGGGGAAAGAAAAGAACACACTGGGGAGGAAGAGGAGGTGAAAAAATATCACATCCCAGGTAGTTGTCAGGATTTAGCCTTAGCTAGTGGAGTTGGTGATGTCATCTGGGTTCCTCTCTCTAGCCTGGTCTGGTCAGGGCATCTCTCGGGATTAGGAAGAAGACAGCCCAATGATATCTGGGTCCCAGGAGATGCTGGCAGCCCTGATGGTAAAGCTCGCATCTTCTGGTTCACCTATCTCCGAATCAGTAGTTTTTAACAGACAAATTCTTCTTCCTTTCCCCACAAAACAGTCTTTTCTTTTAAGGATCCCAAAAAAGAGTGATGGGCAAAATAGTCCATCCTCTCATTTTGTTCACCAATTAAGCCTAATTTCTGACGTATTAATTTTGGTCCATTTACTAGGCATAATCTTAACACAGTCCATGATTTATACCAATCAGCCTTTTTGTTTGGATTCATTCAGTCTTTCTCTCTCCCTTTTCACCCTTTTTTCTGTTAACATTTGTTGTTATAGGTTATTGTGACGTTTTATGGACTTTCACTCATTCTTCACAGTTGAGCTCACAATTAGGATAAATTTGTAGGCCCAATTATCACAACAGGCTGGGCAGATTAAGGATGAACAATCTCTCAGTTATTCATCAAAATACTAGTTATTCCATTCTCTGTTCAATGAATAATGAGTATGAATTGTTTAAGAAAGACAACTACATGGTGCAAAATCAAAATTGCATTAAAATAAATGTCATAATACATTCGTTAGGCCCATCCTGTAGTTAACCCTAGCAAACTTCTAGCAATTATCTCACAGCTATCCTGATAGAAACGTATTTTAAAGCTACAAATTAATTAAAATTAATATAATCTCCAAGGGTTAATGATCTTTTATGACTCTCCATACAAAAAGTGCAACCATTTACTTTCAGTCTGATCAAGTTTTATTTTAGATTAAAGATAACAACAAAGCAAGAAGAAAGCAAAAGATAAGATCTCCATCAGAGAGCACAGTGTGTGAGATCTCCGTAACATGCTGCATCAAGCATGCTTCCCAAAAGGGCAGCTGACCCTGAACAGACATGTTACAGCTGGTGGTTGCTAGAACTGCAGCTCTGACTCCCAAAGGATTGCAACTCATCAGGAAATGCTTAGGATAATCTTGGATCTAGAAGAAAGAGAAAGTATGTTTCAGATGCAGACACATGATGAACATGGCTCCAACACAACAATGCTAACAACACTCTTCCAGTCATTCATTAAATGTAAAGTCAGTCATAGGTGAGTGACTGGTTAAACGGAATAAGAACAGGCATTAAAGACTGACTTCTGTAAAACTAAACAATATTGAATAGATGGTATTGTAGACTGTTAACAGGTATTTGCATTATCAGCTAATGCGAACACCTCTAAAAGTGAGCTGTTACTTTAAGATGGAGAAATGCATTTAGGGCTAGATCCTTATTTACACCAAGGCCCCTTTGGGCTCTGGCAGTGAAAAGGGATCTCGGTGTAAATGAGAACCAGGGCCTGGAAGTTTAATGGGAGACGCACATAATCCATAATCAGGGCTAAATTGTGCCTGCAAGGCACAGCCCTGTATAGCTGCACTGCCCCAAAGGGAGACAAAGAGAGTTCCCTGGTATGCACAGGTGGTGTGTAGTCTGCATTAACCTTTAGGATGGCTCAGTCAGCTCCCCTCAGGCCACCAACCCTCTACTGTGGGCCAGTGTATGCGTGTTGTGGGGGAGGGATTGTGGGGGGTGGCAAGAGGCCCATCTCTTTCCACCCACTAGGGGCTAGGGTGTCCTGATTTTATAGGTACAGTCCCGATATTTGGGGCTTTTTCTTCTACAGTCGCCTATTACCCCTCACCCCTGTCCTGATTTTTCACACTTGCTATCTGGTCACCCTACTAGGGACACAGATATGAAAGTATCCCTGCATTTCCTTGAGTGAAAGTACTGCAGTTGCTAGCTAGCTAGCACGCGGGCTATGCACGGGGAGGAGACCTATGGTGTACACACAGAAAGACTAGCTATAATCTGTTTTTTGCGTCTTCAAAGTCCTCAATGCAACCATCACCTCAGCTGCTTCTGCCCAAGATGGGATGTCTGCTGTGCATGTGAAATCTTTGAAGTTGATGTGGCTTCAGTCTGAAGCTGTTTTAAAATGACAAACCAAACGGAGGGAAGAAATGTTTTCTATTCGATTTACAGCTAAGTTTGGACTCAAATTTAACTGTAATTTATTTAAAGCACCAGTTTAAAAGAGGCTGTGTTAACATCAAAGGCTTTGCAGACTGGAGAACATCGTGACTTAGGCTGAAGCTGAAAAGCTGACAGCTTGAGTGAAGAAAGCACAAGATTTAGGGTGCTAAAAATATCTTACAACCTCCGTTGCTTTTGTATTCATCATTTGGATTAGATTTACATAGGGGGGAGGGGGAGTCAGATATATTTGTGCAAAGGACTTTTTATGAAACTAAGCACAGTATGTACACACCTCCAAACTTGTTTAAAACAATTACACAAGCTAGTTGGGTGTGTGTGTGTGTAAACCTCAGCTTTGTAAGTGGTATTGCACATTAGAGTACTCCTTTATTGTGTGATGTTTACCCAGATTCCAAGCCCGGAAAGGACCATTTGTGATAATCCAGTCTGACCTCCTGCATAATACAGGCTATAGGACTTCCCCAAAATAATTCTTTGAGCAGATTTTTTAGTAAAAACATCCAATCTTGATTCAAAAATTGTCAGTGAGAGAGAATTGACCATGACCCTTGGTAAATTGTTCCAATGGTTAATTATCCTCACTGTCAAAAATTTACACTTTATGTCCAGTCTGGATTTATCTAGCTTCAATTTCCAGATATTGAAGGAGATATTGAAGCATTGAAGGAGCCCATTATTAAATTTTGGTTCCTCCTATGGATACTTATAGTCTGTAATCAAGTCACCCCTTCACCTGCTTTTTGTTAAATAGATGAGCTCTTTGAGTCTATCACTTATAAGGCATGTTTTCTAATCCTTTAATCATTCTTGTGGTTATTCTGTGAACCCTCTCCAATTAGCAACATCCTTCTTGAACTGTGTGCACCAGAACTGGACATGGTATTCCAGCAGCAGTTGCACCAATGTCAAAAAGAGATTTAAAGTAACCTCCCTAATCCCACTCGAGATTCCCTTGTTTATGCATCCAGGGATCGCATGAGTTCTTATGGCCACAGCATCACATTGGAAGCTCATCTTCAACTGATTACCCACCACACCCCCCAAATCTTTCTCAGAGCTGTTACTTTCCAGGATATAGTCCAACATTCTGTAAATATAACCTACATTCTTTGTTCCAAGAGATGCACATTTACATTTAACCATATTAAAATGCATATTGCTTATGCCTTGTTTACCAAGCAATCCAAATCGCACTGAATCAGTGACCTGTCCTTTTCATTATTTACCACTCCCTCATTTTGTACCAACTGCAAACTTGATCACTGATGATTTTATGTTTTCTTCCAGGTCATTGATTAAAAATGTTAAATAGCATAAGGGCCCCACCAGAAGGACACCACTTGATGATGATTCCCCATTTACAATGACATTTTCAGATGTATCAGTTAACTAGTTTTTAATGCACTTAATATGTGCCAGGTTAATTTTATATTGTTCTAATTTTTAATCAAAATGTTGTACAGTACCAAGTCAAATGACGTATAGATGTCTAAGTAAATTATGTCAATACTATTAACTTTATCAACCAAATACATGATCTCATCAAAAAAAGATATCAAGTTAGTTTGATGGGATCTATTTCACATAAACCCAAGGTGATTTGCATTAATTACATTACCATCCTTTAGTTCTTTATTAATCAAGTATCAGCTGCTCCCATTATCTTGCCTGGGATTGATGTCAGGCTTGACAGGTCTCTCATTACCCAGGTCATCTTGTATAGCCTGCTTAAAAATGGACATATTCGCTGTCTTCCAATGTTCTGGAACTTCCCAGTCCCACAAGACTTATTGAAAAACACTGTCAGCAGTCCAGTGAGCTCCTCAGCCAGCTCTTCTAAAACTCTTGCATGCAAGTTATCTGGACTTGCAGATTTAAAAATGTCTAACTTCAGCAACTTCTGTTGAACATCTCTCAGAGGTACTAATGGGATGGAAAAAGTGCGCTCACCATATGATGAGACTAGATCTGTTTTTTCTCCAAATACAAAACAGACATATTGTATGAACACTTCTGCTTTTTCTGCATTATTATTGATAATTCTACCATTTCGATCTAGTAATGGACCAATACCGTTCTAAGGATTCTTTTTGTTTCTCATATATTTAAAAAACTTCTTTTTACTGTCCGTTATCTCTGCTGGCCCAAGATTTCTCCTTGTGTCCCTTATCAATTTTCTATAATTCCTGATTTATATTCATTACCATCAACTGCCCCTTTCTTCTATATGTTATATTTTTATTTTTAATAGCTGCTTTCTCTTCCCCTCTGTACCAGATTGTTTTTTTAACCAGCAGACTTCTTCCTTAAATGTGGGAGTGTGGCTTTTGAGGCATCTAGTAAGATGTTCTTAAATAATTCCCAATTATCCAGTTACCTTACTCCTACCTGATTTGGCTCATAATTGTTTTCAGGTTTGTGAAATTAGTCCTATTAAAGTATCAAGTATATATATCACTGCTCTGGACTTTGTTCTGCTTGCACATTATAAATGTAACCAAGTCATGATAACTGGTACCTATGCTACCATTAAATTTTAGTTCTGTGATCAGTTCCTCTTTATCTGTTAGGATAAGATCTAATAAAGAAGTCCCCTGTGTTGGTGGCAACACTTTTTGAGTTAGGGAATTGTCATCTATAATGTTTAGAAATTCCAAGGATGTTTTAGTTGTGGCAGCATATATCATTCAAATTGAAGTCCCCCATGATCTCACAGCTTTTTTTCCTACACACTATAGATAGCTGCGGAAGGAGGCAGTCATCCTGTTCTCTAATGTGATTTGATGGTGTGTAGCAGACATCAACTAATCCCCAATCTTGTGTTTTATCTGTTAGGACATTGATCTGTAAGCATTCAAGACCATTTTCTTCCAAGTTGTCAGTGACTAGGAAACAAGTAATACCATTTTTCACATAGAGTGTCACTCTTCCTCCCTTTTTGCATGCTCAGTCCTTCTTAAATAGGTTAAAACCATTGATTTCAATATTTCAATAGTGTGAATCATCCCACCAGGTTTCAATAATACCAACTAGATGGAATTTATGCTCATAAATAAGCAATTCCAGTTTCTCTTGTTTGTAACCCAGGCTCCTAGCACTGTGTATAGGCAATTCAAGAATTTCCTGAACATCAGATGCTGAAGGTAGCTGGCCACTCACTGTGCACCCAAGACATGTGGATACCTTCCGATCGTGTTACTGCCTTGGAAAATCTGTTCCCTTCCACCCAAATCCCTTCCACCATGGCCATGTTCAGTCCTGAACACAGCAGAACTGGTGCATTGCTACAGTATTGGGAGCCAGGATTAATGGAGCACACACAGGAGGGCTGCATCCTCTTGCATGCTGCAGAGCACAGAACCATGAGGACTACATTAGAGAGTGGGGTGGTGGTAAAGTAGGGTGAGGCTGGTGGACCTGTGACTGCCATGCTGACCAATATTGTTTCCTTGCACTCTCCTATCTGTCTGTCTGTCCAGCTGTTGTCTCTTGTTTTATACTTAGATTGTAAGCTCTTTGGGGCAGGGACCATCTTTGTCTCCTGTGTTTGTACAGTGCCTAGCACAATTGGGTCCTAAGCCATGACTAGGCACTACGGTATTGAAAATAATAGTAATAATCCTCCCTGGCCTGAGGAAAAGCCATTCATGTTTATACCCTACAATCCTCCTCAGCACACTGCCCAATTACTCACAAAATAATTTAGCCCTTAATATTTATAGTCCATTTGAATGTATGGTAGGTCACACTAGCAACATGTACATTAAATTAATGCCCTATTTACATTATGTGAGCATTTCTTTAACGTAAGCATGTACCAGTTAGTGCTACTTAGTTCTGGGATATTTGGATTACTCTGTATCCTCCACATTTGCTTTGTCACTAGTTAAGGTCATGTACTGTAAAAGGGGGTTTACCTTGGAATATGTTTTTCTACAGGTGATAAATACAGCCATGCCCTGGGTTTTCTATGTAAAAATCCCATTCAAACCAATAGGCACACTATGTACACATCCAGCCCTTAAATTATCCTCCTTTTGAGCCTGATCCTGCATCCCTTGCTCGCCCAAAACTGTCCTTGAGCATTCAGGAGCAAGATTTACGTTCAATGAACACTTCCACAATTCCCAGTAAGTATTATTGTCACTTGTATTATTGCTCTCATGCTAGATGCAGATGTTTTATAAAACATTGACAAAGACAACTTTATTAAAGTGAAGAATCCTGGTAAATGACTGTTTTTCCTAGGAAATTGTTCAACCCCTTTAATTCTGCGATATCCATTACACAAGCAGGTGGAAAGTACATGACCTATATGAACTAATGCACTGTTTTCTTTTCCTAGAAAAACATAGATGGTTTTTCAAGTATATGTTCACTCCCCCCTCTGGTCAAGCTGTGTGAGAAGATTGCATAGTATGTATGATATTTCCAGTCCTTAATCACAGACATCATAATATTTGGGGCACTTGTTCCTTTTAATAAAAAAAAAAAAAACAACCAAAAAAACCCTTCAGATTAAAAAGGGCTTTGTTCTGCTCCTGTAGATAACAACATTGTTTTCCATCAGAAACATTCTTTAGAAAGTACAACTGTTAAGATGCATATTGCTCCTGGAAGAAGATGCTGGAAATTAATTTGAATATTTTTAATATTGAAAACAAAAGCATAATTACAGTGGTGGCAGGGGGACATGCAGACCCTGTCCCAAACTGGGGATATCCCAGCATCTTCCCACCCAGAGATTCCATGTCTGCAAGCCACGTTATCATCTAGTGCCACTTTCCCCCTCAGATTTCCTGTTTCCAAGAAGCTTGTCCATGTTGGTCACTCACCCAGTTATTGTGCTTCTTGTCCACTGGAGAGATGTGTGCTCTCCTTTGATCACAGCACAAAGCATCTGTATAACTGTAGAAGGCACCTGGATGCAAGTAGAGTAAAATGTCTCTTGCAGAATATAAGAGAATTGGCCAAATTGTTGAGAAACACAAGATAAGCAATGGAGAGGAAAAATGCTCAATTACACATATATTAAAGCCAAAGTCCTAGGACTGGGCACCAAATGGACTACTGTTTCCAGAGCACATCAGCTGGAGTAGAGAATTGATGGGTTGGAGAAGGAGCCCTGGAAGCATATGTAGTAAGGGATGGAAAACATGAAGCATTTTTAGACTGGCTCTACTCCCCAGCCCAATTTGTTCAGCAAAATTCCACTCTTGTGAGTGAACCTCAAATATCAATAGTAGGACTTGGAGCGATCTGTGTAGAAAATTTCTAGAGTGTTAGTAAAATCCATTAATTCAAGGCCAGAAGTATTCTGAGCAGGAAGAATAAAAGATTTAGCTCAGATAGTGGTAGTGGGACCCAAAATGTACACACACACTGTAAAATATATGCCAGATCAACGAGGTTCAATTACCCCTCCTCCCTCCATACTTGGCAGAATGTTTTCCTCTTTGAACTTGTTCTGGATCTGTGCCAATTCCTTTCAACTGACATTAGTCACAAAAACTGAACTAGCCTAAAGCAGGCAGTCCTTTCAAAGTACTGAGTGCACAGAGAACCAGGGCAACAAGAAGTACAAATAGAAATGTGCATAACCTATCTCCTTTGGTTCGTCAGTTCCTGATGCTAATGCGATTTGAAATCACCTCGCCTAGGAGCAGCAGTTTAGTTTTTTGACCCTGATTCAACAGCTCTCATGTGTCCAAGAGGTTGGAAACTCTTTGAAGGTCATATGCTTAGCCTCCCAAGGAGAGGATTCTTAGCATGTCATTCCAAGAACACCACCTGCTAAGCAATACATGAGAGTTCTTGTTTCACCACTGAAGACAGATGCTGATCTGTTTTCCCTAGCCAAGGACAGATGCCATAATGTGTGGAAGCACAACAGGATCCATGGGGTCCAGTATGCTGTCACTTTACATCATTCAGAAATTATTAGGCTAATTTTACCACAGATTTGATTTGCTAGCTCATTTTTAGGAATTCCAGATTATGTTGTTATGCAGGTGTAACTCCATTGAACTGAGAGCAGAGTGGCTGAAATGTGGAATCGATACACTGAAATGCAGATACTTGTGCTTGAACATGGAGTGAGAAATTAATACCATAGTAGCAAAAAGCTTGCTTATTTTGTTCTCTTTACTGTATTTTTGTTTCTGAAACAAAGCATTGTGGGGTTTTTTTACAGCACCATACAAAATAAATTACCTTATGAAGACTTTGATGGAGATAAATTTAGTGCTTTCCCAGTAAGTAAAGCTTCTCTTTTGATGACATAATCCCCTATTGACAAGAATCTCTTTGAAGTTTCTTCTAGCTTCCACAAAACCTTTTTCTTTCACGGGGGGAGCATAGGAGTCGAGTGAGAGCAGTTTTTATAATAGAAGGTAATCATTCATTTAAGCCATTGTCGGAGATAGCTGCATTGTCTGCAGCAGCAAACTGCTCTGCCACTGAGTAGTATATTTAATGAATTACTAGAAGGCTGAAGCAAAGCCATCTTTAAAAAATTTAAATTGGCAACTTTTCTTATTTCTGCATCAAAATTAGTGCAGCCTCGTTTATTAAAGCTTAGGGTAGGGAATTTGGAATAAAAGCCATTTACCAGGCTTTATTCCCGCGCCTTGAGTTAGATTTTCATTTTAGACCATTGACATTTAAAAAAGAATAAAAGGAACATCCTATTTATGCTTCTCTTGGCTTTTAGACCTTGAGGGGATATCACTGGAGAGGCAGAGACTGCAACGAAGGAAAATCAACAGTGTACCCTGGTAGACGGTAATTCTGTTAAGTATTTTTAGATAGTCGTATTAAAAAGAAACCTTTTCCAATTTTTTGGTCAAATCCTGAAAGCATATGCATTATTTATTATGTATTAATTTGTATTCGATAGAGTCTAGATGACCCAATCAAGATGGGACCCAGAGGGGCTAGATGCTATACAAACACACAGAGCTTACAGTCTCAATAGACAAGACAGACACAGGATGAGAGAGGAGGACAAAGAGTAGCACAGAGAGGTGAAGTGATCTTACTCAGTGTCACATGCCAAGTCAGTGGCAGAGCCAGGAATATATCCCAGGTTCTTGAGTCCTAATCCAGTAGACTACACTGTTTTTCTCATCGCGTCCTCATTGACTTCATTGGTGGTAGCAGGTGTGCTGCACCTTTGCACGTTAGGCGCTTTTGGCCCTTTTTGATCTTCAAAGCTAGCTCCTATTTACTCGGTATTCACGAGAAGCTGAATCCTGGTACAGTAAGTCTTACAGAAGAGCAACTGGAACCACCCAGAGTAGGGCATATTAATACCTTGAAGCAAGGAGGAAACACACACACATACACTACGCAACATTCTGCTCTCAGGTGCCCATGCCAGAATGTGCAAGAATGTCTAAAGGCAGAAATAGACCGTTAGGAGACGAGAAATGGCGAGGAAAGGAAAGGAGAACGGTCCAAGTATGAATATCATGTGTATTTGGGATCAAATATAGCCCTCTGTCCACTAGTGCAGCTTCTATTGATGTGGGTGGAAATTCCACGTATAGATCACTGACTAGATACAGGGCGAGATTCCGATGCATTAACTTTGGTGTAAATTTAGTGTAAATGATATTTTCCCCTCTATTAGGTAAATAACTCCCAATAGCATCGGTGGGACTTAAGTGCACATCCTGAGTGGAGAACAGATTCAGTTATAACTATGTGTCTGTGACAAAGGCCCTCCCTGCCCCTTACTTTACCCCATACTACAAAATCATTTCAAAAAGGTTTCTGCTCACATGATGGCACCAGCAAATGTCAACAGGACATAGTTCAGAACTGTTTTTAAAACCTGTCCCCTTGATTAAACAGTAGCCAAGTCCTGAATGGTTTAAAAATACAGGCTTAGCAGAATTATGTTCCACTCCCATTGGGCAGCACAACTGTGTTAGCAGAACCACGGTTAACACAGGAGAAACTTTAGATAGGGCCAAAATGCAAAGTGAGCATGAGACAGTTGTACTTAGATGATGGTCCTGATCCAAAGCTCGCTGAAATCAATGGGAGTTTTTTCAGGGCGTTGGAGCAGGCCGTCAATGAATTTTAATGAGATTTGAAATAGTGGTGAACGAGGGGGAAAAAGCATAGGTCCAGTTAACTTCAGTGGTAGTGGAGGGTGCTTGTGGTGTGTCTACACTAGAGCTGGAGTGGTAATTTTCAGCTCAGATAGACATATCTGTGATATCTCTGATCAAGCTAGTCACACTAACAATAGCCATGTAGCCATGGCTGCATGGCCATCAGCAAAGGCTAACCAAACCAAGTATGTATCTAGAGTTTCAGATGGGATTGTACTTGGGGCAGCTAGCTCATCTTGATGCCCATGCAGCTGGAGCTATGCGGCTATTTTTACCGTGCTACTGTGGGTGTGTCTCCCCACACTGGAAATGATTTTCCAGCTCCATGATAGACATACCCTTGGTTAGAGTCACTCAGCACCTTGCAGAATCGGGCTCTAAATCACTGATGTGTTTTGGAGGGAATTTCACTTCTCTTAAATTCTGAAAAGAAAAATATATGTGCAACTTGAAATTTCTAACTATTTACTAAAAATGATTAAACTTGTTCCCCTGGCCGTTTGATGACCTCCAAGGAGCATATGGTCTGACATTATGCTCTTACAGCAAGTGAACCAAGGAGACTGGTTCCTCTGAACAACATAAAGCATTTTCAGTTAACTCTGTTTTATTATTTTTTAATGCCATATCTCTTTTTGAAACTCTGTCTTAGCCCAGAAAACTGGGATGTGGAAAGGGATTCTAACTGTAATGGTATATGGGTAAGTAAATGATGTTAAATCTTGAAATTTCTTCCTGATTCCCCTTCCCTTCTCTTTTCCCTCCCTTCCACCCAGCCTCCATTTTAGAATTAGTCTACAAGTGTTTAGACCAGTGGTTCTCAGCCTATTTACCATTGTGGGCCACATATGCACCTCTCTATGTATTATATGGGCCACATCCACACAATATATATACTACCTGTATGGCTCCGAGGACGTCACATGCAGCTGTGTGCTGATCGGGCCACAAGCGGCCCACAGGCCATGGGTTGAAAGAACCACTGGTTTAGACTATTTTCATTTACATACCAGATTGGGTTATCACAAGAAACACCACTGAAGTCAGTAGGTCTACTTGTGGAATATGCTACCACTCCTTATAAATAAAGGATATCACTGTGTGTGGCTGGGTGGGTTGAACCACACATCCAGAACTTTCTGAAACATGACCCTTAGGCAGTAAACCTCAACAGACTTCAGGTTTGTAACAACGCAACCCAATGATGCAAGTGTTTCCTGGTCTGGTGTTTTGTTTTGAAGTGTTGTGGGGGTGTTTGTTTTGCAAAGTTTCAGGCACCTTATGAAGGTCTTTGAGTGCAAAGTCCAAAAGAGAATTCATGGAAGTTATAACAGTGCTTCCACAGGCATAGCCGGAGACCACTGGGAAATTAAATTATCTACTCGTAAATATGGCAAAAATGATCACTTTTATGAGTGGAGCATTTGAAAAAGACATCAAATCCAAGGTTAATCTAAATAACATGACGTTTGAGATCTCTCAAACATAATGCTGTTTAGCTTCTTTACATTGGATTTAGCACCAGATCCAGTGACATAGCAAGAACTTCAAACTTCTTTGTGATCTCTATTTTTAAAAAAAGGGAATTCCCAGACAAAACACTTAGTTACAAGAGAATTAAAGTTATAAATAAACTTCCACTGAATTAAATTAACATTATAATGATGTGATAGTTCTTAAAAGCAAATAATCCAAATGGAAGTCTTACTATTTGATTTGTGCTGTCACTTTGCAGGTATTAAATAGATTTTTCTCTTCCCATTTCTCCTCTATCAGGGTGTGGATCCAAAAGATGGAATTCCATATGAGAAAAAATTCTGTAAAGGTAAAACATTAAATTGAATACATGGCTAATAACAATATTTAGGTTACATATGTTTTGTTACAAACTGTCATGGTCATTGTAAATCTGGAGAAAAGATGACAGATTTCACAGCTTCTTTGTAATGACAAAAATAGCAAATTCAGTCTTTGTTTTAATGTGAGGGGAAAGTTCAAAGGGCATATCCTGTTATAACATCAATATTTTTTTTAAAATTATTTTAAAAGTGTATTTAGGGCTGAAAGATACCAGTTGAGAGCGTTGAAAACTGATTTTTTTATTCATAGACCGGGTACAGCAAGGGCAGCAGCAGAAGAGAAGACTTCTCTTCATCCTGTCAATAAGCCTCAAGCTGAACTTGTAGGGACTCGCTTTAGGAGTGAGAGGACAGTTTAGTTCCTATGCACATCCAGTCCATCACTCTGCTGGAAATGTCAATAATGGTGCCTGTTGTGGTGGTGATATTTTTCCTGGTATGGCTATCTCTGCATAGGAAATGGACTGACACTAACAATTCAGGCTATTTAAACTAACTAGTGTGTGTGTGTGTGTGTGTGTGTGTGTATATATACTTAATGTTAATTAAAATTTAATATATATAAATTATTAATTAATATTAAGAAGCCATAATAAAAGCTTTCAATCACTGCCTACATTAACTCACATTAAATTAGTGACTTAAAGGTGAAAAAGCTCCTTTGCAAAGCTCTTTGTCATTTTAGACGGAAAGTACTGTTCAAGTGCTAAAGTAACATTAATTATTAAAAAGCCAGGTTGTTCCAATGACATTACCTTGAGAGCCCCTGACTCACAAATCTAGTCTTAATGAGTCATTACCAATTCCCTGAGTATTCTGATTTCCCTAATTGTTTGATTTTAAGTATTTTAATAAATATTCCATAGATAGTAAAAAAGAATGTTAGCTTCACAGCAGAGCCTGTATTAAAATAATAATTCCATTTTTGAATAAAATCTTACGGGAATCTTTCTGATTGTGATCCTAGGATCTGAAATGAACACATTTCAAACACAAATAGTGACCACAGCACTATTTCCATTTTACATGCTGAATCTGCCAGTGCCATGTCTTTTTATCTTAACCTTGTTGTTTTTTATACAGAGCTTCACATTACAGTGTGACAAAGTCTTAAGAGAATTTTAAACCTTTTAATGAAATGTACTTATCAGATGCAGAGTCCAAGGGGATCATTCTGTTAGGAGATTCAGCTGGAGCTCACTTTCACATCCCTCCTGAATGGATGACAGCAGCACAGATGTCTCTGGTAAGGAATTCTGTTCTGATCATTGAAGCAGTGCCAGTCTTGGATTGATATTTGCTTTCTCTCCTATTACACAGAGTGCCAAATGAGAACAGGTGCAAAATGCCCTTTGTTTTGGAAATCCATCACATTTTTAGAGGAAATCTCCATTGGAATGAATTCTGGAGAGTCTTAGGAAGGGGAAACATCCCAACCCATGCCAAAACACTGCCAAGGGGTTCTTTTTTTTTTTTAAGTGCCTAATTTATAAGATAAAGGGGTAAATTCTTTGCTGCCTTGATGCCTTTGACATGAGTGGAGTTAGGTCAGCAAAGAATTTGGCCCCAAAGCTCTGCTATTGCACTGGAGACAGAACCCAGGCGTTTGACTTCATAACTGCAAGCCTTGAACCAAAGGATAATGTTGTTTTGCTGTCAGTGGGTCCAGTTCTGTTATCCTTTCCTACATTAAGTACTACTTATATAAGCAGACTCCATGAAGTCAATTGGACTTCCATTAATATTGTTCGCTCTGAACAAGGGCTGCAGAATTTGGTGGGCTGATAGCTGGAGAATATGCTTTGGTTCAAGGCCTATATTTTTTAAGCCAAATGCCATGGGTTTTATCCCTCATGCCACACGTATGTAGTAGAGTGTGCGTGTGCATGTGTGTGTAAAACCAAGGATTAATTACACTAGTCTTAAAGGAAAGAGATTGTACAGGGTAGTCTATCAATACCATAATGATGGCTCTTCATTTGGATCATATCTCAGCATGGATCTTGTCTTGGCTTTCAAATGGAAAAAAGCCAAAATGTAAATTATGCTAAGGATGATTGCAATGCCATTCATGAAGGTGGAATAAAAAGGCAAGGGGAGTGAGTCACTTAAAAGAATGCCCCCTTGTTGGTGAAGGGGAATCCTCCAAGATGCTCCATTCCTCCTCTTTATTCCTCCCTGAATAGGCTTCTTCGTGTTGCACAGATTTGACCCTCTAGTTGCGAAGAGCTGTATATTATTCCCTCTGGAGTTTATCAGCACTGCACTTGGATCAGCCACAGAGGGATTGCTCAGAAGTGATCCAAGTTAGCCAAAGAGACTGAATTTCTCGGTCTCATGCTAAACTCACACTGGCCCCAAAAGGAGGAGAAACATGGAAAATTAGCCATTTTTAAAGAAAATATTCAGTACCAATAATGAGTGTTACTGGAGGCATGCAAATTTCAATCAGAATTGTATGCATTTTTCATCTTTCATTTGTAAAGATGAACTGATTTAAATATTCTAAATTATCAGTTGTTTTTCTTCATTAATAGTTTGGGAGATGATTATAGGAATGACACTGATGACAGAACTGATGCTGGAACATAATGAATTAGTGGTAATGATAATTGAGATGGTCTTGTCTAATAAATATGGTAATAATACTGGTGATGACAATAACAATATAATAATACAGTGATGTATTCGAGCTACAGTTTTAGACTGTCAGCATTTCTATTATAAATCACCAATGTTCACGTTAGAACTTTTCTATAAACAGTTTCTCTAACCTGAAACTTGGCATATAACCTTTCAGAATCAAAGCATATTTCCTGCATGAAATGCAACAAAAATTGGTTTACAGCATCTGTTTTAAGATGTGTCAGGGCTACCCAGTTTCATGTTAGCACAGGTTTAAACCTAGCATAGTTAAGATTAAATGTCTTCAGATTTAAAACACTGCTTGCTGGAGGATTGGCTTCAGGGGTGTAGGAAGGCTAGCTGAGCCCCAGAGGCACTAAAATTGTGGGGCTTCCTCAAAAATTCAGTCTCTCTTAGACGGACATTCCAGCCACTTCACTTCTGAAACAGACATTTCCTCTCTCTCCCCCTTCAGCCTAGAAGACGCAGTCCCTCTCAGGATCTTCCTCCTAGTCTGCCCAAGCTCTGAAAGACTCATTAACTTTCTTCCTCCTCAAGTAATGCAGTCCCATCCAGTCCGGCTCACGATGGACCAACTGGTCCTTGCTTTGTCCCCAGGCGAAGCGGGCCTGCTCTCCCCAGAATCCAACTGTTTAGCTTGTAACTTCCATTTTGTCCCTGTCAGTCTCCCGTCTCTGGTGCCACTGGTGTGCCCTTCCCCTGTGTTGTTCAGTCAGATGCCAGCCAGTCTACGCTCCCCCAGACAGCCTGGCACCCTAGTTCAGTAATGTGACTCAGTTGCCCAGGTGCAACAGTGCGTCTCCACAATTCCTTGTCTCTCAGCTCATTCGCTAGTCATGATTTGAGGGATCGAAGCAGGCAGCCAGCTGGCAGCAACCAGCTGTGAAGCACACCTCCTGCTGTTGCTGTCAGGCTCTATTCTGACTCATTCCTGCTTTCTGAGTTTGGCTGGGGATTGGACTTCTCTGAGTACTGGGCTTCAAACTCAATGATCCACACTTAAATCCTCCCCTGAATGGAGATTAATAATGGGATAGAGAAGCTTTCACTTCTAAATCAGTGGTTTGAATGTAGACCAGCTGGGTTGGGATTGAATGCTGCTACTGTCTGATAGCTGTTGAATGGCCAGGATGTGAAATGAACTGGTCTTCTCAGTGTAGCACCCAGTAGACAAAATCAGCAGAACCCCCACTGGCAGTCTCATTAGAGAGCTCAAGGACTGAATGGACATGGAGACTGAGCTACCCTTTTATTCCTAGAAGTGGTCGCTCCAGGTCAGGGTTAAGGCACATCAACAGGAAACTGCTGACAAGTACAAGACTTTGTCTTTGTCCAGCTGACATCTTTCACAAGCACTACGTTCACTTGCCATATTATCTTTTTAAAAGGAAGACTTATATGATCATTGGATGGTGGAATTTGAAAGAAATTTTTGTGTAAAAATACAAACCCGCAGACACAGGTTCTATCCCTGCACATGACCCCTGGTGTCTAAGGTCTTCAGCAGACAAAACATGGGAGCAACTCCATTAGCTGGAAGTGGGAGCCAGTCACTAGATGTAGAATCATAGAGTTGGAAGGGACCTCAGGAGGTCATCTAGTCCAACCCCTGCTCAAAGCAGGACTAACCTCAGCTAACTAATTCCAGCCAGGGCTTTGTCAAGCCACAGCTTAAAAACCTCTAAAGATGAAGATTCCACCACCTCCCTACGTAACCCATTCCAGTGCTTCACCACCCTCCTAGTGAAAAACTTTTTCCTATTGTCCAACCTAGGTCTCCCCCACTGCAACTTGAGACCGTTGCTCCTTGTTCTGTCATCTGCCACTACTGAGAACAGCCTAGCTCCATCCTCCCTGGAACCCCCTTTCAGGTAGTTAAAGGCTGCTGTCAAATCTCCCCTCATTCTTCTCTTTTGCAGACTAAACAAACCTAGTTCCCTCAGCTTCTCATCATAAGTCTTGTGCTCCAGCCCCCTAATCATTTTTGTTGCTCTCCACTGGACTCTTTCCAACTTGTCCACATCCTTTTTGTAGTGGGGGGCCTCACCAATGCTGAATAGAGAGGAATAATCACTTCCTGCGATCTGCTGGCAATGCTCCTACTAATGCAGTCCAATATGCTATTAGCCTTCTTGGCAACCAGGGCACACTGCTGACTCATATCCAGCTTCTTATCCACTGTAACCCCCAGGTCCGTTTCTGCAGAACTGCTGCCTAATTCATCGGTCCCCAGTCTGTAACTGTGCATGGGATTCTTCCGTCCAAAGTTCAGGACTCTGCACTTGTCCTTGTTGAACCTCATCAGATTTATTTTGGCCCAATCCTCCAGTTTGTTTAGGTCCTTCTGTATCCTATCCCTACCTTCCAGGGTATCTACCACTCCCCCTAGCTTAGTGTCATCTGCAAACTTGCTGAGGGTGCAATCTACCCCATCCTCTAGATCATTAATGAAGATGTTGAACAAAACCGGCCCCAGGACCGACCCCTGGGGCACTCCGCTTGTGACCGGCTGCCAGCTAGACATGGAGCCTTTGATCACTACTCGTTGAGCCCTATGCTCTAGCCAGTTCTCTATCCATTTTATAGTCCATTCATCCAACCCATACTTCTTTAACTTGCTGATGAGAATACTGTGAGATACCGTATCAAAAGCTTTGCTAAAGTCAAGGTATATCACGTCCACCGCTTTCCCCACATCCACAGAGCCAGTCACCTTTTCATAGAAAGCAATCAGGTTGGTCAGGGTGACGTGTGTGGTTGACATGACTTTGTTCCTGGCTTGGTGACGTGTGTGGTTGACATGTCCACACGATGCTGTCCCTTGTTCTCTGGCTTGTGTGTTCTTCTGTTAGTGCCAGTGTCTAGGCTCTCCAATCTTTGCCCTCATGTTGCAAAGGTATAATGGTTACATGAGGTTTAGGATAACAGAATCAGATTATTTTTGACTGTGGACTATGCAAACTCTCCCACCAACCTGGAAAAATAGGACAGTTAAATATTAATGCAGAGTTATATGGAGCATGGAATGCTAAATATAGTTAAACTTCTTTGCTCAAACAGTGGCAATAATTACATTTTCTTTGATTTGTAGTTCATCATGTTGTAAGCACATATTGACTCTCTTACTCACACCTAACTAGTCACATAGCTACTGTTAACTTATTAAACTACACTTTGCTTTGATTCCTTCACCCCTCCTTTGAATAGATACTTGGAAAAGTGAGTTACTGAACAGTTTTCCCTGACATTCATTGTCTCCCACCCCCTCTCAAATGACTCAAACATGGACGTTCAAAAAGGAAATGTTTTTCCTGGAGTATTAAATCTTGCGGGGAGTGGGAAATGAATATGCTGCCTTTTCAGAGTTATTTAAAGGGTGACGTTTACAGTCTATAGCAATTCCAGACACCCTTCAGTTCATCAGCACCACACCACAGGAGACTATTAACTGCTGTTTTAGTGCTAATTAGATTAGGCAAGAATTTTCCAAGAGAGTCATTGGGAGTTTAGTAAAGAGACTCTGAGGAATGTCTGTTGTGCCTTGTCATGCTGGCTGTCCCCGCTCTGCCATGCAGTGGAAGTCAGGATGATCTAGGAGAGGATTATAGAATAAATGATCAAATCTCCTTACTTAAGTCTCAGGTTATCATGTTGGATAATTTAATGATCATCAGCATAGATGAGACCCATACTTTCAAACCAGGGTGATTAAATTTAGGTACATAAATCTATATTTAGCCACTTACAGGAGAGGTTTGATTTTTTTTTCAGTGGCATTGAATATCCCTTAGTTCAATGCAAACTGCACTGCTGAAAAATCAGCCCATTTATTTAGATGTCTAAATATGGATTTTAGATACCTACAATTAGGCATCCACGTTTCAAAATTTTGGCCTAGTAAAATGAAAGTCAGGCCAGACACTTAAAGTCTCTGGCCCACATCATGCCCTTCCACAGGAAAGCGCCCAGGAGAACTGAGTGTAGGTGGGGAAAAATCTGCAGGGATTCCACACCATGTGGTAGGAAGGGACAGTGTTTGGAAAGCTGCAAGCAAATGTGAGTGTGATCTCCTCTCCTCCAGTTTTTAGGTAACCAAATGTCCACAGGTAAAACCTGTCTATCCTGAGACATTCATGGAGGAGTAAGGCTTCCACTATTCTCCCTTGGTCCGTTGACCTAAAACCCTCTCACCAGCCACTGATTCTTAATGCCTGTCCTGAGGGGATTTGAATATGAGGAGCAACAATATATAAGAACTAATGCTGAGAGTGTTACTGAGTAAGTCTTCATGTCTTTTGCAGCAGATGAGTGGCTCTGTCCCTTATTTGTCCAGACACACCGCCCTTAAATCACTAGCGCCTCAAACATACAGAGGTCACATGGAAGGTCTTTGACAGGGCCAGGAATGTTGATACAACTTAGGTTCAGCTTCACTCCCATCAGTGGTTCTTGGTTCTAGCAGGTTTTTGCTGTATTAATTCCCCCCATGAAAACATGCAGCACGGATGATCTGTCTCTTTGACCTTAAAATACAAAGTTTATAGCACAGAGACATAAGTCTTTATAGGGGTTTACCGAAGTGGAAAAGTATTGTAGATTTTTTTATGTGGAGGCCTTTTCTGAAAATCTCATGTTTAAAAAACACTATCATGTCTAGCAGAAGCTACTGCCCTGCTGCCTCTCTGGCCATCTGCTTTAGAATTGACTTCCAAAATGCAGCACTTTCCTATTATAATGTGTCTAGGATAGGAGATTAACTCTAAATCTCATTTGAAAGGTGATTCTTTTGAAGGTAAAGGCCCTCTACCACCCTGTTCTGAAAAACTGATGACACTTCTCCTAGGAAGTTGAATTTAAGATACGTGTTTCTGGACTCAGTAAGTTTTGATTTCATGCTGTAGCAAGAGAAAAAATAAATCCTTAATCTAGCTGTGATGCAATAAATATTTATTTACCCAAGAGCAGAGTGGTTCTGGTCTTTAAATTAAATAATTGGTTCACATTCATGTCTCATATCCCTCCATGCAAGAAATATTTTCCTTGCTTTTTAGACGCATGGCTCATGAAGAAAGCTTAGTCTGAAAACTGTACACTACAGGCTTGCTTCCTTACCATTGAAGTTAATAAGATTCTGGCCATTGACTTCAGTGGGAACCATCCATGCTCTAACTTCAGTCTCATCTCCAGCGAAGTTCATGCTATTTTCTATAAGCAAATGTTTTGGTCCTCAGGATACTGTTTTGTTGAGAAATTGGATTTTTTATTTTGCTAATTTTAAGCCTGCAATTTTGAAAATTAGAAATCTTAAACAGGTAAAGAAACAGGGTTTGCAGTTTTAATGACTACTTATTCATGCCCTTAGAAAAGAAATACAAACTGAGATTTGCAAAGCTGCCATGAGGACTTGGACACCTATTCCCATTAAAATTAAGCAAGAAATTCCCAGTAAATTGAATGGGAACTGTGAATTCCAGACCAAACTCCTTAGGTGGCTTTGGAAATCTCAGCCATCATGTTTAGTGTGGTAAATGGTTTTCGTAGGTTCAGATGCGCGTTAGGTACCCAACTCCTTTTTGTGTATTTGCAAAATATTCCCCTACAGCGAGTGATGGCAAAGTTCTTTGTTTCAGGCTCACTCGATTTCAGCATACCTTGGTAACTGTGTGCACAGTTACCCATTGTTTTGACTGCCCTACATAGTAGAACTATGACTCTTCAGGCTAGCACTTTTCCAAACCAGGCTAGGCCGTACCACCATTCTAGGCTAAGCCACTGCCAGAAAATGATTCCTAGACTAGAATACTACTTCATAACTAGGCTTAGTTGGAATAACATTTCAGGCTAAAACACAGTTTCATAACTAGGCTAGAACACCCTTCTAATCCTTTTGTGTTAAAGCCTGGTTACAAGGGTACAACATAATTTCCACACCAGGCTAGTCTTCTAGAATATGGTGTTTAAACCAGGCCATGCTTGAACACCATTCTAATGTAGAATTCAGCTAGGGCCACCTTCTGTACTGGGCACGTCTGAATGTTAGATTAAGATAGAATACATCTTTTTAGGTTAAAACATGCTTTCCAAACTACATGCCTGTAGATCTTGAGGGACAGATTTTTAAAGGTATTTAGGCACCTAAAATTACAGATAGGCCCTGGCACTTTTGAAAATCCTGCTAGGCACCTGTCTGCACCTTCTGGTGCTTAAATATCTTTAAAAGTCTGACCCTAAGTACTTTGCTGGATCAGGCTCTGTGCTAAACTAGAATTCAGCTTTAGGTTGGAAGATAGTTCTAGGCTAATACATGGTTTCCAAGTCAGTTTCAACATGACTAGATGCTGGCTATCCTATATTTAACCTACATTAGCCTGAAAACCAGTTTAAAATCATATTATAAAACATGTTGCCAGGTCCTAAAGAGAGATCTTTTATTTTAAAATACATTTCATCATCTTTTTGAAACCTTACATGTGTATTCTGTAATTGACAAGGGATCTTGAACATTATTTTATATTTACAGATTTCATTTTAAGCATTTCACTTCATCTCTAATAATAAACATATTTGGGCCAAATTTTCAAAAGTGACCAGCCAGATAATTCCCAGGCACTTGTGTATCTTCAATAAATGCCTGTCTGCACACACAAATATAGAATTTGAGGCAGACGGATTTGAAAATTGTCCCCAATGTTTGTTTTTGAGTGAGATGATGGGTTATTGAGCCAGAACCGTTTTCACCTTGGTAGATAAAGCATATCTACTGTAAGTAGGTCAAATACGATCTGATTTGCTGTAAACTGGCATCTGCTCTGCATTATGCTGCTTATAGCTTGACTTCAGGATTTATCTTTCCTTCCTCTTCCCAGTCCTTCCACGCCCACACCCATCCCCCTGACCCCCACCTCTTGGAGCCAAAACCTGAAGTCCATATACAGGTAAAACTGCCATCCACTTAAATGTTAATTTTGCTGGAATAAGGACTTTGTAAAGACTGCAGGATTTAGCTCTTCTATTGTTCATTGTTCGCCCCTGGAAAGAATTATCCTCATGCTGGCTGTGTATAGTTGTGAGGGTTTGAAAAAAACCACAATTGCTTTAAAAGAAAATGAAGTTAATAAATTAAAATGGAAAACACCAGTCTGTGGCTTTCCTTACTTTATGCTTTGACCTTCCTTTGTTTATTACTTTTTTTCATCAACCATTTTTCAGCATGAGCACAAAGGATTTATGTATTTGTCTTGGGAAGTGTAACTCGGATTGGTAAAAGCTGAAAATTTACTCTGTCTTCTCATCCTTGTGAGACAAGGTGATTTCTCTAGACCATTTTTCTTCCCTTTTGTGATTTTTTTTTTAACAGTTTCACGAATCAAGATGGAAAAGAATAGAGTGCACTATATTGAATGTACAATAGAGCTTTCATCGGCATAGTGTCTTTCACATAAACTGTATCCTAAAATGTATTACAGAGATAATAAGAGCAGAGGTTAGGAAAACATAAAGGCTGTATCTGTTTTCATGAAAGTTCTGTGCTAGCAACTCAGAATGTATGCCCTGCTCCTCATTCTCCTCCTATGCATGTGCCATCCCCTGACTCCTTTCCCCATCATTGAATTCTCCCTTGTAGCAGAGAGATCCCCAGTCATGTCTGTCTTACCATGGGGATGATTCCCTCTAAACTCTGTGAATAAAAAAATTAAAATAAAAAATGTTGCCTATGGTAAAACCTGGAGGATATTGACTGAGGCCCAGGAAACCCAGATTCACCTTGTGAAGTTTCTAAAACTTCCTGTGTTCCCACCCTACCCTTCCCACATATCTTAGGGAACAGTGAGAAAAGAAGGCTTCAGCCCTGAGGTACACGGGTCCCCTATGTAGTTATGCCGGGACTCCCATTACCCCCATAGCATGGGCCCTTAGGAACCATGCTGCCATTGGTTCCTGTGCCCACAGACATCCCCCTTTGGAAGGGTCCATGAGACTGGTGCAGAAGTTAATACTGCAAGCTGATATCAGCCACTCCAGTGGTGCTGTAAGTATAGTACTGTAGTTTGTGAAGCACTGTGTGGTCCTTCAGAATCAGAGGTGTATGTACAATGTATGCACATAAAATGTTTCTACTAGTCTGAAAGTGTTTATTGGTTCTACTGTTATTCCCCATGTTAGGGATAGGAAACATCTCACAAATAAGTAACATTTTTTTCAATGTAACCACTATATAAATGTAAGGTATTATTACTAATTAGCTGATGCTGCAAGTTCAGAATGGTATTTGATTCAATGAATGGGATTTTATCTGTGAAAGCAAAACCACCTTAATTGCTTTTAAATTTCCTTTCAGAAAACATTTTCTGATCTCCCAGTGGCGCTTACCAATGAGCTTGACTGGCCCCATTTCTCAGGGACCACTGGATTTCTGAACTCCACAATTGGGTAAGCTAATGGAAGGGCTAAGCCAAGTTTTAGCAAGCCTTGATGACCAAAAAAAAAAAGGTGGGGAGAGAAGAAATCAAGCAAAGATAATTGGAGAAAAATCCAATGGAAATTGAATGGAAAAATAAAAGTGCTGGTATGTTCTGCCTCTGCCCTTCCTAAAATCATGATTGTCTCAAAGATTATTCCTCACTCTCTGTCATCTCAAACTTTTGCACAAATGTGTGAGCTCCCAGACCAGCCTCACCTACTCCTTCAGCTTTGCTTGCACTCAGCACAGTCTCTAGAGATGGTCAAGAAATTTTATTTGAAAAAACAAATTGACGAAATTTTCCTTTTTTCAAAACCCAAATCTTTAACATAAAACCCTAACTCCCCTCCCTCACCCCAAAAAATTAACCCCCCATATTTAAAATTTAGATTTTCTGGATTTGTACTTTTTCCCCTTCCTGTTTCCTTTTTTTGTCAATGAATGAATAATGTCTGCATTTTTGGAGAGTTTTTCCACTTTTTCATTTATCTTTTTCTCTTTTTCCACTCTGTAACTTTTGCCAAGTGTTCGTCTTTGAAAAAGTTACAGTGAAAAAGGAAAACGAAACCCTGCCACTCTGTAACTTTTACAAAGTTGGAGACATTTGGAAAAATCAGAGTACTACAAGAGAAAATGGAAAAGTGGGGCTGGGGTGGAGGGAAGCCCGCAACATCATTTACTTTATTGCACTGAATGGCAAAAAGTTGAGGAATGGGGGCAAGAAGAGGAAGAAAGGAAGGAAAGTTCAAAAGTTTTAGAAAAAGCATTTAAAAAAAATGAATAAAAGAAATGAAAAATTCTTCCATTTTGAACCTTGTGAAATGAAAACAACTTCAAATCTTCTACATTTTCCTGAAATTGTTTTTTCATTTTTTGACTAGCTATAACAGCTATACCACATGTGGTATGGAGTCCACTGGGGATAAGCGTAATGGACACCGAGCAGCTTCACTACTGCTTCATGCGCTAGACTAGAGAGGCAGCTCAGGCTGTGTGTAGCAAAGTGATAGGATTAACTAGGTTGCCTACATTATTATGGGATGGACTCCTGCTCCCTTCTCATACCCCTTTACTTCCTGTTTAGTCAGTGTGAGTTTTTTATCACCACTTTGTTGTGGTGTAGTTAAATAAACAGTAAGTTCCCAGCTTGCAGTTCTGTGAGTAGACCTATGTTTGTTGCACTGAGTGGTTGTTTTACAAAACTATGGACTTGGAAAAAAGACATAGACCTAGGAGTTAGCGGATATACATTTGCATTCTGAGTGCCATAGTTTACTCCCACTTCTTTATTTTACATGTCTACTATAAAATAACTGGGCTAATACGTGCCTGGAATATGCAAAATCAGGACTGAAGCAAAGCTAGCTAAAATCCTGTGTAAACTGAATTAAAAAATTGGGACAGTATGCTGTTTTCTAGGATGAAGCATTTATAACCCTTGATTAACTAAATATTGCGTTCTTTGACCAGTGGATTCTGTTTGCTTTGCTTTCCATCTCATACCCTTAAACCATGCTGAAGGCTTTAGAGATTTACTATATTACTTTAATAGCCTCTTTTCATGGTTAATGGTCAGCATTATCACACTTCAATGTAGGTAATATTTTGTTTTTCATGCTTGGTTGGAAAATTTATCATTGCTTTGCATTTCTCTGCATTGTGTTTGCAATTCTTTAGCCCAGGCACTTAAGTTATCTAAATTCCTCTACATCTGGGTTCAAACACAACATCAACAACTCCAGCAGAAATTGACAAGGATCAACAAGGGATGTAGAAAGTGGTCTTATCATCAGCTTTCCTTAAGGTTATTCTGTACAGAGATTTTTACATTTTTCTCTGCCGTTCAAAGTAAAGGGGAACATTAATCAAACACAATCTGTCTTTCAAATCAGTCCGGCCAAGATTTAAAACAGTGGGAAATGAATGTCCTGCCAGTACTTCCTCACTTTTATTTACTGTTCCACATCTATAACAAGAAGCCAAAATCCCTGAATGTCAGTGGTATTTCTTTGGTAAATGACTTCTACCATAAAGGCTGATGAAGCAATTATCTGAAGAAGTCAGTATAAACACAATTGGAAATATGGACAATTTGAAAGACAACGTAAGCCTATAGAGAGCTTTTGGGGGGATATCTAGATTTCCACTTAAATCATTATATTTAAAAGAAAATTATTAAAAAGAGACAGAAAAACAAAGGAATGTCAGGTTTGGATCTCAAATTGATTTCTGGCTTTTCAAAACCACTGAGTCTCCTTGTTATTCAGATAATGAAATCTAAAGGATGCTAATGCCTTCTTCAGCAGCTTCAGGCTTGGGACCCTACTGTGCCACACAGCAAAGCTTTTCCTGGTTGTTTATGTGCGAGTAGAGTTTAAAGGAAAATCCTCATAAATAGCTAGTGCAATTTAAACCCGGCAAAGGCAGTTTTACCTTTTGCTCACCTATGGGCTGCGTCCTTGGGCTATTTGGTCTTACCTCAACCTCGTTAACCTGCTGATTGCCTTATCCTGCCTTTTTATCCATTTTAAAAATTGTTGTATGCTTCCAGATTGCTGTATTCTGACAAATCGTCCCCAAAGTGTTAATTTGAATCTCTTCCTAAAACTTTAATAATCAATTTGTCAAAATTGCCATACTCTATTGGCTTAAAGTATGCCAGGATTCCAAAATTAAACGATAAGGGATGTGCTTAATGGCATAGCAAACAAAATATGCCAAATAATGCAAAATAATGTTTCAATCCTGCAAACACTTACTACAATGAGTAATTCCATTGCATTCAGTAGGACTACTTATGATAATAAGTATTATATTTGGCAGTAAATACTAAGCCCAGTAGTTAGTGTATGCAGAATTGTGGTCTAAAACTGTTCATAAAGAGATAGGGCCCCCACATGGTGGGGCGAGGAAGGGTACACGTTACTGAGGCCGGAGGCCCTGGGTGCCCAGCCCAGGCTGCAACCCCCATTACCATGAGGAAAAAATGTTTCATGGCTCATGAGATTGTATGTATGGGATGAGGGATTGTGCTATGTGTGTGGGAGGGGACCCGTGTTACAAGTTTATTTTGGGCCCGAAAAAACTATGCTTGGGCCCTGTACAGAGAACATATTTTATATTTTAATGCATTTTTAATATGTAATGTGCCAGCCCTTTTCTTTAATCTAACCATGGTTTCATTTGTACTATATGAGTTGTGTACCTTTTGTTAATGTGTTTCAGAGGCTGGACAGACTCTCTATATCTACGTTTACGCAGAAGAAACCGTTGCAATCACAGAGACTTCCAGAATATTTCCAAAAATGGTACTATATTCATTTTTCCCAACAGATGAATGTTTGATACTTGATGTTGCATTAAGAGGTACAGCTCAGGAATACCATTCAGAAAAATGCTACATAATTGCATGCATAAATTGTAGAGGACAGAATCTATTTAATACAGTGTCTTTTCTGTTTGGTTCAATCTCTCTATTGACTCTGAATAAAAACTTATATCTGCTTGATCTCTTTCATCTGCTCTATGACTAATGACTTCTGCCTGACTAATAATGATGTGTTCCACTGTAACTCTATCCTGGAATTCATTTTTCTCTGTCTAAATATTTTTTCTTTAATTAAAAAAAGTTTAGCTCTGAACACTGAAGTTTGCATTGAGGTTCTGTGCAACTAGAGTTACTAACTTTAGAAATTATTGCTGGGTAGAAAGTTAAAATATTTCCTTCCCCCACCTCCCCTGGGCGCTCTATATCAATGATAGAATTAAAAAAGATACAGAATCAAAACTGCTTATGTGATACAGAAAGCCACCATGTTATGAGTCCTGGTTACAGAATGCTTAGTGCCTGACATGGTTGGAGCAACATTTGGTCTTGCAGTGGAGACAGGAATGAATCATTTCTGAATTGTGCTGAGGCCTGTGCTTAGGTCCAAAGTCATCCTGCCTTCTCAAGGCTAGTTGGCTCGTGCATTTCATGCCTTCTCCAAAAAGAAGCAACGTGCGCCTTCCTCCCCACCCTTGAACATGAGTTGCATCCCCATCCTGGCATTCAGGTGTGTGCTAGGAGATATTCCTACCCTGTTGTGCAGGGATGTTCTGGAGATTTGATGCTCTGTATGCAACCCTTTATTCCCCTAAGGCTGTTATAGAGTACAGGTCAGACTTTTGCAAAATTGTATATATGGTGTATACATAATAGAACTATTTAAGGTAGCTTGGTGACCTAGGGGATTGGCTCTCACAAGATCAGAGGACCTAGGTTCAAATCCCATTGGATCTTTGGGGAAATAAAAATTGTCAGACTAGATGATCACAATGGTCCCTTCTGGTTTTATAATCTGGGCATATATTCACTGGCTATAACATCACCTTTCTATAACATTTGTACATTTAATTTCCCATCCCTCCCCCCTTTCTCTGGCCTCTCTTCCTTACTCCCTTATTTTATATTCCTTATTTTATAAATCTTGATGAGCTCTCCATCTCTCTTTCTTTTCATTTCACATAGATATTTTACACTTACATTGCAGAAGCCTGCAGGGTATAAAATGAGATGAGACTGTGTCAGGGCAAATTCTCGCTAGAAAACTGAGAGAAAAATTTAAAAAGACAAAAATTACAAGTGATAGAAAAGTCCTATGATGACTTCCCTTAGTGACTTCTTTTAATCATCCCCCTGACATAGTGTTGTAAAGTATAATCTCATATGGGGTAATATTTTCCCCAAATGGGAAAATGTAAATGGACACTGTTCACATTGGTAAGGCTAAAAACTAATCACTGAGTTGACAGTGGTCCCATCTGGGAGAACGTAACTTGATTATCAAAATTCAGCTGAGGAATTGTTGCTTATGTAAAATTTTAGGTGCTCCAGGCTGGCAAAAACCAATATGCCATCTGTATAAGTAGGGTCTTAAATGCATTGTGAGCATGGTGGTTTTACAGTGTGCACATGGAAAACTGAGACGCATCTGGAGTGAGGCATTCCACATCTCTGTGCACAGTGGAGAAACGCTCTTCTGTGGCATCCTTGGCCACAATGCAAACAGAACCAGGAAGGGATGAGGGAATGGCCGGTCACAGCTTTCCTAAATATAACAGTGTCACAGCTTTTAAGTCCAATATCCTGTAAAGCCAGAAATGGGAGTTGTGTGCCATTACAAACTGGAGGGTCCCAATTTCTCAAGATGACCTAGTAATCATTTATATCCATGGAGATGTCTGAGATAAGAGCATTTACATTTGTGACACTCTTAGGGACAGAAAAGCTCTGGTAAGTTATTTGTGAAGATTTTTATGGCTCCATTTGAGCCCTGCACAGTTAGACTCATGGTCGCTAAGGCACTTGGCTTTACAGCTGGAGAGATACAAAAATAGTCACACTAAAATCTATAAAACCTCTCTAGAATACGCCTTAAATAGTGAATCTGTAACATATGTGGTATATACAAAATACATGATGGTATGGGATAAATGCTTTCTTGGCACTCATTTGGGATGACCTACATAGCTTACCAGTGGCTTTACAACATGTTTAATACATGAGCTAGGTTAATAATTCATAACTAATCTTTTTCTCTAGCAATTTCACTTCTTTTTTCTGTTTGGAAGTGATCTGTAAATAGTTTAAAAATCTAATTTATTTGCTCTTCAAAATTATTAACTGAATAATTTCTGGAAATAATTGTTGGAGCATAGCTTATTCACAAGCAGTTCATTGTACTTATTCGTTATCTGAAGTCCTAAATTCAAGCTGTTTTAAGTGGACCAGTCAGTCACATGGCATATTTCTGTTTCCTGGTTGGATTACTACAACCCTTAGGATCAGGTTTCCTGTGCAGATACACACAATTAAGAATTGGACATATGCTTTGTGTGAATGTTCTGCAGTATTTGCTTAAAATTGGTTTTGGTGAACACTTCTGCTAGTAAATATATTTTGCTAGAATATTCACAGAGATGAACATGTGAGGGACATGCACATAGTCAAAGTGGATTCTGTTAAAAATCATCTAATAGTTACAGAACTTTGTTTTGCAGTATTCACCCGCATCTCTCTCTGACACACACACACATAATTGTGTGTGTGTGTGTATATATATGTTTTAGAACATATTCAGTGTAATGATGCTATAGTTGTTCTTTTTCATGTCAGTAATTACTAATAAAGTCACATAACTGGAAGATTCACTGCATAACAGGGTGATTATAATGAAATACAATATAGTTAATGTATCTGAGTCCTAAAAATACGTTAATCAAGTATGAAATCAAAGGGGTGATAATAAGTTTAGTAATATAATCAAACTTCCAGGATGGCCCTGATCCAAAGCCCTCTGAAATCAGTGGAAAGACTCCCACTGATTTCAGTGGGCTTTGAATCAGGGACTATGTGAACAGGTAATAGTTAACAGTTAAAAAACATTATCATGGTGTAATTACACTGTATTTGCAGTGTAACTACAGTGTAATAGTCACTGTATTATGAAGCATATCGTGTGTGTGTGTGTGTGTGTATATATATTCCATGTAGTTTGATAATTTCAGTATCTGCATTTAGAAAAGACTATTTGCATCTGAAATTTTTTTTCCTTTATCCCTAATTGTTGTTAAGAGTTCTGAACCTACACTTTTTATTATTGCTGGAATTGTTTCAGTTTTTCAAATCACCATTTATCATCTATTCCCTCAACATTCTGTATTGTGATCTGGTGTGTTGGTGTTTATTTTGCCTTGACCAGAAATGTTCAAGCATTATATCTGTTAACGTATGCTCTAGCACACTGAACATTAAAGCACCAGATATTTCACTGCAGCCTGGAATGCAGTTAGGAGTTTACAATGTTATCTTCATTTTAGCTGTCTGGGGAATAATAGTTCATCTGGATGTATTTGAAGGAACCTGGAGCCTTTTTCTTTGCACTATTACATTGTAAATTGCTTTTATGTCTTGGGGGAGCCAAAAGTTAATTAAGCAATAAGACATTCACAGCAATGCAACCCAATGCTGAATATTGGCACAACTTGGAATCCAACTCTTCCAGCACAATACAAAAGTGCCCCTTTTCATCCCACATAATCTGGTATGTACCAATCAAAATATCTATCTGAGTAGCTATTAGTGACCTAATTAGTCATTTATTGCAATCCAGAAAACTAGTATACAGCAAGTTAAATACATCCATTTCTGACATTAAAAAGAAAGGAAAGAAAATGTCACTTTATATTAAGGTTGCATTTATAAATTGCTTGTACAGGGTTAATAAATGATTAATAGAGTTTTTTAATAAATAGTCAATCAGCTGTTATAGATTGTTATAGAGTCCAGCTTGTTATAGAGAACACAAAACTGAGGATATCTCTCAGAAGTGCAGGCTTTTATACATTAGATTAAAGAAAGATTTTACTGTCATCATGCTGCCATTATTGTTATTAATGTCCAAAATAGCCACAGATGGAACAGAAATATCTTTATTTTGGCTACTTGTCACTACTTGTACTTTCTCCTATAGGCGACAGAGTGACAGAAATGAATTTGGCAGTGGGATTGTGGACATGAGTAAAGCCCTGATTCAGTAAAGTATTTAAACACAAGCTTAGTTTTTAAGCACTTTCTTAAAGTTATGCATGTGCTTAAGTGCTTTTCAAAACAGGGATGCTTTCCTGATTTAGGGTCTAAATGGAGTCTCCATTGCAGAACACCACAGGGTGTGACTGCTAGTTTTTTCCCCCTTAGGCAGAAGTTCTACATCTAACCATTTGGATGAAATGCTACTGAAATTCACAGCTGCACTATATGTCGTAAAAGGTGCTGTTGGCAAAGTCCCATTTTTCACGTGCTTATCACTCATAAGGTTACCAAACCTTATGGACTATTAATTTTGATTAAATTGTGAGAATGATTCACTTCTTAATTTATAGGGAAGGTTAGAAACAGTTTAACTGTTCACAAAGCAAGGGTGGGTGGTTTACTGGAGATGACTGTGTCCTAGAGATGGACACAAGCGGCCAAATCTAGATTCAAATCAAGATTCAAATTTACCCCAAAATTCAGAAGTACTTTAATTTGGGGTTTTGAATCAGATCCTTCACTATTATACATAGTACCATTGGAAGCATCTTTATAGAGCTGGTCAATTGCTGGAACTGTTTTGTACAGGTGGAAGAAAGGAGGTCCATGGAAACATTTTCATTTCATAAATAGTAGAACCCAATAGAAATGGCACAGAGATTACGTGTGCTTTTAATATTCCTACATCCCTAGAAAAACAAATTTGCTTTAGTGATTTGTCATTTTAATTGTGTTGCACTCTTTCTCTTTCTCCCATTGTGTTTGATCATGTAGGTGGTTCTTCAAAAAATCTTCTGGATTTAATGAAAAGGTAAGCACTTACTGGGATTTGTAGCCTGGGTGCAGATACCGTAGCTAATTAGAATTCTGCCTTCCAAAAATAAATTAAAACAAAACTGTGCAGTGAATATACTGGCTGACAGTGCTGTAAGTCTTAAACCATAGATTTAATTACCTGACATACTTTGGAGAGCTGCCTATTTCTTCTGCATCATGCAGAATAAGTAATTGAAATAAAAAACTCTTGATTGGAATGCCTCACACTTAGGGCCTGGACCAAAGCCCACTGAAGTCAATTGGAGTCTTTCCACTGACTTCAAAGAGGTCTGGCTCAGGTCCTCTCATCAGATTTACACTGTTGTAACTCCATTGACTTCAGTGGAGTTACTCTTCATTTACACTACCAGAAATTCATTATTAAACAGGCCCTTTGCCTTATTCTTTGAGTGCAATTTCTTAAATTTAGACTGATAAAGCTGAGTGGCTGAGGATGAACATGCAGCAAGCCCCTATCTGAGCTGAATTTAGCTAGGGAGTGGTTTGGTTTGAGTTGCCGTGCCCAGCATTAATAGATGGAGGTACATTGTGGCTCTCGCACCACATCTTCAATCAAAACTGATCCATAGGATTTTCTTAAAGTGCGAGTTGTAATAGATCCCGACTCTTTGCTCTCATGTCTGTAACACATGACAGAAATGGAGCCATTGGAGAAACAAGTGTTTCTGAGCCATTGGACTACTTCTCCAGCGGGAGGGACATGTCTGTCTACTAAAGCAGCCCAACTACCAGTGACTGCCACTCAATTCCTTTCCCTCCATGAATGGGCTCAGCAATTCCTCTTGCCTAAGGCTTCTTGTCAGCACTCCCGTGTGCCTGGCAGCCTCTTTCAAATACTGCTTTGTCTTCTCGTTACTAGTTGTAAATGTTTTTTTTTTACCTTTTTCCTTTTCATTGGCAGTTTGTTTTTAAAGAGGAAAAAGTTTGACTGTATTAAGCTACGCTTAACCCATGCTGTGAAGTTTTGATGCATCACTTATTTCTCTGACAGTCTTTCAGTAGGTACAATGTGTGCTTCTCTGCACCTTGTCTGCTCTGCCATGGGCTGGCACATTGCCACCGCTTTTGGGAAGGCAGAAACCTAGCACAGAGCAGTGGCTCTGATTCCTAGCAACATGTGGCTGGCCCCTACACAGTGGGCACCAAGTAGGGAAAGCCCCTGCACCTTGTTCCCCACATTTCTGCATCCAGACAAGGCCAGTCCAGTATAGCTTTTGGTAAATAGATGGGCCTTACACCATATCCTGAAGGTGAATGAACTCAGGCTGTGTTGGATCAACAGGAAGAGAAAATCCCAGAGCTGAGAACCTTAAGCAACCACATTCTGCTTTCAGCCCCCAGCCCCTTCAGATATAGGGGTGGTGAGCATTCCAGCTGACCTCAGCTATCAGTGCAGTACACAGGAAGAAAAGCTGTGTCTTCATGAGCTAGGACCCAAACCATATAGTTTATAGATCAGTGAAAACATTACAAGGGACTTTTGAATGGATCTTCTAATATAATGGCACATTCATGGGAAAATGTGAATTCATGAAATGCCAAGTTTTCAGGTCCTGGGCATTGGCTGGATGCCCCAATGAAGACATGTATGTTTGGTCTGAAGTGACCTCCTACTAACCAGTCACTGGAATCTGATCCTCTTTGAATTCTGGGATGGCTGTGAGTTTTCAACTCAAATGTCTGGATCTGAATGTACCCTTATAGGTTTTGGTCTCCAGGTCAGCTTCAAAGCTAGAAGGGGCCTATTTTCCAGTTCCACTTACATTTGTGGAAGATTTTCTTTCACCCTGAATATTGGGAATTCTTTGATAATCACGAAATTAACTTATTTAATAGGAGTTCCTGCATTTTGGGCAATTGTCTTGAGAGTTTCGCTCTCAAGAGGTCAGCAACATTGAAGCTGAAACCATATCCTGATTCGACCTTGAACACAAAACCTAATGTAAACCTAATCCAGAGTGAAACATGCCATCCTTATCCAATCTTTAATGAAAATGCTTTGGCTGTGATTTTATCTGAAAGGGGAGTACTTGGTTTAGCTTTTGATTGATGCAAAGAAGATGGAATAGCAGCTAGTAAAGAAGTGGAAAGAAATATATCAGAGAAAAAGGGAATTATGAAAAAAAAGAAATAGAAAAAATAACCAAAATATAGGACTATAATAAAAACAGATTTAGAATGATTCAAACATAGCCTAAATTGAAAAGGAATAGCTCACAATGTGCAGTGTGCTCTCACAAGCACAGTGTGTAACTCAAACTGTGAGAATGGTCTTTCCCATTAATATTGCTACTTATTTATTTTTATATTTTTTTCAGCATGGCTAGGAATCAACTGTTGGACAATCCAGCCATCGTTATCTATGCTACAATTGGGAATGATGTCTGCAATGGGTAAGATGACAAGAAATTAAAATACTGTTTATATTACCATATATATGGCTTGGCGGACTTTTCATTTCAGCCTTATTATTTTATGCTTTCATTCAATTAAGATTAGCTTTTGTTGTTAGCAATGCTCTTTTTTATCTGGGCTGAAAAATATTAGTCACAGTTACAAGTCTAGCTGTTGCTGTGCCACCTTTCCCATCTCTCAGAGCGCATCACCTCACATGACAGGCCTCTTTCCCTTACGCGTCTCTAGGTGGAATCACACGATTCTTCCACTCTTAACCAAGACCTGTGTAGCACAATCATTATCACCCTCCAAAGCCAACTGGACACTTATGTTTCTTTCCTTCAGGAGCCTGTGAACAGCGTTCTTAAAACAAGGTATTATTTAGCAGCAGGAATAAAGAATTAGTGAAAATCAGATTTTAAAAACAACATGCTATCTACATGCCTCTTATCTAAAGTTAGTGCGTGCTGTACTTTGAAGTGTTAAGTACTCTGAAAAATCAGGTCCCAGGTGTCTCAAATTCAGCACCCAAAGTACTGGATACTTTTGATCTTAATCTCTCTGTGCCTCAGTTCTCCATATGTAAAATGGGGGCAATAATACCTACTCGTTTCACAGGAGTGTTGTGAAAATAAATGTATTAATGTCTGGTAAGCACAGATACTGTAGTGATGAGCACCATAGGAAAGCCAGGAGGAAATTAATAACTCTGTTGGCAGAGCAGGGTTTGAATAGTGTGCAATAAATAAGGCCATTTTTTATCTCAGCCTTCATCGCATGACAGTGGTACTTTTGTCTGTTCAAATATTCTGTGCTGTTTCCCACCAAAAAAATTACTGGATTAAAAAGCACAGGGTTATAAAAATACAGTCATTTTTGTTACTCCTTCTATGAAGGGAAGATGCTACTGCAATATGCAGAAATTCACTGCTCCCACAGATATGACTGAACAGAAATGAAACCATAGATTGGTTTTCAAGAAGATGTCTCTATATATAGTTAAATTTGTTTTGAGGCATCCACAGAGGTTCCACTGAATACAGAGCATCTACAGGGTATGACTTTAAACAAAAGTTTAGACAAATAAACATGTCTTTTAAGGCAGCTTTAAATTGCAGTAATAAAGACCCACCAGCCTAATCCTATATTTCTATCTTCAAAAGAGATAAATGCTGCTATATACGCTGCAGATACAATCCTTAGCCAAAGCACTGTTAAAATCCCAATATTTCCTCCCATATGGAGAGTTGGGCAGTGAGTAATATAGGCATTTGTAGAGGGGAAAGATAATGAAATTGGCAGCACATGCAATACTTTCCCTCTAGTACCCACATTGTGGTCCAAACACGGGGGTTAGAAAAATAAAGACAGATGGCGATTATATCTCTGAGCCTACCCAGGCACAAATGTGGAACACAATGAGGCTCAAAGACCCAAAATGAAAAAAAAAATGAGAAAATAAGTAGTGGAAGAAGCTTAAAATGCTGTGGAATTATTAAATTGTATTAATTCAATTTTATATCATAAACCATTTCTGCAACCTCTTTCGTGACTCTGCATTTACGGTCTAAAAACATAAAACTGAAATGATAGCAAATTAGTGTGGAATGGAGGTAATCCATGGTCAAAAATGTGGGACAGCTGAGAGATATGATGGGAATAGATTAACATTCCATTTTGCTATTACTGGCTCCACTACCTACTGTCCCCAGTTCTGAAAATGCTTTATGCTCATGAACATTCCCATAAATGTCAACGGGACTACTCATGTGTACATTTATTCACCTGTGTAAGTGCAGAACTGGGGCATCTCAGGACTAAGGGTGAAATTCACCCCTGAACACAGAACCAGCCCAGGCCTATGAGCTGTTGAAGTCCCACCAAAATCCCATTTCAAATATTTAAGTGGTGCACGGGCCTTGATCTGGCCTTCTGAGGTAGTACTCTAGTAGTACTCTTGTGACGAAGGGCTGAAGGACCATGCCCCTAACAAGGAATTCCATCAGACAAAAGCATGTTAGTGTACAAACTTTTTAAGTGTGTGTATGTGTGTGAGGATAACAGTAAGAAATCGTTGTGCAGCTCTAAGAGTAATATATGGCCCTAATATTGTAAGAGCCCCCTAGGACAGATCAACATGAAGTAGCATGTTGTCAGACATCCACACATTAACATTTGCATGGTATGAATAGACACAATGTACTGTGACAGAACTCAGTTTCTGAACATCTTAGTGTTATGCATTGACATGAAGTGAAGCTATTACAGAGTACTCTGTGCAAGAACTGTGCGGGTGTCCTTCGATGATGTGTTGACAGTGCATCCACACTTAGTGTGCTTTGATGAGCCTGGAAGCAACTGTTGCTAAGACTGAAATAGAAATGTCTGTAAGACTTTTTTTGTTTTTTATTTCAAACACGATCATGGAAAGGAAATTACAAAAAGATACATTAAAATAGCAACAGCCTGATATAAATGGACAAACGTGGAGTTAAGAATGTCACTTTATCTTCAGTTCAATCCATGATGTTTACATATTGCACAAACCTTAGATCAGAGTGGTGGTTTTGAACGGTAAGTGTTCCAATACCTGTAGGCTAAACGAGGTGAATTAAGGGCAGACCAGCAACCTTATCTCTAAATTTCATTGCTTATGTTGCTTTAGTAGGTTCAAGCTTGAATCTTAATGTTGTTTCCAGCTAGCCTGAATTTTTAAACACTTCAGAAACACGTACCACATAAAGATAAATTGCTGACCAAGGAATCTTGGCTGATAATGAATTTGTATGCAAAATACAGCACAAGACAGTATCCTAAATCCTTGCTAAAGCACACTGTTCTGTCCCACAGGATTCCTTCCCCTCGCACAAACACACATTTCTACTACCTCAAAACTAAAACTAGAGCCTTTTCAAAGGACATGCCTACACTGGCATGGTGGCAGGCACCGATGCAGCGGCATCAAATGGGAGAGCGCTCTCCTGTCGACTGAATTAGTCCATCTCCCTGAGGGCATGTCTACACTAACACTCTGCTTATGCAATCTTCAGCTATAAAATAAATTGCACCTGCTTTCCTCGTGGTTCATTACAAGCATTAAGGTTAACCTTGCGCTATCTCCAAGAGGTAGATAAGTAACAGATGAGGAAACTGAGGCACGGAGATTTAGCATATGCCTACACAGACTGAAGTCCAAGCACTGGGACCCTCCCACCCCATGGGCTTCTAGACCCCAGGCTCCAGTCCAAGCCCATGGTAATGAAACAGCCCGACAGCCCGAACCCCATGAGACTGAATCGGCTGGCATAGGCCAGCCACAGGTGTTTCTTTGCTATATAGCCATTTCCTTAGTGACCTGTCCAAGGGCAAAAAGTCTGGACGGAATCCAGGTCTTGTGACAGCTAGTACTGTAACCAGGCTACAAGGAGAAAAAAGAGTACAGGAATGATAATGATAACAGCTGTAGCAATACACTGAGTTAGATCCTCAGGTGGTATTAATTCATTCATTACTGGAAAGCACTTTACTTTTTTGTAGTGAATAGGCCAAATCCTCACTTGATGTAAATCTGTTTAGCTCCATTGACTTCAGTGAAGCCACACCAGTTTACATCAGCTAAGGATCTGACACAATATTTTTAACACTATGGCTAAATTACAAACAGTTCTCTTCAGGTATTCAATACACAAGCTGTGTTTTGTAGTGATGGGTCAGACAAGTCTTATGTGATTGTGTCTGTGCCATGACTTGAGCACTTTCAGTATGCATACTCAGTATGAATTCTCATGCACGTGACTTTAAAAATCATTCCCTGCAGACACTGATTGCATGAACATTTGTGGAGAGCAAAAGCAAAAAAGGGGCATGGCTGAAGTGAGTTCATTTTAAATTCAGAGTAAATAGTAATGGGCATGGTTTTATAGTATTCTGTCAGCACTAATAGAAAACAATAGTATTAGACTGTCATGAGTGTCTTGAAGATACTTTAATTCCAAGTTCAGGGCAGCACTGTAAATCCAAGATCACTCACCCCAGGGTATGGTCCAGTTAGTACTATTTCACCATAGTTTGTATTCAATAAGATTTTGTTTGTCCCATATCATGCAGCACGCATGTACAAATTCTGAATTTTAACCACAGAATCTTAACTTCCATATCTAAATGACTTTTGAAAGCCAAATTGCAAAGACAATACTTTGTTTTTGACGCAAAAAGTAGATGTACATGGTAATATCCTCTATCAGTCTCCAACCCACATAGCCATCCTGGGTATTGGGGAGATGTAGGTAGATAGAGAGGAGGAACTCAATGAGACCACTCCATGGCATCTGTTTCAGCCCCATGGATTCTTAATCATCAGCAGACCATAGGATGGAGAGATAGAACTGAAGCATCTGGCCAGGAGGCTCCTCCAGTAGGTTATCTATGACCTGCCCCCTATGCACTTCTAGGCAGGGAGCCCCATGGAGCGGTGCTCCACGCCATGTAGCACACAGGTGAGTGGTACCTAGCCTCTGCTGTTCCTACGTCTAATTTCCTACATTTGCTGGCACCTCTCACCAGCATTTCACTCTTCCTTAGAGCAAAGGACATACAGGATTTGAAAGCCTCAGCGATACACGATGTCTGTCTGTTATAACCAGACAACAATGTATTGAACGTGAAATGCACACAGTAGTTTAGAAAATATCTGCTGTTATCCACTGCAACTGTCATAACAGTATCTTAAATGTACATAGTGTGACCAGAGGTCCCGATTTTATAGAGACAGTCCTGATATTCAGGGCTTTTTCTTATACAGGTGCCTATTATACCCCACCAATTTTTCACACTTGCTATCTGCTCACCCTAAATTTACACCGTATCTTTCATCCCCAAACTGTTTATATATTCTAGAATCACTTCATCCACTTCTGGGCTCAAACACAGCAGCTGTTTAACAATACACAGCAACACTCTTCTACAATTTAGAACAGTAAGTGAAGAATAGCTTCTCCAGATGAAACTGCAGGGGGAAATTCAACACACTATGTAGATACCCAAACTGGAATTTGACGAGTAAAGCACTGTATCTAGCATTGCTGTTTTCTTGGAAAGTGACATGGAATGTTTAACACCCACAATAGACGGAACCTTGGTTTGTGTCTCATCCAAAAAATTGTACCTTAAGGCAGAATATTAGTGCCCCTCTCACCATGTCTGGGCGCAGGTTCAATACTGATTCAGAGGATAAAATGCAGGCTGAATCACAAACACCATTTCTTACAGAACTTTGATGTTCCTTGGTGTTCTCCAGTCAAAATTATGATTCCCCCTTCACCTATTTAATTTGCAAGACCTACTAGTATCAGGATACTGAATGATATGGTATAGGTTCATGGATTTTAAGGCTAGTCTGCCCCATATTCCTAATTCCCCTCTCACTGGGATAAATAAAAATTAACTCAGTTGAAATCAGTGGAGTTACCCCACAATAAAACCAGTGTTAGAGAGAAGAGAATCAGGCTTTTGGTCCTTTTATAGATGGAGGTCACTCTGGCTACAGCTACAATGACGGCGGCAAAGTCGCCGCCATCAGATCGATTTCTCTGGATCGACTGAGCAGTCAGTGAAGACCCGCTCAGTCGATCCAGAAATCGACGTACTAAGACCACCTTCACAAGTGGCGCGGTGCAGTGCAGATGGAGCGCAGAAGAGAAGCAGAGAAGTCGATGGGAATTATGCACTTTTTTTGCGTAGCTTGCATAACTCTCGTCGACTGCCGCCAAATCTCGGAGGTAAGTGTAGACAGGGTCTCTGTGTGCTTATTAGAAAGCATGCAATTGCTTGTTTTTTGTTTTGTTGAGGTTTTTTACATGATTGTGACTGTGGAAATAAACAAGTGACACCAAACCAAAAAACTTTGTTTTCATTCCATTTTAGTCAGCTATTATAAAAGGGAGAAGCACCAACTAAGAACATTGCTGTTCCATGCTAAACACTGGGGGTTTTTTTGTGTGCATGTTAATCAATAAACTATCTGACTTTTTTTTCCCTATTCTTTCATATATAGAAGAGCTGATACAGTGGCTTACATGACTACACCCAAGCAAATGCATTCCAATGTCATGCAGACTCTGCAATATCTAAACTCTCATCTTCCTAAAGGCAGCCATGTGATTTTAACAGGCTTGGTAGATGGCCGCTTTCTGTGGGATCAATTACATAACAGATACCATCCTCTTGGTAAATATTTGACCTTGTTTTTCATTTCCTAGAGATTAATCTTGAATCTGATGTACATTACAAAATGGCTTTTAGAAACAGTGAGTCCCTGAACTCAGTGATGTTATACTAGGGTTGGATTTGTCCCCGTTAGTCCAAAACTGCTGTCTGACTTGCTGATCATTGTTTTGGGGATCGTTGTACCTGGAGCTAAACAGAGTCATTTACATGAACAACTGTTCTCACCCAAATTTTAGATGTTTAAATAAAATTGGACCCAGATTTGAACAAGCCCATGGCTAGATTTTGCAAAACAAACTCCAACAGATGAGCTTTTGCAAAAAAAAAAACATGCCCAGTTTTCCCCAGTAGCTCCCAATGAATGTGTTCAGGCTTTCTTTGAACATGGAATTGTAATAAGGCATTTTGGGACATTCTTGGAAGCCTCTCATTTCAGAACACATGTGCGGCTGCACCCATTGACCACTATAAGCTCTTTGGGACAGGGACTGTCTTTTTGTTCTGTGTTTGTACGGTGCCTAGCACAGTAGGGTCCTGGGCCATGACTGGAGCTCCTGCGCACTATAGTAATACTACTATTACTACTACTGCTAAATGCACGCTCTGTTTATTTGCTTAATATTATGCCAAGCAAAGACGGGGGCATTACCATGAAGGGCTGTTCATGTATGGGCTGGTGGGAAACTTCCTGGGATTCAGAATTCTTTGTAGATGCCATTGATTTTTATTGCTTGCGTTGTGCTTTCTGGGGGGTTCACCCAAGAATACCCCCAAATACACACCTACCCAAAGTTAAGAAATGTAAAGGTCTTGTACAAATAGAAAGCACCTGCAAACAAAACTGTTTAGCATACTCTCCTCCAGTGCCTGTGTAAGGAACTGTGTATGCGCACTCAGTCATGCAGGGATCAAATCTGGGACTATTTGCACTTAAGGCTCACATTAGATCTAAAGGAGTAATTGCCTTAGCTCTGAGAATAAGTGGAAGGCTGTTCTACTCTCTGGGTCCAGTCAATAGAGGAAGAGTTGATCATACTCCTAAACCAGGGTGATATACCTGCAACTGATTTTGACAACCTCTGGGTGTTAGAGCTCTTCAAAGCTTCTATGGTTTAACTCTCTCCTAGGTTCACCCTGTTAACTGTTAGCAGCATCATTACAGCCTGAGAAGGTTGGCTTTATATATAGCATGTGCTACTCAAACACTTAAAAGAGCACATTTTCCAACCCCACCACAGAGTGAATAATCTCTGTTTCTATTCCACTTTAGCAGTATTCTAATATGCTTTCTTAAAGGGGCTACTATTTAAATTTTTAATACTCTCTCTTTAAGACAGAGATGCCTGTCACAATTATCTTTTTACTAACATGAATGCATTGGTTTGCAAGTGCACACTGATCCCAAAGGTGTTTCCTTGTAACAGAGAGCTGATCACTAATTAAACTGTTACCAAAATGTTAAACGTGACATCTGATGATCAGCTGTCTGTTACTGTTCACAGAGCAAGCAGGGTGATTATGTGACATGATGTCATTATGATGCCATTATGTGACATTATGTGACTTCAGAGGAAGTCTGCCTGATGGGTATGTTAGTGTTTGAATTCACTCACCCACACAGATGTATACATTTCCTTCTCTGAGAGGTAAAGTGTTTCTACCTTTTAAAGCTAACCTTTCTATGGTAAATGTGAAAACTGAGAGTGTACACAGTCACCTTCAATCTTCTTTTTTGGATTTGAAATGGCTCCATTTGTTTGGAGTGCGAAAGAAGCGTTAGTGGATAAAGCATCAGTCATTCACCCTTGAGATTTGAACAGGCTATTATATGACTAAGCTTGCATGGAGACTGAAATGCCTGTGGAAGGAGGGGGAGGCGCACGTATGTGGGAGAAAGAAAACAGTTCCTGAACAATGGGATTGAGATAACTGGCTTAAGTTCATGCTGCTGCTGTCACTGAACCTGGTGCAAAATCCTGGGTCTTGCAGGATATGAGTAACTCTCCTTGACTGTAGTGGGAATTACTTGAATCCTGAAGGTGGAAAATAAGCTTCCGCTCCCCTTACCAATGTGAGTAGTCCTACTGAGTGGGATTACTCATGCAAGTAAAGTGAGCAGGATTTGATGCCTGATCTATGTACTTTCAGTTCTGCTTAGCCTACGTGGGTATAAAGACTTGGTAACCACATACAGTAGTGGGTTTCAAACAAAAAGCAACATTGGATTTAAATATGAAAAGTTAAACTCTGTGTTTTACAGGTCAGCTAAATAAAGATGTCACATACGAACAAATGTATTCATTCCTAAATTGTCTTCAGGTAAGTTTTCCTCTTCAGCTGAGTAAATCTTTTTTTTTTTCCTGACTTATCTGTCACTGAAAAGGATTTTGTTTGATCTCACAGATCAGTCCCTGCAATGGCTGGATGAATTCAAATGAAACCCTCAGGATCCTCACCTCAGAGGTATGTCTAAAGAAGGCAATTTGATAATAGCTTTGGCCATCCCCTTTCTAAAGAGAGTGTTTTTGGATTGTGCTCTTGGTTTTCTTCAAGGATATAACCTTGATAGGGTTCCAAATGAAAGATATCAGTATTTTTATTTTCATAGAGATGGACTCAAGCCCAGAAAATGCAGATCTGGATTTCAAACACCTCTAAAGTTCAGGTGTGTTCAGGTCTGGGGTTAAGTTATGGAATTCAGTTTTGGATTTTAGTTCTGATTATTCCCCAGATTTATTCAGATGGGACATGATTCCCATCGTGCTATGACACAAATGTGCATATTGTAACCTCTGAAGAAGAAGTTCATTTACGAAAAAAGAAAAGATGCCAGCTCTGAACCCATGTGAGTGAACAAAGCAAAGGGGACAAGTAACTGTGATTATAAAATCCAACTGCATTTATTTCAGTGGGAGCAGGCTCAGACCCTAAGGGCCAAATTGTAACTCAGGCAAACTCCCACTGACTTCAGTTTACCAGTTTACCTGAGCAAGGAGTGCCTGAAAACTGGCTTTGGCCCAAAGTGCCTTAATGGGCAGGGCTACACAATGTTGCCAGTGCAGGTTTCTCTATAAACCATCCTAGAAACCAGACCCTACAACTGACACCTGAATCATCTGAGGGCAACAAAACGTTAGCCGCTGAGTCTCTCTAAATGTACAAATATATTTGAGGTTCTCTTCCCTGCAGTCACGAAAAAGCATCAGTGGCTTGTTGCCCATGCCATTGTCCAAACTGGCAGCTGTGGATGTCTTTGTGATAATGTTTCTATTCACTAGACAATAATTATGGCCCCAATTTTGCAAAGACTTATGCATGTGCTTAACTTTATGTACTTTATGTGAGTAGTACCACTGACCATCAATGCATATAGTTAAGAACACACACAAGTCTTTGCCGGAATGGAGCCCATTCTTGTTTATAAGACAGTGAAAATACTCAGTACTTATCTGTTTTCCATGAACTATTCATGTGTCGGCAGAATAAGAGCTAGTCAACATTCAGAGCTCTTGTTGTACGTTCTTATATAAACTGTGCATGTTAAATGATAAGGAGATTCTGATCTCCATTATGGTGGTAGAAATCACACTGGAGATACATGAGTTAGTTGGAGTCCATTGAAGTCGACGGAGTTACTCTGGATTTACGCTGATGTAAATGAAATCAGAATCTGGCCTGGGATATGGTAGGTACATACCACATGAGCAGCATGGGAATGGGCAATGCAAAGGGAAGGAGAGAACTTTGCCTATGTAAGGTATTTCAATTCTCTGCAACCTGTAGGGGGAATGAAAAGGGCCTCCAAAATGAGGGTTCCGAGTAATAAAAGAGGAATAGCAAATGTACTAAACGATCTGACTTTGGTAAAAGAACAAAATACATCGTGTTGAACAACTGAAAGCGAATAAATCAGATTAGGACTCTGTATTCTACAGTTAAGTGTTGCAACATGTCCAGGAGCAGCATCCTAAAAGCACAAGGGCTGATGCTCTACATGCATCAGTACAAATTTATCGTATAATGGCAGACCTAAGTTCATTCCAGCTTTGTACTGTGGATGTATCTGGGTTAAATGGCCATATTAATTTTTGAATGTCTTTTCCCACATTGGTTACAAAAAAGCTGAACCCAAATGAAGTGGTTTCAATGGCAGTGAAAATCTCATTAATTCCTTGTTTTTTCAGAGAGCTTTCCAGCTGTCCAATGTCTTGAAAGAAATAGCAAGATCTCAGATGTTTGCCAATTTTGATATTTTCTACATGGATTACCCATGGGGAAAAAGTAAGTTGCATTTTGTACCAATCAACAAGCATTTAGACGAGACCGGGACGAACCACTTTAATATTCTTCTTATTTTTAGTGCTGTAATGTGAAAATAACAGCACAGACATTCAGCCAGCATGGACCTAGTGATAGGGCTGATGGTTGTGTGAGGAGACTCTTCTTAGTTCCTCATCCCAGCTCTGCTGTCTCCGGGATAGACGGCACACATAGACCCTGAGACAGAGTGCCCCGTGTTGCTCAACAGCAACTCCTCTGGCTGATTAAGAAGTGGCATTCATAGGTTTCCAAGCGATGCAGGATCTTGGATGAATGTGTTTGGGGGGCGGGAGGGGCTGTAAAATATGCGGGCAATGTGCAACACTCAGAGGAGCCCGAGAGGTCCCACCCAGGGGAAATGGCATTGAGCCTGCAGCATTCTGAACCTCTGAGAACAGCTAGAATTGCACTTAACAGCACTTTTCATCCAAACCTCTCGAAGTGATTTACACACATTAATAAATTAAGCCTCAGAACACTTCTATGAGGTACAGTGGGCAAATGGAGGCTATTGTCCATTAACTGGAATGGGGAGGAGAGTATTTTTTGCTCAGCCCTGGAGCAGGCTTCTACCCCGACTCTGGAGTATTCCAAGTTTATTGACCTTCAGGGCATGTTGCTGGACACACCTGTTTTACGTAGGCTGCCACAGAGGTGAGCTCTGGAGAGGAATCAAACATGGGTGGAGGGGAGGAGTTTGGTGCTCTGCAAGTGATCAGTTTTTGTTTTTATAATTGATGGCATTTGCATCTCGGCCCTTGGATAGATGCCCCTTTTTAATTTTTGTCCGTGTGTAATAACGACTACTGAGGTTCTTCAAGATGAGCCTCTGGCACATTTGTTTTAATAATGAAGAAACTATGACGCAGAGAAAGTAAGTGTTTATCCAAGCTCACGAAAGCTGTTGGAGGTATGGGCAGAAGTGCAGGATGGATGGGGGGAAGGGGACATTCCTCTTCTTTTGGGATCAGGGAGAACTTGAGGGGAGCACCAAAAGGGCAAGAGAGGCAGCAACCAGAGGCACGTGTACAATTAGCTACCTGTCCCCCTCAACTTTGATGCCAAAATTCCTGCAGTGATCAGAGGTATTGTCAGCTTGGCAATAAAACTGAAATTTTCTGGCTTTCCAATCCTCTGCCCTCCCTACTAGACTGCACTGACTTTCCCTCTCTGTTTAATATTTCTTCTCTATTGTGGTTACATATGGTAGAAATAGCATTTTTGTTTTTAAAATATCCTCATGTAATGCTTTATTAAAAACCTACACAATCACTTAAAAAAAAAAAAACCCTCCATGGAGTTGGCTGCCAGGCCAGATGATTCTAATAAAAAACTATTGCTGTTTATATTGTGGCACACCAGATTTTCTAGGCTGGAGTTTATCATTGTCTCTGTGCGCCTGAGATTGCACAGATGGCCATCACGAATTATAAAATATTATATTATTTGACAGCTTTACATTATATTCTCTGGGATGAACAGCTCCTCAACAAAATGGTCTTTTTCAACTGGATTTGGGCACCTAAATAACTCAGATTACACCTCCCAAAGTGAAGTTTTTTAACAAGCTAATCTTACCCCCTTTGGGGCAGATTTTCATTTTGAGCACAGGCCCAGATGTTGAAAGAGCTCAGCATCCAATTTATTTTGGTGTCTAGATAGGAGCTGAGCACTTTGGAAGATCTTGCCTTGATTCTAGGTGCTGAGCTCTTTTCAAAAGATGGGTGGAATTTTCAAAAGTATCTAAATCCTCAAAGGTATTTAGGCACCTAACTCCCATTGATTTCAAGTCTACCTGGTACCCTGGATATGTACTTGAGTGACTAGCATTTGCTGCCATGGTTTAGCTAGCTCAGGAAATCTACACATGCTGCTATCACACCTCTGATGCACTACAGATATACAGTATTGATTTCTCTGGGAATTCAGAACTCCAAATCCCTTGCCTCAGTGAGAGAGGGACTAGTTGGAGCTAAACTGTGGCTTGGTCTACACTTACCCAGCGATTCAGCAGCAGTCAATGGGAGTTATGCAAACTTCGCAGAGTAGCTTGCGAAACTCCCGTTGACTGCTGTGCTTCCCTTCTGCATGGCGTCTTCACTGCACTGCACCGATGGGAACTGTGTTCCCGTCAACGCAGCGCTACGCCACTTGAGGGGGTGGATTAACAGCATCGACTTCCGGATCAACTCAGCAGGTCTTCACTGACCACTCAATTGATCCAGATAGGTCTATCTGACAACGGCGACTTTGCCGCCATCAGTGTAGATGTACTCTGTGTGTCAGTCCTGGACACTCCCTTCTGTTAGGCCCTCATTCATTCTCCTCAAAAGCTCTGCCTACCTTTGCTTTGCCTTGCAGGTTAACCACAGGTGCACTCCAATCCCCAAACCTCCTTAAAAAGTGTTCCCCTGCAATACCCAGCCCCTGTCACTGGACACTCACAGAAATGACCCAATCCACTGTCTCCAAAGAGACAGTATACACACCAGCCTGTTAACTCAGCTGAAGAGTCAGACTCTAATATATTGCACTGAGGTGAACATGTAGTAAAACAAAAAAAAAAAAGCTTATTAAAAAAGAACAGAGATTCTTTTAGGTGGTTAAGTGAAGCTGAGCAAAGGTAATAGAAACAGAAAATGGTTACAGATAAACCAGAATTATAACATGCTTTCTAGTGACTAAAACTTAATTGGCTACAATCTGTGCCTAAAGCAATTTCTCACCTAAGACCACCTCTGAGCGTCACCAGCTCCTATGGCTGAGGATCCACTATTCATGGATACAAAAGGCACTAACCTCTTCATTCCCTAAGGAATGGATAACCACGTCTGCTTTCCCCTCTTAGACTCAAAGGTCAGAAGAGACAAATATGATCATCTACTCTGACCTCCTGCACAATGCAGGCCACAGAACCTCATCCACCCACTCCTGTAATGAACCTCTAACCTATGACTGAGTTATTAAAGTCCTCAAATCATGATTTAAAGACTTTAAGGTACAGAGAATCCACCAGCAAGTGAGCCGTGCCCCATGTTACAGAGGAAGGCGAAAAACCCCCAGAGCCTTTGCCAGTTTTACAATCTTTTTATAGTCCAGTAATCCTTTGGAAAATATTCTTACTGTTTGTTCCCCAGAGTGCTGGCACCATGTCCCATTTTCTCACCCTGTTTTTAATGTAATTCTTATTGGCTTTGGCCTGTCCTACTCCATTTACGTTCCAGACCTGGGCAGACACGCAAATCAATATACTTTTGTCAGGGACAAACATGTTTACCAGCCCTGCTTGGTTACATGGTTTGAACACATTTTTAGTACATCCATATTTTCCCATACATACATTAAACAATGATTATGATGACCAGTATGGTACACATTTTCATCTGATACCTTACACAACATTTTGTATAGATAAATCCATGACAGGAATGTGTTAGGTATAGTAAGTTTGTCAGTCCGATAAGAGTTGCTGTTCCATGATAGTGAAACCTTTGACAGTGGGCACTGTGTGACTCTTAGGGTCACACATAGCGTTAGGCACCTAGGGACTTTAGGCACCTACAAGTTTAGGCAGCAGCTGAGCAGGAATGTTGTTAAAGCTAGTGGTGCCTATCAGTGCCAAGTCCTCCTTGTGAATCTAGACCTATGTACCCCTATTTGCATCTTTAGGCACTAAATGCCTTTGACAAATTTGGCCCTAAATTACTTAGCATTGTTTTTAATCTAGTAATTGAATTGCTTTCTCTTTCTTTTCAATCATGTAGAAATTCTCTTACTTAGTTTAAAAAAAAAAAAAAAACTGAGTAACTTTTAGTTACCTAAAATTTCAAAAGAATTATTCAACACTAGTACAAACTACTTGCTGAGTGGACAAATTATTTTAATAAATTAAATTACTCACTGTGTATTTGATTTAATGAAAAGAAAGATCTCAGCATAATAAACTGTACTTTTAAATAAAGTAGGTGAACAAAATCCGCCACAACGCATACAAATTTTATCTTGGAAATACATTTTGCAAAGTTTTCGACAGCCTCATGGGTGTCTATAGTCATAAAGGCTTCCACTTCATGAAACTGTCAAATCCCGAGTTCCCTTGTAAGCAGCCTGCTTCGTAACAGTGATAGGCACTGACCTACTTTTCTCAGTTCTTTTGCTAAAGTGGGTGCAAATCCCTTCTAGAATCTCGAGACATGAAATATTTAATAGTAGTTGCATTTTATAATCAGTAAATTGTGTTTAGAATCATAGAAGATTAGGGCTGAAAGGGACCTCAGAAGGTCATCTAGCCCAATCCCCTCGTCAAAGCAGGGCTGGTTATGGAACAGTCTATAGCAGTGGTTCCCAACCCATGGCCCGGGGGCCAAAAGTGGCCCATGGAGTCTTTCAAAGTGGCCCACTGATCCCCTCCCACTGGCTGCAGAAGGGAGCTGCTGCCTAAGCACTCAGGTGGAGCGCGTTGTTGTGGGGCTACAAGATGGGTGCAGGCTCCTTGCTACAGCAAAGGGTAAGGGATATCAGTGCTCCCCTCCCCCTGGCTGTAGTAAGGAGCACTCAAAAGCACTCCACCTGGGTTCCTAGGCATGGTGGGCCCTGCTGGAGCCAGAGGGAAGGTAGCACTGATCTCCTGTCCCCCTGGTTACAGAAGGGAGCCACTGCCTAGGGACCCAGGTGAAGCGCATGGGGCTACAGGACGTGGGAGACCAGCAAAGACTCCTTCCATCTTACTGCAGTGGAGGTAGGGGAAGGGGGGGCTGCTGGCAGAAGCTGGTGGCCCTGAAGGGCCGTAAAAATGATAACTATGGCCCTCGAGCCAAAAAGGTTGGGAACCACTGGTCTATCACTATGCAGATGGTAACTTCCAGCATTGCTTGCTCAGGATGAAGTTTGGGTGCTATTGTTTTTTCCATATTTTAATCCCCATAGCACTACTTAAGTGGACATGCAAATTGAGGTGTTAACTTTGGCTGAAGAATTTATTAGTTCTGCTAAGGAGGGGAATGATATAAATGTGCATATAAATGGTCTCTAAGCTCTCAGAAAGGCAATAGACACTCACAGGCCAGAGGTGTTCATTCATGAAGCCTTTGGGCATACTCAGACAAAACCTAAAGTGAAATACATTGGGCCAAATTCAGACCTGGTGCAAACGGGTACATACTATGAACAGTATTACAAAGTAAAACAACACACACACACAAATCCTAACCTACTGAGCAGTGTGACAGGGCCAAAGTCAGGCACAAAACTAGGTGGCTACCAAAACGAGTCCCCGTGTTGTTGTTGATAACATGGCATTCACGTGTGTTTGTATTCTGACACTTTATGGGCATGTCCACCCAGCAATCACAGGGAGCGGTTGCAGCTCATGTAGACATACTCGAGCTAACTTTAATCATGCTGGCTCTGGCACTGGAGCCGTGAAGCCGTGGCAGCAAGTGCTGCAGCACAGGCAATACAAGGCCGCCTGGAACCCTGGGTAATTGCTCACTTGGCTAGCCTGTACTGAAGTGCGGGCTCTTCCCTGCTCTGGTTCTCAAGCTAGCTGGATTAAAGAGAGCTTGAGTATGTCTGTATGAGCTGCAGTCACATCCTAGGACTCCAGTGTACTCAGACCCTAAGGCCCCTAATCTGAGCCATGAGGCCAAGTATTGGGACCCATTTTTGGGTCAGAAGCCAGAGGTGCTGAAACTGTGGGGTGCCCTTCTGTGACTGCAGAGCCACGTGTCCAGGGCCCCTGTGACTCAAGGGCTGTGAACGGGCTGTGAACTAGACAGACTGTGGAGAAAAACTTCCATCCAGTATTGTCCTGGTGGCTTTTCTGGCAGGGGCAACCATCAGTCAGAAATTGGTCCATAGGCTTATTTAAAGTAGGAGAAGTTAAAAAGTGAAGTGAAAATTATTAAGGGCTGGATCGTCCTGTGCTGTGGAGAGAGCCTGTGAGGGGAACAGAGTTGCCAAGAAAACCCCATGAAGTGAAGCTCACTGACCTGCAGGTCTGGACACACCTTAACAGCATCAGTTGATGATGCCTTTTTGGGGAGTGTCACACCAACACTCCCTATGCTAGTGCAATTCTATTTGCTTCATGAACTAGCGTGCAAGAGAGTCAAGGGTGGTCAGAGTCTGCCACTTAAACCACGAATATAGCCTAAAAATCTCGTCCCAGAATCATTGGTCTGGTTGAGCTGTGCTTGGTGCAGGGCCAGAGTGTGTGATACAGCCATGAGTAGCATTGCCGGGGTGGGTGGGAGTGTAATGTTCCAAGGAGTTACAAAGCCTATTGCTGCAGTATTGGCTAACCAGGCCACTCAGATCAAATCCGCGACTGATGTAAGTCAGCACAGCTCCATGGAGATTAGTGGCACAGCACTGGTTTACACCAGTTGAGAATCTGGCTAATAGCTTCTGAAGACATTTGAGAACATGGGATATGGGGCTTTAAGAAGCCCAATATCTCACCTACTCAGGTTGATATAAATATAGATGAACTCACTTCTTTCCCAAGGAAAAGAATAAGGCCAAGTCTACACTTAGCTTGAAATTCAGTGGCAGTCGACGGGAGTTATGCAAGCTACACAGAGTAACTTGCGTAACTCCCATCGACTTCATAACTCCTCTTCTATGTGGCGTTTTCATTACGCTGCGCCGATGGGAAACAGGTTCTCATCGACGCAGCGCTACGCCACTTGAGGGGGTGGTTTTAATGCATCGACTTCTGGATCGATTGAGCGGGTCTTCATTGACTGCTCAACCAATCTGAATAGATCAATCTGAGGGTGGCGAATTTGCTGCCATCAGTGACAACAACATACCCTGAAACATGTTTCTGCTCAAATACACACATGAATCCCAAGATGAAATGGTACCTTCAATCCAAAATCCTCACAGTAATAAGCTTCCGAGGATTAGTTTATGCCTCCCAAAGGCAATTTTAAAAATATCTGTAATGCATTACAAACAGGTAGTAAAACAGGAATACAAACTAAAAGGCATCATCCCTTTGGATCCTTGAATATGCCTCTCCTCGTCTTTCTTGCCTATGTGAGGACCTAAAATAACTGAGATTGTGACAGTTTGGTGTTGTCTTACTTTCGATCGAGTGTCCTGAATTACATTGTGTGGTGCTGAGGTATGTCCGAGTAACGTTGTGTCATGTTATATCCCAGATCCCTTATGAAAATGCAGTGTCTCATGAGCAAATTTTTAAGAAATATAATTGCCTAATTTAATTAGGACTTGGAGCACCATGATTTTTCTGTGGTGTAATGGAAGATGAAGATCCAGAATGCATGGTGGGTTACCAATATGCATTATGTTTTTAAAAATCCATGTTTTCAAATTATTTTGTCTTTTTCTGTTTACATAAACATTGTAGGTCTGATTATACAGGGCCAACGCTATTGCAGTCAATTCGTGCAAAATCAGAATCAGGCCCTGGATGCAACAGCAGTGGATTCTAAGACAGATTGTTTAGCCCAGCAGAAATGCTGTTTTTAAAAGGCGATGGGGAAAGAGAGCACAGTTTCTCATGATGCCATGTGTGCATAATATCATTAAGAATTTTTAAACCATCATTATAAAATACATTATTGAATTAGGAGTCCACTAATGTCATTTCCACTGATCCGATGTTTGATCGTCACTCAACCCTTTTCAAGAAAGGAAGCTTTTTAATCCTTTTACCCTGGGGCTTACAGAACAGCATCATTTGCCTTGAATGTGATGCTTATATAATTCAGAAAGGTTATTTTGTCAGAGTTGAAAAGGGCCACTCACGAAAAAAGTTAACTGAAAATGACATTCTGTTTCTGAAGACATCAACCCAAGTGTCTACTGGTACGATCTCTTTTTCCAAACAGAAGTGCTTTTTATTTTTGGCTTGGCTGAAGATGCTGCTGAAATGTAAAATGAGGGAGTATTAAATCAGTGTTAAATATTTCATAGTTTCACTCACTGCAGCATCATTCTCAGTTGGAAGGCAAAGTGAATTGTTTTGCAATCATATATGTTCAAAGAACTTCCCTGTATAAATACCTTGGATAAAAAATAACGGCTTAAATACGATCCTAAAGAAAGGGGGTTGAATACAGGATTGGCTCTGGCAATATTTCGTACATTAGCATAATCTTTATGCACAGCAGTTGTCTGCTAAAAATACTCTCTCTGAAGTGGCATGAAGGGGATGTGGTGTGTGTGTGTAATCCTTTGTGATTATGTGATTTACAGTTGCTGATGAGTGGCACAAACTAGGAGGAGAAGCCTGGCAGCTGATAGAACCTGTTGATGGATTCCATCCTAATCAGGTAAACAAAAAAAAAAAAAAAAACAACTGTGGGAAAACAGGAGAGAAGTCGTTTAGATAACGACGATGCTTTAAACTCCCTGGAATCACAAGTTCAAATCTCAGAGGGGCTTTCAGTCCATCGTTCTAAGATGAGTACATTGAGTTCCCTTGTGTTTGGAGGGCAGATTATAAACTGTGGTTGGTTCTGCTCTGCATTAAAGCTACTTGTGTCCTTGGCCGCTGCTTTCCTGTGTAGTTCAGAGTGCCATGTGCCTGCAGGCTGCCCTTGAGCCCCAAAATAATTCCATTTCAGTTGTACTGGGTTGTATGCTATAGCTGGAAAGCTTCACTGCGAATTCACTGCTTTCCTTCGCTCGTTCAGCCGTACGTTGTTCATTTAGGCCCCGATCCTACAAAGTCTTTGGGTGTGTGTACCCAGCAGCTGGGAGGTGGCGTTCTGCTTGAGCTAGCACACTTAAAGTAATGGTATGGCCATGGCACCGCAGGCAGAGGCTCAAATCAGCCACCCTGAGTACGAGCCCGTCTGACCCCCTACGTATGTACCATGGCCACGCTGCTATTTTAGTGTGCTAACTCAAGCACAGCTAGTGCGGGTATGTCTACCCGAGCGGAGAATTATGCCTCCCAGCGACAATGTAGACATGCCCTGACATATGTGCTTCACTGCTACACACATGCTGAAAATTCAGCACAGGCATGATTTTTTGCAGGATCAGGCTCTCGTATAGTAAGCTATTCTGTTAGGGCCGGTTTGTGCTCCCCTGCCTCATGGATGCACAGTGCGGAGGAGGCACAAGAAGCCTCCCTCCTCGTTTTGTGTTTGACATCTGGCAGCTGGTCACATGGAAGTGTCTTATTCCATATCCGGCAAGCGCTTTGAAAGAGCATATTTTGGCATTTCAAAGAAATGATTTATAGCAACTTTCTCTTTGCTGAGTTCCTGGTCTTCAAAGATCCACAAGAAGTAAAACATCAGCAAATATTTCTAGCGTTGCTCCTGAATAGGGCTGGCCGCCACCGTGCGCAAACGCTCACAAGTGCCGCAGCAGCAGCTGGCCATGGCAGCTCTGACCAGCAGTCTCGGCCTGGCATGGATATTATTAGCTGTTAACGTGCAGCGCTCCGCTCTGGTGTGAGAAGGAATAGTTCTGAATTTCCGTCAGTGCCTAGACGTCCATTCTGTTCAGTGGCCTTATGGTCCTGCCCTGTATGGGAGCCAAATTCTGTGGTCTTTACTCAGTTCTGTGGTCCTTAACTTGGGCCAAATTCCTCTTGACTGTATATGAATTTGCTTATATAAGGGACCAACTGCTAGATTTTTAAAGTTATTGAGGTGCCTAACTCCCATAGATGTGGATGGGAGTTAGGCACTTACTACGAGTAATACCTAACTGCCTTTAAGACTCTGGCCCCAGGTGCAAACTGAGTAAAGGCCTCTGGATTTGGCCAATAGGTTTTGTAAAGGGATTTGGGACCCTTGATGATGAAAGACTATATAGACATAAAATAATACTGTGATTATTTTATTAGAAGTAATGAGGTGAAATCAAGCCATATTCCCAGGTCCTATCATCATCATAAAGGGCTGGTTAGTATCCAGTGCAGAGAGATTGTTTTGGAATCTTTTGTCAAGTGGCTGTGCTGGCAAATTACATAGTGGGCTACTACAAAGGGAGATTTGAAAATTGAACTTTGTAGGTCAGCTTAGCCATTAAAACCCAGTACATATCCGGGCCATGACTCAGCACAGGAGTGGCTCACGCTGGAGTTAGTGCATTTTATCAGTCGTCACAGCACAGTCCAATTTCCCATATTTTTAAAGCGTGGCTCATCTCAGAGAGTGGAGCATAGGTTATACTTGTCTATAATTACAAGACATTAAAATGCACAGAACAGGTGAAAAGTTTATTGATCTTCACATTAAAAATGGAATCAGCCTATCGCTGTCTGAGTCATTTAGTTTTGTGCTGAAACTCTCATATATGTGAGATCTGCAAAGACAACAGTGCTATTAATCATCACTTACTTTTAGAGATGGAGCTACTGGTTTAGAAACATTTGCACTCCTTCCTATATGGGAAACACATGCCCTTGAACCATAGTCAGTTCAGCTATTGGAATGTCTGACCTACCCTCCCGACTGGTTGAAGGTTGAATGTTGAATTTTGGTCACTGCCTGAAGGAATTGAGGGTTATTTTCCACAGTGATGTTTCAGTGTCAGATAAAGTTGACTGGACACCAGCAAAGCCACTGCTAGCAGTATTGCTTCCAAGAGCATTACAGCCTACTGTGATGGCATTCAGTATGGTGGCCTGGCTAGGATACCTCACATGCACTCTGTGGTTAAAGGGGGTGGGGAAGTTGAACATCAGTCCATCCCTAGTTGTAATACAGCCCAATGTTCTCAAATTTTGCTGTTGGCCATGCTGGGAGGGCTTTGGGAGTGTTAAAGTTACATTATATATCACAGTCCTCATCTATTTTTTATACCCACACTAGACAGCTGAAGCAATAGACAAGCTCTCTCTTTCCAAGTTAAAACACTCCTGCTAGAAGTGAGTCCCTTTTACAGCAGACTTTCTTGCTTGGCTACCAATATAAATAGATATTCACATAAAAATATCATCTCAGAGCCTAATGTAGTGGGGAAAACCACCTCTTGCTTGGAATGGGCTCATTTTTCACTCAGAAGTGGGCTCAGTTTTCACTGCGGGATATTTTGAGTGAAACATTTGCAAACCTGGTGAACTATTTGAGCTTAATGGGCCTGTTGTTTTTTAGTTGGCAACAACACTGAAAGAACAAATTACAGTCCAAGTCCTTGGGTCTGGTTGAGCGTGCAAAGAGAAGAACCTGAGGCTTCAGGGCAGAGAAAAGGTGGCATTACACAATCTTTATGCCTTCAACTGCTGAGATTCACCAGAGGCTGCTCTGAGTTACAGCTAACTTCTGTTGCTGCCAATAATAGCATTCAGGGATTGCCGGAGCACCTCAGTGCACCAGCCATGCCCCCTTCCTCCTGCCCACACTCCCTATGCTGTAGAGGAAGGACGATGACATAGCATGAACTACAGCAGTTGTGTGTCACTAGGTGATTCCCATCTGCCTGGGGAGTTGTCAGCTGGCCACCTAGAACAGCTGTAAATCTGCTTTATGCCACTGGAACGTTATAAAGTAGATGATAATGGGGCTCAGCATCTGGCCATGTGAGTTTAGACTTTGGTTTGGATTACTTCTCTCACCTCTAGCATTAGCCTTTTGCAACTGTTAATGTCTAGTGCTCCTGCTAGAGGGGTTGGCAGACCCTTTTTCTCTTATTTTCCAGGGGCTTGATCCACTTTAGGTGCTTGTATCCAAGATTTAAATCCTCAAACCCCCACTCAGCTGTGGCCTAACCCTGTAGGTGTCTAAATGCCTTCGGTGCCTATGTTTCGGCTGGTGAAGTCCCCTAAATTTCTGCCAGTGGGCATGCATAAAGCCACCTAAGTCCTGATGTTACTGAAGAGCTCGGTGCTTAACTCATGCCTAAGCCCTAGTGGCATCCTCTCACTAGAACTTCTCCCACCTCTCATGCCTGCACAGCCCAGGCTGGTGAATGCGCCCAGGGGCACCCAATGCACAGGAAGAGAAGGACATGAATCAAAAATTGGGCAGATAATATTGTTTTTCCTTATAATAATAATCTTTTAAACGGGTCTGTCTCTCTCCCCTTCAGCGCTATCACATCTCATTTGTTGTCTCAGATTGTAAACTCTTTGGAGCCAGAATTGTGTCTTTGTACAGCCCCGAGCACAAAGTGTTCCAACCAGCTCCAATAAGTCTGATGCAGAGCTGGGGAAGCCCCGATTTCTTAGCTCTTGACTCTTTGTGGTAGCCACATGATCATCCTTCTCCCATAAACCTATCCTTTCCCATAAACAACCTGGGCCCAATTTTCAAAAGTAGGCACCTTAGGCCCCAATCCTGCCAACAGTTAAGCATGGGATTAGCCTAGGATGAGCCACTCTACCACGTGTGCGCACTGCCCAGCTGGGCAGGTGAAGCACCGACTCCAGAAGAGCCAGGGCCAGCTTAGTGCTGAGCCGGCTGGCTCCCCAGTAGCAGGATGAGCCAGGACAGTCCCCAGAACCTGGCGGCAGGAAGTGAGATGAGTCCACGGGGCCCCCAGCTTGGTGGTTTTGCAGACAGAGTCAACTGCGAGTGCAGCCCGCGCCCAGCAAGCCAGCTACTTCCCTGGTGTGGTGGCGGCAGCGATTCCATTCCTCCACAGCGCTTCTGAGCAGAGATCAGACTGGTGCCAGTGAGGGATGGAGCAAGTGAGACAGAGGGAGATGAGGTGAAGAGGAAGGAGCTATTGAGGCGGGAGCCAGAGACAATTGCAGCCACTACCGCACAGAACCCTGCACTCCCAGCTCCCCACTCAGCCATAGACCCCTGACCCTAGACCCCTGCCATAGACCCCTGAAAGAGCCCAGTGGCCAAATTCAGCAACCACATGTGGAAGTGCACACCCTCACTCAGGTGCCCAGGTTTTTCTTTTGGGATCCGCCTCTTACATAAAGTCTCTCTGAGAGTGATTTCTTTCCCTTAAGTTGCTAATATATTTTCCAAACGTTAAAGTTGGAGATAGAGGGTGAGATTGTGAAACACATTCAGCTGTGGCCCAGCTCTGCTCCTACTGCATTTCAGCAGGAACATAGTTACACCAAGGCTAAGTGGATTTGAAAATCCCACTCTTAATGTTGCCTCCTGATTGATTCCTTCAGGGAAGTTACACTGTATTTATACTGTCATTTTTTTAAAAGAGAGAACAGTTTTGTTTTGTTTTTAAACAGACAGTAAATGCAATTTTCCTTGAAGCTCCTTAAATCCAGTTTCACTACAAAAATCCCACTGAAAGTTACTGCAAGCTTGGAGGGCAATCCCGGTTTTAAAAGCAGCTGATGACTTTGTACATATGACATGACCACGCATTTCAACAGGCTCCTACAAAAACAAAATGGTTATTTGGTTCATGAACCTACCCCCATGGAAAAAAAAAATTCTTAGCCCTGAGTCGCAATCAGAACCTGTATGAGCTGCTCTAGAGAATTGCTAATGATTATGTACAGGCAGGCAGATACAGCTTTAGGGTGATTAGAGTCTCCCTTAAGTCATGACAAAATGCATTTCTATTAGAAAGACAAAGCTGAGCTGACACGTGGACACGTTACTTAATTAAATGTACTGAAAAATGTCCCCTGCCCCAGCTCAGAGCAGCTTGACAAAAATTTTAAATAAGCATGCAGGGCTAGATCCCCCCCACTGGTGTAAATTGGCATAGCCCTATTGAAATCAGATGGTGTACTTTTCTAAAATACAGAGCAATGGTCTACAAAAGGTTAGCAGCACGGACTGGAGCCTTTCACTGCTGTTGTAGCTCCCTGGCTGACATCTGACCTGGTTGGTCTTTGCTCATTTTGCAAGTACATGGTAGCACATGCAAAATGCAGTTGGTGATCTTCTTAGCTATTTGGGTACAGACAGAATGTCTTGCTGAATTGCTAACAGAATGTTGGGAATCATTAGGAAAGGGATAGATAATAAGACAGAAAATATCATATTGCCTCTTTATAAATCCATGGTGTGCCCGCATCTGGAATTCTGCATGCAGATCTGGTTGCCCCATCTCAAAAAAGATATATTGGATTTGGAAAAAGTACAGAAAAGGGCAACAAAAATGATTAGGGGTATGCAAAAGCTTCCGTATGAGGAGAGATTGATAAGACTGGGACTTTTCAGCTTGGAAAAGAGACCACAAATCAGGGAGATGTGATAGAGGTCTATAAAATCATGACTGGTGTGGAGTTAGTAAATAAGGAAGTGTTATTTACTCCTCATAACATAAGAATGAGCAGTTATCAAATGAAATTAATAGGCAGCAGGTTTAAAACAAGCAAAAGGAAGTATTTCTTTGCACAATGCACAGTCAACCTGTGGAACTCTTTGCTGAAGGATGTTGTGAAGGCCAAAACTATAACAGGGTTCAAAAAAGAACTAGGTAAGTTCATGGAGAATAGGTCCATCAATAACTATTAGCCAGGATGGGCAGGGATGCAAAACCATGCTCTGAAGTGTCCCTAGCCTCTGTTTGCCAGAAGCTAGGAATGGGCAACAGGGGATGGATCACTTGATGATTGTCTGTTCTGTTCATTCCCTCTGAAGTACTGGGATTGACCACTGTTGGAAGACAGGATACTAGGCTAGATGGGCCATTGGTCTGACCCAGTATGGCCATTGCTATGGTCTTATGACAGATGTCCACAAACCCTGCTAGAATTGGTACTCTTGTTGGCTTAGCAGTGCTGGAGATTCTCATCCCCAAAGTGGCTTTTTTGGTCAGAGTTGAAGCTCATTACCAAGAAGTCAGATCAGTTCAGCGCCACTCACCAGACTGCTGTGAGGGGACTCAGCCACTGGATCCCATATATTTTAAGCTTCTTGAGACTGAAGAAAGTCCAGTCACTGTGATGGGCTCCCTGGGCACACCCTTGGGGGTGCAGATCTTCTACCTGGCATACCCTGCTGGGAGCTAAGACCATAAGGCCCACTGCCCAATCTCTGGCACCAGTGCAGAGCCCTCAGACTCCTCAACAGCTTAAACATAATCTCTCCCAAAACGCCACCTGAAGTTGTGAGCTTTTCGGTTTTACCTGCTCCAGGGGCGTGGGATAAGATAAAAACATGCCCTATGGAGACCTTGCACAGGATTCTAACACATCATTGCTCTCTCTTTAATAGCACAAGACACTGACAGAGGTACACAAAAATTAGTCAAACCTACCCCCATTGTCCTGCCTCAGTTTTCTCCCCATTTCTCACAGACCATTTCTCGTGCTGGAGTCAGGGGGTGCCCTCATTTGTGTTCTGAACAACTGAGCTGTCTTCCCCCAGCTTGTCTCCTTTAACCTCATCTGCTTCAGCCCCTTCTCCTTTCCTGCCCAAACTTTTAGTCTTGTAATTATAATCAATGCGACAGTGAGTCTTCTGCAAAGCAATCATATAATCAAAATGAAGCAGAAGTAGAACTGTAAGTCAGAAATTACAGTAAAAAAACACAGTAACTGCATATGAAAGAACTTTTGTGACAGGAGAGTCAGACTGAGTTAGAGCTGCTCTTTTTAAAATAGTTCTTTTTGTATTGAAGTTATTGGGGATACTCATCGTCTTGCACTTCTTCAGTTTTTAAGAAAGCCACTGTGGGAAGACAACAATTAGCTCCGCTAATGAAGGGACTAGTTGAGACATACGTCACCCGCCAGTGCTGTCTGTAGGTAAAAGGGATTTGCAATCAACCAGCACCACTTGTGAACTAGAGCTTTCAGGTTTGATTTGAACCTAGACCTACTGGGGCCAATTTCAGAGGGGGTGAGCACCTGCAGTTTCCATTGACTTTGGTTGGGAGAAGTGGGGGATTTGCAAAAGCACCTGACAGATTCAGGCACATGGATCTCTGACTTTCAGCAGGCTTGTGCTTTAAATCCTGTAGGTGCTTTTGAAAAGCTCCTCTGTGAGGGTTCACTACCTCTGAAAATCAGATCCAGGTTTATTTTTTGTTTGACAATGCAGCAGTGATACAACCCTGTAGACTGCAATAGAATATGCTGCCTGGAGTGCAGGGGACTGGACTAGATGACCTATAGAGGTCCCTTCCAGGCCTACACTTCTATGAATCTCTGCTTGAATCTTGCAGCCACTTTACCCATTTTTTCATACCTCATAATAGTCTGCACTTGTGAAGAAATAAATGAAAGTACACTTGTAAATGAATTTTAAGTCAATGATGCATAGAGGCTTTACACTCGTACGAAGAGCCTCTTCTACATTCTTTCCCTGATGCGTGGCCTGACCAAGACAGTTTCATTTGAGTGCTTGTTTAGTCTAAGCTTAGAAAAACCTGCAAAAAGAAAGGATACCAGCTAAACATGCTGCAGGCTTGCTTCCAACTACAATCCAAACCTTGCTCTGCTAGGAGTCGGACTATCTGACCCTGCCCAGCAGTACCACCTCTTCTGTTCTAATCCAGGTTTGCTGTACTTCCTCCCAAAAGGAAATGTTGCACCTGCTGACTGTGGTCTCACTGACTAACTGGAACTAACCCTCGTGTATAAGGAAAGCAGGATTCTGCCCATTAAAGTGAATGCTCTTTGGTGGCAGGGACTGTCTTTTTGTTCTGTGTTTGTACAGCACTTTGCACAATGGAGCACTGATCCATGCTTAGTGCTCCTAGGAGCTATGGCAATACAAATAAGAAAGACAATAAGAAACTGACAGATTTGTGTAAATTGTTTGCAGATTACTTCAGCCCTTGGGGCACGCATTATCTGGCAGAGGGCACTAAGCGAATGGCCTCATGTGCTTGGAAAGGAGAATCCGTTCAATAACCAAATCGAAGATGTGTTCAAAGATCAAGGGGGACATTGAATTCATATTGCTGCAGCCATGCAATGCTGTTTATTCCTAGCAGTGCCTTCCAAAATGCAAACAAATGAAACAAAGCCAGCCTCTTTTGTCCAGTGTAGCAGTGTAAAGAGCCAGTAACTGTACAGCTGACATAACAGCCTTCTTCATGAGTGAGTAACCTCTGCTTCAGCTTTGGTTATGCGTTCACTAGAGAGTCATGAAAATGATTCAATGGATGTTTGCTGACAGAGTTATTTAACCACACCAGTTTGCAAATCCACATCAGGGTTTTCTCTGCCCCTACTAAATGGAAGAAGCCTACCTCAGATTTCTTCAGTGATCTCCCGGTGGATAATTTCAAATGGTTAATCTGATCAGACAAAAACTCATTGATGTTGCCATAAATTGTGTGTTCTACATGGTTGCTGTGACTGTGTCAATCTCTTATTAAAACTGCTATTTGCTTATTAAAAATGTGCCGTGGATGACTATGAAGCAGAATTGTCTTTGCCTGGCAGCACTAATTCCATCTGATTGGTCAGATAGTAAGTAGGGTCCACCTTGACACCCCTTTATGCTTTTGGAAAGAAGATATTGCTTTTCAAGAGTTTAAGTATATTATTATTTATACTGTGTGTGAGCTATCCTGGGCAGTCACACAGCCAAATATCCTGCAGCCTTTACTCACATGAGGAAGCTATCGAAGCTAAGAAGGGGTCTACTTGGGTCAAGACGCTATATATATAAGTGACGGAGGGTTGGGCCCATTGGTAGCAGTGATATCACTGCTACATTTACCTGCTTGCCATCCTGTGAAACAAAATCAGTTACAAAAACAGGGTTACTTACCAGTAACTGTTGTTCTTCGAGATGTGTTGCTCATGTCCATTCCAATATAGGTGAGTGCATACCACCATGCACAGGTTCCCGGAACATTCTTCCTCTGAGCAGACCCCGTAGGGTCGGCTTAGGCGCCCCTCCGGAGTACCGCGCTCATGACGCCCAACTCCAGCAGCGGGGACGGAGGGTGGGTATAGAATGGATATAAGCAACACATCTCGAAGAACAACAGTTACTGGTAAGAAACCCTCTTTTCTACTTCGAGTGATTGCTCATATCCATTCCAATATAGGTGATTAAATAGCCATACTTTGGAGGTAGGTAGGAGTTACCGGTGAGCTGTCCTCAGCATGGCTCTGCCGAATCCCGCGTCCTCTCTCGCTTGCTGCACGATGGCATAGTGGGATGTAAAGGTGTGCACCAACGACCAGGTGGTAGCTTTGCAGATGTCCTGCAGGGCACCCTCTCCAAGAAGGCCGCAGTCGAGGCCTGGGCTCTGGTTGAGTGTGCTGAAACAGCTCATGGAAGCGGTACATTCGCCTGCTCATAGCAGCACTTAATGCAGGTGGTGATCCACATGGAGATGCGCTGGGTGGAGACAGGTGATCCTTTCATCCGGTCCGCCACTGCCACGAAGAGCTGCATCGACTTCCGGAACGGCTTTGTCCTATTGATGTAGGCGGCCAGGGCCTGTCTGACATCCAGGGAGTACCATCTCCGCTCCTCCTCCGACCCGTGCGGTTTGGGAAAAAACACGGGGAGGAAGATATCTTGGTTATAGTGAAATTGGGAGAACACCTTAGGCAGGAAGGCTGGATGGCGTCTCAACTGCACCTTACCATTGTACAACACCATGTAGGGGGGCTCCGAGGTCAAAGCTCTAATCTTGGAAACCCTTCTAGCCAAGGTTATGGCCAACAGGAAGGCTACCTTCCACGATAGGACAAGCAGAGGGCATGTAGCCATGGGCTCAAAGGGGGGGGGCCCCGTTAGGCCGGAGAGGACCAGGTTAAGATCCCAGGGAGACACCGGGTCATGGTCCTGTGGGTAAAGCCTCTCCACCCCCTTGAGGAACCTGACTGACATGGGGTGGGAGAACAGGGATCTCCCCTCCAGCGGCTGATGGAAAGCTGAAATGGCCACCAGGTGGACTTTTAGAGAGGCCAGTGCTAACCCCCGGAGTTTTAGCTGGAGCAGGTACTCCAGGATCGCCTGAATAGGTGAGAGGCTCGGGCCGGACGCCCCGGGACTCCGCCCAGCAAGTAAACCTTCTCCACTTGGCCCGGTACATGACCTGTGTTGAAGGTTTCCTGCTGCCCAACAGGATTTGTTGGACCTGCGCCGAGCAGGCTCTCTTCCCCTCCGTCAACTACAGAGGCCCCAGGCTGTCAGCTGCAGGGAGTCCAGGTCTGGGTGGAGCAGATGACCGTGGTCTTGGGAGAGCAGGTTGTGCCATCTTGGGAGCTCCACTGGTGGGGCGATCGACAGGTCTAGCAGCATATTGTACCAGAGCTGCCTCAGCCAGGCTGGGGCAATGAGTATTATGTGTGCTCTGTCCCTCAAGAGGACCTTGGGCAGGAGCGGCATGCGGGGGGAACGCGTACATGAGGGTCCCCTTCCGAGGCACATGTCAGAGATGGAGCCCGGCTCGTGACCCTGAAGGGAGCAAGCCCTCGGGCATTTCCTGTTCCAGGATGACGTGAACAAGTCCAGTTGGGGAACACCCCACTTGCAGAAAATGAAAGTCACCAGTGACCAGTCGTGGCGGGGTAGAAACGACCTGCTGAGGCAGTCCGTCTTGTCGTTCCTGACCTCCCCACCCCCACCCGGGAGGTGAGAGGTAGATAAGTCGTGCCTCACTGAGAAGTCCCATAGTTGAATGGCCTCCTGGTAGGGGGCCGAGGAGCGCCCCCCCCCCCACATGGCTGTGGTGTTGTCCGTCAGCACCTGCACCACCCTGCCCTTCAGAGGAACACCTTGCAGGCCAGCCTGACTGCCCTGAGTTCTTTTACATTGATATGGAGGTGCTTCTCCTCCTCCGACCACAGCCCTTGAGTGCCCAGGTCGGCACCAATGTGGGCTCCCCACCCCACATCCGAAGCGTTGGAGATCAGGGTGACCAACGGGGCCAGAGCCTTGAAGGGGACACCCCCTCAACACCACCCCAGGGGGTCCTCCACCAGTTCAGGGAGGCCAGGACCCACGGTGGAACCGTGAGCACCCTGTTCAAGGGGTGTCCACTCGGTGCACACTCCAAGGCCAACCATGCATGGAGCAGCCTGACTTTGAGGCGAGCCAGCCTCACCACAGATGTGCAGGCTGCCATGTGCCTTAACAGCTGTAGGCAGTGCCTGACTGTCGTCATGGGGCACCGGTGCAGCTGGGCGATAATCGTGAACTCTGCGCTGCACCAGAGTAGATTTTTTGCTCGTTTATGAGCAGCCCCAAACTTGTTGCATGTGGCACAGGTGAGGGCCACACTGTCCTGTACGTGGGCCCTGGACCTGCCCCAGATTAGCCAGTCATCCAGGTAAGAAAAAATCTGCACCCCCCAGCGCCACAAGTTGGCCGCCCCGACCACCGTACACATGGTGAATACTTTGGGGGCAGACGAGAGGCCAAAGGGCAGGGCCGTAAACTGGTAGTGGGACCCAGCTACCATAAACCAAAGGAAGGGCCTGTGGCTGGGAAGGATGGAAATATGCATCCTTCAAGTCGAGGGCGGCATAACAATCTCCTGGATCCAAAGCAGGCTAGGGAGACCCTGTGGGACCTAAGCCACTTGATAAATTTGTTTAGTCGGTGTAGGTCTAATACAGGCCTCAGGAAGTATCTGGAATAGAATCCTCTCCCTATTTCGTGTGGTGGGACCGCTTCTACTGCCCCCAGATCAAAGAAGGATGTTTACCTCCTGTAAGAGAAGTTGCTCGTGAGCAGGGTCCCTGAAGAGGGATGGGGTGGGGGAGGTTGTTTGGAGAGAAGGCTGTAAACTGAAGGGCATATCCTCAGGGAACTATTCTGAGGACCCAACGGTCTGATGTTACGTTTTCCCATTCTGCAGAGAAGGGCTTTAGCCTGTCAAGAAAGGGATGGGTGCCACCCTTGGGCACACCATCAAAATTGCTTTTTGTTACCTGGCCTCTTAGGGGGGCCCTTGCTGGGAGGTTGAGGACGAGTTAAGCCGATTGCGTGGCCCAAATCCCCTATTCCTAGCTCTGCCGCAACTGGGCTGAAATGATCTAGGCGGTGGCCTAGGTGGTTGTTGGGGCTGTGGTCGTGACTGGCGCCTCGAGGCCTGAGATGTATAGAGGCCCAAGGAACCCAGCGTGGCTCACAAATCCTTATAGGCATGCAGCTTTTCATCGGTCTTATCCGAAACCAGGCCCAACCCATCAAAAGGGAGGTCCTGTATCGATTTGTGAAAGCCACGAGGCCTGTAACCACAAACACCGCCTCATGGCGATGGTGGAGGCCATGGCCCTGATTGCCATGTCTGCTGCATCGCTGGCGGTTGGTAGTGCCGCCCCAGCCACCGTGATTCCCTCCTCCAGGACCGTGGCAAAGTCCACCACTTGGTCCTCGGGCAATGCTTTTGCAAACCGTCTCATGGAGTCCCAGAGGTTAAAATTATAATTGGCCCAATAGGACCTGGTGGTTAGCAATGCAAAATTGTAAGGCCCCACTGGGGTAGACTTTCTTCCCAAACAAATCCATTTTTTGTTTTCGGGAATGGGGCCTTGATACCCCTGCCTGTCCCTAGAACATCAGTGCTGCCACACATGGTGCTGATGGGAGGAAGCACACTGTGATGAACTCACTAACTAACTATACACAACAAAGCTGTAACAGGGGAAAGTACTTGTGAGAAGCAAGAGACGTTCCAGCAACCATCATGGGCGGAAAGAAGGAACTGAGGGGCCGTGAGGTCGGCAGTGCCTCCTATACCGCGGCATGAGCGCAGTACTCCAGGGGGCACGAGATCTGACCCTCCAGCATCTGCTAAGGGGAAAAAAAGTTCCAAGAACCCATGTACAGTGGTGTGCACTCACCTATATTGGAATGGATATGAGCAATCACTCAAAGCAGAAAACAAGGTTACTTACCAGTAACTGTTGTTCTTCGAGATGTGTTGCTCATATCCATTCCAATGTAGGTGTGTGCGCGCCCCGTGCACAGATTCCTGGAACTTTTTTCCCTAGCAAGCCCCGCATGGCCAGCTCAGGCGCCCCCTGGAGTGCCGCGCTCATGTCGCGGTATAAAGGGCGCTGCTGGCTGCGCGGGTCCCCAGTCCCTTCTTTCTGCCAACTCCGACAGCGGGGACGGGGGTGGGTTTGGAATGGATATGAGCAACACATCTCGAAGAACAACAGTTACTGGTAAGTAACCTTGTTTTCTCTCTTCGAGTGATTGCTCATATGCATTCCAATGTAGGTGATTGCGTAGCCGTACCTTGGAGGAGGGTAGGAGTTATCGGTGACCTGCTCTAGACAGCACGGCTCTGCCGAACCCTGCGTCTTCCCTTGCTTGTTCCACGATGGCGTAATGCGACGTGAACGTATGGACTGACGACCAGGTCGCTGCCCTGCAGATGTCCTGCAGGGGAACCCTCTAGAAAGGCTGCGGAAGAGGCCTAGGCCCTAGTGGAGTGTGCTCTCACCGGCCCTGGGAGGGGTACTCCTGCCTGCTCATAGCATGCTTTAATGCAGGCAGTAATCCACTTGGAGATGCGCTGGGTGGAGACAGGCAAGCCCCTTATCCTATCCGCCACAGCCACGAAGAGCTGTGTCGACTTCCGGAAAGGCTTGGTCCTCTCGAGATAGAAGGCCAAGGCTCGCCTGACGTCCAGCGAATGTCCCTTCCTTTCCTCCTCCGACCCATGGGGTTTGGGAAAGAACACAGGAAGGAAAATGTCCTGGTTACAGTGGAACTGAGACACCACCTTAGGCATAAAAGCCGGGTGAGGCCTCAGCCGGACCTTATCCTTATAAAAAACCGTGTAGGGGGGCTCCGAGGTTAACGCCCTCAGTTCGGAGACCCTTCTGGCCGAGGTGATAGCCACTAGGAAGGCCACCTTCCATGACAAGAGTAGAAGGGAGCATGTAGCCAAGGGCTCGAATGGGTGACCCATCAGCCCGTTAAGGACCAAGTTGAGGTCCCAGGGTGGCACCGGGTCCCGCACCTGAGGGAAAGTCCTCTCCACCCCCTTAAGGAACCTCACCGACATAGGGTGAGAAAACAGGGAGCGGCCCTCCATGGGTTGGTGGAAGGCCGAGATGGCTGCCAGGTGGACCTTGAGGGAGGCCAAAGCCAAGCCCTGCAGTTTAAGCTGCAGTAAGTACTCCAGGATGGCCTGAATAGGGGAGATGCTAGGGTGTAACCCTCTCGCTTCTGCCCACCCCGAAAACCTCCGCCACTTAGCCTTGTATGTTACTTGCGTGGACGGCTTCCTGCTGCCCAGGAGGACCTGTTGAACCTGCATGGAACAGGCCCTCTCTCCCTCCGTCAGCCACAAAGTCTCCAGGCGGTAAGGTGGAGGGAGGTCAGGTCAGGGTGCAACAATCTCCCATGGTCCTGGAAGATCAGGTCGCACCGTCTGGGTAGCGGAATCGGTTCGGTGATGGAGAGGTCGAGCAGCATGCTGTACCAATGCTGCCTCGGCCACGCTGGAGCAATCAGGATAACGTCCGCCCTGTCCCTCTTGATTTTTAGGAGGACTTGGGGCAGGAGCGGGACAGGGGGAAAAGCATACATTAACTCCCCTGTCCAGGGAACCAAAAAGGCATCGGACAGAGAGCCCGGCTCGCGACCCCTGAGCGAGCAAAACCTCGGGCATTTCCTGTTCTCCGCTGTAGCGAACAGGTCCAGACGGGGAGAACCCCACCGTTGGAAAAGGGAAGCCACTATGTCCTGGTGTAAGGACCATTCGGGGCGGGGAGAAAAAACTCTGCTGAGGCGGTCCGCCTCGCTGTTTCGTACCCCCGGGAGGTGAGAGGCAGATAAATGAAAACCGTGTCTCACCGCGAAGTTCCAGAGGTGAATGGCTTCCTGGCAAAGTGCCGAGGAGCGTGCCCCCCCTGCCTGTTCATGTAGAACATGGCTGCCGTATTGTCCGTAAGGACTTGGACCACTCTGCCCCTGAGGAAGGGGAGGAAGGCCCTGCAGGCCAACCGGACCGCTCTGAGCTCGCGCACATTGATGTGCAGAGCTCTCTCCTCCAGAGACCAAAGCCCTTGGGTGCCCTGATCGTGAGAAATGTGGGCTCCCCATCCCCGATCGGATGCGTCTGTGATAAGCGTCATAGATGGGGTGAACTCTCTGAAGGGGACGCCCATCATCACTTCCCTGGGGTCCCTCCACCAATCGAGGGACGACAGCACCTGTGGGGGAACCAGGACCACTCTAGTTAGAGAATGCCTGTGTGGTACATACACCGAATTCAACCACGCCTGGAGAGGTCTAAGCCTCAATCGGGCCAGTCTCACTACATATGTAGAAGCCGCCATATGTCCCAACAGCTGCAGGCAGTGCCTGGCTGTTGTCATGGGGGACAAGTGAAGATCCGATATTATGGCTGCCATCGCCTCAAATCTTGCTTGAGGCAGGAAGGCTCTGGCTTGTACTGCATCTAACCTGGCTCCAATAAACTCAATACATTGAACCGGAGTGAGTGTGGACTTTTGCTCATTGATAATCAGCCCCAGTCTAGCACACAAGTCGCGTGTGAGGAACAGACTATGTCTCACATGGGCACTCGACCTCCCCCTGATTAACCAGTCATCCAGGTAAGGGAAGATTTGAACACCTTTACGGCGCAGGTGGGCTACCACCACAGCCATGCACTTAGTAAAAACCCTGGGTGCTGAGGAGAGCCCAAAGGGTAGGGACCGAAACTGATAATGGTGTCCCGCTACCACAAACCTCAAAAACCGCCTATGGGCCGGTAATATCGAGATGTGAAAGTTTGCATCCTTCAAGTCCAGGGCGGCATACCAATCCCCTGGGTCAAGGACCGGAATGATTGTGGCGAGAGAGACCATACGAAACTTAACTCGCCTAATATATCTATTTAGGCCACGGAGGTCCAGAATGGGCCTAAGGCCTCCCTTCGCCTTGGGGATTAAGAAATATTTAGAATAAAAGCCCCTGCCCTCTTCGGCCAGTGGGACTTCCTCCACTGCCCCCAACGTGAGGAGCGACCCAATCTCCTGCACCAGGAGCTGAACCGAGGCCGGATCCCCAATGGGGGACAGCCTTGGGGGGGTGTTGGGAGGGGAGGTTGTAAACTGGAGGGCATACCCTTTAGCAATCACCTCCAGGACCCAGCGGTCCGTAGTGATGGCTTCCCATTCTGAAAGAAAAGGGCGAAGCCTGTCCCCAAATGGCCGACCAGGATCCCAGAGAGAAGGAAGAGTACTACCCTCCTGCTCTGGGTCAAAAACGTTTATTAGCCTGATTACCCCCTTTTGCAGGCCCATGCTGGCCCCTCGCAGAGGACCCCTGGCGGCCTCCCCTGCTGGGACCGCGGTAGCGCTCACGACCCCTCCTCTGCTGGGGTGGTCGAGGAGCCGGCCTAGGCGGGGGCGGTGGTTGCCCTTGGACCTGCGGTCTGGACTGCTGCCTGGAGGCCTGAGGAGTATACAACCCCAGAGACTTCAGGGTGGCCCGAGAGTCCTTGAGAGCGTGGAGCTTGTCGTCTGTCTTTTCCGAAAACAGACCCAGGCCATCAAACGGCAAGTCCTGGATAGCCTGCTGAACCTCTTGAGTGAGGCCAGAGGCTTGAAGCCACGAGCAGCGGCGCATCACCACCGCCGAGGCCATTGCCCTACTGGCTGTGTCAGCCGCGTCGCTAGCCGCCTGCAGCGCAGCGGTAGCCACCGCAGATCCTTCATGCAGAACCGTGGAAAAATCCGCCTCCTGGTCAGGGGGCAGCTGGGAAGCAAACCTCTGCATCGAGGCCCACAGGTTCTTATTATACTTCCCAAACAAGGCCTGGTGGTTCGCTACTCTAAACTGCAGCGCCGCAGTAGAGTAGATCTTCCTCCCGAACAAGTCCAGTTTACGGCCCTCCTTGTCCTTAGGGGTGCTACCCTGACCCCCTGACGGTCCCTCTGGTTGGCCGCATCGACCACCAGAGAGCTGGGCGCAGGGTGGCTGTACAGAAATTCAAAGGGTTCCTTGGGGACATAATATTTCCGTTCCACCCCCTTAGAGGTGGAAGGCAGGGAGGAAGGGGTCCGCCACAGCTTCCTCGCTATCTTCATGACATTGTCATGCACTGGCAAGGTCGCCCGGGAGGGTCCCAGAGAGCCCGAGGGCCCAAAGAGGGAGTCCTCCTCCTCAGACATGAGCTTAAACTCCATGCCCAAGTTCTCAGCAGCCCTCTTTAGGAGGTCTTGGTGGGCCCTGAAGTCAAACAGGGGCCCTTTACGATCCCTTGCTGCTGCCTCATCCGGTGACGATGAGGAAGAGAAGGGTAGGGGTGCGGAAGAGGGTCCCTCCCCAGGGTCCGAGTCCTCCGAACCCTGCTCATGAACCTTAGGGGCCGGGGGGACTGGGGGGGCCACCACAGAGTGCAGTGACACCGAGCCCTGGGGCATAGAGGCATTCCAGGGTCCCCAATACGGCCACTGCCAAGGTCCCTGGGCCCACCCCGCAGCCTGCAGGGAAGGCTGATGCAGCCGCACCGCCCTAGTGTCACCAGAGCCCCCCGTGCGTCGCTTATGTCGCCGACGCGTGGAGCGGTCCGATGAGGACGACGTGGACCGGTGCCGACGTCTGCGGTGCCGGCGATGAGAGGAGGACGGGGACGACGATGACGACGCACCCGACCTGCCCCTGCGGCGAGAGGACTTGCGATGCCGCTTGCCCCTCGAGACCGAGAGCGGTGCCGACGATGGTGACGCTGAAGGGAGTCCAGCCGTCCCGAGGTCGGTGCCGGTGCCATCACCGGTGCCGGCTGCAACGGTGCCATCATCGGTGCCGGCTGCAACGGTGCCATCATCGGTGCCGGCTGCAACGGTGCCAGAGCCGGCAACAGTGCCGAAGCAGGCGTCGGTGCCGGGATCGGCAGTGCCGCCAGATGTGAGTCGCTGCCTCTCGAAACGGCCGACAGTGACCTCGATCGGTGCCGGGACGGGCTCCGCACCGTAGATCGTGAGCCTGAATCCCGGTCCCCGCTCGAATCAGAGCTGGATCTGCGGCTCCGGCGACGGACTCGGGACCGCCCACGGTGCCGCGGTGCCGAGTCGCTCGACGACCTAGAGTCGGAGCTCGGAGGGGAGCCGACGCTCTCCGCCCTCCGTGACCGTCTGGCAGGAGACTTAGATTGGGAGCGTCTCCAACCACCGGGACCACCCAGCGTGGGTTTGCCCCGAGACGCGGGTCCCTTGTCCCTCGGCCGAGGGGGGGACGGAGGCGTGGGCAAGGCCATGAAGGCTCGTGCTGCAGTAAACGCCTCCGGCGTCGACGGCCCTTGCAGGTGCACTCCCCCACTACCAGGAGTCGGGGGAGGCAGCCCGCGTGGAGACCCCGGTGCCAGAGTAATCTCAACGGCGCTTGGCTGGGGCATCTCCGTACTTCCTCCACCCTGCGCAGGCCGGAGGGAGATCTTGGGTGCGGCCGAAGGCCGTGCCGTCTTCTTGGCCACTTTAGAGGCCCGCGGCGGTGCCGAAAGCGGTGCCGGTGGGGGGCGCTCCGCACCGACGACACACTCGGTGCCGACGGAGACCGGGACGGCTCGGAAGCTGGACGGAGCGCCGACTCCATTAGAATCGCCTTTAGCCTCGCGTCTCGTTCTTTCTGGGTCCGAGGCTTAAAGGACTTACAAATCTTACATTTGTCTCGACGGTGTTCTTCTCCAAGGCACCGGAGACAGCGGTCATGCGGGTCACTAATAGGAAAGGCTTTAGTACACAAGACACAGTTCTTAAAGCCTGTGGACCCCGGCATGACTCCCAGCAGAAGAGGACCCCGTCCGGGGTCCTAACTTGTCACTACAACTACAAACTAACGAACTCTATAACTACTACTATAACAAGAAACGTTGAAAACAGTCAAACAACTAGGGAATGAGCTACTTGCACACAGCAAGAGGCGATAGTTCCAGTAACCGTCACAGGCGGAAAGAAGGAACTGGGGACCCGCGCAGCCAGCAGCGCCCTTTATACCGCGACATGAGCGCGGCACTCCAGGGGGCGCCTGAGCTGGCCATGCGGGGCTTGCTAGGGAAAAAAGTTCCGGGAATCTGTGCACGGGGCGCGCACACACCTACATTGGAATGCATATGAGCAATCACTCGAAGAGAGAAACAGCAGGTAGCCCCTTTGGGAGCCTCAGTAGACAGGTGGAGGATTGAATGAGTAGCTGCTTGTAGCTAGAGCAGTGGTTCTCCAACTTATTTGATCATGCCCCCCAACCCTTTTTGTGTCTGTAGTTATTTACACCCCTGCCACACCAGTACATATACCACTCTATGCAGCAGCAGTGCCTCACTTGCATCAGTTTTGACGACTTCATTTTTCAGCTGAGTTTTTTTTCTGTTTCACAAAGGAGCCATGATAATAAGCGCAAAAGCAAAACTGCACCTTATGGGCGATGCTTACAGTTGAGTGTGCAAACTGTGTCAGAGCAAACAGATTAACTTACTGCTGGCAATAACGTGGTAAAACACTATGCACGCATCACAGCAAACTGTCAAAATGCACAGTTCCATCTGACCACCTGTCTGGAGAAATCAGCTTTGCTAATTATTCATTGCTGTGGGTAAACTGTGCACAGTAAGTCCCCCCCCCCCCCCCAAGCATTCTACAGCCCCCAGCCCCATTTGAGAACTGCTGCACTGGAGGGTCTCTCCCCACCTCAGCATTGAAATCAGGCAGCATGCAGGAAACTCGGTCTGTTAATAATGCAAGAGCTGTTCTGTGAGTAAAGATGTCTTCAGGCCTTTCAAGCCATCACCTTTCACAAGCAAGGCAGAAACTTAGCCCTGAACTCTCAGTAAAAATCATTTACTAACAACCCTTGGTGGTCAGTTTATCCTAAAAATTCACAAATCCTGGGCATTTACCAAAATCAAATGTTTTTCTAAGAGATATGCTTTAATTCAAAACAGGAATTAACCCCAGGTAAATTCTGTGACTGGTGGTCAGATTAGATGATGGCAATAGTCCATTCTGACTTTAATTTACATTGTCTTTTGTCCAATCCATTTCCTAAAAGTCCATCTGCTAGTCTCCTGTATCAGTGTCAGCAGCAACAGAATTTGAGGAAGATCTGGATGCTTGAGGCACCACAATTTAATTTAGCTAACAAAATGAAACGGAGAACATTTTTCCATCCTTTGGGTCCCCAAATACCCATTGTTGAAGAACATAATTTGAAATATGTCAGTCTCACAAAATTGAGAACCACATGCACAGTTTAGTGGTATTCCCCTTTCAGGTGATCACTAATACCATTAAAAAATTAAAATATCTGTTCCAATCTAAACCATTTTTTCCAGTCCTCTTATGACTAAAATTTAGAAATGCACTATTCTTTTATCCTTCCACTGATAAGGCTAAGCTCCCTTTGTACAATAAGACCTATTCTATAGAGCTCAGTTTTTCCAGGTTTCAAAAACACATCTATAGACATGTAATTTTAGATCCAATCTCTTGCTGTTTTACTATGGCTGAAAACAAGCTAATAGAAGGAGGGGAGTCCCTGGCTTTCAGTTGGGATAAAGATCCTGTTTCTAGCTTTGAAGTTGCAAGATGTCAAATATATCCTGTACCAGTCACTGTGCAGGAATTATGTTGGCAACAGTAGCTTTCTAAGCTGCTTGGGAGTTTGGCAGTTCAAAAAAAAAAAAAAAAAAAGAAAAAGAAAAAGAAAAAAGACTGATAGTGACGCATGCAAATGAAGTGATCAGAGGTTTAAAATAGGGTCCAAAGTTTCCATTCCACTAACATTTAAATTCATGTAGACAGGCCTGATCAAAAAAGTAAGGGCAGTAGTTTTCTGTAACTCACATAGCATTCTGAAGTACCTACATTTCATGTCATCAGTTCCATTCCCCTCAATTTGAGAAAGGTCACCTTTTTGATGCTCCTTTGAGTGTTCCTTATGTTTTGAGGGTTTCTGTTACTGGTGGCCAAGAGAGTCTTGCTTGCAATTTTCTTGGAAGCTGTTCACTTGTGAAAGATAGGTGGACAGACTTGGAGACTGAAGTCCTCTATCCAGATAAATAGAGCATAGACAGTGGAAGTAAATGCTTCATGCTGCCCTCCCAACATGCTTCCATCCTGACCAGGTGGGACCTTCACCACTAATCTCCATGCCTAGTCAACACTTGGTCTCAGATCAAGTTGCCAAGAGGGGTAGAGGTCTCTAGCATGGATTATTTGACCACTGAACTGGAGTGAATATATCAAGCAGATCAGACAATTGTCAGATCATGACAAACTTAGTTTTGTATTGGCCAGATACACCAACAATGCATCTTGTTTTCTATACACATACATGTTGGTCTTCCCCACCATTGGGCACAACCCAATCCACCATCTATATGTGGATTAGACACTTCCTTCAGAGCCACTTCTCTCCCTTTCAATGTACAAGTATATTTCTATTACGCAGACAATCCATTTGTGAGAAAAGTTACTCAGTGTTTTTATTCTTTACATAAAGGGAATAAAATAAATCTTAATACATCATTCTGAAATATTTAAAGACATCAAAAAAAAGATTCAAGAGTGACAGTACAAAATGACAGGATGAAAAAGATATGGTTGACAGAATTTAGTCTTTGAAGTGTGAAAATTTAACAGCCTGTAGCAATTAAAAGTACACTACTGCACTCACAGTAGTGCTATAGTACTTTACACTAAGCCCAGGGGAAAGCTTTTGTGAACATTGCATATTTGGACTTTAACTGAGCAGTTTGGCCATTTTACTGATGGCCTGAAGTACAGTTTTACCTGCACTTACAGACAACATCTCTGATATACTTCTGACCAGAAAAGAATTAGTTGGTATATAGCAGCTTTGTAGAGTTTTATAGAAAGAACAATTTTACAATATATTTTCCTGGTGCTGAAATGCAGAATAGTGAGAATTATAGTCTGTACAAATCATGAGATTCAGGAAGCACACATTTGGGAAGTTTGAAACTTAATTTATAAAACCCTAGTAAAATACTCAAGACATTTTATTTCTATGAAAATGTGCAACATACTGCATACATAATTAAACACCTGTAAACCACAAAGCGTGTGCTACGCACTTGCCCATAAACTGGTTTGTATAAGAAATGGTAGACAATTTTAAGAATGTAAGAAACAGTTATGGATATATATCTGTACATTTTTGTTCTGACCACAAGTAGTTTACACTTTCAAGAAATGAAAGTTTACACTGCATGTTGTAAAGTGCACAAAACTGGCAACTTTTATGCCTAATGAAGAATTTCTAAAAACTCAAAAGCATTGAAGTTCCTGCTTCAGCACCCTACCTATTAAACTGTAGGATCTCTGATGAGTCACTATTCCTTACAGGAATAGAATACAGTTAGCTAGTATGCTTGTGTTTTACAAGAAATTTCTGATTTCCTGTAATAAACCTAAGTCCTGATTTAGCTGTTTCAAAAGAAACTGATATTTTAATAGAACATACTGAGCTGTATAGATTTCCAAAAAAGTGGAGGTTTATATTAATATTTGCCACATTCAAATAAAGAGCTGAATTGCTTCCCATCACACTCATAAATGCTAGGAAAAGAGCAGTTAAAATTCTAAATAGAGAAATAAAAATACTGCATAATATAGTCCTGTATCATGGCACATACTCTTTCATATTTAAAGCATAAGGTATAATAAGTAATCCAGAGGACCTTAGACAATCCTACATATTAAAGGATTTATAATGTAGTTTGTGTTTGTTTTCTCGTACACAAAATCTCGTGGCAATTTTCCTCATAGTTCAAGGCTTTCCAATAGGTTTATAGCACGCATCAGGCTGCCACATACGAAGGTCAACAAGAACCTGGTTGAGTTTTTGCATCCAAAGATTACGCTCTTCTTTAGTATCAGCAGATAACCAGTTCCTAAAAGAAGAAAATCAATTGAAAGAATCTGTTGCACATCCTTCTCTCTCTATCCAAGTCACTAAGACCAACCATCCTTCTGAAAAATTCCTAATAAACCTCCAACAAACCAAGCCCCAGAGCTCCAAAAAGAAGAAAAATCAAACTTAAGTCTACCACACAAAACACAGCTACGCAAAAGGGCTGTCAGACAAACTACAGAACACTAGTACTGCTCTCAAAACTGGATGTGACCAGAATAGCAAAACAGAACTAAACAAAATGGTTCAAAGCTTAACGCACTTAGGCCTGGTGTACACCAGTGGCTCTCAACCTTTCCAGACTACTGTACCCCTTTCAGGAGCTGATTTGTCTTGCATACCCCAAATTTCATCTCACTTAAAAAACTATCTGCTTACAAAAAAAAAAAAAAAAAAAAATCAGACACAAAAAATACAAAATAGTGTCACAAGCACACTATTACTGAAAAATTGCTTACTGTCTCATTTTTACCATATAATTATAAAATAAATCAATTGGAACATAAATATTGTACTTACATTTCAGTATATAGAGCAGTATAAACCAGTCATCATCTGTATGAAATTTTAGTTTATATTGACTTTGCTAGTGTTTTTTATGTAGCCTGTTGTAAAACTAGGCAAATCCCTAGATGAGTTGAGATACCCCCTGGAAGATCTCAGCGTACCCCTGGTTGAGAACCACCAGTCTCCACTAGAGTTATGTTAACTATATAAGTGTCTACACTAAAATGGTGCTCTGTCAAATGTAAGTTGCTTGCTACATCGACCTAATAACTCCACCTCTGTGAGAGGGGAATGCTTAGGTCGATGTAGGTAGGGCAATGCAGTGTCTGTGTAGATACTACATTACTTACATTGTCTGTTGGCTGTCAGCCCCACCACCACCTCTTCTTTTGCCCCAAACTGGGAGGCAGCGGGGCTCAAAGCAGGAGCCCGCCCCCTACCCTGGGTCTGGGCTCAATTTCCCAGCAGGGTGCCTACCAGCAGTGAAACTGACATTCTTGTCAGTTTCATGGCTATTATTTCACATTTGGTCTCCAGCTCATCCCTGGGGTTGGGAGCTCTGCAGCGGTGAGCCCTGCGCGGTGGGCAGTGTCCCACTTGTCGTTGCAAGCGCTCCTGGTGAGGATGCACAACACTGGCAGAAGAAGGATAGTCTGGACACCAACAGATTTAATTACTGCGGTGGCTGTAGGTTGTCCTAACTTAAGTCAACCTAATTTTGTAGTGTAGACAAGCCCTTAGTGTCTTAATGTGGCAGTTAATAATGGTCCAATTCAAATTTTGAAATTCAACAGCCTTGTAGCCTGCTAATATCAATCCTAATAATCTGCAGAAAGGTCACAGCATTTTAAAGCACAAGAGTCATATTTATTCACTTACTTGGTAACACAGAGAGTGTCTTTGCACTGGCTGACCAGAGTCTCTTTGTCATCTTCCCTCTGTGGTCGGACAGTGATTAGCTCAAAAGTGTTGGGTCGGGCACAGAACTCTCTATTGGCTGGTTCAATCTGACGATTAGTGCAGTTAGCCAAGTTTATCCGGCCCATAGGATGCTGAAAGTTAGTGGAAAAGTCAGGTCATGGCGATCAGGATTTATAATTCTACATAGCACTGCTTGCCAAAAAGGTACCATATTACATGCACCCAGAACAGATTTTCTACCCATACATAAACAGGGTTCACTTCACCCAAAAGTGAAACAGCCATATCTGAAGTGAGAGACTGCAGATACAGTGGAATAAGCAAGCCCTCCCCTGCCATGTACTCCACATCTGCAGAATACAACACCTGCTCCAGAATTGTGCTCCAGAATATCAGATTTTTAAAATGGAGCTAAATTTCTAACCCCATTAGTGGGCTTGACAAAATTTGATGTACTTTTAAAAAATAATTTCAATGTATGTTAATGTTAACTTTTAAGCATGTTTTTAGATGTTTATTTACATTTTCAGAGTTGCATAATATTATGTGGGGGAGTTAGTGTCACAATTATTGAAAGTGACAGTTGTCAACATCACGTGTCAATATACCCAAAATAAATATCCTTACATCAAACTAAGTTCAAGTAGCATTTTTCTTACTTTACATATCTGTAACTTTCAATCCTTATCTATGGAAAAAATTTTGTTGGTTTGTGGGTGCACCGTGAAATTGATATTTACCATACAAACAAAAAAATCAAAGTCTTCCAAACCTACTTCAATCAGAAAGATAGCTTTGGAAATATGAATCAAAATTGATGCAGTGGTGCCTGCCCAAATCTGCAGAAAGCCTGAAACAGCTTTGAGATGTAACCTGCACCATTCATTTCAGTGGACACCATGATTCTGTAGCCACAGGATTCAGTATATTTTCCAAGATGACCTGCATGCAACTGCCTCTTGGATCTTTAGCTTTCCCAACAAGGGAAAGTTAGTTTTTATTATGTTGTATGATCCCTGCACTTCTCCAGAGGCAGAACTGTAGACACGATTTGCAGCTAGGGAGCCAGGAGAACAAGGAGGTTAGGGTCCACAAGCTGAGCAGATAAGCCATTGAAGGGATTTCCCTTGGACACAAGGGGAAGAAGGGTCTGAGCTGGGATACCTGAACAACTAGGGAGGTGTTTATTTAAGAAGGCCAACCTAAGACGACCTATGGTTTAAAGTAATCACTGACTAATTTTAATATTATATGAGCCATAATTCTGTTTGGGAATAAAGGACTGAGATAGACTAAGTTAACATTGCCATGGAATTTAGCGGTTCTTCCCATGGTATACAGAAGGTCTTATGTATAGACCAATAGGAAGAACAGTGACTTACAGTTATAAACAAAAATGACATGCTGTTAATAATGTAAACTATTACCATAGCTACCCCAACCTCAGTTATTAGAAAGAAAGAGGCAATGATAAAAACCAAGGAAGCAATCCTAAAGCTCCTTTGAGAGGTAAGGAGAAATGGAGGTTACTGTAACTGGAGGTTCTTTGAGATGCATGGTCCCCATCTGGATTCCAAACATGGGTGTGCATGTGCGCCATGCGCCAGAACTGTTCATAACAGTATTTGTCAACCCATGTGTGCGTCGGCCACAAGGTGTGACCAAGGTCTTATGAGGCTGCGTGGGTCGAAGCCCCTTCAGGTCCCTCTTACCAAGAGGCAGAGCCCATAGCAGAGCAGAAGGAGGGTGGGATTGGAATCCAGATAGGGACCACACATAATCAAAGAACCTCCAGTTACACTAAGTAACCGCCATTTCTTCTTCGATTGCTAGTCCCTGTGTGGATTCCAAATGTGGGCAGCGTAGTGAGCAGTTCTCAGCATGGAGGTGGAAGCGAGGGCTCATCAGAAATGAGAATCTGCAGCACTGCGTGGTCAACAGCTGCACCCGGTGCTGCCAATGGAGCAATGAGTGGTGCAAGTGTGGACAGAGGACTATGTGGCTACTTCACAAATGTCCTGTTACAGAAATCCTCCCTACTGACGGTCGGTGGTTGCTTGCACTTGTGTGGAGTGAGCAGTGATGCCAGATGGCAGAGAGACTCGGGAAAAGGAGTAACACTCCTCGATGTAGTGAGAGATCCACTTGGAGAGATGCTGAGATGAAAGGGCATGGCCCTTCCAACGTTCTGCAATGGCGATGAAAAGCTTGGATGTGGTCTGGAAATTGCATGTGTGTTGTAGGTAGAAAGCTAATGTACAACAGACATCAAGGGAGTGCAGTGTCTGCTCTCTCTGAGCCGTGTGGCTTTGGATAGGAGGTTGGGAGATGAATGGATTGGTTAAGATGGAACGGGGAGACCACCTTAGGTAGGAATTTAGGATGGAGTCATGAAGGACAAGGTTCCTTATGGCAGGTCTGCCATCATCACCACCAGCTCGCTAATCCGGCAGGCTGATGTGATCGCCACCAAAAATATTGCCTTCATGGAGAAATGGGTGAAGGAGCAACTAGCCAGCAGTTCGAAGGGCGGCTCGGTGAGCATTGAGAGGACAAGCTTCAGGTTTTGAGGAAAGAGGAAGAGGATGGAGGGCTTTCCAGACCAAGGGGAAGGTGTGGAGGAGACCACGGAGGAAACGGATCAAGATGGATTTTCCATATTTAGCCACCCTATCAGTTGGTGGAAGGATGGCACTAAGCACCGCTAGGTGGACCCAGATGGAGTGGGTAAGGCCCAACTGTCAATGGTGGAGTAGGTAGTCAAGGATAGTGGGGATAGAGACTGGGCTCAGAGGGTGATAGTAACTGCTTGCCCAAACCATGAAGGGTTTCCGCTTCGCTTGGCAGATGCCCATCTACTAGAGCATGTTGCCATGAGAAAGGACGTCATGTACCAGTGTCAAGTGTGTGTGTTGTCTACTTGTGAGCCCCATCCAAATACTAGGCTGTGAAGTGAAATGGTTCCGGGTTGGAGTGCTAGAGCCAGCCGTGTTGCTGTGTGAGGAGATTTGGGAGATGTAGAAGGTGAATCAGTGGGTAAACTGAGAGATGAAGAAAATCAGTGAACCAAACACTGGCAAGGCCAGAAAGGAGCAATGAAGATGAGCCCTGCACAGTCACATCGTATTTTGCGGATGACCTGTTAAAGGAGTGATATGGGGAGGCATAGTGTAGGTAGGATGACCAAGGGAGGAGATGTGCATCCCCCAAGACCCTTGTCCAAGAGTGCCCTGGAGTAAAAAAGTGGGAGCTTGCAGTTGGCAGGAGTCACAAAGATTGCTAGCTTGCGAGGAGGTTTCGTAAGGTATGGATGGTGGTCAGGAGATGCTCCCAGGACGACGCAACTAGGAACCAGTCCAGATATGGGAACGAGTGGTTGAGATGTCCTGCGGGTCCTTCATGTCCTCCATCAGTATATTAAGGTCCCTTGCAAAGTGTCAGAGCAGGTCCTGGTATTGACCACGGTCATCCGGGGGAGAAAAGGAGGGTGGGATGAGTGTCTGATCCAGGGAGGAAGACCCTCCTGTGGGGAGCGGTGGCTCCATGAGTTATGTTGGTGTCGCTGATTGAACGCACCAGTGAAAAGGCAGGTTACTGCTCAGAGGACCACTCTGAATTGGAAGATTGGTCCTGAAATGGCACTGCTTGCTGGTCCGACATTACAGGGCTCAGAGTAGTGGCTTTATAGAACGGCTCATCCACCGGTGATGGAGAGCATATAGTTCCTGCGAGGACGTGGTGGGGAACATGCATACAGTAGAAGAAGTTCTGTCATAGACGTTAGGGATGACAGGCAGCCAGGAGTGCTTGGCACCAGGAGTAGGATTCCTGATGGTCCCAGTGGTGGGGTGGAGCCGCTGCTGGAGGCGGCAGTTCCACAACAGAAGTCTAGGATGACACCAGTTGGTCTTGACGATGTTTCAACTTGTGCTACGTCCAAGACTTATTGGGTGGAGGAGCAGCTGAGTCATCATGTGACTTCTCACCTGACCTGGCACAGAACGGGGAGGCAATGCTGCATTTGGAGGTGGTCCCTCTCAGGAAGCCACCCTTGTGCCCATGCACGTGCTTCTTATGACCACGGTGCTGCTTCGATGCTGCTGCCAGTACGGCCAGAGCAGAGGATGCCGCTCTGGGTGGAGCCAGTAAAGCGCTCACTGGCAGTGAGGCTGAACACTCCAGTGGATCCGCCGGCGTGCCAGCCAAGTGCACACACGGGTGCATTGCTTTCTCCATAAGGTGTATTTGGAGTTGGGGCTCTTGAGCCTCACGAGTCCACCGTGGGAAGGAGTGGAATGGAGCAGCTGTTGATGTCGTGGGTTTTGCCCAGATAATAGACACAACACTACTGTTCATTGTTCACGAAAAAGCAGTGCAGGCATGATGCATAACTTTTAAAGCCAGCTTGTCAGGTCATAGTCCCCTTAAGCGGGTGGGATACCCCACATGGGGAAAAAAGAAACTACTACTAAATTCCTAACTTAACAACTGCTAACTTCTAATTACTAAAAATTAGATTGTTGTAAAATTTTATACAGGAATGCTAAAAGGCTACCAATACGAGAGAGGAAGAGGGTTCTGACTTTGTCCATGTGGTGATAAGAGGGAACTGGAGGGGTGTCGACCCACAAAGCCTCATAAGACCTTGGACAAACCACGTGGCCAACACACGATGGGCATACGGGTTGATGAACACTGCTATGAACGGTTCCGACTCCAGTGCATGGCGTACAGGAGCACCCATGTTTGGAATCCACGTAGGGACCAGGACTCAAAGAACCTTCCTATCCTCGTAATCTTTCCTGCAGATCTTTCTGGCTGGAAGATAAGAGTATAGTCTTGCCCATCCAGCCAGGAGGAAAAATACAGAATACATTATAGCAATGCTGAACAGTGTACTGTCTTCTGCTAACAGGGAGAAGCTACATCTATGCATGTGGACTGGCATAGAAGGCCCAAAAGGTCCAGTATTTACCCCAGAATTTTAAAGGAAATTTATGCTTTGACAACAAATTAAACTTTTAGTGTTAAATTGTCTACATGTGTCAGAAGACTCCTTGAAGGCAACCCTCAGGGAGTTGAAAACATTTACATACATATATAGAACCAGACCGAGGAGCCAAGAGGGTCCAAATTTGTGACAGATGAACCTTTCTGATTTTGCCCATTAGCTAAAGAGTAACTCAAACTATGTGCAAAATGTGTGTTTAAGCACCACACTCAACCACATTAAGGAGCTGCAAGACTATGAGCGATTGTTCTCTAACGTGAGCCATAGCTGTAACATGGTTTGGTCAATTCCATAAGCAGTAAGTCATGCTATCAATACAGTTGGGCCCCTACAATTATAACTCAATGCTTAAAAGTAGGTTTTATAGATGGGGTTTGGTCAGGCTAAGATTGCTGTTCTGACAAACTTCCACATATTTAAATGAAACTTGCTTACTAGAGTTGTCAGGGCGTGTTGCATCATCTTCATAAATCAGACAAGACATAAATTACCTGACAAGATCTCTAACAGAAAAAGAGAAGTCTTGAGAATTAAATGGAGAAAAGGAGGGCCTCCCGACCCCGCCACCAAGAAAACCGCTACCAACTTCAGGATCTGACCCTTAGTTTTTGTCCTGGGTTACACAGAAGTTAATCAAATTGCAAGAAGAGTTACCCTGCACACCCTACCCCACAAAGCTTTAAGAGCTTAGGCTCTGCAGAGAACTAACTCTGCATTCATTTTTTACTGATGCCAGAATTAAGGGAAGACAGGTTCTGTGAAGTATTGCTGATGAAGAACCCCCACGTTAAGCAATAATATTCAGTGAGGTGAATCAAACTACATTACCTTTCGCTTTTCGTCATCTGGGTATGTCCAATAAGAGATACAGTTTCCAGAAAGCACACACCAGCGCCTATGCCAAGCCCCAAATCCACTAACATCTTCAAACATTGTCTAGAAAAAAGAATTAAGTGACCTGTGACACTTAGACCTGGTCTACATACCTAGTTTATCCTGGTTTAGAATTACATTGGTCAGTCATACTGGTATATGCACCTTTATAACGACTGTCATTTTGGGTGGGGAGCGTGGTTGTGGGACAGGGAGCGTACCACTTTAACGATACTAGTATATTAAATTTGTGTATAGTCAAGGCTGTAGCAAATCAGAGGCTAGATCTTGCCTTTAGACTTTAGGTCTGCAGACTAATGTGAGATTTCCAAAGGGGTCTGCACCTCCATTCAACATTTTTTTAGGGGTCCACAAATGAAAAAAGGTTGAAGACCACTGACCTAGAACAGACATTGGTTAAACAAGTTCAGCAAAATGCAACTGTGAGAGTACAATATCAGAGTCATTAAACTTTAAACCAAACATTTATAATTACACAAAAATCACAAGCTAACTTAACACTTTAATATGTAAAATTTGACCATGTTGTGAATAAGCTGAGTGAGGAGTCAAGTAAGCTTAAATGAGAAGTTGGAGGGGGAGTTTGTTTAAGTTTGTGGTTGTCAATTTATTTCACTCCATTCAAGAAAACAAATATTTCTCCAAATGCAAATGCTCCAAATGCTTTAGTAGAGCTGAGGAGTTCAGTGTTTATCCCTAAGCACATATCTAGCTACACCCCTATATTTCTTTAGTTTATGCAGAGCATTTACTTCTCTTGGCAAGATTGGCAGTTTTCCTGCATCACATTACACACCCTTTCCTAGGCAACTCAGAAGGCAGCACATTTCAACAGTGCAGGAAGCCAGTGTAAAATAGTCCAATCTAGAAGGCTTTAATACTCTAGTGACAATTCAAATATTATTGTTTGTGCTTAGCATAGTATGGCAGTCCATTTTATTGCATGAAAATAGAAGTTTAATAAGGGATTCCAAGAGGTAGAATGTAAGCTCCCAATTTTCTCTCTATGGAGAGGAAAGGGAGACAGATCTTGGACTAGGAATTAACAAAATTATAATAGACGGTTGTGTTTTGCAAAGGCATTTTCGCAGCACATTTACTGTCATCTGCTGGACACAAATGTAATAATGCATTTCACTAGGCTAGAGCAGCAGCTTACACAATAGGCTTTGCTTTTTAGCTAGGCAAGTAATAGCTCTTAAACCAGTCTTACAAATTTTCCTTTAAATCAAAGATATGGGTAGACTGGAATCATTTCAACCTGAGCATTTAATAAGCCTGATTTGGTTACTGCCAAGAAAAGAAATGCATTTGTTTTACTAATTTAAGTCAGAGTAATTTAGGAAACAGTGAGCATGTTACTTACCAAAAATCCCTTTTCTTCCACAAAGGAGTCTACTTGACATTTTAGTTTTAGATATATATGGCCTTCCAAAGAGGACAAAAAGGGAACCTGCAACAACAAAAAAACAACTTAGTTATTTAATTTTGATGCCTCTCAACAGCTACTTTGTTCCCAGTAGAAGCAAATCAGCAACACCAAAAGATTAGCAATGAATGACTTAGCAATGACTTCTGTCATTGGAAGAGTGGCCAGATACCCCAAATACCAGGAGCAACAGCCACTTGCTGTCAAAAACATTATTGGTCTTCATAGACTTCACTTATAAGGGCTTATCTACAAAGGAATAACTATTCTTGATGATCTCCATGTGTGGATGTTCTTATCTGGAATAAGAGTGCCTTATTCCAAATAAATTTAATCCACTCCTAAAATCTGCACAAGGAGTTAATCAGGAATAGTTATTCCTCTTCAAATTCACATCCTACCTTAATCTGAATTAAATTTCTCAATGTACAGAAGCCCTTACTTTTCTAGGATATGAGTGGAGATGCTATTTGTATAGCCATCTAGAAAGATTCATGTTCAAGCTTTGGGTATGTGCATGTAATCTACTGTCCTCTGTATTAGGAAACTGGATTTGGATGACATCCGAACACTCCTTTGCTTACAACTAAATTTAACCCCTTCTAGGTAAATGGAAAACATAATTGCAAGAAAATATATCTGCCAAGAGTGATTATCTAAACCTAAAAACCTTGGTTAAAGTGTTCATTACAGTTAAGACATGAGATAAAATGGGTTTTAACAGTTGTTTGTATAAACCTGTTAAAACATTACGACGCTAGACTAGAGCATAAGTAGGTCCTGTGTCACTAAAGGGTAATTAGAACACTAAAGCTGTTGAACAGAACATGCATGGAATTGTTTCAATGCATGTAAGAGTGAAGACTCATTCACATCCAAATTCTATCATCCCATATCATTAACAGGTCTCTTTATTTAAGGGACAGATTAACAATCAGCTTTCTTTATAAATACTCAAAGCTCTATTTTGCCTTCTAGAAGTTGTTTTGGTATGGAAAAATTTGCAATGAAGCTAAGAGGTCTACATAATCTCTCCAGAATTGGAATGATTTGGTAACTCAGAATGAGAGTGGGTTACTTTAAATCATAATGCTTTGTTTACTAGTGTTCCAGTTGCCAAGGTAGCTTAAGCCCAAAATTCTGCTGCCAACGCGCCGCTTAAGCTACCTTGGCAACCGGAGCATCGGGCATCTTAGACACATACCATTAGGAGGGGATATGCGTTTGGTACCACAGTTTGGGAACCCCTGCTACAGGTGGTATCAACTGAAGATTTTAAAATAATTTTATTTTAAGGTAATATTGCCTAGAAACACTAGGTGAGGCAAAATTCCATTCTGTCATAGTAGCACATGAGTATTTTTGGAGAAGTAGTGAGAAATAGCTTCCATTACCTTGTCCAAAGCAAACTTGGAGTTCCCTATTGAAGACAACGAAATCTTGTGAGATCCAACAAGTACAAAGTTACTAGTTCGTACAGCATTGGGGCCACTGGGACTAGCCATGGCTGTGATGGTTAAAAAAGGAAAGAGGATGTTAAGACTTAAAAATAACACATGCAAAATTATATATGGTGTTGCTGGGGGTTCATACCCTACAAAACTAAGCAAGAGATGGAAGGACGATTTTTCCACTAGCAGCTTCTCCCCTGATTCTGCATAAATGGTCTGTGCCTCTTCCCTGAGGAAGGCAGAGATACAAGGCATTTATGCAGAGTTGGGGAGAAGCCACACAGTAGAAATGACTTCTTCAAAGTTAGGAATATAGACTGAGAAATACCAATGAAATGCACATTGATACTTTAAAATCTGTTACCATTGGTCCTCAGAGTTAGTCTCCAAAGAGCAAGACTGTTGCAATATCGTATAATAATGTATCTGTTGAGCCCAATATATGGTTTAAAACCAGAATGAACACTTGGTTATGTTTACTTAAACACACTTTTCCAGGTAAGAAATGAATGCTATAAACTTTTGATGCCAGTTTTAATTTTGGAGTTGTACAGTAAAATTCAGCTACTCACAGCAATAATTTACATATAAACCTGGAGCTAGGTTCTCAGCTGGTGTAAATTGACATCGCTCCCTGACTCTCACCAACTGAGAATCTAGCCTGGGATTAAGTACGAAACAATGCTGTTGAGAGATTATTATTGCTTTTGCTACCCAGTGTTAGAAATATTCCCCTTGGTACAAGAAGTTTAGGTGTTTTGCTTACCTGGGGTAAGAAGGGTGCTTTTCTAGAAAGAAAGAAATATATATTATGGAAATAAAATAGAGGAATCAACTAATTTTAGATGCTTACTTTGTGCAAATTAACACGAGTCTTAAATTAGACACTGCACTTGAAATTCTAGATCTCTTAAAAATAACGCACATGTACTAATTTTCTCTTTTTTAACATTTGGAATGTGTTTAGAATTGTCAGCTAGCACATGGTCTTGTGCTGAAAAAGATTGGTAGAAAGCTAGGTAGTTTCGAGTTTCAAGCAAAAGATACAAGTTATCTGAAGTGGTGAAATAATTTTGTTCAGCATGTGTGAACATGGCCTTTAGAAAAAGCAATTTAATTTCCAGAAATCATTAGAGCAGTGTTTCTCAATTTGTGTTCCACGGGAACACTGTTAGGGTTCCGAGAGTAGCTGTTCTCCGCCACTTCCGAAAAAGGGAAGATGTCTCGGATTTTCCGGCGGAGGGTATCCAGTGTAAGTGTAATTTAAGTGAGAAATGCTGACCTTTGCTTATTTCGACATTTGAAGACTGTTAAGAGTTTGAGGGGTTCTGCAATTATTTATGGAGTTCAAAAGGGTTCCGTGGCCAAATTTAATTGAGAAACACTGTATTAGAGTATTGCACTAGTACTTACAGTAGTAATAGATGTCAATAATCTCTTTGGCGTAATAACCTATGAAAAAACAAGACAGCATGAAGGCCAAGTACATTTCAGATTGCACACTGTAGTTAAAACAAAGTGTAGTTTTAATATGTATGATAAAAATGCCATTCAAGTTCTTTATAGTCTAAAGCAATTCTGACTAATTCTTGTCCTGAGTCAGCTAGGTTTGTTTTCCTGTACCTAAGACCCAGAATTGAGTAATTCTACTGAAGCATGTAATAAAACACACAGATCAAGAGGCAAAAAACATACGTTTACACTTGCTGCAATACCCAAATATCCATTAAACTGGATGGCAGGTATTTAAAACGAATATCCCAAGCCTTCCATTCATGTGGAAATCTTTGGTGCATTTAGCAACAGCACAACTTGCATGTGTTACCCTAGTAAATTCAGCAGTTAATTAAAATGAGGAATCAAATTGTAAGTAAATAAGTGTGTAATGTGTTCTTGTAGATTGACAAGTGTTAAGTTATAACTTATCAAATGAGCACAAATAAACTAAACAAAGCACCAGGTAATATAAAAGACAAAAATACTAATTAAGCAGTAATTAAGAACAAGACAAGTCCATCCTTGCAGCTGATGGAAAATGATACACAACAGATAATTTCTCATCAAAAGTAGATATAGTAGGCTGATTTCTAGAAAACTTGTTCCGTTCCAGCTTCCTGGCAGAGTTGAGCCCTGCAAAAACTTTCACTCAGCACTGAAAAGTACCTACTGAACGGTCCTGGTTCTCCCTTCACTCCTTTCCCTAGGCAACAGAAACCTGCAGATCCAGCTAACAAGTCAATGCAGTGCTTTTAAGAAGGCTGGTTCCTGGCAAACTTTGAAGCACCCCATAAACTACAGCACACAGGAGGGAGGTAGACCCGGAATCTCAGACTTCAGATGTGCATCAGCTGGAAGAGGGACTGAGGATCAAACAGTCTCTTCCTCTCAGGAAGTTTGTGGCAAGTATAAAGACACTCAAATGTTTTAAATCAGCAAGTTATGAACATAATGAAAATCCTTCAATGAGCGAAGACTGATCAGACTTAAACAGAAAGATCTTGGTTCTGTGGTGACCATTCCTCCTTTCCTTGCTGCAACCAACTTCCTCAGCAGAAGTCAGAGCTAAGAAGTTGCAGCATTATTGCCTGCTTTGAATGGATGTACTTCACACCTCCAACCCAGGATCTGGGCAGTTGAAGACTACCTCAGAACTAGGCCTGGGAGAGAAAGTGCCCACAAGAGGTCTCAAGATCATCTTTACATAGGAATAGAAGGGGAAGCTTGAAGGAAATGGAACTTGGAGATTCTTTGATATATGAAGGCCAACATTTGCAGAAGCTGAGCCCAAGCAAGCCTTTTATGTAGTGTAGGAGACTAAGGGTATGTCTATACTGACGGCAGCAAAGTTGCTGCCATCAGATCGATCTTTCTGGATTGATTGAGTGGGTCTACACTGACTGCTCAATCAATCAGGAAGTCGATACTGGTAATCCACCTCCTCAAGTGGTGCAATGCAGTGAAAATGGTGCGCAGAAGAGAAGCACAGCAGTCGACGGGAATTACGCGAGCTACTCTGCTTAACTCCTGTCGACAGCCACCAAATTTCCAGGTAAGTGTAGACCAGGGCTAATTTACAAATGCAGGGGGAGACTGAAACTTTTGATTCTTTGTTTTAAATGAGGGTTCAAAGTTTCCCCTCCCAAAAAATAGTTGGCTTTACCAATAAAAGCAGCAACAGCTACACAAAGTTCAGGTCTCATCTGTCCTGGAAGAGTATGATAATCTTTACCAGTGTTTAGTTATAGAAAATCTCCATAGTTGAGGTTTCAATCTTTGTTCTATTATAGTGGCAATACACTGCACTTTTCCCCAAAATACACATTTTCAAAATACCAAAAGTTAATTCACAAATGTATATATTTTCCTAAATATGAAGAGGAAATCTTTTAGATTTAAAAACCAAAAAACCCCACAGGCTCTCTGGAGTCTCCAATATTTGTGTTTCTACTTACTGAGAGTAGAGAAATTAGAACTCATTATTCCCTTATTAAATACTATAGCTTGTCAGTCTTGTACACAGGCTTTTTTTTTTTTTTTTTTTTTTGCCCAAAAACAGACCAAGGATTCTTTTTATATAGACTGAGAAGTACAGAATTAATGGAAATAAAGGAATTTTAAGATTGCTAATCCCAAATAGGGAAGTGGCAAGGAAAACAATGACGACAACTTTAAGGTGATGACTGAAGGAAAATGGCATGTCTAGTAGTTAAACAAGGAAATGCACAACCCCCTTACCATAGGGATAGAACAGTTAACATGAAAGTGAATTGTATTCACTCTCAAGATCTATGTAAAGGTAATTGTATATGTAGCAGAATCACAGAATTATACAATCGTAGGACTGGAAGGGATCTCAAGAAGTCATCTAGACCAGCCTCCTGCATTTATGGTAGGACTAAGGGAATGTCTTCACTGACAGCAGCAAATTCGCCGCCCTCAGATCGATTTATCCACATTGATTGAGCGGAAGTGAAGACCTGCTCAATTGATCCAGAAGTCGATTTAATAAAATCACCTCTCCAAAGAGCGTAGCGCTGCATCAACGGGTACGCATTTCCCATCAGCGCAGTGGAGATGGCACACAGAAGGGAATTTAGGAAGTCGATGTAAGTTATGTAAGCTATTCTACATAGCTTGCGTAACTCCCATTGACTACCGCCGAATTTGCCTGTCAGTGTAGACCAGGCCTAAGTATTCTAGACCAGCGGTTCTCAACCTTTTTTTCCCCCGAGTACCACTCCGGTCAGGTACAGTCAGGTCAAGTACCACTTCACCTGACTCTACCTGGCCAGAGTACTACTCGGAAAATAAGCCATGTAAGCACTTTCAATCAATGCCCTCCGCCGAAAACCTAAAGCCATTTGCCCGTTTTCGGTGGCAGCAAGGGGGCATGATTCAGCGAGGGGAGGGAAGAACGGCAGCGGCGGCTTTTCTCAGCAGGCTGGGGAGCAACGGTGGCAGGTTTTCTCGGCGGCGGTCAGAGGGGGGAATCGGCGGGGGGGGGGGGAACGGGGGGGCGTGTTTCTCAGCGGCAGCAGCAGTGTTTGTTGGCGGCTGGGGGGGGAGGGAAAATCGGCAGCAGTAGGGTTTCTCGGCAGCGGGGAGGGGGGGGATTCGGCGGCGGAATCAGTAGCGTGGTTTGCCTCGCGTACCACCGAGCCAGCTTCCGCGTACCACCAGTGGTACGCGTACCACCGGTTGAGAACCCCTGTTCTAGACCATCCTTGACAGGTGTTTGTCTAACTTGCTCTTAAAAATCTCCAATGATGAAGATTCCACAACCTCTATTCCAGATCTTAATTACCTCGACCATGAGGAAGTTTTTCCTCATGTCCAACCTGAGCCGCCCTTGCTGCAATTTAAAGCCCATTGCTTCTTGTCCTATCCTCAGGAGGTTAAGAACATTTTTTCTCCCTTCTCCTTGTAACAATCTTTTATGTAATTGAAAACAGTTACCCTGTCCCCTCTCAGTCTTCTCTTCTCCAGAAGAAACCAACCCAATTTTTCCTAAGACCTTTAATCATTTTTGTTGCTCTTCTCCAAAATTTCACCCATTTGTCCACATCTTTCCTTAAATTTGGCGCCCAGAACTGGATACAATACTCCAGTAGAAACCTAATCAGTGCGGAGCTCCACCTACGTTGTATTTTCCTAGTTTATGAGGTCATGTGAGAAAAAAAATAAAAAACCTTACTAACATCAAGATGTGGTATATCTACTGCTTCTTCCCTATCCAGAAGGCTTGTCAAAGAAAGCTATCAGGTTGGTTTGATAGGATTTACTCTTTACAATCAAAAGAGCTTTAGAAATTCAAGGTGAGAACGTCCCAGAAAAGGACAGCATCGCTTACTTTCCCCAATATGCATCTTCAAACATATAGATGCAAATACAACATAGGACTATTGCTAATAATGAAGTCACCCTTCTAGTAACTCTTCCACGTTACTTCAAAGACTCAAAAATATAAATTGGCAGAATGCCTGAGAATGGAGAACAGCACTGATCTTAACTCCTGAAAGATTTTTAATTGGGCAGCACAATGGGTCCTCAATTCTGATTGAGGCTTCTGAGCAGGACTGCCATATTAATGAATACATTTTTATCTAAAGCAACTAAGTTGTGACCCAGATTTGGCTCCAGATTTTTACAAATAAATAAGTCTTAAAATCAAAAGCAAAATTTTGGCACAAAATTTGCTATGGTTTGTTCTCAGAGACAACTAACATAAATTTATCCTTTCTGGGGGGGGAAAGGATTTGAGAATGTGCTGACAGAGATGTAGGCTAACCAATCTAGTTGCTCTAGTCATCCACTTTGCCCTCCATGTGGGAACACTGCCAGCTTCCAGCACCCATTTACCTCTTCCCAAAGCTCTGAAGATGGCCAAATCTCAATTCTACTCAGTTGAAGGACTCCAAATATAAAAAGACATTTAAGAGAGAGAGAGAGAGAGAGAGAGAGCACATTAAACAGACTGATCAAAAGAAAAGTATATAGATTTTGTGAATGAAAGCTTTCCAGTAACCAATTTGCTAAGAGTAAATTGCATCCGCTTTCAATATTTTCAGAATTAAAAAATGGATTGTAGCTCAGTTCTTCCCTCCTCTCTTTAGATTCCTTCTAGCATACCATCCTATTGAATTAAAATTGATCAGTTCTTGTATGTACCTTTGACTTATTTGCCTTTTTCCTCTTATCAGTGCCTGTGCCTTCTTTCCTCTGCACCTGCAAGAAAAGAAAGGATTTGAGAAATGTAGAGTGCTTGGCTCCCCCAAGTGGCCTCTTAATAAAAAGACAAGTACATACCAAATTATAAACTTCAACGTTTATTTCAAAGTCATTGGATACATCTTGCCTTTAAAAAACAAAAAAAAAAGAGACTACAGTTAAAAGCGTGAATCAGGCCAGTAGTGTTTTTAAAAAGTTAGTCATCCCCTCAAGTAGAGTAGTTTGCAGTAACTAGTTATTCTGAAAGCAATATCTATAGTAGTTAAAAGTATTGTGTGTGAATCTAAGATGTATTGTAATAGCAGATATTCTTTATCAGTGCACCATAGCCTGCTCTTCCAGGCAAGCGTGGTGGTCTGTCAGATTTTCCATCTCTACTATGAACTTGTTTTCAAGAAATGCAGCCTTCCAGAACATGTAACATTAGAATATTTTGAGGCTTTAATACATGGCTATCTTGAGACAGATTCCAGATGTCACAAGCAAGAGGAGAAAGTGAAATATAGTAGAACCTTGATTATAAGATCCATTTTTCCCCCCAAATGGAAAAAAAGATAAAATGATGTTGAACAAGTTGATATCACTTCTGAAGCCTTCAGTACATTGGAAATCCCTTTGCAGTGGTATGAAGTACAAGACAGTGATGAAATACACTTTGTTGCAATTTATGCATCATATATATTGTAATTGAGATTACAATATATATTTATACAATATATTTATGAACTCTGTCCTCAATTAGTTTATAAAATTGGAGGTTCTACTGTAACGTGTGTACTACATTTGGTTGTATACACTCCCTCACAACACACTGTCCCTTCTACAGCAGGACAAGAGTATTTCCAGATTGCAGATTCAACTCTCCAGACCAAAATTTACATAGACTGCTACCTTTCAGAATAGTTAGCTTTATCATCACCTCAGAATAGGTTTCAGTACCTTGCATGGCTTCTCACTTTCCAAGGTTTAAAATTTTAGACATTCACTTTTAATTTGCTTAGCAGAATTAATTTTTTTTTTAATATAATTTAGAACAATCATTATGTTTAAGCATTTTTTTCCAATCTATTTAAATTTTTAGTTTAAAGAAATTATGGGGGATGGAGAGAGGTCAGACAATTTAATGACAGACATTGATATTCAAATACTTAAATCTTTATAACCATTAAAACACAAATCATTAACAGTGCACACAAAAAATTTACAAAGTAAATATGCTTAAATCAAACTAATCAAGCAGCAGTTCTTCGCTGGTTTGTGCGCATATGGTAAAGATGACGTTTACCACAAAACTTTACTTTAAAAAAGTAGGCTTGGAATGATTAATCTATATCCTGTCCTAAATCAGCCAACTAAGTTCACATTATTGTTAAGAATATATTTACACCAGCCATTCCTCTAACTTTGACTGGTACGTAGTTAAATTTTAGTTCAAAACTATGTTGTCAGAAACAAACAAAAGAAAAAAAAATAGCCAAATAGAATATCAGTCAGAGTCAACAGAAATTTTTCTTAGGGAGAGTAATTCTCCTGTCATTGCAGGTGTCCAAGAGATAACAGGAGAAAAAAAACCAAGTGACAGAGGATACTTATTCTACAATCCATTGATTAAATTGCTCTTTATGGAAGTTTGTTCCAAACATTTTTAGAAGAAAATACTCATGCCACAAGACCTCTGAATGTTCGTGGAATACCGGGCTCTTACAGAAAGGTTAACATTTAAAATTAGTTTGGACAAGGTTCACCTATATACTCTTCTTCAAAAGCCAGCTAGCTGAGTTCTGAAATTGTTTCTTTATACTTACAGAGTGAACGTTGTAGTAAAAGTAAGAGCATCTCCGTTTAGGGAACTTGCAGTGCTTGCTATGGGAGTTGCTACCATGTTTTCTGCTCCAGATCTCAACAATATTATGTAATAGTAGTTTGCTGCTTCTGTGGAATGATTTGAGATGATCAGTGTAAGTAGGATCTGTGCACCCCGTGGAACAGGACTCCCAATTGTACAAAGTTAACTTATTGTATTGCCATGAAATACTCTTCATTCCCATTCTCCACAGACATTTGTACCATGGCTCAGTCAAAAATACTTGATGAATTAAACAGTGATTATTTCTTCTCCATTGTGTTCAGACGGTCCAGCTCTACAGGCTTAAGTAGTTAAGATATGGTCTGGGCAGTTAATCTTGGTCTAACTCCACCCGCTACATGCCAGAGGATGGAGGGGAGCTTGTAATCAAAATTCAGCAGTTCATCTTCTTAGCTTTCCAGGTCTCTGCTGCTGCTGTGTTCTCCACAGCCTGGCTACACAGCCTGCATGCTAGCTTTCTTGGCTCCCTGGCTCATTAACTGGATGACACTGTTCTACAGAACTAGGCAGGAAGGAGAGGGTTATTTCCCCCTTGCAGGGAAAGGTACAGAGTAAGAGGCAGCTGCAGGCATATCTGAGCAGGGCAAGGAGACAAAAGGAGAATCCGGATATCTGACTGCAGCAAACAAAAAGTAAAAAAAAAGTCTGAGTTCTGTGGCATCTTGGAAAAACACCAAGCTCCACAGAATCCATGGGACCCAAAGTAAAATGACTGGAATAGTTTTCCCTCTCAGAGGCATTGGTTCAGGCACTTTGCAGACTCAGACAGACAATAGTTTACACTGTTCACATTTGAGGTTCTCTTCAACAGTAGAGGCAGAAAACTGATTTAAAAATGGAAGCTGAGATTTTTGGAGCACAACTGTGGCAAATTCCACATTTGTGGAATATATAGGGCCCCAATTGCAAATGAACAATGGGATTAGCCAATTTACATGCAACAGTTGGCAGAATAACTATAAAGGAAACAAAATACATCACACCAGATACATGTGCCTTCCTACCGCCAGGATTCACATTAGAGAACATTAACTGAATGCACATTTTAGATTTTATTTTATGATGCATAACATGTAAAAAGAGGCTGTTTATCTCATACAGACACAAAGTTACTAGACCAAATCTTGTCCTCACAGTTTAGGTGCTGCAAAAAAGTAGTAACACATTAGAAACCACTGAAGTTTCTGATGGTATTAGATAACATCACTGATACTGGGTAAAGCATGTTGGTTAATGCGAGCTTGCAAATGATTAGATTTAACTACCACTGGGTACAGGAATTTCAGGTTTTCCAGTATTTGCCACAAAAATCTTCAAAAAGTTTAACATATACAATCTTTGTTTGATGAGATGAAATAGTGCTCCTTCAGATCCACATTTAACAAATTCAGTTCTTAACTTTTTTCAACTCTTTTCATACAGACACACCAGGCACGTAGATGACTACTTATCAGAAAGAGCATTTATTTATTCTTTAATTTGAAACAATTATTCTTGTTCCTCAGCAACTGTAGTTTAGACATATACTGAGCAAATTTTTTTTTAAAAAAAAAAAAAAAAAAAAAAAAAACCCCGAACCACCACATTGATACAAGGCTATTACTAAATGTTAATCCAGAAATTCATACAGCAAATTCAAACCACAGAAAGTAGAGACAGTAAATCCAAGAAAAATCAGGGAAAGGATTAGACCTTTTTTGAACATTAGAATTTAGAGGAAGTCAGAACTTGAACATTTTTAGTGAGTCATGAAGTACTTTATCAAAAGCAGGAAACTTACTTTTATATGTCCTTAATCTATTGATAAGAACAGCTTGAAGTTCAGAGGATTTTCTATACTAGTTCTGGATGTATCAGTTTTAGCATCTCTTTTCTTAATCTGATACTAATTAAGGGCCCTAATTATTCCACATAGGCAGTCAAATTAATTTGCAGGCTCAGAGCCCAATAGGCTTATTTTCAGATATTCCCAGTTTGCTAAGAAAAATACAATGCAGGAAGCCGGCTACAGATAATCAAAGTTTTCTGAAATTCGAGTTTGATGACACAAGGGTTTTTTTGGCACATTTTTACCAACTGCCAGTGGCTCATCTATATCTGCAACTTCTGCCTATTGCAAAGGGCTTGACAACAGGGTTTCTCTTAGGATTTTCTTCTCGTAGGAATCATTTCCAGGCATTACATTATCTCAAAATAGTTTCCAAAATTATCCTCTGAGAAACCATACTATGCAAGCAATCCATTCAAAGACTAGGTAGCTGGGTATTCAATAATATTGCCACTTTATTCCTGTGAGAAAAATCAATGTTATAGCATTTCCTTAATACTAAATCCCTCTGTTTTATAATAAAGAGGGTGTGGGAAGCTTTTTGTTCACTGATCCTAGGAATATTTCTCCCACAGCCCCAAAGAGACAAAAAGAGAGCTATGGTTTTAAGAGGACTTAACAGTGGCAATGTAGTGCAGCTGGAGCAAATCTTATGCTTCCCAAGACCCTGATTTCAGTCTTTATCCCCCATCAGAAAGGTACCTACAATAGGACAAATATCACTGCTGAAATGTTCACCAGTATCTCACAAATGCCCTACCTGACTGCTGAAATAGTAGTGAAAGCACAAGCATGAGAAGTTCTTCCATCAGTGCTGGATCCATGTTGCTAACCCCCGTTACAGGGAATGTGCAGACCCAAAAATGGCTCAGTTGAATGTGTTGGTGGGCTAAGAGCCCTTCCAGTCAAGTTCCGTGGGATGGGCTGACAAGTTCTCCCACAATATACCATGAACCAAGTTGTAGAGCAGCTACAGCTAACTGTGGTGGTAAGAACCCTGGGATACATCCCCAGAACAAACAGTGTTTTGAATTATGTCTACACAGCGCAGCATAGATGTATAGGCATGCGTATCAGGCTTATGAGAATCCATGCTGTGTTGCTACAAGTGAAAGTTTGGAAAGAACAATCTGCAGGCCTTGGTCCCACAGACCTGGGTTTACTACACAGTGTAGACAAGCCTGTGGATGGGCATCCATGGTATATTTATCTTGCATTTTTAAGACACTTATTTTAGCTTTTAGAAAATGGATGGGAAAAGATAATGGAATGAGAACTACAATATTTAAAATAGGCCAGAGGTCTCATTTTCTCTCTCTACTTTAAGGCAGCCAGGCTGTTTCCTGGGAGGTGCTCAGATACTATGACAGGTGCTGTTAAAAAAAACTTGAAATAAAGTTTAGCTAAAACCAGGTTTGTATTACAGTCACTATAATCTCCTTATCAAACTCCATGGCAGTTGTGGGAAACATCAACATCCATGAATTAAAATTTAAGCAAAGCAGGATAAATATTTTTCCTAAGTTACAGCTAAGCACCTTACCTGGTTTCTGAACTGTACTGCAGACAAAATCAGCTTTCAGAGGTAGCTTCATTTCTGAAAGAGTAACAGATCCCCTGGATGGAGCAAATTTACCAGGTGTAGAAGCAGCTTTATTTTTTTTGCCCTGAGATCCCTCATTCTTCAATTTGTTGAGCTCTTCAAGCAAAGCTGTTCTCTTTTCAGCTGTAAAGACAGGTTATTTAAATTGGAACAGGAAAAAACACAACCAAGTGTAGAGCGAGTGTCTCCAAGTACCCTTTGCTATCAATTCCTTTATTGAGTTAGTGTGTCATTATGAAGTGTTTCTGAGGACAGAGTGCCAATATGCTAGAGGAAATTGTACAAAAGCACGCAGTGTACTGATAGAAGGGTGTGGGAGAATGGAAGGGCAAGTGACCTTTACCCCCCTAATTACCTTTTCCTTGTCCTTTCAGAAGACGGATTATAACAGATAACCAGAGAGATTTATGGAGTGTCATCTTAACTGGACTTTTCTCAACTTGTTACCTTGAAACTTCAGCTATTCAGAAATTGTTTTGAAATTTAAAGGATTAGTCTGGGTATTAGCCATTCTTTAAAACATACTTGCAAGTAGGAGAAGTCTCTCTGCTTCAGCTTCTTCTTGTGACCCTTTTCCATGTTCCTCATCAATACAGCAATTCAGAGCTTGACTGGCCTGATGAATCACAGTCTGCTGCAAACTGATCTCATTACTCAGCTCCTAGTATAATCACATAAAAATAGTGACGTTACAAAATTTTTTTATTCTTTGGTCTAGTACCGAAGAAGAAAGCCTTTAAAACAGCATTTTTTGTAAATGGTTTCCTCCAGTCTGTATAAATGTAGCTAGACAAGCACTGAACTATAAATCTTACAGTACGAAGTTTCACTTTCACAATTGTTTCCCTTCCCTTCCACCACCAACTACAGTACAGATGTGGCAAGGCAACAGTGGGGAATGTTCTAGAAGGAGCTACCACCTTCAATAGGGCTGCTCACTCTTAGGTGATATGGGGTAGAGAGATACAGGTGGATTTGTAGGCAAGGGAGGAAGTTTCAGAACACAGCCTAATTAAAGCTGTAATTGCAAGTCCTGCATAAAACTGGAAATGGCAGTATTGTAGATTAGAAAGAACAAGCAAGAGTGCCCAATACAAGAGCCCTGCTCCCTCTAGACTACTGGCCCACAAATAGTCTCACACAACAACCTCCATAACCAAAGCACTTAGTATGTATCAAATTATGCTACATGTATTAATGTAAGAGTCAAATTTGGACAAGGTGCCTTAATTTTACCAGTCTAAGCAACATCTATTGTTCATGGCTCATACAGAACAAAGAAAATGAAAATACAAGAACTCAGTAAGTGGGAGAATAGCTGGGGGGTTTTAAAGTTACATGTACCTGCATTTTCTGTTTAATATTAATTTGATCAGAAGTTCCATTCCTTTTTACTTCTAATTTAGAAGCAATATCTTCTTTGCGAACGATCACTTGCTTTATTGAAGGACGATCTGTTTCTTTAAATCTTTGAGATCGATAAGCATCAATACTTTTTAAAAGAAGAAATCAAGTGTTAGATGCCTTTAGCATTTTTAGAATTTGTCCAGCACAGCTTTTTACATTGAAGTATTGATGCTTTGGGATTTGGTCCATGCACTCTCAAGAAAGAAGTCCTAGGTCAACACATTTAGATGGGAGCAATTTTATTGCAACTTCCTGTCCAGAGTACGGTTGTGGCAATATAAAGGTGGCTTTATTTAAAAAAAGATGTAGAGGAGAGGCCTTTGAGGAAGCTGAGATCATCTGGGCATCTCCTGTTATCAGGTTCCTGACCTGCCTCAAGCCTCTCTCCTGTTTTCTGCCTTTTGCACACAGTTTAGTTTCCCTGAGGGCTGAAATGTTTTGTGTTAAGCCTCTAGTTAGACCAGAGGTATCTGGGTGAATGTAATGACCTGCAATATACAGGTCAGAATAGATTATCCAATGGTCCCTTCTGGCCTTAAACTCTATGAAAGTACTAGATAAATTCTTGACAAAGCCTTGTCACAGCAACATAACTAAAGTAGTCAGTTGTTGGGAGCCAAGAGATAGACTGAAGCTTTTTCAAGCCTTTCCCCTCCAGGAGACACCCAGTTTAATAAAGCCAAATACTGGCCGCACTGTGGCTTAATTCATATTTCAGTCAAAACCTCTGAAAATTTGTTACCTATATAGAAGGTTATTATCTTCTGACAAGGAGCCAATACTGTCTCCAGATGCTGCTCTAGGGACCCGTGTCCTCTGGAATTTGCCAGACTTTGGACTTCCATCATTTATACTGCTGTTCTCAGCAACTGACCTATTAGGTGAAGCAAAAACCTGGGGGAGAAGAAGGGGGGGGAAGTTATGCATCATAAATAACCAGCCAGTTAAAATGTGGCTTATTCTGTTCCCCCCACCCTAATTTACTCTTCCCATGCATTCCCTTTGAGTAAGCAACCCCTCACCTATATTTAATAAAAGTCAGAAGAACTATTTAAACTATACTTTGCAAATACGCTTAGATATACTATGACAGTTTAATGGACTGTTCCTTGCTTTATCATTAGGTACTTTGACAAGTGGGTTGAAACTTGAACATAAAAGTTAGTTTTTAAGAACATGATGCTGTCAGCTTGACGTTAGGTTGAGATCCACTAGCAGGAAACACAAACCCTTAAAATATCTTAAGGGAAGATGAAGAAGTAGCTTATTGCATAATTAGTTCTGTTCTATTTTATTCTGAGGCAGCAGGGTATCTAGGACCAGAAATAATTTACTAGATCCTGACTGATGGTCAAAAATGAGAGTCAGCAATCCTTATGCCTCTGGGGCTCACACTGATGTTAGAGTTCTAGCTAAGTAAGGATTTCAGGACAGAAACAACATCATCTCCAAGGAAGGAAAGGCAAGTATTTGACTAGTAATGTGATTTAACAGTAACTTCTTGGAAGTAGTGAGTCAAAACGTTCCTTTTCTAGTTGTTCTTTAAACCCTATATAAGGGTTTAATTTTTCTTTAGCATTTGATCAAGTTCATTTTTGTTATTTAGCAAACATCACTCTACAACCATCTTGTAAAATATAACTCCAGAAATCACATAGCAGGAAGATTTGCCAAATGTTTGTTATTTTCTTCTACCAGTACACAGTGATTTCACTAAATGAAGATTTGGGGAAATCCAGGGGTTCAGTATGCAGTGCAGATGAAACAAGTAGCTTATATAGTTTTGTCCCCACCACCTCTGACCTGCAAAGCCCTCTGATTTTTTTAGAAAAAAAGTAGTAACACAAATAATCTTCAGCCTGTTCCATTTCTATAAAACTGATTGTTATGAAGAAATGAAAGTTAAGAAATGAAAGCTTTATATTACTGAAGTGCAGCCACTTCAGACAGAAAACTGCAACTGTTAAACTGTTGAGGAGATGCAGACAGTTGCCCCAGTGTTGCCACAGAGTGACTTAGCTGACCCTCCTCCACCACACCCAAACACAGATCAGGCAAAGTACCAGAGACACTGCAGCTCTTTCTGAAAGCTCTAGGAAAAATAAAAAAGCTGCTGTGCACCTCTTTCAAGCCACAGAGCACAGCAGTTTCATCATGAATGAAATATGCTAAAATAGAAAGGCAGAGAAAAAGATGGGGATAACTACTATTTTCCCCTGCCTTTGCAGTGTCAGCAAATAGTAGAAACTAAGTTAAACTTGCATGCTGAAAGTACGTGTTTCAAGGAGGTATCTCACAGAGCTGCTTTGGAAGGGTTAAAACTAGGAAGCAAACCCAGTGAAAAAAATTCTGCATCAGTGATTAGGTCATAGAATAAGTGGAGATAGTTGTACTGCCCAAGGAATATGGGGCTTCTCTTATGAACTGAGGTTAAATGGGATTGTGTGCTATTTTAACAAATGTTTAGGCAGTGACTTTAATTGGAGGGATTTTGGTGAGGAGTACCAGAATTTAAGCATTTCACTGATTTAATACATATAATAGGAAACTCTCACATTTTATTCATATTTGTTCAGAGGCCACAATAAAAACCTTTGTGAAATAGCAATACTGGTGCACAGTCAAATTGTAGATCCCTGCATTTAGTATGTGTTCTCACCTCTGGACTTATAACACCAACAGATTCTGCTAAAGGAGTTAGCAGAGACATGGATGAAATATTCAGTGACTGTTCCTGCTCATCATCACTCTCCGCTTCCAAGTTCATACTCATTTCTTTTTTTAGTTTTTCTATGTCTGGCCCATCCTCTTGAAGAACTTCATCAAAGATGTCATTTATTATCTTTGAACTATTCATTTCATCATCATCCACACTCATCTCAATTTCACGTATTGCATCTGAAAAAAGGTCAGAGATCCCAAGAATATTGTTTATGAGCATACCCTGTAGTACATTTAAGGAACTGATATTTAATAAATAAAAGATGCACTTAGTCAAGAAATCCCAATTTTGAATGGAGAGGTTTTAAATATGAGTGTTTCATCACTGTAGGACCAGTTGTTTTTCCACTGCAATAAGTTCACACATCAGCCTTATATTCCTTTGAAACCTGAATATCACAATAAATTTCTATTTTCCAACTATGAAGAAATAATTAAAGGAACACAGTAAAGTTTGTATGAATTTGATCTCAAACATATGCTTTGATAGCAAAAAAGACACTTGCTGAACTAGTAGCCTTCTTAACCTGCAGGAAATGTATTCTGCCCAACAAATCATCATAGTCATCAAGTTCATTTGGTACTAGCTAATGAAGTGCTACGAACCATTCTGTTTCTCTGAAAGTTCCTCAAGCTTTGAGACAGAAACTGCTTTTAGGGGATTCTTTAGCAAAGTGGTCTTCAGAGGACTGGGATTTTCAGTCTCTTCACATTTTGAAGTGCCTAGGAAGTTTTTTTTTTTTTTTTTTTTTAAAAACAAAAGAAAGGTAAAGTTACTGCAGGTATAGTCAAAACTATCCAATGCATCTGATTCTTAAAAAAATTCCATAAATCTACAAGTGAAAGCAAATAATAATCCACATAATAGTACTATAAATTTGTTTGTTTTGAAGTTTTAATCTGAAATATTTTAAACCTCATGGAGCACTGGGGAAGACTCCTTCCCCCACTCCCTGAATGGAGAGACGCTTGAATGGGAACAATACTCAGACAGACTACCACTCAGCTCCCAAGGAAGACATAGGAGCCATCTTTCAAAGTAAGATGAGGCAGAAGATCACCCTGGCCCTCCATGGCTGTGTTTGGGAATGCAGAGCCAGCCCAGCATCTTTACACACAAAGGTAGTAAGGGGGCCTCTGTCCCTTCCCCCCCCCCCCCCCCCCCCCCCCCGCCATGGGGCAGAGCACTTAGGTTATAATTCCTTCACTGATAAGTATTTGGTGGAGTGTCCTATAAGCTTCCCAGGCCCTGTCAAGAAACCCTCTGTTGCTCCTCTGCCCTTACAGTGGTAGATATTTGATTGCTTCATGATGCCTACCATATTGAAGTAAAGGGGATGCTTCTCAGAAGTCAGGCACAATAGGGTTTTCCTGGAGAACCTAACACTCCCCAGTTTTATTATTCCAGTATGGGTAGTTACAGCCCTCACGCATACTATCTCCACCCCCTACATACACAAAAGTCAGACAGATTAACATTTTAAGATCAGCTTATGTAATTTGAGTTCACATCTGCCTATATCATAAATGCCATTATCGGGGTCAACAGTCTGTTCAGGAAGCCTAGGACAGGAAGGGCAATCATGTTACATATCAGGATTAAGATGCATTAGCAGCACATGCGAAGTGGCATGCCTATATATTATGCCCAGTTTTAACCAGTGCTATGAGTCCCACACATTCATAATGAAGTATGAATATGAAATCCTTTCACCAATATTATTCACATTAACTCAAGGACTGTTCTCACCTGAAGATTCTGAGGGAGGAGATTTTACTGATCTCTCAGATGTTGACTTTTCTTCTGCTACAAGGGATGTAGCATCTGAACTAGCAAGAGGTTTTGAACTCTCTTGAGCTTGGCTTTCCTGAATTAAAAAAAAGTTACATTAAAGTCAGTTTCAGAATGTACTGTTGCTTGTAAAACTTAATGAACTAGTTGACATCTGAACATTTGTGGCACAGCCTCACTTTTATAAATTTGTTTTCAGTAAATAATAATCAGTTTTATTTCGAAGACTAGAAAATAAATACAGCTATGTGGCTCCTCTTCACATGTAGTCCTCTTCACATGTAGCAGGTCAGATCCCATAGAACCCCCATCTATTGTGGGATGGAAGGAAGTATTTTATTTTTTTAAAACTATATATCCAGAAGGGCAAATTTCACATCGCAAAATAGCACCTACTCTGAAGGTGAGGCAAACCTACTGTTGAGGTACTATTAGAATGTAAGTGAAGTGAAAGTGAAGATTCTATATTTTCCTTTAAAATACTGACAAATGCAAGTAATATAGTGTATGCACACAAGTTCAAGTTGTTTTTTTCAAGTACTTGAAAAAAAAAAATATATATATAAGATTTTGCAGTGGATAAAGAAGTGTTAAATCCAGAGCATATCATCATGAAGTTGGTAAACTCAAATCATCTTTTCCCCTTCCTTTCAAATGAATGGTTATGGTTGTTGGAGAAGGAAATGAGTACTCTAGGAATGATTATATAAACCACTTGGAATAAGAAGTCTTGTGCAGCTTATCCCCGAAAGCAAAGATTTATATGGATTATTTTATTTATTTATATATTATATATATGCGCATGTCAAAAATGCACTCCGACATATATTACCATGTTAGTTTCTGGATGTTTGCTCTTTGAATTTTCACCTCTCTCAGCACTCCACAGACTGCCCTTGTCAAACCGGCCACGAATACAAGCAAGTTCTTTTTCACGTTCCTAAGCATGAGAGAAATTTATGTTACACAAAAGCATAGGTCAGTGTTTCTCAATTGGGGTTCCGCGGGAACACTGTTAGGGTTCCACGAGCAACTGTTCTCCGTGCCGCTGAAAAAGGGAAGATGTCCTGGATTTTTCGGCGGAGGGTATCGAGTGTAAGTGTAATTTAGTTGAGAAACGCTGACCTAGTTGTTTGTATATAATTTGCTTAGTTCGACTTTTTTTGGCCCCATATGTAAAAATACTGTTAAGAGTTTGGGGGGTTCTGCAATTATTTATCCAGTTCAAAAGGGTTCCGTGGCCAAATTTAATTGAGAAACACTGCTATAGGTTAAGTGGCCATAATAGATACGTTATGAAGTGGTTGGTTTTTTTTTTGTTTGTTTGTTTGTTTTTTTAATTCCTTAGGCAATTGTAGAGCATTAAGAAACATTCCTGGAGATTCCAAATAAGCTATTAAAATTCAGCAAGCCATACCTGCTTGAGCTGTTGTGCTAGACTGGCAGTGGAGGATGTTTCATTCTGTTTGAAAAGTCTTTCTTGGATTGTTTTTGTGTTTGGGGTAATAATGGGTGTTCTGTACCCAGTAGTAGTTGGAGCAGGACTTCGCGTGCTATGTTCTTGAAAGCGTTCTCCAAAACGTTCCAGAAAGGGCTTGATTCCTGATCCCCCAACAAAAACAATGGTTTTAACTTGATAAGAGTCATATACTTTTAACAATTTTTAGACCATTCAACATATTACTTACTTCCTTGTAAAGCCTTCAGTGTTTTGCATCTTATACTCCATTAACTTTTGAACATGCTCAGAATGTAATTGTTGCTCTCGTTCCAAACAGAAGACTAATGGACATTACAGCAGTGCAAATCAAAGTTGCTAGACATCTCACACTCTAAACGCAATGATAGTTAAAACTGGCTTGCTTCCTCACCTACTCTTTCCAGAACCAGATTTCACTTACAAGTTAGTACAAAGTGGCACTCAATAAGCTGAGGAAAAACAAGGTGGAGATGCTGTCTGGCATTTACCTTATTTTAAAATAGCATTGTTGGGTCTAATAGCATAGATTTGTCTTCTACTCTAAGTGAATCTTAGAAAGAGAAACTGCAGGACTAACTTAAGAAAAGAAAAAGAAGAAGGAGTAAAGTTCAGTTTGCCAGCTGATCAGCTAGTTGGCTGAGACTGTTTACAATTACTTTCAAATATTTTTCGCTGATCTTCTAGTGTCACATTAAGAGTCACTAGAAGAGCTCTCAAAAATCCAAATATTCCAAAACATGTCTTTAGAAACTGAGGAATGGATGACACTTTCATGCTGTAACACCTGTGTAAGATATCATATGAACAACTCTTTGGTCCATATGCAGCAAGAACCTAATTTTATAAGATTTAATAATTTGCAAATCACTTTAAATGTACCAAGTTGGCTAGTGTGACAATATTGCAACCACAGTATCTTTGGGGAGTACTGTATTAACTTTATGAACGTTATGTATAGTTGCAGGCCAAGGATTATGTTCTACTCCATAGTTGAGGGTTACTGCAGTTTCTCCAGGATCTAGAAACAGCGGGGGTAATTTCTGCAGTGCCTGGGACTATAAACAGCTCCAGAAAAGTACCATCCTTTTGGGTAGTTTGCATATATAGTTCAGGACAGTCTCCAAAGTCAAAGGAGAAAAGAAAGAACATGGGGTATAAATGGCCAGTTTGAACTGATTCAATTAATTATGACCCCAATAGTCAAGTGTGCTGTAAGCCTAAACTCCTGGTCAGAAGGGAAAGGAACATTGGTTCGTGCCCAGAGTGATGGCTGCTAGAGGCCTGAGACAGCATCCCTTCAGCAGACTACGACAAGGGTTCAACCAAAAAAAAACCCACCAAAATTATGACACCTGGTTTTAGAGGGACTGAAACATTCTTTATCTATAAACAAGTTAGTTCAGAGTTTAAAAGTGGTTCTAGTGAGAGCTACCAAAAGTATGAGACTGTGGAAGTTAAATTTATGGAGAGTCTCTTAAATTATCACTAAAATGCTTGGTTAGAATTTTATTAGTAGAAAGTTACAAAAAATTATAATCTATAATTCAGAATATGAACAGCTAACCATTACATGGTATAGACCAGCATTAGTTAGAAGGTAGTTTTGGACCTTCAGGTGGAGGGGGGAGGAATACATTAGTATAGTTTGTTGGAAACATTTACAGTGAGTTGAATTTTAAAATGAAAGTACCGGTTAAAAAGTAAACTATATCATTCATTGCTTTAAACAGCCATTTACCTGGTGTTGTAGGCTTATCTTTATGTTCAAGTTGCACATGTGTTCCTTTGATTGGTTCTTCTTTGGACTGAACTGGCTGAGATAAGATTGGTTTTACTGTTGTCTTAAGTCCCTCTGTTTTCTGAGGGCTGCAGGGCTTCTTTTTTAATGGTTCTGGTACCTCAGTTTCCTTACGATTGGGATTGGTTACTCTAGAGGAGTCGGTTACGTAATTATTTGGTTCCTAAGGAGGAAAAGAAATATATATCTGGATATGATTTTAGTTAAATGGGAAGACCACACATTCTTCACTCACCCAGAAAAAGCAAGATGAAAAAGTTTTGCATATAGCACTGTTTGAAATCTGGACACCTGTATTTCCCAAGAGAACAGAAAAGGCAGATCAAGTTAATGATGCCATTAAAACATTTGGATCCAATATATCAGTTTTTCAATATCTGATTCTATATCTTTGCCACTTGTTGCACATGTTCTTTAAAATTCATATCCTTAATTCTAAGTTCAGTGGAACACCACAAATTCATGAATGGAATAATTTTTATAACAGATGCTACTAGTTTCAGATGTCTGACTCGCATTTTATAAAAATGTTTACATTTATAGTTGATTCATGTCACGATTAATGACATGAACAATTGATTTCTAAAAGTGAGACCCTCATAATTCCAGCCTGTTAAATTTACTCTGGGAGTGCCCCACTCTTACAAATCCCCACTGGTGACCAAACAAAGAAATGCAAATAGCATACATTTGGAAGCCACTGCTCCCCTTTCTTGCTCTTATGGTCCATCTTAATTTTCGTAATGAAAAGAGAAGTTTATGATACCATTGCTCATCTGACACTTTAAAAGGTATTAAGATTGAAATTATAAGCAAGAAATAATTAAGATTACTCACTTTAAAACTGTCATTATCATTTGTCACTAACATTCAGATTAGACATGCAAGGATTAACATCCATCCCTCAAAAAATACATCAGGTTAGTTGTTAAATGTGATCACTCACCAATATCTTAGAGGTTGCTGGTTTATTTACAGATACGTTCACTGCCCTTTCAGAACAGGATGCAGCTTCCTGCTTTACACTGCCACTATTGATTCGAGCAGATGCTTCACTTGTAGTGGACAATTTGGATAAACAAGTAGTGCCAGGCTGTTCTTGTGTATTGTTTTGTTTTGCAGATGGATGACTTAGGTCATTTTCCCAGGAACCAATTGTAGTAGCAAGGTTAGCTAAACGGCCTCTTCGCCCAATTGGGGTATCATTTGAGAGAGATGGCTGTTTGGGTGGGGAAACTGCCTGTTCTTTTGACAGGAGGGGAGATACGGGGGAATTTTCAGATGGATCTGAAAATTAAGACATAGGTAGTTAAGAGCTGCACATGTGTTTTTAAAAACACAAGACACTAGAAACAGTCAATGTGTTGTACCTGTTGTGTGTGTTTATAACGATTACTTTTAAAAATAAGGTTCCTGTGCAACTCAATTAAAATGGCTACAAAGGAAGGTTATTTTACAAAGACAATGGCAGATTATTTCATTAGAACCCAAGAAATGTTAAATTTCTAAAAATTGATTACACCAAATATAACAATGATGTAAAAATCAGATAGGGGGATGGCAGAGAGTACAGGTCTATTTTCAATTATTTTGTATTCTTTTGGGCACCCATTTATTTTCCCACAGTATTCGTAAGTGTTACAAGAAATATAAAAGACAGGAATTTAAAGAAATCCTGCATCAGGAACAGTCACTGAGAAAAAATTTTCTAGTGCATGCTTACACCACTGTTATGACAAATGGCTTAATTTTTTAATTATATGAAGAGGAACAGACCTTTATCATCCCAGCATCGTCGCTGTTGTGCCAATTTCTGCATACGTGTTTTGATTGTAAGGGCTGCAGGTACTTCAGATTTCAAGTTCTGTTCCTCCTTCTCAACAAGCAGCGGAACGGGCTGAACTGAGGGAGCCCTGTTACTTGCAGTTGCTTGTGGCTGTGCAGTCATCTCAGGAGGAAGATGTTTTATGGAAACTGAATTAACTGGCTGTTTATTCTCTGAGTTTGAAACTGGAACCTCCATGCTGTCAGAACAGAGCCTTTTTGATGGGGATGGCTTTGTACTAGGTTTCACTGTAAGAGTTAAAAATATTTGAACCAGTCAGTTATTAGCCATGATCTTCACAGTCTGCAATTAAAAGTACTGAACATACTTCATCTTCCTGAAAGAACTTTTTATTTTGTTAAGCCTTCTACTATGTCTTACGTATGAGTTTCTTTAAAAAAGTGTGTACGAGTGTGTGTGTGTGATTGGGGGGGAGAGGGGGGGGGGGAAGAGTTCCCCAATCTTTATGTCCATCATCAAATCTTGGATTATCCCTCTAAACTCTGCATTCCCAAATGTGTGTCAGTTTTACTGACTAAGGAGAATGACTAATTGCAGTGATTTGTTTAAACTATTCATTGGGCCCTGAAGTTACGTTAAATGAGTGATCTGCAAGACATTTGCCACCAGCTTAGAGGCTAACTGCATTTTGGACATAATTAAAAAGGCAGGCAATAGCAACCCTTACTGCTGAGTTTAGAAAGAAGAGGGTTAAACTTTAGTGGTAAAAAGTAGTAATTTTTAGTCAGAGTAACATGTATCAAAGGAAATAAATTGGAGTTTTCACATAGAAATGGTGAGTCATGATTTTTCAAGAGGTTTTTTTTATTTCTGTACTACACTGATGCAAGATACCTTCTTCACCAGGCAAAGGTGGCTGGTTATTAGTTTCTGACAAAGGTTCTCTAGTTCTCTTTGTTTGCATCGTGGCCCTCATTCCTGCTGTGGGTCGCTCAGCCATTTTCTTCTGTAAGTTCTCTCGCCTGGCACGGGTTCGTTCAAGAAGTTTCTAAATATTTAGAAAGGCACAGATTGTTACATATTTCAGTATTCTAGCGGAAACTCATGTTACTAATAAAGTATAAATTACTGACACACTGAATTTCTACAGTAAATTCTCAGTTACATGTTTCTAATGTCCTATGCAAAAGATTTCCACTATGGAAGCAAAAGCTTCAGTTCAGAACCAAATACATCTATCAGATGTTGAAAGCTTACTAATTACAAGTTTTGATTTTCTGAACCATTATCCATTTAAATAAAGAAATTCATAAGTAGTGACATAGTGACTAATAGTGAATTATTTATTTCTAAATGTCAGGTGATAGTAGTATTGCTAAAAATAGTCACGTTTTTGGTTACTACTTTTTGGGGTTTATTACCATGCTGCCAAAGGTGCAACCCTTCTAGCTGACTGAGAGGCAGCATTAACAGGTTCTGAAATGAGCATGCCCAGCGGGATGAAGAGACTAAAGAGAGGCATTTTGAAGCCATCATGGATGCAGAGGATGCCATTCAAAAGAAGAGATCGGTACTTCTAAGTTTAGATGGCAAAAGACAAAAAAAAAAAAAAAAAAAAAACACACCAAAAAACCACACGACAATATTTGTCTTTATACGGACAGAAGTATTCAATTTAAAAGAGGAAAGATTTAAACAAAGATATAGCAGTTATGTCCCCAAAGATATGGGATATTTCTTCCGATTCCCTGCTTTGATTGTTATAATCTGCGTGTCATTTTTGGTGTTCTGACTTACTCCATTACGTATCAATCACTTCAAAATGAAAGTTTAGAAGTTGTAACAAGTGGTATTTGGAGTCTTCAAGTACTATTTAAAATTAAAGTATTTGTATTAGATATTGCTTATGGAATACAGCACTACTTGATTTGATCAATTTAAGTGTGAACACTAACTTTTGAGCTAAATTTTTAAAGAGTGCTTTGAGACATAAAAGTTCAGTTATAAAAGTTCCAATATGCTTTGAAAAGGCAGCAATTAGTGCTGTGTTGTGATGATGGCACACAGTAGTTAAATTCTGTGAGCTTTATAACCCGTTATATTCCCCATTGCACAGCAGTCAAATATAATTTCAGATTTTAATTCCATCTGCTCAATGTGCTGCTGCAGTCAAAAGAGCTAGCAGAATGTTAGAAACCATTAGAAAAGGGATAGAAAATAAGACAGAAAATATCATAAAGCCATTATATAAATCCATGGTACAAACAAAAGGAAGTACTTCTTCACACTATCTATAGTCAACCTATGGAATTCATTGTCGGGGATGTTGTGAAGGCCAAACACGTAACTGGGTTCAAAAAAGAATTAGATAAATTCATGGAGTATAGGTCCATCAATGACTATTAACCAAAATGGTCAGGGATACAATTCTATGCTGAGGGTGTCCGTAAGTCTTTGACTGCGAGTGACTGGATGATAGGGGTTGGAGCACTTAACTGCCGTTCTGTTTATTCCCTTTGAAGCATCTGGCATTGGCCACTGTCCGAAGTGAAGATACTGGACTAGATGGACTATTGGTCTGACCCAGTATGGTCATTCTTATGTTCTTGTTATAGCACTAAATGAAATGTCAATCTCAGCAGTTCTCTGCAAAAGCAAAATGCTGATTCTAAATTTCTGTAACTAACAAAGGAGCACTTTGGAAAACTACATGAAACGCCTTGAGCGCCTGTAGTGACAAGTTGCATGTCAGTTTTGCACTCCACCCAGTTCCCTTGCTCCACCCCACTACCCCCACAAAAAAGAGAACTGTACTGAACTATACATGTGTTAAAAGTTTTCAGATGCAGACTAGGTTGTTAATATGCAGCAAAGGAATAGTTCAACAGCATGTGTAAGATGGGACACGTAGAATTATTCAAATGTACAGCCACATTCCATTCTGTTCAGTTAGCCCAGCGTGAGCTAAGTTTCAGTTGCTGCAGTTAGGATGTCATTTAACAAGAATGTGTAGCTCCATTGTTGAACACAAAATTCAAACGTTTATTGGTTTGCAGCATATTCAAGTTTTCCAAGAAATTGTCATAACTCAAATTCTGCTCTTACACACTTGATGAATAAGCCACACTTCAAAATGACCTTTAGAATTCGTTTTGAAGCCCACTAGTATTTGGGGATTGGTGGGTGGGCTTATTGTGTTCTGTAAGGATTTTGCCAAGGGCTAGAAGTTTAATCAGAACATTCATAGTTTTTAGTACTTGCCATAAAAACGTACTTCCTAAATATATAGTAAATTAAAATTTATACATAGCCCATACAGGATCTATTACCTTATCTTAAAGGCGCACACAGGCAGAGGGCTCCAAGTTATCCCACTTCTCACCTAGACAGCCAAATATTGTTAAGGGAATGTCTACACTTAAAAGACTGCATCAGCACAACTGTGCCGCTGTAGCACTTTAATGAAGACGTTCTAAGATGACAGGAGAAAGTTCTCCTGTCAGCATAGTTAATCCACCTCCCTGAGAGGTGGTAGCTATGTTGGCAGGAGCAGCTCTCCTGCTGACATAGCACTATCGACATAGGAGGTTAGGCTGGCATAACCACATCACTCAGGTCTATGGATTTTTCACTCTTCTGAGCAACGTAGTTATACCAATATAGGTCTGTAATGTAGACCAGACCTGAGTGACAGATTGTTGACTGACATTCAGAAGACAAGATCTGTGTTAGTTTTTGTACCTAAGGTTTATCAAGAGATATATTATTATACAACTAATGTGTCTAAAATATTAAACAGAGGGTGCTTGGTATTTAATTTTAGTTCAAGGAAAGTTGTGTTAGGCTTGAAGGCTGGCCAATACTAGCAAATAATACTTCTTTCCAGAAAGCGCAGAATCAGTTCCTCCAAAAAAAATGCAGTTGCTTGATGGAAGCTGCTTTAGGTATCCTTTAGTATTGTGAAATATTTGAATAAAGTTTACTCTAAGGAGTGACCTAACAGCTCCAGCTTGTACTTCTCAAAATTCAGTTACATACAAGAAGGGTATGTGCATATTGGAATCCTTCCCAGCATGCAAAACAATTTTAAACTTGGTTCAGTAGTTTGGACTTGAAAAGGAATTTAAGACTAGTCTCATCAGGTCACCAGCTACCAATTAAGGAAACGATTTTAAGTTGTTTACATATAACAATCTTACGTACACAGAGACTAAACGGACTCCATTTTAACATAAACTAAGGGTAGAGCTAACGTTTGTGCTCCAATTAAATCCATGCTACCTATTTGTGCAGGCACTCTTAAATCATTTACATTAAAATCACTTTAAGATGCTCAGATACTCTTCAACCAGTTTACGAGTATACGTAGCCATGTTGCTATAACCAAACTAAACCAGGACAGAATTGGTTATTGAGAATTCACAAGACAGCTCTATGCTGGTACCTGTGTCATCGCTTTGGACAACAATTCTGCAGATTTTTTTTTAATTTTCTGAAAGCAGCATGTTTAGATCAGTTGCAACCACCACAGGGACTCAGACTGTTCAACCTCATTCAGTTCACCTCCAGGTCACTGTTCATATTTAGCAAAAACAAGGAGAGTCCTGTAGCACTTTAAAGACTAACCAATTTAATTGCTGCAGGCATAAGCTTTCCTGGGCTGTAACCCACTTCCTCAGATGTAAGGAATAGAACTCACCTAGGAGTTGTATATGTACACACACATATCCAAGGGTAAGTAACAACAATGGGGAAGCATAAGCACTCCTAGCAATCTGCATTGAAGCCAGGCAAAAGAAAGAGCAGCCAGGAAAGGGAGAAACTCCACAGGGGGCAGCAGCTACATCAGCTAGCTAGATGCCCTGCGTGGGAGCGCCCCGCCCGACAGCCTCTGGCTCTCCAGGAGCTCCCGGGAGGCCGCCGGCACGGCAGCGCGGTGGGGACGCTCCGGCGTTGTTCGGGGCTGTATGATTTGAACCGTCAGGCAGCCGAGCCAACGGTGCAAGAAGTGACAGCGTCAGCAGCAGGGCGCGGCGGAGCCTTAGGGTGCTTCGCCGGCTTTGATGCTGGAGTTGCAAGGGGGGGGGATGGGGGCACTGGGGGGGGTGGGGAGGGGAGCCCACCCCCGGCCTCAGACACTGCCAAGGGCCACCCCGCACAGGGCGCCCCGCAGCCCAGGAGCCTGTTGAAAGAGCAAAGCTTTTTGGTGGGGGGGAGGGGGCAGGATCCATTCACAGCGAGCTCACACCCAGCAGGGATCCCCCCCCGCGCCGGGTGCCGCCGACACCCTGCGCTCAGACACCGGGCACAGCCCAAGTCCCCGGCTCCCGGGCAGAGAAGAGGCGGCCGTGACAGCCCCGCTCGCTGCAGGGGAGGGGACCGGCCGGCTCACCTCGGTGAAGGGGTCCATCGCTGATGCCGAGGCGCCGCCCGCGTCGGAGTCCGTCACCCCGTCCCTTCCTCGCGCTGCTCCGAGCGAAAGCGGCGACTGCGGCAATGAATCCACCAGGCTAAACCACCAACCCCCGCCCCCAACCGCTCTTCGGGATTTTGAATTTCAGCGCCCGCCCCAACTGCGCACGCGCCGCCAGCGGGAGCCAATTCCGCGGCCCGCCCCGCGCGGTCACGTGATACGGTCTCCGGGCTCGTGCTGAGTCGGGAAGAAGGGAAACCGAACCACCCGAGGAGGGGCTGCGCATGTGCGCTCAGGAGTCTCGGCGGAACGTAATCCCACCGGATCTTTTTTTCTTCCGGATTCTCGCTGCTTGTGTGAGGAGGGCGGGAAAGGGCGGGACAAAAGCTCTGATTGACGTGGGCACTGGCCATTCGGCGGGCAATGAGCGCGCCCATCGAGTCACCCGTCGGAGGGGCAAGGGGAGAGGAGCCGGAGGCTGGTGCAATGGCGAGTCCTTCACCAGGCCCTCTGCCCGCCCCACCTTGGTGGTTGGGCTCACAGCTGCATTCTACTGCAGGAAGCACAGGGGCTTGGTATCATCCTTCTCCCCCCCCCCTTAGGGTGTGTAGGCCATTCCCTCTCACAGAGATTGTTTCAGGCTCTCTGCAGACTCAGGCCACTAGCACTGCTGTGCTCACACCCCATTTTGTCTTCAAGCTCCTGTTCACACACCCCCTTCCCCCAGAGCTGCATCTACATCACGAAAGCTGAGCTTTTGATGCACGGACAATAACACCCAGACCTTATTCCAGCCCTGCTGCCATCTCTCCCCAGGGTCACACACAGGAATTCCTTGTTGCCCTGAAATGGGAAGTTCTTTGTCACTTTGGATGGCAGCATAGCGATATCTTTCACACTGACCTGTAGGTTGAGTAGAAAGTGGCTCATCAGCCCCATCTCTCCTTTTTGTCACGTTGTTCCTCTCTAGGCATAACCCACGCTATGCTTTTCCCACTAGGTTATGGTCACTGATTTTGTATTTGATGAGAATCTGCCTTAGTCTGGCACATTTCGCTGTGCTGAGCTTACTCAAATAGCCCATAAACTGGGTGCTGAGATCTGTAGGAGTTGTGCTTGTTTTTTATTTCTTTTCCCGAGTGAATAATATAAGTTTCTGCTTCCTCACTTCTAACACCCTTCCTTACTTCCATTCCTCTACCTTTCCCCTTTCTTTTCCTTTGTTTCAGCCCTGTCTCCCACTTCCAGTTAAGCCACCATTTCTTCTCTTTCATCCTGCCCTCTCACTATCTGTCTCCCTTCTTTTCAAATCCAAATACTAGTTTTATTGCCATGCCAAGGTAAACAAGTGTTGCCTCAGAAACAGTGCAACACAACATGCAGCAGAAGTTAAGATGTAGTATACCCAGTAATTCCCAGTCTTTTCTGGATATGTGAGAATGTGAGATTGATCAGTCCCCTGTCTGCCATTTGGACACCTCCTAACCAGCAGTTAGGAATGCTCCCATGTAACAGGGGTTGCAGCAGTTTACAGTCCAGTGATTAGAACGTGTTCATGGAAGGTGGGCATCATTGGAGCCCACCATAGAGACATATCACTTATATACTATGCTCTGTGACCACACGAGCATTCACAACTGTAAGAAGGGTGAGACTTCATTTCCTTCTCTAAAAGAACAAGCCACTACTGGTGGGGGTAAAAGAGCAATTTCTTTAGTTGGAGTATTAGGACAGACTCCATGAACAATAGAGGGATAGAAATCAGGCCATCCAACATGTAGTCCATAGCAATCCAAAGGGAAGGTGGCTCAAGAACTAGCAGGCTTCTTCAACTCTTTGGGATGCATTTTAGAACTGCTCCAGTTTGACTTACTGTGCTTCTGGTGGGATCATGCAATACTGCTCTAGCCTATGTTCCTGCACCTGCATCCAAGCACTCCATCCTGTCACTGCACTCCTCCTTGCACTATGCTGTACATAGAGGCATCATTTTGGCAAGTCCATCCATTCCACTTTAGACATTGTCAAGTTGTATTAATATATTGTACACAATTTTGATCAGCTGTGTGGTGTGCAAATAGTGGAAGTTTAGTGGAAGTTTAGTCTTTAAAATGAAATTAAGATTAAGATTTCTACAAGTATATGTGTTTACTATTATATTTATTTTCTCTCTGTTCTGTATAGTCAATAAATGCTTTATCAATTTGATCCAAACTGCACTGGTCTCTGATTGATGTAACTGGGAAAATTTATTTACTGGAGTTCTCAAAGGAAATTACCTCTGTTTTCATTAATAATATGTAGCACTTATATAGCACTTTTCATAGTTAGATCTCAAAATCCTTTACAATCTTTAATGCATTTATCGTAATAACACCCCTGTGTTACTGCTATTATCCCCATTATACAGACTGAGAACTGAGGCAGAGAGAGACTAAGTGACTTACCCAAGGTTACACAGAGTTTGTAGCAGACCAGGGAATTGGACGTGGGTCTTCCAAATCCTAGGCTAATGGCAGAACCACTGGACCATCCTCCCACTAATCTGATATCTTTTTACCAGTCAAAAGCTTCAAAGAAGGTCAGTCTTTTGGAACAGTGCTACGGAAGGGCTTTTGGGCACAACAGGAGCCAAGGGACCTCAGATTACCAGGTTTAATCACAATGACACACTTTCCCCCCAAATAAATTAATACTAAGCTTTAGTGTTCCATAGAGCCTAAAAAGGAATCAAAAGACAGGCATCAAATAATCTTTTACAAATTTGAAAAACTGAAAGACAGCAAGGAATTCTGTTTTGAAGATAGGTGAAAGAATGCCCAGCACTATGCACTAGACTCACAGTATTGCCAATCTCAGAGATTCAAATATCATGAGTTAGGCACCCAAATATCATGAAATTGATCTAAGAGATCGGTTTGAGATCATCAGATTTTCCATTTTGCCAGGTGGGACTGGCAATTGTCTCCTAGCAGTGGTGAAAGAGAATTCTGTTAATAATAAACAATAAAATGCAAAGCATGTATCAAACACTTTCTGCAGCTTTGAAAACTTGTCATGAAAACTAACAGCCCAGACACAGAAACTAATCACTTGCCTTTTATCATGATAACAAACAAACAAATAAATTATTAATGCCTGACTTGTCCATTTCCCCTACAAAAATTACTTGCACAGGTCAAATGGAATTTTTCCAAGGATGGTTTTACATTTTCAAGGAACTGAACAAACATGTATCAAATGACTAAGAAAGTGGAGCACTCTCTTACCTCACTTGGAAAATTTGGGCCAAATGCTGTCTGGCACTGGCTTTCGTCCTTTAAAATACCAATACAAACTTGAGTGTTAAACACGGAAGAACAAAATCCTTGTTTTATTATTGGTCCACAGTGTGGAACCAATCTGACTTTGCAACCCAACCCTACTACTCGTCTATGAAGCACGACTCTAATCCTGAGAGGATATCTCCCAAAGCTTGCCCTTTGCTGACAGGATGGCATCTACGATCCTGATGGTTCGCCAGCAAAGAAAGACAACTGGGAGGTACATGCAAAGTGTCTCCCTAGATCCGTGGACAAACTTAGACGAACTATGCATTACACAGAGAAATCCTGGCTGACTACTGCCAAACAGTAGAGGACAGTTCCCTTTAAATACGATACAACACACACAACTCAAAGTGAAAGCTTACACTGACCTTTGCAGCTAAGTACTGAGGACATCTCAAAAAAATTTCTTATAATGTTACATGCAGTAGAATTTTGTCTACATTAAATCATTTTTACAAAAATTCATGCTGAGTCAGCTGCCGTATTGGGAACTCTAATATACATGGTTCTTAGACTCTGGCTGCTGTTCTCAATTAAAAGCTGTCGTCAATTAAACCAAGTAAAAGCTAGTCTAATCTGTACAGTGCTGGAAAAAGCTGCTGGGGCTGGAGATCTGATATATACAAGGATTACTTCTCCAGTGTTTTGCACCATGTGCCATTATTTACATCTGTGCTAAATGTGTGCTAAACACTCCCACTCTGATCTGGCAGTGTTTTACATTCACTCTGCACAGGTGTAAATGGCTACACAAGGTGCAAGGCAGAGGAGAATCAGGCCATAGTCTAGTGCACAGGACTGGGAGTCACAATCTCCTAAATTATAGGCCCACCTCTGACACTAATTCTAACAGCAGCATGGGCAAGTTACTTAGCCTGCGTGAGGGGGCTAAGAGGGAGAATCCTTTTGCAGAGTTCATTTGGGATTGTTCCATCCAGGTGATTACTCCATCCCCACTGTCCACGAACCCTGGAGAATGTAAAGGAGACCAGAACCACCTGCCTGGAAGACGTATGTGTCTGCACCAGCTCTGTGTCCCCACCACCAGGGATTCCCCTGGCCACAGCTCCCACCAGGATTTCCATATAGGGAGATTCCCCACCATCAGACTGTAGTACCTTTTCTGAGTAATATCTGCGGTAGCTGTGAGGTTACAAAGTGTGGCTTCCAGAACATGGTTTCCTCCTGTCCAGTGTGGACAGGGTTAATTTTGAGAGATCTCTACAAACCACACTGTAGACTAATCCATTGATGCTACAAACACGAGCATGTTAGGGGATCGCTCACCACAATGTTAATAAATGGCTCCATTTTCTAATGCAGTTGGGATCTTAACCGTAGTCCCAAATCATCCTACAGTTCTGCATCTCCAAGCTGTTAGCACATGGGTTTCATGCCATCCAAGGAATCCCCTTTCCAGAGGAAATTTCCAGCTGGCCAGATCACCAAGTTTGCAATCTTCTTCTGTGCCAGTGAAACAGCTCAAAAGAGCTCTACAGAGTATAGGGCTCAGAAAATCAAAATAGGTTAAAAAAATACCTCAGCTATGGGGCTGCACAGACTTCAAATAATGAAGAGAAGACAGCTTACAAATCACAAAAATGTGCATTTACAGGAAAAGGGGGCTTTACTATTGTTTCCACATACACTGGGCTACCTTGGTGCCTTAACTGCGAATGTTATTGTTTTAATGCACCGATTCTTTGATTTTTAAATTATAATTCATATGTATGCTTTTCTTGCCCTTATTGCCCCTATCCTCCTTTGCGTCTGTGCGTCTGTATTACCTATATGGAAAGCTTTGCTGCTCTAGAGATATGGTGCACGTTATTAACATCTAGAAACTCAAAATTTCTGTTCTGCAGGAAATTTCACTATAAAAAATCCTGATTTCAAATTAAAAATCAAAATTTTGAAATCTCCCATAAAACATTTGTGAAAAAATTTTATTTTGCATCAGTCCAAATGTTTTGTTTTGATTTAAACTTTATTTTATTTATATTTGTTTAATTTTATAATATAACAAACAAACATTTAAAAATAAAAGTAATACAATAGTCTATAGCATAAAATTAAAAATAATATATAAGAAATTTCAAGATGAAATGTTTTGAAACAAAAAAATCTAAACAGAACATTTTGGACCTTATAAAAGTGCTGTTTGTATTACTTTTAAATTAAATGTCAAAATTCCTGTACAATGTGTTGATTTTGACAAATGAATATTTTTTGGACAAAAAAGCATTCAATCAGAAAATTTTTAACCAGTTCTACTAACAACCAACAGTTAGGCCAGGTCTACATGTATGGCAGCATGCAGAGTACACTGCATATCCTTTTATATACTTTAGGCTGGGTATATACCCTATATGGCTCTCTACATGCCCAAGTAGTGCCTCCACCATCTACACTGCTGTTTTTAGCTCTGTAGTGTAGTACCACTCATATTACAAATTAGAAGCACTACATAAATGCTCATAGTCTGTGTTGAGGGGGCCATACAAGTATCCAGATAAATGTGCACTGCTATAGTTAGAGGTAGATAAGAAGGAAGTGGGAGAACTGGAAGAGAAAAAGGAAAAGAAGAAATCAGAAGACAAAACAGAATTAGAGAGGTAGTGTAACATGGAAAGAGCCAAAAATAATGTATTCCACCAACAAAAAGAGCCACTTGTCAGACAGACTAGCTTCCAGAGTGGCAGAGCAAGATTCATAGATTCCAAAACCAGAAGAATATAAGAATGACTACACTGGATCAAACCAATGTCCATCTAGCCCACTATCCTGTCTTCCGACAGTGGCCCATGCCAGATGCTTCAGAGGGAACAAACAGAACGAGCAGTCATGGAGTAATCCATACCCACTCCCAGTTTCTGGTACTCAGAGACTAGGGACACTCAGACCATGGGGTTGCATCCCTGACCATCTTGGCTAATAGTCATTGATGGACCTGTCCTCTATGAACTTATCTAGTTCTTTTCTGAACCCTGTTATAGTTTTGGCCTTCACAACATCACCTGGCAACAAGTTCAAAGGTTGACTGTGCGTTGTGTGAAGAAGCACTTCTTTTTGTTTGTTTTAAATCTGCTGCCTATTAATTTCATTGGATGACCCGTGGTACTTGTGTTATGTGAAGGAATAAACAACACTTCCTTTTTACTTTCTCCACACCAGTCACAATTTTACAGACCTCCATCATATCTCCTCTGAGTCATCTCTTTTCCAAGTCCCAGTCTTTTTAATCTCTTCATACGGAAGCTGTTCCATACCTTTAATCATTTTTGTATTCTAAAATAATTTTTTTGAGATGGGGTGACCAGAACTGCCCATAACATTCAAGGTTTGGGCGTACCATGAATTTATATAGTGACATTATGATATTTTCTGTCTTCTTATTTTCCCTTTCCTAATGGTTCCTAATATTCTGTTAGATTTTTTTATTTCTGTTGCACATTGAGCAGATGTTTTCAGAGAACTATCCTCAATGACTCCAAGATCTCTTTCTTGAGTGGTAACAGTTAATTTAGTCCCCATCATTTTTTATGTATAGCTTGGATTATGTTTTCCAATGTGCACTCTTTGCATTTGTCAACACTGAGTTTCATCTGCCACTTTCTTGCTCAGTCACCCAGTTTTGTGAGAGCCGTTTGTAATTCTTTGCAGTCAGCTTCAGACTTAACCATCTTGAGTAATATTGTACAATCTGCAAATTTTGCCATCTCATTGTTTACCCGTTTTTCCAGATCATGTATGAATATGCTGAACAGCAATGTTCCCAGTACAGATCCTTGGAGAACACCATTATTTATCTCTCTCCATTCTGAAAACTAATAATTTATTCCTATCCTTTGTTTCCTGTCTTTTAACCAGTTACTGATTCATGAGAGGATTTTCCCTCTTATCCCATACTGCTTACTTTGCTTAACAGCCTTTGATGAAGAACCTTGTCAAAGACTTTCTTAAAATCCAAGTACACTATATCCATTGGATCACCCTTGTCCACATGCTTGTTGACCACCCCCCAAAGAATTCTAATAGATTGGTGAGGCATGACCTCTCTCTACAGAAGCCATGTTGACCCTTCCCCAACAAATCACGTTCATCTATGTGTCTGATAATTCAGTTCTTTACTACAGTTTCAACCAATTTGTCTGGTACTGAAGTTAGGCTTACCAACCTGTAATTGTCAGAATCATCTATGGAGCTTTTTTAAAAAATTGGTGTTACATTAGCTATCCTCCAGTCATCTGGTACAGAAGCTGATTTAAATGCCACAGTTAGTAAGGAGCAATTGTGATCATCTCCTGTATATAACGCAACCCATAGAACGTCTCCAAAATAATTCCTAGAGTGTATCTTTTAGAACATCCAAGCTTGATTTTAAATGGAAATAATGGAAACCTTGGCAAATTTTTCCAAACTCTCATCATCATATATTTTTGCCTTATTTCCAGTCTGAATTTGTCTAGCATCAACTTCCAGCCACTGGCTCATGTTATACCTTCCTCTGCTAGATTAAAGAGCCCATTGTTAAATATTTGTTCCCCATGTAGATACTTACAGACTGTAATCAAGTCACCCCTTAACCTTCACTTGTATCTAAGTTACCATTATTCTGTAGTTCTGTTATCAGTTTCTCTTTATCTGTTAAGACAAGGTCTAGTAAAAAATTTGCCCACATTGACTGCAACACTTTCTGAGCTAGGAAATTATCATCTATAATGTTTGGCAATTCCAAGGATGTTTTAGTACTGGAAGCGTGAGATGCTACAGCATATGTCACTCAAAATGATGCACCCCCTTCCCCCCATGATCGTCGAGCTTTTTTTCCTACAAATTAGAGATAGGTGTGTAAACATCCTGTTACCTTGTGTGATTTCGTGGTCTGTAGCAGACATCAGCTAATACTCCATCTTGTGCTTTATCTGTTAGGATACTGATCCATAAGCATTCAAGATAATTTTTTTCCAAGTTATCAGTGACTCAGAAACAGGTAATGCTGCCACTCCCTCTCCCCTTATGCCCACTCAATCCTTCCTAAATAGGTTATAATCATTGATTTTAACAGTCCAATAGTATGAATCATCCCACCAGTAATACCAGCTAGATCAAATTTATGCTGATAAATGAGCAATTCTAGTTCTTTTTGTTTGTTACCCAGACTCCTAAATTTGTTGTATAAGCAATCCAAGACTTTCTTCTCTTCATGTTCTTTGATTCCTTTTTTAATATTGTTCTCAACATCTTGATTTTGTGCTAACCATGTGCTCATATCTTCCCTCTTTTTACCCTTCTCTTTTGATATGTTTAACACCCACCTGATTACTCTAGAGCAGTGTTTCTCAATTAAATTTGGCCACGGAATCCTTTTGAACTCCATAAATAATTGCGGAACCCCCCAAACCCTTAGCAGTCTTCAAATGTCGAAATAAGCAAAGGTCAGCATTTCTCACTTAAATTACACTTACACTGGATACCCTCCGCCGGAAAATCCGAGACATCTTCCCTTTTTCGGCAGCGCGGAGAACAGCTGCTCTCGGCGGCGCGGAGAACAGCTGCTCGCGGAACCCTAACAGTGTTCCCGTGGAACCCCAGGGTTCTGCGGAACACCAATTGAGAAACACTGCTCTAGAGGAAGAGGGGCTGAACCATTTAACCTGAAGTAAGGAAACCAAAAGATATATACTTTTCAACTTCTCTGCCATTCTGGAGCACCATCCCAAATGTCTGAAATGAACTCTACATGCAACTCAACAGCAGGCTTTCAAAACTGAAATATTGTCTGAGCAATTGAACTTTGCATCTTTCCAAGGTCATGTGGATTAAGAAACATTTCCCCACGCAGGAATTTGAAAAACTTTGCTCCATTCTTAATCTTTTCAGCGTAATATTGTATCACAAAATCACAGAAGGTTTCCCAGGACCTCTAAATTGGGTCTTCTGACTTTTCTTCATTGATGCAGAAAGGCAAAGGAGGGGGAAAAGACAAAGACCTCTTTCATTTGTGTCTAACTTACTAAATGTTTCCTCTCTTTTCCCTTGCCATTCAATACAGCTGTGACATTTTGCTGACATAAAACTCCTGAAAAAGACAAATGGTCAGATGGCTAAAATGGAGGTATTTCAAATGAATTATGCTTATTTACGCTAACTAAGGATCTGGCTTTAATTCTACATGAAACAGTGGTTGCTGGTTATGTGAAATGACACAATAATGACAGAAAATCACATCATTAATCATATCCCACATAACATAGTATCATATTTTGTATTTTGGAAAGAGTTTTTGAAAAATTGGGGAAAAAAAACCTTCTTGTTTAAAAACTGGAAGATTTTATCTGAAAAGTCATTTTTAATTGAAAATTTGTTTTGCTGAAAATTTTTAAAGAAATTCTAGTCCACAGATTACAATCTGGTGACACAACATGCAATACATTCAAAAGATAATAATTTTCAGTACTCTGTTGCTGCCAAGCAGTGATTCTTGTCATGTTAAATTACAATAAGCATATGCTTAAGTGCTTTGCAGAATACCTAGGACACAAGTATGAGCTTAAAAGCTTTGTTGAATCAGACTGTAGGACCTGCATCTTATGGCATATAATATTGGCTTGTGAACTTGCTTTCTCTACCATTTGTTTTGCATTTTGTACCTTAACAAGTTGTACTTTAACAAGCAGTGAGTCCTGAAATCTTTTATGCAATTACAACATGTTTACACTAGAGGGCATGACTTAAACAATTAATGGGTTTTAAGACTATTTAACATGTTTTGCAACTGGAAATATATTTTTTATATTAAAATATGTGAGCACAGCTTAAATTAATGAGGCTGTGTAAGAGGGTAAACTGCGATGATGCTGTGAGCAAATCAAACCTAAATGTAATGTAGACAGTATTTTTTCACATATCTACAATGAAGAGATTTTATTAACATAGCCATCTCTGCTGCAGTATTAAGCTACTCAAATAAACATAAGAAAGTGTGGCCAGCGATGACTAAATATCCTAAACACTTCAGTCCTGCTTTTATAAATATTATTAATACAATGGAAAATAGATTAACTGTAACTGACAGGAAATGGAATAGAGATTTTAACATGCACGGCGATAAGGAGCATAAGCAAAAACCTCTGAAAAATAATACATAAAATACTGATATGTAATACAAATACAGTGTTATAAAATGCATGGGTGTAATACAAATGCAGCAGGATATAATACCTGGCAGGGTTACCTCCTCCTGCAGTCAAACACAAAGGGGACTAAGGAGGAAGAAAAAAACAACATGATTCCGGCAGACAATTTCCACCACATCATTTTGGTGGTGCTGTTTTGGATGAGGGGAGGAGAGGGGCTGCTTGTCCTTCTACACGTCTGGTTCAAAAGCCCTGGGGAGATCCACAGGAGGCCAGTGTTACCAGTGCAGAGTCCCTGTAGTTCCATACTACTCTCTTACTGCCAGGGCTTCCTATTATGATAGACAGCTTCCCAGTAGGGGGTGCTATAGTATGATAAGTATAGATATGCTTAGGCAACTGGTAATCTCCAGGGATTTAGAGAACTCTACTTTTCAAAAAGTGCTTGATATTAGAGAGGAGTATATATGTGGAGCAGGAAACAAAGCTTGAATGTTGCACTGCCTTGGTTCTCTCTCTCCCTTCATACTTGAATGCTGAGCACTTCCCTTTGCTGAACCTACCTCTGAAACCCTGTGAAGAGGGGATTCCCCACCATGGAGGGCCCTCATTGAAAAGGTCAGACAGTCCAGGCTGTGTTGCCTGTCCTTGAGGAACTCCACAGGACAGATGAAGAGACAACACCAGGCTAGGCAAAGGCCACTCCATCCATGCAGATCCTGATCTTGGTGATAGGCGCTCAGTAAATGTGACACTGCTGCAGAGGCAACTGACCCCTCCTTCCATAGGTGCTTGATGCAGTGGCTGCAGAAGTCAATGGCAAAGCTTCCGTGGCGCAGGATCAGGCTCTTGGAGAGCACTGAGATTCACATGCAAAGAAAGTTTCAGGCGTGCTTCATGGTCATCTATTACTAAGTCCCTAGCTCTTTTAAAAATCTGTTTTGTTAAAAGTAACCAAAATAGGACTTGAACTATTGCTTTCCAAAAAGATTGAAGATGACTTGGGAAATCTGTATGATAAATGAAAAGGGTAGAGAGTATTTTTAGGCACAAATCCTGACCTCTTTACTCTGTTTTTACTTAATCAAAACTACCCCTGCCTTCATGAGTGTTTTGCCTGAACAAAAACCAAGTAAGGACTTCAGGATTTGGTCCACAATTTGTAAAACTTAGTAGTCTGAGTGAAATGGGAAGGGAAACGAACATAAAGTCAAATGCTTCAGTTAATTAAACCTGTGCAAACTATTTGTAGTCCCTGGATCAGACTCACTCCTGCAGATACAGGAATGTGGAATTTTGTACGAGCAATGGCTGCTGCATTCCAGGGATTCACAGTCATTTTAGGGCAGGGTGTGTTTCCAGTGTCACAATCCTTCATGATTCAATCAGGAAACAGCTTTAGTTACCAGATCTCTCCCAGGCTGTGCCACCCACTGCCAAACTGCACTGGCTGCATGCAGTTCCTTGGCATATACCAATGCTAAATTTAGCCCTCAGAATCAGGATAATACATGCCCTGTGTCAGGTTTTACTCTTTCAAAAAGATTTGCATAGTATCTGCTTGCCTTAAAGGAGTTGAATAGGCCTGTGCACACCAGTAAGGTGATTTGGCCCTCTATAAACAGGTAGTATAGTCACTGTTTACAGGGAGAACGTTAGAATCCAGTTGGAGTCAGACAGCGATGTCATGGAGACTTTAGGAGAAGGCTCTAGAAAAGGTGCAACAGAAGAGAGAATCAATTAGAGACAGATTGCCAGTGAAGTTGTTTGGTCAGAAACTAGTCAACCAGCTAGCAGAACCACTAAACTAGACCAGGGGTTTTCAAGCTTTTTGAGACTGTACCCCTATGGTCTCAAGGTTTCACCTGAAGTACCCCTTCATGGTTTTCCCGCTTGGCTCCAGTGGCATACCCTGGGGCTCCAATGCCCTGAGAGGGGGGTGTCTGTACCTACAGGGGTGGGGGAACATGCTGCTTATCTCCTCCTGTGGGGTTTGGCGGAGCCTGGCCAGACGGCGCCTGCTTCTGGCCGGGCTCCGCTGTCCCCCCACCAGTAGTTACCCGCTGCGTGGCGCCCAGCTCTCCTGCTCCAGCCCCGCAGCCCGGCGCCAACTCGGATGGGGCAGCCTCACCCCTCAGCCAGGGAGATGTGCCGGGCCAGCCCTTCACAATGTGCGGCCAGGGGGGTGCAGGAGGCTCCCAGCTGCGTGTTGTGAAGGGCCGGGTCGGCGCTCCATGAAACATTTTCAGGTAGGACTCAGAATTAGATCTTAAACTGCTGTAGAGTTGAAGCTTATGGACATTCATTTTCTTTCACACTCTAATACAATCAGATGTCATGACTTTATATTATTACAAATCCATATATAGTATGTTGTATATTTTTGTTAAATGGTTAGTTCAAATAGTGTACATTTTACATAATTGAAAAACAGTGACTAAAAGTGTCAGTAAAGTGCTGACCATTTAGAAATCCACAATGTATTATTGTACCAAATCTATTCCAATAGAGTCTGATTCAAAAATATTTATCTCGGTAATATTCTGGAATCTGAAAGAAAACAGAACCTCTCAAAACAGATGTAAGTGTCAAGGCAGTGTAACTTGCTGCTGTTTGACATAGTGGGTACTTAAAATTTGTGTAACTTACATGTCAAGGGGTAGATGGGTGTCATAAAAAGAAATGCAAAGCACCCACAGCATGCCCCAAACTCTCAGATGACAAATGTAGCCTGAGTGGATGCAACAGGCATTAACTTCAGTGAGAGCTGAATCTGCTTACGCTAGGGTTCCATTCAATCCCTGGGCTCAGAGATTTCAAAATGGTATAATCAGTTTGCACGTGCAATGAATGTTAAACTGGCGCAAGTCACACTACGGGGCCATGGATATCCATTTTCTAACCACCTTATACATCAGGTGCAATTTACACTACAATTGATTTCTCTGATGAATTTGGTCCAGTATTTTTGCATTTACCTCAAGTAAAATAAAACCACAAGGGATGAAAGTGGATAAATAAAAGTGTGGGGACTCGCCCCACTCGAAATGGCATGAGGCGGTGTCAGCCACAGGACACTGTACTGCTCTCCACCCTCTATGACGTACACAGCAAGCATTGCCGCATGCATGCGTTTGGAATGTTTGGGGTGGTTGTTGTGTGACGCCGCCTCGCTGCTGCTCAGAGCCGCGCTCCAGCCTTTAATCTCCCTCCCAGACTACAAATCCCAGGATGCAATGCTCCACCTTGCTCCCGGCTGCCTGTAGGACTGCTGGGAATCACTGTGGCGCACTGCATGCTGGGACTGGTAGTCTCCCTCCTGGATGACCGCATTGTCAGTCTCGCAGATGCTGCTGGGTCTTGTTCTTCCCCTCTCGCCGCCCTAGGGCTGTGCTGTGCCGTGCCATGGAAGGCCGGCGGGTGTCCTGGCAACAGAGCCAGCCGCTTCCCTGCTGCCCCTGAAACAGCAGCAGCAGGGGAGGTAGCAGCAGCTGCTAGGTGTGGGTGGGCGGCGGGCTGCACGTAGCCCCGCACCCTTCCCACGGCTGCAGCCACCTCAGCCCTCTCCTCCCCCTTTCACCAGCCCGTGTATAAACAAAGGGAGGATACTAGCTATCTCCCCGCTGCTCCTTGCTTGCTGTTGCCTCACAGCTCTCCATGCTGGGCCCTGGCAGAGAGGGGGGCAATAGAGAGCGAGAGGTAGACATACAGGCAGCTCTACACACACAACAACCACACGCACTGCAAGAGGAATGATGCTCGAATCCATCCGTGTCACTGGTGAGTATTGCTATTAATTATCATCATCATCATCATCATTCGCTTTCAACCCTTCCCTTCCTGTCCTGTTCCTGCAGTTGCCAACTACACCAGGAAAACAGCAGTTTAAGCAGATAAAAATGGCACAAAATGGACTTTAAACACCACCCTCTCCCATTAAATAATGGATAATATTTATCAGTGCCTTTTTTTCCCCCCTGGTGCAGTTGGGATGCTGCATTGTTGTAATGATTATAATCAACAACAATCACAATGGAATAAAGCAATATAAAAAAAACCCCAAATTAAATATGAAATGACACATAATTTTGTTCCTGAAATGGCCATCTCCCACCCTGCTGACATATGTTTTGGGGCACAGCTTTGAAAAAAATATAATCGTTTTCTAGCAACCGCAATTAAAATGGCATAACAACAGAAAAACATGTAAAATGGCAACCAGATAAAATATTAAATGAGCTCACATAGTGTATAAACCCCTTGCTTCCCTGTGTGTTCACTGACTCGGGGTGCCGCACACCTAAACAGCTTAAATATAATGGAAACAGTGAGAGGACAAAACAGGCAATGTAAAAACCATATAAAACACTAAACAAGAATGCTAATAATTTTGTTTGAGGCACCCTTCTATCTTAAGAAGTTGTAGAATTAAAATGTAACTACAGCATTTTAACGAAAACACTAAAAGAGAGATAATGGAAGAAGCAAATAAAGCATAAAATAGTAATAAAAATTGCTGGTAATTATTTCTGCAGTATCTTTCCCATCCCTTTGCAACATATATGCTCAGAAAACTGTGCAAACAGTTACCATATGATAATAACGATAGTGAAAGTAGCATAGACTATATAAATAACAATTAAACTACTACTACATAATAAATATATAGGAATAAATATATGTACTGTATACAATTAAGTTGAAATTATAGGAATATCCCATTAACTTCCTGAAGTTTGAATTATTTTTGTTTTGTTTGTTTGTTTTTCCCCATACAATTTCTTTTTTAAAAGATAGTGATTTTGTACATCATTTCTTAAACTGCTTCTGACCAATACATCCCACCACTGGGAAACGTTTCCTGTAGTGAGGGGTATGACTGAGTTGATTTAGTGCACAGTCACAGGACATTGTTATGCTCATTATTAGGATTGCTTTTAATTAGCCTTGACATGAGTAGCTGTATAGGCCTTTTAAACGTGTATGGCTTCAGATTGGTAGTGGCACTGTCTGTTGGGTGATTGTGAAAATGTCAGTAGTTGGAGATGTCAAAGGAATAGAAATAAGAATTAGAGGGAGGAATAGATGAAGTCTTCTCTAGAAATGTACAGTAATAATAATCTTAAATCATAGCTAACAGTGAAGATGTTAATTTTAGGCCCTGATTCTGCTCCTGAATCTGCATAAGATCATAAATGATCTGGAAAAAGGGAGGTGGTAAAGTTTGCAGACAATACAAAAATACTCAAGATAATTAAATCAAAAACTGACTGCAAAGAGTTAGAAAGGGATCTCACAAAACCGGGTGACTTGGCAAGAAATGCAAAGTAATGCACATTGTAAAATGTAATCCCAACTATATATACAAAATGATGGGGTCTAAATTAGCTGTTATCACTCATGAACGAGATCTTGGAGTCATTGTGGATAGTTCTCTGAAAACATCTGCATAATGTGGAGCGACAGCCAAAAAAGCGAACAATATCAGGAACCATTAGGAAAAGGTGAGATAGTAAAACAATATATCATAATGCCACTATATAATTCCATGGTACTCTCACACCTTGAATACCTCCTGTAGTTCTGGCCATCTCATCTCCAAAAAGATACATTAGAACTGGGGGGGAGAAAGAGGAAACAGAGAAGGGCAACATATAAGGAGCTTCCATATAAGGAGAGATTCCATATAAGGATAGGTTAAAACGTTTGGGACTGTTCAGTTAAATAAAGAGATGACTAAGGAGGATATGATAGAGGTCTATAAACTCATGAATGGTGTGGAAAAAATGAATAAGGAAGTGTTGTTTACTCCTCCACATAACACAAGAAGCAGGGGTCACCCAATGAAATTAATAGGCAGATAGATTTAATACAAAAAAAAAGGAAGTACTTTTTCAGACAGTGCGCTATCAAACTGTAGAACTCATTGGCAGATGATGTTGTGGAGGCAAAAAGTATAACTGGGTTAAAAAAAATTAAATGAATTAATGACTATTAGCCAAGATGGTCAGGAATGCAACCCTATGCCCTGTGTGCCCCTAAACCTCTGACTTCCAGAAGCTGGGACTGGATGACAGGGGGAAGGAAGGATCACTCTATAAATTGCCCTGTTCTGTTCATTCCCTCTGAAGCATCTGGCACTGGCCACTGTCGGGATACTGGACTTGATAGACCATTGGTCTTCCCAGTGTGGTCATTCTTATGTTAAACTCTGTGCCTTAATGGAGCCCAGTAGAAGCCAGGGGGCTGAAACTTACCTTTGTAGCTAAATTTATGGTTTTAATGGCAAAAAATACCCTTTGAATAGCAGATACTAGGTTACAAGATAAAAATGTAGGTAGGATTTTTAAAGAATCTTACAACCAGCTTTGACTTCTAAAATTTAATTTTGCAGGCAGTTCATAACATGAAGTAGATCCTTAGATAGGCAATTATCTCTTTTAATGTATGAGCTGTTGTGATTGCATGAAAATTAGCTAATATGCATGCTACGTAAAATTATTATTTTTATTGAGCTTACTGAGAAGTTGTACAATTCTCAGTCAATTGCAGAGTTGGTCACACCACGTATATAGTTAAGGTTTCCCAACATTTTCCATTATAAAACCATGTTATGAGCCTCCGAAAAATCTCAGTTCACACAGACAGAGACTTGGCAGATGTGAGAGCTTCTTGGAAACTTCTAAAGTTGTATAAAATGCTAAGTATCTGAAAAAGGAGGTCCTAGGTGTCTCAGGTTGTGCACCCAAAATTAGTGGACACTTTTGACAATTTTGGCTTTAATTTCTCTGTGCCACAGTTCCCTGGCTGTAAAATGGGGATAACACCATCATCTAATCTCACAGGAGTACTGAGAAGAGAAATTCATTAATGTTTATGAAGCACCCGGATACTATGGTGAGAGCACTATAGAAAATGCCTAGAAGTATTAAGAAATGCCTAAAAGTATTAAGTGCAATGTTTGGACAGTGTGCTTTAAATAAGCCCCAGGATTTATAGAATGAGGAGGATAAAAAAAAATATTGACTAATTACCCATTCACTGAATGAGGCAGGGATCCTATGAAAAAAATAATATCTGATCACATAATTAAAGACTGAATTACAATGCAGATGCACACACAAGCTGATTTAAGGTTGCACAAGCAACTTTTGAGTGCTCGACTTTGCAACCCTAGCATTCTTGTAATGTATTTTTTTTCTAGTGTCATATATATGCACCCACATATATGAAGTCTCCTTAGATTGTAAATTCTTCATGTAGGAACCATGGACCAGCTTCATCACCAGAACAGGGAATAGGTGTATATGTCGGAAACCTACCCTATTCATGGTCAACCAGAGTCCTTCCTGGTCCCAGTGTAGAGTAGGGCAGCCCAGAAGACCACTTTAAAATATGTCCCTGTTTCAGCAGCCACTGTAAGCCTTTGCATAGATGCAGAATCATCAGGATGCAGGTCTGCCTTAACCACACTCACCGGATACATCACTGTTCTATCTCAGAATGCTCCCTACAGCAAGGGCACCAGCTCACTCTGTGCTTGGCATGGGGCCCCTTGTAGCGGGGCTGTTCCTCAGAGAGGCATTATACTTGCTGTAGGGCAGTGAATTACATCCGGTGTCTTCATATGTGCTCTTACAAACACTGCTTGTGTATTGCATCCAATTGCCCTCAGACTTATTGGGGTGATTGGTTGCTATTGAAATACCATTTATAAATAATGAGTCAGCGTGAATATATTTATCATTATAAGAAAACCAAGGCCATACAGGATTTTTTGTTGTTGTCGTTGTCACTGTGCTACACACCATGGTCACTCAGGAGAAAGAAACTGCTGTTTCAAGACACAGGCCCCTATCATTTGAGCTAAAGCAGAATATGGTGCATATACACAAACTAGCCTATTTATGATATTACCTAGCCTTCAGAATTTTGATTCTGCAGCCCTCTGCACACAAAATGCACATTAGCAAGAATCTTCAAGACAGTCAGAGCATGTACCATCTTTTAAATGTTCATGACAAATATTGAATTGTTTACAAGTTTAAAAATATCCAAAAAACATAATTTAAAATTTGTGGGATGAGTCAGAGGGAGGACATTGCTCTGAAAGAAATTATTGAGATAACTTCCCTACAACTTTGAGTTATAGATTTTTGCTACTTTATTATTTTGTACATGAATTGCTTTAATCTATTTGGCTTTTCTGGATAATAGACAGCCAAACACATGGTGTTATTGTATGTAGTTGCTGATATTGAATAGAAATTGAATTTGAATTGAAATTGAATAGAAAAGAAATCACATTAAGATAACTTATTGAGGGTGGTACTCTAAAATGACAGTCACACAATTAAAAAATCACAGCTCAGATCGTTATCTTTCCACAATTAAACACATGGGAGGGTTGCCTGGGGAAGTAATCTTTCCAAGGACCTCTGTGCAAAGATTCCCCCCAAAATCAGTACAGTGAGTGGGACAGGATTTGCTCCTTATGCAGCAAAGGCCACTTTCCCTGTGTGCCAGGCAGGGAAAATGACCACCAGAGCTCCCTGTGTGCTGAGAGCTGGGAATGGAATGGGTAGAGAGATCTGCAACTACAAAGATCCGCCAACCATTCATCCCACTCCATTATCTCCACCAGAGCAAGATTTAAGATATTTGGGAATTACCCAGTCCTTGAGGCTGCAAGAATGACCACAAATGGTCTAGGTGGGAGATTGTTTTCTTTCGCCAAGCCTTTGCAGAGATCCCAGGTATGATGATGTTCAATCATTTAAGCTGTGCACTGGGCCAGGATTTGGCCCTAAGTGCTGATCCAAAGTCCAATGAAGTCAATGAAAAAAAACCTTAATTTACTTCAGTGGATTTTGGATCAGGCTCTTAGTTACAATGTAATAAATGATGCTATTACCATGCCCATAGTAACAAGATATTGAAAGAGAAATAATGCCAGTAAGAATTAGATTATATGAAATTAAAATCTGTATTAATAATTTCTAATAACCTCCAACAAATATTTGCTACCACTCAGGGGCCAAGCATAATTTTTTCGGGCCCAGTACAAACTTGTAACATGGGTCCCCTCTCACACACATAATGGGGGTTGCAGCCTTGGCCAGGCCTCCCAGGGCCTCTGGGCCCTGGCAAAGTGTACCCTTCCCTCCCTCCCATGCGGGGCCATGCTACCACTAGGTTTCTACATGATCTGAAGTTAGGAATTGGGTAAAATAAATGCAGTTAATAAATGCAAAATCAATGTTAATGCAACATTTTGTTGAAGTTCCACATGCACACACAAGTAACAAAAAGTCGAATTATGGCTCCCACAACAGCCACAACTCATCTCCAGTCTTGGGCCTGATTCTCCTTTTGCAGTGGTATAAATCAGACATAACTCCATTTAAGTAAATGGAGTTATATTAGTGTAAAACCATTGTAAGTGAATCAGAATCAGGCCATTTATATTTTCTGTTACTATACAGTGTATGGTGTTTGTTTTCATGCTGTTCTATGAACCTTCAGTGTGGCTGAACTATAGCTGCTGTAGGAATCATGACCTTTCCTGACTTTTGTGTGTGTTAAGAACTCAGCCATAATATTGCAGAAAGTATTTCACATTTAACTACAGGTTGGTTATAAAAACAGAAAGAGGGAAATAAGAAGAAAACTACCCAGTCAGTGTACAAGTTGATCTGCAAGTGTTAGGAAGGTACTACACAATTGCGTAGAGCCTCAATGCGGGTGTTACAGACAGGAGAAAAAAAACATGGAGAAAGCCAGGTTGGAGTAATGTGGTTTTAAGGGATTCTGATGGTTTTTTGTCAGAAGTATTATGTTTTTGTGATATGGTTTTCGTTGCTGAGTATGGTGCAATGGAATTAACTGAGAGAATCTGTGTGTATATCATATAGTTTTAGCGAGGTCATCAAGGCTGCCCAGAATCTGGGACAGACGATTTTTTCTTTTTTGTTGTTGTATAAATTGATATAAATAACATAAAGTCAGGAAATTCAAAATTACACTTCCGAGAACAGTTGTAACTTGACCTCCTTGCACACAGAGACTAAGTCTAGGACATAAAAGTTAACACCGTATACAGTAAAGTGACGTACAATATGGTGTTAATTCTTAAACTGTTTGAGGGGAACAATTTATGGGAGTCCCCGGAATCTCAATCTCAGTATTAACAGTTTTGTATTTAATGCAGGCTAATTAATCATTGCAAACTCTTGTACTTAGTAGTATTGGGTTTCTTGGAAGCCAACACAATTTTAGATTGGATAAAGCTGTTCATTGGTAGGCTGCGGTTGGATTTAAAACAACGTAGTATAACCCTTCAGCACACAAATCCCTATAACATATGAATATACCCTGGCAAACAACTCTTTTATTTTTTTATCTATATTGCAAACACAGGTTTGTTTTTATATGGTTTCATAGAGAAGTTTCTGTAATTATAGATTAGATAACGCGTTGCAAAGAAATGGATCTTCATACATCATTTTATTTAGTTGATTCAAGGGGACGTCATCAAGCTGGTAGAAATTCATAGGAAGGTGGTGCTATGTTTTACTTTTCTAAGTTATTACCTTTACTAAATATTTCAAATAAAAAAAAAACCAATCCCAACAATTGACTTGAATTGTTTTACATTTTCAAGGTTCTCTGCAACACAACCAATTAGTGACACATTCTACTTTTAAATGAAAGTTTTTATTGGGGCTTGCTGGCTTAGGCTTTGTGGACTGCTAAGGCAATCTCTGCATGCACATCCATCACAGACAAAGTGAAATTCGGCCCTGTGAAGAGTATCCGCTATGGCCTATGCACCACTTATGGCCCTCTTGAATCCTATTTTGAGTACTTAAATTAGGCATTCTCAACGGGGGACCCCTCGGGGTGGCAAGGTTATATGAGGGGGGTCACGAGCTGTCAGCCCCTGCACATACTGGTAAGGGTGCCATGGCATGGGAGGGGCCTTCATTTTGGAGGGTGGGGGTCATCATACCTGAAATATTTTCAAAGGGAGTCCCAGCAAAAAAATTTGTGAATCCCTGACTCAAATGGAACTCAAATGATGCAGATACCAAAGAAACAGATTTTTATGAGTGCTCAACAGCCCCATTTGGGGCTGGATTTCCAAACATCTAAAAGAAATAGTGAGATTTCAAAAGTGCTCAGTACCAAGCTATTCCCATTGAAAGCAGTGAGAAAAATGCTGGGTTTTGAAAATCTGGCCACTTCATTTAGGTGCCTGGGAATGGAGCTCCTTTGAAAAATTCCGCTCCTTAGGCTGGTCTCTGAGCTGGGGTGAATTTCACTCACAATGACAGGTTTTTTAATGCATGAAGGCATTTGCATGTGCATATGCAGTAATTATGCAGCTAATTACCATATATACATAACAAGTGAGTAATTTTGCATATATAAAATTAGAGGCCACTTTGATACTGGATGACAACTTGCCTGTATGGCATGCCATTAAAATGTATTTTCGAGTATTTCAGAACAGTTCCAGTGAGAAAACCAACTAGTTTTAGCAGTTTTATCTGATAACGATCAAGGAGACTAAAGAGGCTGATTTCTTGAGTGGCTTTGGTGCAGCTGTAGTGCTAAGACATTGCTTCTGGTAAATAGTGGATTTTCCAGATCATGACCTAGTGCCATTGGTAGAACAGATCTGTAACGCTTACCTTGGATAAGAAAGTGGAACCATATATTGAAATTAAATTGCACTTGGCCATTTTAGGGTTCAGCCCAGCCCAGTAAGGGGTTGTGTCATCACATGCCATTTAACCCGCGATGCCCTGTGCTGTGCAACTTTGGCACCCAGATACCAACAGCATGCCTACAGTACAGTCACCTCACCCTGGCTCCCACCAGCCTGGTTACTCCTCGCTGGGTGACATCAACAGTCCTTCCAGCCCCAAGTTTCCCCAGTACCGTTTCTTCTCTATTGCTCAGCCCCACTCACTGTTGCACTCACAAAAACTTATCAGATTTGCTGCTCTTTTAAAGAGACAGTGCAAAGCACTAGCCTGTTAGTTTGTCTGAGGATTTTACTTCAGTTTGAAACATTGCACTCAGATAGCTGTGTAGTAAAACAAGATTAAGTTTAGTAACAAGGAGCATGGATTTAAGTGATACCAAGTAGAAGGAATTGGGATAGAAATGGTTACAAACAAACAAAAATTAAAGTACGCTGATAAGACTAAAGCCTAATTTAACAAACTAGAGCCTTTTATTTAGAGTAGTTTTTCTTACCACAGTTGTTCTTTGAGTACGGCTGGCCAGTCCTTAGCCAGGATTCAATCACAAGAGCCGCAAGTGCTTGGTTTCTTTGACTCTTCAGGTGAAGGACGCCAAAGTGTCTCACTCGCTCTCTCCTTGTATCTTCCAAAGTCCAATGACTTTGCTTCAGGAAGCAGGGAGCTTTTCTGCAGCTGTAACTTGCTTCCCCCTCAAGAGTGTTAAATGGCCACCCTTTACATTGGTTTGCCTGGCAGCTTTGTATACCTTACATGTAAATGTACTTCAATTGTCTCTCCTTGCTCCATCTAGAGACTTGTAGAGCCATTAAGAATTCTGTTTGACAAGTTGGGGCAAATATAATCCTGCTTCCACATGAAGTTCTTCAAGGAAAAGTGTAGCCATGTCTTAAACAAGCATAACAACATTTCAAAACAAAAGAGTGTGGCTCAGTCTGAATAAATTCAGGTACACATGCATGTTATTTGACATCATTTTTTGAAATTTCAGACTTCTGGTGTAAAATGAGTATGTTTTTCTTTGTACCAGAAAAACAGCAAATGAATCATGTATTTTGCAAGAAGGACTGTACCATTTTGAGGCTTATTTGCAGTAAATCAGTGAACTGACAGGCTGGTCACACACCTACTATTCGGATGTGTCATGACACCAAAAATATACCATGCCACAGATTGGCAGTGACATGGCATGACGTAGGTGACATGTCACAGATAAAAAACAGGTTTAATAAATACTGGTCACTGACCCTGAGCAAATAAAACATCATAAGTCTTTTAATCATTACTAGTCACTAATTGAATTGATTGTATGCCAAAACGATTAAATTTTCATGACAGTTTTTCCAAAGCTGCTTTTCCATCATGTCTCAGAACGTCAGTCTCTTGTGCTTTATTTTGGAAAATAATTTCATGAAGGTTACAATATCAGATAGAGGATCCAGCACAACAGTTACATAATCTTTGACCTTTGTAGGAGCTACAGAAAATAGCATCTGTTATAATCATTAAAATCTTCTGTTTCCTCTGTTGACCCTCATCTTCCAGCACAAATGTGTATCAAACGATATTAATATTGGGTAAGATATATTCTATGTAAATTTAGGTTGGAGAATACTTAAAGAGCCCATACTGTGTTTGGCAGCTGCAAGAAAAAGCCTCACAACCAGAATGCCCATTTAAATATAACTAGAGTTTTGCAGGTGGCAATTGATGGAATATTTATTATACATTTGAGCTGTGTGAATCTGGAACTCTATAGCCCAAACTGCAACACCACATATACATGATAGTCATAGGAGGTTTCGGATTGTTTGCTGCTGCCGTGTGATGTGCAGAGATTGGCAGACATTTGGGTGATCCATTTATGGATTGCCCTGGCTGTAGTACTGAGATCCAGAAGCTCCACTGGCATGTGCTTCCCCAAATAAGCACATGATATTAGACTGATGCAAGAGTAGGGTGACCTGACATAACGATATTAAAGGCTTTGTGTTATATAGGCAATTATTACACCACCCTTCTCGAGGATAAAAGTGTCCTGATTTTTCAAACTTGCTATCTGGTCATTCTGTGCAAGAATCTTTGGGATTTTATTTTATTTTGGGTTGTTTCCTGCATTTTACTTCTATTCTGCTTTGCTCATTTCTTAGGTATGCTTGTGACATGCTACTTCAGTTCCAAGGAATTGCTTACATTGTAGCAACAGAAAAGCCTTTTCTACCCCAACACTGTTTTGAACAGATACATAGTGAAGGTGATAAATTTCCACTGTTAGATAGCTGGAATTTAATTGTTTTGTAAGTTGCTATGGCTAAATTTTCAAAGGCGGTTTGTAAATTTATACTTTCAGTTTTATATGCACAATTAAAACTGTGTACCGAAAATTTTAGTAGCCTGCTTGTGAACTTTAGCCCACTGGAGAGTATCCTGTCTGCATCGTACTCTGAGGGACTGTTACTAAATGTTGTTTTCTTTGTGCTGAGAACTGTGATTTTGCACACTGCTAAAGTATACGCCAAAGCAAATAAGCTAGATAAGCAGTCTGTCCTGCTTGATTAAACTGATCTTATAAAACTTGGACTGTAACGCCCTAAAGCCATCTCTGTGCCAAGCATAAAGGAAGTGTCACAAATTGACCATAAAGCAAAATTAATCTTACATAATATCTGCTTGTAAGAACAGAGAAAAATAACCTAATACTTCTAACTTCATCTTTACAGTGTTAGAAGAACACTCCAAGACTGTATGTGGTATTCCCCCTTCCCCCCATCCATTTCTGGATATGTTTTGCAGGAAAGTGCAATGTACACAAGACCACAGTACATTGATCTGTTTACTGCTTTTACCAATAGCCCCAGTAGCACTGAAGAACGTGAGAAATATGAAAATGAGTTCATAGAGCATGAAAACTTTCATAGTGGTGTGGTGTTGCTTTTTGTCTCATTTGTTCTGAGAGCCAAGTCTAATTTTACTAGGAAAACAAAGCTGGAATTAAATTATTGATTCAGTTACCTCTGAGGGATTTAATGATCCCTTTGTTAATGCTCTATTCAGAGCACAATTATTGTACATACAGTTAATTACAGCTCAGATATGTCTAATGGTGGGCCAAGTCCCGAGGTCTTTATTAAGTTTAATTCTGTGCATACTCAGGGACATATCCTCTATTCCATGAATCCTTATCATTTAGGCACAGAAATGGAAAGTGTGTATCTGTGGCATCATTATAGGGTTGCCAGCCCTCCAGGAGTGTCCCAGAGACTCCAGAAATTAAAGAATAATCTTTAATTAAAGATTATGTCATGTGATGAAACCTTCAGGAATACATCCAACCAAAACTGGCCACCATACTGTCTTCGTCCCTTAGGCCAAACAGAAGCCTACCTGTAGTGCTGACTAACTCCATGAGCAATCAGCACAGATGTTACATACTGATTTTTGTGTGCAACCCCTTGGCACTGTAGATCCCTCCTCCCTGAGGGATGTCCCAGGGGAAGGAATCAGCTGCAAGGTTGAAGCCAGCAAGGCTCCAAGCCATAAGTGCTGCCTTGCCAAGGGGGCAATGGACTTGCTCTTCGCTAAAGTGGATTTAATACAGTCCTTGAGGAACCTTATTTGCCTATTGAATTTAGTTTAGCTTGTCGTGTTTATACTTTCAAGCACATTTTTTTAAACCCAGCTAAATGTTGATATAGCTGGAATCTCCATCCTTAGAGGTTTTTTAAGGTGCAGCTTGACAAAGCCCTGGCTGGGATGGTTTAGTTGGGGTTGGTCCTGTTTTGAGCAGGGGGTTGGACTAGATGACCTCCTGGGGTCCCTCCCAACCCTAATCTTCTATGATTCTATGTTGTAGAGCTTTGAGTAGATGTTTTGACAATATGGAGTTAAGATCCTTAGAAATGGCTTTGATATTAACTGTTCTCTTTTCTTAATAGTCTTCATCAATGGAGGGTTTTAATTTATAGCTGATAAACCCCTTGGCAACCAAAAATGTGAGTTTGGGAAAACACACTAAGTACCTGAACATACGCTATCATCTTTGCGGTGTTGAAATTTTTTTACAGTGGTTGGCACATCCTATATCTCTCTCACCTCTCTGGCTGCTTATTCTGGGAGTCGAGTTTTCTGGAGACGGACAGTTTTTTTATAGGCTAGAGCGTCGGCAGGCCTAACACAGCTGCTCAGAGGAGAAGGGAGTAATAAGGCCTCCCTGACTCCATTGTGTGGTAATATTAGGGTGCAGTCCTGGCACTTGTGGAGCATGGGGCTACATAGCAGGTGCTTCCCTCACTCCAGGAGCAACTGGGCAGAGAGTAGGGAGGTAGATGGGACCTGTGGTTCAGACCCTACCCCCAGTGTCTCGCTGAGCAGGCTAGATGCATGTGGGAGAATAAATTGCACTTTTAAAGGACTTTACACATTATTTTTCTCTCCAGCACAATAAGGGAGTCCCTGAGAAACTGTGTCTAAGGTCTCATCTACACTGACAGTGGTGTATAAGGTAGCTACATGCCACATTGAAAAACAGACTGTGACCATGTGGCAGTGTGTAGCTGCAAGTGACAGTAAAAGGTGCTGGCTGGGGCCTTTCCCCTCTTGCTCCTTGCCTGCCAGAGCCTCTCCCCACTACTTGAGTCTTTTGCTGCGGCAGGAAAAGGCTCTGGCAGCTCCCTGCAGTGGGGAAAAACTCCAGAAGGGGAGTCAGCAGGACGCTAAATGGCTAAAAATAACAGTGTAGATGGGGAGGCACAGCTAGAACGTGTAGAGTCAGGAAGGGTATTTACTGTAAGGTTCTGGTGTGTTTTTTGTTCTATTCAGCTAAGCCATGTCTCACTATCTACACTGCTGTTTGTACCCGTGCTAGTAGGGCGTGCAGCGTATATACTCTTCATGCCGCTCTAAGTGTAGACATAGCCTCAGAGGAAACTTTCTGAGGCACGTCTCCCCTTTGGTCAGGAGGTGCACCTACACACTGCCACTTACAGCTGGTGTAATTCAAAGCTCACAGTTTTTTTAAACAGCAATTATTTTTTAAAAAAACCTTTAATGATAATTATATTTTGCTTCAAAACAAACGAGTAGAAAAGCTAATTACATAATATAACTATGTAAATGTATATAGTCATGCACAGCATCTGAATTTTAACAAGGTAATTAATTGCTGAGATGTGCACTGAGTTTGCACACCCATATCAGGCAACTGCACATGGAGCTGTTGGTACAAATTATTCCTGAAATTCCACATCTACCTTGTCTAACAACACACACACAGAGAAGTGTCTGTTTCCTTGTATCTTAAAATCAAGATTGGCTTAAGGTACTGTAGTTGCAATCAGGTGAAGTTATTTTGCATTCAAATTCTATGTTTCATACCCGTTATTCTGTTAGGTCCTAAGAATTGTATGTTGATATTGTATCTACAGAACAGTCAGATTTGTTCTAGCTTTTTGTTTTGTTTTCTTTTTTAAACGCAGAAAAACTTCACTGGCCTAAGCAAGAGCTCTCTAAAAAGTCAGTCTTGAGTCCAGAAGAACATAAGCTGATCAAGAATGAAAGCAGTCTTCAGCACCTGTCCTCTGGAATCCTTAAGGATATTTTCACCACAGGAACCAGTAGCTACAATGTCCTTCTGCAAAGTAAAGAGGAGAAAAAACACCACTCTCAAAAGCTGTCATCTGCCCACCACAAGAGACACAGAAAGTCCACCAAGTCTTCTACTACCTCGCGAAGCAACGAGCACCGCAAGATCAAAGCCCCACTGCCTTTGCTCAGTAGCGGATGGTACTGCACGAGCAGGCAGCCATCCATCTTTATCACTAGCCCAGTGTCTAGCAGTGTAAAGTTTACACGCAGTATTTCCGTTGCAGGGAACAGCATAGGACTGCCACCTCGACCCAAAAGCAAGGCTAAGAGGCATTATTTTTCTAGTCTATCAAAGCCAAAGCCGCCTCCATTTTCAAAAAGCCATGGTAAAGAGGTAGATGTCTCTGGCCGAAAACTCTGTATACTAACTGCCATCAAGCCTTCCAATGTGGAAAAAGAGAAGATTAAATTCTTCAAGTCCGATTTTATTTATAATCCTCAATTTGAATATGCAAATCCTGCATTGCCAAATGTGTTAGCTAAGCACAGCCAAGCATCTGACAAGTTCCTTAAACAGGTACAGTTATTGTCACACATGTTCCTTGTTCACTCCTCTTTGTAGAACCTTTTCCCAACAGGCTATATTAAAGTAGAGTATGAAAATATGGCAGCTGCCAGAATACAAATTATATGGGATATTAGTAGTACTGAATGCAGATCTGTATTATAGCAGTCTTTTCACTTTGAACGTATTTTGATTTTAATTTTTTTTTTTCAGGAATAAAGCACCTAAAACATCCTAGCATAATCTATAAGAATTTGTCCACAAGATGTTAATTACTAGATGTCTTTCTTTATTTCTTGTTTTCTTTGACTAGCCTGCTCTATGGATCAAGATTTCACTATAACTTTTTGTAGCTCTAAACCCATTTAAAGCATGAAAGGGACCATATAGTAATTACACAGGATCTAATCTAGGAAAAGTACACTGAATAAAGTAGGCTTTTTGTATATGGCTCAAGGGGGAGCGGCAGAAGAGCCTAGAAAACCCGCCAATGCTCTTAATGAAACAGGGATTTGGGGGCAATCATACATTTATTATTGCTTGCCTTAAGGTCACGATTATCAGATAAGCATGTGTTGATTTCATTTGGTTTAATTAGCTTTGGAAGGATTTTCACATTGCATTAGGCTCAGCCAGGCAGCGAATCAGTGCCTATGCCCTTGACTGTGATTGAAATTCTGTTCCAGGGACAGGTAAAGCTTCAGAAATCAGTTTTCCAATGACACATGGCCTAATTTCAGTGTGGGGTTATTAGGATGATGTTGTTTGTCTGATAACTAATCTGCAGAGTTTTCCCTTCATTTTAGTAATGTGGCTTTCTAACTATGTGTTCTCAGGCTCAAAATGTTTTTATTTAAACATTAAACTATTTTAAATGTAAACAAAATGAGACACAGTCAGTGCTTATCTACCCATTTTCAGAAGTGATCCCCTTTCCACTAGCTATCTTTTGGTAAGATTCTTGTCTAGCCTAGGAAAAATGAAAGATGTTTAGAAAATGTGTTTAATAGAGAATCCAATATTACAAGTGATGCCCTGGTTACAAGCCCTATCATTTTGTAGTAGGTTCTGTTTTGGTGGGTGTGAGTAGGCCAATTATTTCATTTCAAGGTAACGAAGCTCAGTGCAAAAATTTAAAACAAAAAACCAAACACCCATGATTCTAACATCTGATTGAAGAAGAATTTTATGGCCTTCACTTTCAAAACCTCTGAAGTTTCAGAGATTCATTTTTATTGATTCACATAGTTATCATATTTAAAAGGTGTAATTTGCAATTTTATTTTAAAGAATATATATTAATGTAACCCAGTAGCTTGGTTTTATTATTACCATGATGAAAAACAGAACTTACAATTTATCTGTTCTGTCCTAAGAAGTGACAAAATAGTCTATTTTTCTTTCTCTGTCATTTTTTTAAACAAATGTCCTTTTGCTCTTTCAATAATTTTAGAAGTATAAAAATAGATGATTGCAAATTCAGGTCCTCTTTTCCTTCTATAAGCAATAAAATAGTTTTATTATCAAAACTAAATTTTGCAGATTGCACTTGAATTCAAAAAGGCTAATGATATGAAAAACCAAACAATTCAGCCTATGTTAGATTTTTTTAAAAAATCAGACCATAAAAGGATTTTATATGAAGATTGCATATATCAAAACCTGTAACGTATCTGTTTAAAGGTTTGATTTCTTTCTGCATATTTCAGTAAACCTAAACACCGTAATAATGAATCGTCTTTTCTAATAATGAATGGTTCAGCAGTATGCTGTCTGTTTTTAGAGACTGAAATGTCACTTTAAACTTTTCTAGTTCATAATTGAATGTGGAGAACTACAATTTTTAATATCATAATACAAAAACAGTGCTGTATGTTTGTCACCTCTCCAGTGAACCATGACATTTCTGATCATTTCTCTTTAGTCAGATGCGTAACAACGGAAAACTGCTTTTCCCAGATAGAGCTGTGAATTGCTTGATCAAATGAATTATTTTAAGTGATTGACATTGTAAAGAAAAACAACATCTAAAAGTTTGACTTGTTAAGGAATTGAATAAACAGATTCTGGACTTTAAATAAACAAAATAGCAGCAGTCATAACTCAAGTAATAGTAATTCCAGCAGGTGGCACTATTTCTTTTCATGAACTATAGAAAACCTCATCTTCATGCAGATTTGAATATAGACTCTTACAGATTTTATCCAGATGAGCCAACATAGTATCCAAAATGACATACAAGTTGTTGCCTCACTGCAGTGTGAATTGAAAGTCTGAACTGAAAAATGAGTTTGGGAAGAGAAGGGGAAACACTCTATAGCCTTTTATAGTTACTGATACATTCTGAAGAGACAGTTTCAGCTCTTGGAACTAGTTAACAAACAGTTCTCAGTATGTCAAGTAGTTTGTAGTCAAACACTGCTATATACAGTACATAAAGCATTTTCCCTATAACAGAATGTAGGCCTCAGTGTTTATGCAACTTTCTCAGGCTTTGATTGGTTACCTTAATTATTCTGGAAGGGCTTTTTCTACAAGAGAAACCAAATAAATTATAACAACTTACATATGGTTGGCTTCCTAGACTGTAACACTGTTGACTGGGTCCCCTGACTATATCTTTGTAACTGGTTTGGCTAGTTCTCCTTTCTTTCAGCTCTGTGCAGGAGAACAGCTCAGAATACATTATCTGATCTTTGCAGGGACTGCTCTTTGTGCCTATGCTTTGGGCTCTCTGAACCCTACTTTGGCACTATGGGATAACTGCCCAAGTTTTCTCAGAATGCACAGATAGAAAACACAGTGTAGTAGTTGTGGACACACAAACTCAGTTGACACATGGCTGTGTCGTGGACACAGCTCAACCATGTTTATTATAACTGGATCTGGTGAGAGCATAAAAATGGTTTATTTGCAATGGATGTGTTAGGTTGCTGCTAGTGTCCTCAACCTATCCCTACACTTTTACATATTTGAATAGGTTATTCTCCTTTGGAGTTGAATTCATCTGGCCAAGAAGGGTTCATCTCATGATCCTCAAAGGATTTTGTACACCTTTTCACAGGAATGTATCCATGAGAACCTAGTATTTATATAGCACTTTTGATCCCTAGGTCTCAAAGCACTTTACAACGGTTAGTAAATATCATAAGCCCCATTTTCAGATGGGGGATAGAGGCACAGAGTGGTTCACTGACTTGCCCAAGGTCACATAACAAGCCAATAGAGCCTAGGTTTCCTGACTCTGAGACCAGTGCGCCATCCATTGGTTCACAGAGACTCCCAAGCCTAGCATTAGCGATCGGCGTCTCCTGTCACTGAGAGCTTCATTTATGTTCAGTGTTCTAAAGACATTTCCTCACTGTTATTTATAATGAAGTAGTAGTAGAAAATATTGCAGTCTGATTAGTTAAATAGCAGTGCATTCTTCTGAGATAGCAGCACCATATGCCAGAGCTGCTTTTATTTGCCAAACTGTATCACAGTTAATATCAACATTCCTCTATAAGCAATGTCAAAATGCAGGAGTATCTACTAAAGATTACCTGTAATTGCCTTTACTAAGCCTCTTCATTTTCCTTTATGGGTGAGCTTTCATGTTGTGAACAAACTTATTCCCAACATCTCACTCTTAACGCCTCTCAGCCAAGATCAAAGCCAAGGACAGGAGTCAGAATACCTGGATTTCATTCTTGACTCTGTTACTGACTTCTCATGTGACTTTAAGCTAGTCACTTACCACCAAAATTTCAAAAGCAGCTAACTGATTTGGCTACCTCCATTCTTGGCGTGCTCGTCTTGAAACTCCTAGGACTTGAAACTGCTGGGCATCCACAGCTACAACTGAGGTCAGCGGGAGTTGTGGGTGTTTAGTGCTTTCTGAAAGTCAGGCCGAAGGTGTCTGAAGTTGGGCTTCCAAAAACCGAGGCTCCCAAAACCAGCGGCCACTTCTGAAAACGTTGGCCTTAACCTATCTGTGCCTCAGTTTCCCAGCTTGTAAATAGGAATAAATATTACCTCCCTAACTCACAAGACTATAGAGAGGCCAATTTTAACAGTGTACATAAAGCAGTTTGACTTGACTATTAAAGGAATGATTTTAAAAAAAATTTCTATTTACAGAATTTAAAATATGAAACTTTTTCACAAGGATTTATTACAATTTTGATCAAATTATTTAAGAACTTTTCAAAGGCAATGTCATAATAAATAATCGCACAAGGTGACTTTAGATTTACAAAGATAAAAAGGCACAGGGATCTTGCTCATACAGCATATTATGGCGTTTGGGGCAGTTGCATTGCTCTGCCTTTGGCCTCATGACTAATAATCCACTCAAGGTATGGCAGGATCTTAGCCTGGAACACTCCCTATTGTTTATTCTTGCTTAAACATATTACTGTGATTATTAGATAATTAATGTATTATTGTTGTGGTTAAACTATGAAGTTCAACATAGTTGTGACAGAAAGTTTTAGGGCCTGATCCAGCTCTCAATGGAGAAGTTCTCATTGTCATCTACGAGAGCTGGACTGTAGCCATAGGGACAGATTCTGCCGCCCTCCATGCTGAGTAGCACTATAATCTGAGAGGAGTTCATTCAGTGTGAATAAGGTGGCAGAACTGGACTCTTACTGATCAATTGGTGCAGTAATTTCACATAACAGCACTGTCTGTTAAATCTGATTTAAATCCTTATTTCCAACATCTTAATACATTTTAGTAAAATTTATCCACTATTCATTTTTGAGAGGTGGAATTGGATAGATGTGGGGGCAAGAAAGGGAGAGGGAGAGGGAGAGAAAAGAGGAATGGGAAGTAGAATAAGAGACGATTGGTCAATTAAGTTTCATTGTGATGCAGGTCTCTGTTGCATGTTCAAAGGGAGTTGAGCCTCAGAGTCTATAAATAGGTGCCCAGTTCTTGGGATTTCAGGTGCTTACCTAACAGACTACACTGAATTTCCTTGTTTCAAAAGCAGTGAAGAAAATTCTATGTCTAGAGGAGTTTAAATTCTGTTTAAATATTAATTGTTCAATGAAACGAGATACACATAGCAACTAATAGATAACATGAATATCTGAAAAGATCTGGTGCATTATAAGAGAAACTGAAAAACTGGTGTGCTGAATTATTCAGGTTACTCAGTGAAAGTAAACTGTACTCCTGTAATTAAATAGGGATCTTATTTTTCATATAAGTGATGTATACAAGCATGAGAGCACACATCAGAATGTGCACAGTGACAGGAAAACACCCATTTAAAATGAATATCAGAAGATGGTTAGAACAAATTTATAATTCAGCCTTTTTAAAAACACTTTGAGAAAGCACACAGGTTCCCTGACTAATAAACAAACTGGGCAATTAACTAAGAATTAAATGTTACTTAGATTTCTTCTTTGCTTTTAGCTTCTAATTCTGAGAGTTGCTAACAGCCAGCAATTTTCACTGCAATTAGTACTGTACAAAGACTAGGCCTCATGTGAGGAAGGAAGTGCAGAATGCGAAATTCACCCTTGTGCAGAAGGCCAGCACATTAAGCATAGGCTCTAATAATAAAGATTTGGTCTGTGAGAAGCAAGCAAATTATTCCTTCCTTTAAGGAACTCATATTCTTCCCTTTAAAACAAAATCAGAACAAACTAGTGCATAATCTGTCTGAAGTAATTTTTAAATTAAACAAATTGACTTGACCTGTCAACTGAGAAACTGAGAAACAACTGAGTTATTAGCGTAGAGTAATTCCTCTAAACTTTACTCATCTGTAAGACTCAGTCACAACTATGCATTTATATAGATCTGATCCAAAACCCACAGAAATCACTGGAAAGATTCCCATTGATTTCAGTGGGTTTTGGATCAGGCCTATAATATACACATCCCATTATAGTTCTTGTCACTCAGTCATATATATATATAAAATAAGACAATGAACAGAAAAGTGAAAACAACAGCCCTAACTAAGCTTCATTTGAATGTTCAAAACCATCCTCATTTGGTGCAAACTGATGTAACTCCATTGAAGTCAGACCTTCCCCAGTTTACTGCAGCTGAGGATCTGGCCTCTATATTTTATAAATATTTTTTAATTGATTTCTTTTTAGAAAAGCAGTGTTTCCATAGCTTCATGTTTTTGGTATCTGTGGGATTTATTTTCCATTCTGTCATTTCAAAACAGAAACTTCCCCCTCTGTTGAATATTGAGCTGTGCAGTTATAAACACACACATTCCAGGGGTCAGACAACATCACAGTAACCACAAAAGCCTAAGTAAAGTGATTTGGGATGCCATCATAAACCTGAGATGTGTGCATGGCTTTCCCGGTTTACTCTGTATATTTTCAGAGACACACACACACACACACATATAATCACCTCAGCTTTTACAAGAAAATCTTTTACAAATTAAAACATATGAACTACTACTCCTCACTGATGTGTTTGTTGGTAATGAGACCTGATTCAGTTCCCATTGAAATCAATAACAAAAATCCCATTGGCTTTAGTGGGAACAGCAGAAAACTCTAAGTACTCTGCCAGTTAAGGGCCGGATCCTGGGGTCTGTCTGAAGGGGAGGGCAATCGTGACTTAAAGCTCACCTTTGCACTCCCCTGGTCCTGGGACTACCATATGCAAGGCCAGTTATCCAGTGTAATTTGGAGCAGCTGAGGATTTCTCGAATGTTTGCCAGCTGCAAATGGCTTCAGTGGGCCGACACTGCAGCTAATATGGGGCATTATTATGGGATGGGGCATTCTGGCCACTCTCTCTGTGCGCTGATCCAGCAGCCAGAGGGAGTTGGGGAGTGTGTAAGAGCTTCTGCCTGGCCTATAGCACGAAAGATCCTGCTTGTACTGGAGTGATCCTTCCAGCCCCAGATGCACTAGTTCTGGGGACAGATTGTGCTGGCAGTGCTGCACAACTTAGCTGCATGTACCTGAGGATCTGGCCCTATAGCTCCAACAGTAATGAAAACCTTTTTATCTGATTTACTGTTATGTCGTGCAGATTATTATGCACTCCACTCACATCACTTAAAAAGCAGTTCAGTAAATAACTGGATATGGTAAATCAGGAGCAGATGTCTGTCAGGGAGGAAAGGTCATGCCGATTACACATAATACATAGATATATCCTTTGTCCCTGAACCTATGTAAAAAAAAAAAAAAAAGAATGGCTTCTTTTGACCAATCACCTTTCTTTAGAGCTAAATTTAGTGAACTATGCTACTGATGTTACAGTTGAATAGAGCCCTCAGATCTTACAGGAGGCCCTTTGGATGTAGTAAGTGTGAGAGGCAACATTCTGAGCTTGATCATAGGAAAATATCAGGAATGGAGTGGAATATCTGATCAGCATTCAGAGAATCTCTCTCTCTTTCAGCCAAGATCTCCAATACTTAAAGAACACCTCATGCATAGCATTAGTGTGTTCCAATGGCATTTGCTTGGTGTTGCTCAGTTTTAGTTCAAACAAAACAAGACTGTAGCTGCGTAAGTTTCTAAATTAATCATAACTTGTGCCCAGTAAATCCACCCACAGGTTCCCCAAATATCAGAATAATCTAGTTGCAAACAGTGTGCATAGTCACCTTATTATCGCTGTGTGCTGATAGTCAGCATTTTAAAAAAAGTCGTTTCCCATTATTATTAGTGGTATTATATTAGCAGTAATAATGTGGTAAGGCTTAATCCTGTTCTAGTCTATTTTATGTAGGTTCCTATAGTGTCCTTATCACTGTAGCATCTGGGCACCTTCCAGTAATACACTAACATGAGAACGGCCATTTTAGATCAGATCAACCAGCTAGTCCAGCATCCTGTCTTCCAACAGTGGCCAATGCCAGATGCTTCAGAGAACAGAATGAACAGAACAGGTAATCATAAAGTGAGCCATCCCGTCGCCCATGCCCAGCTTCTGGCAAACAGCAATCCCTGTCTATCCTCACTAAAAACCATTGATGGACCTATCCTTCATTTATCTAGCTCTTTTTTTAACCTCGTTATAGTCTTGGCCTTCACAACATCTTCTGGCAAGGAGTTCTACAGGTTGACTGTGTGTTGTGTGAAGTAATATTTCCTTTAGTTCGTTTTAAACCTGCTGCCTATTAATTTCATTTGGTGATCCCTAGTTTTTGTGTTATGAGGAGTAAATAACACTTTCTTATTTACTTTCTCCATACCAGTCATTATTTTATAGACCTCTATTATATCCCCTCTTAGTTGTCTCTTTTCCAAGATGAAAAGTCCCAGTTTTATTAATCTCTCCTCATATGGAAGCTGTTCCATACCCCTAATCATTTTTGCTGCCCTTTTTAAATTCAATTCAATTCAACTCCTTTTTTAAGATGGGGTGACCAGATCTGCATGCAGTATTCAAGATGTGGGCATACTATGGATTTATAAAGAGGCAATATGATATTTTCTGTCTTATTATCTATCCCTTTCCTAATGGTTCCCAACATTCTGTTAGCTTTTTTTGGACTGCTGCTGCACATTGAACGGATGTTTTCAGAGAACTACCCACAATGACTCCAAGATCTCTTTCTTGAGACCCCATCATTTTATATGTATAGTTGGGATTATGTTTTCCAATGTGCAGTACTTTGCATTTATCAACATTGAATTTCATCTGCCATTTTGTTGCCCAGTGACCCAGTTTGTAAGATCTTTTTGTAACACTTCTCAGTCTGCTTTGGACTGACCTAGCTTGAGCAGTTTTGTATCATCTGCAAATTTTGCCTCTTCACTTTTTACCCCTTTATCTAGATCATTTAGAAATATGGTGAACAGTACTGATCCCAGTACAGACCCCTGGGGGACATCACTATTTACCTCTCTCCATTCTGAAAACTGATAATTTATTCCTACCCTTTGTTTCCTATCTTTTAACCAGTTACTTATCCAGTAGCGGACCTTCCCTCTTGTCCCATGACAGCTTACTTTACTTAAGAGCCTTTGGTGAGGGACCTTATCAAAGGATTTCTGAAAATCTAAGTACACTATATCCACTGAGTCACCCTTGTCCACATACTTGTTGACCCCCTCAGAGAATTTTAGTACATTGGTGAGGCATGATTTCCCTTTACAAAAACCACGTTGACTCTTCCTCAACAAATCGTGTTCATCTATGTGTCTGTTAATTCTGTTCTTTACTATAGATTTAAACCAATTTGCCTGGTATTGAAGTTAGGTATACTGGCCTGTAATTGCCAGGATTGCCTCTGGAGCCTTTTAAAAAAATTGGCATCACATTAGCTATCCTCCAGTCATCCAGTACAGAAGCTGATTTAAATGATAGGTTACATACCACAGTTAGTAGTTCTGCAATTTCACTTTTGAGTTCCTTCAGAACAATTGGGTAAATACTATCTGGTCCTGGTGTCTTATTATTGTTTAATTTATCAGTTTGTTTCAAAACCTCCTCTAATGACACATCTATCTGGGACAGTGCCTGGATTTGTCACCTAAAAAGTATAGCTCAGATTTAGGAATCTCCCTCACATCCTCAGCCATGAAGACCGATGCAAAGAATTCATTTAGTTTCTCCACAATAGCTTTATCTTCCTTGAGTGCTCCTTTAGCATCTCAATCGTCCAGTGGCCCCACTGGTTGTTTAGCAGGCTTCCTGCTTCTGATTTACTTAAAACATTTTTTGCTGTTACTTTTTGAATCTTTGGCTAACTGTTCTTCAAATTCTTTTTTGGCCTTCCTGATTATGTTTTTACACTTCACTTGCCAGAGTTTATACTTTTTTCTATGTTCCTCAGTAGGATTTAACTTTTACTTTTTAAAGGATGCCTTTTTGCCTCCAGCTGCTTCTTTTACTTCATTGTTTAGCCATGGTGGCACTCTTTTGGTCCTCTTACTATGTTTTTTAATTTGGGGTATACATATAAACTGAGCCTCTATTATTGTGTCTTTAAAAATGCAGTTTTCATGGGATTTCACTTTTGGCACTGTACTTTTAAATTTCTGTTTAACTGATGTCCTCACTTTTATGTAGTTCCCCTTTCTGGAATTAAATCCTACCACAGTGGGTTGCTTTGGAGATTTCCCTCACACAGGGATGTTAAATGTTATGATGTTATGGTCACTATTACCAAGTGGTTCAGCTATATTCACCTCTTGGACCAGATCCTGTGCTCCACTTAGGACTAAATCAAGAATGGTCTCTTCTCTTGTGGGTTCCAGGACTAGCTGCTTCAAGAAGCAGTCTTTTAAGACTTAGCAATGTGACTAACATTGGTCTCATATGGTTCCTTCTCTTTGATCCTCTCCCAAGGGAAGGTGCTGAGTTCCTCCTAACTTCAGAGTGAATACAGGATATTCGAAACCGCCTTCGGAAGTTTCCAGTATCTTGCAGGATCAGGCCTATAACTGGCAACCCAGTTTTCAGATGCAGTTCTCATAATTAAACCATTGAAATCTCATTTTTGCAAGAAACTAAGGCTCTATCTAGGCCGGTGGTTCTCAAACTTTTAAAATGGAGCCCCCCCCCCGGTGGATTTTTGTACAACAGTTACGCCCCCTCCCCTGAACTCACCCACCACTTTCAGGAAAAAAAAACCGGGCAGCAGGCAGGGGAGTGGGGGTCGGCAGCTGCAGCCGTGGCAGGGGTGTCGCGGGGAGCAGGGGTGGCAGCAGCAGCATGGGGAGCAGGAACGTGCCCAGTAGCGACTGGGGGGGCTGCTGCTGTGGGAGGCGGGCGGCAGTAGTGGCTGCTGGGAGCAGTGGCAGTAGCATGGGGAGCGGGCCTGGTAGCAGTGAGAGGCTGCTGCTGTGGGAGGCAGGTGGTGGCGGCTACCAGGAGCAGTGGCAGCGTGGGGAGCGTTCAGAGTAGCAGCGGGGGGCTGCTGCTGCTGCTGCAGGAGGTGGGTGAGGATAGCTGCGCAAACTGAGAGCCTGCGCAAATAGAGCCCATCCAGCTCCTCACCCAGCATGCCCCCCAACTCCGCCCACGGCGATCCCGCCCACAAGATCCATCTCGCGCCCCCCCCCCGTTTGAGAACCGCTGGTCTAGGTTGCAAGATTGCAGCTTGAGTCAGCATGCCTGAGGTAGCTTTAATTTAGCTAGCTCAGGTTCTGGAACAGTGAAGTTGGGGCAACGTGCGCGTCGTAAATAATTTCCTGGGTAATTTCTTGAGAAGCTAGTCCACATTGAGGTAAGTGCTGTCACGCTTCATTGTTCTGCGACCTGAGCGAGCTAGATGAAAGCTAGCTCGGGGCATGTCTACACAAATTGCAGCCACACGCAATGACTGTAAACCAGTCCTAGCCTCAGAGATACTTACTCAGAGCTCAGTCCTGCAAGATAGTGCAGACACTGAAATCCCATTCATAATAGCTGTATTTGAGGACACTAGGACCTGGTCCTCAATAAGGGAGACAACAAGAAATATTGGAGGAATAAATTTGAAATGATGTGACATCGTCTTAGAGATGTGTAGTTTTCTATAAACAGTCCAGTGCAGCATTGTCAACTTTCAGTTTTATAGCAAGTCTCATGATATTTCATGTTTGTCTGAATGCTCCAGCTCCAGGAGTCTTATGAACATATGAGAATCTCAGCTTTTTTTTTTTTTTCCCCTCTAAAGGAGATTTCTAGCCCTGATGGTTGTAGGGAAAAGCGTGAAAATGTGACCCAAACAAACCCTAAAGGCTCAAAAAACAGCAGGGAAATAAAAAGAACTCAAACCATTTTTTTAGCCAAAACATGATTGTTTAGCCAATTTCATGATTTTTTTAACACTTGTGGGTGGCAATATTGGTAGTGATATGCTGGATGGAGTTCCTGGGAACTCCTTGTACAAATTTTCCCAACAAATAGAATTCTCCTGTCATCCTGCCTCTGAGGGAGTTCTCTTCCTTGCTTTGCTACTGCTAAATCATCTCTACCAAAGCTGACATATCTCTGAATATCATAAAAATTGATCTTCATAAGTATTTTATTGTCTTTGGAGTGCACTAAATGACAGAGTGTTTGAAAACAAATCGAGGTGGGCTATCCCCATCTCCCCTATAAGATCTTCAGCTCACATTAACCTCAGTTCCCATCATACAAGTTGAACACTGTATTGTGCTGTCTATATTCAGTCCTGTTTTCAGCAACCAAGTATAAGCATTTCCAGAGAAATACACTTACTGGTTTGTCAGTCAAGTGGTTTTTGCCTCCTTCCTTTTTTGTGCTTCTGAGAAAATTATTCCCATATTTAAATAGGAAAACAGTGACTAGATTTCCCAGTCCTTCACCCCTTCCTCTCTCCAAACACATACATCATTTGTACAGAGGGGCTAAAATATCAGGAATATGTCAGGAATGCTTAGTCATGATTCAGCATTTCTAAATTTAAAAATATCAAGAAATAAAACGGGGAGATTGTAATAATGCTTAACATTTGTACTTGGATGGGAAAATGTATGGCAGAAGTGCTAACTCCTTAAACCTCACAACATCCCTGTTAGGTAGGCAAGAACATATTTGCATTTCTGATGCCGTTTCTGAGACGAAGAGGCTCAGACCCATGGGGAGTTAGGCACCTAAATACCATTGAGGATCTGGATTTAAGTGATTTTTCCAAAGTCATAAAGGGAATTGGTTTCCATTTACTAAGCTAATACTAGGTGTCCACAGCATAGCAGTGTCCATAGGGGTCTAAGATGAGTAAACCAGGTTTCCAGAACTTTTTCTCAATGTATTTGCATTCATATGAGGCTCTGAAGATGACAGAAGTTGCTTGCGGAGGGTGTTAACTTATATGTAACTACTAGAGTTCAATAATGCATCCCATGATAGTAAAAGGGAAAAAACAACCATTTGTCCCATAGCTGCAGAGCTAATACAGTTGCTAGTCTGCAGCTGGAATCTTATTGCACTTATGTCTGCTATGCTTTTGTCTTTTACAGTCTGTCAATATTATGGAACGGACGTTGCAGAAATATGGAAGCTATGAAAAGTTTGAGCAGGCCACTGGAGGTAGCCTGCTGCCAAAAAGTCGCATCTGGAATCATGTCAGGAAATACATGGTGAAAGAAGGCTGCCTTGGTGAGGTAGGAGGCACACAAGATCAATGAAGAAGCTTCCCCTTTAACCACAGATTTAGAAATTAGAAAGAGAAAAGACCTGTAAGGTTATCTAGTAGTGCATCCCTTGTCAGAATAGGATTACTTCTTGCATTTTATTTTCTAATGGGTTTGTCCATTCTAGTTCTTCAATGATCTAAACAATGTGGCTTCCACCAATTCTCTTGGTAATAGTGTAATAGAGCTCATCAGGAAGCCTCCCTGCTACATGAATTGTGTGTTCCCCTTCTTAATTTCATTCTATTACTTGTAGGTTTACCCTAAATAACAACTCTCCTTCCTTATCCCTTCAGTTATTTGTAGAGTAGCACATTTCCATTTAGTTACCACTTGTATGTCTGCCCCAAACTGCACTGGGTTTTTGCCATATCACATCACGATCTCCTCTAATTTGCAGCCATCTTATATTGCAAAGCTGTTTTTTGCTGCTTCCTATATTTCTTCTTCCTGTTGTATACATTTATGCTGAATTAGGTTTAAATAAGAGAGCTATGCTGGATTTTGCCAGCTAGACCTCATTGGTTTGTCTAGTCTTACCTGCATGTCAGGAATGACCATATACAGTGGGTGAAATTTACTCCTGTGAAGAGAGTCCACACAAAGATTGTGCATGACTTAATCCACCAGAATAGGATTTAAGTGAGCATTAAGTGGCCCATAAAGCATCATAATGCAGCAAGATAGCACACTTCTGTAGGTGACCTTTAAAGATGTGAAATGAATTTTTATTTTTAGTTTAAACGTAGATTTAAGTCTACGTATATTCAGTCAATTTAAATACCGATTTGTCAAGATTTTTTTAAAATCTACCTTCTTTTGCTACTAGTAAGACACAAGGTTCCAATAAATGACTTAAAAGAGAATTATTTTCTCTTTTCTCAGTTTGTTTACTTTGCGCCTTTGACAGCACTTTTTGTTCAGTCACTTTCACTGTTCCCTCTCTGTTGGACAGTTAGGTTCCAATTCTGCAATCTGGTTTGCATGTGTGATCCTTATGCCCATGCAGAGTCCCACTGAAGTCAATGAGACTTCACACAGACACAGGGGGACTAGAACCTTTCTAGACACACAAAAACATAGCACATGGGGTGATTTGCCTCTTGTTGGGAAGTGGGAGGAAGAATAAAGAGGCAAAAGCAGGAAAGGAAAAGAGCTCTTGTATGCCTCAAGCCTTCCTTTCGCTTTAGATTGTAGTTCATCTCACTGAGGACCTGCTTTCTCGTGCCTCAATGACAGTGGTGAATGGCCGCCCAACTCTGACTATCAATGTTTCCACTGCACGTGAACACTGGCTAGAAGGGATGCTGAGGCATGAAATAGGTATGGACATTTTATGAATTCTTCATGCAGGAGAGAATATGTGCATTCCTATTTAATATTTGTATTCAGTACCACTGACAACTGGCAAGGCATTGTACAAACCCAAAAGGACGGATGGCCCCTGCCACAAAGAGCTTATACTGGAGATGTGGTAAAGCATAAGAAAGGACTATTTGTAACTGTAATATACAGTAGAGCTAAAACACTCAGGTAGTACCTTGAGATATGTAGATGTGATAAATATTGCCGGTGAACCCCAAATCTGTGCAAGTCCCCCTGGGTTTTGAGTTATTTGGGGAGAGGATAAGAGACCAAACAACTCATGACAGACATGTAGTAGTCACATTGCTTATGCACTACTGGAAGGCACTCAGATACTACAGTGATGAGCATGGTATAAAAACCTCTATAACATAGAATAGTTTAGCTCAGAATAGTAGAAAGTTTCTCCAACTTTTTCTAGGTTTTAGGTGAAATCTCTGTTCCATTTTAGCAGATCAAACCCAAATGAAATCCAGTGGCTTTGACCAAGTTACACTTTTAAGTTTTGTGTCTGTGAATGCCCTGTGTGTTATGCACTTTTGAAAACCTCCCTGCAGGGATTTAGGAGCACATGTCCCACTGACATTCACTGAGACTTGTGCTCCTAAATCCCATAGGTCCTTTTGAAAATCTCCACTGGAATCACCCTGTGGACATGCTGCACAGTTGGAGCTTAGATGAGTGCTATTTCAGTCATTTAATTAACACTGGTAAAATTCTCCACTCTAGTCAAAGCCAAAGTTACCTCCTTTCCCAGTCCCTCATTGAGCCAACAGGTGAGAATCCTGAAGTTGATCGTAAACTTAGCTATTATTTGAGCCATTGGTTGTTATTGTTCTAAGATCGCGGTTTCTTTCCTTCTAGGAACTCATTATTTTCGAGGTATTAACAACAACAGCCAGCCTTGGTGCAATTGGAATGGACGTAAAAAGCTTGGGTTAAAGCCAATCAACCCTACCGAGGAAGGCCTGGCGAGTATTCATAGTGTCCTGTTCCGAAAAGACCCCTTCCTGTGGAGGGCTGCCCTTCTTTATTACACTGTCTATCAAGCTAGCCAAATGTCCTTCAGTCAGCTCTTCCAGGATGTGGGGAGATTTGTCAAGGACCCCAACACTAGGTGGGATTACTGTGTACGAGCCAAGAGAGGGTGGACTGATACTTCTCAGCCAGGTTGGTTTCCTATGCAGTTTGAGCACATTCCATCTTAATTCTCCAAAAGCTTTGCTCAAAATAAGGAGGCTGTGCAGCTGTCTTGGCAGGTTGTAGAATTTGTGCAAAGGATTGTGGAAAAAATTAAACTCTTTGTTTTCAAAAATGGATACCAGAAAGTGGCCAGGATCCTTCATTTAAAACCAAGGTTAAGATTAAAAACAATTTATTTTTGTGGACTTTCAAACTGATTTGGTAAAGGATTTTTAATGACTGTTAAAGGAGACACTCTAAGGATGTTTAGATTCTCAGTTTGACCTCCCTTGTTTTTTATGCCCGGGGCTGGGCTTGTCACCAGAGTGCTGTAGATTTCGGTGACTGGGGGTTTTAAGGCTGTGGCGCTCCTTGCCTTACACTGTGAGATTCCCAGCAAACAAGTCTCCCTAAAGGCCAGTGCCGTTGCTTAGTATTTTTCAAGTAGGCTTAATCCTCTATCCCCGTGGTTCTCAACCAGGGGTATGCGTAGCCCTGGGGATACGCAGAGGTCTTCCAGGTGGTACATCAGTAGAGTCCTAAACATATACAAATACATGGATCCACATCCGATCCGCATCCACTAGAATAAAGTTTTACCCAACCCGCAATCCGCTCTCCCTCTTTTAGATTTAACCACATCCACACATCGACTGTTTTGGAGCCAATAGTTTCCTCTCTCTACCCCATCAGCTGTAGAGCCCCTCTTGCCCCAAACAGCTGATGAGCCCTGCCTGCCTAACAGCTGATCAGCTGTTCTGGCTGCACACCTGATTGGTAGCTGCTCCAGCCCTGCTCCAGAAGTCACTGAGGTCCTGAAATGGTCTGTGGATAGCTGCATCCAGCGATGCAGCTATCCACAGATACAAAGAAGATATCTGCAGATACAGCGTCTGCAGATATACATCAACTCATCCAAATACTTGCCTAGTTTTACAACAGGCTACATAAGAAGCACTAGCAAAGTCAGTACAAACTAAAATTGGTTTATACTCCTGTATGTACTATACACTGAAATGTAAATACAATATTTATATTCCACTCAATTTATTTTATAATTTATAGTAAAAATGAGAAAGGAAGCAGTTTTTCAGTAATAGTGTGCTGTGACACTACTGTATTTTTATGTCCGATTTTGTAAGCAAGCAGTTTAAGTGAGGTGAAACTTGGGGGTACATGAGAAAATCAGACTCCTGAAAGGGGTACAGTTGTCTGTAAAGGTTGAGAGCCACTGCTGTAGCCAGTGGGAATCTGATAAATTTTTCAAGCCCTGGGACAGAAGTATCTAATGGCATGTAACAAAATTATTTTGTGCATAATTACTTTTGGCAAATGCATTACTCTGAAAAAGCCTGAAAAAAATACCATAACTCTGATTCCTTTAGGCTGCTTCAGTAAGGATCAGGTATACTTGGATGGCATCCTCCAAATCCTGAGATACAGGGAGTCCATCGATTTCCACTTGCTGATGGCTCTTGGCAAGGTGAGTGGAATCAATCTCAGAACAGAAGCAATATCAGTATCATTTTAAAAAGCACCTTCCTAAATAGTTAAGTTGCATGAACATTACTGGATCACTTCCTATATGTGTGGTCTTAAAATATTCTGGGGCCCTCTGCATCACCTTGATCTTGAGTCTCCACTGTCTGTAAAATCAGACATCATTGTACATTATAGTAAAGAGGCACCACCAACTTGAAATATAGTCAATTTCAAAGAGTGAATTAGAAGTACTTTCAGGATCTACACCTTCGTGTCAGGTTCCTACCACCTTCTACCTGCCAGTTTGTGGTTTTATAGACACATTTCTCTGTTCTTTTAAATGTTTTTCTCCTCCCAATTTGCATGGGCCTTTTGCACTGCAACAACTGGGGCAACGGGCAAACTTTACACAAATTATGTCAAATCTACAACGTACCCAAATGAAATTAAAAATTAATGTCTCTCTCATCTTGAAATTATTTTAACAGTAGGTGTTTGTAACAATGGCAGGTAATGTATTTTCAGACGGCCGTGTGATTTTGTGTAAGTGGGTTTCCTTTAGCCCACTTGCAGTGTTATCTGCACAAACAGGGACGTAGCCACCAGTTCATAATATGCAGAAGAGGGAACAGCAAAGTGCAAAATTTCAATGTGGGATTTGACTTTCAGATGAGAGTAGGAAGTGTGATCTGTTAGCTGAAGCAGGACACAGGGTCAGGAATCCTAGGCTCTGCTCCCAACTTGACAAGTCACTTAACATCTCTGAGTTTGTCTACACTCCAGCTGGAAGCAAGCCTCCTATCCTGGCTAGACAGACTTGCACTAGCGAGGTTCAAGCTAGCATGTTAAAAATAGCTGTGTGGACATTATGGCACCAGTGGAAACTTGGGTTCTCAAGCCCACCCAGCCTCCTGGCTCTGAGCTCAGGTGGCTAGCCTAAGTCTACTGGTGCTGCAGTATCCGCACTGCTATTTTTAGTTCATTAGCTCAAGTAAAGTGGTCTACCCCAACTAGAAGGCTCACTCCCAGCTGCAGTGTAGACATGAGCATACTGAGATACAGAGCTTATCTATAAATGGGTACTATTATTATTGGTACTATAATAGCATCTAGAGCCCGGCCACATTCAGCACCCACTTATTGTAGGTGCTGAACATACACATAGTAAGGGAATCCTTGCCCTAAAAGCTTACAGTCTAAACAGACAAAGAGGGGAGGAAACGAGATATTGTAATTCCCATTTTATAGATGAGGCACAAAAAGATTAAGTGACTTGCCCATGGTTACACAGGTCATCTGTGGCTGAAGTTGAATCCATGTCTCCTGAATCCCATCCAGAACCATAATCACAGGACCATCCTTCCCCAGTACATAGTGATACTCACCTACCTCTCAGTGCTGCTGTGAGGCTTTGATTAATGTTATTAGTACAGCACTTTGAGGTCCTTGGATTAATAAATGCAGAGTTACTGAAATAGCAAAGTCTGCAGATGCTCGTGCCCTCCCTTTTGTACCTCCACCCATGAAGTCACTTGCAATAAGGAGAGAAGAGAACCCAAACAGGATGTTTGAGCCCTGTGTCCTTCCCCAAAATGATGTTGTTCTACAGTTCCGTAGCTTATTTGCTGCACTCTCTCTTCAGCGTGGTTAACCCCAACCCTTTTTAGGAGTCTGAGGGTTCAAAATGCACAGAACTTGCTTTCTTTCCCATTCTTATCTCATCACTTCTTGGTAGTTTCTCCAAGGGAGAAGCATGAGAAGAGTTTTAAATATAAGGATGGAACAGTTTGTTCTCAGATTTACACTGGAATTTATAGGTTCACATTGGACTCATGGAACTGAACCTTTGGACAAGGTTCCAAGTTTCATGAAGCAGGATTTACATTTCGATAAAACAGGATTAAAACCAAATATCATTGCATCCAGGCTCAGACCCTGGAATGGAGCACTGTTCACTTTGTGCTCCTGCTACTGTGTGACCAAGGTGGGGGCTGGGGCAAAGGGAGGGGAAAGAGGTGACCTATTGCAACAGAGAGAGGAGAACACTAGTTTTAATGGGTTAGCAACTCTTCCTTCTTGGGACCACACAGATTGCCAAGCGCTGATCAGCAGCCTTCTGAGGGAATCCTATTTTTTCCTGCTCATTGCCAAAGCTGTTAGAGTCTGGCAGCGGTTCTAAAACCTGATTGTCCTCACAGCAGTGTAAATAAGGAACATCAATGGTGCCCAGCTGCTGTATGGAAGACAAGAATCAGACTAAGACTTGTCTTCACTGACAAATAAAAAGGCATGATTTTACCACGGGATAAATAATGTGCATTTTAGCTATCCTGTTGTAAAAACCATAGTGGAGACACAGCCCAGTGCTTTGCCTCCATTTAGGATGTTACAGCAACCACACATTCGTTATCTTACTGTTAAAACCTGCTTTTTTAAGCAGTGAAGACAAAGTCAGAGAGGGGGACATATCTCTGCACCCCAGTTCTGGTGCAGGCAACATGCATAAGATGATTCCAGGACAAGTTCACCTCCCCACCCCTCCCCCAAGTACAGGTTAGGGCTTCTCACACCTCTGCTTCAACTACTTCCCCAGCCACCTTCGCGCCTGCCCTAGGGCCTCCTACACCTACAGGCTGGCATACTGCCCCAGAGAGTTCACCAGGGAATCAGTATGACTGATTCTCAAGCATAAGGGGCCACAGGACAACAGAGAGTCAGGCCCCAGGTGTTTAAAGCTAGAAAGGATACCAGAGATGGGTAGTTCATGCTGGCAGTGTATTAACTCTAGCATTATGTGTTTACACTGCAGCTGGGAGTGAGCCATCCCGACTGGGTAGGCTGACTTGTGCAATCAGGGCTCGTGCTAGCACACTAAAAATAGCAGTGGGCAGCGCTGTACTGGCAAAGGCTTGGGCTAGCCACCTGACCTCAGACCTACCCAACTCCCTGATCCAAGCTCAGGTCACTAGCTCAAGGCTCTGGCTGCGTAAGAGCATCCACCTGCTATGTTTAGCCTGGACTGGGAGACTTGCTCCCAGTTGCTGTGTAGACATACAGCACAGTGCACTGGCCCTTTGGGTGTCAACTGGGGGGAAATTACATGAACAAAATATGTAGAAATTGCCTCAATTTACAAGTTTTGCAGAAAACGCTAAAATAGGCTTTCCCACAAAATCTACAGAGTTCCATTTTAAGCAGAGTCCTCTGCAAATAAATGGGAAAATTTCATTTCTTCCTTCAAGAGGGCAAGATGTTTCTTGTGTTTTAAAGAATATGTCCATGCAGTGGTTTCACCATAGCCTCACTGATAACCATTGACAGGCTTCTTGCTGTTCACTTGAAAACTTAATTTGATGTTACCTCTTTCTTTACATAGCTTCAGGGAGGCTAGAATGAGCTCCTCATCTTTGAAGGGGATGATGTATAGGAAAGCCAGTGGTCTACCCAAGGCCTTCGCTCCATTTTGGAAGCCTGGTCAGGAACATGTGACTCAGGACATAAATTGCTTCCTGCTCTCTAGATAAAGTTATAGGGAAATACCTTATTTATATGGAGAAAAAGCAGATGTGGTTAATAGTATTCAACAAACAAGGAAGCTATACCAGATCATTGACATACAGAAGTTACCAAGTAGTTTGACTTTCGTGTTTGCAAACCATTTCAGAAACACACAATGGGCCAAATCCAATGAAGTTACATTTAGTCCATATATTATTAAGCGGTATAATGATGTCACATTGGATGGACAGGTGACAAATGACTATTTATAGGTGACAGTGGTAGCAGTCCCTATAGTTAAGGCTGCCTAACATTTTCTGTTACAAGAACCTATTCTGGAGTTGTTTATTTTTAAATGCTAATACTTACCATTTGGGCTGAAATTTTCTATTGGTTGTCTGCCTTAGGGTGACTTTTTGGGAAAGTTTCAACCAAAGCAGCTCAGCTGTTAGGTTAGTGAAAAATATGTTGTTTTGCCCATATTAAAAAATTTTGACAGCTGTTTCATTGACTAGCTATCATGCAGCTTTGAAGCAGGGATGGTACATTTGTCAGGGAGTCATTCTTAAATCAGGGATGTGCTTTTAGGTGTCCTTATTTCCCTGTTATCCAAATTTGGCCAAGTTATAAATTAAAAAAAAATTTAAAATTAAAAAAAAAAAAAAAAAAGTGTCACACTTGATACATACTCAATAGGTGTATTTTAGAAGCTGGCAGCATTATTTTCTGAAGATTGCTTCTGTACTGAACTTGTTCAATCCCCACACAGTGCCTGTGTGCCTACTGGATTGAGCATGCACCATCCCTGCACAGTGACTGCAGTATTGCCAACCCCCCGTGTTTAAAAAAAAAAAAATCACAAGTCAAACCCTTCAAAATCATGAAATTGCCTTAAAAATTGTGAAATTTTTAAAATAAAAATTGTGTTCCTCTTGTCTTCCGGTGTTTGATCGTTTAGCGTTCATAGTTTCAAGGTTTTCTTTGGAACTATGAGGGCTAGAAGCGAGGGTTGTCAAATAATTACAAAAAGTCATGATTAATCATAGTTTTAATTGCACTATTAAACGATAATAGAATACCAATTTAAATTTATTGCAAATATTTGGGTGTTTTTCTACATTTTCAAATATATTGATTTCAATTACAACACAGAATACAAAGTGTACAGTGCTCACTTTATTTTTTATTACAAATATTTGCACAGCAAAAAGATAAACAAAAGAAAATGAATTTCAGTTCCTCATACAAGTATTGTAGTGAAATCTATTATAGTGAAAGTGCAACTTACAAACAGATTTTTTTTAAACATAACTGCACTCAAAAACAAAACAATGTACAATTTTAGAGCCGACAAGTCCATTCAGTCCTATTCCTTGTTCAGCCAATCGCTAAGACAGACAAGTTTGTGTACATTTACGGGAGATAATGCTGCATGCTTCTTATTTAAAATGTCATCTGAAAGTGAGAACAGCCGTTTGCATGGCTCTGTTGCAAGGTATTTACTAGCCAGATATGCTGAAAATGTGTATGCCCCTTCATGCTTCAACCACCATTCCAGAGGACATGCCTCCATGCTGATGATGGGTTCTGCTTGATAATGATCCAAAGCAGTGCAGACTGGTGCACTTTTATTTTCATCATCAGAGTCAGATGTCAGCAACAGAAGGTTGATTTTCTTTTTTGGTGGTTCAGGTTCTGTAGTTTCCACGGAGGAGTGTTGCTTTTTTAAGACTTCTGACAGCATATTCCACACCTCGTCCCTTTCAGATTTTGGAAGGCACTTCAAATTCTTAAACCTTAGGTTGAGTGCTGTAGCTATCTTTAAAAATCTCATATTAGTACCTCTTTGTGTTTTGTCAGATCTGCAGTGAAAGTGTTCTTAAATAGAACAACATATGTTGGGTCATCATCCAAGACTGCCATAACACGAAATATATAGCAAAACTACGGAGCAAGAGACATACAATTCTTCCCCCAAGGAGTTCAGTCACACACCTGCAGGGCTCAAGTAGTGTTTCTAGCTTTTGCAGTTTTTCAAAATCATTACCTGTCAGCACTGGTAGATTAGCTCTTCTAAAGCACAATGTGGCTGTGATAGTGGCTTTATTTCTAAGCAGGTGTTTAATCAGACCCAATGTGGAGTTCCATCTGGTTGAAATATCTTGTACAAGAGGTTCTTGTTTCTGTCCAGTTGCAGCTTGTTGTATTTCTTGCTCTGTACTGTTCGCTGGACAGTGTTTGAAATGACCCACAAGTTTTCTATATTTTGCCAGCACTTTTTCAAACCATCACTAAGCACTACTGTAATGGATCGCTGTAGACTGAGCAATTCATGCTTTCAAAAGGCAAAATGACTGGCTGCTGCTATCATTATGTGCACTGTCAGTACTAGTTACTTAAAAAAATAATCACAATTAATCGCGAGATTAAAAAAGTCACATTGATTTGTTTTGTGTTAATCGATTGCAATTAATTGACAGCCCTACTAGAAACTTACTTTATGTAACTGACAATCTCAGATTTCATTAAATAAGCTGATTCCAGTAGCTGGGTCTTTAAAATAATCAAATTGTGAGCATTGGCAATGCTGCTGAATATGTTCTGTCATAGTACTCAGTGCCCAGCTTACTGGCACCCAGGGAACAAAGAAGAGATGGAGGAAGCAGACTAGCTAGAATGCAAAGAGGTGAGGGGAGACTAGGAGTACAAGCAGGGGGATGAGGGGGAAGAATGGGGGGAGAAGAGGAAGGACAGAGGCAGCAAGGTCTATAACCACTTTGAACACATTCCCGTTCAGAACCTAGAAATGAACTCTGGAATCCTGAGTTTCTACATTTCTCTGCTGTCAGCAAACGGGTGTGAAACCCACTAGCAAACTGTGGCCCAGACCCTCAAAGATATTTAGACTCCCACATTTCATTGATTTCAGTGGAAGTTAGGAGCCTAATAATTTTGAGAATCTGGGCCCATGTGTCTAGTGGCTGGTCCACAAAGAGGATAATAGCCAACTACTGCTACTAGATACTCCATCAAAGTGGTGAAAATCTAGACTGTGGATCCAAAGGTGTCACCCCGTCAATGACCCTGCTAGTACCACATGATGTAAATTCTGATTTTGCAGTTTGCTTTTATTAAAACTTTAGGAAATTACATAGGATAAAAACCATGTTAAAAGAACATTAAGGTTGCAAAATCAAGTGCTCAAAAGTTAGGAGCTGCCAGAATTAAGGTTTCCTGTGCAATCTTAATTCTGCCCCGTTGCGTGCATGCATTATGATACAATGCAATTACATAGTCACATACTATTTTTCTACAAGACCAGCCTCATTCAGTGCACTGGGTAGTTTAGCCTTAAGGAATGAAAGGAGTCTGGGTAGTGTTTGAAGCTGTAGTGTGTCTGTAGGACCCCTGCCTCGTTTGCTGCAACAGTTGGAAGGTGTATAGTGAAGGAGGCAAGGGGTTGCAAGAAAAGAAAGGAGGGTCTCATGGTTAAGGCAGTTGAATGCTACCCTGGAGGATTGGATTCTATCCCTGCTTCTGCCATAGAACTTGTATGCGATGCTGGGCAAGTCTTTTAAACCAAACTTTTCACATGTGGTCACTAACTACGTGTTCCTCATTTTCTGGGTGCCTAACTAGAGACCCTGAGGTCTGATTTGCAGAAGAACTGAGCACTCACAGCTGCAACTGAAGTCAGTGGGAGCAGTGCTTTGAGCATATAAACTGCTATAAAAATGATAAGTACTTGGAAAAAAATCAAGCCCTAGATTGGGCACCAAAAATTAGTCAACACTTGGCTTTAATCTCTGTGCCTTTTCTCCATCTAAAATGGCAATAATACCACCTTACATCACAGGGAAATTGTAAAGATAAATTCATTGTTGTTTGTGAAACTCTGAGATACTACGTTGATTAAACATACTAGAAAAGCCCTTGAGGAAATTAATAATTTTGTCTTGGTGCAGGGTTTGAATGATTTGCAATAATATGGCCTGAGGCTACACATTGAATGATGAGGATAAAAATAAATACTGAATCAGTAAGCACTGTCCATCCTGTGCACTGAATGAGGCAGGTGTCCTGTGGAAAACATAGTAAAGTATCATGCAATTAAAGACTATCATAATGTATACACACAAGGGGACCAAATTACAGTTGGACAGACACCCTTCATTCTGGCATTTTCTAATTTATGAGTGCTAGGTTTTGCAACTTTAGTGTTCTTTTAATGTGAGGTTTTTAATGTAATTTTAATACATTTCATTATAAGTATCTTTTGTAAGAAAACCAAGACTGAGACATGTAAGAGCAGTGGCTGATCTTAGAAAGACAAATTCTGCCATCAGATATGAATATAAACTCCCACAGGAATTTGACGTATGGTAGTGTTATGATAAGACCAGCTTACCAAAAAAAATGAATATTTTGATAGTCCAAAAAGAATACTAAGCTTTGCTGAAAGAAATTGAAAGAGTAAAGGATCCAATCACAATGAAGATAGTTTCCCAAGTGGATGGCGCTCACTTCAGTCAGAAAACTTGAACACGGTCTCATGACTTATTGCAGCAGTTCTGGACAGATGACAGGTCACAAGATGCGCATTTTCCTACTAAGAATGCAAGTTCTATGCAGGTTTAAAAGGGAACAGAAGGATTAGAGTGCTGCTAATCATTACTTTGTACATTTTATTGGTAGTTAAAATGAATGTGTCTGTAAAATCAGGGTCCTGATTTATCCTGGAAATGTGTTTAGTATAGTGCTCATGGAGCAGTTTCTATGTTTTCTTCCCTTTCCTCAGTGCTGAAAGCCTTGTCAATCCCCGAAAAAGTCCTGTCTTTTGCTACTTCTCATTTTACTTGGGATTGTGAAGACAGCAGTATGTAGGAATGCAGAGAGAGTCTGACTAGTGTGCTGGCCATGTCCAGATGGGGGGAAAGAGATGAAAGAGGCTGAAGCCTAGAGAGAAAGAATACTTGAGAAGTAGCCATTTTAGAGATTTGCAGTGGTTTATCTAGGAATTAAATCTCGGAATCTTTACAGCCTAGAACATGAGAATCATGTATGGAGCTTTGTTTCTGTTGTCCAGCATTATTTGTACATTGCACGTGATTCTTAAATGCATCAAATTCAAGATTTTTGAAAGTCACAATAGAATGTAAAATGTCTAACACATTTTTGGAAAGCAAGCTGGCAAGATTGATCGAAAAAATCAGCTTCAGAAACAACTCAAAGGCAAGAATCTTTTTTTTTTCTTTTGGCCCAGTACAACAGTTTTGCTTGCACATGGGGATGAAAGTAGCCTATTAACAGAAGGCTATGTGGTGATGCAGGTTTTTCCCTCCTAAAATGTTGCCATGTCATTTTTAGTGATGACAGTGGCTGGGGGAGATGCAGCTTCACTGGGTTATAATTTGATCATAGTTAATGCAGTGATACCATAAATACCATCCCGACAAAATAGGAGCATTGAGCACCTGTGCAGATTCCGATCAAATAGGAATTTTACCTTTTGTAAGAAACAAAAATAAAGACTTCATTGTCCTTTGGGGGGAGCAGGTTGAAATTTTAAGGCAGGGCATCAAAAGGGCGTCAGTCAGAGTGACCCTGACTCAAGTGGTCTCCAGTAGCCTATTAATTAATTAGCCTGCTTCCGTTTCCCTCCTTCAGAGACCCCAGTAACTCCACAGAAGCTTTCTTGACTCAACCGTACTCTCCTTGGGGCCAGTATATTGCCAAAACAGAGTTTCAAATCCATAACAAAAGTCCCAACGGTAGTCCATTTCTCCCAGCCAGTGTTCATAGCCTGTAAAATATCACCTCCTTGGGTCCATCAACACAGCACATACCACGCTCCAGCATCTTCACCACACCCAGACTTTTCTTTGATCCTCTCCAGTCCTTTCCCAGGACAGCCACCCCTGCTCTTCCCAGGCAGGACCCCACATTGCCTCTCTGCTGGGTGTTCATCCTCACCAGGGGAGCATCCCTCACTCCCCCTGGCCCTCCGATCTCTCCAGCCCTCTGGCTTGGGGAGGTTAGCCAGCAAACCCCTCTTGCTCTCCTGACTTTAGCCTTTACCCAGGAACAACCTACAGCGACCTCAGGTCTCTGGCAGTTTTCACCAATTTCCCAACTCTCTCTGGGTATGTCTACACTGCAGTAAAAGAACTGCGGCACAGCCATGGATGACCTGGGTCAGCTGAACTTGGGCTTGCTGGGCTCAGGCTGCAGGGCTAAAAACTGCAGTGTAGACGTTCAGCAAACCACCTGCCTCAGGGAGTCAGAAGAACTTTCTTTAGCCTTCCTTTCCCAACCTGCTATTCCACTGCCAGCCTGTGATTTAAGCTATATCCTAGTGAAGCTACATTTGTTTCCAACCCAGCAATAGCATATGAGAGCACTGTGGAGGTGGGAGAAACTGATGCAATCCTAGAAAGCTCTCTGGCTACCTCACCACATTCTATAAAAACAAATAATACGTCTTGTATTTGTTCTTCATTTACAAAGAGAACACTACGCTCGAGCTGAAATCTCTTGCTGCAGAAACATTTCCAAGATTATTTAAAAAAAATCTCTTTATAAAATTAATGTTGTAATGGCACATGCTCAATTAGCAAAGAGAAGAAGGAATCGTGCAGGGCGAGATCCTGCAAAAGTGCTCGTGAGAGCAGAGGACGTGGGTGCACCTGCAATTCCCCATCCCTATGCAGGAGCAGAGCAGGATTACCGGCTTGTCCTCAAGAGAGTTCTAGGGAAGAGGATCTGCTACTATCCCATCTGGCACAACATGGCCCCAGGGAAATGTGGTTTGCCAGCTAGTAGAAACATCCATGCCTCAGTCCTGCCAGTGGAGCAGCCACGTAGGTTCCATCATGCTGGACATTGCCCAAAATGCTGTCAGGATGGCTCTTGTGGCTAACACCCGAGCCAGCCCCCCTTCGCACTTCCTCCCTGCAGGATTCAATCAGAGAGCTGCCAGCTTGCATAATTTTATCAGGAATCTTGGGATAGCTGGGGTTTTTCTTAAAGCCGCAGCTCCTCGAGTATATTAATTATGTGAGACTCTCAGCTGTTATTTAAAAAAAAAAAAGTGTATAGTCTTTATGGTAGTGGAGAAATGCATGAAAACATATGCCATTTGAACTCGGATGGCTCAGAAGGCAAAGAAAAGGAACCCACAATTGATTGTTACAAAAGTAATCTCATGATTGTTGAGACCTTACTCATTATTTCTGAATGCTTAGATTGTCAATACTGCAACCATAATTTGCAACAAGTTATTTACTAATTGGTATGCCACCTATCCAAGTTTTCTCAGTATTGTTCCTTTTTGGAGATACAGATTTCCAAAGACAGCTAAGGGAGCTCAGTACACAGTTTTATGGGGCCCAAATCAGCCTGCATGTCCCAGTGTTTTGTAACTCAGAGGGTGGCAGCCCTCATGATAGAATAAGACATTTTTATTTTGCTCTGTACAAGCACAAGTGAATTATTGAGGATGAAACTAAAGCTTTGGAAACTTGGGTCCTGTTAATACTTCCCCAAAGCTTCTCTGAACCATTTGAGGACTCCTCCCACCCCTGCAGTCGCCATACATTCGGAGAGCCTTTCCACTTCTCTTTTTAGTTCCCCAAACCTTGGCTGCAACAGCTCCCCTTCCCTTCTCACATCTTCCATCAGGCCTGCCCCTCCCCTTGCATGTGAACTTGTGCAGAGCAAGTTTTCTATCCCTTCCTCCTCACCTAAGAGGGCCTGCAATAACCCTAATCCTTTGTGCATGGAAGCTCATTCTGCCTTTCAAATCTTGCTCACATGGTGGCTTCTGTGTCAGAGCTCCCTTACCCCAATTGCATTGGGCATCTCCACCCAGGAAAGCTCCAGAGCACATAAGGTTTGCAAGGAGATATCAGCCCCAGTGTAAGAAAATGGACATTTGCTGGGACATACAACAGGATCATCAAAAATGAAGAGGTGGAAATGCCATCCTTGTGGTTGGGAGGGAACTCAGTTTTTCCAGGCTAGTTCAAGCACAAATCCTGCTTCCATTGAAGTCATTGAGGTCTGGTCAACATTACAGAGTTAGGTTGGTGTAAGGCAGGTTACATCGACCTGACTGTGTAAGCGTCCACACTACAGTGTTCCACCCACCGATTTAACTCACCCGCTATGCCGGCATAGCGCTTAGGTCAATGTAGTTAGGTTGACGCAGTGTCCATGTAGTCAGTACATAGCTTACATCGCTTGTTGCTGCCTTTGACGGTTGTCAGCCCTGGAGCGACGTGGCTATGGCAGTCAGTAACCCATAATGCCCCCACTTAAGTCAGTGCAAGCACTCCTGATGAGGACATGCACAGAGGTAGTGTGGACACAGAGCCGATTTAATTACTGCAGTGGCTGTAGGTCGATTAATTTAAGTCGATTTAATTTTGTAGAGTAGACCTGCTCTGAGAGTCTGTTTGTTGACTTCAATGGAAGTAGAAACAGGCCTCCTTTGAAAGGACATAGTAACTCCTCTGGGATCATGTTGTAATACTGGGCCATGCATAAAGCCAGACTCTATAATCACCTCGAGAGAAGGATTCTGACAAGCGGCTTTAAAACACCCATGCCCTGGAATCCTTTTGTCACCTATGGGAGGGGAATGCAATGGTGTTTTAGACATGTAAATATGCAAAATGGGTACAACTTTGAATTAACCCCCTCGCCTCTCCTCTAGATTTCTTATGAGGATGTGGATCGCTTGAAGGAATTTGCTGCGATCGAGAACATGAGGGTACCACACTTCTTGCAGGACCGTGTCAGATATATGGGACACTTGGAAAAGATCATGGAAGTCAATGATCTGACTGACAAAGAGCTCCAGGATCTCATATTTTAATAGTCAGTCTCTTACCTGAAATATGTTCTGTATGCAGAACTGGACTTCACCACAGCTTGCAAAAAATAGAATGATTCAACTTATTTTTTTGTTTTTGGCAAAAATCTGGAATATTTAGCTCTGTTAATTTTTTAAAGAAAAAATACAAACTTCAGACTACTGATTCAGAAACGTTTCTTTGAAGAAAAAGAGTTCTTTGAGATTCTTTCCTCATTTCATGATATATATTGTTTTTTTTACAAAAAAGCTTTGTGCATCTTCCCAATAAATTATGGATTGAACATAGCTACATCGTTTAGGAGTTCCCTTGTGACTGCTCAGAGTCCCATTGTCCCTTAAATGTTCTGTACACTAAGCAGGATTGTTAGAAATTTCTTGCTTTTATGATACGCTGCTTTTTGTTCTTTCAGAAGTCTCTGTTTTGTAATTTTTCCCCTTGGCTCACTGACATTGGCCTCATTTCTGGTCATGGCCTTCACAACAACAAAAACCAACCAACAAAACAACTGTGGAACTGCTATAGACTATGCCACCATCTTCTTAACTCTATCCCATTTTATACTGCTTCCCTCATTGTAAGATCCAATGCACAGACACAAATCAGACATAAATATGGTAACATCCATAAGCCAGTAGGAGAGCACCTTCAATCTCCCAGGACACTCCGTAGCTGACTTGAAAGTTGCCATACTTCAACAAAAAAAACTTCAAAAACAGATTTAAGCGAGAAACTGCAGAGCTGGAACTCGTATGCAAACTTGACACAATCAGACTGGGTCTGAATAGGGACTTGGAATGGTTATCTCATTACAAGAAGTAATTGTCACTGTTCACAGATTCTTACCTTCTAATCAACGGTTGTGAATAGGCCTCATCTGCTCTAACTGAATTGGTTTTGTTAGCACTTGCCCTCCCCATTGTTATGTTTCTTACCCTTGGATGTATATAGATACACACCTCCTATCTGTGATTTCCATTTCATGCATCTGATGAAGTGGGTTGCAGCCCACAAAAGCTTATGCCTACAGAAATTTGTTAGTTTTTAAGGTGCTACAGTGTGACTCTTGTTGTTTTTGCTGTATACAGACTAACATGGTTACCCCTCTGAAAAAATGCACAGACACACTCCCTTGCACAACAGTATTGTAGTTTGGACATGCTATAAAGAGGTGATTTCCACACTTCATGTTTCAAATAGCAGCAGTAAATGTTTAAATGGCCATAAACAGGCTAGAAAGTTGCCCTCTTCATCCCAAGAGGGGTTGTGCTGTTTCAGCATTATATGCCTTTCACTTAAATGACTGTCCTCGCGTTTGTACAGTACATGTTTCAAGAGGCTGAGTTACAGGAAAGGGCCTTTTTTTGGCCCTTGAGAATATATTTAGCATGTTTAGCAATGGAACGTGTTAGTGGTTTGGAAGGAGGACTGGCTGAACTGAGAATTTTCTGACTAATGTAGGTAATAAATCTAGATACTGGGCCATATTTCATTTCAAAAAGCAAAAACACCCCTTAGTTCTAGCAACTGGGGGTTTGGTTTCTTAAGGTGGTTTAGGCCCCAGTGCTGCAAAAAGCTCTGCCCACATGGAGCTCACTGTAGGATTGGAAACTTTAACTGGGGGTGGGACAACAAAATTCACAAGCACCCTGTTCCAATGTCCAAAGCAACTGCAGTGTTCTTATACATCTGAAGCATCCTTAGCTCTGTTTTAAATGTTGGTGATATACAAAACAAGTAAAGAAAGCACGTTACCGTAAGGTCATCTATTCAGACTAATTGCTTAGGCAAGGCAAGAGGGCTTTTCACTACAGAGACCACATTTTCTGAGTCCAAAGTATTACAAAAGCACTACCGGAAGTTCCATAGTAAAGGCTCAATTGAGCTTTGCATCTCACGTATTGGACTTACTTTTAATTTATATCATTTTACCAAGGCTAAATTAAGCCTCTAGTCCCTGTGCCTCTGGAGGAGTCATAGGGCTGGAAGGGACCTTGAGAGGTCATCTAGTCCAGTCCCCTGCACTCATGCCAGGACTAAGTAATATCTAGACCATCCCTGGCAGGTGTTTGTCTAACCTGCTCTTAAAAATCTCCAATGATGGAGATTCCACAACCTCCTTAGGCAATTTATTCCAGTGATTAACCACCCTGACAGTTAGGAAGTTTTTCCTAATGTCCAACCTAAACCTCCCTTGCTGCAATTTTAGCCTATTGCTTCTTGTCCTGTCCTCAGAGGTTAAGAAGAATAGGGTTCAGCTTGCTTTGCGTCAGAGGGAGAAGAGAATAGGAGCCAAAGCTCCACTCACCTGCTTGAGGGAGGGGTATACTGGCCCCAATTTTCCCCTCACTCTGTATGTCAGGAGCTGCCTGCAATACGTGGAACACTAATGCAGACACACCACAGGAGTGGGGAGGTCTTACACCCTGGTGGGGCTGCATATGGCTGAATGACTATCCAGCCACCTGTGTGGAACTCAGTGGTCTTAGATCAAGGAATGGAATAACCCCCAAACGCTCAGACTTTACACCAAGTACAATGGTGTCCATGCCAGATTTAAAGTTTGTGACCAGTGTTAAAATGAAAGGAAAAGAAATCTCACGTGGCCAAGAGGATTTGAAGTTTTTTAAATAACCCATAAAACCAGCTGCATTTAAAGTAGTATCACATGTGTGCTAGGATGGCTGCCTGCTTAAAAAAAAAAAAAAAAAGCATTTGAGCTGCTCCAGAAATTCAATGAGCAAGTTTGCCAATTTACAAATTATGGACCAAGAACACCTCATGGCGGCCTTACTTTTGTATTGTTAGCAGCTTGAAAGCCTTTTAATCTCTGCATTCTAGTGGGTGAATCTTCCTCTCTGCCCCCAAAACATCAATCTTAGCTTTGCCTGCCTAGCTTTGTTTCAAAGCCCTACCGGCAAACTGAGTTGCTGTACGATTGCGTCAACCTGGTAGAAATAGTTGCAGTTCAGTCCCCACTAATGCACCCAGACATTCAGAATGTCAGCTCAGCTATTTTGCTGCGAGCAGCAGAAGCGCAGATAAAATTTTTCCACATGTCAAAGGTTGAATGTGAAGATTCCAGATAAAAGCCATCCTTGGAGGTAATGGGATTGAGGGTTGTGGAGTTACACCAGGGATGCATTTGGCCCACTGTTGTGACAGAGGTATGTATGTCCCATTCTTTGTGAAAGAAAGGTGAAATTTTCTTAACTAAATAACCCCTGCATTTCCCCCCAGTCACTTCTGTAGTAAATACAGATACTTAAGCAACCCAGTAGTAGTCATGGTAATAGTCGGGACTATTCTATTTTCAATAATGGTGTCACTGAAAACATGACGTTTATTTGTTACTTTGCTACAGAATATGACTGTTACAGTTCCTTCTCAACTGCCCGTTGACACTCCAATACTGCTTTCTGGGTTTGCCAATGGGAACTCCAGGGACTTATTTTTCTTCTCTAAAAGCCCTGGGGTTTATTCTCCCTCACAGCAATTGCTCCCATTCCACTTCTACCATTCTTCATTATGTGAATCGGTGTATTCCAGTACAAGGTTAGATTCTGGAAGTGTCAGCAAAACAATAGTACTGTAGCAGCAGGCACACACGTCAACCTCTATTTTTCAGCACCGAACTTGTCCTGCCTCCTTTGTAACAGTATTTCAGATTTGTAATGGTACTTTTTTGTAAACTTTTTGAAATTTTTATTGTGATGGACCTTGTTATTGTCAGAGAATTGAAGTTCTGTAATAAAGTATGTGGATGATACTACGTATAAAGTCACAATCAGAAAGTCTCACAATATCGATCAATGTGATAACAGACTTCTGATCTTTAATAATTGTTTAAGTTGCAAAATGAAGAGTATCACCATCCAAAGTGTCCCACATGCCCTTCCATCTCTCCCTCTCTCTTCCCTGACTCCCACTCACCTCACTCACACCCAGAGCCTGATCTACATCAGAAAAGTTAAACAGGGGTAACTTAATTCAGATAAAGACCTTTAGATGCAACAAAGTTGCAAATGTAAACACACAAGTTAGGATATGAAAGCATTGTGGTTCGCAGTGCCCTTGTTAGTTTAAAAAAAAAAAAAAAAAATGACTAGGTCTAAAGCTGTGAGAACGAAAGTTTTCATCAAAGTTTTCCATGGAAAATTCTGACTTTTTGGCAAAAATTGAAGCCCAAAAGTTTCTGGCCAAAACTTCATTTGTGAAATGGTGCCACTCTGCCTCATGGGAGTTTTGGTTTAGGTTTCTCATAAATCTCTTTCTCCTAACTGTACTCTCATTAAATATTAGCGCATAAGTTACCAACTCTAAGTCAGTGTGATAGAACATGAATGTTTTCCATTTGTTATCGGTAGCAATCTGAAATTCATTAAAGACACTCCAGTGGCAAACCTACAACAAGAAGAATTTTTAAGTCCCTCCTACAGCTTTTGAGTTGTGTGAATAAAGAATGATAGTCCGTAAAGCTTCCTAACTGATGATTTGCACCAACACAAAAGATACAGCATGGGCAGCAGCAGTATAAACTTCCTCACACTGCAGCATTAATATTGCTCTGGAGGGGCCATCTCGCAGGGTGTTTTCCATGTCCATTTGATCTTTGGCCTTTGAATGATCACAGGGGTACCAGTATAGCCAAGCCCAGTGGGTTTCAGGATGTGGCTCTTGCTCATTGGAAACTGGACTGACCGCAGGAATTTATTTTAAATTGATTGCTATAAGTCATCTGATGATACTAATGCCTAGGATCTTTCCTACAAAGCTGGCTCAGGCCCATAGAACTAGCAATCTGCCAGATAAAGAGGAACTCCTTTCTTTCTAATAATCTCTCCACTCCCTCATATATGTTAATAGAGCTGGTCTGAGAAAATGTGCTCCCCCACACCTCTCCATTGAAATTTTCAACAAACATGAAAACATACAAATTTTCCACAGAAAAATTCAATTGATCAACAAAAAACATATTGGCCAAAACTGAGTTGTACTGCCTCATGGGAGTTGTCTGCTCCTCATGTCCTAGTCTCCTCTATGGGCCAGGATCCCCAGCTGGACTGAATCTCCCATAATGCACTATCATGTTGTTATGTCTACACTACCAACTTATGTTGTTATAACTATGTTGCTCAGGGATGTGGAAATTCCACACCCTTAAGTGAAAGTTATACCAACCTAACTCCCGGTGAGACAGCACTGTGTCAACGGAAGAGCTTCTCCCGTTGACATAATCCACCTCCACCTGAGAGGCGATAGTTAACTACACGTGTATGCAGCGTCTACATTAAGCGCAACAGTGGCGCTGTAAGCGTAGACAAGCCCACAATCTCCCTATTTGGGGAGTCCTGGAGTCCCTGGTTGTAGTTCATTATGGGAGATGTAGCCCAGCTAAGGATCCTGGCCAGTAGAGGAGAATGGGGACACAAGGAGAAAACTACAACACCCATGAGGCACTACAATTTCCAATTTCTAAATATTTAGACAAAAAACCGAAAGCAGACAACCCAATTTTCCCCTTGACAAAACACTTCTGGTGGAAAAATTTTGACCAGCCCTCCCATTAAACTAATTCTTTTTGCAGGCAGTGCTCCCACCTCCTTTGTCAATTACAGAAACAGCACCTCTGGCTATGCAAAACAGTTTTTATAGACAATGCCTTATATAGGAAATAGCTTTTAGCCAGCTGGGGTCTTGGTTCAGTTGTCACTCTTAAGAGTAGACAGCCCCCTACTGAATCATCAACACCACTTTCTGGAACAAATAGGGGTTCCTGGGAGGGGTGGGGGGGGGGGAGGAAAGGGGTGTCTCCAGTCCAACTATGGAGGTGGCCCAATCCTGTTTAGCTTGTGAGAGGGGATAGAAATCAGAGCCAACTGTTACAGGGGGACAGACAACAAGTTTAAAAATAAAAACAAAGAGCCTGATCCTCCACTTTACATAAAAAAGTGTGAAACTGAGGTACGTATATGAGAGGAGAACAAGGCCCAAAGTGACATGAAGGAGGAAAGGCATAAAGGGGAAGATTCTGTCCTTCCACTAAGGAGCCTTTACACCACACTGGAGGCCTTAGGGGGCCTTAAAGATTGTGGAAATGGCTCTTAAGGGAATACTGCCAGTGGCGGGGGGGAGGGAGGAGGAGCACAGGCAGCAGAAGTGCATGCTGAGGGAATGGCTGGAGCACACCACACTCCAAACATTATGAGCAGTGGAGCAGCTATAGGCAGCCCAAGTAACTCACTGGGATTTCTCTTACTCGGGTCAGGGGTTACGCTGGCCCCTCAAGCAGCTCGGAATCTGGGAGGTGCAAAGAGGTCTTCAAGTAAGAAAAAATGCCTGGAAGAGCAAAATAAAGTAAGGAAGTGCCTCTAACAAAAACTCCTTTAAGGTGTCTCAGTCTGAACATTTAAATACCAAAGGCATCCAAGAATCACTAGTCACTTTTGAAAATCTTGCCCATTGAACCTTATCAAAACTGCTCTACAGGTTGGACCTGCTATAAGGAGGAAAAGTGCAAAACACACAAAAATAGTATGAATATGTTTAAGTCATGTCAAAGTCACAGAATACAAAAAAAAGGCTAAATAAATGTACACCTTGTATTATAATGTAAACAGAGTAAATATTCATTGCCACATATTTGGCATGATACTGGATTTAAGTGGTTCACCTCACAAGTCAGTTCATCTCTTGCAAAAGCTATTTAAAGGGACATCGCTATCAAGTCTAGGTTTGGGATGGAGAAGGTGGGAAAAGAAAGAAAGACTTACAAAATGAATTACCCATAGGAATATCTTTAAGAAATAAAGAGTTAATTGAAACAAACTTGGTGTAGATTTAAATGGTCCCTGATGGTGCATTGTAGCATGGAAAACCATAATGGAAGAGGACTAGAAACAAATCTAAACCCGAGTGAAACAGACATATCCATTGCTAAACTGAGAGAAATGCAAAAAGGAGTGCATAAATGGCAAAGTTTAAAAGTAAATTGGAGTTTAAAAGTTATTTTAACTTTTCATAAAATGTTAATGCCAAATTAAAGAGTTGTTTTCAATCTATTATTTATAAGCAGATTGTGTAGCTTTAAAATAAAATATGAGGAACAAATGCAATTAGAAAAACATCTATCAGCATTTTGGGTTCACTAGACAATTCTATGTACTATCTATGCTAATATAATCATAAGACTCTTTATATCTCAGAACAGTCCATATTAAATTACGGCCTGCATGTGACTGACAATTAAAATGTAATGACATAACTTTGCATTAATATATAATAATAATTACATCAAAAGAAATAGCCAGGATTAAAGCTAGAGGCATAGTCGTGCCCTTTCCAGTAAGGCTATCTAAACTAATTCCTTATTGACATTGTTATTTTAAGTATGTTCGCCATTTTTAATCACACAGACCTAAAACAATGGAGAATGAAAATAGCAGGCAACATAATGAAGACTTAGAAAAATGTCAAACCTTGTAACAACTGCACAGTGTCTATGGGATTCTCTCCCTCTTAGACCATTTGTCCCACAGGTCCAGGGGATCTGCAGGATTTTCTAAGAAGTTGAATGAAAATACAGAGGTTCCTGGCACCATGGTGATGTTACAGCTGAGAGAATAAGCCATCATAGGAATGAAACCAAGCCAAGGGCAGATAGTCTGAAGTGAGGAAAAGTGCAGATCAAGAAAGTGATGTCAGAGCTCACAAATGAAGTAGGATCATGCTGCATAAGGATCTGTCTGAATAGAAAAACCCCAAGAAAAAAAATTAGTGATGCAGGAAATGGTGCTAGCCATTCAGCCCTAATGTCCTGGCCTGATTGCAATTCAGGTAGTTCCCTACTGCCTGCTGTAGCTAAGTTTCCACTGCAGTTAAGGCAATTAGATTTTCAAAGTGAATACATTGGGACACCTGTTTCTCCTCTCACTCCCTGTGCTTCAATCTGCTCACTTCCCTCCCTAAATTTCATCCTACCACCTGGCCCCACCCCTTGCGTTGCATTTGTTCATGCCTAATCTTCTGTCACCCCTGACACCAGAAACAGGCTCACATCCATGCCCCTGCAAGGATTGCTAGTCCCCAGTGTTCCAAAATGATGAGCCAGATCCAAAAACTCATGAGACTGGCTTAAAATCATGTCGGGGTTTTGTTTGTTTGTTTGAAAATCGTCTTGGATTTTGCTCTGATTTGGGAGTTTTTAGGAAGGAAGCTGTTCCAACCCCAGTAGGTCCCTGATTCTTCAATGGACACCAACTATGGGTGTCCTACCATAAGTGCAATGAGAGAGACACTCTGTGTTCTCTGCCCTAACCCATGGGAGTGGGGGAAGCGGTCAGTCTGTCCCACTCATCTACCATTTTCCTGCCCACTTCCCCCATCTCTTGTTTCATCCCCTCCCAGTCTTTGTTCCTGCCCCGCCTGTTTTTTGCTAGTCTCACATTCTTCCCTCCCACAGTTGTCTCATAAATTAATTTATCTCCCTCCATTTCCCCCCTTTCCCTTTGCAATCTCATATCTTTCCCCACTCTACACTCCATATTACCTTGCGCCTACATTCTACCCACATGCCCCATTTCCCTTGCTGTCATTCCCCCCCTTCCATCCTCACGTCACCCACCCCTTTGCTACACCCAGTCTGTTCTGTCCCCAGTCTACCTTTCTGCTCTCCATGCATTTCCAGTCCTTCTTAGGTCTCCTTCCCCCACCCCTCCTTGCACTAGTCTCTGTCTCTCCTGCCAACTGTCATGAGCATGAGAATCACAAAGTCACTTTCTTCTAATACTGAACAACTTTATTAGAAGATGGGAAACAAACAGTGTTGTCCCTAAAACTGTACTCACTTAGTGTCATGGCAGAGCTTCTGCCTACAACCTTCCTTAGGCCCCTCTGGCCTGCCTTCTTGCTACAGATTTAAAGACATAGCATACGTTATCTTCACATCTGCCCCCACATTCTCTTGTTCCTTCACTGTTGCCTGCCTGGGCTGGGTGGGGTACTCATTGAACAGAATGGGAGAAGGACACCAAAAATTCGCAAGACTCCTGTTAAGAGATAGTAGGAAACAAAAAAAATCTATCTTTGAGAGCTAGCAGACTTGGCACAGCCTGTTTGGTACTCCCCGCTGGTATGGATGGTGAGGAGATATGCGACTGTCATGCCAGGCTGGGTCAGTAGCTGCCTGTACATGGTGGCAATGGCACTGAAAACTTGCAGCATTACTGTGACGCCCTCATGGATGTGACCCGTCATGCAGGGAGAAGAGGGCTGGCTTGAGGAGTCTCACACAAGGAGGGAGACACCTTGGGCAGCTCTTTCAAAGAATGTCAGAAAGGAGTCGCATGGCCGTGTGCTGGTTCTCAGGTCTGATTCCTAAGCATGAGGCAGAACACATGGCTGAAAGCAGATCCATTATCATCCGTATGGACCTGTTTGGGACAGAGAAAATACTTGGGGAAAAGCTTCCTGAGTAAATCACGACAGACTATTTCTGCTCTGGAGCGTCTCCGTTTACTCCTTCCACTTTCCCAGGACACGCACAGCACTGCAAAGCAGAGCACATTAGTATGTACACGCCAGGCCCTGCCTAGAAGAAACCTTTCCTTTCCACTCCAGCACGTTGCTGGCAGTTGCCCTGGAGAGCATGTCACCGAGCGATGGGGCTAAAGTGAAGAATGCCTTTACACAGAGAGAAACCTCCTAGTGGAGGACTGAAGTGATGTAATGGGACTATCACAAGGAAAGGGAGGAAAAAAGACTGATGGGAGGGACAAGGAGGGAAATAAATGACAACCCTTCAGTAAGGGGGGGGGGCCCCACAGGTGCCCCAAAATGACCCCATGTCAGGGCATGGAGATGCCCAGCAGGATCCCTATTCCCTCTGATCTCAGGGAAGCTCCCGCACATTAACAACATGTGGGGAGGGCAGTGCAGGTTTGAGGGGAATGGCAGGAAGTGGGGAGACAGCACAGCTACTGAGGGGGTTGCTGCATGCAAATCTGCAGGGAAATTCTTGCAGGCCTTGCTGCTGACTCTGCAAATGATGTTTGTGTGCCATTGTGAGTCGAGTCTGCACCCCTTTTACAGCACGGGGTGCATTCAGACATCTTTGGATGAGCACAGAGGGCCACATTTTGCTCACATGCATCAGACAAAGTGGGTCCCTGCCCACGAAAGCTTATGTCCAAATAAATGTGTTCGTCTTTAAGGTGCCCCAGAACTCTCGCTGTTTTGCTCACAGTTACTCTGGGTAAATCCCCTTATTTCGAGTCCTTGTCAGATCAAAGGTTCAAATTCCTCAGATCACATCCACCTGTTGTCTTGTCTTAGACTGGAAGCTCTTTGGGGCAAGGATTGCTTTTCCATTGTGTGCACACAGTGCCTTGCACAATAGGGCCCTGATAGCGGCCTTTTGGCAGTACCGCACAGGCAGAGCTAGTAGGGATGCCTCTAGTTATAACAGGTGAAGCTGGCAGCAGTGCCTATCCTTAACAGGACCTAGCACTTTCCATTGTTTGTAACTGCCAAACACTGTCCCGTCAGGCTGAAGTTCTCCAGGCTGGGTGTCTGCTTGAGGTTAAATTTTAAGTTTCAACAAAACAAGTCCAGCCATTTCCAAGAAAAGGTTAGAGAAAATATCACATTCCAGGGTGCAAGCCAGACCATGAGGGGGGGGGGCTGTGTCACCGCTTGCCCTGCAATCTGGGGTGCCTCACAAAGCTTCACTCTTGTAGCTGCCAACATGGGCTGCTCACAGCCTGCCGGTGTGCAGGTCACACCCTGAGTAGTCTGTGTCTTGCAAGATGACCCCGATACACTCCCAGTCCTGGATTTCCCCCAGTGTGTTCTGCACTGTCCAACCACCTCCTGAACAGTTCAGATATTAGAGGTATTTTGCTCCCATAAGGGTCAATATCCAACAGCCTGCTACTTTAACTGGAGTTACCAAACAGTTCTGTTTAACCTCTACACTGGATTAGTTTTGATTAAAGAAATAAAACAAATTTATTTAATCACGAAGTGATAAATTTTAAGTGAGTAGAAGTATAAGGTATTAAAGTCAGAAATGGTTACAAAAGAAAAAAAAACTCTTTCCAATAACTAAAACTTAAGCTAGACTTGGTTCAAGGTAAAATCCTGACCACATGTTCCCAGAAACTTTGCTAACCAAATTTTCACGTCAGGATCCCTCTCAAAGTCAAAAGGCTGGATCATTTGTCATCTTAGGTGAAAGAAAGAAAGATTGATCTGGGATGCTTTTGCCCCTCAATTTTATAGTCCAGTCACCCTTTGAAATGCATTTTCCTCAGAGTTGCCCCTAAATAAAGTTCCTTCCCACTGTGAGGATGGAGACATGAAGACTTGTGGTGAAAGAGAGATTCCAGGTTGTGGTTTATTAAAATGCAGATTGATCTGTTACTGCCCCCCCTCCATTGCCAAAGAACGGCCATTTGACCGGTGACTGCCTATCAACTTTAATGACACCTGGCTAGAGGTGTCAGCTTGTCCTTTGTATTTGAGAAACAGGTTTACCCTCTCCCCAGACTTTGTCTGGTACACACATTTCAATCATAATTTCAGCTTATGTTCATAACTTTACATATAATGTTGCTACACACATTTCATCATGATATTATTGGCCAGCGAGTTATTAGTTTTCAAATGATATCTCATGAGGCCTGTTTTTTACAAAGAGTATGATGTGTAGGATGTGAATACAGGGGTGCAATCGGTCACAGAAAAATACATTGTTTTGCCTGTGTTAAACTTTTGACAACTGTTTCATTGAGAAGTTCTGGCTCCTGCATGCTTTGGAACAGGAACATGATATTTGGCAGCGGGTGGCCCTGGGATCAGAGAGGCCTTTTTCTGACACCAAAAATTGACTGAAATTTGGCTGAAATATAAACGTCTGAAAATTGCAGTTTGCAAATGCTCAGTAGAGGTTTGTTAGAAACTAGCAACAAAGTTCAAGTATTCCATTCATTGCCACTGAACGTATTCCACCCCTCACAGAACTTGTTGAGCAGGACTTTTCCTGCAGGTGCTCCTCTTCGCCTCTGTGACATGAGGCACCAGAATGGAGAGCAGCAAGACCCTACGCAGGCTGGGTGTGGTGGGGACGGAAGGGTCTGCAATTGATAGAGCACACTCCTTTCCAGATCCTGGAATTGAACTTACAATTCCTGAATCTCAACATTCCTCTTTAATCACCAAAGCGCTGTGAAACCCATTGGTAAAGTGTGCAACTCATGCCTCCTTAGTGACAGGTCCACATTAAGGTGAAATGCCTGATACTGCTACCAGCTACTTACTAGTGGTAGAGGTTTGTGCTGATGACCCATGTGAATGTCAGGGTGGTTCCACACGATGGAATTTCTATCTATTCAGTGTGCTTTTTCAAAAGTCTAGGAACACACTCTCTCACACGCATGCAAAATGTGGAAGATGCAAAGTCAAGCATTCCAAAGTCAGGAAATACCAAGTGATGGTCAGTTTCAAACCTGAGTCTGCCAAGTGCACAGCACAATCAGTAGGCCAGTCCCATCAATCCTCGTGAAAGGACACTGAATCTAATGTATGTTTGAGCTAAGGAGGTTGAGAGTGATGATATGGTTATGTGATTAACATTAGAACTTTATCTAGATATGATTCATTCCCAGCCACTTATTCCTCAGCCAGCTTGATAAAACCTCTCCCTTTTGGCATTCATTCTTTTAGGCTATAGTGGCTTCAGAGACCTTTCAGGAAACATTTCCCCCAGAGCTGGATTATTTTTTGCAGACCATTTAGAACATCTGACCAACTGACATGTATTATACACACACATATCTAATGGTACAAGCTGGTAACCAGTACACAACACAGGTAGCTGGTACACAGCTTAGGACAGATCCTGAAATCAACAGGACAAAGCACCTAAAGACATCAAGGAGGATTTAGTCCTGTGTGTTCCAAGGAGTCTGTCATTTCAGGTATACGGTGGTGGGGAAGAACAGGAAATGAAACTATGGAGAACTAAACATCTCACTAATTCACAATCTTGTCTAGTGCAATTCTTCTTAACCGTGATCTGAAGCAGGCTATAATTAGTTTCAGAAAACAATATACACACCCTAAAGTGGAACCAAAAGGAAGACACTAACGTCTAACACAAAGCAAACTTGCCTACAAAAGCCAGGGGCCTAGTAAAGTTGAAGGACTATCAAATGTTTGGTGACAGATAGAATTAATTGATGTGAATAGCTCTGCGCTATTGCTAGCCACATGCCATTTACTCTAGGTGGGTCATTTTCATAGCTGCTTTAAAATGTTCTTGCTTTCATTTGTTCAATTAAAAGTGAACAGAGAGATTGAGAATCTTGGTTTCACCAGTGCATGGATTGAGTTTACTAAGGGTGGAAGAAAACTGTAGATCGACTTTAGCGCTTACTCTGTGTTTACACTGGTGTGACTAATTCCATTCATTTTCAGTGGAGTCATTTGTGCTCTCAAGTGTTGCTAGCGCAACTGCAGAGTGGTTCTGGGAGTTACATATAGAGTAAGCAGTCCTGTCAGTTTTCACAACTTGCTCGGAGAATAGTGCCTCTTTTGAAAGGGTAAAAATCACAGTCATATCAGCTGGTCACTTGGGATGAACAGCATCTCAGATACTAACTGGATTAAAGGGTATGGTTAGAATTATTAACAAGTAGCGTTGGGCTCCAACCCAATACAGATCCACAACACACCCCATAAGGCTGAATGGGTTCAGAATCTACAGCTGGCTCCAGATCTGAGAGTCTTGTCTGACCCGTGTTTCTCCTAAAAGCTCAAACCACCTCCCTCCCCCAGATCCAAACAACCCTGAAGACGTGTTGGATGTGCAAAATCCAGATCGTCGATTCAAGTTTGTGGCTTGGCCCTATCTACAATATAAAGTGGTTTGTAAAGGTGGCACCATGTTCCAGCCCCTCTCTGCATGGACTGAATCCCATTTGCTTGGTTTGCTGCCAGGCCCAAGTGTGTGTTACTGTCAGGACTGCTCAGCCAATGCAGCTATGGAACGGTGAGCTACTTTTGTTTCTGCCGCAGGCATGCACACAGAAATTGCTTCCTAAAGTTCTGCTTCTCTGATCTTAGTTGCTGGTGAAGATGAATGCAGCACAAAGAGCACTGTTTGACTTGGAGGCAGCAGGCTGCATTTGCAGGGTTGGTGACTAGGTTTGGCTTGTTAGCTGAGTAAACATGATGGAGAAGCTAGGGAGAGGCTAACTGTGTGACAGCAGGTAGTGAGCATGTTGGAAAGCAAAATATCCCAAGGCCCCCTACTCCAGACAAGAGCCATTAATACCACCCACCCTCCTCTTCAAGGTGCTCAGAGAGCACCATATACAACATGTTGCCTGTTGTAAAACTGCGTATATCTAGAGGAGCTGATGTATCCCCTAGAAGACCTCTGTGTATCCCCAAGGGAACACATACCCCTGGTTGAGAACCACTGATATACAACAATCTAAACAAACTCCTCTAAATAGCTGCTTCAATCCCTTGTGCAGAGGGCCAGCAAGAGGCCTACACACCATTTATAAGTCCTACTGGGATGTAATAGGGGTATATGCCTTACATCACCCCTCACACAGGTGAAATTCACTTACTATGCATAGTCATGAATCAAAAGCATGTGGGCTGTTACCTCCACCCTGTAGAATCCTCCATGCTCCAAGACATCATCTCCTCTTTCTGCTTGCCAAATAGCTCTGCTCTGCTGGAGTTTCCAGCCTTTCTTTTGTGGAACCACACTGACCTGCAACCTTGCCTCATTAACCTTCCTCAGAGCACTTGTGTAGCAGGAAGGAAACACTGAGCTAAAGTAACTCATTGCTGTACTAGAGATTCCCCCTTCTCCATTTTATAGCCACTTTTCTGACTGTACCCACCACAGTTTAAAGGTTGCCATCAGCATTCTGGGCCAGAACCTCAGCTGGTGTAAATCAACATAGCTCCACTTACTTCAGTGCCACTCCACTGATTCACACCAGCTGATAATCTGCCCCATTTAACTTCTATTTCATTAGCTAAAAGGTAAATTCAGTCTCCAGCCACATTTTACAGGAGGGAAAAATATTAAGAAATTAAAAAAAAGCAGTAAAAACTATACGGATCATTTTCTGACGACAGGTTATTCATATAGGCCAGGATTCTGCCACTCTTTCATATTAAGTAATATCTTTCTCTGCAAGTGATCAATTGATTTCAGTGGGAACGCTTGAGGAATTAGGTGCCACCCACCATGAGTAAAGGGGGCAGAATCAGGTCCATAGGTCCAGTGAATGCAGCACTAAGAGTTAGCAAACCTGGATGTTATTCCAAGCTCTGCTGGTCATTCACTTGTGACTTTGGGCAAGCCTTTGTGCCTCAGTTTCTCTGTGTGTGAAAATGGAAATTAAAAAACATGTCTTTGTAAAATCCTCTGAAATCTATGGCCCCAGTTCTGCACACATTTATGCATATACTTAAGCACATGAGAATGCAGTGGGACTGTGCTGAAAGTTTAGCATGTGCACAGGGTTTCCAGAACCAGGGCGTCTATGAAGTGAAGGTGCCCTATAAATGTAAACAATGTATTAAATCTTTTGCTCTGTGAAACATTTAGTTAAATAGCGAGAGTCCTGTGTCACCTTAAAGACTAAGAAATTTATCTGGGCATAAGCTTTCGTGGGCAGAAACCCACTTCGTCCAATGCCTCATGAAAGCTTATGCCCAAATAAATGTGTTAGTCTTTAAGGTGCCACAGGACTCGGGCTGTTTTGCTAAAAATAGACTGACATGGCTACCCCTCTGGAACTCAGTTAGGTAAATGTTAAACATGAAACATACTGTAGTGTAACAATACATTTTCCCTTTCACTTGAAAGCTCATGGAGTAAGAGTCTGTTACAAATATTAAGGATGTGATTACTTCATGAAGTAATCTTCTATTTGCTATTCAAAGTTCATTTTTCTGAATAGGGTTGATTTTCTCCCCAACCTTAAACAAACAGTGTAATTGAATTGGGTGTGTTTGAACTGTATCCATTTGCTAAAACTGGAAAGGGAGGGAGAACAACAAATTTCTTCTAAGAACCTGGCCAGCCTGTTGCAAATTCTCTTGAGACAAAGGACTTGGTTCTGACTTCACTTACCCTGACGTACCTCTCGTGGTCTTCAGCAGTTAGCCCAGGATTTATAGCAGTGTGAGTTCAGAATCAGGTCTAAACAGCTTTATTTTATTCCAGTTCCTTTTTTTTTTTTTTTTAATAAAATCTGTTCAAAATAATTGTTTCTGCAAAGTAACAATGTGTATGTGCCAGTGCTATCACTTAGTTACTACTATTTGAGTTTAGACAATATTTTCAAAAGCCAGTACAATGAAAGTGGTGTGGGGAGATTAACGTATTTGCTTTTAAGCACTCGCTCATAACAACCTCAGACATAAAGCCACTATTTATTTTTTCTCCATAGCACAAAGTGATAAACCTTTTCTTTTTATTCATCGTGAAAAATGTGCTGCATCATCTGGTAGAGCCTTGACCAGAATGCAGGGCATTTGGCAGGGCTACAGCTCCTTTCAAACTCAATACATCCCTTCGGTACATGCTGATTTGCTCTTTCATAGCCTTGTTGGCTGTTATGTCTCTTGTTTTTTAATAATTACTTTTAGAATTTTGCATACGTGCAAATGTAGTGCTTGGCTGTAGCTGCTGGATTGATAGCTTGTTGACGGAAGTCCTCTCACCACAGGCCAGGCACAGCATGGGAAACAAACTTCCCCCAATGCCGCCCCAAACTTCACACAGGCAAGGACGAGGAATTCAGACAGGAAGGGTGCGGAGAAGAGCTACTAGAATGAATGATCCAGGAAGGGAGGGCCTATCTTACTAGAAGAGACTGCAAGAGTTTGGCTTGTTTAGTCTAGCCAAACAAAGACTGAGAAGGGATACAACTGCTCTCTATAAATACATCAGGGGAGTAAATACCAGGGAGGGTGAAGAGCTAATTAAGCTAAAGGACAATGTTAGCACAAGAGCAAAGGGATATAAACTGGCCATGAACAAGCTCAGGCTAAAAAGTAGAACAAAGTTTTCTAACCATCAGAGGAGAGAGGTTCTGGAACAGCCCCCCAGCAAGAGTTGGAGGGCAAACACTTTTGAGAGAGAGCTGGACAAATTTATGAGTGCAAAATTTATTAGGGTTGCTTGTGATGTGGGGGCAGAGCTCAGCAGCCATGGGGCTCACTTCTTGTTTATGTCTCACGCTCCTAAAAGCTCACGCTTCAGGGCTTCAGCCATCGCCTACAGGGGTCAAGGAGGGATTCCCCCCGACCCAGGTATTCTGGGTTTTTTTTTGTTGATCACCTTCCTCTGCATCAGGGATGGCCACAGCTGGATATGGGACATTAGATGGGTGGGGCCAGGGCTCTGAGGTGGCCCTGAACATTCTCCGTCTCAGGTGCTTGGCTGGCTGGTTCTTGCTCACAAGCTCAGCCTCTAACTGACCCCCCTATGGGGGTCACAAAGGAGTTTTCCCCCCAAGTCAGATAGGCAGTGACCTTGGGTTTTTGACCTTCCTTTGCAGTGTGTGGCTGCAGATCCGGATATAGCTCATTTAATTATTTCCCTGCCACTGGTGCACCTCAGTCCCTCCTATTCTCTGCCTGTGGCCCATAATACTCCAGTCTCCTGGGGGCTGTAATATTTTAGTCTAATTTTGATTGTTGGGATTAGTGTGTGGGTGCTGGGTGGTGTTGGTGGGTTGTGATATACAGGAGGTCAGACTAGATGAGCTGATGGTCTCTTCTGGCCTTAACCTCCATGACTCTAGGACTGTATTCCATCTGCTTTCAGGAAAGTGAAAGTTAGGGCTTGCCTACCTGGTGTGGTACTGCACATCAGTGGGGTGTAAATTCCTATGTGCACCAAATTCTTGTGTGTCTTGTGGGCACACTAATGGCCCATGTAGACCCTGCTGGTGCGCACTAATTGTTCCTTCGTGTGCGCTAACATAGGTTGATGACCTTGGTTAGCCTTAGAATTCACACGCATGCCACTGATGTGCCCTACTGCACTTCGTTAAAAGTGCTAACTCATGGGTAAATACTATGGGCTAGATTGTCTTTAAGACCACCGCAAATTCTCTGCTCCACCATATCAGGGTTACTTAGATTACAGCTCCATCTGCAGGACGGGGAAGCAGGGGCTGTTCTTCCAATATTTCACCCTGTGAGCAAGGAAGCAGAGAGGAGTAGCAGCCTTGGCTCTGCCCACTCTGCCAGCTAGAGTAGCTGGCTGGGTGCACATGGAGGGAGTAAGCGGCTCTCTGAAAAAGGAAGAAGGAACTTACTCTCCACCCTCAAGAGCAAAGAGAGAGCTGGGGAGTACACTTGCCTCTCTGAGATCAAAGGACTCAAACTAGCTGTATGTAATCCTCAGTTCAGATCATGTATTGCTCAGAAAGAAATGTTACGTCCTGGCAGTTCTTGTAAGTGTTAAAAACTATACTTGACAAATCACTGACAGTTTCTGTTTTTATGGTCTCCATTATTGCTTCACTTTACAAGGAATCAATTAAAAACATCAACAAAAAAAGCCCTGTTCTGCTGGGTTTTAACAGAGATCATGTGCAGTAGCGAAAGTGCATTTCATTGTCTGTATGATTCTCATAGTCTCCAGGTGTGTAAGCGTCCATTGCGTCCATAAAAAGTTACAAATTGCTCTATTGCAATGAGATACCCTAAAACATCCATGAGGGAGAACCGGGGAGAAGCGGGAAGAAGGACATCATCAAAAGCAGAGGCTGATGCTTTCTAAATGAGAAAAAAAAGAAGTTCTGCTTCACAGTTGAGCCTCAAGCAATGGGATCTTCTGACTGTTCCCTGCCATGCCCTAGTTCATAATCGTTCGTGTTTAATGTTTGAGTCACTGCATTCCACGGTCACCCCATTTCCATTCCGGGTCACTTCTTTTCTGTTCCAGTCCTTTGCCATGTAAAATTCAACTAATACAGGGCAGTGCTCTGAAGCCACTCCACCCCAGGACCAGTTATCAGGGATCCATGGATTTGTAAGGCCTTCTCTGACAACAGCCCAGTGACCTGCATGAAGAACAATTGCAGAGAAAAAGATTAGTATGGAAAGGGGCCAGAGGATAGAGGCTTAATTCACAGAAAACTAAGGGTCCAATGCTGCAACACATATGCATAGGAGGAATCTTACTCCCACTGACATCAATGGGACTGCTCATGGAGTAACACTATCCATGTGTGAGCAAAGATGCCAGCCTAGAAGGGGTTATAAAGGATCTGTTTTCAAATACTGTTGCCTCTGGTAGAGACTTTTTACCTGTGAAAATCTTTTTCAAGCTTCGACTGATCCAGATGTTATCCAGTGACTTAGATCCCTGAGGATTCTTTGTGCTGATGTTTGTAAATGTATTTGCAGGGACTAGGTGATGGAACTTTTCTTTTCTCAAAAGATCATGGTCGCTGCTGTCTGGGGCTTGGTTAAAATCTCCTAAGATGATCACATCTTTTTCTCCTAGAAAAATTAAAAAGGACAAGAAAAGAATGGAGGAAAAAAATTCAGTGATTAAATATAAGACGTGGGGAAAGAAATACAACCACTGAGTAGCAATGCTGAATTTACTCGGCATTGGGCTGTTTGTTTCTTTAACATGATACAATATGGTTAAAAATCTTCTATTGTAAACAAACACATTACCTTACCTATCTTACTAATAGCCACTCAGATTTTTACAATTCATAAAAAGAATCTGAAAATCCAATGTACATTGCACAATTTACACTGCTTGTTTGAATTTCACCCTCATCATGACTATGGCTATCCCCTGCAACTGTGTCCATTTGTACACAATGACAGGCAGACCTTACTACCAAGTGTTGGTAAGTCTGATATTATAGGTTTTAGGAATCTTACACTCTGTACAAAGATGGGAGGTGTTTTTTGTTTTGTTTTAAATAAGATCTACATCTGGAGTACTGTGTCCAGTTTTAGGCCCCCCACTATAGAAAGGATCTGGAGAAATTGGAAGGAGTCCAGGGGAGGGCAACGAAAATGATTAGGGGCTGTGGCACATGACTTATGAGGAGAGGCTGAGGGAACTAGGCTTGTTTAATCTGCAGAAGAGAAGAGTGAGGGGAAGGATTTGGTAGCAGCCTTCAACTATCTGAAGGGGGGTTCCAGGGAGGATGGAGCTAGGCTGTTCTCAGTGATGACAGATGACGAAACTAGGAGCAATGGTCTCAAGTTGCAGTGAGGGAGGTCTAGGCTGGAAAAACTATTAGGAAAAAGTTTTTCACTAGGAGGGTGGTGAAGCACTGGAATGGGTTACCTAGGGAGGTGATGGAATCTCCATCCTTAGAGGTTTTTAAGGTGCAGCTTGACAAAGCCCTGGCTGGGATGATTTAGTTGGGGTTGGTCCTGCTTTGAGTAGGAACCCTAATGGTCTATGATTCTACATTTTGGGCCAAATATGCCCTGATGCTGTCCTTTTACAGTTTTGCTACTGAGTTTTGCTCATTTTTGCTACTGGGACATCTTTGTGAGAATACTAGGGAGGTACACCCTTCCTCAAAGATGGATCAGTACCATAAAAACATGAGATGTAGGACACTCTTTCTAAAATTGTAGATTTAAGAAATTTAAAAAAACAACCAGGATTAGCAGCTGGTGAGCCTGATGGCAGGAGCAGTAGACATGTCCCCTTATAATTCATAACCCAGGACTCTATACATCTCTAGAAAAAATGCAACTTGTATTTATTTGTTTATTTGCCTTTATGATTAAAGGAATTAGCAACTGCTCAATGTGTAACGATGTCTGCAGCTGTGCTTGCCTTCGTCGTAGTCCCTGCTCCCCTCTGGCTTCGATCCCTGGCTCTGCCTCTGGCTTACTACTCTGATTGACCTTCTGGTTCCAGATTCAGCTTCAGTCTTCGTGGTACCGATCCTTGGCTCCACCTCTGGCTTACGACTCTGGTTTACCCCCAGGCTCTGGCATTTGGCTTCTGTCCCTCCCTCGGCTTGTTTCGTGCTCTCTGCCCACCCTAGACCCAATTCTAACTGGTAAGCTGAACTCTCCATTAGGCCTGAAAGCCTGTAGTCCAGTCAGCTACAATTATGTTATGTTGCTGTAGAGGTAGTCAGCCAGCAGAGGGAGCTTAAATTAAACAACAATCCCTATTCATCTCTTCCTTGATATCCTTTTGCTTATTGGACCAAGTTCTGTTTTTGACAAGCTCTCTTTTGACAAGCTCTCTCTCCCCAACAGAAGTTGGTCCAATAAAAGATATTACCTCACCCAGCTTGTCTCTCTAATATCTTGGGACTGACACGGCTACAACTACACTGCATTCTTCTTTTTACTTATGCTTTAGAAGGGAAAAATAATACCCCACTGCAGAACCAAGCTGCTTCAAAAAAAACAAAGGGTGGCAGGATCACCCTTTGCCTGATTAAAAATAAGGAAACAGAGAGACCACCATTATTGTCAATCTTCTAAGAGTATCACAAAGAGCATGACATTTAGTTTTCACTCTGCAGAGTATCTGTGACAGTGGCTCCCCCTTTGAAAGAAAGTCATGCAGTTTTCAGCTCCATTAGAATTATGAGGAAAATCAATCCCTGTCTGATGGATAAGGACAGAATCACCGTGGAAGCAATTGGTTTACTTTCATGCTTCTAAATCATTACTATAAATAGAAAACACCATTTTAATAGCTTATAAATAAAATGCCTGAAGGCATCCTTTTAAAACGTAACATTCCCATTTTGCAGCCTATATCCAGGCTGGATGGGTACCACGTTTCATGCACTAAGATGCACAGGATGGTATCCAACAGTCCTGAGTTTTGCATGTTTGTCCCACAACCAAACAGGATCCCGGTCTTGTTAAGAGCAGGAAAATGAATCAGATCACATTGTGTCGCGATGTTACAATGCTGCAGTGCAAGGTAGCAAAGCATGCTAGTTACCTCTAACCACTGGACAATCTTTCCTCTCTTAGGGAGGAAGAACAGAGCTACCAAAAGCACCTCCATCCAGCCACATACTAGTCTACAATTGCTCTTGGACAAGGATATCAAAAACCGCTGAAAGATCTAAAAGAATCCACATGGAGATGCAGCTTAACCCATGGCAAGGAGGTGGTCACTGGCCAAGAAAACTAATGCTATCACACTATCCATGAAGGAAACTAGACTGAAAAGGGGCACAAGGATTCCAGAGGCATCTTGCTGCAACTTTCCTAATCACTCTCTTCAAGAAAAGGAGACTGAGCCCTAATTGGCAAGACTATTAATGTCTTACAGTCACAGTATTGAAATGCAAAAAACCTCTGTACGTTGCAGATTCTGGACAAGAAGACCAAAGTGATCAGTAAAGCGATGTCTAGAGCACCTGGAATGATGGTCAAAGAAAGATAAATCACCATTTCCTATTAGGCAATGAGCAGTGTTGAATGCGGTTGTCTCTCAGAGAACTGTGAAGCTCTCATTTCCTTCCAGCAGTCTCACAGGGCCTGATCCGAAGTCCATTTAACTCAATGGGAATCTTTTCATTAACCTTCAATGGGCTTTAGATTAGAACCTCCACCATGTACTAGGATAAGACCTGACCTCATCTTAAAGGAAGTAATGGCCTGATCATGAGAAGGGCATGATATTGAGCAGGGAACCTATGAGGAGGCTCCGGAAAGAAGGACCCTCCTAGAACCTCAAAGATCTGCCTACACTGGACAGCCTATGAGGGCTTGGCCAGCAAAGGGGAGGTGGAATTATTGGGACCTGGAGCCGACTGACATACTAGGACAACCAGCTGCTGGACAAGGATGGTCTGTATATGGGTGGGACCACCCAGACTTGTGCACTGAACCCAGACCGGCACAGTGTATGAGGGAAGAAAGAAGTTGGCTGTGAGGAGTCAGCTCCCAGCAGCAGCAGGAGACAGCCTCTCAGTTGCTCCTGGAGGGAAGAAAACTATTCACATATTATGGCCCGATCAAGGAAAGAACTTAAGCACGTGCATAACTTTAAGTATGCGAGTCATCTCATTGACTTCAGTGAGATGGAATTCAGCCAAGTTTAGGCTAAAAGTTATGTATGTGATTAAATTTAATCTTGAATCAGGACCTACGTGCTGTATGTTTGGAGAAGATACATGGTAGTCTTCATACAAGGAGTCTGAATTCCTGCTTTAGTTGAAATACTGAACTCAGTATTCAATACATGCCTCTGTAATGTTCCAAACTAGAAGGACCATTGGTCTGACACAGTATGGCCATTTTTATATTAAAACATGGTTAAAATAAGTGAAATCAGAACTAAAATGAAACCCTAAAGAAGAAGACCTAAATTCACACTCAGAGTAAGTGGGTGCAACTCCATTTGTTGCAATAAAGCTGCATCTCCTTATGCCAGATCTGACTTTGGCCCATATGGGTTACATAAATGATCAATTTGTTTTTAAGAATCCTTTCAAATTTCAAGTGATGTGAACAAATATTTAACACAGTACAATATAAAAACAGCCTTGATTGACATCATTCAGCTCAAAGGAAAACAAGAGTGTGTGCATAAAAACTGCCCACACCTCTCCTATACTAGGAGATAGGTATTGATTTTTAATTTTTCAAGTGACTGACCTTGCAAAACTGGGCCAAGTTGAAAATCATCACACATGTAAGCTTGTAACTCTTTGGCCTTTGTTAAACAGTAAACATGCTTACTTTCCCTATCTCTATTAAAAGCCCTAATACAAAAAACAGTAAGAATTGAAAACTCACCGTTTAGCCCCATAGGAAACTGTCTGAACTGAACCTACAAGTATCTGGACAGGGGCAGGTTGTCAGAAGTGGGAAGAGTGAAGCTTTTTTCTATTAAATTACATATTCAGCACCAAAACCTACTCTGATTTACATGGTGTAAATCCAGAGTAACTCCTCTGAAGTCAGTAGAGTTGCTCTGAATTTACAACAATTTATAACAAAGTAGGATTTGGCTTTCAGTCTTCTATTTTATTTTATTTTAAATGTTCATCAAATGATTTGAGAGATGCGCTGTTTTTTCCAAAGTAGTTACAAAAATACTCCAAAGTAAATGCATAAAATCAATTTCTGTGTGAAAAATCATTAGCCCTGATTCTGATCCTATTTCAGCAAAGCATTTTAGCACGTGTTTAATTTAAAGCACATGAGTAGTCCCATTGACATCAATGGTGCTTTGCTGAACTGGCATTTTACCCTGGCATATAATCAGGAATAATTCCATTGAAATCGACAGCAAACTACTGTAAAGTGAATCAGACCCTGTGTTAATAACTGTTAATTGTTAAGCATTAACAATGTGCAGGCACCAAGGATCTTATGCCTTAAAAGTCAGACAAAGATCAGAAAAAAAAAACACACTAAGAAAATCATGGAATGGAAATAACTCCGAACTTTTCAATGTAAATGGCGACAGTGAGAGTATAAAGTCGATGTGGGTGTTAGTGAACCTTAGTTTAGATTAGTTGTAATTCATTTTAATTAGATAAGTGGACCTATGTGCATGTCCTTGGATAAAAACAATGTCATACCTTTCAGTGTTTCCTGCAGAGTCTGTGCAAAGGTTGCTAATTTGTGGCTATCATGATTCTTCCCCATATTCTCTCCTGCTGAAGGTGACAGGGCCAGATGAAGGTTAACCAGTGTGAGATCATTCATTCCAACCTAAACAGGAGCGAACAATGTAACAAAGAAAGCATCAGGATGGTTCACAAAGGCATAAGCTTTTCATGCCGTCACTTACACCTAGGGCACATGTATTTAGCTTTTGGGATTGGTCACTTGAATGAGGATGTTATTAATTTTTTTCTTTTCAGAGCAGACATTTTGAAGCTCTAGTTGCAATATATTTCTATACTTTCAGGTCTGGGGAAGTGGCTTTTCATAAGCAATACGCTTCTGTACACTGTGTACCAATACAACACACATTACTACTGAAAATACAAACAATGCCTACTTTTGTTCAGTTATTACACATATTAATTATCCCATATTGTGAACAGTACTGAAATTTCAGAGACCAAACATGGAACACAACTCTTAGAGGAAAATTGTTCAGAGGTCTCTCTCCAGCGCACACCTACTTAGCAGCTGGTCACCACTTGGTGTGTGTAAAAAGCAAGCAACAGTATCCCTCATTTTCCCAGGTAGCCTTTTGACATGTATTAGAAATATTTTCAAATATTATCAAAGGCAGCATAGTCACAAATCATGCTCCATCTGTACCTCAACTTATCTTATGTGAAGGCAGGTGCGTCAAGCTGATGCTTGGTCTCGTATGTTCACACCCATACAGGTACACAGACAGGAATCCCATTGCAGAAGGACAGACAGCACTTCTAGAGTTTGTTGACACTCCTAGATGGGCTATCCCAGTGAAAGTGCTTGGAAATTCTGTGAGGTCCCACTGGCGGAGCTGACTTTACATTTCTCCATCAAGGGAAAGATTTGAACCTGACCCCCCTGCAAGCATCAGGGAGCCCAGCCTGCAGATCTCAGGACCACAGGAGGCCCTGTGCTTCCGCACTGCTTCCCGTCCTCCTCCCAAAGTGTATGGCATAATTGCATTGGCCCCGTGGTTGTTTCTACTCGACACTGTATCCCAACCTGCCCCACCCTCATTTGGTGGACGTGGAACAAGGTTAGCACTGATTTATACCGACTTTTGTCATGGAGTTGAAAGGGGACATTGCCACAGATGGTGCCTCACCCACCCTCAAACCCACCCTTCCTATCATGCATAGCCTGTGGCGTGGGTGTGGAGGTGCTTCTCCTGGGCTGATAAAAAGGTGGAGCATAGCAGAGAGTCAGCACACCCCATTCCACACCATCGTCCATGTGGCTGAGATCTGCTGATTGTTGCTATCCTTCATCCATGGGAGCAGAAGGGAGCCTATGATGCTTAGCCTTCACTCTCACCTCTTCAATACAGAGGGATAAGGCCTGATAATGCCATATTGCAGGCAAAATATAGCCAGGATGCTTTGCTTATGATGCAACAGGCCAATGTATTGGCTTCCATGATAGGCCAGGCAACTTTAAAGTCTTTAGAAATGAAACGTTGCTTCTTTAGATTTTCTATCTAAAACGTTTTTACAGAAATGTAATTAAAAGAGGCGAACTCAGCATGATGCCGCTACCTTGAAATGTGCAAGGTAAGGGTGAGGATAGGCATGCTTCCCATTGCCATTAGTGTGTGTGTTCTCCTGAGAGGAGGCATCCTTCAGCTCAATGCCAGCTGTCGTGTCCCAGAGGAAGCCGGAATATTCAACACCCTACAATTAGAAAGGGAAAATCTAGTAACACAAGATGAAACATTGAGACATCATTCCCTTCACCGCTCCACAACTCGCCCTCAGGGCTATCCTCCACCCAACGCAGCCTGGAGTGTGTCACTCCCACCAATGTCTAGGGCCCAAATTCAGAAGTGTCATCTGACCTTTTTAAACACCTCCCTCCAAATTTCATAGCTAAAGCCATTCCTAGACATGGCTTTCCATTCCCTGCTGCAATAAACAAGCAGCATCCACTGTGCAGTATTTCCCCGGGCTTTGTAAGAAGACATTAGGGTTAGCTAAAATGCTTTGCTGCCTCAGTTTAAGACTGCTTACAGCTTTAAAATAGTACCACAATTATTTCATCTGGCACAAGACTATTGTTCCATATCTATAAGTAAGATGGAGAGGAAAAAAACTGTTCTCCCCATTCCCTGGCTCCAGATTACCTCATTACACTGACAGTCAGAAATCAATATTTGGAGGGGCTGAGAAGCCAAACGCAATGGAAGGTGCCTTTGTCAAATAAAAGGATAGTGTGGGCGCGAGGGTCTCAGATACCATCCACTGCCTTGTATTATTTAACACTGTAAAATGTCTTGGGATGCAGTTTGTGCTAAAGATAGCACACAAAGTTAGGTTAGATTATATTATTGTGTTGTGTTTGTATGTGCAGAATGTTCAAATCTGACGATGCCCCTGACCAACTAACTAAATTAAGGAGTAGGATGTATGTATCAGCATAGTTAGTGGCTCAGGAGCATCGTCAGATTTGCTTCTTGATAAAGCATATCATAGCAGGAGTCAGCAGATACAAATTCAATTCCTAGTTTGGCCATAGACTCCCTCTATGATTTGTGCAGGTCATTAACTTCTCTGCACCTGTGAAACAGGGTTCTTAATGGTTTTTAATCAATCAATCAGTCCTCACTTCAGTCAAAATTCCCATTGATCTCAGTGGGAGTTTGGCCCAAGTAAAGAAGAGAAAAGACTCTTGGATTTGGATCAGAAAAAGACAATTCATACATAATTTTTTGGAAGGGTAATGGGGGAACTTTGCACAACTTTTGCATTTTGTATTCTACTGGTCTAATTGTTAAGATGTTACAATAGATCCCAATGTCCCAAAGGGGTTTGCAAATGTGAGGCGTCCTATCAAAGCCAATGGAACTTTGTGCGGGAGCAAGGACTCTGCTCATAGCTCCCTTTGCAGGATGGAGGCCCTAGAACGTAATCCTTACAAATTTTAAATTGAGCTAACTACTCCACTCTGAGCTAGATTTGAATGGTTCATGACACCAATAGAAGTTGCAGACTTCCTTGACTCAGTCACCAACTGCATTTTATCGTGCACATTATTAAATTATCATAGCTGTGCCCAAAGGCCAACTGAGCTAGGTCCACAAACATGTAGTCAGTGGCAGAGGAAAAACCAGGGGATGGGGGAGAGCAGCAAGAAAGGAATGATTCCTATCTCCATTTTACAGAGGGGGAGCTGAGGCAGAGAGAGTAAGTCACCTTCACCTGGCCAAGGTCACACAGGACGTCTGTGGCAGAGCTGGGAAATGAACCCAGATGTCCTGAGTCACAGGATAGTGCCTTAACATGCTTTCTCTCAGATGCAGCTACACGGTGTTGTTAAAACATGCAATGGAAAACTTGCATAAGTCTTTGGTTTCCTATATCACACCCAGCAAATGCTGTGATGCATCTGGTAACAGAGAGTAGAAAGAGCATCTTCCAACCAAGGAATAAAAATGCTTTGAAATGGATTCGCTCGGTGGTTTTCAACCTGTTTTCATTGTGGACCCCCAAAATTTTCGAACTGAGGTGTGCACCCCTCTGGAAATCTTAGACATAGTCTGAGGACTGCAGGGTCCACAGACCACAGGTTGAAAACCACTGCATTAGCTCATTGTACACACAATCAGGTGCTATTGTGTATTCACATTAAAACTTAAAAAGCATTCAAATCATCAATGTGTTTCCAGTGATTGCTAGAATATATTTGCTTGTGTGGCTTTTTGATTAGTCCCTTAGCTATGTCAAATTCGTTAAGGAAATGCTTCTTTTTTTCCCCACTTCCAAACCATCACAGAACCCAGTTCCTGTCACAAGAAGCCAGGTACAAACTTGAATAATAACATGATTCATATGTGGGTTCTTTTTTCAGTACTGTGATGAGGTACTTTATGGGAAACCACCACTGCCATCTATTTCATAAAAACAATACCCAGAATAGTCTGAAAATAACCCCCTTGTACAACCACAACCAATTAATTTTCTTTCCTGGGGCCAGGTCTCATCTCCATTACATGATGTGCGCAGAATGCCCAACTATACAATTATAAGTGTCATGAAAACTACTCGGTATAACAACAACAGACCCGAACCTGCCATGCTGAAGAGTACCTTATTCCTCAGGTAGTCTCACTGGAATAAATGAGACAGATACTCAAAGAGTAAGGCACGACTCGGCCTCAAGAAGGCTGGCAGAATCTAGCTCAATGTTACTATATTTTGTATATTGTCAACAGCAGTGGGTGCTGATAAATAATCATTACATTGCAGAATAAATACTTTGCTGCAATATACACTTTAAATATTTAAAGTGCTGTGGTAAAAGGAACACTGCAGTACTGGGTTTGTTTATTTTTTTAACAGTACCCACAGTATACTTTAAATGTATGCAAGATGCAATTTATGGAACATAAAACATAAGCTACTTTTCCAGATGACAAAAGAGCACTGAACAGACTGCCTGTGAGGTCTTAATTTTCAAACTAAGAAAACTGGAAACATTACCAACTTCCAGCCAACATTTTATCATGGAATAAGCTTAGTTGACTAGCAGAAAAATACTCGCAAGTACTTTGGTGTGTCAGCATGCAGAATGCAGGACTATCTTGTTATCATATTGTGTGGCTTTGCTACACGCTTTTTTAAAATATATATTTTTGCTTGCACAAATATTGCTACTCGTAAACAAAAATTACTCTTTGAAAAAAATCAATAACAAAAGTAAAATCAAATACCCTAGGAAGAGTCAGCTCAAAACAGAAAAGAGTTGCAAACCTCGCCAAAAATAAAATAAAATAAATAAATTGCAGAATGCTTTGGCCCAAATTAAAAATATGTCCTTGGTTCGAGCAAAACAAAATGAAGTAAAAGGTCAAGATCTGGGGATTAATGTACCTTATGTAGCTGGCCTGAAGGTTTCTCGGAAACAACACTCTTCCAGCATCCCCTAGGGCCCTTCCACTTGCGGATGTTTGGCAGAGTTGGCTGGTTCAGCTCCATACAAAACTGCAAAGGCAAAGAAAATGCTTTGTAGAGAGCTTGTTTTTTTTCTGAAACAACAGTAAAGCAGCCTTGCAAAACAGCATTAATAATAGACATACAGGAGATGACAAGACTATAACCTCTATTGCAAGATTAAACACATGCCTCCTATGGATCCCAAGGCTAGCTCCTCAGCTGGTGTAAAACAGCATATCTCCCTTGACTTACATGGCGTGATGTCAATTTATACCAACTGTGGATCTGGGTTTTGATAACGGCAACAGCTCGAACAAGCCATGGAAAGGAAGGCTCGTTAACAATAAGAGAATGAGCACTCGTCACTGGCGGATTACAGTAACTCTGAAATGTTAACCGCTGTGAGAGTTTTCACAAAAGGAAGACTGAGCCAAATTCTGCACTAACTTTCACTCCCTTTGATGTTTTTAGAACTTTTGTTAAAACAGCTCCCTGCAGATGCTATAATTATAACATTATTTAAAACATTTGACCCTTGGTTAATTTATTCAAAGCACCCATCCTTTTAGTGTAACTATAAGGAGTTCGAGTGTTTGAAAGTTTCTAGTCCTCATTCAGAGTAAAATGTAATAGCCAAACTTGCTATATTTGAAAAGGATTCCTTTTGCTTCCAATGATTATAACTCTACCTAGGCCATAATCACAGGGCCAGACCCATGTCCTGTTCCAGCCCCTTTGCACTGTTCTGGTATATTGTTCTGTAAAAACAAATATTTTCCTGGAGAAAAGAGTTCTCTTTGGGTGAAACTGTGCATCCTGAATGTCACACCAAAACAAAGAGCTAGGTTAAAAGCAACAAAGAGGGGTTTATAAGGAAAACGATAACCGGAGCTCCAGTCCTGCAAACTGATCAGTGCAGACAGACAATGCTGGCCATGCAGAGTTTTACTGGCATCAATGGGTCTCCGTGTGTGAGTACAGGTCTCCTGCATGGAACTCCATGCAGCGTTGGGGCTGTGGTGCTGAATAACAACATTGGGGCAGAATGTCTTCCCAAGTTACTATTTTCTGATGTTCTCACGCCTATTTATTTTTTCTTTTTTTTTAAATAAAGTCAGAACCTATAGACTTAATGGATTGCCTTGTATATAATTTAGGCACATTTGAAGCTCAAGCTTTTAGTGTTTCTGCCCCAGGAATGTGCAACCCAACAACCTTTTTATACACAGTCAGCTGGGTCACTTTTAGTTTCTAAATCAAAAGTTAAAGCGTTTGATATTTTTTTTTAGTTGTGGTGAGAAATGTTAGGGGCACTGGGGCTTTTTCTGAAAGGTGATGTGTAAATGTATTATAACTTGAAGCAGCACTACACTAATAATCACACTTGTGCTACATACTACACTACACGCTTGTGATAATCAATGAAAATGAAGTATATACAGCACCTGGCAGAATGGGACCCTAAGCACTACCATAATAAACACAATTACATGTAATAATAAATAATCATTCCTGGTGAAACTCCATTGGACTTGTATCCAGGATGAATTTCTCTAAATGAGTTTTTCAGCATTTTAAATCATCAAACAAAAAATACTGTTGGAGATAAGAGTTCTATTACAAATCTAAACAAGGAATTTACCTCTCTTTATGCTGCAGGAGTCTGGAACAGCAGGTCAGAATGCAAACTGCGCATCTGACAGTATTAAATAAAAAATAAACTATCCATTATTAAAAAGAGCACTTGCATTCAACTAGTATGAAGATTTTGGTTCCAGCAAACAGATTTCACAAGACTATGATTTAAGTGTACTCAAAGAACGGGAAGGAGCAAAAGATCACCTAGTTCTTCCTCAAAGGACCAATATATTTGGGATGTATTCACATGGATTTGAGAACTTGCTCTGAATCAGCTGATCTTGTCTTGTGCCCCTTTTCCAGTGCTTGCATTTTGCTTGCTTAGGTCATCTTTGTGCTCAAGTGAGAAGGGCATTTCTCAAGTCATGCTGTCCTGCCCACAAAATCCAGTATTGGAGGACATTAGGTTTTGCTTTTTATAATACGAATATACAGAAAACTGCCTGGTCTACATGGGGGGAAAAAAGCCTCCCTTATTCATTCTCTAATTTAAATTAGATCTGTGATGAATCAATTTTTAGAGAGTCCTTCAGCTGGACAAGAAACATTAATACAAAGCTCTTGATCAAAAGGAAGCCTTGGGCTTTGCAAAACCCTCATAAAAATAAGTTCTTTATAAAGAGAAAAATAGAACAGAATTTGTTGGGTTTTTTTCTATAGCACCTTTCAGATTCCAGATTTCCCAAAGCTTGTAGCAAACCAGGATTATTAAGTTTGGAAGGGAAAGCAAAGGGTTCAGCAACAGTATACTCCATCCACCACACTATGCTAGGATATGCTTTATTTTCTGAAATCAAGGATGCCTAATTGAGCGTAACTTTGAATGGATCCAGTAACAGTAACTGTACGACCACCCTCAGCAGCTTGCTCCTTTGCAAGTTTTCCCAATATTTAACCTATGTTGTCATTACTGCAGATGCAGATCAATTTTTGTTCCTGTTGACGAACAAGAATAACTGCTTCATGTGAAGTGCTAAATGTGACAATGCAGTAATTGCATTTACTAATACAGCATCATTGCAGGCTGTGGTGACTCATACACAGACCTCAGAACCTGTTTCACAGGATGCCAGGGTTAACTTCCATTCTTACCAGACAGTCACAAATGGACTCTGGTTTATCTTCTCCAAAGAAAGGTCTCTCTAATGCTATACAACTTGCCTAGGACTGTTCTGCAGTATCAACCCTGGAGACATGGCTTGTTTGAGGCTAAAACCTTCTGTCTCAGAAAAGGGTGTGCTGCCCAGCAAGCCGTGTAGAAACCACAAATGACCCAAGAAAACAAAGCCTGGGGTTTTTATAAAGTAGTGTGCGGATATGTTATTTGTTGTTAGCACATGATTCCACTGTGGAAGGATCCTTAAATTTCAGACACAAAAGCATAACAGGCTGAAAAGGGGGAAAAAACCCCCAAAAAACTTCAAGAAACTTCTGCTGCAAGCCCATTAACACAGCATAACACATTTCCATGTGGTAATCAGTGTGAACTTTAAAAAGGCACTCAAAGCAATTAGCTGTCCAGTTTGTTAAATTACCATGGGGCTTTTGAACCAAAAGGGCATTACAGTAAATGTAAACAGCAACATACTTCATTAAAGCAATGCTGACCTTGCTTCCACTAAAAAAAGAGGATGGTAGGGAAGAAATATTCTTTTTTTTTTAAATGTCTTGCATATGCATTTTCTATAGATGTTATAAAACAGGGGCTTGATGGAGCCACTTGAATAGTTTTTTTGTTTTTTTATTTCGGAAGGAAAACAGGGCAGTGAAGTGGAAATAGGTAGCTAATCCCTAGATATGTGTTTTCTTAAATGTAGAGAAAATGGGTAAATGGTATCAAATCAATTAATTTGGGAGGGGCACAGGAAATACATATTAATCAATATATCAATTGCCAATGATTTCAGATATTTTAAGAAGCACAACATTAGCAGAGGCAGAGCTGACTTTACTTCTGTGGGGGAAAAGAGATGTAGGGAGAGATAGTGGAAGTTCATGAAGTCCGAGGGCTATGGAGGCTTGTGGTGGTATCTGAAAGAGAGAGCCTTGACCAACAAATGAAATGTTTTACTGTGTTAGGTAAGGACATAGGAGGTGCTATGCAAGAATAAACCATCAAATCCCATATCTTGCCTTCTGTGGCAGCCAGTATTGTACTGTGCGCTTCAAAGGAAGGTAAACAAGAGAGACCTAAAATATGCTTTATTAATTGTGCAATTCTGTCTATGGAACAGAATTCTTTTCCTGATGCCTCTGGCAATCAGTTTCCACCCTGAAACATGAGATATTTTTTTATTTTAGACAGGCTTAAAGCTTTAGAAGATACAACAAAAAGGCCACCCAAAGATAACTTTCTCCTAATCCAGTCTTTTATTTCCCCTTCCCTTACCTCTCCGTTACTACATTTCCCATTGCCCCTAGAGCCACTATCAAGCTAAAGAAATGTTCTTTTAACTTCATGTTCAACTCCTATTTGCTTCTGAATTGTTCTAATCTAATTCAGCACTAGATATTCAGCTGGGCCTTTAACCAGTTTCATCTTGTGCATTTCCAGACTTCACCCACCCCCACACGCCTATCTTTACTTTGCATCTGTGAATGTCTGCCAGTGCATTTTAAAAACTGTAACAACTGTATCCACAAAAGTGTTAGAATTTGCATCTGCAAAACCCACTTGTCCTGGATGCAAATTGTAACATTAGCATCCTACACATCTATTTGAATTGTTCAAGTGAGCATGCAAGTGTTTGGGGAGAAGTAGAAGCCAGGGACTAAAATTAAATCCTAAGGTGCAGCTCCACAAAGGTACTTAGGTGCACTATGACTCACGCAATTCCCACTTGGCTGCTACCTAACCCTGTAGGTGCCTAAACTCACTTGAGGCCTAAATTTTTACAGTAAAAGTTCTCCAGGTGCCTAAGTTTCTGCCTGGGGCCATGTGTATTACTACCTCCCTCTAGGAGTCTGGAAGCATATCCCCTGCTTAATCCCCAAGGTGATCCAGGAACCAGGGGAAGGTAGGTATTTGGTGGTCTTTCTTGCTCGCTGGGCCAATCTAGTAGGTGAGCTCAGAGGCAGCCTACCAGATTGAGTCTCATTCAATATCTAGCAGGAGGAGGAAGTGATGGTGCCCACCTGATAACTTTTAGTCCAGTGCGAACCAGGGCTGTGGGAGACCCAGGTTCAATTTTTCCCTCTGCCTAATGGGGAGCAAGGATTGGAATAGGGCTCTCCCACCTCTCAGGAAAGTGTTCCAATCACTGAACTATGAGATGTTCTTACATGGGGCTCCCGTTGAAGCTGCTCCACTGTGGATAAATAATGAGTCACTGGAGCAGGGGGACTGGACCCTGGGACTCCCATCTTCCAGATGGGTACCCTCACCACTGCACTACAGAGTCATTCTCTCTCTGGCCCAATGACTCATCTATCCAGAGTGGAGCAGCTTCAACAGCAGAGACTGAGGAAGCCCCCCATCAAAATAGCCCATAGTTTGGTGGCTTGAGTGCTCTCCTGAAAGGTGAGAAACCCCTGCTCAAATCCTTTCTCCCTCCCTGCCTGCGCAAGGGGGGGAGAGGAGGGGTAATCAAACATGCAGGATCACTGCGTATGCTGTCACTCTTCTCTCTTTCCTCCAGGGTTTCTCCCACTGCCATATCTTTTCCCTTCCCCTCCGGCAGTCCTTCAGGGTGCTGGATGATTTAAAGCTACCTGAGGACCTTCGGGAGCCTGCCTCTAACAAGTGACTTTACGGGGCCTGGCCAGCCCAGAGTTCAGACCTGCTGCTCCCTGCAGAGGTCTTTATGCTGCCTCATGTCTTTCAGGGCTTCTTAGTGTCTCTTTTTCACCTCCCACTAAGAACAACTGAAATGTAGTTAGCAATAGGGGTGAGCATCATGGGTAGGCATCTCTGCGCTCCATTGCGGCCATGCAGGCAGATAAGCTGGTATGGGCAGTTCACGTGAAGTGAATGACAGTCCCCTGACATTCTATTATAATTGCTCCCTTTAAAAAGCTGTTGTGCAAATGTACCTTTTCCCACAGCACAGCCAGGATGCTCCAAGAGGCACTGTGCATATGGGTACTCCCCATACGGTGGTGCAGCTCCATGTCTCACTTTTCTCTGGCTTTTGTGCCAAGTGCGTGACCAAACCTTTTGTGACTGTTGTCAGGATTTGAGCCAAGCTCGCCATGTAAAATAAGCCTACAAAATTTCAGGTCAAGGAAGAACAAGGAACTGTGGAGAGACACTTGCTGCAGACTATATAGTTTTTCTTCCCAGGTCACAGAAATAGTATCTGGAGCCCTTATTCTGTCCTTTTTGTCTGACCTTATTCGAGAAGATAGTGGAAAAAGAGGCAAAGGCCAACAGCTCTAACCCTAGTTTTAGGTAGTCAGTTGTATTTTTAATTTACATAGCAGCAGAAGCAGCATAATATCACGCTAAATCAGCTTTTAGCTGTCTAAGTGGATTAGGTAATATATCCACTCTGTATGGGGAGCCAGTGACCATTGGGAAGGGCAACAGAAGGCGAAGACAGAAAACCCTGCCTTTTTCTTTTCCTCATAAAAATGTGCAAGCAAGAGAATCTTCTATTCCAGCAAAGAATCATTGTCAAGTCATCACTTTCTATCTGAGGGTTAAAGGTGTGAATATATATATCAGAAAGGAGGGTATAGTAATATGAAATTTGTGAGGAAGCTGGTTTTCTTCATGTGTAGTGAAGTCTTTCGAAGCTAGTAGATTAGAATATATTCTCCTAATAATAAGTACCTCAAAAGTAATAATGAAATATGATATCTGTTCCCATGATATTACAAAGTGTAACACAGTGTATTGTAAGATGAGAAATCTATGTAATCAATGCCTGATGGATAATGCAGAAAATGGTAAACATTTGTGATGTAGGAAAAAAGTATTAATTTGTGTATTTTTCCATTTTAGAGCAACTTTCTTGAAATTATTAAAATCAGATCAAAATGGTTTTCCTCTTCCCTCGAAACTTTTTTTCTTCTTTCCTGGTTACTATCATTTTTTATGTGGCAGTATAATTTAATCCCAGATCTGGAAACATGTCAGTACAATTTTTTTTAAAAAAAATCCTTCTTCAGATAAGTTTCTTTTACAGCTCCTTTTTCTTTTCTTTTCTTTTTTTTTTTTTTGGCTTGCTCAGTGCAGTGCTCATGCCCGTGGGAAAGTAAATACATTCTGGGGAGACCAGATCATGGTAAATTGACACAGGTTTATTATTTTTCCCTAACCATTGGACAGAAAACTAGTTTTTCTCTTTTTATCTTGTACCTCAGAGGGCATTTCTCCATTTGTCTTACAAATTAGAGGCCAGATTCTGATAACCCGACTCATTTTGAGTAGTCCCATTGATTTCTCAATGATTAAAGTACTACTGGAGGTGAGTAAGGGTATCAGAATCTAGCATTAAGGTCTTGATCCTGCTCCACTGAAGTCAGTAGGGGTTTTGCAATTAATTTCAATGACACCAGCAACAAGCTATAAGTGCACAAGCTTGAGAGATTTTACATTGATTTCAGTTGCTCATCACATTGTAGGAACAAGCCCCAAAGGAATATCCCTGTACATTAAGTTCCCTTTAACATCTATTGCATACCACATGATTTCTGTGAGTAGTTTCAGAGTAATAGTGTGAAATGGAGTTTATATATACACCTTTGCTAAACATACAGTAGCTTGCTTTGTAGTAGGTTTAAATTTCTGCTTTATATTTCAAGCTCTGTCCAGGTTGGTACTTTTGTAATAAGATTTCTGAATATTCGGATGTGGTTTTATTGCTCTAACAATATCACTAATAGGAACCCCCAAGCATTCATGTTTTCCTTGGAAGAATGTGTATAAAGAAATACAAAGAGAGGTATTGTGATTTCTCTGAAGGCTAAAATGGTAACAGAGCAAAACTTTTCCTCTCTTTCCAGACAGTACAAACTGAAAAAGAACTGAACAGCTAAACAGTAATATAGAAATAAGCAAATAACTTAATTTTAAGGTCATTGTGTTCTTCCTAGAGCCAGCTAAATGAGTGGACCATTTTATAACTATGTGGAAAAACTGATTGAGTTCAAGGATTTCTTTCTTATAAGAGCTCTTTTCATCAAAGAGCCCATCATGATCACAAGGACTTCCCCTTTTTCTGCTGTATCTAGATATTTAATTATCTTATGTTGATTCTTTTATGCATAAATCAGAACAAAACATTGATTTATTTTAAAGTACTTCAAAAATGACTTGCATTATTTAGTAACTAACCTTCAAAGCCTTTATGAGCCAACAAAATTGTCTGCATCTATTGGGAACATATGAAATTATGAGGAGTGAAGCCATTTTTATCATGAGTATTATTAGGTGTTTTTTCTTATAGTTCCAGCTTCTGGAGTCGTGGTTACACGGCTATCTCAGCTTTCATTTAAAAAAAAAAAAAAAAAAAAAAAGTTTCTAGCCCTCATGGTTGTGGAGGAAAGCTTGAAAAAGTGAGCCCTAAAGACCCCAAAAGCAGAAGGCAGCAAATAAAACATTTTGGGTCTTCTTTAAAAAGAATCTCAATATTTGAGGGGGAAGGAGGCATGATTCATGTTTTTTGAATGCTTGCAGTTGGCAATAGTGTAAAAGCACAGAAATATGTACAAAAACCAAGCCTTTCCTTGTCTCCCTCACTCCTATTAAAGCTCCATAATTCTCTGATTTTCTTCTGCCGGGGAGAGGAAGCTTTCACTGCACATCCCTCACAACCATGGTAGATGGATGGCTTCACTCTGGCAGTAATCTTACCTTGTCGTCATTTTACACCTCATTACTGCCCAACCCTTGAATTCTAAAGGAATTTGTTCATACCTCATCACACAGTAGGGTCTGCTCCTCATATTGGGCCTGATCCTGCATAATTTAAATCAAGGGAGCTTCACTGTGGACTTCAGTGGGTATAGTATCAATCTAACTTAGAAAGCAAAATTCTTATTCTCCCTGTATATGTATATAGTTCTTCCATCAGGGGAGCAGAACCGCAGTGTATATCTCCAGCATGCACACAGGAGACGAGAATTTTACACCAAATCACAAACTGGTTGAGAAATACTATGCAGCCCATTTTGACAGCAGATAGTTGATAGTTCTGTAGTTCCTTTGGCACTGGCACATAATGCTTACAGAGCAAGATTGTATTATGTATTCTCTTCATTGTTGCATATCACTGCTCTGCACCAAAGACATTATGCTTCTCTGTCTTTCTTTTAAAAATCTTCTTTATATAAATAATAACTTTGTTTAGAATTAAGCTAGGAAAACACAAATGAAAGGTCTGAACTGTTATCCCAAGACTCCTGTGTTTAAAGGATACACATTGGACTATTTTTGTAGACTGTAATCTCTTTTTAATCAAATCTTCAAAGATAAAATGTGTAATTTCCTGTCAGATATTACAAAGGAGGCTTCTGTGAGGAATTGTGGTAAGTTTTTGCTCTGCGTTCCAATACCAATTAAAACTTACTATTCAGTTTTCCAAAACATCAACTGAAGGAAGAAAAGCAAATAATTGGGATTTAAAAAACCCCAAAACTTTATGAAAGCTGGTCAGGATCAAGTAGTTTCAGTTCATAAGCGGAAGTAGGTTACTGTATAGTAAGTAAGGATTGTGTAGTAAATAATAAAAAGTATACTATATGTTGCGTCAGCAGTGGACACAGTGATTTTAGAATTCATGCAAGCACAATAAATGAGTATCACAGCACTGCAAGAGTGCTTCACATTCTAATCTGGTTCTTTTTTAACCAGTACTCAGCACCTAGAAAATCTCTGGAACAACTCTGCAATCCACAAAGCCTTAGTTAGTTGCTTAGGCTCCAAAATACAATGAATGGGGAGAAAGATGACTAAGAACTTGATTCACAAAAGCCCAATAGATGGGGAGCCACCTAAGCTAGCCAATGGGAGATGCCAACGAGAGGGTTGTGTCTTAAGTCCCACCCTCCTCACAGAGATAATTGCCTCTCTCTGTTAGCAATCCACAGCTGGGAACCTCTTTCCTGGAATCTCGTGGCTTAGGTGCCTAAATCATTGTTGGGAGAATGAGTTAGGCATCTGCCTCACGCCACACCAAATGGCAAGAGGAGGATAAGGAGGTGATGACCTTATAACATTTAACCTAGTGGTTAGAGCACTCACTTGGGATCTGAGTGTGTTCCCAAGTGGTGCTGGTGATTCAATAGCAGTCTCTCTCACTTCTGTGGTGAGCACTGGACCAATGATTCATATAACTAAGGGCCCTGTGATACCAAAGGTGTTAATTCTGAATGCAAGAGTAAGTTTTCTGTTAACCTATGCCCTGGTCAAATTACAACATGACTTGTTCCATTCTAAATCCCTGCTGTACATTTGCCCTGTCATTTCAATTGATAAATTATTCTTCATTTTGGTCAGACCCTAAAAGATATTTAGGCTCCTAGTTCAATGGGAGTTAGGAGTCTAAATACCTTTAAGGATCTGGGCTTCTCTTTCCCAATGTGCCATGTGCTGTTGCTTCATGCTGTCAGGCAGATGCCTGACACCCCCTGCGGTGGCTGCATTATTTTGGTAGGTGAAGTCTACCAAAGTTCACCTCTTAGTTTGTTAAGTATGTAAAGAACTCTGATCCTACAAGAAGAAAAGATAAAATAGTGGGAATGGAAACTGGTTATCTTCAAAGCACTCCATTAGCTGGGCCTGGGATATCTAAAAGATTGTCTAAAACTCTGAGATGAAGATCGTGGTCGACAATTATGCTCCCCTGGCACAATGGAACTCTCAACAATAAAAGTAAGAGCTTGTCTGTGTGGGAGACCAAACCTTCTCTGGGGCTGGGACAAGACTGTGGAATGAATTCCCCAAAGAACTGGGGATCACCACAAACGTCACCACTTTCTGCTCCAAGTGCAAGGTGCATTTCTTCTTGATATAAAACAAGACAAACTAACATACAAAACCTACCCACCCAAACAAAAAACACTGCCCACTATCAAATCACTTAATCCACTGCCCAAGCTTCTCCCCCTGAAGAGAGGAAATAACATGTGACGGATGTATAGTCACATTGCTTAACACACTACTGGAAGGCGCTCAGATACAATGGTGATGAGCATGATGGAATTATAGAGAAGGGCAGGAAGAAGAGAACAAAGTGAGAAAAAGAAAGCAAGTAAAATAATTCCAGTAGGACCAGGGCACTAGCTCTAGCCCTGCAGTGCACGCTCCTCATTTCTATTATGGGCAGTTAACTGTAGCCTCCATGGTGCTGATGAACAGACCCTAAGGGCTTGTCTTCACTTACCTCCAAGATTCGGTGGCAGTCAACTGGAGTTACGCAAGCTACGCAAAAAACTTGCGTAACGCCTGTCGACTTCTCTGCTTCTGTTCTGCACGTTGTCTTCACTGAACTGCGCCAATGGAAACACAGCGCTACGCCACTTGAGAAGGTAGTCTTAATACGTCAATTTCTGGATCAATGGAGCGGGTCTTCACTGACCATTCAGTCAATCCAGAGAAATCGATCTGACGGCGGAGAATTTGCCGCCGTCAGTGAAGACGTAGCCACAGTTATACATTAGCAGATGAGGAGTTAGATAGCCACCTGCTTTAAGGATGAATTTAGAAAGCAACAATATGCTGGGAAGGGGAAAGAAAGGAGAAAGTTCCCCTCCACTCTGCCAAAACACTGCAAAACATTTCTTTCCTTCTGCCCACTCTGATCTTAATCAAGAAGCGGGTTAGTTTTTCATTTTCATTCCTTAGCATTTCTTTGTGCACCTTCTGCCCTATGCTATGACTAAGAGGCTGTAATACTGAGGAGCTGCCTATTCTCTCCTTGCCCATTCCTTCTCTTTCAGCAAGAGATGTTCACAAAACAGATCTACAGACAAGTCAAATTTGGGCAGGGTGAGCCTTTGACAATTGCTTTTAGCAAACAGACAGAACTCTTTTCAGTTCTGGCAACAAGTTTTATCCAAAGCAAACTCTCTCTCAGTGCAGATGCTGGCAAGACCTCCGAAGTAAGGCACCATTCAGAAATGCCTCAGCACTCTCCAGCACTTTGGATTTACACTTTTCTCCTGCACTGGCTCACTGCTGTTGCATTTTACTTATATAAGAAATGTTTAAGTATGAAACTGAAATCACAGGAAATTGTCTGTAATCTTGTCACAGGCCATATTGACAATATAGTTCATAATGTCTGATGTTCTTGTCCCCAGGCCTAAAATGACAATGAGAAACTACAGATGCATAAGGGTCAGATTATGATTTCTTTACTCACACTGTATAGCATCTTACTGTATGAGTAGTCCATACTAAGTAACTTTTTAGAGAAAATGATTCAAGCATAAATTCAGTCTGTGTATCGAGGCTTTGGGTCCTTTATAATCACACTGTTAGTGTATCATCTAGAATTCTTATTTAAACTTTTTAAAAGTACATATGTATAAGAATTTTTGTGAAATTTTAGTAATATTCTAAGAGATACATTCTCCACTTGATGGGAAATGTACTGTCTGAGGTCACCTTGACTGCTATGTCCCCACCTCAGGTCCTCGACGCAAAATAGCAGCGCGCTTTATTTAGCAAACATTTCTTCAGTACTTTCTAACTGTGGTATAAAGGGCATAAATGTGCTAGTATAAATAAATAATACTTTTCAATTATATAGTGCCCTCCATCTAATAATCTAAAAGCATTTCAGCAACACTAAAAGATTTATGCCTCAATACCCTGGTGAAATAGACACATACACTATTATTCTCCCTACATTATAGAATGGGAAGCAGGCACAGAGAGGTAAAATGATCGGTTAAAGGTTACACTGTAAGACAGTGCCAGAGCCAGAATTAGGCCCAAAGGTCTTTAGTACCTCCTCCTGTTTTCAAACCATTGGACTGTGCTGCCTCCCTGTATCATTATAGAGAGCATAAATATACATTCAAATGTTAAAACAGATTAACAAAAAAGCCAAGTTTTAAGCACAGCCAATATTTACGACTTCTTAACTAAACTGTGGCTCAACCCTTGACTTGTGTTAATTTAAATACTATTATTTATCAGTTATACAGTTATCCTCAAATGGAGGACAAAGGCGTCAGTCCTGCGGCCCTTATTACTCAGAACTCCTATTGATATTAGTGAGAGTTTTGAGTGAGTAAAGGTTTCAGGACTGGATTCTAAATGTATGAATAGCTTACAGCTCCCAGAAATATGTATATGAACTGGGCTAAATTCAGTTCTAGTCTAAGCAGGTGCAACTCCTGCTGGAGTCAGTAAAACTTACGTCCATGAGATAAAATTGTTTTGTTTTTAAAACACTGGACTAGGATTCAGGAGACTTGGATTCAAAGAGAAGAATGAGGGGGGATTTGATAGCAGTATTTAACTACCTGAAAGGGGGTTCCAGAGAGGATGGAACTAGGCTGTTCTCAGTGGTGGTAGATGACAGAACTAGGAGCAATGGTCTCAAATTGCAATGGGGGAGATCTAGGCTGAATATTAGGAAAAACTTTTTCACTAGGAGGGTGGTGAAGTACTGCAATAGGTTACCTAGGGAAGGGGTGGAATCTCCATCCTTAGAGGTTTTTAAGGTGCAGCTTGACAAAGCCCTGGCTGGGATGATTTAGCTGAGGTTAGTCCTGCTTTGTGCAGGGGGTTGGACTAGATGACCACCTAAGGTCCCTTCCAACCCTAATCTTCTATGATTCTATGATTCAATTCCTTACCCTGCCAGATTTCTAATGTGACCTTTTGCAAGTCATTTAATCTCTCTGCATCTCCATTCCTCATCTATAAAATGAGGATAATAATTCTTCCCTACCCCTTTGGGATGCTGTGAGGATAAATTCATTAATAATTGTCAGATGGACAGATACCATCGTGATGAGGGCAATAGATAGATTATACCAGGGTTCTGTTTGAACCAGACTGTATTTACTCTCTCACACACACACACACACACACACACACACACACACACACACACACACTCTCTAGAGTATTTATGTACACAAGAACTGACGTGACTGTACTTAAATATGCAAAGAGGAAACATGAGCTTTATTTCAAACACTGAACAACTCTTTTCTGCTTAATAGTCCTTTCACAAAAAAAGAGTCTGCTTTGCTTTGAAAGGGATTTAGACAGCACAGTGATTACAATGTGTTTAATCATGATTAAACACTGATCTGGCTCAATGTACTCAAAAGTAGACAAAAAAAACCCCGCTGATGCATTGCACACTAGAAATTCTAATAACTCAACAGAGGTTGTCAAAGTAAGTGCAGATAATGTCAGGAGAAAATATTGTATTGAATCAAGAAAACTGAAAATAGTTTCTTGTTAAATGTCTCTGCCTATTAATATACTTTGCAGACCACAGAACACTACTGCAGAGAGGGCATTGCATAACTCAGCATTTAAATGTTAGAAGTGCCTGAAATCCACTGCAACCTGCAATAATTGTACAGGTAGCAGGGAGAATACGACAGAGTTGCCTCTTTTCTCTTGTCCTCTGGATCTTTCCCTGGAAAGCCTGGCAATATTAATAATGCGGCATCTCTACAAAGGCATCTCTATGAAGCAAACAGAATTTAAAATCAGTTGCTATACAGTTGTCATTTGTCCTATAGTAAATAACCAGCCTGCTCAACACCACACCCATCATATTTCGCTGATTCCTTTGTGGGTTTGTCAGGATGCTGCATCAATAGGAATAGTTACACCTACTGGGCAGATCCAAAGTATCAATTCCAACATCTACTGTTTCACACTGGCAAATAATGGGCATAAAAGAGGTATGCCCCACTTTTCAACCTGGTTCCCTTAAATATGGATCACATCACAATAAAAACAAAAAGAAGTGCACAAAGATGACCTGAGCAAGTCGTCTCACTGCTAATTGCTAAAAATTAAAAATTGCTAAAAATGAACATGTGCCCTAGGAATTACTTGCATTTTGGGATTATAATGATAAATGTTTTAAAACAAGATAATTATATTATTTTTATGGGAAAAGGAACAGCCCTATCTTCTTCTCATATGATTTTGAGGGGAGGGGAAGACATAGCTGTCTGGAGGAAAAGGGCCTACCGGATTTATGTGTCTATTATTTAGCTTTCCATACACATCCTCTCCAAAATTTCAGAGTAAAACGGATGCTGACATTTGGAGAACAACATGCACATACAATTGGATATTAACTCTAGTAAGAACTCAACTTGCAAGAACCCAGTTCGCACTCCTGCTTGGGTCATGCTTCAGCCCCTCAAGAACATCACTCATTCCAGCCTAGACAACTCACTTCTAACTCATATATGGAACAATTCACACATTCCAGTTGAACTTCAAAACACTTTCAAAGAATACTGAACGACAACACTATCTTGAGAACTAAGACTCCTATTAGTTTACAAGAAACTGACCACGTTGACATATCTGTAGTGTAAATATCAAAGTCCTTTATTGCATGATTCAGTGTATCAGCAGATAGGCAAGTCTACTAATACTGTAGGCCATTCCTTCCCTATTTGTGTAAGTGTAGTATTCTCCAGTACAGGATTATGAAATCTCCAGGAGAAATGGGATCAAGGGCCCAACATCATTAACATCTCAGACCCACTGGGAAAACATTTGGCAAAATATCAAGAACAATGAACTGGAAGTAATTTTATGATTTTACCAAAATAAAAGGATCCAAAATTAATATTAATGTACTCCAGAGAGGCTGTTTATGGAGAATTAAAATAACAAACAAACAAAAAGACATAACAATTATCAGAGATGATGACAACCACATGCCAATGTCATTTAAGTCCTAATCTGAAGTCCACTGAAATTAATGGGAGTTCCACTGACTTCAGTTGGCTTTAGATCAGTCCCATAATGTACATATGCCTGAAATTATGTTCCTATTGGGGGAAGGGGGAGGGGAGGAATTTTTTTAAAAAAAAAAACCTAAGCAAGGGCCTCTATTTAGCCTTGGAACTACCATACAATCCACATCACTGTGTCTGTGGGAGGATCCGAATATTCCAATCAACTGCATAAAGCGGATTTCTATTGTAGGGAGTGTGGCAAAACATGTCTTACTGGGAAAATGGAGTTCTGAAGCATCTTTAACACACATTTCATTGTTAACACAGAGGACCAGAGCCCCAGCTGGTGTGTGGATCTGGGCTAATTTATACCAATTGATAATCTGGCCCCGATTTTTTTTACCAGTGCTATCTTTGTTTTTGGAGGGGTAGATTATTCTTTTCACCGTCATGAGAATGTGCATGTTAAGTTTGTTTATTTGTTTGTTGTTTTAAACAGTGGTAGAAGAGTTCCAAGGAGATTTCTTCCTGCATATTCTGTTGGCTTCAAAGCACCAATGAGCATAATAATTTTAGCATATTTGCTGTGCATAGCAAAACACTTACGAGTTTGAACATAAAAACAGGAGTTGGGCTGGAATTTCACTTGGCTGTCTGTGCAGTTCAATCTGATTAACTAAACAGATTTCTTTTTAAATTATAAGGAGTGGATTTTCCTCAGTGGGATATTTTTTCTCTCTATATTTATTTAATGTGAACTGGCCAAGAACCATGGAGTTTCTCATCTTTAATTAGGGACTGTATACAATTACTTTTGTAATATTTAAAATTTAGATTAGATAGACAGTATACACATATCATGCGTATGTGGTGGTGATATCCACGTGATATATTGCAAATACCTTTGACCATCCCACATGTGCTCTGCCAGCTACTCAGTCTCCTCCAAGGTTGCATCTAAAGTTCCAATCTTCTCAGCATCTTTGCCACTAACAATGCAATGCAGACATCACAAATTCATGGTGTTAAGTCCTTTCCCCCACACCCAACCATCACATAAATTCCCTATATGTCTCTGCCTATGACAAAAGATAGCAGCGCTTTTCAAAACAAAGGACTATGAAGTCTACAGTTTAAATTGCCAAATAAGCAGCAGTGTTGTGACAGATGAGATAAGATGTGGCTGATTGAGGGAGAAACAGACAGATTTGGAGGTTTAAGATATATAAAAAAAAATGTTTCTTATAGCCTGAACTCACTAAGGATCCGGTAAAGCATCCAAGCACATGAATTCTACTGAACTCAATGAGACTACTTACATCCTTACAGTTAGGCATGAGCCAAAGCGTTTACATGGATTGGGGGTCAAAATGAAAACAAATGGGGTTGCCTTAACCAAGAATTTCCATTAGTGAGTTCCTTCTTCAATTCAAATCCAGACAGAGAACAACTCTTAAGGACTCACTCTTCTTATATGTTGATTTCAATGGGAGCTGATTTCAATGATTTCTGTCCAGTTGATTTCAGTTGGACCCATATTCCTCCTAGGGTCCATTTTACAACTGTCACTCACATTCAGTAGCACTTACTTGTGTGAACAGTCCCACTGAAGTCAAGTGAAATAACTGCTACTCTGTGTGAGTAAGCTATGCAGTACTTAGCCCAGACTTCTCTGGAGATCGTCACCTTAAAATCTGGATCAAGGAAGAAATCCCACCCGACCTAAGGGATGCCTTGATTGTTATAATTTTTAAGAAGGGGGACAAAGCTGATTGCAGAAACTACCGAGGCATCTCCTTGTTGGCAACTGCTGGGCTTATCCTCGTTAACTGCCTCCTTCCACTTCTGGAAGAAATTCTTCCAGAAACTCAAAGCAGTTTCAGACCATCCTGAGGAACTATGGACATGATCTTTACAGCACGTCAAATTCAAGAGAAGTGTGAGCAAAATCAACCTCTTTACATGGCCTTTATTGACCTCTCCAAAGCCTTTGACTCTGTAAACTGTGAAGCCCTATGGAAAATCCTGTCCAGAATTGGCTGCCCAAACAAGTTCATCAGTGTTCTGAGACTTCTGCACAACATGTCAGTAATGGTTGTCAGCAATGGGAATCAAACAGAACCATTTGATGTGAAAACTGGAGTGAAGCAAGGCTGCGTCATCGCTCCAACACTGTTTTCCATCTTCATCTCCACCACAATGCACCTCGCCGACAGAAAGCTCCCTCGGAATTGAAATTGTATATAGGATGGATGGAAGACTCTTTAACATTAAAATACTCAAGTCCAAAACAAAGTCTACAATAACATTCCTAATGGAGCTCCAGTATGCGGATGACAACATGATTGTTGCTCAATCTGAAATAGATCTCCAAACCATTCTCAATGCATTTTCAGAAGCCTACGAGAGTATTGGTCTAACTTCAAACATCAGGAAAACGCAAGTTCCTTATCAACCTGCTCCAAATGGAGAAATAAAACCCCCCTCCATTCAAATCAATGGAAAAATACTGGAGAATGTGGATCATTTTGCCTATCTTGGAAGCTATCTTTCATCAATGGTAGACATCAACGTGGAAATACACCACTACTTGAAATGTGTGAGTGCAGCCTTTGGATATCTGAGTAAAGAGTCTTCTTAAATCATTCCATCCTTGCTGAAACGAAACTCCTGGTCTACCACGCCATTGTTATTCCAACTCTGCTGTGTGGCTTGGAAACCTAGATCACATACAGAAGACATCTCAAAAGCTTGGAAAAGTACCACCAATGGTGCCTTTGCAAGATCCTTTGGATTAGCTGGGAGGATAGATGTACAACATCATCAGTGTCTTGATTGAAACTAATTCTACACCAGCACTGAGGTCATATTGTTCACATGCCTGACTCCCACTCCCCAAGAGAATCCTTTTCTCACAGCTGAAAGAAGGTCAGCGAAGTCAGAGAAGGCAAAGAAAGCGCTTCAAAGACACCTTGAAGGCAAACATGAAGAGGTGCAACATTGACATCAATATTTGAAAGACCCTAGCTCAGGACCATCCGGAAGGCTCTGTCGGAGGGATCTAAACACTTTGAAACAGCTCACCGACAGATAGAAAAGGAAAAGAGGAACAGGCAGAAAGAACATCAGAACATTCAATGCAGCAACACTGTGCCTATCCCTCCTGGAAACACCTGTCCTTATCGTGACAAGACATGTGGATCTAGGATTGGTTTATGGAGCCATCTGAGGACCCACTACTGACATCCCTGGAAGACAATCTTACTCGTTCACGAGTGATCACCCATGATGATGACCTAGCCCAGAGCAACTTCCTCTAGCTAAACCCAGATAATTTCGCCTCCAGGCTGGGTTTCCAAGTAAACCTTAAAATTAGGGCAGACCCCTGTGGCAGATATTTTGGCTTAAATAGGGCACTGTCAGGTCAAATTTAGGCCAAAAATTAGATTTGTCTAAAATTAAACTTCTACAAAACCTCAGAACAATAGAAATGTTTCCATTATGATTGTTATTATTATTATTATTTAATTCTAATGGAAACAGGTTTGTTTTGTTTTTTAAAACAAAAAATAAAATATTTCTTCAAACTGTATGAAGCCCCATATGTTGAAGCACTGTTCTAGTATATGAATATCTGAAAGTAAAACTGACCAATCTATTTGTTGTCCAAGCCGGAAAAAATGCAAAAAGTAAATAAACATAAGTAGTTAAAGATGAGATTTAAAAAACAACCAACTTTTGCTTTTGATTACCAAAGGCAATTAGAATACAGGTAAATAATTGAAATATACAGTCAGAGCTTTATCTTGCTCTTTTTCTTGTGTTTTTTAAGGAGTGTGCGTCAAAAACCAATGTGACATATATTGAATGAGACTATCACAGGTTGTTTTGATTCTACCACCACTAAGTAGGTGCTATGTTCATAGCTTAACTAACTAACTTAACTAACTGCTAACTCCTACCCTGCTCTGTGAGTCAAGGCAGTGCTGTCAGTCTCTCGCTTTCATGAGCATCTCCCCAAAATCCGGATAAACTTTTAAAAAAGACACAAAAAATTGTTAATAGTTATTGCCTGATCAGTTCTTTTCCCATATCTAGGCCCTGATTCTGCAAAGACCTATGCACATATTTAACTTTACACACTTTCGTGGGACTTTGCCTTTAAAGGGACTACTTCACAGTGTGCATGCAAACTTAAGCATGTGCACGGGTCTCTGTAGAATTGGGGGGAGCTCTTCCCTCTCCTCTACCTCCACAGATGTTCACATAAAGCCTTTTTAAGATTATATCTCACCCTCAGTTTTAAAAGGAAACTTTTAAAAATCAGCACAGGATTCTGTATCAAGAAATGAAAAATTAGGCTACTAAAGTTAAAGAAAACATAATATGAATGAATACCCAGTAAGATGATGTGGCAGAGGCCAGAAAACATATTAAAGGAAAAACACCTTTGTTAAAAACTCAGCTAGCTTAAATAAACCCACCAAAGCACCTTTAGACACAAGAAATCTAAGATGTGTGGATTAGTAAAAGATATTTAGTATTTTGTATTACTTCTACAGTACTATAGGATTAAATAGCAATTTACAAGACAAGATGAGCTGCGTATTCCACAGATGAACTCTAAGTAGACAGCACAGGGATTGCTATTCTAGTCCTGTGTACTTTAAAAAAAAAATTAAAAAGGGGGATGGGCAGAGCAAAATTATACATATATAACACAACACTTATTTTCCAGGAGGTAAAGTGGCCTTTTTTAGTTCTTCAAGCCTGACATAGTATCAAAGCAGATATAAAATATTCATAGGGCTCAATTTAGAAACATCTTTTTCTTATGTTGAGCCTTTATGAAGAGCTTCCGGCAAAGCTACAAACAATGGTTTGGCCAGCAGTTACTCCGCACTGAGGTCACCCTTTCTTGAGGGTCATGTTTAAGGAGGCATTTTGCCAAAAGGTAAACAGAGGTCTGCCAAAGACGTGTGGAATTTAAAGTCCACCAGCCCTCAAAGCAGGACACAACCAATACTAGACCTTACTAGATCCGCCACCAGAAACTACAACATGTGCTTGTTTGTTTTTATATATGTATGCATGGGTGAAAGTACACACACACACACACACACACACACACACACACACACACACACACACACACACTTTCTAATCCAGTTTTATTTATTTTATATATATATATATATAAAACTGAATTAGAAATCTAATTTTCTCACTTAAAAAGAAAGAAGGAACAGATATTTGATGTCCTTAACCAAAAGTCTTGCTCTTTAGTCTACTGAAGCCAATGAAACGACTCCCATTGACTTAAAGAGGTGTGGATAAAGCCTTGTCTGAAATTCACCCTGTTCAGAAACAAAGCGCAAGACACAGACACCACTTGTGCTGGCCTTCTGCATACAATAACAAGGGTTGTCCCAATTGTTCTGGAATGCTAGTTCTCTACACATGCTCACTCTGTATCTCCTAGTATTTCTAGAATATTGATTCTACTAAATGAATGCAGGACAGGCTATAGCAGCTGCAAATTGAGTGAACAACAATAGTATGTCTGGCTCTTTAATGGAATAGATAAGTATTTTTGATAGGCCTGGAGCTGGAGTGATTAGAAATACATGATTTTTATGATTTACAGGAAAAGCTTGGCTCCTGTGTGTATGGCTCTTTAAATCTGCTTACTCTGATCCCAAAAGGCCTGTTTGTGGTACACACTTAGCCTTGTCTCAATTTATGCTAAAAATTTCCCGTCACTGCAACTGGTACAGCTTCACTGCTGGGATCCCTCATGTAGACTGGATGCTAGTAATTGCCAGTATCTTAAATATCATGTTGTGTAGACTTGTTCTGAGAAGCCAAATTGTATCTTGTAGCTTCTCTGTATCAGTGCTGCTATCATTGCTTAAAGCCGCTTTCGCCCTTGCCATGCCCCCGAAACCCCTAAGGGATGCAGCGCAGAATTAAGGCCTTCCTGACCTCTCTGGACATTCCTCACCATCTTTCTATAAACCATATACTTCACCTAGCTACTAGGAACGTTGCTTTGGAAATGTTCCCGAGAGAGAGAGAGAGGGAGGGAGAGAGAGATTTCTTTTCAAATTATGCTATAAAGTAAAAAAGTCTCAAAAGAATACAGTCAGTCTGGAACAAATGTTGTCCCCCTGACACCATGTATTGTGAAGCTGAAAAGATGTCCTACTTATTTATGTTTTATGCTGTGTGATTTCACATAAAATTTGGAAGCCCTGCTGACATTAAAAGATTTGAGCTTGAATGTTTTATTGTTATTGTATAAAAGGTTAAAAAAATACCTTTTCCAGAGCATCTCTATCGATCAGGTCCTGCACTGCCAAGAGCTTGATGCTGTAAGGGAAAACACAAAAAAATGAATCATTTAATGGCAAACATTTCCAAAGCATTGGTTATATCAGAATTGAAATCTTGCCCTTAATTTTTCTCTTTCAGAAGGTTTAAAATGCTTGTTGCATGAAGCATGCAGGAGACTACAATAAATCATGGAACAGCCACTGTTACGTGCTTTGTTTGATCTGATATAGCTGTCCTACATACACCTTCCAGCACCTATCTTTTTAAGCATATTCAAATTTGCCATATTGGAGTAGTCACTGATCATATTTGCATAGTTTAAACCAACACTGAAAGATCTTCTGAAAACAAACAGTGAAGAAGTATTTAATAGAATAGTCATTGTTCTATCCAAATGTTTACATCCCTGAAGTTATTCTTTAACCAGTTTTGTTCTTAGATATCAACCGTTATTTACCAGTTTCCATGGCATCCATCACTGGATATTTGGGACACTGTATAAAAGTTGCAATATTTATAATAGAACTTGGCTCAAGATATTAAGGGGGAGGGGGAAACCAGTTACATAGACCACACACACCAAAGAAAACTGCCTGGAAAAAAGCATTCTTGAGCTCTTTGATTTGCCCCTTTTCTATTCAAAGCCTTATTCCTTCACCATTGCACAAATCTCTTCTTTATCTAACCTATCGCTGTTGGCCCACAAAGGGCTAAATCTTGCTCACCTTATTCCAATGACTTCAGTGGGGCTGTATGTAAGAAAAGCAATATTTGACCCTATCAGACAAATAAAATACATGAAGTCATCACTAGGTGAAGGCATGCACTGAGGTCCCATATCTATACTGGCCTCACCAGCTTAATCAGGAATATATTAAACGGAAATTACCCACTGTCCATTTACTGCAGTCAGTGACCACACACTGCCCCAGTTCTTTGTACACGTGCTTTTTTAGTACAAATCCCTACCCCATTCTAATTCCTAGTGATTGTTGACTGACTTTTTTTTTTTTCCACTCTTAGCCTGATATGCACAAAATCCAGGAGATTAACTCAAAGTTCACAGGGAACATGCTGTCGTTTTTCATCCAGACAATTAGGCAAAGGCTATGGTCAAGCTCCAGTGTAAATGGGCATTGACGTCAAAGGAGCTATGCTGATTTACACTACAAGAGGATTTGGCCCCTTTTGTTCTTTCATGGGAGAAGTGATTATAAGCGAACAAGCACTTTTTAGGTCTGTTAACCACAATTCCCCTTAAACTGTTTCTGAACAAAGTTGGCTTGTCAGTCGAGAGTTAAGCTATGTTTAACATTCAAAAACCCCCACAATGCTTGACATTAGAAGGAAGCTAGTTTAGGGCCAGCTCTAAGGTGACCAGATGTCTCAATTTTATAGGGATAGTCCCAATATTTGGGGCTTTTTCTTATATAGGTACCTATTACTGCCCCACCCCATGTGGTACTGAGTGCCTTATGGGAGGTGGTTGAGCATCCTCAACTCTAGTGGGAGCAGGGAGCCCTTAGCCTGTGTGAATTTCATTTTTGTAGGATCCAGTTTTGACTGTGGTTTGGAAAATCATTTAGCATGCTTTGGACTTATCCACAATGGCCAGCCAACTTAGCTCCACATCAGTCTAGCGGGAAATGGGGCTGGAAGAGTGTGTTAAAATGCACTAGCGAAACTGAGATCTCGGTCACTCTAGGGCCCTGTCTACACTAGCGAATTTCAGAAAAAAATTCCCACTCATAGTACCCTCAGTTTAGCTGCATTTCTAATCAAACTGGTGGGAGCTCTGGTGCATATAAGGCTCTGTGATTTCTGGTGTCTTTACAAGTGAAAAAATGAGCATAAGGAGTCTGGTATCGTTTCCCCCTCTTTTTTTTACCCCCTTCTAATTTCAAGTTCCAAAACCCAATTTAAACCAAACTCACCTCCCCAGAAACCCTTATATACATTCCGTACAAAAGAGTGCGTCCACGTCACATTTTGGACTTGATTCAAACCTGTTTGGGTGGCAGGTGGAGAAGCCACAGGCATTGTTTGCTGTTTTTCACCAGTGGAGTTTCACCAGTAGACATCAGACTATGTGCAGACATAGTGGCCAGACTATGCAATGCATCAGTAGCCTTAGCCCTGCCCCCTCGCAGAAATGTGTGTCTGCTTTAGGGATTGCAATAATTGACTGCAGATCTCCTGACAGAGCAGAGACTGCAGATACATTCCGCTGCTACGAACTCCTCCTGATGGACTCTCCACTACCAGCGTTCTCCATTATGCAGATATTGCCACTCCAATTCCCATACTTTCTTTCCAGTCTTGCAGCCAGCCACTGAACAAATTGTCCATGTGGCCCTGAGGAAGCTCCATTTTTCACCAATATACCCATGTATTTGCATTGCAGCAGGGAATGTTGCTCACAGCCATTGCTGAAGCGACTCAATGATTCTGGACAGCCCCAACAGTATATTAAAGAAGTAAAAACTGATTTACTTCTGAGTCCATGCTAGGAGCTGATGCATAAAGATGCCAGAGGAAGCCATCTGCAGTGTACAACACGAAGTTTTTTTGTCCTACAAAACCTTGGAACTATGCTGCATATTCTTGACTGGCATCTTACTTATTAACTATGTACATATATCCAGATATAGAGCACTCCTGTAACAGAAACTGGCGTAACACAAGATTAAATCAAGCCTTTTATTACATTTCTATGCCTTCCACTAAGAATTGGCATGATCTAAACCCTAAACATAACTGTGCCTTCACTTTCATGTACTTCTAGCTTTCATACCTTTCCAAATTTGATAATGACCAGGTGCAGTGAAGTATAGAACAGTTCCAGGCAATGTTTTTTTAGGTCTGCTAGGTCTATTGCTATCAGTACAGAGAGGTCTAGTATCCAGATAAAGACAGTTCAGACACTAATATGCTTCCACCAAAGGAGAAGATCAGAGAAAACATATAGCTCTAATGCACTGCTGCTATAGGAGTAGGAGGAATCTGGATAACTACTATGATTTACTAAGTATGCTGTACAACAACATTCTAGTAGAGTAGACAGACGTACTTAAGGAAAATGCAATTTTGAAACTAGAGAACCTTTCAATCCATTTATCAGAGAGCTCATAATTGAGCAAATAAGCATTGAGCAAAGAATGCATTTCAATAAAAAATGCTTTTAAACCACTACAGACCCACTGACTCTTGTTTTTCTTATTTTATGTCACTAATTCTATTTATTTATTTAATTTTAAAATTGTGCTTGTGAATTCCAAGCTTGTGAAAGAAGCTGGACAGACACCCTGGAGAAGGAAAACCTTTATTTACTCACAGAACAAGCAGAGGACTGGCGATGGCAGTACATCTCTCCCTACCCCACATCTTAATTTGGAGAAGCCCCCTCTCCTGGGCAGGCAGTGTGGTCTCTATGTTTATTTAATTCTTGGCCTCTCAGAGTTGACTGTCATCAAGGGCAACAATTAGAATGGTGATTTTTTTCCCCAGTGACGTGCACACTCATCCACTGGGTGAGGATTGAGACCCACTAACTTGCATCATGTAGGCCACTAGGCAATCATCATCGTACAGTAATAACTGTGGGTCATTATCTAAGAGGGCTGGATTTGAACTGCGTGCTTAGTGGCTAGTAAAAGGCTCCCTACCCAGTTACCCATCCCCCTGCACCACTGAGTGACCATTCACTAACATACCAAGCTTGGCACAGGAAGAACAGGAGACAGTTCATATGGCAGAATTCCTGTACGTAAGTACATTAGAAGTTCAATATGATCAGGCAGACAAAAGAAGAGGTTCAATAAAAAGGTTAGACTCAGAGCCATGCTGTATATAATGCAAACTGGGATTTTGCCTTTGCCTTGCATATACTGCGGAATAATATACTTAATATGCAAATTACTTTCATTATTTCTCTTTTAAAGTTGCTAGCTGCTTGTAACCATCATAAAGCATTTAATTTTTTTTTTTTTTAAATCAGAGGCAACACTTTAATACTTAAGGATGCTGCTGATTCTACCTATTTACTGGTTCATTTGTAAAAACACTATTTGTCGAGTTCAATAGACAATCTGACCTTCCGTGGCTGAAAGTGAGAGATGATGAGCCAAATGGTCATTACAACTGCCACTCTCATTACAGGTCCCCTCTGTTAGTGCATATTCTCCTACAGAGCTATTGTGGTTCCTTGCTATACGGTAAAGCCCATTAGAATTCCTCCAACCTGCCATGTGTTCTTATTTAAAACTGAATGAACTCAGCTAGACCAAAAAAGGTGTTTAAATGAAGAGAGGGATCAGTTTCCTTAATCCCATTGATTTATAGGGCTCAAATACATTTATTCAGCAGCCCCGGACCAACATAAAGCTTCTTTGTTATAGATTAAAAACAGACAACGGATTGCCAGTCTTTTCCACAGCACCTCACTGTTTTCCACTAAGGCTCTGTCTACACTGCAATAAAAGACCCGCACCATGGTTGTGGCTGATGCAGGTCAGCTGACTCGAGATCAGGCCACAGGGCTAAAAATTGAAGTAGAGACAGAAGCTCTAAGACCCAAGAGAGGGATGGGTCTCAGATCCTGGGCTCCAGCCCACACCCAAACAACTGCACTGCAATTTTTAGCCCCGCAGCGTGAGCTGGAGTCAACTAACCTAGGCTCCGAGACTTGGTGCTGCGAGTTTTTTATTGCAGTGTAGACGTAACCTAAGGTTGCACTCAGGATTTTTCCAGAGCAGTGAGGGTTGGTGAACCCAAACATTAATCCTCACCATATCACATTTCATTTCTTGAAGAAGATGTTAAAGATACTGCCTTGGCCACCTCTTCCTGTGCAGTGTGTCTCACTGGGTGGGCTACAATCCACTAGCTGGGAAGTTCTTTAGTAGGCCATTTCCTTCTATTTCTTCCAAGTTAAAAAAGGGATTCCAAACAATATGTACATGTGGCTCTTTGTGCATCTTCAGCTTGGCAATGTGGAGACTTTACTGGGAGCTCAGTGCTTCTGAAAATCAGGTCACTTATTCAAGCACCCACGTATGGTCTTAAGAGCCCACTTTTAGGCACTTAATTTTGAAATTCTTGGCCTAAAGCACCAATTCTGTAAACACTTAGGGGCTTGCACAGCTCTACTCATGTAATGTTATTCACATGCTTAAGTATTTGCAGGACTGGGGCCCAGTTCAGTAAAGGGAACATAGCTTCTTGGCAAGTAGGGGGACAGCCAGGGGGTATGACTGTAGATATATGGTTCTGGGAAATCAGGTTTGAGGCACACTATTAAGGCAGCATGAGGAAGCTTGTGTTTCTGCTCCCTGTGCCATAGCTATCTGTGCCACATTTGTTCTGTGAATACACAGAGCATGATCAATCCCCAGGGACGTCAATCCAACCATCATTAAACACACCACACTTTTTTCTCTAAAGCAGCCAACCTCAGTGTAACCTTGGAACAGTGTAACTTATTGGACAGCCAACGAGGACAATCTCATACTACCGGCTGATTGCAGTGTAAGTCCAGTAAAGAGCAATGATGATGTCCAATCATTTCTGCTTTCCACCCCATGCTATTTATTGGCCCCAGTTCGCTGTCCAGCAGCTAGATAAAATTGATCTCAATTCACTCTGCAGTGCTATACATCCTGGTTCAGTGATTAAACTTCTCCAGAAGCTTCATGCTTTCCACTAGTCAGCAGACAAACCTGACTAAAGTTAACGAGACAGGAATGCCACTTGATTTCTTTTCTCTCTGTCTCATTCTGCAGTTTACAGCTGTACTCAATCACCCTGGTCTAAACATCACAGATGTAATACAAAGGCTATGCAAAGCCATTCTACCACAAAAGCTACATTAAATACTAGTAAAGAGGCCACCTTGAACCCACAAACTTCTCCTACTCACCAAAAAAAAAAAAATCTACTCTTGAGGATTTCAACCCAGGGTCAAATGTTATGGGTGTCTTACAAATCCAGTAGTGTTCTGTAGGTTTCTGTTATAAGAGAAATCACGACTGATCGTGGATTAGGTGAACTGACACAAACCTTTAATTGGTTTAGAAATGTGGCAGAGACAGACAAACAAACAATTCACCTGCAGTACTGGCCCAAGGTACCTGAAGTCAGCTGATGTGGTTTCATCAACAGTTCCTTGCTCTGACTTTGTATTTCACATCCCCATTGAACTGACAGAACCTGATTTTGTTAGCATACAGAGGACAGTGCAAAGCACAAGTGTTTACTTCTTTTGCCAGACTTGAAGGAGAAAGGTGGTATATAAACTGAAGGATAGCTTTCAGTTCTTGGCTGATGAAGTGGAGGCTGAGTATATGCTTTTATTGTGGCAACTGTAAAACTGAGGAATGTCTTTTGAGACAGCCAGCTCATGACATCACAATGATAAAAATGCTGATTAAATGTGCTTTAATTGTTTTAAATTCATATAGAGGCTTAGGCATTAGCCATATGCTCCCTTTAAAAATAAACTAAGGGTGGAAAATCATAAGACGAGATAAGTCCCGCAGAGAGATAGTAGCATCCTGTTTGTTAAACTGAGCTGGGCTTTTTACACATGCAGCTGTTAACAACAGAATTGAAGTTGTCAGTCTCTACAAACCTGAGATTTAGTTGTCAGCACTACTATAATAGTGACTGATATCTTGCACAAAGGCAAGTAAAGAATTCAGAGGCAAACTCTGTGTACAGTTTGGCTTTGAGAAAACAAATCTTGTTAGAGAACGTGTCAACTAAGATGAGGATACACACAATTTTGCCCTTCCCATACACAAGGACAATCTTGTTTAAAAATGTGCTACTTGACTACCATGGAGCAAGTCTATGAGTCAGAATTCAGTCTCTGCTCCTCAGACAGTGAAACTAGGTGCTGCCTCTTACTCAAAGCAGTAGCTTAGAGCCAGGCCAATTGACCATGCTGCCTCCATAGGTATATGATTAAATATTAAATCACATATGCATTGATGTACTGACTGAAGATTGAGGCCTCTCTCATTTTTACTTGGTGATTTTTACAAGTTTGTCTACATCATAATGTTTTTCCAGTTCCAGTACAGCAGAAACAAAGGTCCTATAGAAAGCAAGAGATACCTAGAGTTTGGTGTCCATTAACTTGTCAACACCCAGGCCATCTGAAGTCCTATGGAAAATCAGGTCAGCTTCTCCTTTTCCACTAAAACCATCTATGTCCTTCTCCTAACCATACCTGTGTTGCCATGTCTGAATGCGGCTGGAACCTGTTGGGCACAGTTTATGAAGTAAACTGACAGGCTTTGGAGGTGAGCAGCATGCCATATTGCTTTGGGAATAGGTGCCACTTCATGGTGAAAGAAAGGGAGCTGGGAGAATTCCAGGAAAATATCTACAAGTAGAAATTCAAAATAGTGCAACCTAACTCTTTCTTTTTTAAATCAGAGTTCATCTAAGGCTCCTCTTTGTGTGAAAACGGCTGCTCGAGTGCAGTTTCACCTGCATACCAGCTTAGAAAGCATTTACAGACTCTGTAGCCAGGAACTGAGCCAGGTAAGTGGAAGGGCATGGGAGTGGAAATCCATCAAACGAACTGCTGTTGTAACATGGGATGGACAAACTCAATTCCCCAGTATTTGCACAGGTCCTATTGTGTGGACAAGGTTCAGAAAAATGCAGAGAGTAAGGAAACTATAATGGAAATAATAAGGGGAAATGTGAACCAGGACAGGCAGAAGATGGGCATGGTGACTGGGGAGCAGCAACCTCATACGCTGATACAACAAGGATTGAACCAACTTGCCCTACAGATTGAGTTATACAGCTACAGCTCTGTAACTGTGTGTGTGTGTGTGTGTGTGTGTGTGTGTGTGTGTGTGTGTGTGTGTGTGTGTGTGTGTGTGTGTGTGTGTGTGTGGGGGGGGGGGGGGGGGGGGGGGGGGGGGAGAAACAACTCATATCCCATATGGGCCAGCACAGCGGGGCACCTGGAACACATATTCACCGGTGGGTTATACAAGCACAGCAGAACCAAATGAAAAATTTTTCTTCTCTCTTTTCCCATTTCAATTATTACATGGCTCTTTGGTGTCCTGTGCTGCCCTCCCAGTTCCCTACCTTCCCAACCCTTTGCTTCAGGACTGCAGCCAACAGTGTTGCAGAATGTAGCTCTCTTTCTCCTGGTCCCTCCACTACTCTTACACTACAAAGAACAAGGAGATTTAATTTTGTAAGACTCAGGGACATCATATTGTGGGCCTGATTCACACTGGATTAATTCCACTGATTTCAATGGAATTGCAGAACCATTCAACTGGAATAACACAAGGTGAATTAGGGTTTGTGTAGATGTACATGTGCACCCACGAAGATAGAGAAGAAGATATCAAGACTAAGAAAAGCAAACTTCTTCCAGACATTCCAAAAGTGAGTGAGAAATGCTCACAAAAATGGGTCCTTCATCAGTCAACCTACTATGGAGTCAGAGGAAGAACAGGGAGGCAAGAGGCCAGTGTGGAATCAGAGGACCAAGGATTGAAATAAGAGGGGCAACAGCTCCCCTTTCTCTGCTTAAAGCAGGTGAACTCCCTTCTCCTCTCCGTGATCTGAAAGAGCACTGCTTCCTATAGACTTCCCTGCTCTCTGCCCAAGGGAGGACTCATCAGGCAGGAGGGAGTGAAATAGGAGAAACAGATGCCTGACTGGGAAATTTCTACAGGTTCTGGGCTTTTCTGCCAGGGATAGGAACAGCAGCAGCAGCACTTGAGAGGAAAGCACCCTATCCCGTTTTCCTCTAAGGGCAGGGCTGTTCCTCGGCCAGCTCTCCCATCCCTCCAGGGGAAAAGAGGAAGGAGATCAGACATCACCTAACTCAATTCCCCTTTGCATAATATTTCCCTTACCGAAAGGTCTTTTATATCTTCTAAAAGACAGGAAGTGGCATTGGGAATTTCTAATATTTCTGTGGAAAACTCTATTTTCATTCCTTTTAACATCAGTACAGATTCTCCAACCTGGTCGAAATTGAGGCCGGGAGCTCTAGGGATGTGCGCTTATAGCCAGCTGCACATGCTGCAGAGACTTTTGTTTCCTTAGGCCCTGGGCTTTCTTGGAGACGTTTCTTCTCACGTCCTCATTCTTTTTCACCTTCCTGTGTCTCTTCACCACACATTAATGCAAAGCCATGGTACTGACACCTGTGATGACACCTATCAAAATGGATTAACCTCCCCCCTGATCTAAATCTACTTTAATCACTACTTACGGCCTCCAAGACCATCAGGAGATCTGCATGTATAAGGGGTTGCTTTTTTACTGGGTTGGAACAAACCCTGTCCCCCTTCGATGCAGGTGACATAAAAGTATAATACTGCAGATCAGCAAATGGAAATGCTGATACCTATTCCTTTCTCTAACCAAAATACATAAGTCATATTTAACGTCTTTGTTTTCAGTTCACAGTTGATAGATACTAACCCAAAAAATGCCACTCAGCCTATTTATATTACACCTTTATAATAACAAAAAGTCATCTTATTTGCCCCAGCTATAGTACATATTGGCTTCCTATTACATTTAACTATCGACATTATCCCCTACTGAAAACTATCTTACAGTATTTAGAATAGTTTTGTTATTAGGGAAAACATGCTGTATAAAGTTTCTGGTATTCATTTTTTTTAACCTTCAGGGCACATCAATTTTCTCAGGCTTTTGTTAGATAGGATGGACTAGGAAGAGTGTTGTGTGTTCGTGCATTTGATTTTTATTGAGTCATTTAACTTGGCTTTGGGCAAGTCATTTAACTGACACTGGGTTATCAAAATCTGACTATGGGAAGAGAAAGGCCAAGATTTAAAACAAAGATTAGAAGCTCATAAAATCAAAAGTGACTGAGTGTTTCCAAATACAGAACTATATTATATGGCAAGTGGCCTTTCACATTTGGCTCCCTTTCTGAGATCTTCTGAATCACTTCCCACTTGGATTATATTTAGTAGCTCCAGAAACTGCACCATTTCCAATCCTGCCTTACTGCACCAATAGAAAGATTGACTAACCCTTAATTAAATGATACTACAGATGTTTGGGAAAGGATACATAAATGTGAGCAATATTTTACCATCATTCCTCCATTTGGAATGATTAATATTAACAGTAATACAATTAATATTAAAGTAGTGCTGGGAATTAACTGGGATTCTAGTTGAAGCACTTACTTCTGGTGCCCTTGCAAAATGGCTTTAAACAGCCAAATGTAATTTCAGGTTATTTGCCTCCCTGATTCCCTAGAGTGCCTGAGCCAAATACTATGGCTCTTTCAGTGTTAAAATGCATATCCTTTTCTCACCTACTCTCAAATTTTTAATGCAATATTATTTGGACTCCCTTTTCATATTTGCACATTTTAATCTTTCAAAGAGACAGGAATGTGAGTTTAAAATCCTAGAAAGAATTGCACTGGACTTCAGCGCACTGGTTCAAATAGAGCTCCCCAGAGCAATGATATGTTCTGGTGGTGTGGGAATCAGGATGACACATTTTTTGGCAGTGTCTGAATACTAGTAAATACTAGTCCAATGTTACAGAAATAGGATAGAGTCATCAATTACTGGCTGAATCAGTACACAGGACTTCAGAGTCTTTTATAAAATGGAATACTGTTCTCTTTGGTTGTGACAGTGATTGACACTCAGAAAGTGGGTTCTAGTTTTAAGGGACTGGTAGATTGGCATGCCAGTTGTGTTTCATGTGAGAATCTTATTTACAAGACTTAGAACTGGTCTGCACTTAAAAACTAGATGGACCTAGCTATGGCGCTGTAAGCAGTGAAAATTTTCGTGCCCCGAGCACCATAGTTAGGTCATCCTAACCCCAGTATAGACACAGCTAGGTCGATGGAAGAATTATTTCACTGGCCAAGCTACCGCCTCTCAGAAAGGTTGATTAACCACAAAGAAAAACCCCTTCCGTCGACATAAGAAGCATCTACAACGTGGTATTACAATGGCAAAACTGCAGTACCATAGCTGTGCTGCTGTAATATGAACATGGCCTAATGGCATGGCAAAACAGAAGCACTGAAATGGAGAAAGTGACCCTCTATTGTGTATAAAAGAAAACAAAAATGAGTTATTAGGTAGCATGCAAATGAGAGGTGCTGCAAAATTGCAGTGGAGGCACTGTTGAGAGAGCAGGGGTGGGAGGAGGAATGGCGGAGAAATTCAGGACTATGTTTTGGTAAAGAGTATGTTTCTCCGTCGTTTTGTTTAGAGTTTGTATGATTGTTTTTAAAATTCAATAAAGACATTTCTGTAAAAAGGATAAAAGAAAGTGCATCATCAGAGTAGCTGGGCCAAGATCCTCAAAGGCAGCTTGGTGCTTAACTCCCACTGAAATCAATGGAAGTGAGGTGCCTAACTACCTTTGAGGAGCTGGGCCTTACAAACTGAAAAATTAAATCTGTAAATTTACATTATGTAAATATTGAGGAGTTTTCTCCCCCTCCCTCACAAAAATCAAAAGCAGTTTATTGGATTATTACATTTAAGGTTAATTCTCCAGACATCATTTTTGAACTGTTATAGTCACCTGCAATGCAAGACGAATAAGACATCAGTCTTCATTGCAGCATGTGGGAAATTGGCTGCATGACTCACTGCCTCTAATGTATGTAAGATCATTGTTGCGGCTCACTAATGATTGTGTCCAGCAGGTACTTACGGCAAAAAAAGAACAGAAGCAAGAATCAAAATACTTCTCATTCCTCGTTAGCCAGACTGCTCCTGTTTTCAGAATAATCATCAAACACAAACAGTGTGAGTCAAACTAGCAAGGTGTCTTTTTTTTTTTTTAGACATGTCACAGATCCTGAGAGCTGATTGAGACACACAGGTGTTGATCACGTTTAGTTTATGCAGCCTAAAACTGCCTCACACACAGAGCATCTTCTGATAAATGAAGGATGGGGTGCAGAATCTAAGGGTACATCTACACTGATGGCGGCAAAGTTGCTGCCGTCAGATCAACCTATCTGGATCGAACGAGTGTTCAGTGAAGACCCGCTCAGTCGATCCAGAAGTCGATGCTGTTAATCCACTCCCTCAAATGGCGTGGCGGTGCGTCAACGGGAACATGGTTCCTGTCGGCGCAGTGCAGTGAAGACAGCGCGCAGAAGAGAAGCACAGCAGTCGACAGGAGTTACGCAAGCTCTCTGCGTAATTTGCGTAACTCCTGTCGACTGCCGCCGAATCGCTGGGTAAGTGTAGACCAAGCCTTTAACACACACACCCTTTCATGAGCTGCATAAACCGACTTGACACTTACCCACCTTGAACAATTGTGAGGACCTACCATACATATATGAAAACATAAAGATGACACTTTGTCAGCCCGGCTGAGGCCTCGTCCTCACTAGGAAAGGGTTTGTTAGAAGAAGTATACTGGCAAACCTTCCTAGTGCAGGGGCAGCTTGTATCATTAAAAAAAGAGTGCTTTTGCTGGTAGAGCTAATACCAACTTTCCCAGTGAAATAAGCTCTACCAGCAAAAGCACACCTCTACCTGACATTACTATACTGACAAAGGTTTCTAGTGTAGACCTGGCCTAAGAACAGATATGCACCACATTTACAAAATAATCAGTTTTGTATATTAATCAGTACATACCTCACAATGGAGAAGAATGTTAATAGGGTTAATAAATATTATTATATTATAATCATCAGATGTTGGGCTGAACTCTTTTTAAGGTATACCATATAAGAAAGGCACTAAAAATAACTAGATAAATGGACCCACAACTGGAGTTGACATTAAAGTCAATGAGAGTTTTGCCTGTGAAAAGACTGCAGTATTAGGTCCATTATAAATAGAACACTGCAATCAAAATTTAACATCAACATCGACCAATTCTTCCCTCAGGACACACTGGCTACTGCTACTGACAATCCATTTACATGAGTTCCTGAGAAGCAACTGGAGTAAACTGCCAACTGCCATGTGGGTATGAGAAGTTTAGGGACTTCTTTCCAACAGCTAATGTCACAAATCCCATAAGAGCTTCACATGTGAAGTTGAATGAGCCACAATAGGGAATTTAGCTTGTTAGGCATTCTCAATGCCATTTGCAACATCAGGACCACAAAGCAAACCAGGGAGTTTTCCAATCAGGATCCAGCTGCTTTTACTGTAATGATGACTTTAAAGTGTAACAGCGCTCCATGAAACTGGAACCTTAAGTTAGCCAGAAGCCATAACCTCACACAGACATTGCTCACTCTACCAGCGTAATGTCAAAAGGGTTTGATTTAAACCTTCTGGGGATGCATCAGGTATCTGTAATTCTAATCCAGGGGAGAATTTAATCCTTCCCCAATTCTGTGAGCACAGCAAACTGGCTGAATCTGCACTATCTGAGCCAACTGCTATCCCAGAGGCAGGCTCTGCTTAGTACGATGACAGAATTTTCTAGCAATGCTGTACTGAGAGGGAGATAGGAGCAACTAGAAAATAAAGAGTCTGCAAGCAATATAAATATACATTAAGGTAGCCTCTGGCAGATTTTAATGCATGGTTCAAGAACCAACAATTTGCTAACACTTCCCACCCAAACTAATGTAAAAGCAAAGCATACAGTGGTGCTTCCTAGAACTTAGATATGGTGAAGAACAGACTCCTCTGTGAAATACACTATGGACATCAACCTGCAGGACCATTTACCTGTACAGCACTCAGATCCTACAACGACGGATTCTATGAAACATAGGAATAGTCATACCTGAACATTTCCTTGTCTGACAGTGGCATGTACCGGATCCTTCAGAGACTGGTGTCTCAGAGTGGAAAATACCTGAAGCTCCTATGTGTAAGTGGGAGATTTGTCCCATCGTAACAGGGGAATTTCTGTGTGTACACGGTACCCTGGCTGAACCAAGTGATGAAAGAATCTGAGTTCCGGCCCCAATTCACTTCACCCTGGTACCAGCCCACTTCGATGTTCTCTCCCAGTTTCGTATGAACAGGACTCACATGACAGGAGGAGGACTGAGCCCAGGGGTTCCTGGGTGTTTACCTCAGTCTCTCCATGCACAATGCTGGGGCTGCACCTACTCCAGGATACTCTTAACTCACTTGTTACCCTTTTAACCTGTGATCACTGCAATTCACTTAAACATCGATAGAATTTATTTACGCCAAAAACTATTTCGGGCAGGATTAAACAACACTTCACAACGTGAGCACTGGGAGGAAATGGCTTAGATAAGGTTCAATGCAGCAGTCTGGGAAGAGCAATAAACGTTATAGTTCCAACAAATTTATGAGTCCGCTGTCTTTTTCCTGAACCTGGATGTGCTGCTGTGCTGCTGCCCCAGGATGGGTTTGGGCTCTCATTCTCCACCTTCAGTTCTGCTCCTCCTCTCAGGCCATGTCCCCCTTTGGGACTGGCCCAATGCCCTCTGGCCCTGGCAGTCCCAGCTCACACAGATGATGGGCCCTGGATGCTCAACACCTCACTAGCCTGCCCACCCTGTCAGTCTGTTTGACATGGAGAGCAGTCCTCTCCCTCGTGATCCTAAGGACCTGTCAGTCCCAGGATCCTGACTCCTCTTCAGCTCTTCCCCTTTCTGTTGGTATTGGGAGAAGGCTAACCAAAATAACCCCACCAAGTTTCAGTAAGCGGCCAACAGGCCCCTAACATACGGTTTTCTCCTTATCTAATATAACCGTGGATATTACCACTATCTACAGAAACATCTAATCCTTGATATGAATTCCACTGAGTTCTTAGCCTCCAGGATACCTTGGAACATGTTAATTACGCATCACATCAAAAAGTTTCTCTCTTGACAGGCATCAGTAAGCTGTTTTTTCCTTTTCTAAGTTTTACTTCGAAAATATAACAGCCCAGGTATTTCACAGTGGCTTATTACATTAGTCTTTTGTTCTTCTCTGGGAGGCAGCATCCTCAAGTGGATAAAGCACTGAGTGGCACTCCAGAGATCTGGGTTCTGTTCCCATCTTCGCCACTAGCCTGCTGGGTGACCTTATGCAAATCACTTTACCTCCCTTGTTTCAGTCTCCCCATCCACAAGATGATGCTCACCTCCTTTGTAAAGTGCTTTGAGATCTACTGATGAAAAGTGCAATAATAATGATACTGCATCTTTTGATCAACTTCTGCAGAAAAGCATGGTGTGTTTTTCATAAGGAAAAAGCCCCCTAGCTGCCTGCAGCTGAGAACTTTACAGATCAGTGACGTTTCCAATTGTTAATATTTGCTGATTAACACTGAAGTGACTCTGCATGGATATTCAAATAACCTGTCGTCATAGTGAAGCCTCCCAGGACCAGGTGCTCAAGGGCAGATCAGAGTAGAATCTGGCACTGAACTTGGTTTGAAGATTAATCTTAGTGCCCTGCTCCAGGGGTGTCAGTCATGACTCATTCTTTTCATATATAAAAAGACAACTGCTGCATTTGTCATAGTAAAACAAAACAAAACAAAACAAAAAAAACGCTTTGTGGTGACAGTCTCCAAACTCTCTGATCTGATAAGCTATCAGAATCATACCATATATTGAAACACAAAACAACACAACACTGTTGAAAGCAGGAAGCAACACATAGGGGAAGAGGCAGTCTGGGGACTAAGCACAACACTGGGAGCCAGAAACACCTCAGTTCTAATCCTAACTCAGTCATTGACACAGTAAGTGGCCTTGAATGTAAGGGATGGTTTTCAGAGGAGATAAGCACCTGTAGATTGTGTTACTTCAAGTGGATTTGTAGGTGCCCAGTCCCTCTGAAAAAATCACATCTGTCAGAATTAAGTGCACCAATTACACAAATGATTTCCTAACTTGCATACACTACATGACTACACACAAATCAGGTAACTACTCCACAAATGACCAGTTATGCAGCTAACTGGCCATTTTACAGTCAATTTGCCTATTTAAATACGCATTTGTCATAATTATGTGTGCAAAATACTGCATGTCTAATTTTGAAAGTCCTGATCTTAACCTCATTGCTCAGTTCCCACACCTGTAGCATAACCACACTTGCGGAACTCCAACCTCACCAAAGGGTTGTGAGAATTAATTAGACAATGTTTGAATCAGATATTAGAGAAGATGACCTAACAGGCCTTTTCTTAAACCATTTTCCCAGATACTACAGGATCAATACATTTCAATACATTTCCTACAGTTTTGTGCAGTCTAATACCACCATACAGATGTTCATCTGCAGATCTCCAAGTGCTTTAAAAAGAGGCAAGTGTTTTCCTCATTTTACAGATAGGAAAACTAGGACAAAGAAATGTGAAGTGTCTTGTCCAAGATCACAACACCAGCAGAGCTAGGAATAGAACCCTGGTCTCTTGATTATCAGTCTAGAGCCATATGCCCCACTGCCTTTTAATGTCTCCTTTACACATTTTTAAAGCACTATGAAAGTACAAGCATTATAAAAGTGCCAATTAGTTTACCATTACTGACCATTGGTTCAGCCTTAAGAAAAATCTGAGAGTCTTATTTATTACTTTTTTCATCAGTTACTCTTCACTGTTTGGATTTTAAGACCTGGATTTTTAAAACTGCCTCTTTCTTAGCAGTTCCAATTTATTCTTAAAATAACTTTGGATATACAAATGAGGAGATGTAGATGACACAGTATTCAAAAAATCAGATATTCAGAAGTCTGTTGTTTTTTCATCTGTGCTCACAAATGGGTACAATACTTTAAAAATGCAAAACTGCAAACAAAAAACTATTAAAAGAGAGGCTAGATTAAGGCTCCTTTAAAAATCAAGCCACTGATGTGTATCACCTTGGAAAAGAATTCCGGTAAAGCCAGGGCAATTGATTTATTTCATTTTATTGGTTCATTTAATGGAAACCATATGGCATAGGCATAAATAGAACTACTTTAGAAGTGCAGAAAAGCAGCAGAAATGCCAATCTTTTCCTTTTAGTCGAAACTGTCCCAGCAGTGAGTGCACGCTTTAGGTATGTTCCTATTTTTAAAGACGCTCAAAATAATCAAATTAAAATCCCCCCAAAAAAGCCATGACTTGTGTCAACTATGCAATCTTCTTCCCCCTTTGCCCTGCTCTGTCTGTATTTTACAAGTCTCTAAACTGCTTTGACTTTGGAGTGGATTCAGTTCCCCATGAACTCTGTGCACAGTGAAGTTGCTGAACTCAAGTAACCCTCTGCAGGCAAAGATCCAAGCAGACATCTTATGGGTTACTAGGATTCATGTTTGACAACGAGAAAGATGGTTTCTATCTAACAAAAATAAAAACTGCTGAGGGCTGGTGTCTCGACATTCTTGGAAGAAGTTTGCAGATATTATGTGGTTAGGACTGCATTGCTACAGGATTTGTCAGGGAAGTTTCCTAATCTCCTTGCGTTATCTTTTCAGCCTTGTAAAGAATTCTCAAAAATAATTCCCATCAGTGCTAACACTGGGCCAGCTGAACTGGTGTGAGCAGTAGGATCCCTAAAGTAGCAAGGATCTCACCTCCAGACTTTTTTTTTTTTTTAAAACGTGTGTCAATTAAAAAATTACTTTTCATCAGGTTTAACTGACAGCAGTATTTATTTTATTTATTTACTTTTAATGATGAAGATGCCTATCCACGGCTCTAGACATGCTAACTCTTGAATTATACAATACAATGAAATCCCAAAGGTACTAGAATAATCAATCCAACAGGAACTCATCCAGCCTTCCACCCACAGAAACATCTTTCCACTCTTTCATCGTTGCGGGAAGCGCACACAGCCCTCTCCATTCACTCTGTTGAACAGGTGGTCTTTCGTAGTGTATCCAACGGGTCACCAAGTCTGGGCTATTTCAGACCAAGATGAGGAGCAAGTTCCAGAGCCTGAGGACCCACACAGAGAGCACTCTGTCAGCTGCAGCAGGATGGCACAAGGAGAGCAGAATGACTGGGGGAGAGGGGTGCGACAGAGTCTTGTCTACACTAGGGACCATGTTTATGTTTAAAACCAAAAATAGTTGATTTATGGGACAACCAGATTTTCCAGGGGAAAAAACAAGTCCTGAGGGAGAAGAGTCATGGGAGGATGGTTTTAGAAAGATGCCTTCCCACAGGCTGGGTCAGTAGCTGCCTGTATACGATGACAATACAGCTGAGCTGCCCGTGGGGCTCACCAATTGGAGCAGCGCCCCGAATCTCAGATTCTACATGGATCTGGCTGTATGCGTGGGAGAGGGTTGGCTGGGATGCTTCATGAAGGCTATGGTGGTAGCATTAATGTCCCAGGGGTTGGCCTCTGTGGTGCTAACCCACCATGCTGGCAGTCAGCCTTGCCAGCTCAGGTGACCAGCAGTTCAATTAGGGGGATTTTATGCCGGGGTTTATAAAAACCTGAACCAAGAGTCCCAGGCCCTGGAAACAGGGACATTCCTAGAGTTCCAGAACACATGGTTCCATTATTTACTTACATAAACTGAGGGCAAGATTTGTGATTTTACATCTCATTCTGAGTAAGGGCAGTGCGTAGCTTTGGTATCTCAGGAGCAGCCCAGGGCAGGAACTGTGACTCTCCACAAGGTAGAGGGATGCAATATGCTACTGGTTAACCCATTGGGGACACTGCCAAGTCTCTGCCTATTCCCGTCCCCTCTGCTCATAGCGTCATCACTACCCTCTGCAGTAGGTGGCATAGGTAAATATATGGGGCATGCTCCACTGTCACAGAACATAAGCAAGTCATAGTACTGCCCCGAGACTGTATTCCCATGAATGCATACGGAGAGGTAAGCATGGCAGATTGAGAGAGTTACGTTTGGGCGGCGGGGAGGGATGTTTAAGAAAGAGTGGGACCGGAGTCCATTTTTATTTTTGGGGAAATGAGGGGCAGGATTAGTGGCAAAATATTTTAGAGGCCTGAACAACAAAAAATGCTGAGGACCGCCCTGCCTGAAAGAGAAAGATGAAAATCTTTAGCAGGGCCTTCCAAAATTAATGTGACACGCACAGAAAAAGACGCCAGATTAGGCTTTACTTGTTAGGGGTAAGGATGAAATGTTACAGCTATGAAGGACAAATACAATGATGCTTTGGGGAAGTAAGATGTGCAATCAGTCCAGATGCTGCCTCCTTTGTCACCAAGTGCTAGCTTCATGTTACATAAAGTCCCTCTCTTGCTGCACACTCTCCAACAGTGAATTGCTGCAAAAATATCTGCCCTTCCATCAGTTAATGGCTTGCAAAATTCATGGAAAAAGTGAAGAGACACAGGAAAAAATCATTTCTCCATTACACAGATCTCTCTGAATTCTGACTACACAGAAAAAAGAGCCAGGTTATTTGATGTAAGAGACATTGATTTTTCCTGTTTATAAAAAGGAAAGAAAAATGTCATCCTTTTAAAAAGCCGTTAACCAAGGATACACACTGCTGAAGGAAGTTTCTTTCACTCATAAAACATTTAGAAAGCTATGTTTACATTGTTATGTTCAGAAGAAAGAAAACTGGTGTTATAATAGGTCGTTTCTTGCTATGAGTAAGTGCAAGTTTTGTGTGTGTGTGAGCATGCGCACATACACATGTGGTTTTCAAGCCTGGGCATGGTAACGGTGGCGTGTGAACACGCATTTCACTGGTGTCAAAACCTCAAACCGAATCACCACAGGAAATGCTGATGCAAAGATTTAAGCAGCAGGGATGACACATTACTAAAAACAAACAACATCAAAAGACAAAAGAAATGCTATCTCCACCCTGACAAAATCTCTCACGTGGCATTCAAATCATGTGATTCCTTCCTAGAAAAGCTAGGTATTTTTTTCAGACAAACTAACCTTCAGAGCTGCTCCGTCAGAAAGGGAAATGCCTAGCCTATCTATAAAATCAAACAGGGAAAGGGAGGTGGGTCAACCTGACACCATAATTTACCTCCCTTATTACTGTACCCTTCAGGATATATTAGTGTCTACCCAAAGCCCATTGGAGTCAATTGCAATGAAAGGGGGCTGTTGGCCCCTTACTGAAACTTAGTATTTTTTTGGTTGGCCTTCTCCCAATACCAGGAAAAAGGGAAAGGGCTGAAGAAGAGTCAGGCTCTTGAGACTGACAGGTCCCCAGGACCACTGGGAAGAGGCCAGTCCTTCAAATCAGCCATATTGACAGGGCTGGTAGGCCAACTAGGGAGTCAAGAGTCCAGGGCCCGAACTCCATGTGAGCTGTGGCTGCCAGAGTAGAACTGGGGAGAGTGCAGCAGCCCAGAGCCAGAGAAGCGTTGGCGCGATAGTGGTGGGGTGAAGTCCCCCACTCTTGCAGCATGGTTGTGTGTGCTGGTTTAGGGAGAGAGGAAAAGACAGGCCTCTTTTCCAAAGTCTGTCGAAAGGGCATTAAGTGCCAGCTGTAATCAAAAGCACCCCTGTATTCACACCCTATACACCACTGTAATAATCTTTGTACTAAATATGCCTTGTGTGGTATCATCTGAAAACTAATAATTACCTGGTCAATAATATCATGGTGAAATGTATGTAGCAACATTATATGTAAAGTTATTAAACCCCCCATATGATGATGATAGCACACATTCAAAACCAGTGAGCCCTGCCTAGGCAAAAGTTGATAAACAAGTCTATCCTAAACAAAGGAATGTGTGTTTACCTCTATTTAGATATAAATAGTAAACAGGGTCCTTGAGCCAGCAAGAGGGGGAAATGACAGGAGACAAGGCAAATCTGCATTTCAGCATACACAAGGGAGAAGAAAGAGTATGGAGTCACCTTAGCCACCACATTCCACGTCGCATTCTTTGTTGCTTGAATAAAGTGTTGAGGGGTAATCCTTAGACAAATTCACTTCAAAGGGTGACTGGACTATAAAAGTGTGGGGCAAAAACCACACTCAAAAATCTCTTCCTATCTCTCTCTCTTTCACCTAAGACGACACAGGAACCAGCCCTTTGACTTTGGGAGGGATCCTGACCTGAGAATTTGGTCAGCAATATTGCTGGGAATATGTGGTAAGGATTTTACCTTGAACCAAGTCTAGTTTTGTTAAAGTTTTAGCTACTGGAAAGCAATGTATCTTTATTTCTCTTGTAATCATTTCTGAAATTAGTCCCTTATATTTGTACTCACTTAAAAGCTCTCTTCATAATTAAATAAACTTGGTTTATTTTTTAATCAAAACTAATCCAGTACTGGGTTTAAATTGAACTGTTTGGGTAACTCTAGTTAAAGTACCAAACTGTTGAATATTGACTGTTTACAAGAGCAATGGATCTTAATACCTGAACTGCCTGGGAGAGGGCTGGACAGTGAAGAACACACGTTTTGGGGGAAAACTCAGGGTGGGGAGTGTGTTGGGACCACCCTGCAAGCAGTAACCAAGGCTGGTAGAAGCCAGAGTGCAACTAGAGTGTGGCTGACATGCTGCTGGGATCAGAGCAGCTGGACACAGACTCTCAGGGTGTGACCAGCTGGTAGGCTGTTTGTGAGTGGCCCAGGTTGGGAGCAACAACAGCAAAGCTTTGTGAGGTACCCAGAGTTATGGGACAGGTGGTGATACAGCCACTCACTGGTCTGGATTGCACTCCAGAATGTGATACAAGCCCCAGAGGGGGACATCGTTGGTTGAGGGGGCATTAAATGTCAGCCCCAGAGTTGGATATAGACATTTGAGAGGGTGTTAAAGTGCCAGCAACAGAGGGGGGATGTGGCTTGAAAGGAGGCCAGAACCGAAGGTGGAGAATGGGTTTGGGCACAAAGTCCAAACCCATCCTAAGGCAGTATCACGCCAACAACCTCACAGCAGCACGTCCAGGTCCAGGAAGATAACACTGGACTCAAATTTCTTGTAACTGAAAAGTTTATTGCACTTTCCAGACTGCTGCATTGAAACTTACCCATGACATTTTCTCCCAGTGCTCACGCTGTGATGTATCCTTGGATTCCCAAAGAAATAGATTTTGATGTAAAATAATTGTATCTATGTTTAAGTGAATTAGAGTGATCACAGGTTAAAAGAGTAACAAGCAAGTTAGGAGTAGCCTGGAGTAAGGGCACCCTCATCCCTGCCCGGAGTTGCCCATGGAGAGACTGAAGAAAACACCCAGAAACCCCTGGCCTCAGTTGTTCCTGTGTGATGCGAGTTCTGTTCACATAGGCCCAGGAAGGAAAGTCAAGGTGACCAGGTACCGGGTGAAGTGAATCGAGGCCGGGACTCAGATTCTTTCATCACTCGATTCAGCCAGGGTAATATATACAAAATGTTCCCCTACTACAGTGGAATGATTCCCTTGCTTACAGTAAAGTTTCCACTGACTTCAGTGGAAGTTGGATGGGGCCCTCAGCCAGCATCCAGAAATGATGTGTAAGATCTAATATAATTCTGGGGCCCTAAATGAGTGTCGGTTTAAGCTTCCCTTTTTGAGGCTGGAATAAAGTATTTTCTATTTCCTAGAGCATCTTGGTGGGTCTTATATTGCTGAAGGCTGACAGTACTGATTTGGGATTTTGGGTCATGCATGCACTCAGAAGGTTGGATGCCTATCGGACCTGTATCTGAATGTCTTGAGTCTGCAAAATTCAGTGTTACCAACTCCCATGATTTCTTTTTACAAGTCATGCAACTAATTGCTGGTCTTGGGGATGGGGTAGATGTGGGAATAGGGGGCACAATTAATTAATTAGAATGTCGGGGAGAAGTTGGAAGGTCCGCACCGTCAGGCAGCCAATGGGAGCTCCTCCAGCACAGGCCAAAATCACCTTATTAGATACATTTGGGAGAACTGACAATACGAATTGTCTCTCTCCCCATCTCACACACACGCACGCACACGCACACTTGGGGTGGACAGGGCAGGTTCAAATATCAAAAGACAGACCAAAACCACAATATAAACTTAAAAAAAAACCCATTTATGAGCTAATCTCCTGATTTTTGAACTTTTGGGGTTGGAAATTAGGACCTGATCTCACAAAAAGTTGCATACACGAGTATATTTAATCTGTTCAGGAATCCCACTGAAGTCAACTGGTCTTTGCATGGGAGTAACTATACTCACAGGTGTAACTGCAGGATCAGATAAGCAGGCTGGAAGTCTCAAGAGAAGATATTTTGATGAAAAGTTAAGCTATCTAAACAGTACATAAGCCTATACTCCTCCATCCAGCCGCAAGTGCACCACAGACCACAGCCTCTCTTTTCCCAGAGGGATACCTACACTTTCCATCATCCCCTTCACCAAATTACCTCCTCCCAACACACCAACTTCCAACTCCACAACTAATAACGTTGGGAAGGGTAGTTTGGGAAAGGGGATCTGCAGGATGGTAACCTGGTGTGTTGAAAGGGGATGGCTGGATTCTAATCCCTGCTCTGCCACTGACCTGCAATGTAAATCATTTCACTTCTCTGTGCCTCTGGTTCCCTGCTTCCTTTGTCTGCTCTATGTGTTTGTACAATGCACAGCACAATGGGTTCCTAGTTTTGTATCCTGGATGTATCTTAGTGCCACTGCATTTGAAATAAATAAATAAATAATAATAATAGTCCAACTCAACTCCAGCACTAGACATGAAAAGACACCTCACAACAATACATACATATATGCATGTTCTCTTTCCTCTCCCCCAAGTCCCTAGTGAAACAAAAGAGAAATGACTGGTTCAAGCTAACATACCCTATTCTACTGAGCTGTTTTTATTTCCCCTGGCTATCTGCACACACAAGAAAATACCAAAGCAGCTTCAAATTATCCACGAATGACTGCAGCAAGGTCTAGAGGGAAGCGTCACTTCTTCATACTGAAAACTGAAAATCCAACAGTGCTGAACATTTGTGATGGTAGCCAGCAAATAGATAAATGTCTGCATACTGAGCACTGGATTGAAAGCCAGCATGGGGAGCATGAGCTGAGCTGCTGGAAGTTGTCAGCTAATATACTGTATAACCACTATGACTACTAATATACTATATTAGCACTCTGTTGTTTGCTGGTTAGCTAATTCACTGTATTACATTATTCCCATGAACTGCTGCTTTTGTTTCTACACAAAACAAAAAGTGATCCTTTTCCCAAAAGTTCAGGGGAGGGAGGAACAATGCCTCAGTAAACTGAAACTACTATAGCTTAAATTTTAAAACAGCCAGCCATACAACAAATTTTAAAAGCTCTCAAGTCTAAAAGTACCCCGTGTGCCAGGCTCAGAGATGTCTGGGCATAAAGAATGGCCATTAAAGCATAAGGAGCACAGTCGTGCATTGCCTGGCGCACAGAAGATCACTGTGTGAATGCAGATAATCATGGCCTAAGTTTGGCTTGTTTTGGAATCAGGGGCTAACTATGTTCTCTGAATTCTTAGCTTTATTTTGGTCTGATGCACCAATACAACCAAATCTCAGAAACAGTTCTCATCCCTCGGTTCCTTTGTGGGACTGGTTGTTTTTACATTTCACACAAAAATCAAAGTTCTCCAAAGGATTTCAAAACTAGTAACATCAAAGTGAACACATGTTGCAGGAAGGTGCAATATATTGTTATCGGAGCAGGCTCTAACAGCAGTGCAAAAACTATGTCTCATGCAGCTTTGTAAGTGCTCTGCATCTTCTATAACAAGTGGATAAATAACCCCTTAAGCCAACTCCTTAACATTACATGTCAAACAGAAACATGTGGAGGGTTAATCAAGTAGCTCACTGTAGTTTCTCTATAGCGTCCAGCTAGCCATTGTGACAACCGATCCTCAGTAGTGCCATATGGCACCTCCCCTCTACGCTCCACAGAACAGATGATGGCTCCACAGCTACAGGTGGCAATGAAACTCTGATGAAAGTAGCTAAGGACACCCCTAGGGGTAGAAGGTGACAACAGGAATAGAATTTCACTGTTTATACTGAAGCCCTGGTTACTACTGTATCAGTTTCAATACTGGATGTTTACCCCCCTACCTTGTATATGATATTGCTAGTGGAAAGCTACATGAGCTAAACTCTTGTCATTCTTATCAACAGCATCTATGCTCCTGCAGCTGCAGAAATTATAACCCTGGATATTATCCTATTACAGCTGCATTCTGATCCCTTCAGTTCTCTCTACTATTTCACGGTAACTCTGGGGATGAATTAATCACTGTTCTCGCAGAACATTTCACAGTTTGAAGATGCACAATTCATACAAGTTTTATTAGTGTGACTGCCTCCTAAAAGCTTGGCATTAAAATAAAAAGAGACCAGGATAAGACTGACAACTTAATAGACAGAAGCATGTTCTAGGGTACTAAAATACCATCAAATATTTACACCATAACAAGAAATGACATTTTAAAAGTGGATAGAGTGGACTTCTTTTAAAATTACATTTAAAATTAGGGTGAGGGGGATAAGAAGACCAAAAATGTATGGGGAAGCGGGAAAGGGGAGGAGGCGATTGGACATAGCACACAAGAGAGTGGAGATAAAGGAAAGAGGGCATGGGTAGACTTTTCCAAGATTGGTGGATTAGGTTTTTTTCTCAACAGCTGTTAAATGAAGTAACGTATTGCCTAATTAGGACTGTAATTCCATCTCAGGGTTTGGATGACAATTGGGGGGAAGGGAGGGAGATTATTTGATCTTAATTCTGGTGGTTTATGACATTGCCAGAAGCCTTCCATGGGACTGCAGACTAATTACCTATAGTTAGAAGAATGTTCTTTTTAACTGAGCTCTCCCATCCGTAGTGACCAAGTCTGTGGCATCAGCACCGTCAGGCTTGAAAGTGAACAGCAGGGATGAAGCAGCAGCAGTGATGCTATTTTGCATGAGAGCTGCACAAAACCGCTTCATGAGTTAGGAGCTAGTCATTTCCATCAAGTCCTCCTTTGTTGACCTAGACACAGGGGCCAGTTCCTCAGCTGCTGTAAATCAGCATAGCGCCACTGAAATCAACAGAGCTATCCCAATTTACATCAGCTGAGGATCTGGCCCAAGATCTAGCACTATTCCAGACATACCTAAACCCAGGGGCACGTGCAGGGGGGGGGAGGGGGGCAAGCAAGGGCATGGCCCTTCCCCTAATAGGTGGGGGCAAAGAACTCCTCCGGGGCTGGGGCAGGAGAGCCAGCTTCTCCGGCTGTGGGGGAGAATCAACGTGATCGGCTGTGCGGGGAGAGCCAGCTCAACCAGCCCCAAGGCAGAGGGGTGGGGTGGGGGGGGGGAAGAGGGAAAGTCCGCTCCTCTGGCCACAGGGGGCACAGAAAGTGCCCCTCCAAAAGTGGGAAAAAATTTTTCCTGTGCATGCCCCTGCTCTATAAAGTTTAAAGCAAAGCAATCTCTCACCTCAACTCTCCCTCCCCTGCACCTGCATAAAAACCATGTGAAGAACCAAACTCACGAGGGAAAGGCTTTGGACATGCACCATGTTAACTCACCTGAAACAGTCCCATGTCTTACTTAATATGGCTTTGAAGCTGGTCACTAGAGCTGTATACAGGATAGAAATCCCATTTCATACATACATTATTTCAAGATTTTGCTTCACTCTGAATTGGAACAAAAATTCCCCATAAATGAAAATTCTAAAAAAAAACCAAAAAAACAACCAACCAACCAAAAAAACCAACCCTGTTTCACGTCAACTGAAATATTTCAACTTTTTCAAAACAAAATATTGAAATAGGATTGAAATGGGATGTTTCAACATTTTTGGAACTTTTCCCACTAGTTTTTCTTCAAAACCAAATGTTGGTGAAACTGACATAACTGCACAGCACAGTTCAGTTTTTGATGGCCTGGCATTCTATGATAGAAAACAGTTCCCTCAAAGATTTTCCCACCAGCTCTATTGGTCACCCATAATGCACTAAGTAAAAATCATGGATGAAAGGGGTAGCCAGAATGGTGTGCAAATAAATAGATTAAAAACATCTGAAAAATTGTACTAGGTTTAGGATGGGGGTAACGGAGAGAGGAAAGGCCAACTGTTGACGTGAACAGAAAGGTTCAGCACAAGTTTCCAGCCTTATTCCAGCTCTTTAGGCTGTTTTTCTCCATGTAAGTTATGAAAGATTGCATCACTGACTGAATCACTGGCAGGACATGCTGATGATGACAGAGAAAGTGATAGGGAATGATGCCCTGGATCAGTGTTTCTCAACCTTTCAAGTAGCAAGTACCCCCAACTTCTGAAAATTTTAATAAATACCTCAACACACAATTTTCCATGGGATTTTATATTTACAGACTAATGTGAGCCATATGTTGGAAAAAGGGCCGAGTATATAAGGCCACGTAGGACGGATGTCAGATCTAGTGTGGGTAGGGTTACCACCTTTACACCAGGGGTGCACAACTCAAGTATGTACCTGGGGTAGAGGTGATGTTGGCCAAAGCTAGGAGGCGTTGAGCGGTATGCCAATGCTGGGGAACAAAGCACCACACAAAAATTGTTGCCATAGATTTAAGAGGAGGAAGGGGTGAGAGAGAGACAGGGAAGGAGGGTGAGAGTGAGACAGGAAAAGAGGGTAACTGGTAAAATCTGGGGCTGTCATAGTTATCAGTTTCACTGCTCAGCCAGAGCAGTGAAATTGACAAGTTTTCTGGGCACTGGGCTTTGAGCCAGGGAGGTGGACTGTCACCTGGGCAAGTTGCAGGCGGCTGCCGCCCACCTCCCAGCTAGGAGCTGGGACCCGGCAGGAAGCAGGGGGGCTGCTGCCTGCCTTCCCCAGAAGCTGGAGGCTGCTGCCTACCTCCCAGCTGGGAGCTGGGACCTGGCAGGAAGCAGGGGGCTGCGGCCCGCCTTCCCCAGAAGCTGGCAGCTACCGCTGGCCTCCCAGCTGGGAGTTGTGACAGACCGGGAAGCGGGCAGCTGCAGTCCAGCTTCCTGGGACTGTGGCCACTGCTGCCTGCCTCCCAGCTGGGAGCTGTGACTGGGCGGGAAGCGAGGGCTGCCGCCCGCCTTCCCCAGAAGCCGGGGGCTGCCGCCTACCTTCCCTTCACTGGTTTTCCCCGGGTACCCCCTGCCTGTGTCTCACGTACCCCTGGGGGTATCCGTACCACAGGTTGAGAAACTATGCCCTAGAGAACAAAACCAAACTCCAGTGACTTCTGCGAGGCAGCGCTTTGAGAGCGAGTCATCCCAGATAGGAATGCCATCTCCCTCTAGACCTACCCAATCAGCCAACGCCAGAATCATCCAGCAGCATTGAAAAAAAACAAAAACAAAACCACACACACACACACACACACACACACACACACACGCACGCTCTGTGTAAAATATCTGATAAGAGCTGAAGGAGTGTTGAGTGCTATGGATGCAAAACATAAGCAAAGGGGAAACTGTGACTGATAAACTGGCCTAGAGGAGAGCTGGCACTACAGGAAAGCAGCAATGGATGATGGCAGATACTTTTCAGACCCTGGACACAAATCTAGCACCTCCAATCAATCAGAGTAATGAAAGTAAATACATTGTTAACACTTCAGCTGGAGCTCTTCAAGAAAGACAAATTCAAAAAAATCTGGGGCCATGAATTCACCCACTCTCTTGAGCCTACAGCAGCAAGCCCAAGTGTCTAACTTTCTCTTCCCATCACAACTGTCCCCAGAACTGCTCTACCATGTCAGTCTGGGGAATGACTGTCCAGAGCTGGTTGGTCGGTGCGTGCGTGCGTGCATTTACAGAGGGAATTAGGGAGAAAGCAGATGAAGATTTTGCGTTAAATAGGAAAAGGGGGAACCTATGATGGATCCATCCAGGCCCCTGGTAAGGAGGGAATAGAGATTCTATCACCCTAAGAGGCTTAAGGTATTCTCCCTCCAAAGTTCTCATTCGTTACATACTGGGGAGACAATGTTGCTGGAACATGAGTAAAAATTTTGCAAGTGAGGTGGAACCATGCTGGATAAGATAGGCCTTTCTAGCAGATCCTTTTATACTCGCTCCTTCAGAGATTGAAATTCATCCCTGTGCAGGGGACCAGCCAAGATCTAGACACCAACTAAGTCCCATTTAAGCCTTAAAATGGGATACAAGTGGTGTCCAAGCTCTGTGTTGACTTCTACCCATCCATTCCTAAAAGTGACACTCAGACTTCCTCTCACCAGTGTCAGATTTCATCAAGAACAAATCAAACCTACTTATTAAAAGAGAAGAATGCCCACTGTGACAGTTGAAGGTTATTTCCCCTTCGTATTTCCATTTGTTTTAGAGACTTCCTCTCTAGGATTCTAGGTCTAACAATTACGAGTCAAAACGAGAGATTTATTCACTTGTATTTATTCAACAGTTTTGCTCACAGTGGTAGATGTCCTCGTGAGATCTACATCTTGTTTTTTGAGGGCCCTGGGGGACAGCAGTTGAAAAATCTTACTCCAGCATATGTCTGTACAAAATAAACCATGTAGAGCAAGCGGTTCAAATTATAGGAGCAAAAATACTGAGCAGATGCAATATGTAACACTTATACTATATTTTAAGAACTATAGTAAAACAAACTTAAAACAACACAAACTTCTAAGGGCATCAGGAGGGGAACACAGTCTTGTGAAGTTTTAAGTACATTTGAGGACAAAAACTGTGAAGCTTGGGCATTTTTCTTTTATCTTTTTCTAATACGCTGGCACTGGTGGAATCATGGGACCCTTTGAGCTAAAAGAGGCCAGCATTTTCAAACGTGACTAGTGCGTTGGGGGCCCTCAACTGGAGACAAATTAAAAGGGCCTCTGATTTTCAAAATGTCACTTTGACATTTTGCTGGCTTAGAGGCCTCAGCAAATGGAAACTTAAGCTGCAGCACATCTTGGAGTCAAGACATTTTCATAAAGGTTTACATTAAAAAAAATATAGGACCCTATTGTGCCTGTACACACTCTCTCATGGATTTCAGTGGAATCTGCATGTGCCCACACAAGGATAAAACTTGACCCATACACCGGAATGTTTACGTTCATACAGATAACAACCATTGTCTCTTATGTTGGAGAAATTGCCACCACTTGACAGTAATTTGAAATTTTCCACACCTGTAGGCAATAGTTTTCCATAACAAACGTCAACTCCAGTTGATATATCGGACTCTCTATACTTCTACTGGCAAAGAGGGGCCGCAATTTATACACCTATTTAAAACTACATGCCCTTCCCTGGGGGGGGAAAGGACCAGGGGAAAAGCAGCCTTAATTTGCGGTCAGGGAGCTGCAAAGGCTGCCCAAGAGAAGCTCTGAATCTGGGTGTCTTCCATGTGTTGCACACAGACCCCTGGAGGAGCAAGGGTTATAGGCACTAGGGAAGACTGGAACTGGACTGACATACCTTTGTTGAACATTTCTCACTGTTCTGATCCCATCAAAGACTAATTCAGCCTCCTTCTAAGAACTGACTAGTGGGTTGGGTGATGGATGTGGAACCTGCTATGTAATACTCTAAGAGAACTGAGAAGTAATAAGTTTAGGAATAGAGTAAGTGACCCGGCCAGTGAGATGAAGTTATTGTATATTGGGTTATAAGACTTTCCTGAATGAATGTACTTAGCTAGCGTACTAGGGGGCTGTGGAAAACACAGGCAGTAGAACAACACAACACAAGAGATATAGGTAAGCAACCTCCCAGCAAACATTGGGAGCAATTCCAGGGCAATGACATACTTCAGGCCACAGGGCAAAGTGACACAGCTGTTCTGTCAATGTTGGGAATTTCAAAGGGCTATGATAAGTTAAAAAGCTCCACTCAGGAGGGGAGTGGGAAAGGTGTCAGTTGTCTGGGGCTGTGCTGGAGGACAGGCTGACTGACACAGAGAGATGCTCTGAGGAGGGAGTATGAAGGAACTGGGCCTTCCCCAGATCCAAAGAATGGGGAGCCTTAGGGAAGAAGCAGGTATGCATATAGACTGGTTTATTGTTTTAAGATCTATTTCTTCTTAAATGCTTTGGTTTTAAATACATGATACTCCACTTTAAGAAGGCTGCCTGATTACGGGATCATTGCTCCTGGATGGAACAGAACTGCAGGCACTGAAGATAGGTTAGATCTGCTGAGGTAATCAGTTGACCACAGGAGACCGAAGCCCAGGGGCTGCTCTGAGCTAGGAGAATTGTGTGATTTCACCCCAAGAGAGAGGTGACAGCTCGAGGCCTGAGAAGGTACCCTTAGAGAGACCAGGAGGGATGAGAGGTGCAGTTAGCCCACTAACTGTGACAACTCAATCCACCTCCAATTGAAGTCAAAGACTCCCACTGAATTCCATGGGGGGGTTAGAAATGGACGCACACCGCAAAACTCATATCTGGACACTCCCGAAGTTCACAGGAATTCATATCAATCGCTTCCGTGAGTCAATTTCCCTTTGATTTATGCAGTACACGTATGAGCATGTATATTAGGCAGCCACTCTTAAATTCAACTTTGTTTTTTTAATTGGTGTGGCTATTTGTAGGCTGCACAGATGTATACATTTAAAATCCATTGTTGTGTTCGAGTCGGGTTACTCCAAAAACAGCTTCAAACAACAGAGAGAGAGGAAAATGGCATTTGAATCTCCTTTTGACAAAAAGAAATTTAAGTGAGTCAGGGCACAATTTCTTGTTTCAAAAGAAAACTGCAATATCCATGTTTTAAAGGTGGCTATTGCTTGTGTATTGTAACTCATAAGGATTTTTACTACCAACTGCACACTGAAGAAACTATCTAAATACATTTTACACTGTGAAGTGATGATTCTGTTTAGTCCCTGAATGTTTATTTGGTTAAGTAAACTTCCTCTCCTCTAAAGGTTCTTTGGACTGAAGCAGCCAAAAATAAAATAATTTTGTGTTGCCGATGGCAGACAGTTCCCTTTGAAACATGCTGAAAATAGGATTGAGTTGTCTTTTAGTACAACAGGCAAGTCTTTCACCTCCTTGTTTATGGTTCTAATCCCACCACAAGATTCCAACCAACCAACGTTTCACTTTGGCCTGCCCACAGATCAAATCAGCCTATACAAATTACAATTCAAAGTCTCAGTTCTTGCTCTCAACAAACCAGTGTGAATTAGCATACCTTTTTTTGTGGGGGATGGAAGATGGGACAGGAAGCAGACTTTTAAAAAATGTCTTTGTGCTACTTTGATAATATTAGTATGTCAGTTTGGACTGATAATGATACTGGTATGTAAATGCATGTAGAGCTATGGGATAAATGCACTGTTGTACACTGGAATAGCAAAAAAAAATAAATTCACTTAGCCAAAATCACCCTACAGTCACTGCTAAAACTATGGTTAAGCCTGATACACCTTTTCTTGGGCTGGTAAATATAAAGATTTTAAAGGTTTAAAGGTTGAAGGTTATTTTCTGTGCTTCCACAGCACACATTTTCACACCTACGTTAGTCTTAAGACAATGTCACCATGGAAAAAATATACAGGAGCTTTGCTGTTTAAAATACTAAGGGTTTTAAGCCAAATAGTGTGTCTCTCTCTGTTAAGGTTCTCTGCTTTGCATGAATTCATACTCTGTTCTACACCTTCATTTCACTCAAAGAGCAAACGAAAATAAAGTACAATTATTTTATAAGCTAAACCAACTGTACTGATATTCATTTGGTAGAATCTTAACCATGCATAAAAACAGCAAACCTCAGTATTGTACAGCTGATCTTTTAGTACTGGTATAAACACCCTTGAATTCAGTGGTGTTACAACAGAGATGCATTTGGCCTTATTTGTCTAAAAATAAAGAAAACCAGACAAGTTTTTTCTAAGTCAGGAGTTACTGCATATACCACTGCAAGCCGCTTCAAGTTCAGCAGAAATTCACTAAGCCTTACATGAACCAACCCTTGCAGAGGTCATTGACCGGCAATTACTTTGGGTAATTCTGGAACAGACCCAACAAGGGAGGGAGAGAGAGTGTGTATCTGTATTCTGCAATCACAGGCGTGTAATGTATAGACAAGAAAGAAGGAAAGGGAAAAATAAACTATCAACACCTCAGAGTCAGCAGCATCGCAATAAAAATATTAAAAAAAGAATCAACTAAATTGCAGATTGAATAGATTCAAGGGGGGTTGGTAACCATGGGAGGGATTAGTATTATTTTTGTGTAAATCTGCAATTACATATTAAAAAAACCAAGGGATTTATAAAAGCCCAAACATGCTACTACCTACCACGTCACACAGCAAAATCCTTGTTTATCAACTGGCTATTCATTAACCCATTAAATGAATGTGTAGACTCTTTGGATTATATTTCATTTTATGTTTTACAATGGGAAACCCATTTTGTTAGATGATTTGTCTATTGTTCAGTTCTACCTAGTTAAATTAAAACAAATCAAACAAAACAAAATGAAAAGCCAACATTCAACTGCAGAATAGAGCGTTTTCTTAACCTAATTCCTTTCACAAGATACTCCAACCATAACCTGTTCATGGAAGGTTACGTTAGACAAATACCATGGCTGGGTTTGAAAAGGAACTGGGTAACTTTATGTGACATGCAACCAAGATGTGTCCAAAAGGAAAAGAAGATCTCATGGTCTATCATTCCTATCTCTATTCCTTCTCCCCATCTCTATTTTCATGGGCCTAAACCACTATCTACTCCATTGGCAGCTCTGTCCCTCATAAACAGCTAGAAGGAAACTTCACTGAATTTCTTCTGAAGTGATGAAATCACAGCCCAGCAGAGCGACATGATAGAATGCACAGCAATGCAATCATTCTCTCTCTCACTCACACACCACACACACATGCATGCAACCCGTAGAGTATGACCGTGAAAAAGTAAGGTTTTTAAACTGGAAAAAAATATAAAGAAATTTAAAGAGCAAAAATCTCCAACCAGTAGGTCAAAGCAGAAAGGAATACTGGGATTATTGCATTTGAGATTGATGTTTGATTTTAACAAATATTAGAAATGCCGCAATTTAACTATAACATTCCATCAATATTGTTTTCAGTATAGGGCAGTATATTCACAAATGCGTAATTGTCAGTTCTGTTCTTTATTTTTCTGAGAATATAATTAAGACTTTCTGCGCAGTTCGTGTCTTTGGATTGCCACTGAGGATACAAATGTTTTCCAGGTAACACTCTTTTCTTATTAGAGGGTCCCACTGCCTTCAGTGGAAGTGCTCATGTGCGTAAAATTAAGCACATGTATAAGTGTCTGCAAGATTTAGAGTCCAGGTTTGGAATCCCACGGACTGAGAACAACAGTCCAAAATTGGACCATGGCTGGCACTTTAAAACAAACAAGCAAACAAAAATGCACAACCCCAAACCTCCCAGCTGTAAGAATATAAATGTGATCCTTGAAAGCTAACTTTTGTTGTTGTTGATTGTACAAATAGTTAAAACTGTTTAATTAGAAAATATATTACTTTAAAATTAAATGGACACACTGGATATGGTTCAGAATGAAACAAAACATTAAAGCAGATTCTAAACAGAAATCATATTTTCCATCACAACTGTGTGTTCTATTTACAGTCAGCATGCTGCTCACACTGTGCCCAAAGTGTTCACAAGACCTTACATGGTGTTCCATAACTCACTGTTAATCCCCAAAGCCTGAGACTGAAGCAAACGTAAGGAAAGTCAAGAATTAACTTGAGTAACATTATGGCTCTGATCCTGAAAACACAATCACGTATGCTTAATTTTACTCATATGAGTAAACTCAATGAGTTCTATGGGTCACCCTGCATACCTAAAGTCCAGAATAGCTAATCTCCAATATAAATAAGTCTTAAAATGAAGAAACTACTGCGAATTCTATCTTTGCCACCCTCATGACATACTCGGGATATAAAATACTAAACGGTTAAACAGTTAACCGATAGGTATTAGTCTTACTGTTAAGACTAATGCTTATCGGTTAACCAGCGGCACGGGCTCTCAGTCTCCATGGTGACAGTGTCAAGCCGTGGCGGAGGCAGCTGCGCTGCTGCTGCCGCCCAGGAAGACCGAGGCCCTGGTGCAGATGCTGCAGAGCACCCCACTGTGGAACACAGGTCTGCGACAGGGATCCCACATGGAGATGAGGTAGGGGCACTTCCCGGGGCAAGAGGAGGGAGAAAGGTGGGGGGATGGATACAAAATTATATTGGTTAACTGATATCATTTTACTAGTTTAAACCGTTACCTTTTCTAACTGATATTTACATCCCTATCTCAAACACTACAGATTATGAGAGTGTTGGGAAATTACCCTATCATATTGTAACAAGGGTACTATGTATCCCTGTGTGAGCTAACACAGGCATCTGAATGGAAAACCTTGGCAGGGTAAAAAGAGTACAACTAAAAAAAAAAAAAAAAAAAAAAAAAAAAAAAAAAAAGGTACACACACATTTCTCTCTCGTCATTGATCTTTCCAATTCACTCTGCCCATCTGGCCAGATTTTGCAGTCCTGATTCAGGCAAGGCTCTAATCCCACTGACTTCAACAGGAATTATGACTAAGTAAGGACGAAAGGGTTTGGGCCATAATGACAAAGACATACTAATAACACGTGGAATCTAAACCCAGACAAGGAGAGAAGAGCGAAGCTATGTTTGTAAGAATATTATCTTCAATTTCCCATTTTTTCCTTGACCAAAGAGTAGATGGTAACTTTATACTAGACTGGAACTCATCTGGAAAAAGGATATTCTGCTCTAACACAGCCCAATTGATTTTATACACAGCCTCATATAACTCTAGGTAATTAACTCCCATGTCATTAGTCTCTTGCCTTTTCTTATGGCAAGCTCTCTCCCCCATCTTCCAGGGCATACGGCTGCTTTTGCTTTTGGGAGAATTCTAATTGCCCTTGTTAAACCAAAGGTGTAAACATACCATTCCTGTAGCTCTCCTATTATATTCAACAGTTGCAAAAAGTGCTATGGAGCACCAGGGATTCTTCTTAAAGAATCATGTCTGCACATATAGACATGATATACTGTTTGATTTAGTCTTGTGGCCCCAAGGTTCATGAGAGGCAAAGATTATAGCCTCCTGGAGTCTGTTCACGTTCCAGGGGCATGCCTTGTGAAACATCAGGGAGTAATTTGCTGATCAAAGAGTGTAGTTTTACAGCAGGCCAGTCATAAATTTCCTATATGTCCACTGCTGGAATCTGCTAGGCTTTGCAGAAATCACTCATCTCTAGTTTACCAAGATACATACAGTATATAAAGCCAGTGAATCCAATGAAATGACAAACACATATATTAATAAACAGGAGAGAGTGAAACTGCCTGTGCACTTGACAATACATAGTATCTAAAGTACAGAAGCTGGAAAAAATATAGACAAATATTTTTCTCTCTAATCTTTTTCAGTTCTAGTTATTTTAGGTGCCACTTTTAACAATAGTACAGTAGGTAAAAAAAAACAAAACAGAAGTGTTATTTTTACATTGCTCATTTCCCGCTAACTAACATTATTTCTCTAGCTATGCTATCATCTTAAATGCTGGTGCACAGGCAAAGATGTTTGGGTTTGATAACAACCCAAGGAAAATAGCAAACCAGTTGAGAATAAAAGTACACAAGAAGCCCAGATCATTCTTTTCTACAATAAAACCCATGGAGGGGGACCCTGGGAGAGGAAATTTCTGAGAGGTTCTTCCCAGCCACCTCTAATAATTCCATGGGGCAGGGCTTGTTGGTTTGCCCTGTCCTCAAATGGGGAACGTTGTGGAACTTGGCCCAAACCTGGTCATCCAAGGATGCAGGGGAAGCCAGGGCCACCTGAGCAGAGGATGGTTCTAATCTTCAGCTTTCAGGGTGTGTTGTCAGGACTGCAGTTGTGGATGAGACACAGCCCCCATGATCCAACCCCCAGCCCATCCACTCCATTCAGTCTCCTTCCTTCTGCAAGGAACTATGGCACATCTATGGGGTCAGGATGAGGCAACTGATAGTGAATAAGTCAGTGATTTCCACATGGAGGGTACCTTCCACCTGTGACTCTTGAGAGGGTGATCAGGACCTAAATTATTATTGTTATTGCAGCCACTCTTTATGGGCCCAATCCTGCAACGGGCTGATTGCCCCCAACTCCTCATTAAAGTCAATGACAGTAGAGGGCACTCACTCCCTCACAAAAGCCACCCAGCACTTTGCAGCATTGAGCTCTATATTCTTCATATAATTCTACAGCCAAGAATAACGTGCCAGATCCTAAGCTAGGGCAAGTCAGCACAGCTCCTAGGAAGACACTGTTGAAGGATCTGGTCAATAACTTCTTGCTGCATTCCCACTAAGATGATACCCACAGTGGATTTACATCAAATCTTCAAACTTCTACTTGCCTAGGATGAGTAAAATGACATTTGTTATTTTCTCCTCATTATAGTAATGAATGCTCATTGTTACCTATGAGTTATTGTGCCTGAGCTGTTAAATTTCCATGGCAATCTTGAAAAGCTAATTTACATGCATAAATATTTACACAGTCCATGAAAGATAATTCATGTATAAATTGCATGTAGTAGAGATACAGTAAAAACAATATTCTTCTTTCTTAAATTGGTCTTGAAGCTGCAGAAGGCAGGACTTGCTAAAATATTACAAGAGGGGTCCCCGTTTATTCTTTCACACCTTAAACCATGCATCTTTGCTGCTCTTTTATTGCAATGCAGTTATTCTTGGCTATGCTCCACCATATTATTAGCATGACAGAAGGAAAACAGAGAGATAAAGACACACCTTGTTACTTGGCAGGGTCAGGAACTGTTTTAGCAACAAAAGAAAAATAACCAACACAAGCACATGGTGTTTGATGAGGCTTTGAAACATACATGTTTTCAGACCACCTAGTACCTGTTATTACCGCTACAAGACAACATACAAAAGGACTTAAGAAAAAGTTATTTGAGCCCTTCAGGGACATGCATTCCCCTCCCATCTTGCCATCTTGGAGGAGGGGGAGGAAATGGAAAGGGAATGCAAACTGTCAGGCTTTTCCTTCAACTTCCTGCCTCAGCTCTCTCCCAAAAAGAATTCAAAGACAAGTAATAAAACAATTGTCTTTCATATAATTAGACTGTCTCCTATACCTGTTAGACAAGGTATGTCCAAGAGAAAAGACAATGAAGAGAACAAAACAACTCCCCACCACCCCACACAAATTGTTGCCAGCTTTTCACTTCCAGTAAAACCACATTACAAGTTGTTCCAAGGGGAAGACAGATTAAAGAGCCTGGAAGAACAGCATGTTTGTTTTTTTAAAAAGAAACAAGTGACAAACAAACTTTGGTGCTTCTGAGATCTTGAAAGCAAAACCCAGAGGGTCTAACTGAGTAGCTCTCAACCTTTCCAGACTACTGTACCCCTTTCAGTAGTCTGATTTATCTTGCATACCCCAAAGTTTCACCTCACTTAAAAACTACTTGCTCACAAAATCAGACAAAAATACAAGTGTGCCTCAGCATGCTATTATTGAAAAATTGCTTACTTTCTCATTTTTACCATATAATTATAAAAAATCAATTGGAATATAAATATTGTACTTACATTTCCATGTATAGAATATAGAGCAGTATAAACAGTAATTGTCTGTATGAAATTTTAGTTTGTACTGATTTCACTAGTGCTTTTTATGTAGCCTGTTGTAAAAGTGGGCAAATACCCAGATTAGTTGATGTACCCCCTGAAAGACCTCTGCATACCCCCAGGAGTACGCATACCCTTAGTTGAAAACCACTGGTCTAATTGAAGAGATACTGCAGTTGTACTTGTTTCTGTTATTATACAACTTGAGTTAATGTTGGTTATATATTTTATATGACTAATATGAGGTGACAGGTCCAAAAGACTGATTAAAGTGAGGGATCAAAGCGGAAGATCAAACATAGTTATCTGAGATCCAAGTAGACTTATTCCATTCTGAATCTGAATTATGCTCTATGGCATTTGAGCGTCAGCATTGGCACTTTTTTCCATTTTTTGAGAGTACAAGATTTGGTTTTCAGACACTGTGTCTTGAATTCGCCTAATTGCAAAGGATAGCAAAAAAACATCCCTTGCCGGGTCACTGCTCAGTATTTTGAAGCACAAATATTCACTTGGAACATTTAATTTAAAAGATGCTGTTTCCTAAACTAAGGGATATGCACAATTGCTACACTTGGTTACCAGTGAACATCTAGTGGTTAAATGAGACGATGCAGCATCAATATATTCTCTGTATCAATACAAACTATACATGCACATATTTAAATCACATTTCTTGATTCAACTGCAAATTGCACACTCTTTGCATGTAATAAAGGGGCTGAAAAAGTGGCATGCACGAAGGAACAAATCTTAAGCCTAATGTGTGCCCGAGTAGTAGGGCCAGGTCCTGGACAGATTGTGGAATGGAAAGTGGAAGGAATTCTCTCCCTTCCTAACCCAGGCCACAAAGCAACCCTGGCTGAAGTAGGCTCTTCATGGTTCATTTTGAGGCACCTACCTTCCAAAAGAGGATGGGAGGAGCCATGAAATGGTATCATTCTATAGTCCCTCACCTCCCCCAGCCTACTCAACTCTAGTCCACTCCTGGCATGTTCACAGATAGGGGGGCCCTGTGAAGCTAAGCTGTGCATCACACAGGGACTTGTGTGTGGCCCTCTGAAGTCTGTCCTGATCCCCTAGTGATACGTCCGCATCTCTGAAGGAGGGTATGGATTTAGGCCTAATGCAGGCATGTGCTAGCACAGTACTGCCCAACATGCAGCCTGCGAGTCAAACACAGCCCACAAATCTTAAGGAAGGATTGTGCTTTTAAGGCACAGCCAGGCAGAGGGAGGTCATATTATATAGGAGATCCCAGGAGACATACTGGCTGATCCAGAATTGAAGTCAAGAGAACTACACATCCATAAGTAAAGCAAATCAAGATCTGGCCCACAAACAATCAGTAGCACACAATAAATTTACTGAGTTACCAAATGCATCACTGACATACAAGATACACCACAACATCTCACGATTTTGCAGTAAATCTTAGATTACTGACCACCTAGAATTTACTGTCACCATAGTACAGCCAGTGGAGGCTAACAAGAAGAGGACCCTTCCATTGCAGAGGCTTCAGTGCAACATTGCATTCTCATGGACAGCATACTGACCTGAGGCGTACTTTTTCTGTAATACTTCAGAACAGTTCAGCACATCCTGAAATGCCACATTGAAACCCCAACAACACAACTGCCCATGCTAAACAGAAACTATGCTATTTAACTATTGTTGACAGAGCCAGAGCCATACCAGGTGGATAACATTTTTTTCTCATCATGACCATACAGAATACCCACTCCACTCACTCCCATAAGAAGGACTTACCGTATTTCCCCATGTATAAGACGCACCTTTTTTCGAAAAAATTTGGGGTCTAAAAACTGGGTGCGTCTTATACAGTGGTTTTAGATTTTTTTACCGTAATACATTTTTTTCAAATTTCGGGCCCCAAAAATAAGGTGTGTCTTATACATGGGAGCGTCTTCTACATGGGGAAATACGGGTACATATAGTACATTTAAAAGAAAAAACGAATAATAGCTTAAATAGACAGCTGTTAACCTTCTCCACTCTGTACTTGGAAAACATGCTACCTTACCTAACTTTGCATGAGAAAACCCTATGAAAAGCTCTCAACAAATGAAACAAATAAAAAAAACCTCTCCTGACTTACAGCTAACATTTGGTACAATGTTTTATGAAACTGTGGTACCCCTCCTTACCACCACCAACAGGTGTTACCTCTCAAAACCAAATTCTATCACTTTAAATCTTTCAGAGGGGGATACAAACTGCTCTAGGCCAGGGGTTTTCAACTTTTTTTCATTTGCAGATCCCTCTGGGAATTTCGAATGGAGGTGTGGACCTCTTTGGGAATTTATTGTCTATATATATAGTTGAATTCTGTTCAGTCAGTTTTCAGTCTAAGTCTTTCAAAGACCCCTTAGACATAGTCTGCAGACCCAGACCACAGGTTGAGAACCACTGTTCTAGGATACCAGCATTTACACTGGGGAGTAAGGGCAGCTAGGGGATGGAGATCTGCATTCCGATACGAAGAATGGCTCTAACAAGCTTTAAATAAATCCTGGATTTGTGAACTAGGTCTGTAGAAATGTTGCAGGTTTGGTTAACTTCACTATACATTTGATACTATAATCCAATTACACTATATGTTCTCCAGCACATCAGTCATGTTATTTTTTTCTAAAATTACTGTACGCTCTCATCCTATGAATGAAAATATCTGCTCTAAACTCTGCATGCAATGCTAACAATGAATCCCTTTCACATATGTAACAAAGTGTTTGCAGGGGGGCAGGGATGTTACTGCGATTCATTGTTTTTGTATCACAATAATGGGTTTTAAAATAGCTTACTGGTAGCAGATCACCCCTATGGACTCAGTGCAGCTGATGCTAGAGCAATCAAAGTTCATTCCTTTTGCTGCTATTCTTAAAGAACCTTAGCACCTCTGGGCCTGACATTGGTATTTTTTCTAATACTTAAGGAAATGACTCTCCAGTTTAATGTGGAGTTTGACACTTTCTTGCTCTTTCTCTCCCTGTACTACCATTCTTCATACATAGATTATACAGGGCTTGAATAGTATTTATATTAACAAGGGGGAGACACTCATCTTTACAGCCCTGCAAATCCACAGACCCATTTCTGCAAATTGCAGCTCAGATGCGGATACAAATGTTGTATCTGGGCAGGGCTCTGCAGCACACACTCACCCGACTGGAGCTGCTGTCACCCAGCCCTCAGGCTCCAACTCAGCTCTCTGAATTACACGGCAGCCGGCTTGAAGGAAGTAAACAACAACTCCCAGAAGGGAGCATGCCCATGTGCTCCTGAACAGTGCACCAAGCACCATTTTGAAACAGGCATCTTCACTTTCAACTAGCAGGTGGCAATGGCAGGTGCTGTGAGCTGTGTTTTTGTCACTGCTATCTGTCCCAGCCAGGTCTGTATGCGTTAGAGCCACCACGGCTGCGTGGGTGTCCAAGCCACCCACTGGGAGGGCAGCACTGCACATGACGGCCCAGGATGTAGCCTCCTTGCCCGGAGTGGGGAAGGAGATACAGCGGGGGTGGAGCAGGCAATGGGGCAAGAGGTCTCTGGGGAGAAGCAGGGGTGATTGGGGCGTGGCAGAGGTCTGCGTCACTGATGCGCGGTAACGAGTGGAGCTGTTAGTAGAGCCCTGCAAATCCATGGATATTCACAGACAAATTTTGCAGATCGTGGATCAAATGTGGATACAAATTTTGTATCCACGCAGGGCTCTGCTCATCTGCTGTCCTCACCAGTTAGAGAACTAGATGTCCTGTATGCTTAGTAAGCGGATATGGACAGTAATTTGGCCAAGGCTAATAGTTACTGAAAGAAGCTGTTAACAGAACTGTGGGACAGCTTGGGTAAAACAACCTGTGGTCATCAGAAAAACAGCACCAGAGGCAGCCTTAGGAAAGAAGGCTTGATTCTCCACTACCCTGCACTTTGTGCAGGCCTTTACACCTATGCAAAGTGAGCATAATCCTGATTTAGCAGTGTTTTACACTCACTTTGCACAGCAGAGGTGTAGAGGACTATACATGGTGCCAAGCAATGGAGAACCACACTCAAAAAAGCATGGACATATCTGTGGGTGCACAGAGTATTCCAGATCCTTAGACAATATATTGTAACAAGGGAAGTGTGTGCAAGAGGATTTGTTTATTTATCTTCATATAGCTGTGCAGGAAGTTCATTAACAACCTGTCATTCACAGCATGCATGCACTCCTGCAAGCTAAGTGATAAGGCTAAACAGACTGCAAATCCACTGGACAACAGGTGGAGTCAATGCTTGGAATAGAAAGTGACAAATGTGATCTGCCCACTGTACATTCTGGGCTACTTAAACATTCACCTTTGTACCTCATTGATGCCATTGGACTCAACAAGTGCTGATAAGCCCTCTGTGTTGTATTCTTGACTGAGAAGCAAGAGTTAAATGTCCAGGGCTGATTATCATCGGAAGTTAATCTAACTGAGCAAGGATTAGTCTGTGATGCACTTTAGCACTTTCCAACAAGTACATGACTGGAGACGGGAATTTAAACCTTTCCATTAATACATACCACAGTGCCTGATTCTAAGCTTAATGAAGTCAGTTTTACAGCAGCATAACTCCACTGACTTCAAGAGCACTAGTATGAGTGAGAGGAGATTCTTTCCCACTAGCTTCCCCAACTGCTGAATGAGCCTATTGCTAGCATAATTTTTTTCCATTTTGTTGGCCCACGCTTCAGTTTCCCGGGAAGTGTAGGCTTGTCTATACACTCTAGTCTTTCTCACTTCCTTCCAGAGTCTCATTACTCACATGTATGCTCTAGATTAGAAACCATTTAGACCGTACTCTCTGAGTGTAACCGTGCGTGTGCATGTTCAATGTAAATGCCTAAACTGGAAATGGAAAGTCAGCAAAATGGAAAACTAAAAAATACATTAGCAACGGGCTCATTCAACACTTTGGGGTACAAGTTTTCAAAGACAGTCATCTACATCATACTCATAAAGTGAGTATATATTTGGGGGTATTTGAACAACTAACTGTGCGTGCAAAATACACAAGTGTGCATATGACTCTGTTCTGCAGGCAAAATTACATGTGCACATTTTGCAAATGTTACCTGTTTTTAAAAATGTGTGACTTGATTTTCAGAATTGCTAAGCACTCAACTCCCACTGAATCCACTACTGGCTCTATTTATCAGCCATCTCAAGGCACAGAAGTTGAGGGCACTCAGCATTTCACAAGACTGGGTTCTATGTAAATCAAATCACTTTCCTTTCAGTCCTGGAATTTAATCATCCTGAGATTAGTGAGAATTATTTAGTGTAATTTGTTTGTTTCCTCAGCCATTTGTGGCTCTCTGGCCTTCCTTTCCCCCCTCCCCCCCTTTCTTTCTTTTTCTTTTTTTTTTTTTTTTCTTCTCCCCTCCCTCCCCCCCATTTAGTGAGGTTTTCCCGATATCCCTTAATTTCCAACACTATTCCAGACTGCTGCTGATTTTCAGGTGAAAAAAATAATTCTCCAATGAAGTTAGAAATGACTGACTGTCACACTCAGCTGGTAAATAAATTAATATTAAAAAAAAAACAAACCCACCATTGTTGGTTATATCGCTTATGCTTTCCTCCAACTAAAAATACTGGCTGGTAATTTCCGTTTATGGAGATTGACCATGGTCAAAGGAAAGTACACAAAATATGACACAGCAGAGTGGTCAAGGAATATGTTAGGCTGAAATGGGCAGCAGGACACTCAGAGGTTTATACCATTTCATGACCATATAGCTTTCTTGCTATCAAACCACAGCATGTAGGTGCAAGGAAATAAGTTTCCTGCGTCAAAACGCTTGGCCCACCAATGATACGTTGCAATGCAGGAAAACTGCAGCACAGCTTGTCACAGAATGTGCATACTGTTCTTTATTTTACACTTCTGTCTATTGCCATGGCTTTTTTTGTTTTTAAATACAAAACAAGAATCACAACATAGCATGATAAAACATACTGTATTTCTAGCTAGCCTAACCTCTGCAATCATACAATTATCATTATTCAACTTGATCGTACTGTTTTGAAAAACAATAGTGCTATTAATACTGCAATAGATAATGGTTTGTCAGCACTTCCATCCACCAAAATATCCCGTTTTCAGGGGTTTGTGAGTCATCCATGCAAATTTGTTTCAGATTAAAACTTGGAACCCCAATGAGGGAACAAATTTTGGTTTCACAACATTGGACAACAAAATCAGATCAGCTGGTTTATTTAAGAGTGGAAGGAGTGGGGAAAGAAAAGTTGTTTTCAGAGTTCTTTTGCAGTTGTATGGCTTCAATTTAATATAGGGAGTTAGCAAGCAACTATTTATCATAGATATGTATATAGATCCCCATCACCCAAGCATATGTTTGTGTGACATTAATGAATAGTCAATTACAAAATATGGCACAACCTCTTATTCACAAAGAACAGAAGAACCATTCCATGTCATTACTAAAGGTCAATCCAATCTTTGACCAGACAAACAGGTCTTGAACTGTGCCCTTAAGATTACTAAAAGCAGGGTTTGGCAGACTGCCTGAGACAGCAGGTTCCAGAGGCATTACTCTCCCCTGGGAAAGCCCTGCTACCAGTCACAGGGCAGTCAGCACCAGACAGGCAGAAAGAGAGACATAGCAAAGTGCAACCATCATGACAGCGTCCCATACCATTTACACCTTGAATTGCACCGGTGAGTAAAGGACTACTGCGGATCACAGAGCCATGGTGTTTGTCCATAATGGCTTGACACGCTGTAAGAGGGGAGCTGCAGCATTTTACATTGGCTAAAGATCCCAAGCATTTCTGAATGTGCTCTTGATTCATTTGGTAATGTTTGAAGGGATGGAAGGTGGAATATAGGCCAAGGTATTTAGGTTAAAAATATCATCTGATATACATTCACACAAAGCTTTTTAAAGGCATTTAGATGCCTGGGCTTGGATTGCCATGACAGAAGGAAACAGAGAGTAGGCCCATTTTATATTTTCGGTATCTAATACATAGTCCCAAATGATGCATTAACCCATTAGGTCCAAAGTATTTTAAGAAGCATGGGGGCACCATTGAGGGACCGCCATCAGGACCTCATAGTTAAAGGATGACCCAAGAAAAACGGGGATAACGCCTAACACACCCTGCAAAGCAGTGGAGGAGGAGGAGGAGGAGGAGTAAAGCACCCAGCTCTTTGGCGAGACAAGGCACCAAATGCCAAGCCATGCCATTGCCTTTGAGCAGCTCACCTGTTCTCCAGCAGCGTCATGCACACCACCTCTCGCACGCCAGGGTTGTTGGCTTTTTCAAGCGAGCAGCTTTGCAGGTTCCAGGTGGCCACCCTCAGCACGGGCTTGCCCTCTCTCAGCCCGCCGAACATCTCGACGGAGGGGCGAGTGGCTATCATCTGGGGCGGGCCCCCCGGCGGGAAGTCCAAGTCCTCGCTCTGAAGGCTCAGCGAGGTGGGGCTGGGGTGAGGCTTGACAGTGAAGTTGAGGCCGCCGTTAGTATTGGTGGAAGGGGGCCGCGAGCCCTCCGTGAAAAGCCGGGGCCGGAGTTTGTCCAGGAAGGAGGAGCTGACGCAGTCCAGCTTCACCAGCTCCTCCAGGCTCCTGAAGGGCCCGTGCTCGGCGCGGCAGCACACGATGCGCTGCGCGAGCCCCTCCGTGACGCCGGGGAGGCTCAGGAGCTGGGCCGGCGTGGCGGTGTTGATGTTGAGCTTGGCGGCGGCGGCGGCCTCGGCGTCCTTGCGCAGCGAGCTGGGCGACTGCTGCGCCGAGCTGCCCTTGCTGCTCACGCAGATCTCGAACTTGACCTGCTCCAGCCGGGCGGCTCCCACCCCGCTCACCAGCGCCAGGTCCTCCACTTTCTTAAAGCCGCCGATGTACTCGCGGTACTCCACGATGCTGCGGGCCACCGGGCGGCTGATGCCGGGCAGGGTCATCAGCTCCTCCTCCGTGGCGCTGTTGATGTTCAGCCGCTCCTGGTTGACGAGGATGTGGCTGAAGTTGCACGCCGCGCTGAACTTGCGGCTGTGCGGGCACGGGTCGGACGGGTCCCGCGGGATGGAGCGGTGGCAGCCCAGGTTGCCGCCCATGGCCAGCGCGGCGCGAGCTGGAGAGGCTCAAGGCTGGGGCAGCGGGGCGCCCCGCTCACGCTGCGAGGCTGGGAGCGGATGAGGAGCCCCAGGCGGCCGGCGGCTCATTGAACCCGGGCAGCCCAGCCCCGCATCGCCCAGGGGGGGAGGGGCCTGCTGCAACCAGCCGGGCTCCGACCTCCAGAGCAAACTTGGCGGGGGCGGCGCGCGCGCGCGGGGCAAGGCTCAAACCTCCCGCCCCCCCGCACGTGCCATCCAGCCCCCGGCGGCGACTCAGGGCGTCCCGCCGCGCGCGAGCCGAGCCCCCCCCCCTTGGACACTGCTGCTGCTGCTGCCGCCGGCCTGGGTAGAGCGCGAGCCGGGCAGCTCGAGCCCGTCAGCGGCGGCTGCAGAAAGGTGGCACCGTCTTTAGCAAACAGCGGAGCCGCTTCCTTCCTCTTCGCGGAGTTTTTCTTCCCCGGCCCGCCCTGCTCCGGCCGCTTGTTGACTGTGCACCGCCCGGCAGGGGAAGGAGCCGCCGCCGCTCCGGTTTCACCCAGCCTCGCACACAACTCGCCCCTCCAGCGCGTCCCACTCCCAAGTCTCCTCTCCTGCCGCCGCCTTCCGGCTCAGAGGAGGAGCGCCCCGTTATCACGGCGCTGCACCTGCCCCGCCGCCGACGCTGCCCCTTTGCTTTCCTGCGGGGTTCGCTCAACCCCGGAGTATCCCTGCACTAGCTCCCTCCCTCCCCCGGGGAGGAGGCGCCAGCTGCATTGGTTTGGCCTCCTCGTGGGCTGATCACATGCGCTCGCCTCTAGCCTGCCAGAATCGCTGCGCCGGGCTGCAGTAGCAACAGCAACAGCCGCCTCGGGGAGCGACAGGTAGCTGGGCTGCGAGCTAGCGGGGTGCGTGAGGAGCTCTGCCCTTCCCTGCTGCAGGTGGCAGGAGCAGCAGGGTGCCCAGAGATCTGTCTGCCCTTTGGGTGCTAGGCAGAGACCCATAGACTTTAAGGTCAGAAGGGACCATTATGCTCATCTAGGCAATTCGCATCGAGGTCTCTTTTAATGGTTCTCTTGCCAAAGTGGCTGGTACGCAGGAGCCACGGTGCAGGGGAGGAAGGGGGGGGGGGGGAGAATGATGACAGTACCTTGAGCTTATGCTATAAGTGCTGCACAGACATTAACTAATCGATCTGATTTCCAAACCGTGCTGAGCTGCGGCCCCTGCTTCGTGCACGGGAAGTTGCAGTTTATCTGCCAGGGCTTTTTGATGGTTGCAGCATTTGGACTGCAGTCCTTCTGCGTGCCCTTATTTTAAAAAAGGACTTGTCTCCTGGCACAGATCCACGCTTTGAAGTGGGGGATGGCTAATCCTAGCACGCCATGGAAATCAGCACATTTTCCAGTGCCCTGGTAAACCTTTAACCTGGGGCAGAATGCCCAAACTGCAACACGAGAGCCACAGTGGCACCTTGTATATACAACTTTCCATCTCCAGCCATGTAATTATTATTTGTTTCATGAGGTCACCCAGCAGCCCAGTCCCATAACCCATTGTGCTGCATGATGTGCAAACACAGAAAAAGATTGTCTCTGCCCTCAACGAATTACAAGTGGGTATGAAACAAATTGAAAGGAACAGGGAAGGAAAAGTGAGAGAGAGAACAACACATGCCCGGTATGTTCACAGCTAGATTAAAATAATATAACACAAATAAATATTTAATAAAAACATCAGACGTGACTTCTGACCCTCTATGTACACAGCCATAACAACACCTAGAAATAATAAAAAGCATTTGATCAGCTTCAACCAGGGAAAGGTGATTTAACCTTTTAGGAAAAGGCTGGCTGCACTGGGCCATTGGGTTGCACTTATGCACCAGTGCTTTAGCATTTTATTGTATATTTTACATGACCTTAATAATTTGTTTCCTGTTTGAATTTACAAGAAATGTAGCAAAGAAGTAGCTTAATTTATTGTCAGTGCAAGAAGCACTTATTCAGGTGATTAAATGCTTCCATCTGCACTGAAAATATAACAAAAACAAGGAGAGTCCTCTAGCACCTTAAAGACTAACAAATTTGACAAAGTGGGTTGCAGCCCATGAAAACTTATGCCTGCAGAAATTTTTTAGTCTTTAAGGTGCTACAGAACTCTCATTGTTTTTGCTGTATACAGACTAACATGGCTACCCCTCTGAAATTGAAAATATAGTGATTTCCAAATCATGAGAACAGCTTCCAGTGCATCAGAAGTCACACTGGGCCTAATTCTGCTCGGATGATACAAGCACAGATTAGAACAATTTAAAAGGAATGTTCTCTGCACTGCAACATTGGGGTAACAGCCCCAGGAGCTATTACCTTAGCATAGAAAACTCTCATTCTCGTAATAGATAGATTAAAGAATTTACAAAGCAGTGAAATCAATGTGAGTTATGCCTATGCATCTGTGGGCAGAACTGGGCCCTCTGTATTTAAAAATAAAAAAGATTGTTGATTGGAGCAGCTCCAGAAGGAAAACAGCCCTTGTTACCAACAATTTTTTTCTGTTCCATCAGTAACTAGGGAAGATATTAAGCAGCAATTATTAAACATTTTTAAATATGAAAGAGCAGATAACTTGCACCAAAAAGAGTATTAAAATAATTGACTGGAGAGAACTCTGAACCATTAGTGCTAATGATAATCCTGAGCAAATTCATGGAAAGACTGATATGGGACACAATCAGACAATAATGAAAAAATGGTGGAATTGAGCTTGGGTCTCAGACTGGATCAGTGCTCTAACCACTGGGGTAAAAGTTACAAGGGGGCTGCCATCTTCTCATTTTTTCTTGAGAAAGACACTTAAGCCAGGTCAGCCCTAACTCTGGAAGAGAGTTCAAGAGTGAATCCCAACTGGAGACAGGCATTTAAATCCCATGCCGAATCTGACCTGAAAAAAAGGTTAAGAGTAGATTTGATCACAGTCCTGTGGGAATGTGTTAATTCTATCAAACCTTTTGATGGAAATCATATTGCCTGATTCCCTGCCAGCTTGCCCCAGCTGCCGGGCTGCTGGACAGCTGGCTTCCTGAGATTCCCCCATTCCTAGCCTGACAGGCAGCCCAGGGAGGAGGACTGCCAGCTCCTTGGTTAACCAGCTCCCCAGGCTACGTGGGTGCTGGGCAGCTATCGCCCTAGACTCCCTTGGTGACTGGGTCACCAACTCCCTGGACTGCTGACTTGGTGGGTGGATGGGAGGGTGGGCTGTCTGGTTCCTGAGCTGGCAAGCAAGACAGCCAGGGAACCAGCCCATCAGCGTGGCAACTGGCTGGGTGGAGGAAGGAACCAGCTTCCCTGGCTGCCCAGCCAATTTCCAAGTTTTAAAAAATTTAATTCCCATGAAAATTTTGGCATTTCTGACTTTGTTCTGATTCAGAAGATATTTCCCCCCATGCCCCTGAAATGTGAAATTTTCCACAGGAAGGAAATTCCATTTCCCACTCAGTTCTAGTAATTAACCATTGGAACAACTTACTCCACCACTTGAAGTCTTTCAGTCAAGACTGGATATCTTAAAAAAAGAATGCTATAGCTCAAACAGAAGTTTTGCACTTGGTGCAGAAATTGCTCAATGTGGTCCTTTGGCCTGAGTTATGCAGGAAATCAGACTAGATGATCATAATTGTCCCTTGTGGCCTTAAATTCCATGAATCTGTGTTCAAAGGTCCTGATCTTTGGAAATACATATTACAGGTGACATAGTCTCAAAGAAACTGTCCTTTGTAGGATGATGGATAAAAGGAGCCAGAATTTGTGCTCAACAAAAGGTCATGTTGTGCCCTTCAGTTTTCAGTGCCATCTATTCAAATCCCCATCTGAGGGCCAACTGACCATGTGACAGCAGTAAAGTTTCTAGATCTCACTTACACTGACTGTGGGGAGTACTGGTTTGGCACCACTGAATGGTCCATGCATACACCACTTACCACTTATGAACAACCGTTGACTATAGGCAATTGTCACTGGGCTGTTCTAAGAGGAAGCCTTATACAAGCGCATCCTTCCCCATAGGTGTCCCTTTTATGAGACCTAAAATTGGGATGGGGATTATTAATTATTTTGCTTTGGCATTCCTCTATATCAGAATACGGTGGTCTCCTTTTGAATCCCATTATTCTTTTGGACAGGGACATGAAATCTTGGCCCCACTGCCAAGCAAAAATCTTCTTAACTTCAGCGGAGCCAGGATTTCAGTCCGGCTACACTTGGAATGGCATTGGCTGTGTGTTTTGCTCCATAGACCTGGTGCCCTGGACTGTTACATAACAAAAAGAAGGAAACTAGGAGGGAAAAATGATTAACTGAAACATTTGTATTTCTATAGAAAAGAGACATTAAAAGAAACTTTCCTGATGAATAAACCCCACATCACCTCCAGCAGCACTTGAACCACTGGTGAAATTTGGCAACTGACACAGAATAATAATAATATTGTTCACAGAACTGGATTATCTCCCTGTCACCATAGGCCATGCTAGTTAGGCTGCCCACCTGGGGCAAAGGAATTGGGGTGGAACTGATTGGGTGGCCAAGTCAAAAGTGTCACTTGGCACGGTGAAATGCTGAACTCAGCCTGTGTGAAATATAAGTAGAAGTAGCTCTTCTCTGCACTTTGGGCAGGACTTCGTAATATGCAATGACCACAGTAGACACCTGTCAATCTTTGCCTCTGGTAGGATTGTTCTCAGTCTGAGAGATCAGATAGCAGGTGCCGAACTTGTCTCGTGACAAGTCAAACTACTTGGAACTCAGCACCAATAGCTGGAATAGAGCTCACATCTTCCACAAGCACAAAGCCCCACCCTCCAACATGAACCTGGGGGTTGCCGTGGATAAGAAGCTGGATATGAGTCAGCAGTGTGCCCTGGTTGCCAAGAAGGCTAATCGCGTATCGGGCTGCATTAGTAGGAGCATTGCCAACAGATCGAGGGAAGTGATTATTCCCCTCTATTCGGCACTGGTGAGGCTGCATTTGGAGTATTGTGTCCAGTTTTGGGCCTCCCACTACAAAAAGGATGTGGACAAGTTGGAGAGAGTCCAGCGGAGGGCAACAAAAATGATTAGGTGGCTGGATCACAAGATTTATGAGGAGAGGCTGAGGAAACTAGACTTGTTTATTCTGCAAAAGAAAATAGTGAGGGGGGATTTGATAGCAGCCTTTAACTACCTGAAAGGGGGTTCCAGGGAGGGTGGAGCTAGGCTGTTCTCAGTGGTAGTAGATGACAGAACAAGGAGCAATGATCTCAAGTTGCAGTGGGGGAGGTCTAGGTTGGACATTAAGAAAAAGTTTTTCACTAGGAAGGTGGTGAAGCACTGGAATGGGTTACCTAAGGAGGTGGTGGAATCTCCATCTTCAGAAGTTTTTAAGATGTGGCTTGACAAAGTCCTGGTTGGAATGATTTAGCTGAGGCTGGTCCTGCTTTGAGCAGGGGGTTGGACTAGATGACCTCCTGAGATCCCTTCCTACTCTAATGTTCTATGATTCTATGAATGAAAGAAGACAGTGTGACAATATAGGGTTTATGGCAACCAGTTAAGAAGTTCTGATTATAGGCAGAAGGAGAGAGCGGGTCCCTATACATTAGCCAGTCTGCTACAATATTATGATTATTTTTAGGTTACAGTATTTTCAGGATGGTTTGGAATGTGGAATGTTAAGGTGAGCAGACATTTTTAGCAGTTTCTTCCCTCCCCCGCAAATACTTAAACATAGTGACACCTTCCTTGTTGCCCTAAGATATTGTCACACTTTAACATTCAGTCCAGAGAAGTGAGGGGTTGTGTCACCACTGGCCCTGTAACCCTGAGGCCTGAAATGCCCTGCTGGTGTAGCTCCCAGCCTGGGAACCTCAAAGCCAGCCTACAAGCATACAAGTCAAACCCTGAGTGTCTGTGCACCAGACAGCCCTGGTTCAGTAGCTCTGACCCCAGTAACCTGTTTACAACCCCACTCTGGCTTCCATCAGCCTTGGTTACAACCAGCAAGGTGACCCCAACATATTCTCAGTCCTGAATTTTCCCAAAACCATGTTCCCTGAAGTGTCCAGTCCTCACCTGGCCACTCAGAGTAACAATGAGGTCTGTTGCTCCTTTAAAGAGACAAAAGCACATTACACCTTATTAACTTTATGGGGGTAACTATATCCTTCCTTTCAAACACAGCACTGAGCTGGTTTATAGTCAAAATTAAACAAATTTATTAAGATAAACATAGGATTAAATTCCAGAGGGGTAGCCAGAGGGGTAGTCTGTATACAGCAAAAACAACAAGAGTCCTGTAGCACTTTAAAGACGAACAAATTTAATTTCTGCAGGCATAAGTTTTCGTGGGCTGCAACCCACTTCGTCAGAGGCAAGAAATAGAAATCAGATAGGGGGTACCCTTGGATGTATATATATACCCCCTATCTGATTTCTATTTCTTGCCTCTGACGAAGTGGGTTGCAGCCCACAAAAACTTATGCCTGCAGAAATTAAATTTGTTCGTCTTTAAAGTCCTGCAGGACTCTCATAGGATTAAGTGAGTTCAAGTATAAGGAATGAAGATAAAATAAATACAAACAAAACAAAATACACATTCTAGTGCCTAAGACTTGACTTAACAAGATGCAGGCTTTGTTCAAGGTAGATTTCTTACCAATCTTTCTTCTTTCCAACCATGGATGACTTTCTCTCAGTCAGGACTTTCCACAGAAGCATAAGGGCCTGGTTTCCCTTATCTTTCTAGGTGGAAGATCTTAATATATATTGTGTACATATAGCATGCAAAATTATTAATGATTAGTGAGTTATTAGATTTCAAACAATATATTACGTCACCTTTAAAATAAATATCATGACGCTGTTGCGTGAGGTGTAGAGATTATGTCAGGCCTTACAAGAGTTGCTGACACAAAGTAGTGATTCAGAAATGGGCCTCTGTGTCACAGATACTACCCAAAGCTTTGTCACTGAGGGACTTTGTCACTTCTTCGTTGAGCAAATAGTCTTTCAAACATGCCTTTTCATTAATGTATATTTCACCCTTCAAATGTCCTTGGCTGAAATTCTTCTGTGGCAGAGAGAGTTTTAAAGTGCAAGCAAATCAGATTGTTAATTTACAGTGAACCATGGACTTTATAGATACTACAAAGAATTTCATACTGTTATTTCCAGGCATTATTGTTTCAGAAATTAATATCATTCATTAATATTTAATGCCAGAAACTATGATAAGTAGACCTCATGAGGTCTACATTTGGTTATTTCTTTGAAAAAAATGATTACTCCAGCTACAGTGTTGCATTTTTTTTTAAATATCATTTATTACTTACTCCTAGTTACTGATTTACCCTGTAGGTTTAAATGTTGAATTAAAAAAATCTTTTGGGCCTTTTCTTCAGTTAGGATTGCCAGTAGACAACCACCACTGGCACATAGCATTTAGCACTTTACATCTTCAAAGAGCTGGATCAACATAAATTAATCCATGGATTCAGCTTTATAACTAGGTGGTAGGAAAGTTTCTCAGTTACTGGTGAATACGATATATTGTTTGCAACTTTTACCAACTGATCCGCTTTTTGAATTTAAGACTTCAGGACCACATCTGATTCACATGTGTAGTCCCTCTGAAGACAACGGAAATATTCACGAGTAAAAGCTGCAGAACTGGACCCTTAATTTCTCTGCTATTCTTATATGTAAGAAAAGGTCAGGTCTCTATGTGGTGACTGATATATTGTTTATTACCTCTCTGCGTGTCAATTTTCCCCATCTCTAAAATGGGGATAATGATACTGTGACCTCCTTTGTGGAGCACTTTGAGATCTAGTGATGAGAAGCAATTATATAAAAACTAGGTATTATTATTTGTTTTGCAATTGGTTTATTTCCATCTCTGCATTGTCATTGGTATTTCTGCTATTTGGAAAAAAAAGTATTCATTAGAAACCAAAATGTCCCCTAATCCAGAATTACCGGAACAATTCTGGATGGAGTCAGATCCTTTGCTGATATCAATTGTCATAGATCCATGAGGAACTGCCTTTAGTCTCTGGAATAAAAGAGGTCTCATTTAAAACAGAACATTTTATTTTACACAAGGCACCATGCTTTATTGACAACCTACCCCATGATCCAACCCACAGCCTTGAAAACCTGGATATCTTACATATAAAGCCTTGAGTCACTAATTAAAAACAGCTTGGTAACTCACACACCCATGGACTTTGAACTTGTTTGAGAACCCTTCCTGGAGCATCGTCAAGAGAAACAATATGTAAGGGACTTGGTTGCATGATCATTATTGGAAACATCCTCAATTAAGTGCCTGATCCTATTAAAACCAATGGAAAGATTCCCAGTGATTCAAAATTGAGCAATGCTGGTTTACGTAAACTGACTGACTGGCTCAGTTTAATCATTTGTTTGTGTAGTTTTCCTTTATTCTTCTCTCAGGTATCAACTCTTGTTTAAATTAAAGCATGACTATGAAGGCCATGTCACACTTAAAATGTTCTTCCAAATTCCATGGGGCTCCTACGTGACTATTTCTTCCTTGCCAGATATACCTTCATGAAAAGCACATAAAAATAAATATAATAATTTCACGGAGAGGTGGAAGTACTTTTTCTCCACTGCTCTCTTTTCACTGACTCCATCTCCTTTTCTCATCCTTGGCATTGTGTCTTCATTCATGCTGCTCTTTATGCTTGAACAACTTGCTATCTCCATCTCCATTTTTATGTAGTCCTCCTTCAAGCACTTCTCCTTCAAATTCCCCCTTAAAACTCTCTCTCTCCCCCTCCCTTTGTTGATCTCTTCCTCAATGCTCTCTCCTTGTCTGCTTGAACTTGAATAGTTTCCCTGTGCTTGGTTTTCATTGGGGTTAGACTACAAGATCTTCTGGAGGAGAGATGTTGTTCTCCAGTGTAGTGTTATCCAGTGACTGGGGCCCAAAGACTTTTAGTCAAGAAAAGTGGGATCTATCCCCTGAGTTGCTGGGTACTCTCAGGCAAGTCTCTACTTCTCCATGCCTCAGTCTCCTTCTCTGAATAATGCTCACCCACATTTGTAAGGCAGTTCAGATCTACGGATGAAAACCAGGAGGTAAGATTAAGTATTATTTCTAATTATTTGTTTTCTAAAGCAAAATCTACATTTATGGTGCTATATAAATAATGGTTCATAAACATTATAGAGATACGAAAGTACTGGCTGTCACACTAAGTACTTCTACCATTTGGACTCTACTATTTCAGGAATTATTTGATGTAATCAGGTCAAGCTTTGTATTTAAAGAAATTTGAACAAGTCCCATAGAAGTCAGGAAAAGTACTTTTTAGGAATCTGATCCTTCTCTCATTTAAGTCAATGAGAGGTTTGCCAAAATAAAGCCATAAAAATGTACAGATAGCTTTCTAAAAGTTACCCTCTGTGTTTGATAACAATAGAAGAACACGTGACCTACCTCTGTTAACTTACTGGTTTCCAGCATGATGCCATTAAGTGTAATGACATGATGATGATACAATTATGTAATGATATAATTACAATTCAGAACATGGTGCTAAGTTACTGAGGGCTTGGTGTTATACAAGAAAGATACAGCCCTGAAGAGCTTACAGTCTTAGAGCCATATTCTTCAGTCCTTACTCATGTTGAGTAATAGTTAGTCTATTTGTGCGAGTAAGTGACGTCAAAGGGACCATTAAGTTCTGTTGACTATGGCTAAGGCTTGCAGAATATAGCCTGAAGTAAGGAGTTCATCGTTCAAATAAGGAGCCTAATTACATAAGATGTCACATTTTTTTTATTATGACTGTATATAACATTGCATATGAGGTCATATTTAGAACTCCAAAAGTCTGATTATAAAATACATACCCATGTGTCTTGATTCTGGAGAAGTCTTTCCATACATGAAGAGCTATGAAAAAACAAAACAAAACCAGTCATCGCTGCCTTGCATGAGCTTTTGTGACATGGCAGCAGTACAATGGCTCCCAGAGATAGGGCATTAAATGTTTTTTCCCACCTCCAAAATTATTATTGCACTAAAACAAACTGCAGATATGAATAGATGACATTTTTACACAAATTGTTATAAATTATCTGGCCTCCTAGAACCTTGTGTTTGTCACTATTTGGCCCATCATTGACACAAACGTCTCAGCAGCAGCAAGGACAAAACCCAGATACTTTGGCTTCATCCCACCACTTAAGCTAATGGAGAATTTTTATATGTTAGTAACAAGTGTCAATGCAGATTCCATCCAGCGATGGGCAGTGGCACGCATACACACTAGCCAGCTTGTTACACTATTATCTCTGTCCATGAGTCACCTAGCCTGAATTTCAGTCCTGCAGCAAATGCCTGAATTTATACAGTGATAGGTGGAATTAAGGTGCTGAAGGATGACTATAATATGATTCACATGACCTGATGCTGCAAAATGATGAGCACTCTTAACTCACATCCCCAGCTGACTTCAAGAGGAGTTGAAGGCCTTGAGCACCTCACTAGAGTGGCCCCATACACAAGACACACAAAGAAGACAGTTCACTCAGAAAGGAAGGCATATATTCATACCATACAGAGCAAACTGTGGTTTTAAAGGGCTAATTCTGCTAAAATACAATCTCTCCCTTGTCTTTGAAGTTTGGGGGCAGAGAAGTGAGGGATAGAAAATATGGGTGAGAGAATTCTCTTGAGTGTTATCTTTTATCTTTACTGGTTTGGATAAGGCGGCATAAATTTTCAAGTTCTGTTTGGACATACTCTGGTAATTATTTTAGATGCAGCAGTGATTCTGTATCATGGGAACTTTAAAAAAACATTTTTGGAAAGAAAGTATTTGGTGCAGAGACGAATCTTTGATTGTAATGACACACTGTTCTGCTTGCCATATTTTGTTGTAAATGAAAGTATGTGGTAAGTTTTAGGAATTCTTGTCGTCTCCCTATGTATGCAGAGTTGTTGTAGCCATGTCAGTCCCAGGGTATTAGACAAGGTGGGTGAGACTTTATTGGACCATCTTCTGTTTGTGAGAGAGACAATCTTTCAAGCTACGCGGAGCTTTCTCCTGTGATTTTTCTGTTGTACTTTATACCAGAGAGTAGGTTCTGCTATAGATGGCTTAAGCTGAACATCCCTGTGGAACTACCCTGCCAAATTGCTAATGGTTCACAGAGGAAACTATGACGCTGGCTGGATTCAGGGGGGGGGGGAGGCATTTATTATATTATTAAACATCAGTATGTCAAAATCATAATAATTCATATAAGATATGCCATGTCAGGTACTGTTAAAAGGCTATAATGTGCTAAGTAAGATGATAATGTTTATGTTCATGTGTTATATGTGTAATGGAAGTTATGGATATGTTTGTATCTATATTTTATATTGTACTGTGTTTCTGGGCCACATCCCAGACAGGATGGCTGCAGCACTAGCCTGTTTAATGGCCCATTAAGGAAATTCACAGGTGCAATGGGCCCAGGGGGAGAAGCCAGGGATATACCTGAAGAGTCACCGGTCACTCAGGTGACCCAGGACTCCATCTTATTCCTGTAAATTTCCACAAGCAGCATGGCAAAGGCCAAAGGACATAAAAGGCAGCTGCACCACATCCGTTTTGTCTTCAGTCACCAGTCTTCAGCCTATCTCTGGATCAACTCATCTACAACTAAACTGAAGCTGTGAAACAAAAGGACTGAGACCCATCCAGGTACTGGATGTACACCAGAGGGACTGTACAAACCTGCAAATTCCACGATTCTATTAGAAATCTGATATATATGGACTTTCAAATCAATTGTATTTGTCTGATTGCTTTAATTCTTTAACATTTCTCTTTTAGTTTGTTTCTTTCTTTTTATAATAAACCTTTAGTTTTATTTACTAAAGGATTGGCTGGCAGCATAGTATTTTGGGTAAGATCTAAACTTATATTGATCTGGTACTGTGGCTGACCCTTTAGGGTCAGGAGAAACCTTTTTGGTAAAGAGCATAGAGTTTTAAATAACTGATCTCTTTATTGGATCTAATGGCCGATTGGGAGCCAGAGACTGAAATGCAGTAAAGTGGGCTGAGTATATTTTTATTTTGGCTTCTTGATAACCAGTGTGGGGAATCAGAAGCACCGTTTGTGGCTGGTTGAGAAGTCTGACTTCAGTGTCACCCACCAGTGTTGGGAGAATCTGCTCTCCTTTTACAGCCTGCCCTGACCTTAGCATTTTCAGGTGGCTACCCTAGGCACGGACGAGTCACAGAACCGATGTAAATATTTTGGGGGTTGACTCCCAAAGCTTCCTGTGTGGTGGTGGTGAGAACTCCACTCCCTTTGATTTCAGTGATAATTGCGGTTTCGCAGCATGTCAGAGGAGAGGAGACAGTTGGCGTGTTGCAGAATCAGGCTCCGTGTTTACAAATGAAGGACTGAGGGTATTTATCACACTATCTGGTCTAGCTCACAACTATGAGTGCCAGCATCAGGTCAGACTGTCAGAAAACTGGGCAGACACTCCCAAAATGGTGGTATATTCTATAATTAGATTTTACCAAACCAGGAACCAATGTGTGCTCCTGAATCATTTTACTATCTTACCATGGAGCCACAGACAGTCCCTTTAGACACTCCAGCCTGTATTACCACCCAGACAAACTGGACTTTTGCGATGAAAGCTTATTAAAACCAAAAATCACCACATATTAGGTTATTTCCAGCCCCAAAGGGCCACTCACTTACCCCAGGTCAAGGAATACTCCAGATTTCACCAAAGACAACACTGATAGCCAATTTCTCCAGTAAACTAAAGATATATAAGATAAAGAGACTTATTGAGAGGTTAAAGCAGGTAAAAGACATTACAGGTGAATCAGTTTGTAGTCCAAATGATCCAGAGATGTAATGTCTGCTAGTTCTCCATAAGTTCCTCAGGGTTTCCCAAAATGGCTTTGGGGATCTTAATCCACTCGCTTAGGGTTCCCCCTATCAGACTCCAAGCAATACAGAGATGACAGGATCACTCCCAAACCAAAAGGTTTACTTTTATAGCTGTCTTCCCGAAAAGCAGCTAGGCAGATGCTTGCACTCATACTATGGGCTCTTTCTTTGATGAAACATGTATTTTGAGTTTTTTACCCCAGCTCACCAAACCAATGACGACTTGGCTTGAAATTAGCCTTTGTTGCCAAAATTCTAAATCCTTCTTTAGCATTCACAGGTAACTGTTACAGTGATACACAAAGCATTTAATTACAGCCATCCAGACCTCTCTCATTAGTTTTATGAACTATGCAATGGCCAAAACAATCCTTCATTAGCTTCATGAAGTTTTACACATCAAGTAAATTTACATCTAAATGCTGATAAACACGACAGTTTTAGGGTTAATTAACTATAAGGAGAGCAATCACAGGAAACAGACAAGTGGATGCAATAACATTAGTAACCAACTGGTTCATAGACAAGTGGACACAATCACATTAGTATTTCCTTTTGATCTAGGGTTATTTATTACAGGACATGCATAATAGCAAATAAACAACAGGATATAGCCAAGCTTAACAATATAGTTACATTTTACAAGTAGATTGGTTTGAATACATTACAATGCCTTTTGACATTCCTCTAAGATACACACACTGGTGAATTGCCTATTGCTTTAACCTGAGCTGGTCTGCCAGCATCACAGTGTTCAATAAGAGTGAGACAATATTTACATCAATTAGAGCCAGCTGAAAGAAGGAAAAGTTTCAAAGAAATTTTTAAACTTCCTTTTGCAGGGTGGGAAAGGGAACCCTCCTCTGTTTTTCCAGAAAGGGTCCATTACATTTGTATAGATATGTCTTAATCAAATTGTTTATAGGGGTCGCATCAAAAATTTTTGCTTACCAAAGCCAGCATTTTCAGTAAACAAAAGTGTTCTACAACAATTTCAAACACTATTTTAATACAAAAATTTTGATAAAATGTTGCAGAAAATGGAAGATTTGAACAGTGTCACCATGTTTTTGTGATAAGTTCCATTTTGGGTGAAAAAAGGCCCTTTCCAGATGACAAACGTTTTGTGCAAAATTTTTTAACCATGTCAAGTATCAAAACACTTGCTCCAAACTTGCCAGTCCAGAAAGTCATTATTTTTAATGAACTTTGTGGACTAAGAGGTTGAATCATCATTTAACTCAATATGTTTTTCAAAACATAAAAATCAAGGAAGTCAGACAGTTTAAAAACAAAACAAAAACAGACTATGGATGGCATCTCACACTTAACTATGTAGTGCCATAGCATATGGGGAGATGCTCTTAGGGGTCAGCATACCTTACATCAGGATAAATCTATAATAGGTAGAACAGTAGCAACAACTATAGTTAAGATGCCTGACATTTTCCACTAGAAGACTCTGTTTTCAGTTGTTAAACCATTTGGGCTGAAATCTCCGATTCTGGTTGTCTACCTCAGGCTGACTTTTGGGGAAAGTTTCAGCAAAAATAATTACAGCCATTTCCAAGAATGTATCAGGGGAAAATACATTATTTTGCCCATGTTAAAAATTCTTATAACTGTTTCATTGTTTCATTAAAAGAGCTATAATGGCTCCATGCATTGAAACACAGACTTGAAATTTGAGAGGTGTCACCCAGGTGTCAGCGATGGGCCTTTTGCTGTCTCAAGGAAAATTCATCCAAATTTGGCCAAATGATAAGCCTCTGGATTATCTTAATTTGTACATACTCAGTAGAGACTTGTTAGAGTTTGGCAGCTAAATTTTCTGAAGATACCATCTGCACTGAGCACATTCCAGCCCATCACAGCTTCCACCTATAGCCTCTACTGCACATGCACCATCCCCACAGAACAACGGACCATGCTCCAACCTGCCTTTATTACCAAAGAAAACAATAAGATAAAGATCAATTCAAACCTTATTCCCAGAATTACCCACTCCTAAGATTCCTTTGGACCGCTCAATCAGCACCCTGGTCCTCTCTCCTGTACTCTTCCCTCTCTGATAGCCAGGTGGTGTCAGTAGAACCCACTTAAGATTTTCCCAGTAGGATCAACACTAGCTAATAGGGCAGGTTTTGCAAGTCACTTACAGTAATGTCTCCTCCTATTCCCGAACTTTCCTGGTTTGAACCAAACACTGTTTGACATTATTTTAAATATTTGAATATCACAATAACCTACATTAACAAACATCAGTGCCAAAAATGCAGCCTCATTCTTCTGTAGCCCTGTAAGTACCAATCAAGTGAAGATATGCTCTTGCACCCTTTGGAGTCAATGGGGATTGTTTCATTGATGTCAGTGGAAGAGGCAGGAGGCCCCAGAGGGTAGAGACCCACATTACTAAGAGTATGTTGCACCATGAGGTATTATCTACAATTATTAGTTGTTAATCACATTCATTTACTGCCTTTGGGCCAAGGACCTTTACAAACATTAAAGCGTGGATCTATTCTGAAAAGTGATTCTAAAATGGCACCACAGGGTTCCAGGTTTTTTTGTATCATGGTGGCTCAGAAGCAGCTGGACTCAGATTACAAGATGATTTTCTGCTTGCCATCTTAAACACTCCCCCTAATCTCTGAGAGTCAGGACAGGTTATTTCCCACCTCAGGTCTCATCACCAATCATTGAGATTCTCTAGGCCAATTTCTGCCTTCAGTGATACCTGTGAAAATCCACTGCCTTGACGGATGTAACTGAGGGCAAAATTAGGCTCTGTAGTGCAATTTGGTGGATGCTTCTGTTGTTGATGCAAAAGATAGAACATATATAATCCAGACCATTCTCCCATAGCTGTATAGGCTCATCATTATACTGAGAGTCACTTACTCCCACAGGTGAGCATTTGGTCACACAAAAAATCCAATGTGGCTCACAAACATGGGAAAGGGACTCACAGTCTGACCCTGAAAGAGCAATAGCAGCCAAAACTACATTTTTCCCAGCCTCATGTATCCAAAAGACTCTTCTTCTTCTTCTCAGATACCTGCCTAGTCACAATCATCCACACCTTAGTCCCCTCCAGGCTGCTTTAGTTCAACATTCCTGTTGCTGGTTTGGTCAGCAAGTCTAGTGGTTAGAGCAGGCTGCCCCAGTCTCTCTTTTCATCCAGTGTGTCTGGGACCCATGGCTGGGGTTCAACTGAATCCACTTCATTGTCAGTAAACCCCTGATCCTGCCCATCGCAGGGCTAGGTGTAGGGGAATCTGGGGTGGGTAGGGATGCCTGGGCCCTCCCACTCCACGGGGTTCCAGTTCATGGCCCTGAACATGTGACAGCATGGGGTGGTTTACACTAGTTACCTCCTGTTCACCTTCCACAGACCACTTCCTACCCCATCAGATATCTCCATTTGAGGCGTGGTTGCTGTTTCATTCTAGTCCTTTGCTCCATGCCCCAGAACTGATGCAGGCAACTCTCGAGTGCCCCCTCTCTCTGGGTGATGTTTCAAAATGGTGGGGGGAGACTTACAGCTGGACTTCTTCAGTCAGAGCTCCCTCTCCTCCTCCTCCTCCTCTACTCCAGCCCAGCACTGCTCCAGCTTTTCCCCTGGCTCGGCCTTAGTGAGGGGTTTGTAAACCCCATCACAATTCCCTATTTGGAAGGGCCACACCGAGTCCCAAGCAAGTACAACATGCACCTGCCCTTTCTTAAGAACAGCAAATCACGAAGCACATGTCACATGGCTGCTTTGCTCTCTGCACTTTCCATCCATTTCTGCGGATGCTTTAAGAACCTGGTAACCATCTTCAGAGCCTTATGTGAATATAGCTACTTGCAGGACCATTTTTCTTTCTGCATCTCCCAGAGAACACTGACCGAACACAGGGCAATATAATAAACAGGGCATACTTTAGAAGACTCATCATTGATTCACAGTCTAGAACATCACAGTTATTTCCTATTTCAACTATAGGGGAATACTGCGTTCTCAGGGACTACTGTGTGGTAAACCTGAATACCTGTATCTCTTTTATGGTGCCTGCTGTAAAGCCAAATAGTCATTGTGTGCGCCTCTTCTGTGTCCAACCCATGGAAGCTATGGGTCTGTTACAGCTGCATAGGCTGAACCATTATCTCAGGTTGTACAGACTTATGCATTTAGCTGGTAGAGGAGCTCGGTTCATAGATTCCAAAGCCAGAAGTGACCATTTTGATCATCTACTCTGTTCTCCTAACATAGGCCGGAGAACGTCCCCAAAATAATTCCTAGAGCAGATCTTTTAGAAAACCTTAAAGATTGCCAGTGATGGAGAATCCACCCTGACCCTGGATAAATTGTTCCAGCAGTTAATTACCCTCATGATTAAAAATATTACACCTTATTTCCAGCCTGAATTTGTCTAGCTTCCAGCCATTGGATCATGCTACCCCTTCGTCTGCTAGCCAGGACTGTGGAGTGCCATTCAGAGTGTGTGTGGGGCATAGATTTCCCCCCCTTATCTGACCCACCTCTTATTCTCAGGCACTCTCCCTGCCCCCACCAGCAGCATAAACTCCCTGGCTCATGAGCCCCAGCACCTCTCAGGAGCCTCAGCACTGATAGGACCACTCTTACTATCCCCTCCCAGGAGCCTCTGCCTTCCCCACCCTGTTCCTTACTTTCTCTCTTCCTGCTGGTGAGCCTCACCCTTGGGTCTGTCCCACTTCCCATCTGATCCCCAGCACTGAGTAACCACTGGGGTTTCAGCGGCTGGGGGATGAGGGCCTGTGTGACGTTCCCCTCTGCAATCTGGACTGGTATATCACTGTGTCACCCCAATCCTCCCACTCCTTGGGCCATCTTGCACTTGCCCTGCTGTGTGAATCTCCTGGGTCAGCCCCCACACAGCACCCTGCAAGCAAGCAGTCCCTGACCTAGTGAATGAGCGCTTCTGGCCAGCCACTCATGGGATTATGAAATGGTGTGACTCCCCCAGGCAACATCCCCAGTCCCAGATGTAACCCTAGGAATTGCTGTTTTACAGAGTTCAGTGCTGCCCACTTGACTCTGCAAACTCATTGGTTCATCAATTTATCAAAGAAAGTGATATGCACCAGCTCTGTCACTCTAAACAAAGTCTCTACACACACCCAAATGTACTGCTTTAGATTAAAACAAGCAATTAAGTTTATTAGGTACAGAAAGATTTTAAGTGATTATAAGATAGAATAATATGTCAGATCTGATCAGGAAGAAATAAAAGCAAATCGCATTCTAAACTAAGCTTAACTCTTTCAGTAGCCTTGCAGTCTTAGATGGTATCTTACCACAGATTGGTTGATCGGCCTCCAACCAGGCTCCCCCCCTGTGGTCAGTATTTCAGTCGCTTGATGTTGCTTCATAGATGGATTACAAGGGATTGCTCCAGAAATCAAAATGCCTCTTCTTTAACAGATTCCCCTCTCCACGCCCTGGTGTCAGGTGATCGGCAATGTCTGGCATGGCTTCCTCCACTTGAATCAAATGAGCATCACCTTATCTGATGCTTAAGTTAGTCCATTGTTCTTGTATGCATGACTCAGTGACATGTGAACTCTCACTCTGCAGTCAGTGTTTGCCTGGATCTGCTCCAAACAATGTGAGACACACATTTTGGAATATTACATAGTAGAGTTTCATAACTACGTATGTGATGATGCAAGAAGCACACTATCATAACAATAATGTTCAGTATGTCATGGTCATTCTAAAAACACCTTACATGACATACTTTGCATTAAACAATACACAATTGCACTATAAGGATGAACATGAATGATACACAATCACACCAGAAGGGTGTACATAGGGGTGCATTGTGTCACAGCCTGATATGTGCACACTGCATGCTATGCATGAAGAAGGGGATCCGGATGCCAACTGTGGCACACTCCAAGCCATGATGGATGCAGCCACTAGTTATGAGATCGCTGTGGGCACACCTACACATGCGTGCAGCAAAAAACCTGGCAAATTACATTTCTTGACCAGTAAGACTGTAGTAAAACTGACCAAGATGATCAAAAATCAGCCAAGTGGCAACCCTACTTTCCATGTATCTGCTTAAAAGTGGTTGGGCCATGGCCTGGGTGCCCCTAACCCTGAGCTCTGCGGTCTACAGAAGAGTCAATTATCAAATATTTGTTCCTCATGTAGGTACTTATAAACTGTGATCAAATCACCCTTTAACTTGCTCTTTGTTAAGTTAGCTAGATCAAGTTCCTTGCCTCTATCCCTATACGGAATGTTTTCTAGTCCTTTTATCATTCTCATAGTGCTTCTATGAACCCTCTCCAGTTTATTCACATCCTTCTTGAATTATGGACATCAGAATTGGATACAATATAGCACCAGCAGTCACACCAGTGGCAAAGACGGAAGCAAAATAACTTCTCTACTCCTACTCAAGTTTCCCGTTTATGGATATCAGGATCACATTAGCCCTTTTGGCCACAGTATTGCACTGCGAGCTCATGTTCAGCTGATTATCCACCAAGACCTCCAAATCTTTTTCTGAATCAGTGCTTCCCAGGACTGAGGCCCCTGTCCTGTAAGCATGGTCTGCATTCTTTATAATGTTAATTTATAAATATGTTATTTTTTACACATGGGCTGACACTTGACTCTGCGACAGAGTGCTGGAAGCTATCAGGTGAGCCAGCACTCTGATCACAGGCACCAATCAATTCCCCTGGAGAAGGCGGACTCGGGATTTGCAGCTAATTAACCGATCAGGCTGGTGAACCAATCAGCCATCAGTGGAGGGGTATAAAAGAAGACACAGGAAGGAAGTGATGGGGGAGGACCTGGATTATCTGAGCCCTGTATACGTTGTGATTGCAAGGAAGAGAGCTCTTTGTCCTTCCCGGACCCTGTGGGGAAGGCTAACAGGCACTGTAGATACTTTGCTGCATGAGGCTGTGCCGGTGTTGAAGGAAATATAAATAAATGCACATGAAGTTGCCACGTACTGGAGAGTCTGAGAGGTTTCTGGGTCATCGGAGGATGGGGATGGAGTACGCCTTGTTACAGACCCTTTAAGTAACAACTGGTGGGTGCTAATTTATATATATATGTGTCTGCACACACACACACACACACACACACACACACACACACACACACACACACCCCTCATGGTGCTTTGTGTCTTACCGGTTCCACCTACATCACAGATTTTCTCCATATGGGAGAAGGAAGGTCAGTGTCCAAATAAAGAACTGATGACAGAAGACCTCAATAAGGCCTTGGAGATCTGTGTTCCTCCAAACACCTCACCTCATTGGTTCCCAGCACAGTTCTTCAATAGGAGACTTTCACCTCTTCGAGGTTTGTGACACTTTCATTACTGCAGACACCCTAGACTGTACCTTTCCCTTGCTGAAAGATTCCTTTACATGATCTGAGGGTCTCTACACCCACAAGCCTTCTCATCCTGCCTGGAGAGCTCTAATTTTCCAACCTCTATCACCTCAACTCTTGTCTATGGAGCAATCTCCTCCTAAGAGTCTAACAGCCTTTTCAGAGCCCACTTCCGTGCCCTTTCCATAAAGCTAAGCTCTCAAAAATGAGCGAGATGGTCAATGCAGAGTATGAGTGGGCGGAATGCTTGCTTGATGAGGACTCTATTCCACTGTGTAAATGTTGGGCTCTGATCAAGTGCAAAGGGGGGCAGTTTCCACCTTTAAGCTACTATGCACCATTTGCTGCAATCCCCAAGTTAAAGCATCGAATGGTTACTGAGAATCTCTAACTTTGGCTCTCTCGAGATCCCAAATTTGGAAAAAAACGCTGTTTGTTTTCTAATGAGCAGGAAGATATTCCTCAATCACACAGAGATGAAACTTGGGGAGCAGAAGTGGGTACTGAGGCAGTCCTGTGGAAAGCTGTCAACTCTTCATCTAACTCAGCCGATGATATGGGAAGCCTGGAGTTAGAACAAAGTCTGGTGAATAGGACTTATTAGCAGAAGCTCAGAAGAGAGGCAGAGTTTTCTTTTTTATGAAGTGGCTAGTAAGGTCTATCCTGACAGCAGGGTATTTTATGGTCAGTGTGCAAGCAGACCACATGCTTCAACTGACAAGGGAATCTTATCAAACTGGCGACCTTGGATCTTACTGATCAAAAAAGGGGATATGTCTAAAACAATGGTTACCCAAAAAGCCAAGCAAAAAGGATTCTTTCTAGCAAGCCCAAGATCTAGACCGCAAAGTGGTTCTCTTCAGTGACAAGACCTACTGCAGCCTATGACAGGAGACTTCTCCCATTCCAGAACATTAGAGATTTTAAACCTAAGATACAAGGTTTATGCTGCCTCAGACCTGTTGAAATAGCCACTTTGCAGTCACTTAGGCCATGTCTATACTGACGGTGGCAAATTCACCGCCGCCAGATTGATCTTTCTGGATCGATTGAGCGGACAGTGTAGACCTGCTCAATCAATCAGGAAGTCGACGCTGGTAAACCACCCCCTCAAGTAGCGTAATGCTGTGTCGACGGGAACAGCACAGCGCAGTGTAGACAGCATGCAGAAGGGAAGCAGAGCAGTCGACGTGAGTTACGCAAGCTACTCTGCGTGGTTTGCGTAACTCCCGTTGACTGCCGCCAAATCTCCAGGTAAGTGTAGACCAGGGCTGAGATTATCCCCAATATATCAGTTCCTGGCAACCATGGGACAGCTTGTACACTGCAACCAACCCTGAGAAAGACTGAAAGACCCTCCCCACTGTCCATCTGAGGGGCTAAAATTGTACTTCAATTCAAACCTAGTGCGATAAATTGTCCCTTCATCCATGAAACTTAGAGGGAGATATCTCCTGGACACTAGAGGAGGAAATCTCCGAAGACCTCCAGCTTCTAGCCCTAGATTGATTATTATTTATTAAGTTCTCACAATGTGTTCATAAAATTTGTTCTGTCCCAAAGAGCTTTCAATCTCAGAAAAGTAATGGAGAAAACCAGATACACAAGGAAGCCCAGAGGCTCAAGGAGCAACTTTGAGTTGATTTCTATTTTAATTCATGTTCATTTAATAGAAGAAGATGATGTTCTTGAATATGGAGAAGGTGGTGACTTGATAAACAAGGATGGGAAAGGAATTTGATGAGTAGGGGGCAACATAGCAACAACAAAGGAGAATATGAATAGAGTGGTAGAGGTGGTACAGGGGCTGGGTAAGCTAATTTCTACAGCGCCTGGTTTCATAGGGGTCACAACCCCAATTTACATCTAAAGTTGCTGAACTAGTTTATAATTACTCTGCTATTTTCTGTGACTGTAAATGTCACTGTATTCAAAGGGGACATGCAGGCAAAACTGGATCCAAGCAAAGCTTAGTACCCCTATGCTCTCAAATTATAAAGGGTTTCTCCAGTTCTTGAATGGAGACATGTAGTAGTAGTAGTAGAGAGTGATGGCATTCAAGCCCTGTGGTACCTCAAGGGGTTTTTACTACAGCAATGAAACCACTTGTTCAACTCTTTGGCTTGCCTGGGGTAAGAATGCTCATTTAGCTAGACGATATCTTGATCACAGCAGAGTGTCAGAGGCTGCTAAAGTCTGCTTGTGGCAGCAAGAGTGCACTTAGCAAAAGTTAGGGGTGCGGGTTGGTAAATGCAAACCCCTCCAAAACCAGCCAACCAACCAAAAAAACCAAACATCCTCTCTGAGGTTAAAGATTCTGGAGTTTGCAGCAGATGCTATGGGTCTAATTCTGGATCTCTCAGTGTCCCAGTTCTGTACCTCAACCACAAAACCCATCCCTCTTCTCATGCAGATCACAGAGTGCTAGCAACAGGACAGACAAGAGAAAAGTTTTGGAAAGCCGTTAGTTTGTGAGAAATACCTTTGAAGAACTGCATTTATCCTATATCAGTGAAGGGATATATTTTCCTCTTTTTCTAATTTACCAGGTAATATCCAGAAATTTGGAGCATCTTTAGAAAGATAATAAAGAAACATTAGTCTACTGTAATTGTTTTTGAAATAGGCACATACTATATCTGATTTTGTATTTGGTTATTACACTGCTGTACTGTTCTTAATTATAGTAGCATTTGAATTACCTCAACTAGCTTTGAAGTTAGGAGGTAATAAAAGGGAGAGGTATAATTCATACTTCCATTGCTATTTTTGTTCATCTGGAAATAGTTTCTGCAAGGCTAGTTTAAATAGGACAACAGGTTTGACAGGCTTACATTGTGATGCTATCTTTACAGCAGAAGGGACAGAAGCTTCACTTAAAGAGATGAAAGGTAGGATTCTGAAAAAAAAAAGAACAAGACAAGGAATTCATAGGGTCTAGTTCTCCTTTTATTTAAACCAGTGTAAATCCTACTAAAAACAAGGAGTTAGATTACTGCAAACTAGTTTAAAGTGAGAAAGTGTTTTATGCTGGCAATTTCCCAGTATCAGGTTTCTCTTGGGATGGAATTGGAGATGTGCATACAAGGAAAGTGCTAATCCAAGAAGACAGTTGCTTTCCCCTGCCAGTCTGCACACCTAATCATTCTCTGTTTCCATATTTCCTGTTAAGAGTTCCTCCTGCCCCTTTGAAAGTGCATGATCACATACCCTCAAAGTATGGTGGAAGTCAGTCTCACCCATCCCTTACTCCTATCACCAGAGGAGCTCATAAAATTTATCATGCAACCACAAAGAACGAACAAAGTGATCTGGGAAAAAATGTGTTCTCTTCTGGCAGCCTTTTAAAACCTAATTAGATATTAAGGCTATATATTCTGAATTTCTAAGCAGCAACCAGACCCTAATATGTTTAAAAGAGTTTGCAGTAACGTCTTTAAAATGGCTATGGTGGCATGAAACATGCATTTGCTTAAAGGGGTCGCTCACTTAAAATGACCCAAAATCCATGGCAAATAATTTATTCCTTTAAGCATGCTTGCCTGTTCTTTTCTGGGGTATGTGGCAGTGTTAGACAATTGTCCATAGTTATAGATACACCTGATTTATTTACAATTTACTTTAAGTACTTCCAAGAAAGGGAAGGAAGAAAAATCCTGTGAGTACTGGAACTGTCTATCTGCCAGTCATAATACACCAAAGTATTTTACTCTAATTCAATTGTTTTCTTTGCTCAGAGAAGGGCAGATAAAAAAGCGTGAGTCTTCATATTTCCTGTGCAAAACAGAAAATGTTCCCTGGTAACAAAAAATGGAATAAGTGAAAATTGGTCACCCCTGGGCATTACTAGTCATTGTCTGGCTACAACCCCTAGATATCATGTTGTGTTAATTCACTTAGCAGTTTAATGCACTCTCTTTATGGAATACTTAGAAACCTATTTTTAAAAAGACATTACAATATATTCAGAGTTCTAGTGGCTTGTTCTGACCATCATGAAGGCTTCCTATGACATTTTGATAGACACTCTGGTAAGCATGGTGAACCATGCCAAGGAAATTCAATTTTAAATCTAATTTTGACATGCTTTGTTAATTTGGGTGGAGGGAGAGAAAGCTCTTGTTTAAAGCGTGGTTCTACTCTGAAGAGTAAGTATGTAAAAACAGCCCCTCCTTACACAACTTCCAGCATGCATTCAGTCAGATCTGCCAACTTTAGTGACTAATGTGAACTTTTACTGCTTTTTGCTCCTGTCAGCCCTGCAGAGAACAACACTTCTGAATGGGAGAGCTGGATTCTATTCCTTCTTATGCATCAGCAACAGAGTTATTTGTTACCTTCCAATAACTTTATAACCACATTGGTGAGAGACAAGGTGGGTGAGGTAATCTTAATGTGTGTTAGTTTCCCAGATCTGAAGAAAAGCTTGTTTCTCTCACCAACAGAAATTGGTCCAGTAAAAGTCCACCCACCTTGTCTCTCTAATATCCTGGGACCAACAGGGCTATACCAACAGTGCATATAACCCCACTGATGGCAGTGAGGTTGCATGGGTGTTGCCTGCAGAATTTTTGAAACTGGCTGTGATGAATGAGAAGGAAAGAACCAAATTGCTTCCAGGATGCTAGGTTGAGTCTACAGGGATGGCATGTTAAAAGAAAAGGAAAAACAAACAAATCCCGCCCCAAATCAGAAAACCCTTTTTGCTTGTAAACAGCACATTTGAATGGAAAAACAACAAAAAGACAACATGGAATCCCACTATATCATTTTAGTCACTTTTTAAGCAGAATCACACTTTTAACATAAATAGGATGACAGATCTGCCAGTCCATTGACGTGTATGTCATGCTGACATACAAGGAGAGGAGCTTGTGCCTGAAGTTTATTTACAATATACTGTGTAGGAGAGAACATTTCATCTATTCCCTGAGCATTCTTTTCTGGCCAATGCCTAGCCTTGCATCAATACGCTCCTGAGAGAGATGTGTCCTCTTAGCTGGAGGGTTAGTATGAAACAAGGCCTTCAGGTGGGTGAAAGAGGGAAAGGAGAGGGGGCAAGTCTGAAAGGGGATCTCAGAGGACATCTCCCCCCTCCCAATTATGAAACATCCCCAGTATCCTCAAGAGCAAGAGCATTCTCCCCCAAAAAATCAAACTGTCACAATATGCTCATATATCAGAGTGATGAGCATTGTCTATGAACCAGCTATACCAACACATACCATTACTTTATTTGACCATGCAATGTCCAGAGTGAGGACACACTTGACCCTCACACTTCACATACCAGACAGAATCCATGTTCAGCAGCAAATTTCTGCCTTTCTTGATCTCTGTCACATAAGAAACTTTCATATCCAGTAGGCTGGCTCATACATTCAAATTTTGCCTGGCTCAGACTGATGCCCCTGTGACCTCAATTAAAAAATTAGATTTCCTCAATTTTATTTAAGATAATAAAAATTGATGAACATGACATGAGCAATTATAGAAGTTTAAGAAGTCTAATTCCATGTCTGCAAACACCCAAGTCTTTGTCAAAGCAAATGTTCTGAAACTTACACAAGTTCTAAGACCTTTGCTACAGAAATAGAAGCTTGCAGATAGAAATGGAGATACCAACATTATATCACGTAGATAATCCTATTAGAGGTTGAATGCACAAAATAGCTATTTATTAAATTTGGACTTTCTCAAAGGGATCAGTTTCCCTTTCTTTGAGGCTTGAAACAAACTCCATATGCATTTGATTATGTGATTACTTGGTCGATAATCTGAGGCTTTTTGGCAGGCATTCAGCACTTTGATCTGAAAATTACCTGCTATCTTCATGGATTCACTGAAGCAAGATGTGTAATTAGAATACCATCTGCCAGAGAGGAGGTGTAGGTCTTTTGTGATTATACCCACTGTGATACCCTAGGCTTTTGGGAAGGCTGGTAGCATTTACTGTCAGGCCCTGATTCAGCAAGGTACTAAAAAAGTGCCTAACTTTGAGCAAGCAAGTATTCCTGTTGTTCATGTGCATGAATTTATACGGGTGCTTAAGTACACTGCTGAATTTAAAGCCTTCAAACTCACCTGTAACCCTACAGTCCTGCCCAAGTAAGGGGAAATTGGAGCTCTGCTGTCCCATGGAGCAGCAAATCACAGTTGGCTCTTGCTTCCCTCTTGCTCCCAGGGCAAAGGAGAGGGGAAAGAAAAAGGAAGACAATCAACGCTAGTCCTTTTGCTGGCACAGATTACTGCCTGCTCTGCGCTGGCTCTAATGCACTGTCATGTTGGGGAGAAGAGTCAGTGCGGCACCCACTCCCTGCTCCTATCTACTCTCTTCACAGGGGGGGACATAGCCATCTAGTGGCAACTGCTCTAACCCCCAGAGTAAGGTGAGTCAGATGCCTCCTTTGCTCCCTTATCCATCTGCATGGATGCACAGCAGGGCTCACGGTTAGAGCTGAGCAGATAAAATCAATACAAAGTAAATTCTGCAAAGTTTTAACACTGCAGTTAAGTGCTACTAGCAGCATTTGTTCAGTTTGTCCACAGTAGCCAGCATGGTTAGTGTAAAACTGGACCAATGGGTCTGCATACAGCACTCCCTCCAGCTGTTGCTGAATCTGTGCATTGTTACATCTAGCCCATAGTTTGAGATAAAGGTGCAAGACATGGTACCAGGTGTATACACTGCAGTATAATTCAGCATCACACGCACACCCACACACCCATGTTACATATATGTATACATTTTTTCCCATGGTAGTGTCTGATAGATTTAAGTTGAATAAAAATGTCTCTTCCGGAATTACTGTTATATCAAATAAGGAAAATCCAGAAAAAAAAAAAAAAAATAGAATGTCTCCTTTAGAGTGAGAAAGACACAGTGCCTTGCTGTAATAATCAGACTCCTTCACAGTTAAAGGTGTAGTACACATCTCACTTCAGTTGCATAGCTGCAGATATCACAGGCCTGCTGTCTGCATCTCTTCTTCATTAAAAATGTGTATCGCTATTTAAAATATCAAGAGGGCAGTCTTAGTTGACTGGAGAACATAAGAACGGCCATATTGGATCAAACCAATGATCCATCTAGCCCCGTATCCTGTCTTCTAACCGTGGCTGGTGCCAGATGCTTCAAAAGGAGTGAAGTTGTCCAGTCCCAGCTTCTGGCACCCAGAGCATGGGGTTGCATCCCTGATCTTCTCAGCTAATAGTCACTGATGAACCTATCTTCCAGGAACCTCTCTAATTCTTTTTTGAACCCAGTTATACCTCTGGCCTTCATGACATTCCCTGGCAATGAGTTCCACAGGTTGACTATGTGTTGTGTGAAGAAGTACTTTCTTATGTTTGTTTTAAATCTGCTGCCTATTAATTTCATTGGGTGACCCCAGGTTCTTGTGTTACGTGAAGTGATAAAAAAACTTCCTTATTCTCCACACCGTTCATGATTTTATAGACCTCTATCATATCCCCCTTCAGTCATCTCTTATCCAAGCTGAACAGTCCCTGTCTTCTTAATCTCTCCTCATATGGAAGCTTGTCCATATCCCTAATAATTGTTGTTGTCCTTCTCTGTATTTTTTCCAATTATATTTTGGAGATGGAGCAACCAGACCTGCACACAGTATTCAAGGTGTGGACATACCATGAATTTATAGAGCAGTATTATGATATTTTCAGTCTTATTATCTATCCCTTTCCTAATGGTTCCTAACATTGTTCGTTTTTTTGACTGCTGCTGCACACTGAGCAGATGTTTTCAGAGAACTATCCCTGATGATTCCAAGATCTTTCTTGAGGTGGTAACAACTAAATTAGATCCCATCATTTTGAATGTATAGTTGGGATTTATATTTTCCAATGTGCATTACTTTCCATTTATCAATACTGAATTTCCTCTGTCTTTTTCATGCCCAGTCACCCAATTTTGTGAGATCCCTTCCTAATTCTTCACAGTCAGCTTTGGACTTAAAAGTATCTTGAGTAGTTTTGTATCATCTGCAAACTTTGCCACCTCACTGTTTACTCCTTTTTTCAGATCATTTATGAATATGTTGAATAGCACTTGTTCCAGTACAGATCCTTGAGGGACACTACTATTTACCTCTCTCCATTGTAAAAACTGACCATTTGTTCCTACCCTTTGTTTCTTATCTTTTAACCTCAGTTACTGATCCATGAGAAGACCTTTCCTCTCATCCCATGACTGCCTACTTTGCGAAAAAGTCTTTGGTGAAGGATCTTGTCAAAGACTTTCTGAAATCCATTTACACTATATCCACTGTATACCCTTGTCAGCATATTTGTTGATGCACTCAAAGAATTCTAATAGATTGGTGAGGCATGATTTCCTTTTACAAAAGCCATATTGATTCTTCTTCAACACATCGTGTTCATCTAGGTGTCTGATAATTCTGAAATCTGACTAAGGAATTACTTTCAGTCTACAAGGCTGTTCCTAATCAGGCACTTGCAAGTTGGCTGATCTCTGAAAGGTGTCTACTGTATTATTCTGGCTCTAGCTAAAGTGAAGAGAGATCAGAGAAGAGCCATTTCAGACAATTGTTTCCCATCCTTACTGATGAATAGGTATTCCAAAACCAGATACCTGATAAACATGCCATTTGTGATCTCTGCCAAGAATTACTGGGGATTTAAAAAAATCAGACCAGGAGAAGCCATGTCTTGCACATAGTGGTTTAGATAACAGCAACTTAGGCTCCTCAACTTCAGATATTTTTCAGACCACTGCAGGAGACATTAGAAGCTTTATTCAATCAGTCATTGAGCCAACTTGTTATACTTTAAGAGTGTGACTGAAAAAAATCCAGTCAATATATTCAATTTCTAGTAAACAGCTAACAATGAATTACTTCTATAACATGGCTAAATTTCCAACTGTCTTAGGGGCTTTCAGTGTCACACCATCCCTCTCCAGATGTCTGCACAGCATGTGGATATATTCATTACCCAAATATTCAGATGGAATGCATTGCTAAATGCTAGATCTTGGATGTCGTAGCCAAAGCAGGACAATCATTTCATGAGGCATGTGTATGCAAACAATTATCCCTAGATCAGCCAGTCAAGTCAGAAAGAATCCCTGGCAGATGGTCAGTCAATTCACATACCTACTATTTGAACTTTACGTGCAAGATCTCAAGTGACTGCATTTCATTGGCTATAGCTAATAGTGATTACCCTTTGAAGTTTTGGCTTATGGCCATTCCATTCTGAAACCCCAGTTCTCTGCTTTGGATGCTTTCCAGCATTAAGTAGGAAATCCATTGTTTTTGGCAATGATTCTTGTCCCAAAATAAACTCACCAGGATATTTGATATTTTTGCTGGGAACATAGGTGCCACTCTGCACCAAAATACGGATGTAGTTCAACAATTAAAGCCATCCCTCAGGAAGACAAATGAGCCACTACTAGATTTGTATTCTTTGAATCCTTTCAAGTTCCCTGCCTTAGTTCTGTTACAGAGAGTTGCCATTTCCTCAAGGAAAGCCAAGGCTTTTTCAGTTGTGTCGCATGGCAGCACACTTAGATTTAGGATTCATTTGCGCTAAGTCAAGGGACCCTATTATAACATGCTTGTCTCCAATCTGGTTACAAGACATTTAAAATGGGTAGTGTAGTGAGGGCCTACCTGTCTCCCCTTAATGGGGTGAAAGCTTTCCACAGTTCAAGGGTTCAGCAGAGTTATGGGGACACAATTCTCATTTACACGACAGATTTTAACTGGGTCTCCTGATGTGCTTACAGCAGGGTGGGCATTAGCAGTGAAGACCTGCTCAGTCGATCCAGAAATTGATGTTTAAGACCACCTTCTCAAGTGGCGTAGCATTGCATCGGCGGGAACGCGGTTCCTGTCAATGCAGTGCAGTGAAGACGGCGCACAGAACAGAAGCAGAGAAGTCGATGGAAGTTACACAAGTTTTTTGCGTAGCTTGTGTAACTGCGGTTGACTGCCGCCGAATCTCTGAGGTAAGTGAAGACAAGCCCTCAGAGTTTAAACAGGATTCCTTAACTTGGTTTGTTGTCCATTGTGGAAGGGTCCTAAATTCTTCTAGCTGCTCCTGGGGACCTTCCGCTTCTATTTATATTTTGAGTTTTTCCACACGAATAGAGCAGAATCCTGGGGTGCGCATCCCTCACTCTTCCAGTCCAATGTTGCCCACACAGCTTGCCCTGCACTGACACATTGTTGCAGGTGAGTGAAGAAAACAGATGCAGTACAAAGAGCTGGAGCAGCAGATACAGAAAATCACCACCAGAAAGAAAGGTCTGGTTTCACCAGGACTGATGGAGTCTAGGGAACTGCAAACTTCAGTCCTCAGTCTCTTAAACCTTCTTATATATTTTTGTCTTGCTCATCAGCCAGGCTCTCTCAGTGAAGTGAGCAGAGCCTACAAAGTTGTGTAAAGCAGGGAAGTTCCTCTACAAATCTTCCTATTTGATCTCACTGCAGAACTCACTAATACATTTCAGACCAGAGCCACCTGCATCTTGGTGGCAGATCAAAGCTTTGTGATGCACTAAAATCTGTCTCATCATCACTCCCATAAACACTCAAAATTCAGAGAGTTGAAGGAGGAGGAGAGGAGAGAGAGAGAGATCAGTGAGCACTGAAAAGACAGTCTACACCGACAGCCAAGGAATAGGTTAGACATTGGCTTAGCAAAGTGGGTTTCCATATTAAATTTTCCCCCAGGGCAGATTGGCAGAGGCCCTGGAGGTTTTTCACCTTCCTCTGTAGCATGGGGCACGGGTCTCTTGCTGGTGGATTCTCTGTACCTTGAAGTCTTTAAACCATCATTTGAGAACTTCAAAAACTCAGTCATAGGTTAGGGGTCTATTACAGGAGTGGGTGGGTGAGCTTCTGTGACCTGCGTTGTGAGGAGGTCGAACTAGATGATCATATTGGTCCCTTCTGACCTTAAAGTCTGAGTCTATGAGCCGTCACCTGCTCAAGTATTTTTGTTGACGAATAGAAACAATCATTTGGGAGATGTGTGCCTTGGTCTTGCCCATACAAAATCCATCATGATGGAGAGAGTCAAGATAACATGTCTGAAAACAGAAAGCAATGCAGCCACATTCCCTGGAATTTCCCCCACATTCCCAAGAGTATCGCCAGGAAAAATAACGGAGGCCCTTGAGACTCTCTGAGCACTAGTGCTTGGCAAACACGCAGTTTGGCATACTGCAACATGTGGTTTTTCCAGCAAGCACTGTTATCTTATTGTTACATCTTCCCTAGTGCAATGAATCTGTTCTCAGTATTATGTATTGTCTTATGGGAAACCTTGGTCCTTAATTGAAGTGCATTTACCCTGTAACGCCATGTGCAGAATGAATAGCCAGCTGGAGCTAGAATTGCACAAGCCTTGCCTCCAAAATGACAATGACGTATATTGTTAAGTGAACGTGTAAGGGTGCGTGTGTGCGCCACTGCCCTCTATTGGATAGAATCAGATTGCCCTCTACCGCTCAGTTGTGTGTGTTGGGTCCTCTACTGCCAGCTGCAAATGGAGATTCATCTTAATGGTTTTGAAGCCTTAAAGGTCTACTTAGTTGGCAGAAGATTTCCTGTCACGTTAAGTGACGAGCATTGAGATCCTATCTGAAAGGGAGGTGGGATTTTAATGCTCCAGGGCTGTAGCTCAAATCATAGGAGCTTCTGCTTTGGAAGCAGGAGGAAATGATTGCTCTCCCATCTGTCACCATGAAGTTGTGAGTGATCCTTGTGTGCAGCCCAGTGACAACCACTAATTCCTAGGTGGCCAGTTTCCTGTGTATTATTGTTTCCAGATTTACAGGGAGGGAAGCAGAAAATTCCACCTGTCTGCTCTGAGCCATTGGAATAAATTCCCACATTCGGCATCAGCTTTGCTGTTGATTTGACACGCATGGCTTTTATACATTCCATAAAGTCAGTCCCTGGTTCTCCTTCCAGATCTGCAAATACACATTCTCTCCAACCGCAGCATGTAGCACTTGCAGAACATACAGTAGTACCGTGTAGCAGCATATTCCTGTAGGGATAGAAGAACTTGTTTGAAAGTTCAGCTCTGACTCATAATCCTGTCTTTTAGTTAGGCTTAGAAGAGACTGAAAAAAGAAGCAGGCAAGGTCCAGAGCAGGGAGAAGAAAATCCTGTGAAAAACAGCCCAGAGTTAATAAAAACACAGTATAAAAATGACTGTGAAATTAGGAGCTGAGAGGGGGAGAGAAAAATTCCAATGAAAAATTAAAACTATATCATATGCAGGACAGCTACTTGCATCCGCTTTTAGTGGGAGAGAGGAAGATTCTTCAATCTTTAATATGAAACAAAACATGCCCTATAGTGAGAAAAGTGTTTTGTTCAATATTGAAGAGCTATTGTACAAAACCATAGACTTAAATGGAAAAAAAAGTCTGAATTCAAACTAGATTTGGGAACCGTACAAAAATAATTCCAGAGTTTGCGAAACCTTAAATTCTCTTAGGTTCACGTATGTCCACATGCAGTATTATATAGAAAGTTATATTTACAGTAAAGACCATACTATCACCCAGATAGCATTTGCCCTTTAACTGGTACCCCTAAAAACACTAAAAGTATCATCTGCAATCCTATAACATTCTGCTTCCACAAAACATTCTAGTTTGTGGGGTGCACTATTACCTACCTACTTTGTGATAAATATGTAGCACTTTTAATTCATACTGTAGATCACAAAACTACAAAATAAATATTGTTTTACAGATGGGAAACTAAGGCACAGATAAAATGGTTTTCCCAAGGTCACTCAGCAAGTTAATAGCAGAGATAGAAACAAAATCCAGGTCACTTGACTCCCAGTCCAGTGGTTTTTGATCTTGAAAGAAGCCGGCTGCAGAGATGTAACCAGCCCAAATTCCTGTCATTGGGGGCCATCCATGTATTTTCTTCTTGATTACTGTAAATATGAATCCTTGCTCAGTGGAGAAAGGATATGCTCTATTTTACACTATACTTATCATACTCACATTTCATGTACATTATCTGCAAGTATGGTTATTTTGCCATCACAGAATGAACGCAGCTCATACTCACACCTGGCTATAATCCCTGTTATGATTACATAAAAGATTAACTAGATATTATATAACCTAGGAAGTTAGGCTGATAGATAGCTTTCAACCTTTCAGTATTACAGCTTCCCACTACATGGGATCCGAGCCACACAAAAAGGAAAGTATTATGAACTCAATTATGCAGCTATGATGTCAGTCTGATTTAGCAGCTGCATTTTTTACTTTGAACTGGGTGACTTAAGTAATATTTTCAGTTGAGTTCTTTTTCCCACCCCTCCCCCCAGGGAATTTCCCAAGTGAAACAGAACCTGTGCAACATAAACGATGCTGCAACAACAAATAAGAGTAACACAGGCAGAGATACTGTCATGTAACATACTGCCTTCCTCCCCACCTTATTTTGAAGGCAGAGTAAACTCCCAATCTTTCAGGATGCCAGAAGCATCAGAGGATAAAAACAGGTTATATTTTGTTCAAAAACATTGAAGGAAAAATCTACTTTTCTTCCCTTATGTTTGTAGTTAGCAAATCTGGTGGTGGCCAATGAGTGCTCTAGAAGAGCCATATTTAGATATAAGATCCCATATGCCTCAGTGAGAGGGAAAATATTGCAAAAGGGCAAGATTTAGAGTATGGGATGAGAAGTAAAAATCAAGGCCCTAACCAATGCTGTGCAATAGTTTCATACAGACCCCTGAACTCAAGTGAACTCAGCAGCTTCAGGGCCTGTTGCTACCCTGAAGCCTCAGCTTAGGTTCAGGAAAGCTTCCCAGGTTTGGACAGATGCTTTTTGCACATTCCTACCCCCAACTAATTATCCTTCCAGTACACCCTTTTCTACACAGTCCCTGATGAGCTGACTGCCCTTCATGGATGTCTTTGGATTAATCTTTTTGCTCCATTCTGGGTTTGGATGCTCCGCCTACCACAGGCCTATTCCAGCTCTAACATGGATTTCGTCTGTATCCTTGGCCAAGTTACTGCAGTGTGTGGGTGCAGGTCACTTGCCAGGATTATCTGGGTATATCTCATTTAATCATTTCCCTGCTGTTGCGGGAGCTTTGCGCACTGGTGTACCTCGGTCATTCCTGTTCTTTGCCTCTGGCACATGATAGTCTAGTCTCCTGGGGGCTGTAATACTTTGGTCTTATTTTGGCTGCTGTGTTTAGTGTGTGGGAGTTGGGTGGTGTTGGTGGCCTGTGAGATGCAAGAGGTCAGACTAGATGATCTAGGGGTCCCTTCTGGCTTTAAACTCTGTGACTCTATGATTTCACCTCCCTGCCTCAGTTTCCCTAGCTGCAAAATGGGACTAACCGCACTTGTTTACATACCTTTGTGGGCTACTGTGGGGGATACAACATGTTTGTAAAGCACTTTGAAAATTAAGTCTATTGGGAAAAAAATTAATCTCCATCTTTTCAGTTTCATAGGAAGTACCATATATAGTACACTACTGACTTGAGTTAGATATGTATTGTATACACAAGATTCTGCTGTTACTGTAGAAACACAATATTGTTATAACTCAAAATAAATTGTAAAAAATATTAAAGTATTAAAAAGAAAAGGAATGCATGAAAATGATCAAAAGCACATTATTGAAAGCTCTGAGGGCAAATTCATCCCTAGTATAACTCCAATAAAGTCTAGGGAGAAGCTTGGACCATTGAATACACCTTAGTTCTGATATGTAACACCACTACCATTTCCAGCTGGAGTCCTCTCTTAAACCAACAGAAATGGTCTCTTGTACGTATTGTGATGTACACAAATGGGATGATAAGATGATATTGTCCAACTCATTACTCGTGCCATAAGCAGAGATGGGAGCACGGGCCTCTAGTAGTGACAGGCTAGCATGTTCACTTATTGCATCACTTACTCCACATCCACCCCCATTCGATATCAGAGAATATGCCACTAGTTTAGATTTGAACTGGGTTCCTTCTTCATGACCAGATATGACTTGTGCTCACAGTCTATGCATGAGTTTCTTTTAATTGCCTGTACCAGGCCCAAAGGTCCCCTGCTGGAGGCCTCGGGGTCCTACCACACGCCATTCCAGGAAGGAGCAGAGGAGGTGAATCCTCCAAGTGGCCAAGAAAGGTTGAAGCACCTGCAGGACCTTGGACAGAGCAGCTGCAGGCAGGAACCTGGGGAGCAAGAAGGAGCTCCTGGCTTGCTGCTGTCCCTGAATACAAGACTTCAACCCTATAGCAAGGGTGAAGCAATTGTGAAGGTGCTGGGGCCACGGCAAAGTGGTCCAGGGAATAGTAGCAACAGTGCAAGTTAGTTAAAGGGATGCAGCAGGCGGCTGCTATTCGTAGGGTCTCTAGGCTGGGACCCGGAGTAGTAGGTGGGGCTGTGCTCCCCCCACCCCAATAGCCACTGGGGAAGTGGCCTGAATACTAACTATGTAGTGGCCCAGTTAGGAGAGATGGGGTCAACAAGGCCCAGAGAGGGCAAAGGCATTGTCTCCTGGGGGCATGGACCCATACCAGGACTGGGACTGTTTGAGAATCAAGGGACTATGTGAAGGCTAGCCCAGAAAGGGCTGCGGGACCATGTAAAGACTGAGCCTGGGAGGGCTGCAGGAAGACAGACCAACAGAGGTGTACTGAGTCACACTCCAAGCAGGGAGTATACCCTGGAAGAGGTCTTGTTTTGTGTTTCACATACAAAGTGGGTGTGGCTTGGCCAGAGGGCTGAGTCGCTGACGACCCACTGAAAACAGAGAGACTGCAGCACACACGCTTGACCAGGGGCAGTGCTTGCGAGAGGTGGATACCATGCCGTTACAATGACATATCATAATAAATCTGATGCTGGTAATGAATTTTTCACCACTTCTCGGATAGTTGACATCAGTGCTACAGCTATATATTTTGTGGCCTTGCTGGGAATCAAACACTCTCTGAGCCAAAGTGTAACAACTTCATGGCTTTGGGATAACTGGGACTTCAGCTCTGAGAATTTCTTTGACTGGCGTAAGTTCCATTCTGACTTTGCCAGTGCAGGAAAATTCCTGTGATTCTTGACATTTCAGACAAACAAAGCCATCACTATTTCATTTTGAAACAATGAGAAGATATGGGTTTTGTGAAAGTGTTCCATCTTGATGCACACTTCGAGAGAGAGAGGTGCTTCTTGGTAAATTAAATTCTAATATAGTACAAACCTCATTTACATAATATACTACTATTCTCTCAAGTTCTATGAAGTTTACTTGGCTCGCCTCTGAAATTTGCTCCAGAGAGGAAAATGCTTCAAGAAGAGTAGGTTTTATTTTTAGATATATAGTGATTTAAAACCAATCCTTGGAACCAACAGTTGCACGGATATCATAAGAATTATAGTTGCCCAGCTTTCCTTCATGTAGTTAATTATTGCTGGTGGCAGAGGTATTAAACTGCATAAAACATTCAAGACATCCAAGAGCTGGATAATGGAGCTGTGTTTGCCATCCTCAGCTAAGGTTTGGTATTGATAAAGGAGCTTGTATTACAGAAATAATATACAAATAGCTCTGCCCCTGTGAGGTTGCAAATTGGCATAATTTACTGTTCCTCTGGAAGAAAGCATCTGAGTTAATCTGCTGTGGTATTTAATTTTCCCCAGGACTGCACATTGCTGAAAATAAATAGAGGGGTCCTTCTGTGGCTCTGGGCATAACCATGTTTCTTTAGGAATGTTGCCCTTTGTCTAGCAGGCATGTTGTCCTTCCTTCTGTTCTGCTCTGTACCAATGGGATCATTAATTTAAAGGGTTTGCGTTGATTCTGGGTAGATTTAAAGGTTCTCTCTTGGAGTGGAGTCATTTCCCTTGCTACAAATTGCAGGCTGGCTCCCAATTATTTGAGGATGAGGTTGGTATGAGTATTAAAGGCAGTAACTATTGCTGGTCTTCTGTATTAATATTTCACTAATAGGTCTCTTCCCTTAAATGCTGATTTATTGGAATTCTGAAGCCCTAGGGCTATGACTTTAGACACAGCCATTACCAATGGGTAAGGTATATAAAATGTACTGCCCCAAGAATAGCCACGGCAGGCACTGTGACTCAGATATGTCTAAGCCACAATTTCCTCGTTTCCTTCTTGCTCTTGGAATAGCAATTTGCTGCTCTCCTACACCAGTGGCAAGATGCAACACATTCCACGTTGGCTAGCCAGAGTCACTAAGCAAATGTGTGTGTCGGGGGAGAGGCTAGAGCCAAAAGCTCCATCTGTTTTCTGCCCAATTTTTTTCTGCAATGAGTAAGTAGGAATGCTGCACCTGCTTACTTCTGTGAACAATGACACAAAGTGCAGGTGGCCTGCACTGGAGCATAAGAGGACTTCAGATTCCCTTACATGGATATGTGGTCCAAGTCACAATCGAGCCCATAACGATACAGTGGCTTAAGGACAATTACATCTATAGCCTTACCACTACAGATGATATTCCGTGCACCTAGCTAGGAAGAAATTCACTCACCACCCTGCAATGACTCACTTCAAATAGAGAGACACTTGTCTATCTTCCTTCAAGTCTGGTCTGTCACATCCAGGATTTCAGCCAGCTCACGAGTGCCGTATCTTGTATTCAAGTCTCTGTTCTATCTGAGGGCCAGGAGTGTCACCCAATCTAAGAAAGGAAATGGAATTTTTTTCCATGCTGAATCAGGATTCACTGATGTGTATAGTAGGGTGGTAGAATAATATTGTGCCTCTACTTAGCGTAAAAGTGAATTTTAAAACTCTTATGTAGATGAACTGATCGCTTGTGAAACAAGTCAGTCTGTTTGACCTGTATCAGGGGGCAGGGCCACACCCCCAAAGGGCAATGGCCTCCCAATCAGGTAGAGAGGGAAGGAGCCACAAAGGGGCAGAGTGAAGCATGCCAGTCTATTTGATTACTGGGGCTGGTGGGGAGAGCTTACCAAATCATAGAAGGCCCACCCCCACCAGTGAGGGACGGGCCACAGAACTCAGATACCAACTGAGCAAGGGGGAGGGAAGGAAAAATGAATAGCGGTGAGAGTACAGGTCATAGGGGTAAAAGGAGGAAACCAGAAACAGGCATGGAGCAGGGAATCCCAGACGATGCCCACTGCTCCAAAAAAGAGTCCAAGAATCTTGGCCTGGATGTGTGCATGCACAACGGTCCAGAAAGAGATACCCTGCCCCATCCAGTTTCCTCCTCCTGGACTGATCGGTGGCCATCTTGGTGATTGCCAGGAGAAGGCTGGTGCGGAAGACTGATTCTCTCTACCCACAGAACAAAGCAGAGCCTTCTCAGAAGCAGCACAATCTTTCTAACAGATCCCTTTCTGCCAATGTGCTTCAACTCTGCCCTGGAGATACCACTTCTAATGTCCTTTCAGCCTTTGGACTCTCTGATCAGACTGCCAGCATGAGTGCCAGTTAGGTATGCATGCCACAAAAACTGCCATCCAACCTGCTACCAGCTAGAAGGAGATAAACAATTAACTTAAACTGTCAGACTGTACACTCCTTTGGGCACTACAGATTTGGGCTGGCTTAGAACTAGTAGCCAAAGGGTGAAGGACTTTAACAATTCCCATAGCCTGCTCTTCTGGGGGACTGAAGTCCGGGAGAATAAAGCCATCCACTCTATTTAAAGTTATTAATCCCCATTTAAGTATTTCTTTGAAGGTAATTCAGCATTATCTATAAACTTGGATTACTGATTTGGTTAATATTTTATGATCTCTCTTAGTCATTTATATTTTTAGAAACCTAGGCCATAAAAAGGATAGGTCATTTTTGCTTCGGTCAGCTTTAGGGCAAAGTATCTTTTCTTCTGCATTGTATTTCGTTAATACATGAAATGTATGGCTGGTGAAAGAAATTAGAGAGTGAAGCTTAAATTTAGGCCTACCCGGTTTATAATGCTATTTTGAAATATGACTGTACCAGCAAGTGTGACAGAAAACTATAATAGTCTTATTAGCCAAGTTGAAAAATTTTCCATTCCAAATCTCCTCTCAGCAGCAATTGCCCTAAATATCCTTCTTTTTCACCCATTTCTTTCCTCTGGAGTCATCCTTTTCCCAGATGAAGACAATGACACTTACCTTTCAATTTTTAAGAAGTACTGATTTGTTCCATAATATTTAAAGGCACACTTGCTTTTCTAATATAATTATTCCTAAATTAATATTTCAACTTCCTCAGACAAGTCACAGAGCAAGGAAAGTGAGCATCTTTCTGAAAGACTGGATGATATTCACAGTAATGAGGTAACACAAGGCCTCTGGAATTACATAGGATAATGGTACTATCATGAACTATAACAGTAGTTTTCAACCTTCTTTCATTTGTGGACCCCTACAAAATTTCGAATAGAGGTGCAGACCTCTTTGGAAATCTTAGACATAGTCTGTGGACACCCAGGGGTCCAGGGGTCCATAGATTGAAAGCCACTGTACTACAGGGCTTGCATAGTGATAATGGCAGAATAACAGAAATACAAACAACACTGCAAGGCCATTTGGAAAAAAAGTGAACAAAAAGGTGCCATTAAAATTATGCATATGATGGAGTCATATGATCACCTGAGTTTCCACTATGGACTTCGCTTTGTGAAAGGTTAGTGAAATCCTCCAAAAAAGTTCAGCTGAGAATGGTTTAGATTCAGTTGGCCAAATTCTGATGCTCTTATGGATGCAAAACCTCCAGTGAGTCTGCAAGGTCTTTGGGACAAGGACTCTCTCTTATCACGTGTTGTACAACACCTACTGGAGTGCAGCCCTGGTCTTGATGAGGGCCTCCAGGTGCTTCCCCAGTATTACAATAAAATTAATATTAACAACAACAACGACGACGACTGAGTAAATAAAAGCTCTCAGTATTTGGGCTATACCATGGCTTTATGCAAATAATGCGATTTTAACGGCACAGACTGTGTGGATGATCCAAGGCTCAGCAAATAGTCCTTGCTATACAAATACATGAAATGTGATATGCTATGCAAATAGCTCAATGTAAGAAACCAAGCACCAAAAGTCTTCACTTAACATCAAATAAGATGAGACACACATGGCTAACAGCCAGAAAGTTCAGATTTCAGGGTGACAAACTCCTTTGCTCACCTTGTTAGAAAGAAGGAAGAGGAGTACAAAGGTACAAGATAGTGGTACTATCATGATTAACTTTGAGTGTTTATTTACTGGCTTTTTTCCAGGTTTTTTTCCACCATGCTAGTGCTGCTCAAACCTAGATTATCAGTTTGAATGCTTTAAAAGTTCTTTTATGGCTGATTACAAAATGCAGCTCTAACCTTTTCCAGCAGCTTTACATTGATGTAACACCATTGACACATCCTGATTTAGGGCCTGATCCAAAAGCCCACTGAAGTCAATGGGAGACTTTTCACTGATATCAATGGGCTTTGGACCAAGCTGCTGACATGGTGCAAGTGAGATCAGAATCGTAATTCTAATAATTAAAATAAAGCCTAAATGTTGAAAGAAACAGGAGTAAAAAGGAGATAACTCCTCAGCCCCATCCCACGTCCCCCACAAAAATCACTCTAAAACCATTCTAAGCCAAAGACCTTGTATATAACAAATTTCAACCTTGAGTAAATGTTTATAGTCATATAAAATCCCCACTGGGGTGATTTTATAATAGAACTCCTGATGCATACAGTTGCAATAATATGAATCAGGAACTGGGGGAATGGATGACTCAGGAGATATATGTAGCTAAGTTAGGTACCTGAAATGAGTTGTAGGGCTCAGTTCATTTCAGTTCCTATTGGAGAGAGGCACATCTCAAAACTCACCGTCAATCTAATTTTCAGAAGTGATCCCTTCCGAGTCAGGATTAAAGTACTTTGATTGAGCAGAGCAGGGAAACCTGCCCTGACACCATCTGCACTGCAGTATTGTCAACCCCAAGCATTCTAAAATCATAAGATTTATAATAATAAAATAAATATATATCTATAAAATAATAAATGTTGGGTTCTTTTTATTTGCCTTCTAATTTCTGAGCCTTTAGGAAACACTCGGGTCACATTTTATAGCTTTTCTCTGCAGATGTTAGGGCCAGAAACTTACTTTGAGATTCAAATGCAATTTCTTGATTCCAGAAGCTGGGGCTTTAAGAAAGTGGATAAACAGAGAACTTCCATTTTCAAGAGTGGTTTACAGATAATTTTGCCAGCAGCAAATATTCTGCTCACTACCTGTGCACTGGAGCTCTGGAAGGTCACAGCCAACCACAGAATTGCAACTAATTTTGGGAAGCCACTGTGCTTCATGGCCTTGCCAGTTGTAGGTCTGGTACAGTAACTGGGAGACTGAAATCTATTATTTTTCCCTCTAGCATATTACTGTTCTCAGCTGTTCAAAATGGGCATACTCTGGCTTCTAAAATTAGAAAACATACATTCTGTATATACCTTCTCTTGCACCCCTACATTCCAGGGGTGCTGGCCTGTCTCATCCTCCCATCAATACTCAGTTCACTTTAAAAAAAATTCTAATCACACATCTAAGAATCCTCCAATGTGAAGTCTTCACTTTGGGTCACTTCACTTTACATTTAAGTCCAAACTGACTGAAGTGAAAGAACATTTGGGCCATGATTAGTTAGAAACATAGAAGATTAGAGTTGGAAGGGACCTCAGGAGGTCATCTAATCCAGCCTCCTGCTCAAAGCAGGACCAACCTCAGCTAAATCATCCCAGCCAGGGCTTTGTCAAGCCACACCTTAAAAACCTCTAAGGATGGAGATTCCACCACCTCTCTAGTTATCCCTGTCACATGATTCTATCACATTTCATTGAAGTTCTTAAACCCAGAGGAGTGGCCCAGAGACTGGGGTCAGACATTTCAGTACAGGAATAAAGGAAGTTCAAAGTCACTTTGCTTCCATAATCTGATCTTCCAAAATCTGTCTCTGTTCTAAAATCCTCCTGGCTTAACACAATTGGGAAAAGAGCCTGGTCCTTGGAACGGTACCTTATTGAGATTGTTATGCTTAGCCTTTAGTCCTCAGCCTCTGTGTGCAACGTGAAAAGGAATAAAACCATAGAAGAGGACTGTGACTATGTTCTGTATAAGCACTTTTCTCCTTCACAAAACACTTGTGCACAGTTCTATGGGGCCTAAGGGTTGAGGGGAAGGAACCACATTAACAGATTGCCCCCTACCTCCTTGGAAGCCACAAGACTCCTGAAGCATTAACTCCTTTTGCGTGTTCTGTGATCCTTTTTCACAGAATACAAAATGCAGCCTGCACTCAGCATCCAATGACAGCACAGCTATTGGTCTCGCGGTACTGCCGCAGGTAGGACAGGGACTCGAAGGGGGAGTCACTTATGCATCTGAATGAGATCAAACGCCTGGTCTCTGATACCTTTTTTCAGCCCTGTCCCTTACTCACGCTAGAATCCCATGCAGTTACAACAGTGTCACAGAGCAGAGAAGCAGGTCCATATCTCTGCAGCACCGTAAGCACGTTTTGTATTCACAAGCTAGATTTTATTGTGTCATGTACAGAACACTTATTTAGAAGAAAACTGCCCAGGAAGAATTTAATGAGAAAAAGCTTGTAATATTTGTGCTGTTCTTAAGTAAAAGAAGAGAAGACAATATTGCAAATGGAGATGCTGCTACGCAAGCTAAATGGAATTTCTTATTAAGCCTGATCCAACTCCCATTCATGTCAACAGAAAGACTCCTGTTGACTTTAACAGAAGTAGGATCAGTTTTTTAGAGAAAACACATTAGAAAATTGTAATTGACTGTGTACAGCTAATGTACATCTAGCTGTTACTACAAGTCCCCAAACTTAAATATTGGGGGGAGGGGGTGAAGATAGGACTCTATGCTGATACTAAGTATTAGAAAGTCTACTTTAAGGATCCCTTATTGTAGCCCTTCAGGGGTGAACCATTCTCATTGCTGTTAATAGGTGTAAACACTTGCCACGTGATGGGAAATGCCTCTTGAGATATGGTTGGCTGAACTGTCAAGTCTGATTCCTGGGCAATTAAAATGTCTAAGCTTAGATTTGTTATTTTCAATATAAAGAAATAATTATTTAGGTAATGTAATGATTCCTTCCCATCAAAGGATCTGAGAACTATACATTAGGTTTCATCTTGCTCATGTTTTTCCTATAATCTAGGCCAAAGGTTTATTTTCATGTCATCCAGGCCATTGACATCAGAGTTTGGTTGTTCAAATACAAAGGATCAATACTTTCCCTGACTCATTTGAGCCTCTGTCCTTGAAAACCTGGGATATCTCACTGGAGATGTGTCTAGCATCAAAGTTTTCCCAGATTCCATTTTTCTGTCATAGTTTTGCTGTAGGCTTAAAATGTGCACATCAGTTTCTGGATCTGAAGCCAAAATGAGGAGCCTTTGCACCCCAGCTTCAATTGCTTCATAATGAAACAATTCTCAGGCCTTATCTACCTCAAAGTTTTTCCAGTTATACTGGTGTAGTTATACCACTGAAGCTAAATAGATATAGTTATATTGGTATAACTAACCATGTTGACACTATTTTACTTTGAGTGGCTTTTTTCCATTTTAGCTTAAATCCCTTCCAAAGGAACATCAATGCATAAATGCATCCATATGGGGAGCTATACCAGCATAATTCTAGTACTTTACATTTACACCCTGCCTTATATTGGTATAATTCCCCCATATAGATAAGCTCAAAGAAATGTTAAATAGTGTGTATTAAATAAGCATAAGGTTCTATTGTATATTAATAGATTGCATACATGGGGCCAAATTCTGGATAATGTAGGACAAAGGGACTCAAGCACACAAATAAGTGCATACTTTGAGTCAAAATCTCTGCTCATGTAAATGATCAGAACTCTGTCAATGGAGCTACAGCCATTTACACCAGAGATTTGGCCATTTTCAGCCAAAAAAACCCTTGTGTGTATATGACTTGGTTCATCTGAGCATATATATGCATACAGGCCACAGTACTATGTTCCCTTGCCATCCATCCATAACTCATGCTTACGCAATGGCCCTTCCATAACTTTTTGGAGTGTTCAAATATGGGTGCAGCAACAAAGGTGACCAGAAGAGCTGCAGAGTGGACATTTGTTCATATTTTATTTTGATGGCATGGCCTATGTGTACTCCCAGCCAAAAGTGTGATCTTTGGGCTATGCCTTCACTTCAGTTAAACAGAAAGCCAAAGATTGTTCCAATGTTATTTATACCTGATTTCTATTTGTTCCTTCAGTTTTTAATTTTTCCTGCATTTGTTTTTTAATTCTTCGAGGATTTTGTTAGAGATCTGCAGGTTTTTTAATCCAAGATAGTTTAACATTACCAGATCAACTAGTATAATAGCAAAGCAAACACTTTATTGTCAATCAATTTTAGATGAAAATTGGTAGAGAACACTGAAATCCTGAGGGGCAATTAATCTTCAGAGGGACCTCACCTTAGCCACAGCACAGTGCATTTGCAAGAGAATCCTTTCGTGAGGTAGACAAACAAAATATATTTTAAGTGGCAGAGGGAAATTGCCAGGATGGTTTGTTGTGAGTGCCATCCTAAGCATTTGGAAAGCCGCTAGCACATAGTAGGTGATACCATAAAAAATAATAATGTATGAGATTCCATGGCAAGCATGAAGATCAAACCTGCTATGATGAACTGCAGCTATTATTGGGCCAAAACGTACCAGCCCGTACTCAAGCAATATCATTATTGAAGTCAATGGGTATTTTGGTCAAGGACTGCAAGCCACATAGTGCTTGGATGCCCTCCATGCACAGCACACACATTGACTTTAATTAGAGCATTGTGTACAGAGGCCTCGTGGGATCACGCCCAAGTGAGAACTGCAGCATTTGGTGCATGGATGTTATATTTTCAAAGGGACTTTTTAAAGAAGATAAAATTGGAACTTCCGTGGGGCAACGAACCAAAATGTTCAGAAATCATTTCAGTGAAAGGCAAAGGAGGAGAGGCAAGACACATAGAAAGCTTACTTTGCCCTCCTTAAAAGTCAATGGGAGTTGTGTGTGGCGGTCCTTGTGGCATTGACTGTCTTGTTGATCTGAGTTTGTACTGCCCCTAGCAAGATTGGGTCCTGTTCCATGATTAGGTCTTGTTGGTGCTACAGGAATACTACTACTACTAATATCCAAATGCAAAATTAGGACCACTGTTGTTGTTAGATGTCATGGTGTAATGTCTAAATCACTGGACTGGGAGTTAGGAGACCCCAATTCTATTCCAGAGTTGGCTACTGATGTACTGTGTTATGTTAGCAAAATCATTTCACCTTTCTCTGCCTCCATTTCTCTATCGCTAAAATGGGGATAATAATAATACTCTCCTTTGTAAAGTGCTTTGAGAGATGCTATATGAGAGCTAAGTATTAAGTTTATGAAACAATAAAAACATTAATTAGAAAATATTAAATGAATTACTCTCCCTCAAAAGAATTGTTAAATTATAGTAATGCTACAGGTTAATATATATTTCAGCCCTCATTTTAAAAGGTTTTCTTCCTCTCACATTATATCTCTAAGCTAATAGTATATATCATGAAGAGATTCTCAGCAGCTCCCAGCACAAAACACCTGCATGGTTGTAAAAATAAACTGCAATTCACAGATTATCATATTTCACTGAGTGAGTGACCTTTACAAGGAAAACACCCTGTCATTGGATTTTAATGGGTAGCACATGGGAGGGACAGAGGGACACACGTTCTATTTAAGCCACAAGTTCAAGGAGCAACAAAAAGACCAGGAAGGAGGAGAATGAACAACAATATGCCTTGTGGCATAATGCATTCACTCTTTAAAGCACTCCTACTGCATGGAAGGTAACTAGATGGGTAGCACATTCTTCAGCTGAAAGAGTGGACTCAATATAATTAGCTCCCAGAGTTTGAGAGTTAGAGAAATGCCCATGCTTGTGACTTCTTCCTCCTTTAGCGTACAATACACTAACATCCAGCCTACTCTTCTTAACTTATCTCCTTCTAAGCCACAGGTCAAATCTGACTTGATTTACAGCCCCCTGTTAACTTGATCAGGAATGGGCCACCCTACATTTGCTTGGTATTGCATGGCATTGAATATGGACAGTCAATAATTATTCTAAACATAGCATCCTTGGGGACCTGGGTTTACAGCTAATAATGTCACCTCCTTCTAATCTCAGCTATTTAGAGGAAGTTTTAGCAATGGAGGAATCCTTCAGTGGAAAGACTCCGCTTCTGGGTTCATCAGTGCATTCAGCAGCAGAAGATTTAAAAAAAAAAAAAAAGAAAAGAGAGGGTGTGAGAGCCATAATTAGTGCTGTTAACTTTAGCTACAATCAGTCAATGAGTCAGTCTGTTAAAATGAGCAGTGGCTTGCTAGTTAATTGCAACACCTCCTTTCATAAAAGTTAAACCACAACCTGAATTAGATACAATAAAACATGATGCTTCTGATGGGTTTTTAAGCCTCTCACACAATTTTCATAGATGACCTGGAGCAGTTTAGTTGATTAGTCATAGGATAGGGAGGTAAGATGGCTGGTTCTAGCCCTGCCTTTGCCATTTACATGCCTCATGAAAGTCACTTGGACACCTTCATGATTTCAGCACCTAACAAGGCAGATAGGAACCTTGGTTCAGGTCCTCAGAAGTATTTAGGCTCTTAACTCTCATTAATTTCAGTGGGAGTTAGGTACCTAGGTACCTCTGAAAATCCTGCTAGGGCCCAGATCCTCAAAGGTATTTAGGTGCCTAACTCCCCTTGGAAGTCACTGGGAGTTAGGAACCAATGTGCTTTTAAAAATTCCTCTATCTGCATCTTTCTGCACCTACATATTTTTTAAAATATGGCCCTGAACCTCCATCTCTCCTCTTACTTTCTCTATGGGTAGATGTAAAGATTAACATTTGTGAAGTGTTCTGGATAGGTAGGGTGCTATAGATATAATATTTATCACAATTCTATCGGGGATAATTGGCTGTCAGAGGTAGAGCTGGCCAGAACCTGAGATTTCCAGTTCATGGGAATTTCAAAATTTGGTTTCACTCTGATTTGGAAGTCGAGGCACGCAGGACTTCCAGGCTCCCAGTTCCATGTCACAGAACCTAGAAATTGTTTCACTGGAAAATTCCCAGCCATCTCCAATGAAAGATCCCTTATCATTAAAGTTGGTTTAAAAAAAAGGAAAGTTATTTTAATTTTTCCATGATTCAGAACAGACCCCTTTAGCCTGAAATTTCTAGTAAAGTTTTTATTGAACCCGTTATCAATATGTATCAAAAACCAACTTTTCAGTTCATAAAAATGGTGGGGGAGGGGTTATTTAGTTGCCAATATTTTTTTTAATAAAGATCATTTTTGACAAATAACACAAAGCTTCACTGAAAGATTCTGACTTACAATATCCTATCACTGGACCGGTCTAAGACTTTGAGATGTTGCCAGTAAAGTGTGTCCTATATTGCATTTTCAAGCCATTGCTGGAAAGCCTTTGAAATGTAAAGCAAAGATGGTACAGTATAAAGATTCAGCCAGACCATGATAGCAAAAGCTTAGGTCTGTTTATGAGCATTTTATCCTATTACCACATTTTGTAATACAACAGAATTACCACTTATAAAATATAAGCCATAACATTTATTTAAAGTGCATACTGTAAAATTGACCTCTCCCTTCTTTCCATTTCAGCTCTTCCTCTCATTATGTAGAACAAATTGTTGGACAGGAGCTGGATTTAGGCCATAAATCTCTTCCGAGAGAAGGGTGATGGGACACAATTACATAGCGCCAAACTAGCAGCATGTATTTGTAAGAGCTTGTCTATATACCATTTTTGGATTACTTTAGCTATATCAGGTTATAGTTAAAGCGCTACAACCCCCTAGTGTGGCCACAGTTTATACTAGTATAAAGATGCTTATGTTGGCATAGGCTGTTACAGAAATAAGCATCTTCATACCAGTATAAATGCATCCACATTAGGGGGCTATACTGGTTTAACTATTTTGGTATAAAATTACACCCTGAATTGTAAGGGTTAAAGTGGCACCAAGACTGTGTATAGCCCAAGCCTTAGATTAAAAGCAGTAAAAAAAAGCTGCCAGGCAGATGCAACTCCAACAGCTGGATAATGAGAGTGACACTGCTGGAAAATACAGTGGATTGAATTTTTCCTATGCAGCTCCAGTTTAGATTTTGAGGTCCTGCAAGCACCACCTGATTCAGAAGGGAAACACTGACCAATGGCCAGAAAGTGAGGCACTAGGGAAAGCTTGTTTCTACCAAGTATTTAAAAAATAAAATCTTGAGCTACTGGATTGGAGAGACTACAGGACTTTATATTTTCATTTAAATGTCTCCCTATTATCACAGTGACAACACCAGGCTGTGACTAGATCAGTGTTGCCCTGCCGCCAGTTGAATTTGAGGGTCTTACTGCTAGTTCTATATAATAATGGCTCAAACTCCCAAGCAAGTGAACCCCTGTACATGAGCAGAGCCCCATTTTGTAAGCTTAGGCACTAAGTTTGAAATTTAAATATAGTTACAATAGAGTTTTTGACAGTTGCACCCTTAAGGTAGCTTAGTGGTTTGAGCACATGAGGCTCTGGGTTCAATCCCCAGCACCTCTAGTTTGTCCTGCTCTGAGCAGGGGGTTGGACTCAATGATCTCTTGAGGTCCCTTCCAACTCTAATATTCTATGATTTTCTTGGAGTGTGCTTTTGTTATTTCAGTGACAACAGGAAGGGGAGAAAAGCAGTAAGACAACTACCTAGAAAATGGTCTCTGTCTATACAGAGGTGGTTTGCACCAATGTTGCTACATCAATGTAATGGCACTAATGGAGTTTAAAATGCAGTGTGGATATGCTGCACTGCTGTAATGCTAGGCTTGCACCAGTGTAAGTGACTGGGGTAAAATGCATCTGTACAGTACAGCCTCATTAGGAATTCACACCAGTTGTTAATTACATCATTATTGCTCATTTCCCTAATCAAGACAATCCCACACTAACCTAGGTGCTGACTCTCCACCGCCTTGCTCCTTCCATAGTCATTTCCATTTATACAAAGCAAGCACAAAATGCTACCATTGCTGTGTGCATGAGGAGAATTGGTTGCGTGGCCGATCATACCCACTTTTCACAGATGTAAGTGATCACCCAAGGTAGATAGTAGCAGATAGTAGCAGAGAACTGGGTCCAAGTATTCTACCTCCCTGGTCACAGTGTAAATTGGGGAACTGACATGATTGCTGCAGAGCTCTGGTTGGGAGGAGGTAGGGTTTGGCTTCCTTCAGTGATCAATAGACTTTTGAGAGGGGAGCATTCCTCAAGTGTCAGCCACTGCTTCATTGCATCATCGCATCTGCTTTTTAGGTTGTGGTTAAAACACAGAGACTGAATCACAGTGATACTACTTTTTTTATTTTTGACTTAAAAAAAAAAAAAAAAAGTGTGAAAAACAGTTATTTTCAGGAGTGTGTCATTTTGCACAATCCTTTAAATAACCAGAGCCAGAGCTAGAATGCATGAACTGATTCCTCAAAGCCCAAATCTCTGTCTTATCCAAACAATAAACCCAAACCTTTAAGGCTCATATAGGTTTGAACAAATTACCTTTTCTTTCCTGGCAAACCAACAGGCCCCCCGTCTTATCTTCTCCCATCCTCATACACAAAGACCACTAAACACTAACAATAGATTAACTAGGTCAAACTCATAGCAGATACATTGGGCTCCCACCTAGCATGCCTTCCTTCTCTCAGATTTATAGGCACAGAAAGCTGGCAGTGATAAAGCTGTTTCATAAGACTGCTATAGAAAAGCAGGTAAAATTAGATCTCCGCTGGGCTGCTTTCTTGTTTTGATCTAGGCCATTCTCCAGAATACTTGCAAAAGCAACAATAGAAAGCAGCTTCTCACTATGCAGTGTTGTCTTTCACCCTATGTGTGGTGAGTATTGATGGTGAAAAGCCCCCATGTTGCTATTTTTCCTACACTGGAATTTTAACCAAGCTCTCCTCCCCATGCTGTAACTGCAGCATACACAACGAGAAAGCTTTTTTGCAAGTGCATCATTCCATTTGCCTACCTAATGCACAATCACGCCCCACCTCAATGTGTCTTTATGCATTCTCTTCCACCCCCACCCACAAGTGTCAAATGAAGTGAATGGCTTGATGCTCTGTTTAGTGATGGGGTCAACCCAAAGTTTCACTTCCTGATGATCACTATTATGGACTTATGATGAAGACACAGTAGCAGCTCTGTAGCCACGTTCTGCAAAATGTTTAGCAGAAATGTGTTGATCTCACCACATGCGAAACAAAACTTTTTAAAGAAAAAATCATCAGAACAAAGAGCTCTGATCCAGTCCAGCTTTTATCATTTTGGACCTTTTTGGAATGGAACATTTCAATTTTCTGTTTCTGAATGACTTTTTGTTTCAGTTTTTTATTAGAATATAAAAATATTTTCAAAACTGAAATCAGAACAAAACATTCCAATTTTATCAAAATTAAATGTTTAAATTTCAATTTCATGGGAATTCAGACTTTTTTTTTTTAATTTTATTAATTTTGGTCTGTTTTCAACAGAAAAATTGTGAAATTTCCCATGAAATAGAAAATCCAGTTTGCATACAGCTCATTATTCCCATTTTACAGATGGGGAAGGGTCAGTCAACGGTTCCTAACCTATAGCTCCTGGCTCCCATGCAAATGTTTTAAACACTAAAGAAGTCATTTAGAAAAGATATTTTAGCAGAAATGTGACTTTTGATTTTTGACAAAAGGGCATTTTCCAACAACAAAATTTTTCTGATGAAGCAGTTTTACCATCTCCAATAATCAGAGGCACTAATATAGCCCTTTAATGTTTTAAGATCACTTTGAACATGCTAAATACTTTATATATGCTGTAGCAGGGCCAGCCAACTCTCATGCAACTTCTCATGACCTAGGGTCACACACAGCCAGCCTGCTTCAGTTTCCCTCTTGACCTGTTCAGTAAACTCAGAAAACATTTTTGTCAGGCCCTTCCTTCTTGGATTGGGCCTTATTAATGAACAAACATTCAAAATAAAATCTTCAAGCCTATCCAAACAGTACACACAAAAACAAGGTTTAGCATTCTCCTTCCAAACTCTACCTGACTAGACTTTCAGGGCTGGCTAGAACCAGTTCACTCCCAGCAGTTGCTAAATGTTGCATAGCCATTTTAATCTTCTTCTTCTTCTTCTTCCCTTCCTTGTGGCCTACTGCTGCTCTTCAAAGGGCAATCCCTAATCCCTCCCAGGTGTGGCTCATTCTGTACTCAGGGATGACTAGCCCCAGCCATTCACAGGCAAGCCATCCAGTTACAAGTGCCAAGGATGAGCTTGTTTTGCAGATAGGAGAATGGACTCAGATGTTCAATCACTTGCTAGGTAGTGCCAGGACCATAGTGAGTTAGTAATAGAGCCAGACTGGGAACCCAGATCCCTTGTGTGTTCACCATACAACATGCTGTGCCACTAGGACATAGTAAGTACAGTATTCTATGTATATCTCAGAGGGATGCCATGAGGCTTAGTCCAGTTAGTTTGTGTGTGTGTGTGTGTGTATATATATATATATGAGAGTATTTTGAGATCTTCCTCCTGAAGGAGGATAGGGAATAGGGTTTTGGAGGTTTTTTTGTCTCTTGTTTTCAGTTTCTCTGCCCCTGCTCCCCCTCCCTTCTCTCATTGCTAATTGTTATTGGTTGGCTTAGTCACATGGTGGACTCCCCCCCCCCCCCCCAAAAAAAACCAAACTTTTCCATTTTGAAATATTCATTTTTGAAAAATCCAGTTTTTGACCCCTGAAATATATATCATGCAGCTTTTAAACAAGCTCCCTGCCCTGACCTTTTCACAAGGGAAGAAGATGGTGCACGATAACTGAGTAGTGGCAGCTTTTGTTTTTGTGGGCAGCTCTAACCAAATCCCACCCTGCATATGCCCAGAGAAGTGAAGAGGACTAACCTCTCCCATTTTGTGGGTTCTAGCCAGGAACTGTTTTGCAAGAGCGTGGAACAGGTGCTCTTTTCTTACACATAAACTACTACTTTGCTTTCTGCAAGTCAAGATTTATTTATTTTTTTTAATTCTGCATGAACTTAATGTTCATGAACGTGAGACACTAATGACACTGGCTCAAGGCAGGTGTGCTCACAGGTGCTATTCCCCACACAGCTCCATCAACACACCTCAGTCATGATTTGCAGTACCCTGGCTGTGATTTAAATTCTAGGCCTTTCAAGTTTCTTGTGCAGACAGTACTTCCACTTGTAGGACTAGATTGTGCCTCCGCAGACAGCCCTGAGCAAGGGCTACATGACAATTCAAAGACATCTGTGTCACAATTCCCTTCCTGACTCCCTCTGCCTGGGTTAGACTGAAGAGGAATACCACCATCTTTCCACATTGTAAGGGGCAAAATCTGAGCAGTGGTTGACATGGGGGGACATTACTCCGTTTTACTTTCCTGCAGGGGGCCCTGCCACTGAGGAGGTGGGGGCAAAAGGGACAATTGCCCAGGGGCATGGTGATTTTAAAAGGGCTTGTGCCATGGGCAGCGGGTGACGCTTACTGCCAGGGAGACTAGGCTTCCTGCCCCACCTCTTCCGCCTGTGGCCTGCCCACAGTCCATCCCTGCTCTGCCATGTCCCTCCCCCCCACTCACCCCCCTTACTTTCTCCCCCCTTCCCCGCTGCCACATCTCCTCCCCACTCATCCCCCCTGCCATCGCTCATCGGGGGTGTCCCTCCTCTCCTCTCCTGCTTGCCCTCCCACATTTCTTCTCCCCTCCTCCGCTCAGTCCCCCTGCTGATGCTTGCCACCTGGGGGAAAGGGGGTGTGGAAAAGAGGAGGGGGACCAAGTGGGGGAGGGAGGGATGTGGCGGTGAGTGGGGGAGAGGGAAGGGGAAGGGCCTGGGCCTGGGCCTGGGGACTGAGTGGGGGTGGGGCCACAGGTGGAAGAGGTGGGACCAGGAGCTAGCCTCCCCGAGGGGAAGCTTCACCCGACACCCATAGTTGTAAACCTCAGCCCTCCCTTTCTAGAGGGGCCATTGACTGTTCTGCCCTGTGGCCCAGAATTGCTGTTGGCAGGCCTGCCTGCAGGGGCAATTAGAGCTGTACTAATCTAACCCCTGATGAACTGTTAACTCAGTGATCTGAGTCTCTTCTCCAGTCCAACTTGAGTCCTGTGCTGTAGCTTCATTTATTATTTCACAGACTGGTTCTCTGCATATTGTGCGTTTAGAGAACCAGGCCCAGCTGCATGATGGCATTTAGGCTCCTGATTTCATAGAATCATAAAATATTAGGTTTGGAAGGGACCTCAGGAGGTCACCTAGTCCAACCCCCTGTTCGAAGCAGGACCAACCTCAACTCAATGGAAATTAAAAGCATAAATATCATTGTGGATCTTATTACTCATGAAAGGTCCTTGATAAACAGCTCTGGGATTGCTGTCCTCTATGCACCACAGCACAGATAACCTGCCCCATGGGAAGCTTTTGCTGCTGCTACCTCATAACTGCTGCCTACATGCATTCTTCCTCTGAAGCAGTTGGTGCAGGCCATTATCACAGACAGGATGCAAGATTAGGAAGTGAGGTTTCTAAAATCTCCTCGTCTGTTGCTTTGATTTATGTATATATTTCTGTCGCTCTTTTATTCTCTTTCCATGCCCTCCTCCAGAGTTGTCAAGTCTCAGATCACAGTTCCATGGCAACCACTCCCTTCTCTAGTTATTCCCCTGCCTCTTTAGCTTACCTCAGCTCAGACACCTGTCCCTCCACCTTTTCTCAAATCCTACCCCCTCTTTCCAGTCAATCCCAGCCTGGGGTCAGGTCAATTTATATTTATGCTCTTTTTAATATAATTTTACTCAGTGAACCATATATATATATATATATATATATACTATTTGCATTGTCCAAATATGGTTTAGGGTGTAGCCACAAATTACAGAAGGGTGTCTCGCCATACAGACCTTTGTTCCACATGAACCACTTGATTTTATGTTTTCATTCCTGCTGTGGAGGCAGTGATGGGAATGTCTAATCTTCAGTTATGGTACTGCTTTCAACAGGACAGGCTGTTGTATACCTCCAGTGATATAAATAGCACAAGAGGTGGGAAGAGAAGAGGCAAGAGATTATTCTTGTAGCTTGCAGTCTTCTGTTCTAAAATTGAGAAGAAACTGAGAAAACTCTAAATGTAAGAGGCCTTTGCTTGCTTACTGTGCCTTAAGTCAGCTGCATACTCAGGATTCAGTGACACTGACAACACTAAAAGACACCAGTAAACACCCTCATTCGTTTGATAGTCTGGTAAAATTCCATATGGGAGGGTCTGAACACTTCACACTTGGAGAAGTTTGGATCCAGATGCACACACTAAGGCACCAGCCCATGGGACTGCATGTGTGATCCCACACTCCCTCGTGTATACACAAAATTCATCTGGGTAATATGGGTCAGATTTTCAGAAAGACTGAGGCCTGGCCTCCCTTTGATTTGCATCCATAAATGGCTAGTTAGAGACACTAGACACTCAGATTTGCACCCACAGATAAACTTCAGACTCTTTTGAAAATATGGCTCTATATAATCTAGTTATTTTAGGTCTGATTCATAGATGTACTTACTCCTTTGCAATCTTTCATATCCCCAACTGAAGTATATGATTGACATGAATTGTGTAGAGATAGAAACTGCTGCAAAATCTCAGATTCTAAATCTGGAGATGGGGGAAAAAAGCAAGAGAATCTTATGATTCCTTAAAATCATGGGCCCTAACATTGATTTACTTTGGTGTAACTCCATTCTCTACAACAGAGTTACTCTTGGTTTACACCGGTGAGAGATCAAAATCAGGCACTTCTCTAACACCTTTGTAGTTATATTGCTGCACTTTTGTTTCTAACTGATTTGGAGCACTTGAAATACTACTGAAATGTTATGAAAGAAACACAGTGGGCCAAATTCATTCCTGATTATACATCCATTGCAATCAAAAAGTTGTTACACCTGGAATGTATTGGTCCACCATGTCTGTCTTAACCATGTTCTAAAGAACACATGTCCACTGAAAACAAATAGATGTTGTGACTGTAAATAGATTTCACCAAGGAAACTTTCAAGCAATGGATGGACAAATTCTTTTAGTGGTTTACATAGCTGTCTTGGGTGACCCACAGAGGCTGTGTGCTATGAATAAATACTATGCTGGTGCAAGTGAACGCTGTACATGCAGATGGTGTGTTTATTAGTGTTGTTATTGCAACTACCAGCTGCTAGGTGTTCAGGATTACATGGGCATTGCCTCACAGGTCAGGAGCATCCTGACTGATAAATAATGATGAAAATGGGAGTCCCTATTGCAACCCCCAAGACTTGGCTTATCCATGGGGTAGTTCAAGTTTTATCATCTTGGGTGGGAAGGAGCGAGGCATGATGGCTGAGCCAAGAGAGCATGACTGTTTTCTTGGTTCTTTATCGTAAGGGGCATCAAGCATTGATTCATTGCCAATAACAAAATAGATGATGATATCCTAGTTATCTGCTTCCTTATCCATGTGCTTTATGAAAATTTAGCTTGATATTCACCATAGTACAAATTTATTCACCAGCTGTTTGGCGTTTGGGTACAGTGCTCCACATTGCTTTCTATACATCATGCTCTTGGAATGTTATTAGTCTCCACCTGTTTTAAAAAAAAAATAGGCAGGCAAACCTGATGAGGTTGTGTCAGCCCAACACACTGCTCCATGAGGGTTCCAAGTTTGGAAGCTCACCTGAGTCCTTCCTCTTTCCCTCTTTTTCAACACATCAGAAGGCAATTACTTTATTTTTAATTTTTAATGTTAATGTTTTCTTGGGGTTAAGATAACAATAATGACCAATAGGGAGGGTGTTTCTTGGCTAACTGATTAGGACTCTAAAACCCATCTGTGATAGTTATAAGACACCTAATACTTTGATGTTCAGGTACTGAACAAAATTATGAGGAAGCCTAGAGATGGTCTAGATGGTCCTTAAAGATTTGATCTTGTCCAAGTGGTCATTCACCATGCCATCCTCTTTCATGCAGTGCAAGTATGAATGGAAGCTGATAGATGCATGACAGCCTCAGTGGTGCAAATAATCCCCCCTCCACCATCCAATAGATTACTCCATAGTTGAACTATCTGGTCTACATGCTGCCCTCAACTCAGCACACCTCAGAAGTGATCAGCACCTTGCTGGGTTGAGCTCCTACTGACAATAAACACCCTACTTCTAGGCTATTTATTGTATAAATAATCTATCAAAATACTACTGATTCTTCCATAGCTTCGCTCCTGTGTACCCTTTGTGTGAATAAACAGGGGACTTCAGCATCCAGGGACATTAATCCAGCATCTTCACCTGCACTAAAAATCTACTTAAAATATTAGGGCTAGGTAGCTCAAGTTCAATTTTCCACCTAGTATTTTCAGGATAAAGGAAATTGTCCCTGTGCACAAAATGTTAAGTAACTAATAAAACACCTGTTCCTACACCAGCAATTCTTTTGAGAGTCATACAAAGGAATTACTTAAATAACCAATAGTGATATAATCTCAGCACAGTGGCCGCCTGGCAGAAAGTCAAGAAGTGCTTAAGAAAATAGCATATATTTTTCCTGATGTTGTGACCCACAGCTAACGCCAGCTGCTCCAGAGAAATCCCCAGAGGGCTCCGGGGTTACATTTGTGTCCTGCACCCAAGCAATACTGAATATCATGTTTCTTAGGCCAGCAGGGAAAAAGTAGCCTGTGCCAAGTCTCTCCGCTGCCAGATTATGCAGCAGAGCGAGAGTATCTAATCTAAATGGTGGTTGCAATGTCTATGTACTGCTGGGAGAATGCTGTAGGTGGATGCATTTGGGATGGAGACAATTGGCTAATGGCTGGCACAGAAGCCACAGTAGTGCAAATAATCCTTCCACCACCATCCAACAGATCACTTTGTGGTTGCGCTGTCTGGTCTACTTGATGCTCATCTCTGCTGCAGGGGTCACTTATTTGTACACATACCATGAAGCTCAGTTGTCTCAGGTCGGGTCAGCTCCTCAACTGGCTCGGGTCAGTTCCTCAACTCCGCTGGCCACAGGCAACACAAACGCTCCTGTGTAGGTCTCACAAGTCCTGCTATCACTCTATAAGTTAGTGATAGGCACACTCCAACCCCCGAGCCTGCCATGCATCTCCCTAGAGTGTCCAGCCCTGATACACTACACACACACAGTACTCACCGATCTGTTGCTTCCAAGGAAACAGTACACCCCAACATAAGTTACACATCAGATCACCGCTCCACTTAACTCACAGCACTTATTATTCATTTCACTATTAACAAATGTAAGGGTTTTTTTTAACAGAGCACAGAGAGTCAAGTAATAGCAAGTAGTAGTACCGGAAACAAATGGTTGCATATAAAATAAAATCATAACATGCATTATAGAACCTAGACTTAACTAATGAGAATTTCTCATGTCTAGTAGAGGATTGCTCACCCAAAATCCTTGCAGTGCCTTACAGTCAAGTTGGCTGTGATCCTTCTTTCATGAGACATACATACTGTCAGTTTGCCTCCTCAGTGAAGGATTTCAGTGTCTCTCTTTGGACTTCAAGATATAACGGACCAATTATTTGGCTTTATTTATTCTTCTTATAGATTTTTTTCTCTTACAGATTTTGCAATCTGTCAGTTTGCACCTGGCTCAGTATGCAAAGAGGCATACAATGCACAAATGGCCCCTCAGGGAGATAGGTATCGGTCACCTCCTGCTTGAAGAGAACATCTCCAAGATATGTCATCTCCTGGTGACCTGCCTTAACTCTAAGACTGTAAGAGCATAACTTTCAGTATAGAGATATAACTCCTTAAATATTACGCATACGAACATTTCACAACAATTATGTTGACCAGTGGGCAACTGGCTCTCAGTAGAGACCTCACATGCCTCCTTTGATGAACTATTATAGAATCATAGAATATTAGAGTTGGAAGGGATCTCGGGAGGTCATCTAGTCCAACCCCCTGCTCAAAGCAGGACTAACCTCAGCTATATCATCCCAGCCAGGACTTTGTCAAGCCTCAGCTTAAAGATGGAGATTCCACCACCTCCCTAGGTAACCCATTCCAGTGCTTCACCATCCTCCTAGTGAAAAACTTTTTCCTAATGTCCAACCTAGATCTCCCCAACTGCAACTTGAGACCATTGCTCCTTGTTCTGTCATCTTCCACCACCGAGAACAGCCTAGCCCCATCCTCCCTGGAACCCCCTTTCAGGTAGTTAAAGGCTGCTATCAAATCCCCCCTCATGCTTCTCTTTTGTAGACTAAACAAGCCCAGTTCCCTCAGCCTCTCCTCATAAATCTTGTGATCCAGCCCCCTAATAATTTTTGTTGCCCTTCGCTGGACTCTCTCCAACTTGTCCACATCCTTTTTGTAGTGGGGGGCCCAAAACTGGACACAATACTCTAAATGCGGCCTCACCAATGGCGAATAGAGGGGAATAATCACTTCCCGCGTCCTGCAGGCAATGCCCCTCCTAATGCAGCCCAATATGCTATTAGCCTTCTTGACAACCAGGGCACACTGCTGACTCATATCCAGCTTTTTATCCACTGTTACCCCCAGGTCCTTTTCTGTGGAACTGCTGCCTAGCTTATCGGTCCCCAGTCTATAGCTGTGCATGGGATTCTTCCTTCCTAGTGGAGGACTCTGCACTTGTCCTTGTTAAACCTCATCAGATTTCTTTTGACCCAATCCTCCAGTTTGTTTAGGTCCTTCTGTATCCTATCCCTACCTTCCAGGGTATCTACCACTCCCCCCAGCTTAGTGTATCCGACCCAGAAGATCCTTGGAACACCCTCTCTGCCCTCTGCCAATTGGCTTGAAGGGGTCCCTGGGTCACAAACCTCTTGTCCAATTCACTTTAAATTTATAAATTTAAAATATTCTACCTTGACCCTAAGAGTAACCTAGCAGTTTTGAGGCAGATGAGATTGAGGTATTTTTTGGCTTTGAGAGAGAAGCCAAAGTCAGGCTTCTAGTGGAAACACAGTTGCAAACTTAACTACGGAGTGATGGATGTCAGCCCATGATAAAAACAAACACAAAGTCCTTTTACGGTTTCCTTTTACAAAACATTACAATGTGAATTCTTTGCTCCCCTTTACAATATTTTAGTCAATAATCATTTTAGCACCTCTTTGAATTTTCCTTCAACATCAGGTTTTTTTAAAAAGGCATTCCTTTTAGTGCAAATAGAAGCTAGTCAATTTATAAAGGTGCTTGTAACATTTCAAAGCTGTGTTGTTGTTTCTTTAGCATCAAACTTTTAGTACACTGTAAAATGTTAAGACATGGAGTTATCTATTATAAACATTTCATCATTCTAAACAATTTAAGGGCTAGCTAAAGGATAGAAAAAATAAATTGGAATTTTATTGATAGTTCCAGGGGAAAAGAGTCTTAAATCTTAGAGGAAAGAAAAATATTTATTTTATGGTGGTGTAAAAAAATTAGTTTTCTAAACAGAGACTGTTTAAAATAGACCTGCAAGTTTGTTTAAACATGTTTCTCCCCAGTGTCATGGTGCCAATGTAAACAGGATGCACTTTCAATCCATCATATTTGTTTGTGATGGCACATGTACAAGGAATTAGCACTCATTCGCATTCATAAATCTAATCAGCTCCCCCAAATAGATTTTATTACTCTTACGAGCCTTTCTCTTGTTTCAGATTTTCTCATCAAGTATTAGGAAATGAAGAGAAGGACAACTGAATGACGCGGGGGTCAGGCCCTACTTAACTTGCAATACTGTGGAAATTGCAGGTTCTGCAATACTAAGCTTTTTTGACAGTGGGAGCCCCAGGCATGGCCAACAATGGAAGCCCCCACTCTCAGCCCCATGGCAGCTGACAGCAGAAAATCACAGAAAAGTAATAATGGACTTTTATTACCTCAAATAATAATTCCGAGTGATAAGTCCATCATTACTTTTCTGCCGTTTTCCATGGTTTGTCTGCAACTCAGCCACCATTTTTTGGCAATCATCCCACAATTCAAGTAGAGCCGCCTTAATGGGATACGAATGGACCCAACCCAAAACCCCAGGTCTGAACTTTGGGTTCAGTTCCAGAATCAAACTTTACAGACTGGGTCTCTTTCTGCTCCTAGGCTACTGGTTTAAATCCATTCTAGGTTGGTAATGACTAAATATTACCACCATCTGATGGCTGTTTGGTGGCCTGTGTGGAATGAATTGGTAGACCCAATCCATTTCCTAGATGCCTACATCACAAACTACCATCAGTTAGTAGTGATGGATGAATAAGATATTTGTCTTGGATGCTGTTCATAGGTGAAGTAACTTAACATTAAATTGCTACTAAAGGTTTGTGTGTTTTCTTGGAATAAATATTTAGCCTGTAAAACCCTCAGGGCAAAAAATCATTCCTGCTCTATGTTCTATGCAACATTTAGCACATTGATGGCACCCAAAAATAAATATAATAATTTACACAGATAAACTCCAGCTAGCCTTTTCTGCTGAACAGCCTTAAACATAATCCTGCTAGAAAATAAATATGCATAGTTTACTGGCAGCCTTTGGGGTTACATGATTACTATTTAAAACACAGCTCACATGACACTGTCCTCTTCTTTTAAATGATTTTAACTTATGTTTGATTTTAAGTATAACCATTTCCCCTATCTAATCTCTCTATCTCAGTTATTGATACTGCCACCCATCACGATAATACTGAGTACCTTCCACATCAAAGCAATAGCAAAGTCCCTAGAGAACTTCATGGCATGACAATAATAATAAGCTTACACTTGTATTTATCCAGCAAAGCACTTAAGCATGTGCTTAATTTTATGGATAGCCATGGCCCCCCTGAAGTCCACAGGACTGCACATGTGCTTGGAGTTAAACATGGGCTGAAGTGTTTTACTAAAAGGGGATGGATTTATGCACACACACTAAATGGACTGAGGCTTCAGTTTGTACATGAGTTACATCAGCAACAAAATTCTTCTCATGCCCCAATGATTTCATGTATAGAAAAAGAGATACCAGATACAACCTCCTCAAACTTCATTGCTCAGTATCCCATAAGGATGTGTGGCTGGTGGGAATTTAAAAACTCAAATGACTATATTTGTCTCCTGTGACATCATCTAAACAATCTTAAATGCGTATAGGCAGGAATTGGACAGGCATATACTGCTCAGTTGTCCATTCTTTACACATTGACACAAAACAAAACCCTCCAAAAAAGCTCTTTCTGTGTTTAAGCAGCAGTCATTTGTCAAAGTTAAATATCCCAACTGCTCAAAAATATTTCCGAAATAACATGACTTTGCGGCAAGGACTAAACTAAATGCTTAGGAAATGACATTCAAAATGAAAGACAGTAGTTTCAGCTCAGCAAGTATAAACAAGTTCTGAAATGAGCAATCTTTTATTTGATTTGCTCCTTTCTGGTGTAAGGAATGACCACATTGATTTATTTGCCATTAGTACGGCACAGCATCTTTAGCTCCCAAAATGCAGAGTGTGCATGGTTATTAAAAAAGAACCATTTTAAACATTTCTTTAAACATTTTAAAGCCAATCCTGTAGGGGAGGATGAAGTGTGTGACGTGCATTAAACATACTGTGTGGGCTTGCACACACACACTAATAGAATTGATTTCTAAAGCAGCTAAAACATTCTAGAGGCTACATCACAGTCTTATTCTGACAATTCCCCACAAAGCAGTTGGTTTCCTGTTGAGTTGAGGGGTTCTAGCATGGGAGTTGATAGGCAAAAGAGGGGAAAAAAGGGAAGAATTCCTACTGGAGGGGATCTTATTTGAAAGGTCTGGTGTGGCTTAGTAATGGCTGGGGTCAGCATTTGCTCAGATATTCATGGATAGAACATAAAACAGGTGTGAACATAGTCAAAGCCCATTCAGTTACAAATCCAAATGAATAGTCAGACACTTTCTTTGGGATTCACCCAGCTCTAAAACTAAACAGACGAATACATTTAAAAAAAAATAAAAAGGGACATAACCAGGAGGGAAATGAATATAGTGTTTGCCCCTATGGACAGAGGTGAAGTCCAGTCTGTAGCTGGTAGCTGACAGTTTCCTTTCAGTTGTCATTCATGTACATCAGTGCACATTTTAGCTCTTGGTGTAATGCAGCGATGAGGCCTGGATATGGGGGAGTCTTGCGCAGGTGATCCTACAGAGCTTTCACTGGTGGAATGATTTGGACCCTTCATCTCTTTTCTAAATGGCTATTATTTGTTTCTGAAAAAAGTAGTGTGCGCTATCAGGCTTGGCCTGCACTGCCCCCAGCAATAAAACTTCTGCCTCAAGAAGCTGGCATTTCTTAAAGTTCGGACATCTTTATTTTTTTTTTACTATTCAGCTGTGTCAACAATTTATGCCAGGGCTGGAGAGAATTCATGCTGTTCTGTCCTGGTTCAAGCTTTTGCTGCAAGATTGAGGCAGGCTAGCCAGGATTGTTCAAATGCTCCGAGTGGCAAGGCAGGTCAACAAGTTCATTTGGACTTAGTCGAAAGCTTTTTGCTGAATCTGCAGGTGCTAGTAACATAAGTGGAGGAGGAGGAGGAGGCAGCATACAGGAACATTGCACATAGGCATGTATTTATGGGATTAGGGGACATTAAAAACTCCTGTGTCTTTTTATCCCTTTCCCGACTCTGCTTTCTTGTTTTCTCCCCATTCCTCTCTGTCTAGCTGTCTAGTTTTTATTTAAAGCGGATAACTATTCATTACCATCCCCCAAACCATCCCAGATTTACCCAGTCTCAGGTATAGTTACAAAGCAGTAAAGTAGCCAGGCTTTCCCTGAATGGATTGTGCACCTTTCCTGTGCCCAAGTTCAGAGTGAACGGGGGCAAAATCAAATCAGATGAAATGTCACAGTTTGTGTGGAGGTTTGCTTTGAGCTTTTGGGGTCCTTCTAATCTTGAAAGTCCAATGGAAACTTGGAGCAGAGATGTAAACAAAACAGTGTTGCCAACTCTCACAATCTGAGTCCCCTGATATTTGGTGGTTTTTCTTATAGCCTCAGCTCTTGTGAGAATCTCAGCCTTCATTTAAAAAAAAAAAAAGTTTCTAGTCCTCCTGTTTGCAAAGAAAAGCTTGAAAACAGGAACCGAGTGTACCTCAAAGGCTAAACAGCTAGAATATAAATAAAAAGAATGCAATCTTTAATCTCATGCTTTTTAATCATGACTTTTGGAGCCAGACTCATGATTCCAAATGCTTGGGGTTGGCAACATGATGAAACTAAAGAAAAGTTTGGTACTTACCTGTGAGAAATGAAATTTCTCCATTCCGCTTCCATGCCTTCCCTGTACCAGACATCAACTGGGATGTTTATGGATTCCTTCCAGCCAGTGGAGAGCCCTCTTCCCCCCCACCTCTTGTTTCTGACACTAACTGCCTGGCTGGTAGAGCTGGTACCATTTTGCATTCACACTGCTGTCTCCCAGCCAACCCTACAGTGCTATCTTCTGAGCAGTGTGACACATACAGTATGTACCCAGCCAGGAGAGGGAAAAGCACCTCATGCTTGTAATACTATTGCGCTCATTTACTAGGGTTACGTTTCAGGGGGCGGGGGAGGATGTTTCTGTAATTCTATTAATGTGTACTGCTTGTGTCACTTGTGTGTCCATATGGAGCTCTGCTTCTCCCTTCTGCAAGTCCCTTCCCAATAGGGCTACCCTGCAGGACCTAGGTTTCCCAAGGCTGGGTTCCTCCAGCCCCAGAATCAAATGAACACACACGCAGATTAACAGAGCGCGTCTGAGTGGACCGGGTTGATCAGCACTCCCAAGCTGACCCCCTTATATGCCCCTGGACTCAACAGGCTGGATCAAGCAGCAGTTTCAAGCTGCCACTGTCATATGCCACAGGTTCAGCACATCCCTATCCCAACTTTCACATTACAATGGTTCTAGTACTAACCCCCTTAATGAGCAAACCCCACAGGACGTTTGGGCGTTACAGGGATCTTTGGTTAGGTAAGAGGAGCGTTGCCGCAGCGCAAAACAGGGAAGCTGAGAACACGTAAGAGTAAACGAAGTTTGGAGAGAGTCTGGCAACCAGCTTGATTATAAAAGTTATTTTATTTCCAGGTATATAAAACTTATGATACTAGTAGTAATAGCCAAACAAGGAGCGACAAACAAACCAAATGGTTACAATATTACACAATTTCAATTGGGGCATTGGGAAAACCTAGCTCAAATTTGATTACAAAAGTCAGGTTTTGAAAGCTATACCTGGAGGAAAAAAAAGAGCAAGAGAAAGAGAGAGTTGGAGTCTCACCACTCCGTGAAGCTTGAACTGGTTGAGGTTCTCAGGTGGTTGTTGTAGTTGAGGGTCAGAGTGCTGGAGATAGGCAGAGCCCCCAACACGATCAGTCAGGAAAAGGTGAAGTCCCAGCGGAACTGATGCAGCTTGTGGATCAAGGCATCAGAACAGAGGTTTGAACTTGAGTAGGGTCTTTGTGGGTAAGCAACAATGGTTCAAGGGAGAACACTAGATTTGTTTATGGGTAAACAACGACTCAAGGGAGTATACCAGAGTGGTTTTGTTTGGGCTGGACAATAGGAACTGATCATTCCTGGCTATGGGCAGTGTTACTCCAAGGGAGCTCACAATGCAATCAGGGAGATTCAGTATTTTGGTTACCAATAAAGAATTCATTTCTAGAATGGTCTGATAACTGCTGAGGTAGGTGTGTTCAGGCGTGGGTTCATTAACATGGGCAGCAGAGATTCCCCCATCATGCAGTGCTTCCCTGCTTCTCTGGTCCCAGAGTTCAGTGCGGTCCGTGCCTTGGAATCTCTGTTCTCCATTCTGTATGCTAATGGAGATGCCTCTCTGTCCCATCTTCGATGCAAATGAGGCTAGGGGAGTTCCCTTAATCCTGTCACCCTTGTCCGGAGGGATTTAGGTGTATCTCCCACTGCCTTTTCATCGCTTTTTGTAAGTCTTTCTTCTTCAGAATTCCTATCAACTGCAGGACCTGGTGCTGGGAGCCAAGAAGCAAATCCCCTACCTCCCAGGCCACAGAGGGTGACACCATTGAAATTGTGATTCTGTAGATTTTTATGAATCCAACACCACCTCCCTTGCCTTTCGGTCGCTAACTTGCCCACAGAATGAAATTTTATTATATCATGCTACCAGACTAAGATGTAATCTCTATGGGACAGGGAGATCTTTAATATATGTAAATACAGCCTGGTTAGGGCCTCTAGAAGATATTGTCGTTCAGATAGTGTATAATAATAAAGCAAGCCTGGAAATAGCAGTATTAGGTGAGCTTTAGCAGAAAGGACATGTCAGTCATTTCAGATCAAATAAGAACCAATGCAACATTTCATTCAAATCTGAAAGGAGGACTAAAACTTTCTTTCTGCTTCAAATAAGCAGAGTTAGGTTTGGTTTTTTCCCCAAAATTTTTTGCTGGCTTCTATATTTCCTTTCTTTGTGTTTGTTTGTTTGTAGCCAGCCATAGAAGTTCCACAAAGAAAGCTGTTTTCAGAGTAACTCTGACTCATCTGAAAGCAGGAAAGTCTAGAAATCTCACAAGGCAGCCTCATGTCATTGAAACTACTAGTCTGAGGTTTAGACCAGGGGTTTGGATAGTTAAGTTTGAGTCTGGCTATACATGCCACCTTTTATTCCTATCACTCTTACCACCAAAGTGCTTGGCCCTATAAAGCATAGTTTCTCAACCTGTGGTACGCGTACCGCTGGGGGTATGTGAGACACAGGTAGGGGGTATGCAGTGAAAAAACCAGTGAAGGGAGGTGAGCGGCATCCGCCGACTTCTGGGGAAGCCAGGTGGCAGCCACCTGCTTCCCGCCTGGTCCCAGCTCCCAGCTGGGAGATAGACGGCAGCTGTCCCAGTCCTGGGAAGCTGGGTGGCAGCTGCCGGCTTTTTTGGACAGCGGGTGGCAGCCACTGGCTTGGGCAGCAGTTGCTGGCTTTTTGGGAAGCTAGGCGGCAGCCGCCCGTGTCCGGCCCAGTCCCAGTTCCCGGGTGGGAGCCTGGTGGCAGCCTCTTGTGCCCTGCGAGCTGGGTTCGCAGCTGGGTGACTGCCACCCACACTCCGGCTCTGAGCCAAGAGACGGCCTCCTGCACCCTGGCTTGAAGACAGGCAGCAGCTGCCTGCCGCCTGCCCAGATCCCCAGGCCCCAGCCTGCGCGGAAGCCTCCCCTGCCCCAGCTCGGAGCAGGTGGCAGTTGCCCACCACCCGGGCTGGCAGCCAGATGGCAGCCAACTGCAACTTGCCCTGGTGGTAGCTGCCCTCACCGATTCAAAGCCCAGTGCCCAGAAAGCCAGGTGGAGAGCCCAGTGGCGTGCCCAATCCTGGAGCCGGGCTCTACCTGCAGGCTTACTTGTCAATTTCACAGCTCTAGTGGAAGAGTGAAATTGACAATTATGACAGCCCCAGATTTTACCAGTATAAAAATGTTAAGAGGGGCCAACACAGTGTGATTTGCCCCAGGTCTGCACCTCCCTAGGGACGGCCATGGGGAGCCCTGCTATCCACTCTGGGCCACTACTGCCTGCTCATACATACCTCACAAGTTCCCACCTGTGTGAGGAGAACACCACATGACCCCGCCATCAGGCCATAGTGATTGGCTGGCGTTGACCTTTGCTCCTATATGGAGGAAGGGGAGGAAGAAGGATGGGAGAAACAGCAGGTGGTTTTGTGATCTGCCACAGCCACACAGCATTGCAGAATTCAGCACTCTCCTGCTTTATGAGAAATAGTCATCCAGCAGTAAAGGGGAAAAAGATTGTATTTCTCTGAGTGGAAAATTGAGTGTTAGGGTACTTATTAATATTTTCAGAAGTTAGGGGGTACTTGCTACTTCAAAGGTTGAGAAACACTGATATAAAGAACACAAACAAAGACAGCCTGTGCCCCCCAAAAGCTTAGGATTTTAGAATCTGCTCTTGCAAAGACTTATATGTGAGTTATTTTACATATAGCATTAAGCCAGGATCTGAGCCTTAAAGACAAATACAGAGGCCATGTCTATGCTACAAAATTAAGTCGATCTAACTTATGTCGGTATGCAGATGCTGCAGTAATTACATCACTTGTGTGCGTCTACACTTTACTCCTTGTGGGTTGGTGGTGCGCATCCTCGCCAGGAGCGCTTCTATGGATTGTACTGTCACTGGGGGGGCATTGTGGGATGGCTCCTGGAAGCCAGTAACATTCAACGTAAGCAATACAGTGTGTACACTGAGACTGCATCGACCTAACTACATCGATATTGACTCTACACCACTTGTGGAAGTGAGTTATTAAGTCAGCATAGCGGGGCAGTTACGTCGGCAGGAGTGAAATTGAAGTGTGGACACATCCACAGCTAGGTCAATGTAAGCTGCCTTGCGTCGACCTAACTTGGTAGTGCAGACCATACCAGAGAAAATGGTGAGCAACAGGGTTTTTTGTTTTTATTGGAGTGGGACTTTCCAAAATGTTCAGCGTGGGCCTAGTTCTGCTGTAACTGAAGTCAGTGGGAGTTTTACAATTGACTGAACTGGGAGCAAAGTCAGGCCAGCCTCAGGGCTTTTGAAAATCTCACCATCTTAGGTTATAAACTCACTTCTTCTGCCCACAGCAGAAGAAAGGAGGTTTTAAGAGGGACTTGAAAACATTTGAAATAGTATTGCTCCCTAGTGGATTCATGGTCCAGCCAACAACAATAGATGTAAACTTTTTAAACATTGGGAAGGGGAAGCTTTGCATGGAATGTTGTTCACACTATGGTGTGTGGGATTTTTTCCCCCTATATGGGTGGGTGAGAGGAAAGGATTTGAAACCCAGGGGTCCTCTTGGATTGATGCCTAAATTGTGTGTGTTCCCTAGTGATCCAGAGCATATCAAGTGATAAAGGTGCAGTGTTGGAAAAGCTGAATTGGACTTACATAGTATGTGGCCTGGAGCACATAAGTCTCTTTGTCCTTTTGTTTTAAAGAAACAAAATCAACTTTGTGCTCAGACTTGAAAAGACAATGGAAGAATGGAATTCAACTGCACTGGTGCTCTACCCTCTAAACTGCACAAGAAAGCCCCAATGGTCTGAGCATAAGCAAACAGGCTGCTCTGACCAGACCCGAGCCGGGACTTTTATCGAGGGAGCTCTCACCTTTGCTGAAGCAGGGTCTTTGAAAATAAGGCAGCAGCATTTTCTCCACAACCCGAGTTGCTATGATTTGAATTTGATGCCTCATTGCTACAGCAACTACGCAGGCTGGGTAAATATGTGATAGATTGTTTATGATGACCGAGATACACACAGAGGGTCCAATTCTGCTTTTCTGTATTTCCCCCACACATAGCTGACAGCATCACTTCTGTCTAAAATGAAGCTGAGGTTGCTAGATTCCATAGACAGTTTTAGGTATCAACTGCCATCCACCCATAAGCCAGATCCAGGTGTTAATGTCGTTTATATGTATATCTGTATCTCTGCTCTCTGCTGGATGGAATCAGAACTGCTCCAGTGTATGTCTTGGGCTCCATACTGCTATAACAGAAGGAGATTCTCTTTTAAGGCAAGTAGTAGAGACTTGTTTTGCTGGAGCACAAGGGTGTGAGTCCCTTGCTGTGAAGTTCCAAAGGTCCAGAGGTCCAGCTCAATGACAACTGTGAAGTGGGTGGCCTATGTGGATGGCCACAAATTTGTTACAGTATATTTATTGGGGTCTCTACATATTCATTTTGATGATGCTTTTCAATCTTACATTTGTGTTATATTTATTTTAAAAGCATTTCTCCTCACCTTTAATATGACCCCATGCATCTCCAAAACTTCTAGCCTTCTCCTTGCATCCACCAGAATCTCTACTCCGTACCCTTCTCTTTATCCATTCCCTCCAGACTTTTCTCTCTTTCATTTCCTCACTACAAAGCCCCATTAACAGCTCAAACCTTCTGGCATTTACTCCTCTTGTTCCCTGTGCTGCTTGTTTACCCCATTACTTGCCAGTAGCACCTTGCAATGATGAGACTGCCTGCAGGGCTGAGGATCTCTCATAGATTCCAAGGCCAGAAGGGACCACTGTGATCATCTACTCTGACCTCCTGTATAACACAGGCCATAGAACTGCCCCAGAATAACGCCTTTTTGAACTAGACGATATCTTTAAAAAAAAACAAAAAAACCCCTCCAATCTTGATTTAAAAATTACCAGTGTTGGCGAATCCACCATGACCCTTCCAGGCATGCAGCATGTTTCATTTGAACTACAGTGGGTTGATCAGGTAACACAGGTGTAGGCAAGTCAATGTCAGAGAGAAGCATCCTGGGAAAATATAAGCAGAAATGGGAGGCGCGCCTGGGAGGCAGAATGCATATAGGACAAATGGACAATTATGTTCACATGTAGATGATGTCCAGGTGGGCTAGACGCAAAGGGCTTCAAATTGTACAGTACAGGTATCTTATTCCAGCACTCCAGAATGTATTGAAAAGGGAGGAATCTCTGATAAAGGGGGTTGGAGGGCCCAGACGACTATTATTTCTGAGTGTGTAATAAGATCTCAATTTGTGGGGGGTGCATTTCTCAAGAACAAGATAAACAGGATGTTGGCATGCCATCAGGCACAAGTTTACTAAGAACCTTGCAGGGGACTGCACACAGCCAAAAAAAAAGTCTTAATTGCATTGTCATTTGCTTTAGGCAAGAGAAAGCCTAGCAAACTATGGCTATGGAAAAGAACCACTTTGAGCTGAGGGACAAGATTAAACTGATGAAAGCATATCTGCCCATGCAATGGCTGATGTGAAGGATCACATCAGTAGAAAAGAGGAAAGGCATCAGAAACTCTTGAGCCCAGTCAGGAATTGTCTGAATGGGTCACTGGACAAGTCACAAATGTCATTGGCTTCTCGAGGCTATGTGTGTATATGCAACTTGGCCTATATTTTCAAAAGTGACTAATGATTTTTGGGTGCTTCAATTTTGCGTGTCCAACTTGAGACACCTTTTAGACTCAGACTTTCAGGTCAGAAGGGACCAATATGATCATCTAGTCTGACCTCCTGCACAATGCAAGCCACAGAACCTCACCCACCCACTCCTGTAATAGACCCCTTACCTAAGACTGAGTTATTGAAGAATTCAAATCATGGTTTAAAGACCTCAAGGTACAGAGAATACAGGTGACACGTGCCCCATGCTACAGAGGAAGGCAAAAAACACCAAGAGCCTCTGCCAATCTGCCCTGGGGGAAAATTCCTTCCCGACCCCAAATATGGCGATCAGCTAAACCCTGAGCATGTGGGCAAGACTCACCAGCCAGATATCAAGACAAAATTCTCTGTAGTAACTCAGAACCCACCCCATCTAACATCCCATCACAGGCTATTGGACATATTTACCGGTAGTAGTCAAAGATCAGTCAATAGCCAAATTAGGCTTAATTAGGCTCTTTTAGGACCAATACCATAAAGATGCTTGATATTCAGAAAGTGCTGAGCATCCATCTGCCTTCCAAAAACCAGTCTCCCTTAAGGTATCTCAAATTGGGTGTCCAAAAGCACTAATCGATGTTTGAAAATCTAAGTCTTTATATTTATTTCATCTTCATTCCCAGACAATCACCAAGGTCATCAAGATTTCTCTTACTGAGAGAGGCAAACACTGGAGGGGAATGGACTAAAAAAAAAATTAAAATAGCAGTAGGGACTATTTTAAGACATGTCAGTTGTGTAAAGAATAAGCTGTATTGCTAACAAATAATCTTAGTAGATGTTGTTGAATAAGACATCAAAATACTGATTGCTTTACTCCGATGTATTTTGGTCTAGTTTAAATGGGCATTAATTCAGGGAAGTCCTATGGCCTGCGTTACACAGGAGGATAGACTAGATGATCACAGTAGCCCGTTCTGGTCTTCTATGATTATTAAAGGTGAGGGCCACATATGTTCTTTTTGTGGTGTTAGAGCAACAGAAGGAGTCAATGGAAACAACAGCATTTCCTAGTGGGTAGAGCAGTGGATTGGGACTCAGACCTACCTTTATTCCAGGCTCTGTCATGGGCTTGTGTGGTGACTTTGGACAAGTCATGTCACTTCTCTGCACCTCAGTTTCCTATCTGTAAAATGGGGATAATGGTATTTATCTTTTTTGTAAAGTGTATTTGAGATCCATTAATACAAAGTCCTATAAAAGAGCTATGTAGGGGAGGACCCCTAGTAGGGGCCAGTGGGTTTTTGGACCTGTGACTTTCCATCATATGGTAATATAGGTGCTAGAGAGGATCATGTGCTGGACTGAAATAGGGAGTTCAGAAATGTGAGCTTGTTAAACCAGCTAGTAATGCAGGCATCTGTCCAGATCCTCAGCGTGCAGCTCAGGAGGCCTCTTGTCCCAGTCTAGTGTTTGACCTATTTTACTGCTGTTAATTCATCACTTTTGTGCTGTTATTTGTCCACTGTGCGCCCTTGTGTAAAAACAGCCTCCTGCCATGGAGGGAGCCTTCTGGTGGAAGAAGAATACAACCAGGCATTTCAGATGTGCAAAGATGCCTTCTTGCTCTACCCCATTCTATTGACACTCCCCTGCTCTGATTGCATCTCTGTGCAGACAGTAGCTCTGCTGGCTTGGGGATAGTGCTTGCTCAACACAGGAACAATCAAGAACTTCTTGTAGGATTATGCTAGTCATGTGCCAACTTCTGCTGAACAAACCCAAACATGCACAAAAGCTTAAAAATCCTCTGGCCAGTAGGTAAGTGGCTCATTTATGTCCAGAGCATCCACTTTACCATCATCTTAGACCATCAACCATTGACTTGCTTTTGGACCAAGGGCAACTGTCTTAATGGTTCAATTAATTACAAGACTGTCAGTTCACTGTTTGCTATTGGTCTTGGAAAACAAATATGCATGTACTATGATACATTCCAGTATTCCCATTCTCTGCAGCTGCTATCTCAGTATGCTCTGCATCCACCAGAGGAAAACCAGCAAACAGGAGCCACTTCTGTCAGCTGTAGGACTGAGTCCTGGCAAAAGACTATCAAGAGAGCATGGGAATGTGGAAGATGACTTGCCAGTCCTGTTAGTTGTGGCACAAAGAGAGTTATACTGGTGCAACACAGGACTTGTAGCTTACTGTTTAGGTTTTATTCGTGCGACCCTTAAATATTCCTACGTCAACACCACAAATTCTTTTCTCTCTCAAAAGCTGGCCATGTCCTCTCTGGGTTTTAAAAAGCACCAGAAATAACATGTTGGGGACAATTTTTTGCTTTCTTTCCACTTCACCTTTTGAAATAGCAAATGTCATGTTTATGTCCCTTTCTGGAGGTCTTCTCTAGTTCTAATCCATTGCCCTGGATTTCTCTATCCTCTGTTGAGATGTGTGAATTTCTTGTAGGGAAATATGCACAGTAGGGTTCCCAGCAATGTCGAATTAATTATCCAACTGGGTATGCTGGACCAGAGGTTCCACTGGATGCGAGTAGTGCAAGCTACACCTTAGAAATCCTGAGTCTCTCCCAAATCAGAGCAGATCCTTTTTTCCATAGCGCTACCCACGCACCGATCTGAATATGTGATATAGAGTTTTGCAAGTTTCTTTCACCGCCGTTGACATAGGGAGTGCAATTTGCCCCTGGAGGACAACTGCACCTGATCAAGGGTTCCTCCTCAGCAGAGAATACATGGCAATACCACTGGTAAATCCCTCCAGGTGAAGACAGCTTTCAGTTCCAGGTAGGGCTCCGTAAAAGCCTCAGCAGCTGAGGCTGCCCAAGAGATGTGCTGGATCTCCTCGCTGCCATGTTGCCCCTCTCTCTCTGGCTGGTCCAGACCTTTGTGGGCTGTACCAACTGGCTATGGGCCCCCTCTCCAGGAGTTGTGGGTAGCTTGTGCAACAGCTGTCTCTCTGCAGAAGGGCTTTCTGCCACTAGGGTCCCACAGCTCCGGTTCTGCTAGTGGAACCTGTCCCTGTCCATGTTAGGTTTTGTGGGGTTATGGTGGGAAAAGATGGCATGTCAGCTGTCGAATTTTCAGAGCAAAAGGGGATGTTGAGGGAACGGCATTCCTGGGTCCCAGTGTGAGATCAAATGAAGGGGCATCTTCAAAGTGGAATTATAAAATCTCGTCATAGGCATAACGTAACATCTTCCTGATAATCCAAGCACGGTTTTCAAAGCGGAATCATGAGTCAGCAACATTTGAGAGGTCAGAAACTGCAGTTCCCTGTGTGCTCAAGGTGAAAGCACTTGGACTTTGTGGGGTTCTTTCTGGGAAGCCAGATGGCTCCAATTTGAGGCATGTGAAGGCTCCAGGTCTTAAGCAAGAAAGAGAAATTTGATGATGCTGGAGTGCTGAGAAGTCCTCTGACTGCAAGTAGAATGGTATACCCAAGATTGTAATCATCAGTCTGAGTGAAGCTACGGGAGCCAACACTACGTGGAATGTGCGACTGGGGGCTTTCATGCCAATTTTGTGGCTAATAAATAAACCTTTGTGCAGCATCTTGTTCACTGTGAAGCATTATGTTCTTATCTCAGTCTGCTAACTAAGTTCTGATTTAAAAAAAAAAAATTTATTTAAAGATTTAGGGAAAAGGTTTTGGAGAAAAGCCTCGCTTTGGCTTTTGTCATTGCATCAGGATCTTGACACATCAGAATCCAGTCACAGCTGTTATTTAACACTCTGGACTAGATCCTCAGCTGCTGTAAAATGCCATAGCTCCATTAATTTCAACCAAATGTCAATGATTTACGCACACGGAGAATCTGGCACTCGCTATTTTCCCACTGATGGAAATATTGCATGTTGCAGCCAACCTTGACCCTGATCCCCACACCCCGCTTTTCCACAGGAGCCAGGAACCTGCTGAGACAGTGCTTGGTTTCCTGTTCACACAATATAAATTTGTGTCCCGGTACAGAAGTCTTGTTTAAGGCTTCCAAAATGTGAAGAGGCATGTGCTATTTTGTATTGGGTATCAATGAACTCATAATAAAGATGTCTTTACTTTTGTGCCTTGTATAAAAAACTCTCTGCATGAGAGAGCTAAAAATATACCGGGTGCTGGAGCTGGGTGGAATGCTACCGAATGCAAACTGTGGCTGTCAGCTATTCAAACACAAAATCTGTCACCATACAGTTTCATGAACTCAGAAGCGGCTGGTTGCTTGCAAAGATGCTCCTGTGTGGGCTGAATGATAAAGTTTTAAAATGGCTTCACAACATGATTTGGTATACTCCAGTTGCTCCCTGATTATTAGAGGGGGAACACACTGCATTGCTTCAGTAGCATGAGCTCATTGCCCACACCCCTGGCTCCTTGCAGTGCTCTCCACAAGCTCTTTGTATGCCACCCTCCCATCCTTCTCTATTTCAGGTACTCCCTACAGCCCCCCATGCACCTCTCGCATGCCAGGGGTTCTGTATGTCACCATTCCTCCCTCCACATACCCGGGTCCCTGGTTCTGCTCCCATGCCAGGGGCTCTGAGTGTCTCTCATACAGTTGTCATTTATTTTCTCCTCCCCACCCCCACAGGTTATGTTCCAGATAGAGAAATGCCATCAAGAGAGTGTAAGAACTAACTTTACTCAGCCAATTCTTTTCTATATATTTATATAAAAGATGTTGGGAATTAATTTATTAATGTTTGAGATGCCAAGATATTGTGGTGATATGTGCCACAGAAAAGGAATAAACACGTATACGTTCCATTTCATTTTGGGAGTGGTGATCAAATGCATAGAAATATCTGGGGGAGCTGATGCAGGTCAGCTGTAACAACAGTGAGGCAACCCACTAGTGGCCAGGAAAAAGAGATGTCAGGGTTTTCCTTATCTGCCCAGACAGTGTACATGAATGTAATGGCTTCTCACAGCATATCTTTCCCTTCTGGATAGCCATATAGACTGTCAGCATAGGTGGAGATAGAAAAGTCCAAGTCATTTGGGAAAACATCATCTCCATAGTCCACAATGCCATCCAGTAATTTTAAGCCTTTCTCTTGGTTTGTTATGTCGTAGTGAAGGAACCCTCCTTGCTTTGTTAGAATCTGAGGGCCATCTGGAATCACATCCCCATCAGACAGAGGCTTGAAGACCATGTGATAAGTGGCTGGAGTGATGGTTTGCTGAATGTAGCGCTATGGCCTATATGACCACAGTGTCTTGGCAGCCCACAAAAAGGAATACATTTAATTCTTACACACCCCCCGAGAGGTAAGAGAGTATTAATATTCCCATTTTAGGGAAGGAAAATTAAGGCACAGAGAGATTAGGTGACTAGTCTGCAATCACACAGGATGCCTATGGCAGAGTGGGGATTTGAACCCAGAACTTAGGAGTCTCAACCCAGTGGTTCAGCCACAAGATCTTCCGTCCTTGTTAGGGTCCTTGCTATAGGTGTAGTTTGACTTCTATTTTGGGGGGGGCAGCTCCAGTCAGGCCAAAACTCCCTTTCTGGGCACTCTCCGTATGCAGTACAGGAAGTTCTGTCATCTGGTTAGAGTGGGGGACTGTGAGAACAGATTCCTGGCATTTTATTACCTGCTCAGTCTCTTCAGCTAGCTCCAGCTCTGTTTATGCACCGGTGTGTAAAATGGGTCTTATAATAACTTGTCTGATTCACAGATATTGTGAAGAATAATAAATTATTATGCACTATGACATGGATTCTCATTTACTTAAGGCCCCGATTCACTTCCTTGACCATGTAAAGAGGCCTTAAAGTGAGTATAAATGTCATTTATGTCCATTTTAACTCCAGAGTTGTGTAAATGGGATTCAGGCTCAAAGTGCTTTGAGAATCTTGGCTAAAATGTGATTTATAAACGCACAAGATTATTGTAGTGCAAAAATGAGAAACAGATTTAAACAGACTGGGCCCCATTAGAAAGGAGGTGTAGCCATTCCTCCTAGCATGGATGCATGTTCTTTTCAAAGCCTTGAAGACAGTCACGCAAGCCAGGCCTAATGTCTCCATCTGGTCACTTTTTGGTTTTGCTTGGTATTGGTGTGTGCTGTTAAACAACTGTTGCGTTCCACCCAAGAGACGGTAGCATTTCAGTTGCAGGTGGAATGACTAAACCTTACAAGAGTTAACGATTGTAAAGTGCTTTGAGATCCTCAGCTGCCAGTCACGGTAGATGTATAATTATTATACCTACACGAGGCTAACAAAATGTGCTATGGAAAAAATGAACATATTTGGATACTCATGCCTTATGTCACTATTGTGAAATAATGATTTTTTTCTTACCTGGTATATCTCAGGCAAAAATGTTCCATTTCAAAAATGAGAACTACGTATGTTTTAAAGGTCTGCTGAGAAGTCACAAGAGACGTTAGGTTCATTGATTTGTAAAACAAATAGCATGAAATAAGTTCCTCTGATGACATTAGCAGTGGCCAATATCCAGATAAAGAACAGAAAGGAAAATCCAATGATCTGCCCATTTAGCTATTCTTCACTCTGACAGGTTTGGACAAATGATGTCCTCCAAGGGACAGGGCTGTAAATTATTTGAACATCGTGTTCAGGCGGGTGCAGAAAGCCTGTCTCTTTTGCCACAAATGATTGTGAAATGCTAGCGTTTTCTCCTCAGCAAGTCTGCACAGTTCACATACACAGACGCCAGAAGCCATTGAGCAGGGCAGATTGGTAGACGTTCTTTGGGTCTTGTCTGTGCAGGGATTTTTTGCTGAAGTCTCCCACTATTACTCATCACAGTGGGAATGCTAGAAAAGACACGGCCACTGGGAACCTGTCCACTCACACTGCCACAGGTGGAGCTGTGTATGGTATTGGCAAAGCTGGGGGACTTTAGGAAAGATCTTCTTGTGCAGACACAGCAGCCCCACAGAGGCACACTGCAGGATACCAGTGATGCAATGTTTGATCATTTGCTCAGTCAGAGGAACAAAAATGAATTTCAGGATAGTTCATTGCATTGCCCTCTCGACCATGCCCAGTCACCCTACTTGTTGTGTTTACCTCTGAAGGCCCTTGTCCTCATCTCTCGTGGCCTTCCAGCTGATAGGTAATCACTCTGTACCACTGTTATAAAAGAATATGGGGATAACCCCAGGGTCCTAGGCCAACATTTCTCAATAAAACAGCTTCTAATGTCCAAGGCCATAGAAGAGCAATGCACAGCTGCTTCGTTTACCTACCCAGCCATGGGCACTACCCCTTATCTATTTCTAACTCATTGCTGTGTAAATCACTTTGAGATGCCTTGACTATGAAAATTGCCATATAGGGCCACATTTTCTTCTTGCATTTGTTTTCTCCTGCAAATAAACATGGTAGGGACTGTTGTTTTCTTGTGGTTCTGAAGAGTGCCTACCCCGGTGAGTGCTATCTGAATACAAAAAATGAATAATTACGCCTCCTTTTCTTTCCCCTCTTGTCTGTCTTGGAAGCTTTTTAGAGCAGAGGCCCTTTTTTACTCTGTACTGTACAGTGCAATTATTATTTATTTGTAGCACAGAGGCACCTAAAAGCCCCAGTCAGGATTGGGATTCCATTTCTGGTAGGTGCTGTACCTACCAATAATGAAAGACAGTCCCTGCCTCAAAGAGTTTACAATCTAAATAGACAAGTAGACAAAAGAATCATCAACACCACTGCCCAGAGACCCCTCTCACAGTTCAGGGCAACGTCACTTGTATTCCCTCTCCGTGGTCCCTCTATGGCATCCAATCTAGGCTCCTGGCTCCACAGCCATCACTTCTCTTGGTAGAGACCTGCATCTCTCTTCCTCCTGACCAGTGATTTTCCCAGGCTGCACAGTTCCCTGCCTGCACTGTGATTCCCCAGCAAGCTAGACTGCCAAAAGCAGGGCAGCAGCTGCACTTTGCTTTCTCTCTGAAGGATGTAAACAGTGTAATAGCCCTGCAGTAACAAGTTACCACACAGCTCTTTATAAGCAAGCACATTTATTCTTAAGGTGAAACCATTACAGAGAAAACATATTCAAAACATTAAAAACACCTACCCGCCTGCTAGTAAGCTTACCAGAGGTCTTACCAACAAGAGCTCTGCAGGGGTCAGTCCTTCAAAACCCACAACTGAGTTTTCTCCCTGGTTACCAGTTCATAACGGTCTCAGATTCAAAACCAGAACACCCACGAATAGTTCAGTCTTTGCATCGCTTGGCCTTTGAACTTGGCCTCCTGTAACAGGTGATCAGCAGACAGTGGCCTGTTCCCTGGGGTGTAGCTTCAAAAGGCTGGATTTTTGCATAACAGGTGGTGGGAAATTTGCATTCATCTCCCTCTAGAAATTCCCTAGGAAAAATCACTTCACTCGTATTGTCCCAAAAGTCCATTCTTGTCTGGCCCATTGTTCAGTATAGTCCTTCGATCACCTAAGTCTCACATCACATCTACCTCCCGCCAAAGAAGTTACAGACAATCGCCGTCCGCAATAATACATAAACTCTGCATTTTAGAGCAATGGACCCCAAAGCTACTTAAACTTAATTGAGTAAGGTTTTTCAAGGATATTGCTGTATTTGTCACAGCCCCTATCAATATCTGTGCCCCATTATGCTAGGCACTGTGCAAACATAGGAAAAGACAGTCTCTGCCTTGAAGAGTTTACAGTCTACATAGGGTGGGAGAAAGCAAGTATTACTATGCACGTTTTGCACAGATGCGGAACTGAGGCACAGCTATGTTGAGTGCCAGTCCACTGCCTTCAACAACAATCTCAGTTGGAGTCACTATGAGTTTTTTAATGTAAATTAATAATAATAATTTCTTATTATGGTGAATGTTTGGTAACTATGATAGTAGTTGCTGGACCTACTCTAACCAGCAGCTTCTGCTATGGTCCCCGCAGTAGGAAGAAACCAAAATCCATTAAAACTAAGGCTATGTCTACACTGACAGCAGCAAATTCACCGCCGTCAGATTGATTTATTCGGATCGATTGAGCGGAAGTGGAGACCTGCTCAATCGACCCGGAAATCGAAGCTACTAATCCACCTCCACCAGGTGGAGTAACGCCGTGTCGATGGGAGGGCATTTCCCATCGGCACAGCGAACTGAAGACACCGTCGTAAGTAGAAGTTAGGAAGTTGACGGGAGATATGCAAGCTACATAAAGCTACTTTATGTAGCTTGCGTATCTCCTGTCGACTGCCGCCGAATTTGGTGGCAAGCGTAGACATAATCTAACTCTGATCAGTTCTTTAAGAAGAATAAAGAGATGTTAATTATGCCTGCAAACCAAAGCTGGGTGATCACTAAAGAGCACTCCGAGGCAGTAGTAGTGCATGGGTATAACACACAATCAATTGATTACTCCCTAGGAAAATGTGAGCAGGGTAGATGTGAGCTCTCTGGCTTGCCCAGAATATAAAAGCAGAATGATGAGCTCTGGCTGTCTGAGGATTTTGTAGCTTACACCTAACCCATGTTTTTCATAGATAAGGCATATAGCCAAGAGTGGGTATAGAGGGGGCAGAGGAGCTGAATTCTCTAAAAGGAGTAGCAGAGAATGAAAACTTCTGCAAATAACCACTGAGCAGGTCTAAACATACATGGCGGCGAGACGAGAAAGAGGTTCTTGTGCCAATTAACCCATCCTTGCAATTGGATCGTGAGAAGTCACTAGTTCAAGCACCAGGTCTACTTCCCCACCCTAGGCAAGTGGAATTTTGCAAGGCTGAATTAACCAGTTAGACCAGATCACTAGAGATCACAGGCCAGTGGTTTGTACAGTTCAGCTGTGTGGAAAGCTATAGCAGTTGTGTCACTGCCTGTATACCTCACCGCTGGGACTTTTGCCAAGCAGTCTTCAAATACAATGTTGAAGCAAAACCATGTACCTAAGTGAGGTTTGGCATGTAAAAAAAAGCTCACGCCCATCCTCAAAGGCTGTTTTTAAAGTAAATTCTCTCCCAACACTGTTATATTCAGAAAATTATCTCTCACTATGTTTCTCTAAAGCTGCTCTGTAGGTGCAAATACACCTTTCCACCCTCTCAAACGCTGGCCAGCATTAAACCTTTCCCTTTCCTTCGTGTGGCAGCATGGTCTTGGTGCCAACAACAGCAGCTGATTCCAACAGCTGTACAGCACAGAGAAAGGATGGTGGTGGGGTTCAGGGTATTGGGCTGGGCATCAGGATCTCGGGGTTCAATTTTGGGCTCTGCCACAGATTCACTCTGTGACCATGGGCAAGTCACTTACCCTGTCTCTGTCTTGGTTCCCCCTCTGGGGAGAATAGTATGCCCCCACCTCTCAAGGGGGAGGAGAGGATACTCCAGTGAGGTGGCCGTTTCTTAGATTTATTTATTTTTTTGTGGGAAGCCATTTTGAGCATTGTTCCTGCCTTCTACAAAAGTTGTTTTTAGTTGTAGGACAGTTGATCTGAGGCATGACAATGTTTTTTGTCTGAGTTCTCTCTCTCCCTCCCCTAGTTGCTCCAGAGATGACTTGACCACAGTCCCAGAGGTCAAGGCTTTGGAAAGGTCTTCCCTAGCAATGTAATCATCAGTTAAAATGCACCATGTGGAGCTAATTCCTGGCTCTGCCTAATGTGGGCACCCTTACCACCAGCTCGCTACTCTCCCAGCTGATAAAAGTGGATGGACCTAATAAACCAATAAAAAAGATCCAAACTCCACTTTCTAGAAGACATTTTAGTGTGGCCAGCTCACTGTGGACAGGTACAAGCCCTGAAAACATACTCAGCCTGGTTTTCAGGAGTGCCAAGCACTAGTGATGTCAACAGGGGCCTGTGGGGGCTCAGTACCTTTGAAAATCAGGCCCACATGTTGCCTATAAACACTCTTCAGTGAGGCAGAAGCTCAGCCTGCTGCCTTGGTAGGAATTCCTGGTGATCCCTGGACATGCTTCCTGAGGCACCTATTCTGATCTTGCTTGGCTTTGCCTCTTAGAAACTGAGCAGGCTGTGCAAATGAGGACATTAATCAACCACCTTCCTGCAGGGGGAGCCCTTTTGCAGCTGTGGCAACTCTCAACTTTGCACTGGCTCCATTCCCAGCACAAAAGAAAGATTTTCTGACCGGCTTGGGATCCAGTGTGGGAAGAAAATGTAGAATGAGAGAAGGAAGAGGAAATATGAGGGGATGAAAAAAAGGAATGCTGTAATTTCTGTGGGTTGTGCAATAGTGAATAGGAAGTGCTGAGAGTCATGCCATTGTGAACTGGAGAGTAGTGCTCTAAATATACATACTATTAAGTGTGAACCATACTATGGAAAGATTTGAGACCCCCTGTGTCTACTAATTTTCCACAGCTTGGGGCTCATTTTGTTTAGGGAAATGCTATAGTCTCACTAGAAACTGAACGGGCTGGAAAGAAAAGCTGCTGTATATATGACACAGTGATGAAGATGTGGCACATAATTGGCACAAAGTGGGTCCCATACAAGAGTTATTAGTTATTTGTCACTTGTTTATGCAGAGAGAAGATCCAAAAGAAGGTGTCTTTGGTGGCTATTCACCAGCTGCTGTTTGTGAGCAAAGGACAACAACTGCGGATGTCGTAACAGCATTTATTTTGGAATCTCAAGCAGATTGTGTGGCAAGAATCAGCCGGGTGAGTGTCTGAGAATTTATAACATTCTTCCATTTGCTGACAGTGGCTAAGATTTCCAGAAGTGACTAGTGATTTTGGCTGCCTCAACTATGGGTGCTCAATCTAAAACATTTGTAAGTGTTCTAATTTTAAGAAAGTGATGAGCAGCCACTCTGAAAATCAAGCCCCTTTCAAGGTGTCTAGAGTTGGACATCCAAAAAGAAAGGCACCCACTCGGCACTTTTGAAATTCTTGTCCTGATCTTATCCCATGGAGAAGGGCTTTGTATCGTTTACCTTTTTATCTGGCGGGGATTTACTTGGACCCAAATCATAATAATCCCAGAAGGAAAGCAACAGGAAAAAGTTAGCAGGCAAAGACATTCACATAAACATCACAAGTCTGTTTCTAAAATTAAATGGGCAGGGAGCCATTTCCTAATGTATTATTCCTTCCTGTAATCCTGCCTCAGTCTGGCTCACGTTGCTGCTGGAGAGAAGGGGACTCTGCTGAAGTATTTTCAATGGCAGGCTTTCCCTGAGAACAGGGGGTCAGCATTACATGGCAATAGTTTCTTTTATGGTCTCTGGTTTCTCTTTTCATTGCAGTTTAATGAATCCATCCAGTGCAGGTTTGCACTTCAAACAAATTCGCAGCTGAGGTACTGAATTACTTTGAAACCCTGTTTTACATTCAGAAATGATGGGCCCACTGCACATCTGAACAATGAAGGGATCGGGTTCTGGATTGAGGCTGGGATATTCAAAAGGCCCTAAGGCCACTGGGTACCCAACTCTGACTGACTTTCAATAAGAGTTGGGAGCCTACTTTCCTTAGGATCCTTCCCCCAGCCCAGGCTTTGCAGTCACTGCCTCTCTCTATAATGGTCTGAACCAAAACCCTGGATCCCAGCACATCCTAACTTTGGGTGATGTTCCGATCAAGATCCCGATCTGGATTTTGTAGGTTGAGCCCTCTCCACTGCTAGCAGTGCCGCATAATCTCTATCATAGCTGAGTCTAAGGAAGAGCAATGCACATTGATACCTTTGGGCATTTTGCCCCTGATAACCACTATCCAGTGGTAACACTCCATTTTATTGGAGAATAATAGAAATAGGTAAACGTTCTCTTATCTTCCTAGGACTTAAATGAATAAAGCTCACTAGGCAACAGTGAAATATGCTTTGTACCAAGCTCGTTGGTGTGCTCCGTCTCCATTTATTATTTGTATCCCAGTAGCAGCTAGAAGCCCCAGCTGTGATCAGGGCCACTTTGCGACACATGCTGTACAAAGGAGTAGGAGAAATTCAGCCCCAGCCAGCTCCCAGTTTAGCTTGCGACAAGATTCTACAGGTGGATGGAAATCCAGTGGTGGAAGGGAGAGGATGACGTAGCATTAAAGGGAATAGATTATCACACTGCAAGCAGTAGTCTCAGCTCACCACGTGAGGGGCCACAGAAATGCTTCTGCGCACATAACCTCTCCATTCCCGCCAGCCGCCCTCTTCCCCCCCCCCCTCAGGCATCTCTTTACTGTGCCTGTTGCTATGGCAGCATCAGTTGCGGTAAGGGCTCTGCAGTATATTTTGAGTCATTCGGCTCTGAAGCTCAAACTTACTACCTGTCCGAAGGTATCCGGGTGCGTCATGTACTGCTCCTGGCGGTTGGCTGGCGACTGGATTTCAAAGGCATTTTGTACTAACTGATGCCTCCCTGAGGTAGTTACTTGCAATCTAGGTTTGCGAAGAACACTATGTTCATCCTGTTGTTTTCTTGGCTTGAACTTTTGCTACCGTCCCTGGCTTGGCTGGAAGCCAGTCTATTTTTGAGACGATTAACAAGAAGTTCAGTAACTAATAAATCAGCCTCCAGACACAGAGAGAGAGAGAGAGAGAGAGAGAGAGAGAATGTGTGTGTGTGTAACTGGTGCTGTTGGAGAGCAGCCTGGGCGGCAGCATTCATTCATTGCTGTATAGGTTAAAGTGCACCCCACTAAGGTTTGGCAACATTGCCTATGGCTCCTTCACCTTTATTACAGCATCACACAGGAGACTGTAGGTCCCCACATGCGGTATTCCAACTTGGTCCAAGCGGAAGGTCACATAGACCAAGCTGGGGCACTGCAGGCAAGGATCTTTATCTCCCTGGAACGTGCCTCTTTGATGAAGATGAAGGAGCATCTGCTCCCTTTTATGCAAATTAGACGTGGGTGTGGGCTCAAAGTATAGTCCTTGACTGGGCAAAATTTGCACACCTATATTCTAATGTACCTGGGCAAGCAGCATGTTCCTGACAGGTGAAAGGTATTAATTACATGCTAAATACTTGCAATTGCTATGAACCGACACCACCTCTTGCCTCCTACCACCACGGGAATCTAATGTAAATGCCAGTCACTGTTCAAACCATTTATGTGCTCTGATTAGCCCTGTAGAAGGGGCAAGTATTTCTTTCCTCAGCAACGAGGATTCTCTTCCACCATCTCCAGCTTAAAAGGTTGACTTACAGACCTCCTCCAGGCATCAACTTTTTAACTGCCAAGCTTTTAAACTTGCTCAGAGGCAGAAAGAAAACAGAAGACAGTGCATTAAATTTAAATGATTGAAGGGTTGATGGAGAGACTGATTTACTGGTCATGTCACTATGGCAGTTGTCCAACAGGTTTCCTGTACTTTGGGTCAAAACCTCCTGCTGACTCAAAAAATCCTTTTCAAGTTGGAAAATCCTCCATTCATGAGACTTCTTCCTTAATATGATATTATTACATACCCGAAGCTCAAGGAAGTTCCCAGGCAGCTTCTGTTGATACATTGGCTCTTATGGCTCTGGTACAAATACTGTACAGCCTAAAACAAGGGCAGATCTAAGCCATTTGTATTTGAAATTCAGCCCCCATGCACCATGCTGAAAGTGCTAGCTTTGCATGCACTAAACTGAACAAGACTAGTTCCGGAAAAAGTGGTGGAGGTCCCTGATGTTGGAACATGTTGCTCAGGAGTACTAATAATTAAGCACATAATTACTTGCATAAGGAAGAAGGGGAAGGTCTGGATCTGAGCAGACTTCACAGGAGGCCAAGATTAAACAAAGTCAAATTCTCTCTGCGGTCACAATTTTATTTACAGAAGTCTTATTAAACCAAACAAGCCACGAAAACCCTCGGGCCAGCTAAGCAGTCTAAACTCCAAACCAACAAGATAAAACCAAAGCAAACGACACTCCCTGCTCTACCTTCTGGTCAACAAAACAAACCCCGGTCTGTCTCACCCCTGACTCTGCTGTGAAAAAGCTGCTGGGAGGACGCAACCTAACCCCACTTGATCAGATACGAGTGTCATAGACTGGTTACAAAAACATGGTTGTGCTCATAGGGGAGGACAGAGCCTTGAGCGAGTGACTGAGGCATTTGCGTATAGCTCATCTTGTGAGAGCTTAATTCCAGGTGGCAAAGAGTTCACAGGAAGGGACCAAACAAATGAGGCACGATGTGGTGACCATCGCAGGAAGAATTGGGGGAGTCACTCTCAACTTGGAAAACCCCTTTAAGAATGGCAATGGTAATGGTGTGGGGGCAGGGTGGTGGTGTGAGAGGCACAGACCTGCTCACCTTCCAAATGGATTATCAATCCATTTACCCACCTCCGGCACTGGTGCCATTTACACCAATGAAATTACAGCAGGGCCAGTTTTTACTTCAACTTAGTATTGACTACATTACTAAATCAGCATCCGTAGCTACTGTGCTCACAAAGACCTAGCCTATGGTAAGAGGAAGAATTAAAAATTAAACAGAAGCCAGTATATTACCCAGCATGCAGGCTCCTATTTATGATCCCCTGGTGGTATACCATCATTAAACTCAGCTGGAAGCTTCTGGAACTCACCCACTCACAGCTGGCATTTCACATTCTCCCTCCTCCTCCACTATATAACCCACAAGATTAAAATTAATGACACAATTTAGTCTCTCCCTGTTCATCATTTTAAAAGAAATCCATCTAGGTTCTCCACCCCACTCTCTGAATAATGAATGTTTTGTTGTTACCACATTAATGACTTGAAACACTCAAGCACATCACCTGTTAGAAGTACTTCTAATCAATCTGATGGTTTCTGGAAGTTTTAAGTAATGCCAGGTCACTTCCATTTTGGATAATAGCTTTGGGGCTGGATCCAGAGCTCAATAGTGCTCAATACTCTCATCAATGCCAGCACATCTCAAGATCTTGAGGAATAAACCTATTTAATATGAGTTAGTCTAAGGTTTACAGAGATACCCCATTCAGCTAGAAACACCCTTTCAACTAATTGCAGCCAGACCGTGTAAATTCTTCTGCATATTTTCAAGGGCCAATTTAGGCTCAGTGTTACCTATGGTCTATGCAGGTTTCATTGTTGAAAATTATTTACATCAAATAAAATAATCATGAAGCTGAGGTTATAGGAGGAGTTATTTACACTAGAGGAAAGAATTCCCACAGCATCTTAAGTTTCTTTCATGAAGAATTTTCCACATTCCTCATTTTGGGTCTGTGTCACACACTGGGTCCCACATTTTGGATTTTGGCAGGCTAAGAGGTATGTACACCAGAGGAATGCACTCTTGGGTGTTTACCTACCATTTTATGTTATTGAGAATGAAAAAGAACATGTCACACAACATGTTTCAGGCCAGATTTTCAAAAGCAATTAGTGATTTTGGGTGCCCAGTTTGAGACGCTTTAATGGATCTCGCCAATAAAAAGTGCTGAGCACCTCACTGGAAATTAGGTCACTTTCATTTGTGTCAAGATGCCCCCTGCTGCCCTCCCCCCCAAAAAAAAACCAAAACCCAAAAACCAAAACAAAAATGGAGGCCTTCCTAAATCACTGGTTACTTATGAAAATGTTTTTCATCTGTAAAAATAGCCGTTAAAAAAAGTACAGTCCCAAATGTTGCATTTTGGATAACTATACATGGTCAAGAGATTCTGAGACCGTTAGGAGGAGCATCCAAATAGCTGAGCCCTAATCTGAAATTTAGCCAGAGCTAATGGATCTACCACATGCAGGAGATCTGCAGCATGTGTGCTTCTGGTCAGGCCAGCTGCTGGGAGTGCAGAGATGGCACAAAAAGGATAAAATGGGGTGTGGGGATGGGGGGAGTTACATGAACTTTTTCTTTTCCCCTCCCAAAAAAAAGGTTTCACTAGTCGAAGATTCAGGGAGGTTATGCTGCAAGGGGAAGAGGACTTTGCAGTGGGTGTGCCTTTCCTGACTCCCACATATAACTCAGTTCTGCAGGGACTCCATGCATTGAGCCTCTGTGAGGGCAAGTAGAGGACAAAACTGATGGATCCACTGGCAACTACCCCCTACATAATGAGATAGTAGCCCCAAAGTAGGTCCACTGTTTCTCCCCAGTTCCAGGGAGAGGAGAGAATCTAACACCTAGCAGGGGCCTGGCTCTTGAGTATAAAACTATGTGAAAATCAGCCCTGGGACAAAGCAATAATAAAAGGTCTCACACAAGGAAGAAGGCTGTTGCTATGCAGTGAGCCTGATCAACATTTTTATGCTTTTTTCCCCCTCAAAAAAAAAGTCCCATAAATTGCATGGAAAAAGCCAAATCTGTTTGGACCATTTCTGAATACAAACACACACTACTTTCATTACTTGCTTCTTCCACAGTGGAGCAACTGAGTCTTTCATTTCTGGGTTGCCAATTCTCACAGTTTTATGACAAGTCTCATGACATCTGGTTTTTCTTAAAGCACCAGCTTCTGGAGACATCTGAGAATCTCAACTCTCATAAAAAAAATATGTACTCCTTGTTATGGAGAAAAGCTTGACAACTTTAATGACTATTACAAACTCAAAACCAGAAAGCAAAAGAAAGGAATGACTTCAAATCTCGTGCTTTCGAGCCAATCTCATGATTTTTTAATTGTTGAGGTTGGCAATGTTGGTTTTCTGGACAAGACTGTGCTAAAGCAGGAAATGAGGCTAACAAAAGGTTAACATGAATTTCTAGGGCACGGGGCTTGGCAAAGCATTTCCCTCTTTGTAGCGCTATCTCAGTCAGGTAGTTCTTTGCTAATAAAACAGAAAGGACACAAATCATGGCTGAAGCCCTTGAGCTAGTGTGAAGTGAGAGTTCTGTGGAGTGGCACCAAGAGAAATTCAAGCATAAAAATATGATGCACTTTGTACCACCTTTCATCTTAGCATTGCAGAAGTGCATTGCAAGAGTGGGTATTATTTCCCCTTTTTGCAGATGGGGTATTTGAGGCACATATAGGTTAAGCTAATTACCCAATGGGATTCTGAATTCAGACTAATAGCCACAATTTCTGGCTCCCAGTCCTCAGCTGTAACCATAGAACTGCAACAGTCATTCCAGATTTGAAGCTTCACTGCATTTATTTTAGGGCTAGAAACTCAATTACATATTTGAAATTTATCACAACGTTTCTGTTGATGAAACAGGATAAGAAAATAGGGAAGCATAATCAAAGCAATAGTGAGAAAATAAATTACACTGAAAAACCTATACTATTCAAAATCTCCCCCTCTTTCTAACTCCTTCCCTTCTCTTCCCCCCCCCCCCCCTACATACTTATCCTTACAGCTTTCCCAAGGATGCATGCAGAGCCATCTAGGAGTAGAGCTGTCTGCAAAGCAAAGCAGCTGCTAAGCAACTTGTGTGATTGGTGCAGACCCCAACAACAGGCCTAAGCCCAGTTGTGCGTGGGTGCGCGCGCGCACACACACACGCACACACACAGTGCTACATTTTTTTAATACATCAAGAAATGAGACAACCACATTTGATAAGATCACAGAATCAGCCTATGCCAGGCAGGCAATTTGACTTTTCAATGCATAGCCTATAGAACTGCTCTTCTTTTTACAAACCGCATTGCTAAGCCTGCCTCCTCTCCACTCTCTCTCTCTCTCTCTCACACACACACACACACATACAAAGAAAACTGGCACCAGCTTACGAATGGAGATGTTGCCAATGAGGCCAGAGTAGAGGCTCAGGGAGAGAGAACCTCTTTGTGCCAAGTGGGCCACTCTCATCTGTCTCAGTGGAGTCTCAATCCCCTGGCTGGCGGCTCTCTCATTGGCTGCTGTGGAATCACCTCATTGGCAGCTCTGCGAGATTCTTTTCTAGCCAAGGTTAGTTCATCGAACTAATCAGGTTCAATGTGGCAATTTAGGATGGCTGGGGGATGGGAAAAGGCTAAAAGACCTTTATTCCTAGAAAAAAAACAATGACACCGAACATCCTCAATTGTCCCCAAGAAGAAAGAGAAGAAGATCCATCCACTCGGGATTATAAATAGTAATGTCACAAATTTGATATGACAACTATATTGTTTGGGTTATATAAAGTTATTGATTCTTCTCTGGTTTCTCATCTGAATTCAGTAAGAGTGTGTGTGTGTGTGTGTGTGTGTGTGTGTGTGTGTGTGTGTGTGTGTGTGTGTGTGTGTGTGTGTGTGTGTGTGTGTGTGTGTGTGTGTGTGTGTGTGAGAGAGAGATCTAAAAGCATAGACAAACTGCACTTCTGCTTTGAACTGCTTTCTTGGTAAGCACCAGTATTGAAAGGAGTTGAATCTTTAGCCAAGACTACTGGTAAAATCCATGTCAGAAATGTAGCCTGTGTACGCCTTTAAGGAAGGGTGGAGAGAAGAAATGAGAAGAGGGAGGAACACTGCAAGGAAGGTTCAGCCAGAACTAAAAAGTAGTTTGGATACTAACTAAATACAAAAGCCACTTGTTTTATTTCTGGTATTCTCCATAGTCCACTCATGTTTTAGCCTCCTAACGCTTTTGGGCCCAAGACAATATACAGCCAAATTAAGCTTCTTTATAAACATTATTAATGTAGAAGATGCTGCTGTATTTTCAATACTCAAATTAAGTTTCATCAAGAAAAATAAAAAACTGATTTATAGACTATACTACATGGCAGATTTTTCTGTCTTAAGTACTTGTATGTCTCCCATTACCATCATATTTGATGACGTCTCCCTTTTTAAATATAAGTATCCTTGCAACTCCCCCTCTCAGGGAAGGTAAGTACTATCCTCCCCATTTTACAAATCTGAGGCTACTCTTTCCATATTCTGCAGATCTGCATTCTAAGATACAGTGAGACAAAGGGCCATATTTCCAAAGGTATTTAGGCATCAAGTAGGATTTTCAGAAGGCCTTAAGCAGTTTAGGTGCCTAATTCCCATTGGTCTCAATGAAAATTAGGCATCTAATCTGCTTGAGCACTTTTGAAAACCCCAAGTGGCACCTTTCTGCATCTTTAGGCACCCAAACACCTTTGAACATCTGGTCCCAAGTGACTGGCCACAAGGTCACACAGAAAAATTGGGGCAAAGAACTGAACTTGAGTGCCCCAAGTCCCACACCGGTCACTTCACTCTCCAGTGAAATGCAGCCATATCAAGTATGAGGGGTGGGGGGAGACCCAGTTTAGTACAGGAAGTGAATAACGTATACAGCTGAATCTCCAGTCAGGTAGAATGTAATTACTCAAAGCTGGGATTTGGCCAGGATAACAGGTTAATGCCCAAATCTTTTAATGGCTGAAAATAGCCAGGACCTTAGTATTTCATTTCCGCAAAAAGGCAGTTTTACCTTTGCCTGCAGCACTACAGCTCTTGGATCAATACTGAGTCAGAGAAAAGAATGCTACCTACTGAGATAATTTTCAAGAGTAGTTTGACAGTCACTGGCACCTAACTCCCATTAATACCCTTGAAAATCTTCTCCTGAATCACCAGTCCCAAGCTCCTGTAGGAGCCTTTTCCTTGGAGGTCTCATGTCTGAGTTTTGATCTCACTCCTGATGTGATCACCTGGCTACAGAGGATAAAGCGTATGTTCATTCTTAGCTATTACAAAGTACTTTTGAACTTTAGGGAGCCTAGATTGAAATCATATGTGCATATCTATTTATGAGTCTGTACCATACAATAAATTCTTGGTTATACACCAGGTAACTTTTTTCTATATAAATATAATTAACTGGTGTTCTCAAGACAGATAAAAGACGCATGACGTTTCTTCAAGTTTTAATGCACCTTAATCCTAACCTGTGACACCCTTGCCTACATAGACTAATGTCCATTATCTCCAGTCTCATCTCACTTGTTTGGCCTAAACCAGACCTGACCTCCTGGTTGGACGGAAGGTGGCTCATACGATAATTCACTCTGTCACCAACCCTTGATAGTGATCAAGTTGGGGACATATTTTATTGTAGAAAAAAAGACCTTCCAAACCATCTGGATCATTCATAAAGAAAAAAAGAGACATTATTAGGTGTCACTAGAAATACTTGGCTTCAAGCAGCAGGAAGTTAATATCCTTGACAACACTCCCTTTATCGGAAACAAGCAACAATAGAACTCAGCATGTCTTCACTTTATAACACACAGCAAAGCTGCTGGATGTGCAGAAAACAAATCTCGGTGCATGCCCTGACCAGTTGCTACAGGGAACAGAAACACAGGTCTTGAGTTTAAAGCCCCAGGTTCTCAGGTGCAATACCTCACTGGTTTGTGCCTTACTGACAGCAGATTCTGACTCCACTACCATGTATAGCCAATCACGGGAGGACTGTCCCAATGTAGAGCATCCTCCAGTACACAGTGCCATCCTTCATCATTACCAGTGTAGGGACATGGCTGGGAGAAAGGAGGCATGTCAGGATATCCATACAGGTGCCAATCCCAGGCTCCTATGTTAGATCCTGGGGTCATTGACAGCTGGCATAGTAGCTGACTTTCAATGAGAGTTAAGCACCAAAATGTTTAGGTGCTTTTATAAATCCGACTAGCCACCAATCTGCAGTTTTCAGGACTTAAATATCTATGTAAATCTAGCCCATGGTTCGAGCCTGAAATACCTTACACAACCTAATCATTTTACCCTTTAATTTTACTCTCTTTGCTGCCATTTATCTCTGCAATTTCAGACAGTTCTCAAGCATTTTTAGATATATTTTTTCCATAAAAACTATGCAAAATAAAAACTGAATCATATAAAAAACATCTGTTTATAAGGTTTCAGATTAATTCTGCCTTGATCAGGTCCAATTGCCTACCTCACGCTGAACAGAATGGAAGTTATATATATGCACTTGAGGGCAGAATTTTTCCTTTAAACTTGTTTTCACAAGATGTGTTCCCCTCCCTTTTCACCATCTTAATCAACATTAAAGACTCTTTCTCACAGCCTATTACTTCAGCTCCTGCTTGTTCCCCTTTGTGCATGTGTCAAAATAGATTGAATTTAAAGCCAATCATAACGCAATCAGCTACAATTTGAGATTTCCCTGAACCAAAGATTTCCCAATTTTCTTTTAAAGGCCTTCTCTTTCTCCCTCCAAATATCATTATAGCTGAATCAGTCATCTCTATACACCAGTCCGGTTTAGGACAAATTATACCAAAAAGCTTTGATCACTGAGCCAAACTTTCTCTAGGAAAAGTTCTATAATTATAAATAGTATACAGCACCCACAATGTGTGTGTGATTGGGTCCTACCTGAGGCCCCACTCCCTTGGGAAATCCCTCCCACCCCCCAGAAGGTGCCTTGCTTGAAGGGAAGAACAGTGAGTAAAGCCTTCCAGGGATTGCCTAGAGCTGCCTGCCATGATCATCTGCAGACCTAGTGAGTTAGTCCTCCAGCACCCAGAGGAGCCAGGAGCAGGTGGAGGCCAATCAGGTGGAGCACCAGCAGGCCAGAAGAGAAAGAGTTGACTGCTTTTACTAGGTGTGGTGAGGCCAGTTTTAGGTGAAGCCAGGGCAGGGCAGCTCTCCCTGCCCTAATCCAAGTAGCCTGGCCCAGTTAGGGGCCTAACCTTGACAACATTCGCCTTGCGTCTCTATGGACTTTAACACCCAGAGGCTGTTTTGAGTTAAGGTTTAACTTGTTCTTGGTTAACCCAGGAAGGGCACTGGACTGAGAGCTGGTCTGGATGGATGGAGGGCTGGGCCATGGAGGTGGCAGACATTGCAGAAGCAGGACATTAAGAGGTGTGGAGAGGAAGAGTCCTGGCAATGCAACATCCTGACATGAGTGGTGATGAGTGCATACTAACACATGGTACCAGGAGTGGGATGACTGAGCCCACCTTTATTACAAAGGAGACAATAGAAGATCTGTTGATGCTTTTTGCCCACCACTACACCTGTGCTGAAGCCCCGTGGCTGTTCCTGGAGGGGCAAGAAGAGGCCCAGTGGACCACCTGGCAGCAGCACACTGTGCTCCTTGAGCTGCTTCAACAATAGCGAGAGTGACAGTTTCACAAGTCAGTGCTCCAGAGAATGGCCAGCCCAATCCCATTGAGAGCAGCATCATTTCCTGCTCTTCCCTTCCAACAGGGCACCTTCTTAGGGCAGGATGTGCCAAGGCAGTGGGGCCTCTGGTAGGAGGCAGTGAATGCCGGGAATATCCCGTCAAATTATGCTACTACTAACCTATAGCACCTAAAATAGTTGAGACCATTTAAGGATCTCAAAGCACTTTTCAGAGTCAGGGGAAGGTGCAGAGAACCAGCAAAATTATATAATTTTGAAATACAGTGCTGACACAGAATATGGTTATTTTTCGTCTTCCCCATTCATACTGTACAACTGGTGACAGCCTTTTACATACCAGATAAAACAAATATCTGTGTATATGTACACACACACCCTAAAATATAAACACATACACAGAACAATTCATTATTGTGAAGACATTGGTAATAATTCTATATCGTTCAGCTTGTGTTGAGACTGGAACTTAAAGCCATGCTAAATATCCTCCATTTCAGAGATTAAGAATTGAATTTAGCCTCCAGGTTTTGCACAGTAACTTCACAGAACAACTGAATTCTCTGTGTAATTTTTCTGGGGGAAAATATGTAGTTGCTTTTGCAGTGGAAACATTTTTAAATGCCCCCTTTTTGAAATGTTGCACTGATTTCCTCATCTCTCTTTGGGCTCCCGTCAGTTAGAATGTTGCAAAGTCTTCAAATTTCACCCCATGAGTCATATCTACTATCTCTCAAACACTGGTTACGGGTAGGTATTTGAACATGAAATAATCACATTTAAATATTATAGCTATAATTTGTCACAGCCAAAATGAGTTTTGCCATGAGATGCGAAATCCTGGCCTCATCAAAGTTTATGAGAGTTTTGCTATTGACTCTGGTGGTGGTTGGGACTGGAGGGGCAGGATTTCATACCAGAAGTTTAGTTCAGTATTAATATTCTCCAGGCACTAGCTGGAGCAGGTCTGCAGTCTTACAAAACGGTGCTATTACATCAGTCTGCTTTTAACCAGTGATTGTGTTAAAACTATTTGTTACGCGTATGATTACAGGAGAATGATGATGGAGGGGGTCATATGCTGAAATAGTTCCGTTTTCTCACAACAAAGTAGGAAGGAGCTGTTGACAGTGCATCAGGAATGTGAACATTCCTGTCCTAGGAAATTAGACGTCTACATAGATATGACCATTCTACACAAAAGTGTACTTCCCACAACTATAAAAGGCAAAACACTGTTAGGGTAGGAATTCCCAAGATAAGTCAGGGAGCAGAAAGATAGACAAATCAGATATTTCTAAAAACAATTTGAATACTGATTTCAGATTTTAAAGGGCAAATGGAAGACCTGTCAAAGAATAATATGAACCAAACCCCAAAACTATGAATATTAATGCATCGTGTCTGTCTGCTATTAATTACAAGAACATAATAATAAAAAAGAATAGCAGACACATTTATGTAGGGTCCTTTGATGCTTTAATTTAATCTGAACACTATCGTGGCATACAATCATCTTTTGACTTAAAATAGGGACTGCCTAATTATATTAGGTAAGAGATTCTGGATTTTCAGCAGTCTGCTGTTCACTGTGGCAGTAGCAGACAATTACTCAGGCACATAATATAAATAACAAACAGTAATAATTCTCTGTTCCCTCTAAATAGATACTTCCTATTCTTTGTTGTAACTTCCAGAAGTTAGTAGGTTTAACATTCTCTGTATTGCCTTCTGCAGTGCCACAGAGATGATTCTGTGTTTTAGCCACACTTTCTGACTTCATTTGGATTCAACCCCCTTCCTATGTCAGATCCATTTGCCTCATTATCTCTTTTTTTTCTTCTGAATTCTGTGCAACTTTAACTCCAACCCTAAACATTATCTACCAACATCCAAACAAGACTAATTTTAAAGCATAGTTTTCACAAGCACCAAAACCACTCCTATTTGTCAACTTCGGTGTAGTTTGTCAACCCAGCCACATAGATTTTTACAAAGCAAACATTGCATCATTTTATCAAATTATACAATTGCTTCAGCACAAATATACAACACCGGGCCAAAAATGTTAATGATCACGCTATTCTAGAAAAATAACTTGACATGTTTTTATATTGATGAGAAAAACAAATAAAGCATAGCATCAATATTCTTCTTTCTTTAATGTCTGTTGTCAGAGGTAACAATGCAGCAGTACAGCTGTAGCAGCACAGAAGCCAGTAAACAGAGCTGAAAACAGGGCAGTACTATTGGGGTGCTCGTTAAGGGTTGTTTTGGTGGGGTTTTTTGTTTTTGTCTCTCTCTCTGACAGGAAGCAGGCGGTATACAAATACAGAGGCGGTAGTGATAGTCATTTAAGCAGTGGAAGAGACAATGAAGATGATTGGATGTGGAACCTGCGGGATGTACATGATCCTGGAGGGGGAACCTCAAAAGAGCTTCATTTGTATGAAGTGCCGCCTCATAGAGCTAATGAAAGAGAAGATTCGAGGGTTGGAGATGCAGGTGAAAACTCTGGTTGAGTTTAGAAGGGGGTTCAAGCAGATGATGGAGCAAAGGAATGAGGAGGCTTGTTATGTTAAATCCTTGGAAAGTACTTGTATTCAGAGAGAAATCAGCACAGAACACAGAGAGACGCAAACCCATGAAAAGTCTTTGAGAGGAGACTCAAAGAGCGTGGATTATTTAGCCTAACCAAAAAATGGTTGAAGGGAGATATGATTGCTCTCTATAAATACAGCAGAGAGATAAATACCAGGGAGGAAGAGGAATTATTTTAGTTCAGCACCAGTGTGGACACAAGAACTAATGGATATAAACTGGCCATCAGGAAGTTTAGACTTGAAATTAGATGCAGGTTTCTAACCATCAGAGAAGTGAAGATCTGGAATAGCCTTCCAAGGGAAGCAGGGGGGGCAAAAAACCTAGCTGGCTTCAAAACCGAGCTTGATAAATTTATAGAGGGGATGGTATGATGGGACAGCCTAGTTTGGCAATTGACTGATCTCTGACTACTGGCCTGTGAAAGGATATTAGATGGGGTGGGTTCTGAGTTATTACAGAGAATTCTCTCTTTGAAGTCTGACTGGTGAGTCTTGCCCACATGCTCAAGGTTTAACTGATCGACATATTTGTGGTTGGGAAGGAATTTTCCCCCAGGGCAGATTGGCAAAGGCCCTGGGGGGGTTTTCGCCTTCCTCTGTAGCATGGGGCATGGCTCACTTGCTGGTGGATTCTCTGTACCTTAAAGTCTTTAAACCATGATCTGAGGACTTTAATATCTCAGTCATAGGTTAGAGGTTTATTACAGTGGGTGAGTGAGGTTCTGTGGCCTGCATTGTGCAGGAGGTCAGACTAGATGATCATATTGGTCCCTTCTGACCTTAGAGTCTATGAGCCTTTGTGGGAGAGAGTCACAGAAGTCGAATATATCCAAGACAAATAACAGATGTAATGTGAAGGTAGCAGTAGGAGGCATTTAACTAGTGATCTCCTTGTTTTTATTTTTTTTGAGATTATATTCCATTTAACAATTCCTCCCAAATTCCAACCCCTTTGCCTGCACTCTACCATTAATCTCCCTCTGCCAGGAGTGTCGTGTCATAATTCTAAACCACTGAGTAGCTTCAAACAGCTGCCATTTAAAAAAAATAACCCCCACCCTCTTCTCCCTCCTTACCTCTGGCATAGAATGTCTGCCCAGATCACACTGATCCAAGGTTTTGGTTGAGCCACGTTCAGTCATGGGGTAGTCATGACAAGTTTATGGTCCCATATATTGCAATCTAATAGAAACTAGAAAGCCAATCCCAGTAAAGCGTGATATCTCAGACCTTGTTATTGGGAAACCATCAAATATTCTAGGGCATTTTTTAAAACTGACATTTCTTAAATGTATGGGTTACACTCATTTCTCCCATTAAAGCCAGTGCAGTTGCACTCATGGGAGGAACTGGGCTTTAGAAGTGGGAGTAGGAGAGGACGACAGCCATCCAATACCACTTTAAAAAAAATTCTATTCATATTTTTAAAATAGTTTCAAGTGAAATGTCACACAAACAAGAAACAAATGTCAGGGTTTTTGGGGGTTTTTTAATTCACATTAGGGACGACTTCCATACCCAGCTCATGAATAATGCAACCAGACTTAACTCATACTAGTAAAATTTTGTGTATCAGACCACAGCATTATGAATTCTCTCTTAAACATTGGAGTCACTCTCAAATCAATCATTTGATCCAAAGGCTGAAATGTGTTGTCACTTAGTCTAATACCTGAAAAAACACTCATTGAATTAAATCAGCAAAGGAATAATCATATTATTCTGCATTGTACCCCAATAGACACAACAGAACATCAGCAAATGCAGAGTGATTTTGTTTCATTGTCATCTTACCTGTTGGAGCAATAGAAGTTTGAATGTCCTTCATGGTTTACATTCCATCTTTTGGAAGCAGTAGCATTCCCAAGGCTGTTGCATTCCAAATTCTTCCTGTAGCATTTACACCTGTTTTGCACTTCTCAGGATCTGAGAAGTTACATCAATTCCTAACTACTAAAAGAACCACCTCACTGAATAGCTACTTTGTGACAATACAGTTGTCCCAGTATTTGCTTAATTTTCGTATCAATTTCTGTTGAATTGGTTACAAGAAACCTTCCTTCTCAATATGGAGCACTGATAAATGGTTAGAGCATGGGAATGGGAGTAACATGTTCTGTAATCTATTTCCAGGTCTTCCACTGTGTGACATTGGCAAACATACATCTCTTTTTTTCCATCTGCACGCTGGGAATACCACCTACTTCCCAGGTATTTGAGAGGATCCATTAATTAGTATCTGTAAAATGCTTTAAGATCCTCATGTAAAAAGTCATTATATAAAGCCAAACATATTATTCTATGTGGAAAGCCAATAGTATTTCTCTTTTTCTTTCTTTATGTTGTGTGGTGTTTTGATTTTTTTTTAATTAATGGCCAGGAAAATATCAAGGATTTTTCTTGAATCTCCTAGGCATCTGTCTAGACTTAGTATGGTGTAGCTCTTTTGTCTCCCCTCTTTAACATGGCCAACATTTTCAATCTGATGTTACACCCTGATTATTTCTGCTCAGCACATGCTAGACTTCTGCATGTGGTGCGAGATAGCTAGTGCCTTTGTATCCAAATATCAAACAGAGTTAGATGGAAAAGCACCAAAACTCCTCCCAGAAGATTTCTCTCTGTACAGGCTGGTTGTTCTTTGTCTGAAAGATGAAATTGGTAAATAAAAGGTTTAAACAAGAAAAAAAGTGAGCCTTGTTTTAATTTTTTAAGCAGACTTGGCCTCAGTCTGATCCCTTTGAAAGGAATTCCACAGCTGAGATCAATTTTCCCCTAGCACCTGAGAATCTTTATACCTTGGGTCTCTCTAGCTGTATTCTCTCTCTGGAAATCATAGCAGATGGTTGAGCTGTGTTTTGAAATTGCCTGTTTTCAATCCCTCAATGACATCTCAGATTAGACCAGCGCTTTGAATACAGCCTGGAAATGAATGGGGAGCAAGTGGAGTTTGTTGAGCACCCATGTAATAAATTCACAGTGACCTGTCTGGTTTATAAACTGATCTGATGAGTTTTGCGCCCCAGATGCAGCCTCTATTTGGTGGATAAATTCAACCCCATGTAGAATGATTAGCCGTAGTCCAGCCTGGAGATGACAAAAGTATGGACCACAGTCCATGTCTAAGAGGAAAGGCACAGTCCCCTGGCCAGATGAAGTATGAAGCCAGCTTTCCACTGCTGTTTCTCCAGGAGCAGTGAGGAATTCAGCATGAGCCCTAATCTGTGGTCTGATGCTGTGGGATGATGGGGAGGTTAGCATATGGCCACGGTCCTCTAAGCATTTCCCCCTCCTCCTCACCAATATCACTCCTGTCTTTCCAGGACTGAACATGAGCCGACTGCTTTTCATCTATCTGCTCGTGCCTTCCCGGTAACGGGGAATCTTAGTGACAGCAGAGGCTGCATTAACAAGGAGAGACGTAGAGCTGAGTGTGATCTGCATATTGGTGACACGGGGGCACATGGCATTTCATGATTTCTGAATGGACAGATCAACTTTGAAGAAGGAGTACTGAGCCCTGTGGAACTGCAAAGGCCAGGCATTTAGGTGTGCCCATGGGAAATCTCTTGGATCTATCTGAAGGGAATGAGTACATCCATTAATCTTTTTATAATATAAGAATCACTACTCTGTAGTTTGATCAACTGCTAATTTAATAAATAGCTGTTGAGGCATCCTGCTTATAATCACAACCATATTTCGAATCACATGGCCTCCAAAGTTCAATGGGCATTTGATTAGCTGACCATTTCAACCATTTGATCAAATGGCTTGTTTGAGAAAGCTGCCAATGTGTACGTGCGTGCGTGCACACACAATTGCTTTCAATGAGTTCTTGTTCTGCTTCCTTCCCAACTCCATGTCATTTCGCCCCCTAAAGGAAACGTCTCTGTATACATCCCACCACCACTGATGCTCAAAGAAAACAGATGTGATCAGAACAGCCACTTTTCTAGCTGCCCCTAATTGCCATCACAATATATATTGTTGACATGATCCTCATTTGTTAGGGGGTAGGAGAAGGACTCTAAATGACGGCAGTTTGTCCACCTAATATACATTAATCTGACTAGGAGCTGTTGTCTGAACACAATATACTTCCACTCCCCACTACTTTATTTTTCTGCAATATTAGAGATTCTCTTTTGGAGCAAGTGGCAGAATGCATCCTCTGAATCACTAATGAGGAATTTAGAAAACTACAGATTAAACCTGAAACTTCTTCAGCTGAAAGAAGGGGTGATCATGCTGCTTAACAGTGCAGGCTTTGGAAGTATAACAAAGTGAGGCAGAGAATGCTGCCACCTTCTGTTTAAACACGGAGCTATCTGCTAACCATGGCTTTTGGCAAAATGATTTGCCTGGAAATATAATTACATCTGCCACCTGTTGTTTCCTCATCCTCTGTCCAGCGGGGAAAGTGTGCAGTGGAACGTCTTGTGCAGATAGTGTATTTTTTTTGTTTTTTAAACATAACCTGTTGCTCTGTGTTCATGCCAGAGAAGGCAAGGTCAAGGAAATGCACCTTGTACTTGGAAGGGAAAATGTTGAGGTTTGTACTGTCCTTCTCTGCATTGCACAGCATGTCTAGGAGGAATTTATGTCCTCCTTAGGAGTGTCTTGAAGCACTTAACACCTCTTTTTTCAAACAGGGAACACAGTCCACCCACCAATCAACCTGGACGGATTTTCCCTCTCTGTTTACATAGTCCCAGAAATGTTTGCCTCAGTCTGAGCTGCGTTGAGGCTCCTGTCTTAACACTCACTTCCAACATCACATATTTAGCTCCATTCTCTTGTGAGGAGTGCGGTTTTTAGAAACTACAAAGTGGCTGAGTGGCATATTCTCAGAGAAGGGCAACAATACATAGGAAACATGCCACATAACAGAAAATTTGAGACGAGTTTGGAAAAAAAAAAAAAAAGAATTGGAAGACACCTGTAACATTGAGTACGTAACGTGAACATAGATGTCATTGGCCCACACTTTCAGTGAACGGTTACCCTTAGCAGTGATGCAAGAATCTGGGTTGTGGTATTCCATCATTACAACACAAACGCCCCACGTGAGAAAGAGACCAACCAGGGTCCAGGTGAGTTTGTGGGGCCTGCAGTTAGAAAAATCACCTTTTTACTTACAAATGGAGCAAATATGATACAGAAAATCAGCCCCACACACTGACTATTGGCACCTCACAATCTATTTTTCTCCGCATCACTTTTTAGGGTAGAACCACATTAAGTAAGAGGGGCTTATGTATAGAAGCAGGAGGTTCCAAGTTAGAGGTCTTTGTGGCTACTAGTTTATTGTAGTTAATGCATGAGTGCTGGCTATGAGCTCCTGTGAACCCCAAATGCTTGAGAACTAGAACCAGTTGGAAGCAATATGAAATCTAGTGGCACGTGTTTGTGTCTTTGTGCCATTGTTCTCTACTAGTTGAAATTACTTAGGTGTTTCTGGCTGTCATTTTATAGTGGTTGACTCACAAAGAACTTTAACCCTGCTGTGATGGAGCTGTCAAAAACTGAACAAAATGATTAGTGAAATTGCACCATTATTTCTGATTCTCACAGGACTGGAAATGAACCCATATTTCACTTTTCAAAATTCTTTGCAAAATTTTTAGTTTCAATTTCTATTGAAAATATCAAAATGATTATCTACATTTTTCAGTTAGTGAAAAATCCCACATTTAGGTAAACATTTTCAATACATACTTTGACAAAATTTGAACTGAAAAGCCTGGAAAAATTGAGTCTTTTTTCAGAACAAATATTTTTGAAAAAAAATTCCATGAAAAAAGTTTGAAAACGTTCAGCCAGTTTTAGTTCTGTAACTAAAGAAGGCTTTCCTTTAGCCCCAAGTGGTTGAAGTTGGTTTTAGGAAGAGGTCTTCAAGTTCTACCTTCACTGATGGTTGAAGCCGATGTTACTACAATTTAAAAAAACTCAGTGATATTTCCTTAGATTAAAAAATCTAATTTTCTTTTCAATATTTACATTTGTTTCCTTTTTGTATGGTCTCATCTTGGAGAGTGAAGCCAGTCCTGACTGTTTACTTAGTTTCACTTTCTGGGTTTCATACAGAAGCACCAGGCTCTTGTGGTGGGGTTTCCAACACTGCAAGGGAATATTTTAAAAGTTTTAATGAAAACATTCATATTAAGGTTTTGTAAATCTAATAACCAAACAAATTTGGAGCCTAGTAACTTGACTATCTCTTTAAGCAATCAGGAAAGAATTTCACTAACCTATAAATGGTGTTCCTCCAGTGAAGGAAGCTCTGTCCACAACTGAATAGGTTTTTGCTTAAGTCATACTTGACCAAGCACATGCAACAAATGAAATGACAGAATTTCTCTGATGGCCTCTGTCATCTCAAGTGCCCAGGTCGCTCTGGATATGGCATTCAATTAGCACACTTACAATTTGTGAAGGAGACAAAACACATGGATGAAAGTTAAAGATCAGCCAAGGAAGAACTCTATTCCAAGAACTCCACTCTAAGTAAAAAGTGAGCTTTATGTCACAGTACGCAGTGATACATATATGCATAACAAAGCTGAAACTAGGAAAAGTAAAATAGATCTATGTGCTTATGTGGGTCCCTCCACCAGAATATTTTAGCACCTTAAAAACATTAATTCATTTATCCCATAAGATAAGTGGTTGTGTCCTCATTTTTCAGACACAAAATTGGAGCTAAGAAATTAAACCCCAGATCTTCCAAGTATTTAGGTGCCTAACTCACTGAAGCCAATGGAAGCATCTGGGCTTAAGTAGCTTGGCGAAGATCACATAAAAATTCTGTGATGAGCTAGGAACTGGATCCCATAATCACAAGTCCCAGTCCAGTGGCAAAAAGCAAGGTTACTTACCAGTAACTGATGTTCTTCGAGATGTGTTGTTCATGTCCATTCCATTATAGGTGAGTGCACACCACTGTGCATGGTTCCCAGGACTTTTTTCCCTGAGCAGACCCTGTAGGGCAGTCTCTGATGCCCCCTGGAGTCCCACATGCATGCCGTGGTATATGAGGCACTGCCGGCCCTACGCCCCCTCAGTCCTTTCTTTCTGCCAACTCTGGCAGTGAGGATGGGCGGTGGTTTGTGGAATAGACATGAGCAACACATCTCGAAGAGCATCAGTTACTGGTAAGTAACCTTGTTTTCTTCTTTGAGTGATTGTTCATGTCCATTCCACTATAGGTGACTAACAAGCAATACCTTGGAGGTGGGTAGGAGTTGCCGGTGAGCTGCCGTCAGCACTGCTCTGCCGAATCCCGCGTCCTCTGTTGCCTGCTGGGCTATGGCACTTAAGCTCTGATTGTTTGCTGTGATGGTTCCTGGAAGGGACACCCTCGCCTGCTAGTCGCAGAACTTGATGCATGATGTAACCTGCGAGGAGATGCCATCTCCTCTCCTCCTCCGAACCGTGCAGTTTGGAAAAACACGGAGAAATTTATTTCAGTTACAATGAAATTGGGAAACCATCTTGGGCAGGAACGCTGGATGCAGCCTCAACTGCACCTTATCCTTATAGAATACTGTATAAGGGGGCTCCGAGGTCAGGCCCTAAGCTCGGAGACCCTCCTAGCTAAGGTAATGGCACCAGGAAGGCTACCTTTTCTGAAGGCACGAGCAGGGGGCTTGAAGCCATGGGTTCAAAAGGGGGGCCCATGCATCTCGAGAGGACCCGGTTGAGACCCCAGGGAGGCCCCAGGTCACAGACCTGCAGGTAGAGCTTCTCCACCACTGAGAGAAACCTGACAGACATGGGGTAAGAGAGCAGCGGTCTCCCTTCTGGAAGAACATCACCACCATGCCCGGGTGCAACGGCCAGTTGTGGCGGGGTAGGAACGACCTGCTGAGGCTACCTGCCTTGTCGTTCCCCACTCCCGGAGTCTTTGCAGAGGGCTGAGGGGCGCTCTCCCCCCTGCCTGTCTATGCAAACCACGGCTGCGGTGTTGTCCGTCAGCACCTGCCCCACTCTGGCTGTCGGGAATCGGAGGGACACCTCATACACTAGGCGGATGGCCCTCAGCTCCTTCACGTTGCTGTGCAGAAGCTTCTCCTCCTCCGACCAGAGCCTCTGGTTGCCTGGGTCGGCGATGACGTGGGCTCTCCATCCTACAGTGGAAGCATCAGCATTTAGGGTGACCAACTGGACCAGTTCCTTGAATGGAACACCTTTCATCATTGCTCGGGGAGTCCACCACCAGCAGGTAGGCCAAAGGGCAGGGCTAAACTATTTAACTGTTGTCTGACCCCCTGGGGGACACCTGTTGGGGGGCTGAGGATGAGCTGGGGGGTTGATTCCTACTTCTGAACCCTCTATTCCTGTCCCTATTTCTAAGGATTGAAACACCCTAGAGGGAGGCCTTGACTGCTGCTGTGCCTGGGGCCATGCCTGCCGCCTGGAAGTCTGGGGCATGTACAGGTCCAGGGAGCGAAGTATGGCCCTGGAGTCCTTCAGACCGTGCAGCTTTGCATCAGTCTGATCGGAGAATAGGGCCGACCCATTGAAGGGGAGGTCCTGAATTGATGGCTGCACCTCCTGGAACAGACCCGAGGATTGCAGTCATGAGCACCTTCTCATGGCAATGGTGGAGGCTATGGCCCTGCCCGCCGAGTCAGCAGCATCACTGGCTGTCTGGAGCACTGCCCTAGCCATCGTGATTCCCTCATCCAGGATGGTGGTAAAGTCTGCGGTCTGGTCCTGGGACAGGGCCTCCGCAAACTGCCTGAGGGAGTCCCACAAATATGTATATACACCCAGGAGGGCCTGATGATTGGCAGTCCTGAACTGCAGGGCTGCTGTTGAATAAATTTTTCTCCAAAACAAATCCAGCTTCTTGCGGTCTTTGTTCTCGGCAATGGAACCAGGCTGACCTTGCCTGTCCCTCTGGTTGGCTGAGTCTACCACCAGGGTTCCCGGGGCTGGGTGAGTGAACAAATACTCAAATTCTTCGGCCGGGACATAATACTTTTTCTCAGCCACCTTTGAGGTAGGGGCGACCGAGGAAGGGGTTTGCCACAGGGCTTTTACAAGTTTGAGTACCCTGTTGTGGACTGGTAAGGCCATCCTCGCTGGGGCAGCCATCGCCAGCATATTGAGAGGGTATCATTGGCCTCCTCTAACTCCTTCATCTCCAGCCCCAACTTAGAGGCCATCCTCTTGAGGAGCTCCTGGGTGAACCCTGAAATCCTCCAGTGGTGCCATGTGGTTCCAGGAGACTGCCTCGTCCGGTGAGGAGGGAGAGGACTGCCAAGGCACATCCTGAGGGTATTCCCTCACTTGATGAAGGGATGCACCCGTAGAGGGTCCCTCCAGGGGGTCCAACTCCTCGTCCGAGGAATGGTGTGTATGGGCCTTCTCCTGAGCTGGAGGCACAGACCGAAGACCCTCTGACAGGATGGATTGTGGCCCCTGTCCCATCTGGATGCCCCATGGGGCCCAATAAGCCCATTGCTGCGGCCATTGACCCTGGGGCCAAACTGGGGCTGATTGCGCCATCGGCTGGGGGGGGGGGGCATCAGCTGTCCTGATGACTGTCCCCCCTGTGGGACCCCGAGCCACTAGACCTGCGGTGCCATGCACGGCCTCAGTCCCCGGCGCCGCCCAGTGCCAGGGACCATTCTCTCGATGCCTCCAAGATAGAGGATGACGAGGCCTGCCTCCGTCGCCATGAACGGTGCCGGCAAGTATAGGTGTGCTCCGAGTAGCTCGAGGTAGCGGAGCGCCGTCTCTGCACCAAGGACTTACGGTACCTCTTACTCTTCAGTGACCGAGACTGGCGCTGCTCCGAACTCCGCGGTGCCGAGCCTGACTCCGGTGACTGGGTTCCGTGCCGCTTTGGTGCGGGAAGGCCCCTTGGTGCCGAATCCTCCCATGGTGACCGGATTCTGCTCCACCTTAGTGCAGGCGAACTCAGTGCCATGGATGCGGAGCCGGAGCTGTCTGAGCATCGCCTGGCGGACTTCAAATGGTGCTGCCTCTTGGCCTATGCTGCCTCCGTTGCTGGGGACCGACATTGGCTCCGAGAGGGAGACTCCGCATCCTGCGTTGAAGCAGACCGGCTCAACGACGCCAACCTGAAGCAACTGCTGGGGGAGCGTCTTCACCCTACCCCCATACCAGGGATCTCCACTGCCCTTCGGGGGGACCCAACTTGGGTTTTCCCCGGGACACCAGCCCCTTCTCCCTCGGTGGAGTGTGGGGGAAGGTGGCGTAGGCAAGGCCAATAAGGCTCTTGCTGCCTGAAAAACCTCCGGTGTCGACAGCGTCAGCAGGGGCACTCTCCCACGCCCAGGAGTCGGGGGAGGCTCCCTGCTCAGAGATGCAAGCACTGGAGAAGACTCGATGGGCTGGGGAGGGGAGTGTCTGCGCTCCGCACGCTGCCTCTTCTTCTTAGTCACCGGGGACGTTGCTCAGTGCTGAGTTGATCCTGGTGCCAGCGGTGCACTCTGCACCGAGGAGACACTCAGTGCCGAGGAGTGGGACGGCTCGGATCCCAGGCGGAGCGCTGCCTCCATGAGCAGGGCTTTTAACCGGATCTCTTGGTACTTCTGGGTCTGCGGTTTAAAAGCCCTGCAGATCTTACATTTATCCTTCCTGTGCTCTTCCCCAAGGCACTTAAGGCACCAAACGTGGGGGTCGCTAAGCGGAAAAGCCTTCCTGCACACGGCTTAAACCCAGGTGGCTGGGGCATGGCCCTGCCACTCTAAGTCCCTAAGGGACTTCCTTTCTATCTACACTTAACACTGCTTGACAACTACTTAAAACTAACTAAAGTACTTTGAATAACAAAGAGTTCAAACAAGGGGAATAGTACTTGCTGTGAGCAAGGCTGGTTCCAGCAACCGGCACGGGCGGAAAGAAGGAACTGAGGGGGCGTAGGGTCAGCAGTGCCTCATATACTGTGACATGCACGCGGGACTCCAGGGGGCACCGGAGCCGGCCCTACCGGGTCTGCTAAGGGGAAAAAAGTTCCGGGAACCGTGCATGGTGGCATGCACTCACCTATAATGGAATGGACATGAGCAATCACTTGAAGAAGAACCACAAGTCTATCCTTCCTATCTGCAAATAAATCAGTGCTGTGCTGCCAATATCCTAACGAAGGAGTTTCCACAACATTTTTCTCCATTAGCCTGTGATAGGGTTTGGATTCCAGGGCTGCTTTTGCTGTAAAGAGGAGGGCAAAGGATATTAAGTTATTTTTGCATTTCAGCAAAATCTCTCAATCGATTGTTAAGGTGGAAACCAGTACCACTTGGCACAGTTGTGAGAAATGTTTATACTTTGTTCCCCAAATTATACTGAGTATTGCCAGTGTAGAAAAGGGTTCCGTCTGTGAAATCTGAAATAAATGCTGGGGTGTGAGGATCTTGGGGTGCTGGGTATCTTCTTTCAGGATCTGAAAACAGCCACCTTTCCACTATTACCAGCTGCTCCATGCCAAAAACCAAACATTTGCTCTTCAGTGCTATTTTATGAGCCACAGGGATAAGTCCTCTCTGAAAAGAATGATTCAACAGAATCCAAAGGAAGGAGTGAACTCCATCCAGTATCAGACAAGTTACTCCAAAGCTCCCATCCATTTAGTGATAGATTTTCAACGAGGGGCTCCTGGGAGCACCCAAGAGTCCTCCAGTACATTCCTGAACTACATTTTTCGTCACCATTGCAACTGGTTATTGAATTTCACAAGCTTCTTCCCGAGTTTTGGCTGCTACAAAGGTTAGAGCTAACATGCTTGGAAAAGTTAACAGAAAAGCAGGAAGAACAGAGGGGCTGATCTTGACCTACTTACCACAGGCAGACTAAAAGGGGCACTCCTTCAAAAAACGCGCTTGACAGAAGTCAGCTTTTTCACTACCTCAGACCACTAAGGACAATTCGGAGGTGTGGCATAGTTGGTGAAGGTAGCAGAGAACTAGAATTGTATTGTTGTGCCACAAAAGCTACATTTATTAGTTTTCCTCTTCCTTTTCACATTTGTCAGCAAATAGTCTTCTCATGATATTTCTCCAAAATCTCTTCTCCCTCTGGAGGCTCCCTAGGAGAATTTAAAGTAGAGCAATCTCCGACTCAAGATGAGAAAGCTCAGTGCTCTACAAGAAAAAGAAAGACAGGTGCTCGGTACATCTGCTGTGCCACTCAGATTCTGTGATTTCATTGGTCATTCATGCTTAAGTGCATAATGGGGGAAAACCTGTTGAGTAGTGAGAGCTCTCACTTGGATAAAATTATTTATTCCATAGTTTTGCTGATGACTGCCAAAATCAAAGCATAGGAATAAAGTTTGTTCCAGAACCACCAGATGTTTGTCTCCCTCTATTCAAACCATTCAAAAGTTTTTGAAAAAACATCTTTTCTGCACTCTAAAAATTGCCTCAAGTCATTTTCACAGAACATATCAAATACTGGGATATAATCAGCACTTCTAAAAAGAAAGTTATTTGCAACTAGTTAAAGGAATAAGTGAAGATGCCAGGAGCAACAGTTGCATATTTTATTAGAGGAATAGCAGTGATGTGTTAGGAGAAAAACAGTAAGAGGCAACATTTCAGAAGCACTCAACAATAAGGCTACATATATACAGGGATAAAAAACTCATGGCTGGCTCAGGTCAGCTGATTTGGGCTTGAGATCTGGGGCTGGAAAAAAAAAATCACTCTGTAGCTGTTTGGGCTCAGGTTGGGGCGATTTTTAGCCCTGGGGCCTGAGCCCACGACACTGAGTCGGCTGACCCTGGCCAGCTATGGCTGTGCCGCAGATCTTTTATCCCTGTGCAGATGTACTCTAAGAAATTAGTTTCAGTAACAGTACAACAGTGTTGAACAGTGGTGGATTGTGATGAGGGCTTTATAGCCAGAGATTATAGTTTAGCATGAAGTCAGTCAGGTTTGGAGAGGGAGTAAGTGTCCCTGGCATGATTTCAAGATGGAAATATTAGGAGGTAGAGCTGGTGATTGTGGAAAAATGTGGTTGTATACTGGAAGAGGTCTGAATATATTGGGAATGGTCAGCCTGTGAGGAGCCTGAGAGATTGTATACAGGTATTCTTGACAGTTGCTCCTGGGAGAGAGAAATATCCCTATTTGGGCACTCACCTGTGGCTACTACAGCCCTTGATGGCTTCCTGAAGATAGATGAGAGGACTAGATTATGCTTCATGAACTGGGAATATGGAAATCTAAGATATTGGTGAAGGCTGGGTGCATTGGTTCCGTACTATTTTCCCTCAACTTCAGCAAAAGATACCTCAGGATTGGGATGGAAATATCTTTCTGTGGTTTATAAGCCTTCAGCCGAGACATAAAACTCTAATATGCAAAATAGTTTCAAGCCATTTGCATTGAAATTCATGGATTCTCCCCTATTCCAACAGAAGAATACTTATTCACCAAGGGAGAACGCTTTTCAAGAATCTCTTCTTGGCAGAAATAATTTTAGGATGAATATACAGTGACACATGGAAAACAATGGATGCCTCGGTGCTGGGACAACAAATGTAAGAGTACCAAAAAAATAAAAATAAAATAAAATAAAAATAAAAAATCACCTGAGAATGCAGCATAAGCATGGTTAACATTCATTCTCTGCCAAGTGGATGGATCAAATGACCAGTGTAATAGACTTCCTTTATGCTATATGGGTATGTATGTACGGGAGCTCCTCCAAACCAGTATTATCTTCAGAGCAGTCCAAATAGATTTTGCTTGAAAAACCAGAGAAGTAGCTAATCAGATTGACACCACTTAGTAGCATATTATAAGCTGTGAAAGGAAATTAACTGTCTAGTTAAGACCATCTTGTCGAGGAAATGTAGTATTCAGATGGAGATGCAGTAAGATTTATTGTAATATAGTAGAACCTCATAGTTACAAACACCTCGGGAATGGAAGTTGTTCATAACTCTGAAATGTTTCTAACTCTGAACAAAACATTACGGTTGTTCTTTCAGGAGTTTACAACTGAACATTAACTTAATACAGCTTTGAAACACTACCATGCAGAAGAAAAAATGCTGCTTTCCTTTTTTTTAAAGCAGTTTACGTTTAACACAGTTCTGTACTGTATTTGTTTTTTTCCCCCTCTGCAGCTGCCTGATTGTGTACTTCTAGTTACCAATGAGGGGTGTGGTTAACTGGTCAGTTTGTAATTCTGGTGTTCATAACTCTGGGGTTCTCCTATATTTCATAATGGAAGCAACTAGGCAGAGCAATGTATTACCTAGGATGTATAATTAGAAGTCTTGGGCATCAAAGATTTCTATATTGGATTGCTTAACTTAATAGTTGAAGGATATAGGAGGGAGCCACAAATTTTTAAACTAGTTATTCCTAGATACAGATCAACCAAGTTTTTCTAATTAAATTATTTTTATCCCATTGTATTTAAAGTGTTAATAACTAATTGTACAGGCCATGTCACATACAGCAATAAAAATTCCAGAAATATATGCATTAACATCTACCAGCCCATTACAACATATTTTCCCCCCAATTTAATAGATTTACTTACACTAAACAGTTCCTATACTAAACAGGCTAGGAGAGGGCTGGTTGTAAGTTCAAATTTCAATTTTAAACAAATTGATTATTTTAATTGATTTTTTGTTAATTTATAAAATCTGAATAAAAACATTTTTTAAAAGCTGTTTTACAATAAATAAAGGGCCAAACTATTTATCATAATCAGCAGATCCCATCAGTGGCTAAAGAATGGGGAAAATATTATGAAAAACTATCTGGTGTTCAGAATTCCTGAATGATACTCTGTAACAGCATAATAAAGTAAGTGTGGCAAAAATTAATGGCATGCCAATCAGTGAAGCAAGATGCATGTCTAATGCCACAGCCAAATTATGGTGTATTTGTGACCAAAAACACTTGCTTTGATTTTAAATAAGTGAGTTTACCTGTTCTGAAGTTGTCAGTGAATAAAATGGATAGTTTTAATATAAACTAAATAATTTATTCAAAATGTTACAATGTATTAAATGAAAAGCCACTTTTAGTGCCAGATATTGTAGACATTTGGTTCCTGTTAGGCATATCAGAATATGAGCATCTGGTGTACCAGACCACAATCTTCACCTTTTGGTCAAACCATACCCCATTTTGGGAAAGTTTCAGGACAGGTTTAGACACACGTTTTTGGAAAGACAGCAATTAGAGCTAGTTGAAAATTTTTCAGTGAAACAATTTGCCTTAGGAAAATGCTGATTTGACAGGTTGAAGAGCTGTGTTTCCTCTTTGTATTATATGTAGTCAACAAAGCACTTCAATAAGTTTTGAATGATTTGTTAATGCCGAAATTATTTTTTCACAAAATTTAATTTTGCAGGAAATGATTTTCCTTCCAATTCAGGACAAAAGGAAATTTACAAATGCAAATAATTTGCAAATGCAAATAATAGCAATATTCTAGCAGAGCAACAGTCAAAGGTGCTGCTAAGTCCTCTATAATTCAGATTATTCAATATTTTTGGCAACACACATCAGAAGAGGCTCCAATCCTACAGAGTTTGTCTTGGAGGAACAATAGACACAGAATGAAGCAGCTCTACAATGTGTATTACAATATAAAGGGCCTTGCAATTCAGATTGCTGAAAGGAAAGCTAAACCCATTTGGCTGAGAACAGGATTCTGAATGTTAACACTGCAAGAAGTCATATATGGCATGTTCAAAGTGAACAATAAAAATAAGTCAATTTCAGATGAATTCTTGAGCCTCGCTCTGGTGTGGCTATGTGAATGAGTGACATTGATACCAAAATAATGGGAATCCTGTGCAAAGGACAAACTGGAATAGATGGCAAAATGACAACTGGATAACCAAAGTGACTTTTGTGCAAGCATGTATAATGGATAGCAACTGGAGATAAGTGAAAACTTCTTATCCCAAATCAAGCCTATAATCATTTCACAGTAACACGTTTGGGTAAGCAAATTAGCTTTAGAATTCTCTTCCCTCCATTAAAAATGTCACTTAAGCTAACAACTGTTTCCTGCTATGTAGAAGAATTTGGGAAGAATCCTGCCATTTCTATTTTCTGAAAAATGTCAACTAATCTTTCAATTCTTTTGCCTCTACAATGATAAATAAATCCTCATACGCACCTCCCGTGTAAGGTTCGAGCATTTTACAAGCTGAAATGCCACCTTCCTGGCTATCAAGTTCAGTTCAACTTGCTTATATTTTTGATAAACAGTGGAGAAATCCCAGAGGCTACAGCCATGTCATAGTACCATTAATAAACCATGAATACTTAAAACTTCTGGATGGAGTAATGGAGACACTCTGGGAAAATATCAGAAAAGGTGGCTGAACACCTTACTATTTTGTAGCACTTTAAAGACTAACAAATTTAATTTCTGCAGCATAAGCTTTTGTGGGCTGCAACCCACTTTGTCACTTCGGCATCTGACGAAGTGGGTGGCAACCCACGAAAGCTTATGCTGCAGAAATTAAATTTGTTAGTCTTTAAAGTGCTACAGGACTCTCGTTGTTTTTGCTGTATACAGACTAACACGGCTACCCCTCTGGAATTTACTATTTTGGACAATACAAAGTGTGCATGAAAAGTTGGTGCCCTCTTCTGGATAAGAAATTTTCAGTTTGCAGTTTCAGGGCACAATTAATCATGTATACTATTCAAGCCACTTAAATGTGTTTTATTAGGTCAATAACCCACAGATTCAATACACTTGTCCACTCCTTAAACTGGGAACTTGATAGAGACATAATAAATGCCAAGTAATTTTTATATCTAAGCATATTTAAATATTTCCCATAGTGAGTACTTTGCTATGCAATTCCTTGAAAGCGTATCACATCAGCAGGTTACATCACAACATTGTTTATTATGTGACTTTTTACAATACAAACAAAAATACAGAAATGCAGTATATGAATACAGCTAAATGAAAAATGGTGACATTTTTCTCAAGAGGCCATGATTCCCATTTCTAGTAAAAGAAAGACTGCACACAGGTAGAAACAGGTTGGTAGTTAACGCCACAATTTTGCCTAAAATGACCTATAAATGCATTTTCCTGCTACTTACCATAAATGTAAAAAGGGAGTAAAAGGAAAGATTTACTCACTGGTTCCTACCGTATGAAAGAAGCTATATTCTATTTAGCAGGGCCAATATATGGAAAAAATATCTAAATTAAATGTTATTACAAAAATGAAGCAGTAATGAAATTCTTCTGGCTAAAGAAGTTACTAAATGAGGATAGCATATATTTAAAGAATCCAAAACAAAGAAGGGTTGTTATAAAAAGCTTTAGGTGCACTTTAAGCCTATAAGTTTATTTTTCCATGTGTATTTTTAAACAATGGAAGTGTCAAAAAATAGGGTCAACTGTGTTAGACTAAATTACATTATTGTATATGCTGCACTGAATGGAATTCTTGTATTATAATAGAGAAGCATAGTTTGTATCATATTATGGCAATTTATCCTTACTGAAAACCTTCCAGAGTCCTTGTATTTTGGAATATCCTGTAAACAAAAAAACCACCAGAACATGATTGTACAACAGTAAAATGTTTTCTTTTGCGTTAAAATGACATCTGTTTTTAAAAGGTAAAAGGAAAAGGTACTTAGAGCTGTTTGTTATTTTTTTTCTTAAGTACACAACATCCTAGACAATTCAAGGCATCTCAATCTCCAACAAGATTAACAAAAAATTTGTCATGCTGTTAAATCCATCGTTATGGATACAACTGGTGCAAAATTGGTCAAACGGATCCAACGAACACGGATGTCCAGGCTGGCATATTGGCAACTAATACATAACTGGTGGTCAACAGATGTATTTAAAAGATCTTCCCTTTCTTCTTGTTCTTTTCCAAGGTTCTAAGAAGATAAAACATTTTAAAATAAAATTGTTTTATGGACAAAAATATTCAACACATTATGAATATACTTTTAAAATGTGCAATCTTCAGCTGTCCTAGTTTAGACACAGAAAGGTATTTTCCTTGGCACACTATGAGCAAAGTACTGGTATAGCAATAATTTGATCACTACACTCCGATTTCCAGATGCTGGAAAATGTGATGGCTTTCAGTCAGATGTTTGAATTCCCATCCCTCAAATAAAATCTGAAGAAACTTAAAATCAAAATCAAATTAGCCTTCAAATTCTAATAAAATTTTCCTACAGTGATGAATCGTATCTGTTGAGGTTACAAGTACTGAGCGTGCGTGCTTGCTGTGGAAGGTAGGGTTCTCCCCACTGTTTCCAAAATATGCTCATTTAGACCAAAAAGCAGCGTGACATTTTCACTATTTGAAGTGAGCCAACCTGCGGAGAGCTGCATTAAGATGTTCAAATTTTCATTTAATAATCTAATAGTATAGAACATGAGGGAACATTATATACAAACAACTTCAGCAAAAAATCCTATTTACCTGGAAGAATTCTGTTGTTCCAAAATACGCTGTTGAGCTTCCCAGTTTGCTTTCTCATCCTCAAACTGGCGGCGCTTTTCCTCTAATTCTTTGTACTGTGCCTCCAAGTTCTTTTTCATTTGCTCATTGCGTCGCTGGAGCTAAGAAATTGAGGTAAAGTACACAGTCAAAAACTGCATAATGAATAGGTGACAAGTAAAAGTGAACAAAAAAGAAGTATTTGATAACCACTGTAGTCAGTGATCTGTAGTATGTTTTGGAATAAATAATTAACTCTTAATAATAATGTAAAACTCCCTGCCACTATCCGCCACCTTATCCCGCTTTCAACTTTCCTATCAATGACCTCTCACTCCACTGCTCCTCATTGCCTCATCTTGATGTCCCGATTTGATCTCCCGTTCTGGACCACTCACTCAGTAGTGAGTTGGCTACTCCCTTTACTTCCACTATGCACTATGCTCTGAAGTCTGCCTTATTGCCATTAAGGCAACCTGCTCCACAAAAATAGCACCAGGCAGACTGGGGCATCAGGAGCTATTGTAACAGATGATAATGAACCTCCTCTCTGTGCAATCACACATTTCTCCATCAATCTCACTTCTGTGCCGGTTTTAGTAAACTCCTGCCTTTACTGATCTCCACACCCCACCTCCACAGACTGCCTTCAGTCGCAACCTCTCCTTCACACTTTGCACAGCCAAATCCTATAGATACTCAGACTGACTCACTTGCATCTGCTCAGGCCTGCTGACAGCAATTCTGGGCCCCAGGACAGAACAATCAATGGTCCCTGCCTCCCTAGAAAGGGAGGGCTGAGGTTTATGACCATGGACTTCAGGTGAAGCTTCTGCATGGGAGGCTAGCTCCCCATCCCACCTCTTCCCTTGGCCCTGCCCACACTCCCTCCGCTCTGCCCCGGACCCTGCCCTCTCCCCCAATCAGCCCACTCGCTACTGTCTCTCTCCTCCCCCCACTCCCCAGCTCAGTCTACCAGTCTACCTCCTCTCTTACATACACCCTCTTACCAAGAGGTGGCCAGCGACAGCAGGGGGGGGGCTGAGCAGGGAAGGGGGCAAGCAGTGGAGGAGAGGAGGGATGCATGCGGTGAGTGACAATGGGGGGAGAGGAGAGAGAGTGGCAGGGAGGCCAAGTGGGGAAGGAGGATGTGGGAGAGGAGGGGTGAGTGGGGAGGGAGGGAGGGAAGTGGGGTCTGGGGTGGATTGTGGGTGGGGCCACAGGCAGAGAGGCAGGAAAGGAAGTTAGCCTTTTAAAATCACCAGGCCCCTGGGAAATTCCCTGCCCCCCCACCTCCCAGTCAGCAGCTCTGCATCTGCTTTTTCCCTTCTGCACCAAACCCCTTGTGTCTGATTAAATCTCTTATCAACTAAACCCTGCCCTCTCCACACTGACCAACCATTCCTTTCTCAATCCATTATGCTCCCTTATCCTCAAGATCTCTAAACTGACTTTTCCTTCACAACGTGCTGTAATTCATACCTAAATATGAAATACCTAAAGTTCCCCTCTTTACCACTTCTAACATATCTTCTTTCTTCGCTTTCTTCCCTCCAAACTTCTTGAGCATGAGGGCTATACCTTGTTTTTTATCATCTATAATGTTGCAGCGCCTCAAAGTCCCAATCCCATTATACAATCAGAAAAGTAGTGGTCCCTTACAAACCGACTAGAACAGCTGGATACAACAGACTGGGAGCACAAAGCAACAAAATGATTAGAACAGCATAAGCATTGATCACAGCCAACCAGCTATCTAGCCAGTCACAATCAGGGAGTCCCTTCAGTTTCACACTAGATCTACAGCTTTTGAAACAGACCAGTCCCTTCCTCAGGATTGTATAGCTGATCACCTAGTTCTATAATGTCTCTTGATGGTGGTGATGGGGGTGGGGGGGATAGGTAAGAGAGGAGAAGGGGAACACAGGGTCAAGGTGTTAAAACCTCTCTCTACTAGCTGCTAAGTGGTGTTTAAAAAACCTTAAAAAGTGTTAGCTAACGTGTTTTAAAACACCAACTTCCCCCCCAGTTAGATAGGGCCTAAATGACTGACATTTTCTGGACGTCGTTGGCAAAAGCTATTTTCCCCTTACCCCCGCTTCCCTCTTGATTAAAAAGTCCACTCTGTTCCCCCCCCATGGTGCTGTAGCTATGCCAGCATAACCTCATAGTGCAGACTGAGCCTACAAGGACAACCAGGATTTCTCCATCGCTGTAGGAACTCCACCTTCCCGAGTGACATTAACTAGGTCGACAAAGATTTTTCTATTGACCTAGCTGTGTTTACACCAGGCATTACGTCAGCAAGCTATGGCGCGCAGGGGTGAGGATTTTTCACATTCTTAGCCCTGTAGCTATGTCAACCTAAATTTTAAGTGTAGTCCAGGCCTGACTCCCTTCATTGGCTTCCTCTCCTCTTCAATATCAGACAAAAGCTTTTAATTCTTACTTTCAAAGCCCTGCACAACTCCATCTATATTTACATTGCTGCTCTTATTTTCTCCTACCCTTCACCTGCTGTCTGTGTTCCTCTCAAGCCTCCTTCCTGAATGCCCCATTTGTATTTGTCTCCTGCTCTTGCACTTCAAGACACTTCATTTCAGTTCAGTACCCCCTTGCTCTACTTGTTTGACAAAATTTCTCAGCATTCAATCTCATTAAAAACAGAGGAGTTTCTTTCTATCAACAGAGCCATCTGAAGTGCACACCCATCCACTTTCTCACATCTCACAATCAAAGTGAAAAGTATTTTAGCTGACAGATTGTAAAAGCATATCTAAATTCATAACATGATTTCTTCCTAAACTGAAGTCAAAGTTAAGGTTGTGCTTTGAGTTGCCCATCAGGAATTAGATGTGTGTTGTGGGCAGGTGTATGCTGGATGTAAAACGGAGTCCAGGAACATCTGGATACTACGGTATAGGTGGTAAGAAGAGAATTGTGGTTGGTTTAGATATCAACACTTCAATAACTGGCGATTTCCTTGATTCTATGTGACTGCATTGACAAGTACTCTTGAGCAACTATAAGTATATTAAAAATGTTGTGTGGGGATTTCCAGAACTATTTGCAAAATTTAAAATGAGACCGCTATAACATGAAACTGCCAGTCTCTGCAGGGCTCCCCCATGAAGACTTCTGTGGTGATCTGTAGATGGGTTTGTGCATACACACGCACATGTTGGGGGTGGGAATGGAGGTAATGGAAAGAAAGATGTTTTTATTCATGTTGAAAGTGTAATGTTTGAAAAGTTTAACATGAATAAAGCACATAGCCCTTGTCACTCATATATCTGTGTCTCCTTTCACATCAGTCCATGTTCTGTACAGTTTTCTTAATACTCAAGGTCTTCTACAGCCCTCCCCTTCATGACCTGTGTCCTTAAAAACATGCTTTTGTGCACCAGGTCCATAGCACACATCCTAAAGTACCCAAATACATACTTCCTGAACCCAATTCAAATCTCCGTCTATACCCTCTGCTGTCTTTGAACTTGTACACCTTAATTTTATAGATGTCTGCAAGTTAAACAGGGAGCAGAAAGCACACATTGGGAAGACAGAATGGGTCAAAGGAGAGGTTATGGAAGCAGACTTCAGAGGACTGGGGAAAATGTAATAGAGGAGCATTTGGGTAGTGGGGGAGAGCAGCAGGGCTGGACAATGAATACTAGGGTATCTTGGGTAATTATTAGTGAGAGTTTCATTTAAATTCTAATTTAAGGTTATATTAGTAACTGTGGAGCCACTAGGAAACCTCCATAACATGTTTATGTTTCACTGTTCTTGAGGAAAGGACCATCTCACCATTGGTCAGCACTGAATATATTATTGACATTTAATACACATTTTGGTTACCTCAGCTTCAGAGTCCTTCAGTTTCTGAACTTTTTCTTTGACCTTCATCTCAAAGACCTGCTCCATTTCCATCTCCATTTTTTTCATTTTGGCCACATGCTCTCTTCTTTCTTCTTCCATCTGTGCCAGAGGGCTCCTGCCATAAACCCAGAGCAGGTTAGTCAATACGGAAGTGATTTTTTTTGGGGGGGGGCCAATATAAGACAGTGAAAAGCAAGGCAAAGCAAAAAATGAAACATTAAATGGAATGATTTGTCTATCTTAAGTTCAACTTTAATAATTTCAGAAAACTACATACATTGATCAACCGAACCAGTGTTAAATTATGGAAAGAGATATGATCTATTTCATAGTGTAAATATCTTAATTTGTTTTATATTTACATTTAGGTTAAATTTAATGCAGTCGTTGAAAATTCTTTACTTCTATCTTAGAACTTCTAGGGAAAGTCAAATCAGAGAAAATTCAGTAATGAAAAATCAAAAATAAAGTGGCATCTTCCTACTAATCTTCCAACACTACAGCCCCTCCAACTACCAAAAAAACTTGTGCATACAAGAAATGGAAAAATGGCATTAAACTAGAACAGAGCGAGTGAAAATAAGTGTTACAGGTAGAAAGAAACAGAGATTTTAAAATCTTCATTCCTATGGGAATTACCAAATAAATGTAAGTTAACAATTTCAGCTGTGTGTTAAATACAATCTTCTCCTGTGCTGATTCTTTTCAACACAGCAATTTTGCAGAGATTTTTGAGCAGCTGGACTTCAAATTTATTAGTGAAAGTTTTTTTTAGTATGGAATATTTTGCTTTGTAAAGCATTCCTAATTAAAATACGTTTTTAATTTTTCCATACACTTTCATGCAACTGATTTACTAATTCTGCTACTCAGTATAAAATAGCATTTCACAAATTTGTTATATTCTTCAATGTTCAGCATAGACTCATATAGTCCACTCCTTTCACTCTTTTCTGGCTAATGGTTAGATAATGTATAAAGTCAGTCCCTTGTAGAAGTAATTTTTTTGGTACTGAAACATTAACAACTGGAACAAATTAATTTCAGCCTGAATATGTATGTTTTTCAAAAACATTTGAAAAAACTAGCGTATGGATGTAATAATGCAAACAGATGTGTATCTATATTTATTATATGCATAATATCACTCTCTTCGATATTTACATACACACAGGAAACAAAATGATAAACGAGAAGGGAGTATCTATCCATCTAAAATGGTCCAACATTCACCAGGGAAAGCAAACTGTATTTGGAGTTGCTAAATGAGATTACATCAAAAATCAAGTATTTGGCTTTTTGTGCTTGAATGTTTTTTATGCTTTTAGAATTCTCCTAAAATTACCTGAGATAGATTAAAACATTTCTAATATGCAGTGTCCCTTTCAATGCAAAACTTGCAACTCATGCTTTTAGGAGAGGGAAAGAGGTTTCAGATGTGTAGTCAGTGCCATGGAGTGTGCATGTCAAATATGTCTGAGAATTGTTTTGACTACTGATATACTGATTTTATACATATAATCCAGCTGTATGTGATTGCCAATAATGAAGAGAAAATTAAAGTGTATCCTATGAAATCAAGGCCAACTGAACAGTTTTTAAATTCCAGTATTTCCAAAGATGTGCTTCAAAAGGTGACAATTTTAGATATTTTTGAGATGTATCTGAACGAATTTGCAAAATTGAGAACAGCAGACCAAATGTTAGCAGAATACTAGATTTCAAATAGAAACTGATCCTACTTCAAATCTGGGATTTACTTTTACTGTACAAAGGCTGTTTGGTAGCATCTGCACTTTTTGTTAATGAAAATATCACGTAACTTGGAATATTGTTAGATTACAAGCCCAGTACGATAACACAAAATCAATTCATGAGAGGATTGTGCAACATCAGTTGTAATATTTTAGTGAATTTGAGTAGTTGTGTTTCTGTATAAACACACACATTGTTAAAACGTTACAAAATTTAATTTCCTGTAGATATTAACATATATCTTTCTTTGAGAGAGATGTGAAGTTTTTAAGTGTCTACGTCTCCCAAGTAATACTTTAAAGGAAATTGTTCAGATTTCCTCAAAAATGTCAAGTCTTAGCCTCCCTGGAGGGTACAGTAAGCCAGCAGGCTAATATTCACTATGGAGTTCTTTATGAGTGGGTCACTTCTCATTCTGACAAGTAAGATCTAGAGAAATCAAGGGGTTTAAGCACAAAGAAAAAGGAAAGACCAAGAAAGCATTGGGAAAACTCCAACTCTCCCCATCTAAAATAATATACATGTGTAATGTTAATCCTTTAAGGTTTAGAGAAAGCTTATGTTATTCTATGTATACATGAAGTGGAACCTCTGCAAGCCATTTGTATGACAAAAACATAGTAAAATGATTTTGACTACACTATTTGCCAGTTTAACCCATTAATAAAAACAGCTATAAATTTAGAGATAAGTAATGAAGATTCCACAAAATCTTGATAAGCACTAACATAACTATTACGTTGGAACTAATCTGGGTGAATTACATAATTTACATATGTCTTCGGCCAATACAGTGCTCCTCTCTCTTTGTTATTCTCATGGAATTTGGCTGAAATTTTTCAAAAGTAAGAGGGAGTGTTCTACAAAGAATATTTGTCACTGAAAATATTTATAACTTTTTCTTCTACAATGTTAGAGCAGTTTTAGAACAAAAAGCAGATGCCAGAAGCTGAAAAACAGGAAGACTTAAAATCTGAGACACTTAACATTAAAAGTCTTATGTGTGTAAAGAGTTTTTGTCTGAAGTCTTTGGAAAAATTTAAATAACCACTTACATGCCTTCAACTGTGTCAAATCTAAAAAACAAAAAAAAAATACAGAGGCTTAGCATGCTTAAATAAAACCACAAAAACTAAAAAGCAGTAATTAAAAAAAGCAAATTCATTATTGATTCCTAAAGCAAATTAAAATTTGTTGTTTTTTCCCCTAAAGCAAGTTTTCCACAGTATTATGAAAGATTGTTAGTTAAAGCTGGTTATGTTTATTTCAAAATTCAGTTAGTAAATCACTACACCATGTAAATATTAATGCAGGTTTGATGTGCAGAGATATTTCAAAGACAGCTTACCTACAATGGTGTATCTAAAATATGCATGCTTTTAAAGTAATTTTAAATATTTTAGTGACATTAACTTAACCACTTGCTTTAAGTAAGCTTTCTGAAACCAAAGCCATCCATCTCTAGGCTTATTTGCCTCATAAAATTTGTCACCTAATGAAGGACATTATATTCAAAGTGAATGACTGATGTTATATTTAAAGAGAGACTGTTCAGGTGCTATAGAAACAGCACTTAACTTCACTGGCCAGCAGAGGTCTCACAGGAGGCTATGCTCAACAGCATTAAAAAGCATACAAGTTTACATGGAGTATGGAGTTTGTGTTGTGTTAGAATCTCACTGATAATAGTAAAATCAAAAGAAAAGATCAGGTTTCAGCCTTCTGGTACTGGTATTTTGACATTAAATCATTTACAACATAGTATGAAACCATTCATACTATTAGGACTGCTCCCTAGAATTTCCTGTTTTGTCTAAAGGAAGCAGAGAATCTTGGGTTTGTGGCAAGGTTATAAACATACTAGGAACACAGACAAAAGGAGTTAGAAGCAGTCTATGCTAAGAAGCAGTTAAAAGGATCTACACATTGTGTATTCTGTTACTCTGTGTGACAGTTGTTTATTGAACATATCTGTAGCCAGATAAGTCGTCTTTGTCATTTATATAAATGTATCTTTTGATGATAAAAACAGTGGTTTGTTTATTTTTAACCTCAATGAAAATGCCTTTCACATAAAAAAATGAATGTAGGACTTCTCAAATTAAGAATTTTAGATTCCAGTGAGTGCCAATTTTAGTATATGCCACACAGTGCATGTGTACAGTTACACTTATTGCATAGTGTGAAGAGACAAGTTATCCATATACCTGAAGGTTACCCTTTGACATAATATTTTTTTAGAGATGGGATGATGTTGAAAATGTGAAGGAATCAGACACTAAAACCTAAAATACAAAAAGGCTACATAATCATGGAAAATACATGCTATGGATTTCTCTTAAGCTAATAGTTATTTGTAGAACAGCTGATTACAATATCAGCTGAACAAAGGAGGAATTCAAGGGAGTTATTTACAAGACAAGAAAAATTATTTTGTTTTGGTTCATTTGGACAAGAGAGAATATATCTTGTAGCACATATTACTAATTCTGTTTTCATAATCAATCACCCAGTTATGTTACAAGAAATGAACTAATATTACTCAAAGAACAGAGCTGCAAAGGCCAACAGAATGTTTGCATTACCACCTGGAGCAGACCCATTTTAATTAGTAAAAAAAGTCTATTATATACTTTCTCGCAAGGAACTGTGTAGCCCCAATAAACTCAATATTTAATAAGGAACATTTGACATCTGCTAACAGAGTAAGAGGTAAGTGTTTAATATGAATACAGAACATAATTTTGGTCAACTAGTATAATGCAAGAGAAAATGGTCAAAAAAGTGTTGCTAACACACACACTCTCTTGGAACACATTTAAATGTTTTAAGACCAACATGTCTGTCTAAAACAGAGCCTGAATTAGAGGCTACTTACATTCCCACTTACCAGCTAATTAATTTTCCAAGGCTCAGTCATGGCAACTTGTGTTAGGCCTTGTCTACACTAGCTCTTATGTTGGCAAAAGTTTTGTTGCTCACGTAACTTTTGCTTGCATAAGCACTTGTGTGGACATTGCTATGTCGGCAGGAGATGCTCTCCCATCAACATAACGCAGCTACACAAACACTCTTACAGCAGCACAGCCGTACCACTACAGCTGTGCCTCTAAGTTTTAAGTGTAGACTAGCCCTTCGATAACAATTTGCCTCCTTGCTTACTTGGTCCTACAGGAAGGATGACATTCATCATCTAAGATTTTCAAACTCTCTAGGGGTTCCCTCTTGAGCCTTCCACGGGACTAGTGTAGAGCCCTTCAGCAGAACCAGGACGCTGTGGGTCCCACTACCATAACAGGAGTGAGTGGGAATTGAGGGGCAGGATGGGAACAGGATTAAAATTAGTCCCGCTCAGGGCTCTAGTTCCCTTGTCTTTTTCTCCAGTTTGATTCTCTCTAACCTGAGATAATCCATTAGCCTACTCTAATTTCCTAAAACAGAGAACAAGCTTCTTATCAAGGCCTGAGCTTAAAAAGGTGGAAATCTCTGTGGTCTTGGAAGGGAGATGAGAGAGTAAATGGGAATACATGCCTCTGACTCAGAATGCAACTCCACACATTGAGTTCTGCATAGCAATACCCTATGTAAAGACACTCTCGGGAGGGAGAACAAGATACTTAAGGATCCTGAGGGAGAGGAAGGAGAAAGAGAAGGAGAACTTCACTCCATCTTATGAAAGCACTGCTCTCAGCAATCTACTGTCAAACGCTACATTCACAGACACCTTCACATTTAGCTGACAGCATGTTAAAGAGTGCAGAGAATGCTATGTGGCAACTTTGCAAAGCATGCAAACTGACATCTCCCTGACTCAGCCCAGGAGTTAGCCATGCTATAGTACAGTGAGAGCATTAAGTCTTAGAAGATGGGGAACTGGAGGCTTCCTGGACACAGGACCTGATCATTTGGTCAGGATAAAAAGCCTTTTTCTGTGAATCATGGTCTGGATCAGGTCACTCTATTGAAGAGGTCTAAATTCATGAATGCCCTGATGTGAACCAAGTATGGACCACATGGAACACCTGGGTCTGGAGGCATTACTGGGCCCTGTCGTCAGTGGTCTTGATTTTAACAGAGAAATTGTTACCCCTTGGGAGAGCATCAGCATTTCTGTATGCCTTCTGCCATCTCACCCAATTAACACTGACTCTCTTATGGAGGGAGCTTTTTCTTTCAGACCCTCCATATGAGGGGGAGGAAATGACAAAGCTACAGAAAGTTCCATGGTACATACAATGCATCCCTGAGCTAGCATTAATAGGTCTAGGCACCTCTCCCAAAAACAGCGCACTTCATTTCATTTTGAACAAGTCTACAGTAGAGATTCCCCAATTCTTGAAGAACCTCCTGGAATACCTCTGCTTTCACAAACAGCTCTTGGAAGAATCTAATTGGCTTAGCCAGTCTTCTGTACTTTAAGATGACCTGAATGATGTTTCTTGTGCCATCTGGTGGTTCAGGTATGCTACTACCACTATGCCATCAGATAGTATGTGCTTTTCCCAAATGCTGCACAGACTAATCAGATGGTCCACAGCTCCATGGGTGCTTATGTGGATATTACTTTCCTTTGTGGATTAAGTTATTTGATCTGGGCAGGCATCTATATGAGCAGCCCACTCTGGCAAACTTGAATCCATATGAATTTTGGCTGGGACCTGGAAAGAAGGAATTAGGGTGCTTTTATGGCACTACAGTTCTTTTCAATCAAGTGAATCTAACAAGAGTTTCCCATACCACTTGGGAAACTATACTACCTGGTACTGTGAATGGGTGCTGCAGTAGCGCTTCAAATTGTGTCTGTAATTATTATTTCTACCTACCTATTTAAATTAAATGAGAGCACGAAATAGCCTTACGATAGGGGCCAGGCTAAATTGTCCGCTGAACTGACAGCTGTCAAATGTGATCCACAGGTACTTTGGAGAGAAGGAGTGCTCCATTGAGGCTAGTAAATCTCTGATTCATCACGAGCAGGGTAAATGCAAAGTTTCTGAGGTTTTATGAATGGACTCACCCACTTCAAGACTTCCCCTAGACAGCCACAACATTCTGGAATAAGCTTCCCTGAAATCTCTTCACCTGGGGCCAGAACCACAATCTCTAGCTGCCATCGGTGTCAGACACTTTGCAGAAACAAGTATCACCTATCTAAGAAATGGGGACGCAGTCAGAAGAAAATCAATGTGATATCAAGGGGAGACTGTGGAAAAGGACATAGAAGTCAGTGAAACTGGTTCCCACCAGGATGAAACATTCTGAGGTCGCCTCCACACGTTTCCAAATAAGTAAAAGGCTTATTGCTCCAAACTTTGCAATTCTTAGAGGCATAGAAAGAAGGCATGGGCTCACCCATTGTTTATGGGTACATAAACAAAAATAATGGTTACACATATTCCCCAAAACAGAACTAAGCTTGTGCCTGGAAGAAAATCTAACCACAAAGGGGTGACTTCTTGAGAAAGCCAGCTAAAAATCACTTTTCTAGCCAAAAAAAAGATAATTTGATTCCTAACAAGTCAGAGTTGCAGCTGAATTTCTCCCAAATACCACTCCAAAGGGAATCATCATAATTCAGACATGGGACAAGATACATCTCCCTCACAACCAAATCTAACACTCTGCAACCCATTGGGACACAGCCAAGAATGTTAGCAGAAAGCCTGATTGAAACCTGGATGATACTGTGCAGACTATCAACTACCAAAGGGACTCTGGATAGGTCTTTATTAAACCTTTACTGGGAAGGGAAAATAGAAACACAGAATCATAAAATCAAAGAACTGGAGATCTGGAAGGAACCTTGAGACTTTCTTAAGTCCAGTCCTCTGCAATGAGGCAGGACCAAGTAAATCTAGTCCATCATCATGTATTTGTCCAACCTGTTCTTAAAAACCTCCAGTGATGGCTTCCAAGAGAGGTTGTGGAATCTCCTATTCAAGTGTTTAACTACCCTTGTAGTTAGAAAGGGTTTCCTAAATCTCCCTTGTTGCCAATTAAGCCTATCATTTGTCCTATCTTCAGTGGGCATGGAGAACAACTGATCACAGTCCTCTTTATAACATTTTTGAAGACTTATCAGGTCCCTGCCTCAGTCTTCTTTTCTCAAGGCTAAATGTGCTCAGTTTTTTAATCTTTCTTCATAAATCAGGTTTCCTAAACCTAATTCTTTTTTGTTGCTCTCCAATTTGTCCACCTCTTTTCTTTAAAGTGTCACCCAGAACTGGACACAGAACTCCAGCTGAAGCCTCGCCAGTGCCAAGTATAGCAGGACAATTACTTCTGTTGTCTTACATACAATACACTGGGTTAATAAACCACAGAACGAGATTAGATTTTTCGCAACTGCACCACACTGACTCATTCGATTTGTGATCCACCACAACACCCAAATCCTTTTCAGCAGTACCACCACCTAGCCAGTTATTCCCCATTTTGTAGTTGTGCATTTGAATCTTCCTTCTTAAGAGAAGTACCTTTACTTATTATTGAATTTCATCTTGTTGAATTCAGACCAATTCTCCAATTTGTTAAGGTCATTTTGAATTGTAATCCTGTCCTTTGAAGTGCTTGCAACTCATCCCAGCTCAGTGACATCTACAAATTTTATAGGCATACTCTCCACTCCATTATCCAAGTCATTAATGAAAATATTGACTAATACCAGACACAGGCCTGACCCCTGTTGCACCCCAAAAACTACACCCTACCAGTTTGACAGCAAACACATTGGTAACTACTGTGAGCATGGTCTTTCAACCAGTTGTGTATCCACTATATAGTATTTTCATCTAGACCACATTTCCCTACTTTGCCTATGAGACTCGTGGGATTGTATCAAAAGCCTTACTAGAAATCAAGATATATCAAGTCTACTGCTTCTCCTCATCCATCAGGCTTGTAACCCTGACAAAGAAGGCAATTAGATTGGTTTGGCATGATTTGTTCTTGACAAATCCAGGCTGGCTATTCCTTATAATCCTATTATCTTCTAGGTGCTTAAAAATTGATTGTTTAGTAATTTGTTAATCGTGTCTTAATCGTTTTGATGATAGCAACTAACCTGAACACAAGGTTTGTGTGAGTATCAGCAACTTAGATCTTTTTTTACTAAAGAATATTTGCATTCATTCCAAATAGATCTCTGGATACAATGGAAGCATAAGCCCTTCAGGAGCCCTTCTAAGGCTTTACTAGGTAATTCCTGGGGGGAGAAGTTAAGGCATTTTTGCAAGATTACTGGAGTGGAAGACTTGAGAGGTATTGGATTCCTGCCCTCTCAATCAACCATGCTATTATCAGCGATGCAGAGATACATTAAAAAGGAACTTAAAAACACCCACTGTGGACACTCAAGAGCCTCAAGAGCTGTGGGGAGGGGTGTTGTCATAACAGGTTGGGCAGTGACACGAAACAGTTTGTCGTGTGTAACAATGTGACTAGTCAATGTAAAGATGCTGTTTTTCTTTGGACTTCTCTTCACTCCAAAATTTTACTATGTTTGAACCTGATTAAGGAAAGCTGATTTAGTGACATGATTCTGACTATTACATGGCAGTCAGCATAGCAGGAGACACATGTTTAGCATTGTGCCAGCTAACTCATTCTTCACAACCACATTCAAACAGTAAAATTTTTTAGTGTAGACAAGCCCTTAGTGAGAAATAGCCATACAAATCAGACAGTGATACCCCTTGCTGAGAAATACTTGTGCAATTGGGAGACTGTTTAGAACCCCTGCACACTTACTGATATTATATTGTAATGCTATTCTCAGTCAAACAAGATAAGTATACCATCCAGGACTAACTTGCCTCAAAAATGTTTTTAAAAACAAATACATGAAATAAGTTTACACTAGCTCCCTCAGACATATTGTGTCTTCACTATTACATATATGAATGTACAAAATTTTAAAATGTGTACTGATATCTAACAATTCTTGAAAAATAGCCAACTTATTAGTTATAGCATAGAATAGGAAAAAACCAAAATCTATATTTTATTATTCCATAATCTAAAATTAACTAGAATGGCATGCAAAGTGCTGTCAGCAAAGGACCACCGAGGTTCCCTGTGCTTTGTTCCTGGACCAGCTGGGGTTGAAATATTGCACTAGCAGCTTCTCTCACAAAAAGCATGGAGATGGAAAGATGGCTGTGTGTTACTAACAAGCTTTGTACCATGATGAGAGGCTTTGAAAAAAACCAAGCAGAATTCACTGAAGATGGGGAAGAGAATGTGTAATTCTTTTCTTCAAGTTAAACACAAAGATGAGTGAATCCACTCTTCCCCAAAAACCAAGTATTGAGTACCAACAGTAAAAGAAACCGCAAATGCCAAAAGCAATTAGTGTCCAGAAATAGAAACCTTGATGTTCAAAAACTCTCAAATGATGAATATGCTTTAAAAAGATTCACAATGAACATTTAACTTCTCACTTGTCTACACAGTAGTTGAATAGGTTTAGCAAACTCATGTTGACTAAATAATTTTAGTGCTTTATTGTGTTTAGATGGGGCCTTTGTAACTAGAGGTAACTGATTGAAATTAAGTAGAAAATATAGAATGGGGACATCAAATGTTGATACAAATTTAACAAGCACTTACTTAGTTAGCTGCCCTTTGTTTTTGTTGTTGTCAACTCCATTGTATGTAACGGCTGCCAGTTTTCTGCTCCTGTAATTCTCATAGTGTACGTTGTTAGTGACATCCTTCAGGTCCTGCATGTGAGTTCTGTCAATACAAGTACAGGCTATCCGCAGAGTTCATTCTTCATGAATATCAAACATTACACATGAACTGAAAATCAGATTAGATCACCCTCATTTTGCAGATTTAATAATCCAATCAGATTTATTCTGTTCTACTGGAACAATGAGGATTTGAGAATTTTGTTTTTTAATACTCTTATTCATAGGAGCACCAATATATTATGTATAAAGCCTACTGTTACATTCTACATAACTATTCAAAGTGCCAGTCAGTAGGGACAACGGAAAATTGCAGGAGGTTCTTTTTTATGGAGGCCTCATACTACATTTTTATTACAAGCATTTATACATTCCATTTCAAACTGAATTAATGATGGCAGAGTCACAGAAAGGGCAGCAATATTTTGCAGAGAATACCATTACAAAATGAAAGCCTACCAACTTTTGTTCTTTGAAATGTGTCACCTGGTGCATACTCCACTTCCAGTGTGCTTGCGCCCTCTGCACCTTTGATCAGAGATTTTTGGTAGCAGCGCTCATTCAGTCCACACATATACCCCGCACATCCTTCGTGCCCTAGATCGAGGCTATATGGGGCTATGTAGGTGAACCGCCCTCAGTTCCTTCTCCACCACAAAGTCCCACAACAGAGACTCTGAAGCAGAAGGGAAGGAGGGTGGGTAGTAGCGCACACACAAAAGGCACACATCTCAAAAAACTCCAGTTATTGCAAAAGGTGAGTAACTTCTCCTTTGAGTAGTGTCTCTGTGGGTGCTCCACTTCAGGGGATTCCCAAGAAGTACTCCCCAAAGGAAGCAGGAGGTTCAGAGCAGAGTCTAACACAGGAGAGAGAACTGCACTGCCTAGAGCCACATCTGATCTTGCAGCAAGCACCAAGGTATAATCATTGGAAAAGGCAGGCAACATGTCACTGCTCTACATGTCTGCAACTGCTACATCCCAAAACCAGTGCTGTGTGCTATCACTCTGGAAGGGGGTTGAAGCAGAGTTTGTTCTTAACAGATCTTAAAACATCCAAAGACCCGCTTCGGAGCCTCTGTTTTGAAATAACCGAACCCTTGTTCCTGTACACAATAGATACAAATAGTCTAGGAGATCTTCTAAAACGTTTGGTACCATCTAAGTAAAAGATTAATGCTCTCCTGATACCCAGGGTATGGAACATGGCTTCTTGACTAGTCTAATGTAGTTTGGGAAAAAAACAGGAGATGAATGATTAGAAGGGCAGGGAAGAGGAAGAATAAATGGGAGGGGAAGATATGAAATGGATACTGTAATCAGAGATTATGACTCCCAAAACCCACTCTTCTGATGTTATGCTCTCCCATGTAGCCTAAAAGTGAAAAAGGTGTTGATTAAAAGGAGGGAGGGGGTAGTATGTTGCAGCTATAAAACCCTGGTAATTAGGTTGTTCAGACTCTTGACCAATCCATCAAGACCGTTGCTTGTGGGATGCAGATGGTTGGGAAGATATGGCTGTAGCTGAAGATCGTTTCTTTTTAGAAGACCTTGGCTTTTTGGACAGAGGCTGAGATAGTCTACAGTAAGCTGAATATGTGGTTGGGCATGCTCTTTGTGCCATCAGACCTACTAAATCTACTGTTATTTATAGTATAAATCCCTAAAGATTGCAGTGTGGCTCGAGTCCAACTTGCTTCATCAGTTCTGAAACTGTCTGAAGTCATCCATCACAGAAAGCTGGTAGAGGCATTACAGCTTAATCAGGTGATGGGGAAGAAATATTAATAAGAGGTGCCACTTCCTTATCTATTCTTGCCCCTCAGTTATCTTCCTCTAGCACAGGTTAGTGATGGAGGTTGAGGACAGTTGGCCCTTCTGTGCACTCTCCAGTGGTGCAATGACATGGATGCAAATTGTTAGTGACAGAACGCCCATGGATAGAGCAGGGCCATTGAGAAGGTCCAAATGGCACAGGTGGAAGCATCCATGTGTGTTTCTGCCATGTGGGTGCATTTGGGATCTGTCAGTAGAAGAGGGAGACCAGAGTGTACTGGAATAGACTGTGGAACCTTAGACTGATACTTGAATCTGAAGAGTCCTCTTCCACATATTCCAAGGGAGGAAATAGCTGGTCCATTTGCAAGGTAGAGAAGGGTGAATACAGTATTCTAGAATTGGGGTCAGTGACAGTCTTCATGCCCCCACAATCATTAACAGAGCAGACTCCAGTTCTGAAGATACCATCAGGTCATTAGGGTATCTAAGTCCTTGCAGTATCAAAGGTTTCTAAGAATGGGTGGAGCAAGAATATGGAGGATTGTTTTGGTATCAATGCAGCTGGCACTGAGTGCTTGACATGGGAGTAAGCTGTCTCAGATTCCCTTGGTACTGCAGGTTTTTGAGTGGTCTTTGGTACCAATGACTTTCCTTTTACTGGTACTGAATGTTGTTCATAGCTAGGCTTAGAACCCTTCATTGCTGCCTCTCTGGGGATGGGTACTGGAGTCTGGTACTGCAACTGTCTTAGGATGACAGACTCCCTCTTCACCTTTGCAGTACTGACATCACTTGAAGTATGTATGGAACTCCCCTTAGGACCTGAAGTATCTGTATTCTTGTGTGTTGGTGACCGAGATTTTCCTGGAGATTTATTCATCTGTTGCTGCTCAGAGGGGGTATCAAGACTACTTTTGTTGAGTTCTTTGGTACCGTAGACACACTCAGGCTATGTCTACATTACCACTTATGTCAGTATAACTTATGTCACTCAGGGGTGTGAAAAAAAGCACCCGAGTGACATAAGTTACACCGATATAAGCAGCAGGGTGGACAGTGCTGTCGGCATAGAGCGGCTACATGAGATCTTACTGTGGCACAGCTACATTGGTACAGCTTTGCCGCTGTAAATTTTCTAGTGTAGACATGGCCTCAGTGCCACAGTATTGCCTACATCTCTAATGGCATCCAGTGACAGATGTCTATGTGAACAGGGCACTATGTGAACTGGGAGGTTCTCAGCCCCAGGATCCGAAGCTATTCACAAGGCTTGCTCAATCATCAGGAGTTTAAACTTGGTTTCCTTATTCTTTTGGGATCTACCCTTGAAGGAAGTTCAGATCTTGCACTTAGTAGGATACAGGTATCGCCCAAACAGTGTAGGCACTGGGAATGCCCGTTGCTGACCGAACAGCATCACAACAAGAGGTTCCCTTTGAAACCCGGGGAGCCTGACATCCCTGAACAAATTCACCACAATTTGAAGGGGGAAAAAACTCTTTAAATGCTAACTATATCTACAAACAAAACAATTTGTTTTGAAAGGATAAAAGAAAGAAGACACTAACAACTATAAACAATCTATACTAAAACTAAATTCCAAAAGCTAGTAGACAACAGGCACAGTAGTAGACTCCATCTCAGGCCACAAGGGGCTGAGAAGGAACTTAGCCTGCACAATCCCATAAAGCCTCTGCGCAGAGCACAAGGATGTGTGGAGCACATGCGTGGGCCGAAAAGCTACTGTTACCAAAAATCTTCAATGAAAGGCGCAGGCACATCTGAAGTGGAACACCCACAAGGACACTACTCCAAGAACTGCAGCACTGCAAATGATGTTATATCACAAGTTTTACAAAAAGAGTATATTTTGTAGGTGAACTTGTAAATGAGGACCAATATGAAATATAGTTCTACAGTCTCATACTATAGCTACATTAGACTCATCTAAACATTTGTCAGGAAACAAGTTAGAGTTCCAAGCACAATCTTGCCTTTAGTTTCCGCATTTCAGGCCTAGAACCTGTTGTGTGTCCAAGATAAAGGTCAAGTACCAACTATCCATAATATTAATTCAGCTGCTCTAAGAAAATCCTTTGGAGTAAAGCTAAGCTGCCAAACAGCAATTGTAATAGGAGATTGGGAAATAAATCTAAAATTGCCAATGATAAAAAGGCAGCGACTACTAACCTCCTTTTAGCACAGGCCTACTTTGGAAAATACCATCCTGAAACTAGGAAACTAAATGCCTAGACAACATCAGTACAAACAGGACTTAAACTGTCTGTTGGTTTATCAATTTTCAGGAAAAAATAACCACACAAACAGTGGGCAGGCAATACATCAATATTACAATTTGCTCACATTTGTTTAAACAAAATTATGCCCAAGAGCAGGACTACATATGTTACATACAATGAAAATAAAGAATTAGAAGAACTCACTAGTCCAGCCCTCTCCATTATAGGATATTTTATTAAATGTAGCTAATACTTTGCAGAGCCTATTTTTGAGTCAATCCCTTTACACGTCTTGCACTACTTGTCTTCTATGTTAATTTTATAAACGGTCTTTGGTTAACTGTCAAGTCTAAATTTTCCTTTGCTCAACTTCATGATAATTTAACTTTGTTCTTCTGGGACAGCATGGTTGAATTTGTATTGTACACATTTTTGTTGGGTTAGATGGAATTTGGGAGCAGACAAGAACATCAGGAAGAGAAAAAAAGATTTATTTTTATTGTTCCTTGTCACTTTGCATGGTAAGGTTTTACTTTCTAACATAGGACTAATAATAAAAGCAACCCACTTATTCCATGTGTGTGATCCCTGCACTAAGACAGTATAAAAGAAGTGTTAAGCAATTATCAAACGCCTATTCAAGCCTAACTTACTGTGGTTCAAAGTCTGTCCTCACACACGCACAATTTATTAGAAAATTTCTACAGGAGTTGCATATTTTGAATCACAGGTGACAGAACTCAGGTCTTGTAATTTAATCGGAAAAAAATAATTAAAGAGCAATAGAAACAAAATTTGCTTTTAATCCAAATGTTCCTTACTGCCATTCTTTCCCCACACGCTTGTTAGTTTAGTAAAGTTTTAAAAGACTGAAATGTATTATGTACTAAGATGGCTTTTATTTTGTCCCTCTACACTACTATTTTCATTTCCTGCATATTTCATTGCCATTGATGTTAGGACAGAAACAAGATGATTGAGTCAACAAGTTCTAATCTACACTAAATAATGTCAGGAGTGCTTGCAGCTCAGTCTTGACCTATACAAACAATTTTATAAATATTTAAGGGAGAAAGGCAAAATTTCCATTGCCAATTACAGAGGAAAAAATATATTCTGATGGCTATGTCAGATAGCTGTATTTCATTGATTGTGACATGATGAACAAGTTATGACACATTATGAAGCCTATTATTTTTGTATGATGAAGCAAGAGGTCTTGGAATATAAAGTAAATCGTCTGCACTTTCACTTAAAGCAGAAAGCAGGTCAATATTCAACATCTGCACAAGACTGAAAGATAGCTTTAAAAAAAGAGAATATACAATATAAGGAGATAGAGAACATAAGTTCCCTTATCTTATATTCAGCTGAAATCCTTTTCACAATATGTGTACAATGTTCCACATAAACTACTTACCTTATCAACATGTTCCTTAGAATTGTGAAGTCACAGTGTTCACCATTTTCAACTGTGGGGAGATGGGGGGGGGGGGGGAGAGCAGGGAGAAGAGTGGAGAGGAGAATGAGAAGGTAAAATGTACATTGAGTCATTGTAACCAAAATGTGTGCCATAAATAAGGTAGAGGGAGATATTCAGATTGAACATATTTGAGCGTTAATGTTTTCCTATGTACGCACCTCCCATTTCCCTACATGTTCCTTTATATTTCTTTTCCAGAGAGTTTTATACTTTTCATTCCAGACTAGCCAAAGAGCTTTACAGACACATATACAAAACATACATCACCCAACCAAATGCAGTAGCTGTTGGACAGTATGTAACAATTTACTAGTCCAATGCAAAAAGTGAAGAACAATTTCCAAATGAAATGGGTGAATTTACATGGATACCAACTTTTAAAAAATTGTGTTAATTTTTCCATTTATATTGTTACAAATAACTTCTAGGATTACTATAATTGAAAGATTAGAGAAAGTTCTAAAATTCTCCGTGTACTTAGTGAAACTAACTAAACACGGGCTATTTAGTGTACAGTTTCCTCTACATGAAGTCTCCTCACTTGTGTAAGTCTCAGTGTAACAGAGAAAAACATTAAAGATATATCATAAGAAAATGTAATTGTAAAATAAATTGGTAGGGGAACTCCGGGACAAATGAAGTACTTTAAAAGACATTTAAAAAAACTGATTAGATTTCAAGTTGACTGTGTCTCTGCAGGTAAAAAGCAGTAATCCCAACCGTATTAAATCACGATTCTGGAACAGACATCCATATATATGTTTGCTAAGAGCCACTGAACCCTGTACTACCCGAGACAAATTCCTTGTAGAATATATTAAAATTTTGGAGCCAAAATTGCCATGTTACCACATAAAAATACAAAATCAATTTTACAAGTGAAGTGACATAAATGCTGTCAATTTAACAGGTATAACTTAATTTTTCAAAATTATAATGTGTGAACTTCATAGTACTGGAAGTAGATACAAATAAACCAAACAGTTTTATGCACTATCTTTAAAATATTTACATATCAGTAAAGGTATTAAAAAATCCAGGAAATTTAGAATTATATACTGATTTTGCCAGAGAGCAAGGGCAAGGGAATCAGCACGTAGCTGTCTAAACTCATTTTTCTAGTCCCAGCGTCCTGATTTCCCAACTTCTTCCCCAAATATGGCTCCAACACATCAAACAAGATGTCATCACACCCACCATGTGACCCCTCCTGAGAGCAAAGTCTACTGGGACAGGAAAATCCTGGTTTTATAATGTTGTGTGTAGTATGTATATTCACTTCAGAAAGACCAAATCAATTTTTAATTACACCTAATTAATAAAAAGTTCTTAAATTAAAAATGAGCTATGTAATATGACAAAGAATTCTACAGTAAAAGAAAAATATATTATAGTATATTGACAGTAAATCGATATTTGCATAAACATTTAATTCCTTTCAAAAACTTGCCAGTTTACTAAAATCCCACATATACCAATGCACATTTGATTTCCAATGAGAAATTAAATCAAAGCATACAAATATCCACTGAATTTCATGCTAGAATTGCTGATTCTATCTTAATTGCCAATTTACACAAACAGGGCTTGAAAAATCATGAGCCTGTTAACTATTTATAGACATTTATATAGAGGAACTCTAATCTACAAGATGTGGGCCATTCCTTAACTTCTGAAGTGTATGAAACTAGAAGTCTCTCAGTGGATATTACATGTAGTTCTTTGTTTGTGAATCTGAAGTGCAACCTTATATACAGAATCCAGTATCTGCTGAGTTTGTGTTTATAGATGGGATCATAATGTAAACTATGGGAGAATTCTGATGGGACTGGAATTCCAGGAGAACTACATAATGACTTGAGTGGTCACTGTTAGTGATCACAGAATCATTAGCATATACTGAATCAGATTACTGCTGCTTTTCCCCCCATCTGGATTTACACACCAAATAGATTCAGGTTAATTCTACAATTGCACTGTGATCAGATTAATTGAGTGAAGCAGACAATGTTATCGAAGACCAGAACATAAACACAGCTTTCATTAGATCAGTTCTCTGCAAAAGAATATTCTGCAAAATTGCACCCCAGTAATGATCTTTGTAAGACAAATTCCTCATTTTACCTTTATTTAATGTATATTTAAAGGCTGAGCAAATTGAGGCCATGCACTCAACAGGATTTATCTGCTTACAGATCAAGGAACTGGTTGATGGCAGCCATTAACACCTTCCAGCATAACAACTCTTCATCCAAGCTCCACCATCATCCCAGTACAGTTTAAAATGTTGACACTCTGAATGACATCTCTCAGACAGAAAGAAAAGTAGAAAGAATAGTAGGGGAAATGAGGGAAGAATGGGAGACAATGGTATGTGGAAGGGACATGGGAAACAGAGCCCCTGGCATATGGGGAGAGGGGAGACACAAAGCCTCTGGCATATGGGAAAGGGAGATATGGATCACAGAGTCCCTTACTTTGGGAATGATGCAAACAGGGAGCTTGTGGAGGGGAATGGAGTAATGCAAGGAGCCCATGGTGTGTGCTATGAGCTCAGCCTACAAAAGCAACAAGAATTGTGACCCTCTAGTACAATTTCATGCAACTTCTATATTCTGCAGTTATTTTACTCCAAATAATTGTAATTCCTGCTTTGATAGTCCATTTATATAAAATGTGAAATCAGAGAAATAACATTTTATTTCTCTGATCATTCTATCAATAGGTGGTATATTCTCATGAGTAGATCAACAGGTTCTCCCATACTATAAATTCTCTCCTCAAAGAGACGCGTGTTAAATGAGATTATAAAACTTTGTTTTTAAAGTAAAGAATGGTAGCACCATTTAATATTTCAAATTTCTAAACCAAGAACCTTAAAATCCCCCTTATGGTATACTGCAGCTGCTTTTTACTCTACGCCAAAACCCATTTCCTGTCAGATAGGCACTTCAAAGAATTACAGCACTTCCTTTAATGTATTAGCCCATACTGTGCTGTTTTGTTGAGTATCGCATCAACCTGGTTCGCAGTTAAAGCTGTTTTAAAAAAAATAAATTTTGCTTCACAAAGTTTATGGATAAGAATTATTGTGGTAAACACAATGTAAGCCAATCTATGGTGGTCACTCCAATGTACGTTGCTGTTGGATGCACACATATGCAAACCAAAGATATAATAAATCTTCCTTTAGCAAAGGCAGCTGTTCAAGCCTCTGAGAGTTTGGGTTTTCATGTACCATATTTATCATGCATGCAGAAAGGTATGAATAAACTACATTCATAATGAATGGTATGTAGCAGGTAAATAATAATAAATATTAAGAACAATAGTGATCTCATAAAAACCCAGTTGTCTTGAAATCTAAACTAAAGCAGTAAACTATACATATTTCCACTTACAAAAGGCAAATATCAAACTTTAATCAGACTTTACATAGTGTAGAATGGCATTTGGGCTGTTAAATGAAAGTGGATCTTTGAACTTAATGTAAGATGAAAACTTTCAGCATGCTCAACTCTGAGGTCAACAGCTTTAGGAAAAAACAATTTATTACAGTCTAGTGAAAATGTAAGGATATGCCAGGAATTTTCTATTGTATTTATTCTAGTGTAGATGATCAAACAAACATCCCTAATGTGAATTCTCCTGGAAAGGAGACACTCGGAAACTGATAGTTTATGTAATAAACCATATAGAGATTTCTGCCAGACTGAAGTGGAAACATTATGAGCACTAGTAAACAGCTGAACATTAACCATAATCTTGTTTATATAATGAAGTATGAACTGAAATTAAAGAAAGATACTGCAGTTTAATTACAGTTAGTCACTGGAAGATACCTTCATGGGTCTTGAACAGTGATTCACAAGCAAAAACTTAAGTATATCTTTCATAAAATGTTTAACTTTGATATGTAGCATTGATGAACAAAATCTGCAGGATTTATTAAGTTTTCAGGTGCAAATACTTCAAAATAAAAAGTTAATGTTTGAAGCAAAGACTGCAGATTTATTTATAAGCCAAGTATGCACTTATATTACAATTAATAGGAAAGCTACAAATACTGAAGAAAAGTTTACCTTCTGCAACACCCCAAGGATATTGCCTTCCTCTCACTCTCTTGCCATTGACTTCAATGATCGTATTACTACCTACCACAGCAAGAGGTAAACGGTCCTAAAAGATAAAAAAGGTACGACTTTTCAATGCATTCTTCTGCATAAAGATATTAAAATAAAGCATAAATATAAACTTGATACAAAACGAAGTGGGACTTTATTATGCTGTAATACAGCTCACCAAAAGTTCACAGAAGCTTGTACTATTACTGATACCTACCAGTTAGTTATTTATATCCAGCTTTGAAATTCCCTGTATTTTGATTGTAGTTATTTTTTTAATCAGACCAAAGTGATTTTATAGATCATATAGCAGGCAAACCATATACTGATTAACAATGGTTGTCAGCCAGTCTGGGTACAGGGTTTTGATCACTGATTATTTCTCAACCTTTACAGTGATTATGCACTTCACTATTCCTACTGGCTACTATAATGTTTGCTTTGACTGAATATGGTACTCATAACTTTTAAGTTGATTGCCATCAAAAATGGCTGCCTCAGCTGAAGCAGAACTCAAATTTACATACAAGAAACCCAAAAGTCAAGTACAGCTCAATTAGCTGAAAGGAACATCTTAAAAAGTTAACTTTTGGACCCATCCTTCCCCTACCTCTATTCTGCATTTCACCCTACAGGTTAGCAAGGCTCATCACCAGATCAATTCCTGTATGTGTTTATCCTGGGAGAATCCCAGATCTTCCCCATTCCAATTCTGTTCAAGACACAATGCAAACAAAAATATTACATCTTTTCTAGGGAGAAGAGCCGTGTTAAACCATTGGGAAGAAATGAATACAGCTGGGGAAAGGGACTGAGGAAGACAAAATATGATGAAACAGTATGAGAGAAGGGTCAAAGGTTTTCAATTGTTTAAGAGTTTGAGCTTTTCTTTGATAGCCCTTTTCAGTTTTCTACAGCTTTTCCTCTCAATTACAGTTTTAGCATACCAATCGCCAGAAGGTGCTGTAATAAATGTACTCTGTGCTGTTGCACATCTAGGCTTCGGGCCTCCAAGCTTATTCCCTATTTTTTTTTTTTTTTTTTTTTTAAAAAAAAAAAAAAAAACCTACTGATTATTCTACAGCATTGGTCCAAAACGCCAAGTCTGTTTTTCTGAAGTATTCTTGACCCTTATTTAAAAAATATTAATCAGTGGACTTAGCACAGGATATAGTTACTACATTCAACAGGAAATGCTTTTAAATAGTTATTTGTATTATGGCAGCACTCAGGAATCCCGAACAAGGTTCAGGGACCCATTATGCAAAGCACTGTACAGACAAGATTGGAACAGTGGCTGTATTCTGAGTTCACAAATCTACATCAAACAGGTGGACGAAACAAACAGTGGGGATGGATTGGAAGGATAAGATGGTAATAAACCATCACATAAGAGAGTCAGGGCTGGTCTACACTGGCGGCGATGGTCAAAGGGAGATATGCAACTATATAACGTATCATGTATGCATCGTACATAACGTCATGTACCTTGCATATCTCCCAGCAATGTACTTATGTTCACATAGCGCAGCATCAACTGATGACGCTGTCCCAGTGACGCAGTCGTACTCCTTTTGGAGATGTGGGTTAATTGAGTTGACTGGAGAGCAGTCTCCGATCGACTGAGCGGGTCTACACAGACAGCTCAATTGATGCCACTGCATCGATGCCTGCTGCCATGGCAGTGAAGAAATAGTCTAAATTAAATGTATATTGACTAATGTTTTCATTCTGAAATTTACTTTTAACCAAAGTGCTAGATTATTCAAAAGCTCATTAAAACTGTCTCCAAAAAAAGGAAAGAGGGTAATTTATTCCAACAACAAATTGATCATGACTCCCGTAAATAAGCTTGATATATAATTGGGAGAAAGCCATTATACACAGCATAAATAGAGTTTTGAACATTTTTGATAACATCGTATCAGTTAGTTTGTTGCTGTGAGCTTGCTTGCCTGCCTGCCGTGTGCAGGTTTCATTGAAGTTTATAGCGTGGTCTATTTGGGATGCTGAGGGCTGAGCCTCAGTGCCTGCTAAGCAAGGCTAAGAGATTCCTAAGGCGGCTCTACCCAGCCATCCTTTGATCCCTAATCCCTTTAGCATCCCTTGACAAGGTGGCAAGGCTAACTCGGAAAACAGGGGTTTAAAAAGCCAGCTTGTAAGCAACCAGATGAGCTAGCTAACCGGAGATTTGTGTGTGTGAGTGTGAGAGAGAGAGAGAGAGGGAGAGAGTGTATGTGTGCGCGCACACGAGCCAGAGACACTCAATAAACATTCTCTAAACTTAGGGCAATAACCACCACCACCACCCACCCACCCACAAACCCTGCAGGAATAAAAATAATGCAGGTGGAAGTTGAGCAACAGGGCTTTTCAGTTTATTGCACTGAATGCAGCATGTATGTTTACCTGCCTTGTGGGCATGTGAATGCAATTGGTGCAAGCAACTTATGGTCCTCAGAGAGGGAGTACAGACTTGAGACCAGAGTGACTGAATTAGAGGAGCTAAGGGGGGAGTGGTACGCAGACGAGACTTTCTGGGATATAGTAGAGCAGTTCCACCCCCAGTCTGACAACCTCTGTGCTGCTGAGAAGGGTGAAAGTCTTGAAGAAGGAGAACATCAAGCTGGAGTGGAGAGAAATGATCTAATAGCTGGAATTTTTCTTCCAGATGATGTCATGGGATCTCCTTGCACTGAGGATCTCTCTACAGGGGAGGGGACCCTTGTTACAGGGAAGAGACAGGTAATACTATCTTTCATGACCTTCTTATAAACAAACTAGAGAAATACAACCTAGACGGAGCTACTATAAGGTGGTTGCATAATTTGTTAGAAAACCGTCCGACAGAGTAATTCTCAGTTGTTCACAGTCACGCTGGAAAGGCATATCGAGTAGGGTCCTACAGAGATCAGTTCAATATCTTCATCAATGATTTAGATGATGGCACAGAGCGAGTATTCTTATAAAGCTTGCAGGAGATACCAAGCTGGGAGAGGTTGCAAGCGCTTTGGAAGAAAGGATTAAAATTCAAAATGATCTGGACATGGAGAAATGGCCTGAAGAAAATAGGATGAAATTCAATAAGGACAAATGCAAAGTACTCCACTTAAGAAGGAACAATCAGTTGCACCCATACAAAAAAGGAAATAACTGTGTAGGAAGGAGTACTGAGGAAAGTGATTTGGGGGTCATAGTGGATCATAAGCTAGATATAGTCAAAAAAAAAAAAAAAGAGGCAAACATTCTCGGAGTGTTGTAAGCAAGACATAAGTAGTAACTCTTCCGTTCTACTCTGTGCTGATTAAGCCTCAACTGGAGTAATGTGTCCAGTTTTGGGTGCCACATTTCAGGAAAGATGTGGACAAACTAGAGGAAATCCAGAGAAGAGCAGCAAAAATGATTAAAGGTCTAGAAAACATGACCTATGAGGGAAGATTGAAAAAACTGAGTTTGTTTAGTCTAGAGAAGAGAAGACAGAAGGGACAGGGTAACAGTTTTCAAGTACATAAGAGGTTGTTACAAGGAGAAGGGAGAAAAATTGTTCTCCTTAACCTCCGAGGATAGGACAAGAAGCAACAGGCTAAAACTGCAGTAAGGGCAGTTTAGGCTGTACACTAGGAAAAATGTCCTCACTGCCAGGGTAGTTAATCACTGGAATGAATTTCCTAGAGAGGTTGTGGAATCTCCATCATTGGAGATTTTTAAGAGCAGAATAGACAACACCTGTCAGGTATGGTCTAGATAATACTTAGTCCTGCCATAAGTGCAGGGGCTGGACTATATGACTTCTCAAGGTCCCTTTCAGTCCTAACCATTCTATGAATGGTAATAGGGGATTCGATCATTAACTATACAGAGAGTTGGGCTTATGACCAGGAGAAGTGTACTGGTGAATTGCCTGATGAGTATGAAGGCTGCAGATCGAGACATTTAGATAGACTTATGTGCAGTGCTGGAGAGGAGCTGGTGGTTGTGGTACATGTAGTTACCAATGACATTGGGAAATTTAGGCTGCTAGATAAAATATTAAATCCAGGACCATTCTTTGAAATGCTTCCAGTTACACACGCAGGGCCATTTAGACAGGCTGAACTGCAGGGTCTCAATGTACGGATGAGAATGGTGTTCCAAGGAGGGATTTAGGTTAATTAGGAACTGGGGAACCTTCTGGGAAAGGAGAAGCCTGTACAGGAAAGATGGGCTACACCTAAACTACAACAGAATTAGATGGCAGGCATGTAACATTAAAAAGGTCACAGCAGTTTTTAAACTAAGGGCAGGGGGAAGGCTGACAAGTGCAGAGGAGCATACAGTTCAGAAAGTCACATCTCTTAAGGGAGGATTTATTAAAGGGGATACTCTATATATCTTAGTAAAGAGGAGAGGATACCACCGGATATAATACCAGTAAGAACTGAAGAGAAACTGTCAAACAAAGAAGTCCAATTCCATCATATTATATAAAGGCAGACAACTAAAAACTGACATTTTATAAGTGCTTGTATTTAAATGGTTGAAGTCTAAATACTAAGATGGGTGAACTTGAATGCCTGGTATTAAATGAGGCTATTGATATAATAGGCATCACAGAAACTTGGTTCAACTATGATAATCAATGGGACACGGTAATACCAGGCTACAAAATATACAGGAATGGCAGAGTAGGTCGCACTGCTCGGGGAGTGGCACTATATGTGAAAGTTGGCAGAGTCAAATATAGTAAATACCTTAAATGAATCAAACAGTATCATGGAATTTCTATGGATAGAAAGTCCATGATTGAAGAGTAAGAGTATAGCAGTAGGAACTACCAATTACCTGACTAAGATGGTGATGGGGACTGTAAAATGCTCAGGGAAATTAGAGAAGCTACAAAAACAGAAAACCTAATAATAATGGGCACTTTCAACTATTCCCATGTTATCTGGGAACATGTCACCTCAGGATGGGATGCAGAGATAAAATTTCTAGACACCATTAATGACTGCTTCTTGGAGCAGCTATTCCTGGAACCCATAAGGGGAGAGGCAATTCTTGATTTAGTTCTAAGGAACAGTCACAAAAGTGAATTGACTGCAAGCTGCATGGAAACTTTTAAAAAATCCCACCATAATAGAGGCTCAAACTATTTGTATATTCCAAAACACAAAAACAAAAAAAACAGTAAGAGGACCACAAAAATAGCACCACGGCTAAAACAGAATAAGAGAGGTGATCAGAAACAAAAAACATCTTTTAAAAAATGGAAGTCAAATCCTACTTAGGAAAACAAAGGAATAAACTCTGGCAAGTCAAGTGTAAGAATATAATTAGGCAGGTCAAAAAAGAATGTGAAGAATAACTAACAAGACACAAACTAACAGTAACTTTTTTGTTTTTTAAGTACATCAGAAGCAGGAAGTCTGCCAAACATTAATGGCGCCGAGATGATAAAGAAGCACTCGAGGAAGAGAAGACTGTTGCAGAGAAACAAAATGAATTCTCTACATCGGTCTTTACTACAGAGGAGGAAAGATTCCCACAATTGAGCCACTCTTTCTAGATGACAAATCTGATTTGTCCAGACTGAAGTGTAAATAAAGGAGGTTTTGGAACAAACGGATAAATAAGACAGTAAGAAGTCACCAGAACCAGATGGCATTCACTTAACAGTTCTGAAGGAACTCAAAATTAAATTGCAGAACTACTAACTGTGGTATGTAACCTAGCCTTTAAATCAGCCTATGTACCAGATATCTGGAGTATAGCTAATGTAACACTAATTTGTAAAACAGGCTCCAGAGACACCCCTGGCAATTACACGCCAGTAAGCCTAACTTCAGTACCAGGTAAACTGGTTGAAACTACAGTAAGAACAAAATTATAAGACACATAGATGAACATGATTTGTTGGGGAAGAGTCAAACTGCTTTTGTTAATGGAAATCATGCCTCACCAATATATTAAAATTCTTTGAAGATGTTAACAAGCATGGACAAGGGTGATTCAGTGGAGATAATGTACTTGGACTTTCAGAAAGCCTTTGACATGGTCCCTTACCAAAGGCTCTTAAGCAAAGTATGCAGTCATGGGATAACAGGGAAGGTCTTTTCGTGGCTCAGTAACTGGTTAAAAGATAGGAAACAAAGGGTAGGAATAAGTGGTTAGTTTTCACAATGGAGGTAAATAGCAGGGTCCTCCAAGGATCTGTATTGGGATTAGTGCTGTTCAACATATTCATAAATGATCTGGAAAAAGGGGTAAAAAGTGAGGTGGCAAAGTTAGCAGATGATACAAAGCTATTCATGATGGTTAAGGCCAAAGCAGACTGAAGAGTTACAAAGGGATATCACAAAACTGGGTAACTGGGAAACAAAATGGCAGATGAAATTCAATGCTGATAAATGCAAAGTAATGCACATTGGAAAACATAATCCCAATTATATATACAAAATGATGGGGTCTAAATTAGCTGTTACCACTCAAGAAAGATCTTGAGTCATTGTGTATAGTTCTCTGAAAACATCCACTCAATGTACAGCGACAGTCAAAGAAGTTAACAGAATGTTAGGAACCATTAGGAAAGGGATAGATACTAAGACAGAAAATATCATAATACACTATACAAATCCATGGTACACACCTTGAACAGTGCATGCTGTTCTAGTCGCCCCATCTCCAAAAGATATATTAGAATTGGAAAAGGTGCAGAGAAGCACAACAACGATTAGGGGTATGGAACAGCTTCCACATGAGGAGAGATTAAAAAGACTGGAACTGTTCTGTTTAGAAAAGAGACAACTAAGGGAGGATATCATAGAAGTCTATAAAATCATGAATGGTGTGGAGAAAGTGAATTAAGAAACTTATTTACCCTTTCATATGACATAAAACTTAGGGGTCACCCAATTAAATTAATAAGCAGAATGTTTAAAACAAACATAAGGAAAAACTTCTTCACACAACGCACAGTCAACCTGTGCAACATGTTGCCAGGGGATGTTGTGAAGGCCAAAAGCATAACTGGATTAAAAAAGGAATTAGATAAATTCACAGAGGATTGGTCCATCAATGTTCATGGGCCAAGATGTCAGGGACACAACCCCATGCTCTAGGTGTCCCTAAACCTCAAATTGCCAGAAGCTGGGACTGGCTGACGGGGTGGATCACTTGAAAAATTGCCTTGTTCTGTTCATTCCCTCTGAAGCATCTTGCAACAGCCGTTGTCAGAAGAGAGGTTGCTGGGCTACATGGATCACTGGTCTGACCCAATATGGCCATTTTTATGTTAGCAAAAAGTGAAGACCTTCCCTATCCCACCAGATGAAAGGAAATTATCTAGCGGTAATTAGTGTGTTTCAAAATGCAAAAATTATCTACCTTTATCTTTTTAACCAGCTTATTTTCTTCTTCATCATCTGTTTCTGGAAATTCGTATATTTTGATTTTGTGCTCTTGGATTTCTTTCATAATCTAAAAGTGAAAACATTAAGTTACTAACAAACAGTCAAATAATCAGTGAAATTATTACTGAAGCATGCATTATTTAGTTGCTGCCACCTGGTCATTCTACTCCCTCCATGCAACAGCGGTAAGTTCTCTGCTTTTTAAGATGACTTTTGCAATGAATTTAAATTTTACAAGGCCAATTCACAAAATGACTGCTAGTGTATGTGAAAGATTAAATGTAGCACAACAAATTCCCCAATAATCTCATTTTTAGAAACCAGTCTGAAATTTAACCTTGAAATTTCCATTTATTGCACAATCTAAATTATCTGTTCTTTCCATAATTTTTTTCCACAAAATTTAGAATGATTTTCAAGCATAGTTAAATATTCAAGTTCCTGTTATAGTTACTGATGTCACTCCTACTTCTGTTCAGCTCCAGATCAGCTGAACTGGCACAGCTTGACCTGCCTGTCCCCCTCAGCAGAACCTGTGTCTGGTGGATTGACTCCAGTGGCAAATACAGAACAAAAATGAACATGTTAGTGAAAAACTGAAGAGCAGCTGAGTGTCTTAAAAAAATTAGACTGTCACTGTCCTAATTTCTAAATTATTTATGTGAACTTTATTTTTAATAAAACAGATTTCAGTTTTCCAGAATTTTAGGATAGGAAAGTGCTACATAATTTAAAACAACCATACTGCTATGGCCAGGGCAGTGGTTCCCAACCCAGGGCCCGTGGGCAAAAAATGGCCTGTCACTCCCCTCCTGCTAGCTGTGGGAGGGACACAGCAAAGCGCTCTGCCTGGGTCCAGAGACTCTGGGGCCTTGCTGGAGCGAGGGGAGATCATCACTCCCCTCCCCTGACTCCAGCAGAGAGCAAAGCACTCTGCCTGGGTCACCTAGGTGCTGGGGTCCCTGCTGGAGCAAGAGGGAGGTGAGCACTGATCTCCCAAACCCCTGGCTGCAGAAAGGAGCCACTGCCTAGGGACCCAGGTGGAGCGCACAGGGCTACAGGATGCGTGAGGCTTCCCTGCTGCAGCCAGGGGGACGGGAGACCAGCGAGGAGGGAGGCTACTGTCAGAGACTGGTGGCACGTCAGGCTTGTAAGAATTATATCTGTGCCCCTCGAGCCAAAAAGGTTGGGAACCACTGGGCTAGAGGATGTAGTGTTTGGTATATCATTGAGCAGCTTTTGAGAGTTTTCGAATATGCAATTCTTGTGCAAAGTTTTATTTTCAAAAGATTGATTTAGGAAAAAATTGCTTCTGGCAGAATGCAACCAAACATATTAACCAAGTTGCATTAATAAGCAACAACAATCTGCCACCTTCTTCTTACCCTTCTACATGAAGTTCTGCATCACAGAAATGCCACAAAATAGTATTCAAGTCCACTCTCCCACAGAGATAAGGAAAGGCATTCCCTTCGTAGTCCTGAACTCAAATTTTTCCACCATGCTGTCTACCTTACTTATTTTATTGAAGTTGTCTTTTCAGAAGCTGGATCCTCTAGAAACTAGTACTAGGAACAGTAAAACAAAATGATCTTGCTTCTTCATTTTCCCATCCTGTCTCCTCCCACTCCCCCAAAAAGAACATCATGCCACTATGATGGTTCAATCTGTATCCACCGACTAAATGAATCTTCAGTCCACTCTACAAATCTAATACCCGAGAACAATTTTGCAGCCACACTTATATTACACCTATATCACTATCTTTAAAAATGTAAATACTGGCATTCTGATATGCAGTTGAAGATTAAAATGTCACTTATGTCCTTTAGCTAGCTACTTGCACATCTTTAGTCTTGATGGTTTCATACACTTTTGTTAACATTTCCATACAACTAATGAGACTGGTAAAACAGGTATTTCACATTTTGATTTTGTGTCTTTAACAGTGAAAATATGAAAGGGAGCTTTCAGAGCTGAGATAGTTATAGAACAGTGAACATCTCATTTGTCAAGAATCCCACAGCACTATTAATAGTTCTCCCCCAAAGATAAGATCTTTCCACCATTACATTCAAAACTAATTATATTAGTTACTCAGTTTTGTAGCTTTGAGGTGTTGCTTCAGGGTTTAATCTTGACTGTATGAAAAATTAAACCTCGTTAGCTACATGGAAATCAAAGCACTAAATTATACTATGTTGTAAATATATGTTAATCTTTCAACTCACCTGTTTTTTAAACTGTTGGCATTCTTCAGGTGTAAGTGTGTCTGCTTTGGCAATAAGTGGAATGATATTCACTTTTTCATGCAGGCGCTTCATAAACTCAATATCCAAAGGCTTAAGTCTGAAAAACAGCATTAGAGTCCTGTAATTTAATTCTTTAAGCACTAAACATTAGATCCCCTAAACAAATTGTGTTCTCTTTTCTACAGCATTTCCCAAACTTTTGAAAACAGAGTCCCCCCTCCTTGAGGAAAAGGCAACCAATTATACCCACTTCAACTCTCATGTGGTATTTTACGGCTAACTTTTCTAAATGTATAACTCATATGCACCCCTGATGGCCAGTCCTGCCCAGGCTTAGAAAGGCTGACTTACTGGAAGTATAATGGATATATGCATTTGTGACCACGAAAGTCTCTAACAGTAGCAATAGGATATTGTTCACTTTAATGATTTGAGGCTTCAAAGAAAGTTCTGGAGACAAGAAAAAGCTGGACTACCACTGCACATTTATATAATTGTGTAACATGGACTATAGGTTTTTTTTATAATGCTACAGAAGAGTGATTAACTGGAGCATAAACTCCAGGCCTTTCAATTTTAAAGTATTTATTTTTATTCTTTACAAAACAATTTAAGTTATTTTTTCTGATAAGACTGATAAGTCACGGTACCAACTGAACCAAAAAAAGCAAGCTTCATTACATAGCGCTACCAAGAAACTTCATACATGACATTCAAAAATATCTTTGATTATTCCAAGCCTGGGCCCCTCTAACAGGGAGACCACCAACTGTGATTGTGTAATGTGGACAAGTATCTACAAGGATATCATATTCATTTTGATTGGTTTCTCCATGCCTGATGGTAATACCATCATAGAGACTAAAATCATAGAAAGGGAAGATCTTGTTAGTGGTGGTAATGATGGGATACTTCAGACAAAATTTACAACTTTATATAGCCAATCATTTCGATCTAGGTAGGGTAAAGCAGTTCTGCTGTACTACCTGTTTTTCCCCCGGGCTCTAAAAGTTGGCAGTCTCTGTACACTTTATTCTCATGCGTTCTTTTCTAACTTTAATATGGCAGGAATTTATTAATGCCACCCACCGTTCTTTAAACCAAGACTTAAACAATCTAAATACTCTAAAACTTCTTAAATATTGCCTACCATTGGATGCACAATTAGATAATTTGTTGGATAGTCCTAAACCTTCCATCAAATCCCGTGAAACAACCTGAAGTTCACCACTACAGTTTGTTGTGAAAGAATTTAAAAACTGTTTTGAACCACCATAATGTGAGGAAAATTCAGATTGGGTATCCCACAAAGCAGCTAACCTTGTTAACCACACTTTTTCAACTTCCTAACCCCTGAGATGACGACTCTCCATGTAGTAAATCAGCCTTTGATATAACTTATCAAGAACATGGGGGGGGGGGGGGGGGTGGGGGGCAATTTCCTATCTCTCTACAAATAAACCTCAGGGTGAAGCAGTTTCCCATGGCCTGGACTTCCATTCAGAACTTGTCAAGGCCACCCCTACAGTCTAATGGCTAAGTTAGATTCACTTCTGTTGCTCTCTCATCAATCTCCCCTTTCTCCAAGAGATACCTTGCAGTGCGGTCAGCCACCATCACATCAGCCTAGAGAAAAACAGCTCAAGTTCAGAATCTGTTCCTTAGTTTGCCAGAGGTGAAAACAGTAGGCCATTTGAAAGTTCTCTCCTCTTATTTATTTGGAACAATTAGAGTATACATTTTATGGTTAAATTAAAACGTATTTCTATAGTTAAAATTGTTTCCCTATTTAAACCAAAACTGAGCTAAGTTTAGTTCTATACTCAGAAAAGAACGAAGACATTTGAGTGTCAAATGTCAAGAGTATAGTAGCACATTCTTCACCTAACTATTCAATAAAATAGAATACCAATTTGGATATTATAGGGGATAAAGTTTGTTACTTTCATTTATTTCTTAGATTCTGTGCTTTGATAGTCCGATACTTTAAATTGAAAATTTCTTTGACAAATTGGAGCTGAGGCATTATGACAAAAAATAGACATCCAAGACTAATACATAAGCTGAATGTATCTTGGAAACATGTGCTACTCTGATTTATAACATGAACAGATATGAATTCAATAAAAAGCTTCATTATAAAAAAAGGTTTATTCTGGGATTAGATCAGGTCTCTATCAACAGATTTGACTGTTTTTATTTATACTAGCTTCTCATTTAAATTACTTCCCCACAGGATTGTCTGGGCCAGATTGTCGGAGCTGGAAAATTACTGTTTATACATTGAATGGATACTACATTAGCAAGGGTGGTGCAAGCTTCCACACTCCACCAAAATAACTCAATCCTGTTTGAGAAGACAAACCATAGGGCAGAGAATTCTGTTCAACTTCCATGCTGATTAAGTTATCTGAAGGGCCAAGACAGTTAACAAGACTGGCAATTAATTGCATGAAGAGGTCCATCATGAATGGATTTATTCAGTTTATTTCACTTAATCAGCTGGCAAACTGGATTCAAATCAGCAAATGGCAGTGTACATTTCAACTCATCTTGTACTTTTTAATCTATGAGAAATAGAGATTTGTTCCCATAGACATACTGGAATGTCATTTATTCAGTGCTGTCAAGATCACATGGGCTAGCAAAGGCTAAAATTTTCTAAAATAATACACACACCTGAATTTCTTCAAAGATTTATAAGGATTCAAAGCCATAATCCAATAAACTCTTGTGGAAAGGTGCTTAGCACTAGCTTCAGAATATGGGGAGTTAAGTGTTCAAATATAGTTTAAAAAAAAAAATCAAAATTTCCATTTAGCAATGAAAACAATGCACATTAAGTTTGTCAAGAAAGTCTATGTGGCAATGTGAGCCCATTTTAACATGTCCCTGCCAAAAGCTTCACAAAGTAACACAAATGTGAGGGGAAATAATACCGATATAGAGAGGTATTCACAATATCATCTGCTGTTGTAACCAGAAGTACTCGAGCTAACAGCCTCATGAATTAAAACGGAGAGGATGAGCGAGTTTTCAAGAAGAGATCCAATTCTGGAACTCAATCCCAATTCCTCTGGATAATTATACTCCAGTTGGTTAATCTACAGGGCATGCTATCAGGTTCACCTAATTTCTCAAACTACTGATGAGGGGGTGTAGGTGGTCTTAAGTGGGAAGGAGCTTGCTGTCTGTGTTTATTTTTCATAGGGTAGGGCAGTTTATCTAGATTTAATTTGATTATTTTTCACGTACATACAAGTGCCTAACACTTCAGTTCAATTTTCACAATAAAAAACTAAGAATTTTAAAACCAAAAGGGCAAAGGAAAGACACCTGCTCTACAAATATTTTTACCCATTGTAAATGGAGTTTTGTTTTATTCAGACTAGACACTTGACAATGACAGTTATATAGATCACAGTGAGCCCAGTAAACAAGATGCGACTGTGTAACACCATAAAAAAACAGATAGGAAGTGAGTAATATTCTTTACACAAAAGGCAATATCCTTTAAAACAAACAAAAACAAAAACAAAAAAAACCACAGGGAAAATCCTTGATTCAATGTTATTTTGGGGTAGTGTCACATTGTGGAGTGCAATCCAGACCAGTGAGGGGTTGTCACTGCCTGCCCCGAAACCGTGGGTGCCTCACAAAGCACTGCTGTTGTAGCTTCCAATCTGTGCTACTCACAACCAGCCTATTAGTATACAGGTCACACCCTGAGTATCTGTTTGCTAGACAGCACTGGTTTAGCAGCTCTGATCCCAGCAGCCTGTCTACAATCCCACTCTGGCTTTCACCAGCCTTGGTTACTACTTACTTGCAGGGTAAACCCAACAAACCACCAGTCCCAGGTTTTCCCGAAAAATGTGTGTTCTGAAATGCTCAACCCTGGCCTGGAATAATCAGAGGGATATTAAGGTTTGTTGCCCCTTTAAGGAGTCCCTAGTCAACAGTTTGCTACCATCACTGGAAATAGCAAACAGTTCACTTTACACACCATACTGGATTGGTTTGGATTAAAAATATGAGTTTAACAAAAAGAAGATAGGATTTTAAGTGAATTCAAGTATATGAGTGTTAGAAAAGGTTACCAGCAAATAAAAGTGAAAACCTGCATATAAAAGTCAAACTTAATCTAGCAAATTTTGGTTCAAAGTTTGTTTAAAAATCTCTCACTCAGTCTTCCAGTAAAATGGTGACTGACCCTCTCCTCAGACAGGATCTCTTCCAGAGGCCCAAAGGTGCTGGTGCCTTTGTCTTCTTAGATGAGAGATAACTTTGGGTTTTCTGCCCCTTTCTTTTATAGTACAGTGAACCTTTGAAGTTGATTTCTCTGAAGGTTATGCCTCAAAGTAAAAGTTTACCCAAACAGTGAGGAAGGTGACATGGAATCTGGTGGTAAACAAGACTCGATACTCTTTCTTCCCCCATTTGCTAAAATGCAAATTGTTGTTTCTCCTTTCCCTGCTGTCTTGAGGGCCCTGTTTACTACTTATATGTAAACTAAGGGAATAGACCTGTTTAACAGCTTATACCTAGGCAGGGATGTCTGGTTTTGAACATGGGCTATCATCATCATATAGGGGAACTCATAACTTTACATATAATGTTGCTATATACACATTTTACCATGATATTATTGACCAGCAAATTAAGTTTTCAAATGACACCTCAGAAGGCATATTTTGTAGGGTTTGTAGGGTGTGAATACAGGGGTGCTTTCAGCACAGGCAGCTTATTCTATTAATTGATCAACACTATGTGAACCTATTCAATCAACTTTACATGTCCCTCTTCAACATGGTGGGTTTGCTTGTTTGGTCATGATGAAATGTTATTGGGTGGAATATGTCTTCAAGAAGATAGACACTGTATTCTAGCCTTTAGCAAACTAAAATGGAACCATATTTGTTTTTTCAATACCTGAAGCATGCATTTCAATTTCACATTACTTCTATTTTCTTTAAATTCTTGTGCTTCCCACTGCTAGTGAGGTTCTTACTAGTGACCAAAGACAGAGCAGATGTATGCCAAAAGTCATTAAACAGCCTAATTCTCAAATTTTTGTTAACTAAATTTGAGGGTGTTTCTTCCACTTTTCCTTTAGTTAAACCATATGAAGAACTGAAGAATAACTGAAGAATAACAGTTAGTTTATGTTTCAAGCTTTCCTATTTGCAATCAATTCTGTTCTACAGATAACATACAAGCAGGACAAATGACAATAGCACTTATGTTTTTGGTTATATTTAACAAATGCCAATAATCTAGTCACACAGTAAGAGAACAATGATAAAAAACAAAATTAATTTCTTTCCTAAAATTAAAAGTGACTGTTTAAAATGTGCCTTATTACATTTGATCTATACAACTGAACACAACTTTAAGATATTTCCTTATGTTTTCTTTCTAGTTTTTAAGGTACAAATTTAACAAGCAGAGAGTCTTTCACAAATTAATCACAGTTGTAATACTACAATACATTGCTGTACATGTCTGATTTCAGGTTTACATGACCCAAGATCAAGTACTTAAAAATGCAATTTTCTATCTCCTCCACTAGAGTGAAGTCTCACCAAGATAAAAGTGAGATGAAGTGGTTGAAAGCTTGCATAATAGTGTAATCTGAATTAAAGCAGAATTTCAGTATCAGGGGTTTTCAATTCACTGAACAGAAGACACACTAGTCCCTATACGAATTTATGACCAATATGAGCCACTTGAATATATATGTACATTTTCCTTCCCTTTTGATTTATCATTTGAGTTCAAAGAAAGTTGAAAATCTATTGGCTGAGTACTGAGAGCATCTTCTACAGTTCATATTTTTAATAACTTATTTGATAATTAACACAAGTGGCAAAGACATACGGATGTTCACAAATGGGATAAAACAGATGACAATTTTTTTTTGGTAACCAATGTGTGATCCTATTTCTTCTTGTTATTCTGGTTTATTACAAGTCTGGCTTGCTAGTGTTTGACAGGCCAAATTAAATTACCTCAAGAAATTAAACATGGCCTGCAGTCTATGTGTTGAAAAACCCTGGACTTAGAATATTACATATTTTAGGAATGCCAGAGTTTGAATGTGCTTTTGAGATAGAATTAGGGGGGAAAGGCACATTAAAATACCAAGATACTAACCCATGTCCTGAAGGAGCAATGAAGTATAAACAACACTGCACTCTATTATCTGGCATCTGACGTCGATTCACACGAGATTCTGCATTCAGGTAATCTTCAAATTTACTGTCAATGTAGTCAATAACAGGCTGCCAACTACAGAGTGTACATAATTAAAAATTTGTAAGTCCAGTTATATAAATCACATATGCATTAAACATCAATTTCTGAGATACACATACACTGATTTTGCTGAAAATAGATACAGAGTATGTACACTACTGCTAGCACATTTAGTTTAAAAATACTGAGATATTTAAATGTAGGAGGAGAGCTAGAAAATTATATTCTGAACAGCTTTAAAATAATAAAGCTCTTCTTAACTTGAAGTGCTAATCATTCATTCCTAAACCCTAGAAGCTTAAATTAAGAGCTGCTCTTGTAGTCAACAGGATTTCAAACTGTATCTATGTGCATTGCGTGTAAATATGAAATGTTAATCCAAAATAAACTAAAATACTCTAAGTACTGTGAACAAAGTAAAGAGGAAAGAATAATGGTTAATATTTTAAAGAACCATTCAACCTTAAACACACACAAATAAGCACCACAGCTTTAAGACAACAGTCTGCATGTTCACCGAAAAGCCCTTTAAATACAACTATCCTCTGTAATAGTATTGAGCTGAACACTCAAGAACAGTAACCAAACGAATACTCTTTACAGGATATCACAGGATTATAGTCCTGTGACATTACAGAAATAATTAGTTTCAGCTTCTTGGGAACCATGATAATGCACAAATAGCTGATGATTCTGTTCACATCAGAGCTAGTTAGAAAGAAGCTGAAAGCATTTTAATGAAATTAGAATGGCAATAGGCAACTCAGTTTTTAAAATAAGATTTCTGGCTAACAGAGAAATATTGCCAAAACAAATGTATAAAAGTTTAAAGAAGTAAACCTTATGATTTAAAGGAAAAATTGTCATCTTTAAAATGGGTTATGGTATTAAACAAGAACAATATTATTCAAGTTTACTTTGGGAATTCATAAGAAAGTAATTTCTTACCAGTTGCTATTATCCACTGCATCTCCAAATCCTGGTGTGTCAACTATTGTGAGTAGTAGCTGAACACCACCTTCTTTGATTAAAACTTTTGACTGTTCAACCTATAAGGATTCAAAGGGTTTAAAAATTCTCATATAGTAGTTACAATACAACTATGATTTTAAGTCAGTTATTTCAATGCAGAAACCCTCCAGGTTTGTGTCTAGGTAAGAAATCCATTAGAATACAAATTATGCATCAACAATTATAGACTTGAGAAACTTTGCAGCTCTAAATGAAAGCTGAAAAGACCCATTCTGCCTCTGTCATCTGACTTTTTTATTTAATCTTTAACATAATCTGAGGGAGTTTGAAAATCTATTTGTAAAGTATTGCAGAGGAGCTTAATATTTTCACTAGCTGATAGCAATATCTAATATTTTTACTGGTTGACAGCATTACTTAAGTTCAAATTTTATGCAGTTTAAGAACTCACTTAATTAGAAAAACAAAATGACCAACACTGATAGTAATTAAGCAAAACCATTCAAAGGCTTGCACAATCCATCACGCACCAAGATATTAGTAACTCAGGACATACAGAATATGTATATCCTTACATCCATACATGTGGATACATATTAAGAGAAATTATTCTACTTTACTCTCTTTAAAGGAAGCGACTATCTTTCTAAAAAAAAAGTGAATGAAGCTTGTAATCCCTACTTTTTCTATTTCCATACATTTAGTTTCAATATATAGTTGTTTTAGTGAATTTAGTGTTTGTTTGGGAAAGGTCAGTCACAGAATGTGAAGTCTTCCATTATAAATGTTTAGGATTTTATTTTTCAGTTTTAAGCAAATAAGCTCCTCCTCTCTCCTTTCCCTAAAAACATATATTAATTTTTACGAATAGTTAGCAAGATTGACAACATTAAGTGTTGGTTTCTTGGGCAGAGAGAACACACAAGGCTTTTTTTCCCCAAAAACCATCAGGAGCTAGTTGTGCCAATATCTGTTCTACAATATCATCCCATCAGGTTTTGGTTATGCATTTATCCTTAAGGTGGCAAATGAAGAAAGCACATGATATGCACAGCACTTTGCAAAGAGTAATGTTCCCTACCTCAGAGTAGCAAGGCTAGCAGAACTTTGCTCCAAGACTTATTTAGATATGTAAATATCAGTGACCCTGCAACAGGTTTCAATAAACTATGAGCAAAAGCTTCTCCATGCACATTAAATCTTTAGCCTCAAACTGCCAAGAAGTTTGAGGTAGTTATACTAAGGTTGTCTAAGACACCAAATTAATATCTAAAAAGTTAAGTGACCATTGTTTCCTAGATCTAGATTGAGACTAGTGTCCTAAATTTAAGAAGCTCGGTACCCTATTACCAATCTTGGCCATTTAGCCCTCCATTCATGTTCAAGTGAGCACACACAGGCTACAGTTTTAGAACACTAATTTTATATATCTGCTTTCTGTATAAAACACTCTCCAGGTCTCCTGATGTCAATTTTTTTTTTTAAATGACAACTTTTCAGTGGACTACTACTTTCATAAAAGCCTCAATGACAGATGTGACTGAAAGCCTCAACTTTTACGAACAATTTGTTATTTGGATGGGTTCCTGACCAATCACATGCTATAATACAGTTTTGCTATTTTAGGGTACAGAGCAAAGTTGTTTCTTACACATACATAGCTAATTGCAGAACACAGTGAAATCACCACACCTGAAGTGAGCTGCAAGACACATTGCAACTGTTGGCCATGTGAGCCAGCTTACAGTAAGATACTAACAAATGGACAAATAATAAACCTAGAAAATGAAAAACTTTGAAGAGAAAATGAAACAAGTCTTACAGAGACAAGACACTGAGTATCAGTCAAATAAGAGCAAAGAAAGCATAATTGCTGAGGAAGATTCAATATTTAACCCTAAGAATGATTTTTTAGCCTCCTCTGCACCTTCAAAACTGAAAAAAAATCAGAAAAAAGTGTGTATAAATTTATTCAATAAACATAACCATCTCTGCACCTGACTCAAATCAGTTACCAAAAGGATAGATTTTAGATTTTGGACACCCTCACACTTCTGCTTAAACAGAAAAAATATTACTGACATGGCTAGCCTTAAGTGAAAGCAACAAACACTAAAGCCTGGTATCCTACACAGATTCCTACACAATGTACAGTCTGATTCCTGATCCAGCTGGCAGGGTGCACAAGACTGGATCCTCCCACTCCACCCTCCAAAGCAGCCAAAAGTGGAATAAGACAAGGCCCAGTTTCCAAGTGCTTCCTTAGGACCCTGCAGACTGTGCTACTGTGCAAACATCTTGCAAATAGTTCTGGATTCAGTGGATTTTTTCTTCAGAACACTCATGTTCTAGATCATTTAATAACCAGTGTACAAATAGTTCATGCTTCCCCAGTCTGAAGTTTCCTGCGCTTACAAAGAGTAGCTTTTGTTAATGGAATGAGTTACACATTTCCCTTCCAATAATGAAAATGATTTTCAAACTATAATTCTGAATAGGTTTAATAAAGATCTTTGCAAACATGATGGGCAGTCCTACCAATATCCATAGTGCTCAAGCTACATATTCTCCAAATCCACTTCTGCAGCAGCCAATGCCTATCTAAAAGTAAGCTTTACAATTACTAGTATATAACCCTTATTAGTGCTATTTAGAAATTGGAGGGGTGTATCTTTTGTACATTCTGCCTTATACAGTTTTCTAAACTTTTGAATATTGAAATTTTATACACAGATAGGATAGTCAAATCTTGTCCACGACAGCACACTAAATGATGTTAATATTGATCTCTCATTGACACTAACAAAAGTATGAACCTGTGAGGTACAGCCTATTTAGGTTATTTTTCTTTTGTGAACTAAGTGAATTTGTGTGTCCATACATGGTCAAAATCTCAGAATGCAGCAACATCTGGAACAGATCCAGACAACTATAAACTAGTGTCATTCACAGTTAGAATCCAACTGTATTCTATCATCTGGTTTTACAAGTATTCCCAAGAGATTCATAGAAAACAAATTAGTTCAAGCTCTGGAATTTAAAACTTTTCTTAACAAATCTATTCCAAATGGCCATTTTCCCATGCACTTTAGTGAAGCAGGTCAGATTGGTCTATTTTACTTTACTACACTGGATCTTATAAAATTGAATACAAGTCTCACTATTGGATCAAGCATTCCTTTATCACATCCATTTAAAATATCTAGCTAATAATCAAATAAAATGTATTTCACGTAAGATCACTTACTTTATAACTTCTTCTGAGTTCACCCACCTGAAATCAACTTTGCATAATTTTTTTAAAACGCTGCCAGTGCTGACTCATGTAAATTGCAAAGTGGAAACTGGATTTTTTTTTTTTATTATTTTTTTTTTTTTAAGAATCCTTAGAACAAACTTATTTTTCAATTTTTAAAATAAAACCATTACTAATGTTGCATGATTGTCAAGCACTGCCAAAACTACAGTTCATACTTATGTTGAACTTCTCTATTTTAATCACCTTAACTCAAAAATCAATACTGTAAACAGTTCCTACATGATACAGAAGGAGCAGGAAAAATAAAGTGCAATTTCTACTAAGAATGCATCAATCCACATGAACAAGGAACAGCTAAAGTGTATATACTGGGTAGGAATTATAAACCTTAGAGTCCCTGAACATGCTGAATTTCAATTCACTAATGATTTAAATTTGCCTCAAGAGCATTCCACATGAGCATGAATATGGACACATGCTGATGCAATGTGGAACACAACATCAATAGATCAAGAGCCTTCTCTACCTAGGTAAAGTATTTGAACTGGAATCACAATTAAATATTAGCCCCAGGAGTCATTAATACATAGAACATTCAAGGTTACAATTCTAATATTTTCCACTATTTATCTAAATGACATTTGAATAAGATAGACTAAGTTTGTCAGAGGCTAGGCTTCCCATTTAAAAAGCAATACTTGTTGATTTTTCAGCCATCACAAGGAAAGCACACCTGCCAGATAAGGGTAGCAATGTCTCCTGAAGGGATGAATGCCCTTTATACCATTACAATATAATTTGTCATCTTTATGGATGCTCCTAATTTAAGTGTATAACAGCTTGCACCAGAGACTGGAGAAGAAGAGAGGACGACTGATCACTTTTAAACTATATGGATATCCAGTTTCCATTTCTGTTTGAACTTGTATGAATGTAAAGCAGGTTAGAATCCTCTTCAACCACAAGACACTTGATTTCAATGATTTCTTATTGATGGAGTAATAAAGAGGCATAGTTTCAGCACAAGACTAACAGATTTTAAGGCCAAAAGACACCATTACGATAATCTAGTCTGACCTCCTGCATAATAGGCCAAAAGAGCCTCATCCAGTCATTTCTGCATCGAGCACATAAATTCTGTTTGCACTACAGCACATCTTTTAGAAAGATATCTAATCTTGATTTAAAGACTTGAAGTGATTGGCAATCCCCCATGTCTTGTTCCAATAGTTAATTACCCTCACTATTAAAAATTTGCCCCTTATTTTTTAGTCTGAATTTGTCTAGCTTCAGCTTCCAACCACAGGATTTCGTTATATTTTGTTCTTTTAGATTAAAAAAAGAGTCATGTACTGAACTCTCTACTCCACATATGTAGATGGTGACCAAGAAACTTCAACCTTCTCTTGGATAAAATATAATTGAACTTTTCTGTCTCTCCTTATGAATGTATGCTTTCCAGATCCTGAATCATTCTTTTAGTAGTTTTTTTTTTTAAAACTCTTTTCAATGTGTCAACATACTTTTTGAAGCGTGGCCACCAGACATGGACATTTTATTCCAATAATGGTCTCACTAATGCTGTACAGAGAGGTAATACCACCTCCCTACTCCTGCTTCATATTCCTCCTCTTATACATTCAAAGATTGTGTTTGTCCCTCTTTGGTACAGCTTTGCAATGGGAGCTCATTTTCAGTTGGCTATCCATGATTAACTTCAAGTCCTTTTCATTGTCACTGCATTCTAGTATACTGTGTCTCATCTTGTAAGCATAACCTATATTTGTTCCTAGATACATGACATTGAATTTACATATATTAACATGCACACTGTTCAAGTGAGCCCACTACCAGCTGATTGAGGTGTATTTCGATAACTGACCTGTGCTTATTATTTACCACCCCAACAACTTGTGTGCCAGCTGCAAATTTTACCAGCAATATTTTGATACTATCTTCCACACGGTTGATAAATACATCAAATAATCTTGGGCCAAGAAACTCCCATTTACAATTACTTTAAGATCAGTTAACCAGTTTATAATCCATTTATATGGGATACATTGATTTTGTATTGTACTTTTTTACTCAGACTATCATAAGGGACTAAGGGCTTGTCTACATGGTGGAGTAACATACCATCGGAGGTATGATTTCTGAAGCGCATTAATGGGTTGCACATTAATTAGTCCATGCAGACCCTGCTGGTGCATACTACAGGTTCCCTAGTGCACTTTAACATAGTATTATTTCAAATATGGATGGGCATGTTAATATGCTTTAAAAATTACATAATGCAGATTGCATTGCTACTCTGCATAAACAAGCCTGAAATCTTTGCAGAATTTTAGGTATATTATGTCAATAGCTACCTTTATCAACCAAATTTGTGATCTCAAAAAAGTTTGTTTGACAAGATCTATTTTCCAAGGTGATATTGACTGGCATAAATAATTATGCTACCCTCCTTTAATTCTTTACCAATTGTGTCCCCTATTAACCTTTTCAAGGTTTTTCCTGGGATTGATGTCATGCTAACTGGCCTAAAATTACCAGGTCATCTCCTTTACACCCCTTTTAAATATTGGCCTAACAAATGTTTTTTCCCCCCAGTCCTCTAGAACTTCCACAGGCTTCCAGAATTTGTTAAGTCAAAATTAGTGGATCAGAGAGTGTCTCTTGGTGTGTTATCCAGTCCTGCTGATTTCAAAATGTTTACTAGTTGCTGTTTAACATCCTCCCTAATTATTGATTAACAAAGTTTTTAATGATCACTATATGATATGAATACACCATCCTGGTTCTTTTCAAGATTACTACTATTAGCCAATTGTGGTTTTAAACATATTCTTATATTGCATACATTACATAATTTAAATTCATGTTACATCATTAGGATTCGATTATTGGTGTAAACACATTAGGTGACATTTGCCTTACATTAGTCTTTCGGATCTAGTAAACCTAAATGTTATTTTTAAGAGTACATAAAATTCAAAAGACAAATGTGATTTAAATTATGGTATCACTTTAAAGTAGGACTAATCACTAGCAATGTGATATAAAGAATATAGCATACCAAAATTAGGTATTTTGACCACCACCATATCTTTGGACTGAAATTAAATTTAATTATCTCCTGTAACATTCTCTCTGGCTAAATATAACTTCCCAATTTTTAAATGTGCTAACTACACTCTGTTATCTAAGATTCTATTACAGCAGGACACAAGCCTGTAAATAAAACCATTCGAAACTCTACACAATTTATATGGCCAAAACTATTACGAGAAAGGATACAAATTAAAGAACAACATCGTATAACCTAATATGATGCAACACTTTTGAGGCAGTGTTCAGTTCCCCTTTAAAAGGCTGCTACTATCCTGCCTGGGTCAGTCAGACCTTTTGATGTATATTTAACTGTTTCCACAATAATGCAAAGTCTTTTCATTACTGTTATAAAGCTTTTTAGTAGGGCTGTTGTATTCTGTACGCTGAACCTGAATTCTACAACCAGTGTCTCACCCCAGCTCTCGCATTTCATCAACACTAAATTCTACAACATGGTAACATTTTGATGTAATGGTAAGATACAGAGGAACACAGCTTCTTGAATAGTTTTGTAAGAATGACTGCAATTTCAGTTTGTCCAAGTTTATCATCTTAACAAGACAACTGCACTCAGATGACACAAAGAAGAAAAGATTGGATGAGAGTTTGGAATCTGGAATGGGGAGAGGTCAGAAGACAGATAGGGCTTCTTTTTAAAAAGGCAACCAGAAAATAGGAAAGGCATTTAGGACAATAAACTTTGGGGAGTAATAAAACAAATTTACATTGAATATATATATAAATTGAGTTTATATTGAGAAACTGTGCATTTACAAAGCAATAGCTTCATTTCTAGAGAGTTTCCTGCCTCTGAACAGGAATACCTGGAATGACTGAAAGATCAGGGACCTACAGTGAGATGGATGGCCACATGTCAGATTGCCAGTTATGGGGTTAAATCCCTCAGCTATGATGGCAACCACACAAAGAAAAATAGCTTATTTATATATGCGAGTTATTGATTTATTGTAAGGAAAATTATAGCTATAAATATGAGCAAGCTTACAGCACAAGATAGGTTTCTCTTTTGGGACACTAACTTCAAAACACTACCTTAAATTATTGTCAGTTTGAAAATTACAAAACAAAAACAAGCTACAGTTTTTTCCACCCATACCTGTACAGTCTTTTTAATTCTATGTGAAGGACCTGGATACTCTTGGGAATACAAGTCTGTTAAGAATAATGAGTTGATTAATGTTGATTTTCCCAATCCAGATTCACCTAGAAGAAAGGATAAAGGATTTGTCAGTACAATTAGAATTATCACACATGGTACACACTTTTTATAATCTCATATTTTAAACACTCTTAAAATTTGGTATGCAAACAATCTTTCCTAGCTTCAACCATATGCTCTGAAGAAACAGACAACAGCTATTTCACACTGTAAAATGAGACCTTCACTGCTAAGTTTACAAGCTTCTACTTTTCACATCAAATCCCTTAAGAATTGTAAGTGCTGAATGCATTTAGCTACTGTTCTCCCTTCCCCACATCATAAAATACACAAATAAGACTTTGCCATGTGAAGTTCTAAACAGGCTACCTATTTGGAACTGAAAGTATAAATAAGGTAGTTCCACTAGTACACTGAAGTTTTATGTAATGGTTTTATTGTGCATAACAAAATATTGTTACTTTGGCTTAGCTCTTGTGGTTCTAAGTAATTAGAGTGGAGCTCCAAATATACATGGTCTGCATGGGAATTGTTTTTGCAAACTGCTCATAAGTGACAATGATGCAGGCACTGCTAAAGTATTGGTAGGAGTAATTGCCATGGCAACCCAAATGAAGTTACAAACCCCATAAAAATTCAGCCTGTTTACAGATCCACAGAAGCAGGGTATGAGATATGTATATCAATCACTAAAATAATTTATAAATTAAGCTCATCGTTACAAACAACAACAAACAATTAAAACCAACCACTTAAGAACAGTTACAACATCCACTCACTGATATGTGAGCAGAAAAAATGTTAGTCAGGTTTGCAATTTGCTTCAAGTCTTGGTATGCTGTGCTACTCAAGATGGACTGAAGCAAAGGCGATGACAGAGAAATTTGCTCCTAAGTCAATAAAGACTGGATACTAACCACTAGTGACATACTTTCTCTAAGGGAGGATAAACCAGCTGCACTGCTCTCTTTATAGTAACTGCTGGTTGATTTATAAAACCATCCTATCAATATTTCAGAGTAAAAGACACTTGGCAAAGTATTGAGAAGTAATGCTGCAAGTAAATTAACATGAAAGTTACCAAAACAAAAACTCAGCTTATTGCAATTATGAACTGTAGAAGACAAAGAGCATGTCATCACAGCAAATTAGGCTAGTCTGAGTGGAGTAGCTAGAGTTCACTATTTTGAGCTAACCAAAGTGAGGGCTTGCCTAAACAGAGCAGCAATGTGCCCTATAGGGGTGTAATTTTTAAAGCACACCTATGTATTGTGCATTAGCTGATCTGCACAGACCCTGCTGGTGTGCACACTAAAGGTTCCCTAGCACGCTTTAAAGTAGTACTGTTTAGCTTAGTACTAAGTTAAAGCACACTACGGAATCTTTAGTGTGCACCAGCAGGATCTACATAGACCAATTAATGTCCAACACTTTAGTGCCCTTCAGAAATCACACCCCTTTATAGGGCACATTATCCCACCATGTAGACAAGCCACACAAACTACATTCCACACATGCTACACTGATTGGATTAGCAGTTGATGAGTTGTAACTTGAGCTGCTGCATCCCCACTACATTAACTCAGGTGCCTCTCACCCTGGAGCTAGCTTCAACGGATGCGCCCTCACGGGCAACAACCTCAAACTTTATTAAAGCACCACTTAATCTGAGCTATAGATCTGTGTAAGGGGACAGGAGTTGGGTTAGGGGCGACAAGTTCTATTTAGAGCTAACACTACAGTGAAGTTCAAAAACTATCCGTGACACTTGAAGTTAGGAAGGCAAAGCAAGTTTTAATGATAGGTTAATGCTGTGAAGGTAGAGATGCATTTTTTTTTTGTGGTCAAGTTTGTTGTTCATGCTGCACTGTTTTGGTCACTACTGTGCTTGCAAATAACTAGTTTCTACTAGATACATATTTTATGCTTCCGTTTACAAGGTCTTTAATACAGGGATATGTTGTTCAAATTCTTCCTCACTCACTTTGCAACAGACGGGGGGGGACTCTGATCTCCAAATCTGTGGTCAGAATTTGAACTGAAGTCAGAATGCTGCTCACTGTATCTTATACAATCATGCATACAAGGAAAGTTGGGGAGTAATTTATTCTACCTTTTGGCTTCACTCTACATGAAGACAATGCCTCATTTTATGATGCAGAATTCAACTACTCTGAATGTTACCTCTAGTTTACTGAAAATCTCAAAATGCTTTGTTCTTTAACAAATATCAGAGACTGCATGGGTTGCAGAAAGATGTTGGTATGTTATACTCTGGGATCCCTCGAATGTCCAGGATTTTTTTAAGTTAGTCAAAACGTACTGCTGTTTTAATACTCCAACAGCTTTTTTAATGAGAAGATTCAACACAGAAATCTTTGCTAAATTATTTGCTTTTGTTTGCTAGGTCACCACCAAGACTGAACGTGTGGAAATCAGATACTGAAGTTTGAAGGGATCTATAGTAACATTCTCTGAACTTTGTTACTAAAGCTTTAGGCCCCCACAGATCTGGTCTTTCCATTACTGCAGCATGGCTAGCTGATGCACGCAATGCTGCATTCGTGGCTAGAAACAAGATAATGTTCTTCTTAGGACTTAAATCTTAAATAGTCTAGATTACACTAAAAATGCTGGCTGGGATTTTCAAATGCACTTAAGCATTGCCCTAACTATGCTTCTACTTTAGTCAGTGGTAAAGCTCCGATTGCCTTCAATGGGATCAGTTAATTCAGTTCTGAGCACTACTGAGAATTCCAGCTGTTCTTTCCCTACTGTTACCAAACAGTTTCTATACACCTTGTAATTTTATTCAGTATTACAGCCTTTCATGAAAACCAGTTTCAGTCCAGTTTGAAGTAAAATTGAGAACAGAACACATTTGTTATAACCACTCACTGCTTACTACCAGGTTAGTGCTATTGGTTTTTTAATTACTTAAATGGTAAACTGAATGCTCCACTTTAGAAAGATTCAGTTTTTGCAGACAGAAAGGAGTCCAACTTAAGTTTGACGAACAGGATTGACTACTGGGGTTTCTGAAATTGTGTTCTAAGACTTTTCAGTAGGCTACAAATACCTCAACCACCAAAGTTATAGTAGACCAAGAGAATTTAGTTCGTTATAACTTAATCCTCCTTGCAGATTTTTACTGAATGAAAGTATGTTAGGATAGAGAGGGGAAAGAGGAGGAGGGTTTACATGCTTTAATTTATGCTCGTTGACTTCACATATTTAACTGATTCATTTTAACTTTCCTGAATGTCCATGTAGACATGCCCTTAGATATTTCAAGTGGAGAATACACCACACCCACTGGTCAATAGTTCCAATGACTATGCTGTTTGTGTATATAAATTCACATTTGAATATCAGCTTCTAGCCATCAGACCTTTGTTTTGCCTGTCTATAATATAAATCCCTCATACTATAGGATCTCTTCTCCCCGTGTAGGCCCCTACAGATTGATCAAGTAATTTTAAAAATTTCCCTTCAATATGTTAAACTGATTGCCCTCTAAGTCATTTGAGCACCGGAAAACATTTGTGGTAACTCTCTGAACTCTCCCTAATTTTTCAACATTCTTATTGAATCAAGGATACCAGAAGTGGACACGATATTTTAGTAGAGTTCTCACCAATGGTGTATATACAGAAATATAATCTCCCCACCCATATCTTTGCCAATATTCCCTGTTTATACATCACATTGGGCCTTTTGGCTTTAGCATCACACCAGGAACATACATTCATCTGGATATTTCCCATCACTACTAAGTCCTTTATATGAGTCCTCTTTCTCTAGTTCCCTGTAAGCATGGCCTACATTCTTTATTTTCCTATATAAGACCTTGCATTTAGCCCTATTAAAACACATTTGATTGCACCCACCTTATCAAGTGACCCAGATCACTAAGTGATGGATCATTAATTCCACTCAAATGTGTCATCTGCAAACTATTAGCAAATTTACATTTTTTAACCAGATCATTAGCATTAAGTGTTGGTCAAAGAACTGAATCCTGCACACTCCACTAGAAATTCATTTGATGATTCCCCATTAACAATTGTTTTGAGATCTATCAGGCAACCAGCTTAATCCATTCAATGTATGCTATACTGATTGTATGACATTACCTGCTGCAGAAATGGGAATCTGACCTTAAAATTCTAAAATATGAATGACATTAAAATTGCTTCCCCAGTTCCAAATACCACTAGAAGATTGAGTAGGAGCTACTCATTCCCAAATTCCCCAAAAAAGGGTTTTTTTGTTTGGTTTTTGCAAGTCCTGGATTCTAAGCTTCTATAATCACAATGTAAAATAAATTAGGATTTGATTTTTTAAAAAGGTGTATATTAGGTATTCCCATTAAAAATAGTAACCAAGTTGAACCACTGTGTCCCTTAATCTAGAATGATATGAAATGCAGGCTCTCAAACATGTAAATTCCTCCCGCCCATTACAGTATTTTACAGTTAACTTATTAGCTTTTATTTCACAGTGGCCACCATTTTGTAATACTAACCCAGTGGAAATAGAAGTTGATTATGAATGCTATAGGCCAAAGTTACAAATATTGTGGAAAATGAGTGTAATTTTATCAAAGCACACCACCACATTTTGAGCAGAGAACTGTATTTAGACTTATATGAATTTTAGTTTCTTTTAGTAAATTGCTTTAAAATCACAAAGATGGTAGGAGCAGCTCATTTTCATAAATCTCTCTTCTCAGTCTTGTAAAGCAGATAATTTTGCTTAGTTTTGGTATGGTGTTTATTTGGCGCTACTATGAAGGGATACAATTCCACAGAATATGCTTTCCTCTAATGCTTATTTAAAATCAGATCTGTATTCTGTTTTTGGCAGATGTCACTATATTTCCTTAGGTTTTTTTGGATGATTTTTCCATTTTATGGGGTTTATTGAATATTTGACCATGTTTTTATATGAGAGATTCCCATCAATATAAACTGGTACTTATAGCCACAGAAAAAAATCGAATTGCACCAGCCTGTCAGAAGGTATACAAAATAATGTCTCTCATGTCTTTTCGTCCTTATACAACTCACCGTACATGTATGCACACAGTGCCTGCAGCTGTACGGAAATGCCTGATGTCCTGAATAATGGCTTTGATGAAGCTGTAGCACAGGTAGTTTTGCAGAGGAATGAAATGAAAACAGGTAGTTTTGCACAGGAATGAAGCTGCATGCGTAGGTGAGAGTTAAATAGGAGACTCTGTTAATTTTTTGGTGTAGGTGCCAAAGTAGATGAGAAGCAGAAGAGATTGAAACATTACTAAAAGATAGGATGGAGCAAGCCATCTCAGAGGTAATAAATGGTGCCGTGGTAAGTAAACCAAGTCAGGATAGGTAACTTCAGGGTTAAGGCTGCAAGACCCTTTCCATTCCAAGGCTTATTCTGGAACCTTTCTGTGGAGATTCATTCATGCGCCACAAATACATTTTTAAAAGATACATGAATACATATGTTGACGTCTCTGTATTGGTATATTTGAGTAAGATAATTTAGAATTAAATAATGTGGCTATAAACGACTAGAGGTAGAGACGCTGCCACATTCTAGCGTTTCTCCCATAAATATAGGTCTATAGTTCCATACAGAACACAAGGCCTTGTAAAAAAAGTCTTGCAACATTTTAGATCATTCTGTAAAAATGTATAAAAAAGGAAAACAATCTAAACCTCTATCTAGTGATCTTTGTTCTTAAATTCACCCTGGTTCAAAGAAGTCACATCTGCTAGAGCCATGAACAATTTTTTGGCATAACAGCAGGGAAGTCTTTGGCAGATGATCTTTGCTTTTGCCTGTGAGCAGTCACATTGCCAACAGCAAGGTTCTGACATTCAGTGCACACTGAACAGTTCTATCAACCTCTTCCAGAGAACAAAACAATTTAAAATTCAAAGCAAGGCTGCTGTTAGATACTTGGAAATCATTGTGATCATAAACACCATTTAAATAATTTAGAGAATTCATGAAGCGGTGGGGGTTGATTACAGAAATCTCTTTAGCAACCATTAGGATAGCATTTTAAAAAAACAGATATTGCTCTCTCTATACTAAAGATAGAAACAGGACTTTCATTCCACAGACCAATTCTGCCATATACCTTTGCCAAACTAACCAATCTGTCTGAAATTTTGCAGACGTAATCTCATGCTAGGATAGAATATTTTATGAAACAGTTGAAGCAAGCCAGACAAGGTTTTTGCATACAGAAACTTCAGTCTTCCAAAGACGAAGGGAAATTGAAGTGATTTCTCTTCAGTTTTCTCTTGCTCAAGTGCCATGTTTCAAAGGCACATGAACGCTATTTGTCTAGAGCAGAAAAAAGGTGTCAATGCTAACTTGTAAGCAACTAAAAAAGCCCAAAAACTTACCTCTGAAGTATCTAAGGCAGGGGTGTCAAATATCCGGTCCGCCAACCTTTTTGGTCTGGCCCTTGATGGCAGTGCAGGTCACCGCAACATCTCGCGGCATTGTATTCTCTGGCAGTGTCACGCGCTGCTACCAGAGAGCACAACACCATGAGATCTCATGGCGGCGCGCGCTGCCACACGTACTCAGTCAGGAACAGCGTTCTCCAACAAACACTTCTGTTTCTGCATTACCATCCAACATCCTTTCCTGCATGTTTCATTCTCCGTCTAGTCAGTCCATATGCTCCCTTAACTTCTCAACATATTCCCTGTCTTCTCTCATTCTTGTCCTGCAGCAGCATGAAACCGTCCCTCCATCTTTTTTTGCTTTCTTCTGGGACCTAATGATAAGGTCAGCAAACATCTCCTCAATCTTCCCTCAAAGGTTTGTCAGGTGGAACTACTGATTACATACCTCTCTGCCATGTTAAGAGAACAGTGAAACCATGCAAAGTGGTTTCCAAAAACTGTATTACAGCCACCTTGCCAACAATGGTAAATTATTTCTTTCCAAATTCTCAATTTTGGCATTCTATTCCCTTGCACTCTTCTCAGCATGAGATGCACTTTTGAAGCTGGCAAGAATTTTTCAAGTTATTTCTCCTTAATGGGGTCTCTGAATTCTGGTGTAGATGTACCTTCAAATTACTCTATATAGAATTTTCAAGGAAGATTCCTAAGGGACACTAACTGCATGTACACCACTGCAGGTTTCCTTACACTGACAAATATTAACTTGAGGCATAAACCCAAGAGTCAGAGAAGGGTGCTGCTCATAAAAGAAAAGGGACAACTGGGAAGATATGCAGCAGTTTGCCAGGAAACAGCCCGAGTTAGATGGGATGGGAAAAACTATATTGATAGGGGGTCCTGGGAAGACAGCTTTGCTTTATAATGTTCATGCCAAGCTAGATTGCTAAATTTGCCAAAAATTCTCATTTATTATAATACAGGCTGATAAACGCAAAGTATGCTGCAAAATAGTGTTGATGTGTGTCTGTAATAAGTTTAACAATGCAATGTAGTGAAACAAGTGAGGTGAAAAGTTAGATGCTTTTTAACCCTTGCACCTGCAAATGACTTACACAGAGTATGATACTTAGCTCAAGTGGGTTCTGAATTATTACAGAGAATTCTTCCTTGGGTGTCTGGCTGGTGAGCCTTACCCACATGCCCAGGGTTTAACTCATTGCCATACTAAGGGCCAGGAAGGAATTTTCTCCTAGAACAAATTGGCAAAGGCTCTGGGGGCATTTCGCCTTCCCCTGTAGCAGCGCTTCTCAACCTTTTTTCCCCCCGAGTACCACTCGGGGGGGGGGAGGGGGGGGAGAGAAGGGTGAAGGGGGGGTACTTTCGGCAACAGCACAGGTTCACGGCAGGGGGGGGGGGGGGACCACGACGACGACGACTTTCGGCAGTGGCGGGTTACATGGGGGGAACAATGCCCACCGCCAAAACCCTTCCGCCATTTACCCCTTTTCGGCGGCAGGGTTTCCCGAGGGTGGGTGGGCACTTCCGGCGGCGGATTCGGCGGCGCGGTACGGCTCGCGTACCACCCAGCCTTCTGCAAAGTACCACCGCTGGTACGCGTACCACTGGTTGAGAACCGCTGCTCTGTAGCATGGGGCACGGCTCACTTGCTGGTGGATTCACTGTACCTTGAGGTCTTTAAACAATGATTTGAGGACTTCAATATCTCAGTCACAGGTTAGAGGTTTATTACAGGAGTGAGTGGGTGAGATTCTGTGGCCTGCATTGTGCAGGAGGTGAGACTAGATAATCATATTGGTCCCTTCTGACCTTAGAGTCTAAAAGTCTATATTTTAATTTTATATATGAAAATCTAAGCAGCTCAGGACAATGACCAAATTGTGGCCTTACATGAATTTTCTATTGGCATATTCAATTCTCAGATGCAAAGCATTTTTCTTTTTAAAATTTTCTGCCATGTGGCCACCATCTTATGTGGCACATTTTGGACTGTGGGTGGTGGATTAACTATTTTTGGAGACAAAGTTTCATTTAAACAGTTTAAACTTTGACTTGAGTGCCATTTTGCACATATTGTGGGGGGCAGAGAACAGATGAGCAAGTGGAGGACTAAGGGTGCTGCACACAGACCACATCAGCCCTCCACTGGGTAGGGTGACCACCTTTGCAGAAGGGGCATGGTTCCTGCATGTGTTCCATTTTTGCATTTTGAAAAGGTGGGCAGGCTCAAATGCTGTCCTGAAGTCTTTCAACCCAGGACCTGAAATGTACTTTTCAGTACTGCTCTGCCCAATTAAGGACAGGTGGTCACACTGCTGTTGTTGCATTACCAGCCAGACATAGTGGCATGCAGCAGTACTCTGAAAAATGGTTTCCAAATCCCTCTGAACAATCACTAATGGGACTGATTGAAATACAGCACTTAATGCTTACTTAATGTCCCCTCTGCAGCAGGGTCACACTGGCTCTTCAAATGGATCTCTGGTGGTGTCTCCAATTGAGACCCTAGCTGGCTGTACAGCATGCCAAAGATCGTGGCTGTCTGAAGGATTTCTCCTGGTCAGAGTCCTAAAACTACACAGGCAATCACAAAGGCATAGCTGATTCACTGCAGGCCAGGGTCAAATTGTCCAACATAAACCGGGTGCTGTGGTGGCATCTTGGACAAAAATCTGGTTCAGCTATCATAGCATGCACATTTACTGGGAGCACTACCAGAGGTGTTGGTTTTTGTCTTTGATGTTTCTGTAATTCTGTCAACTCCTTGAATCTGATGTGGAATTAGCACATCAAGTACATAAAAGATTTTAAACAAGGAGAAGGGAGAAACATTGTTCTTAACCTCTGAGGACAGGACAAGAAGCAATGGGTATAAACTGCAGCAAGGAAGGTTTAGGTTGGACATTAGGAAAAACTTCCTAACTGTCAGGGTGGTTAACCACCTAATAAATTGCCTAAGGAGGTTGTGGAATCTTCATCATTGGAGATTTTTAAGAGCAGGTTAGACAAATACCTGTCAGGGAAGATCTAGATAATACTTTTCCCTGCACTCATGGCAGGACTCTAGACTAGATGACCTCTCGAGGTCCCTTCCAGCCCTATGATTCTATCTCCTGAGTGTACTCTTTCTAAACTTGCTCCATTAGACCACTTGTAAATCTTTGTACTTATTTCAGTAATGAGTAATTACCAGAAAGTATTTTATTTTCAAGCCAAGAAATTTGTGACTTATGGGGTTCATATTATAAAGGAAGTAAGTGTCTTCAATCAATTCTCTAAATTGTGAGCTCTGGCCCTAGAACTTAAACTTCCTCTTCTGTGAAGGATTCCCAAGGGTTCCGTTCCTTAATCCTTCTTATATCCAGGTGGCTGTCCCACCACTGTCTCAAATTCAGCTTTCCAGTATTTGAAATTCTTACTTCTCTTAAGCCCATTCCCTTTTCCATTACTATTGTCAATACTTCTATCCTTCCTCTCTGATTCTCAGTGTTGGTGTTTTGCTCAAAGTATTTTACAAAGGTGGGCTAGTACCTCAGTTTTACAGAAAGGAAAACAAAGGGAAGAGTTAAATGACTTGCCCAAATTCAGAGAAACACTAGTTCTACTCACTACACCAACTTTGAGAAGGAAAAAAAGTGTAATCTCTTAAGGAATTTTCATTTTAGCTTCAACTGTACAGTGTGTATTTTTTTTTAAAAAAACCACCCCCATAGGCATATCCGCCAGCTGCAATACTCATATTGCAATAAGATATGTCATTAGTATAAGGAAGATGTTGTTCTTTCATGATCATGAAGTGAAATAATGAAATTGACTAGAATACCAATCAATCATCCTCACCATGTTCGAAGGAGAAAGTCTGAGAAGTTCCTCCAAGGCCTTGTCTACACTAGAAAAATAAGTTGATCTAACATAGGTCGACTTACAGCCATCGCAGCAGAGGTTCACACTATCCTCCCTGGGTCAGTGGAATGCATCCTCACCAGGAGCACTTCCATCCACCTAAGAGGGAAAGTGTGGGGAGCTGAGAGCCCTGTCTCAACTCCTTGCCAGGAGCCCCACAGGCTGGGGAAAGTCGCCTGGGACTTCTCCCCTCCCTATTCCCCACCGGGGCTGGGCAGTCATACCTAAACCAAAAAATTAACAAGGCTGCCCCAGCTCCCAGGAGGGAGCAGGTAGAGAAGTGGCCCAGGCTCCCAGGTGGGAGCAGGAGAAGTGGCCTGGCATCTCCCTCGGCTCCCAGGCAGGAACAGGGACCAGCTGCTCAGCTTTCAGTGGTGACAGCCTCACAGCCAATGTAAGGGACGTAGTGTCTTAAGCCGACATAAGCCCTACACCTTCCACTGAGGTGGTTTTTATTATGTCAGCATAACATGCGAGTTACATTGATGGGAGGACATTTTAGTTTGTACATCTTCACTGTTTAGTTGACAAAAAACTCTAGTGTTGACCAGCCCTAAAAAAAATATCAAGAAATTATTAGAGCGAGCATTTTTCACTATTTGCATTGCAGTGATACCTAGAGGGCCCCAATCAGGACTGGGCCTTGTTGTGCTACCCACTCTACAGCCTTAAAACATGAAAGCTCATCCCTTTTAAAAAAAAAGGTGTGGAGTCCTAATGCTGCCTACTCCAAGGATTAGGTTGACTTAACAACATTGCTCAGGTGTGTGGATTTTTCACTCCCCTTCAGCGATGTAGCTGTGTCAACCTAACTTTTTATTGGAGGCCTGGTTAAGATATGTAATGGGGAAAACAGGAACAGACAATTGACAGTGCTCCAAATTGGTTGTTACATGCTGAAAGAGTAGCACTACTTATCTCGGTATACAATTATGCTAAAGTTAAATGATCCTATAGAAAATCCATTAGCATATTGTGGAAAAAGGTTTTAGGCAAGATTCAGATTTCAGCAAAATGCTTTCCTCTCAGCTACATTAAATTGGCATTACAAAATACATCAATAAGAAGTTTGACCTCTCTAGAATAACCCTTCCAAAAATATACATGGCCTTAAATCTGAATCCTAATGCTATTGGGCCTCCTTTAAATGTACATTGTAAGTCAACATAAGCCACCTTTACATGTGAATCTGAATTGAGAGTTTCATATACACCTACAGTAGTAACTTTAGTTACACTCTAACCTTGATTTTCTCTGTTACTTTAGAAAACATTTCTATTGGCTAGGAAGGCAAGAAAAGGTTTCATCAATTTGGAACTAAAATTGCATCTAAATTGCTTCAGATGTGGTTCAGGTAATTAAATAGGAATGCCTTACAGAGATATATGTAAGAAAATAAATTGGTCATTTTTTAAAATCCTGCTGTATGACACTGACTAGCCAGAGACAGATAAAGGAAAAGAAGGGTCTTTCACAGGGCAACACTCTGATGAGAAGCCCATCCTCAATGTAACATTCATCTGCTAAAGAGTGTTGCAGTTTCTATCAGGGTGAAATATTTGTATCTTGCTTGGGAGCACTGTCTTTTCATCCACAACTGGCAAATAGGGGTGATAAATTTACCTAGCCACACCCAAACCCCAATCCTTTTAACTGCTGGAAGAGGAAGAGAACCTCTCTCCTCTTGCCTTCAGAGTCACCTCACAACTACAATGGGGGAAGAACATCTCCTCCATAGCCTTTATTTTAGAGTGTAACATATCACCATTGCCTGATTCTTCTACTGTTCAATGCTTTCCTAAACAGCAGTATGCAATGACCATGCTTCTTGACTGACCAGTCTTGCTAAATGCGCACTATTTAAAAGAGTGCTCTACCAGAAATTCTGAATAGTCAATTTAATATTTAAATTCAGAGTCCCTTTAAACCCAATCTTTCCATTACCATTTGGGTAGAAGTTCAGCTCCTTTATGACATCTGTTCTATAGTCAGTCACAATACAGAGGTGACTGCATTTCCTGAAAGTACACTAATAGAAGGGGAGAGACTTTGGAGTTAAGAAAAAAAACCAAAAGCCAATTGCAAAAATCAAAGCAACACTAGTTACAGTGAAAGTGTCTTTATTTTGCTGCTGCAAGATGCTTTACCAAAGCAGGGGTTTCAAAACATCACGCTAAATTTGCCCTCAGTCATACAAATGCTACTATAATGAAGTAAATGAAATTGTACAAGTGAAAACGAGGATATAATTTGGTCCCTCTTTAAATCACTAATCTATTTTGTACTAGCCAGATTTTTAAAAAAAAAACAACTGAATTTCACATACATTCCCTGTTCCTGTAGGAACCAATTTCTTTGACTTGCATACATTGGAGTTCTGTTCCCACACTGACCTTTAATCAGTTAACATTTAGAACAGTTTCAGATCTCATTATGGATATGCCATACTTCCCAGTAAAACTCACTGTGTTGCAATGGCCATCTTTAATGTCATGAACAGGAATAAACGGATCATCAAAACCCCACAACAAAGGAAAAAGCAACAAATTCAACATCCCTATACACTAGACACCTAAACAAGCACGCAGAACAAACATGTTTCTATGCTAAAGCTATTATTGTATTACCAATTTTTAAGAGCCAAAAGAGCTGCAGCCTGTTACTGCTGACAGACCTGAGAGAATTCTAATTGACAAGCCAATGACTATCTCTGAGAAATGCCCAAAGAAATTGAACTTGATCAAAATAGTTAGCAGTTTATGTCAATTACATGAAACATGGGGGACAGTCTACAGTTATCTCCCTCAAAATAAACTAAATAGTTTAAGTAGTTTCTCCTATAGTCGTCTTATTTAGTGTTGTGACCTATTTAGAGCTCACAAGCTAAACAGGGTCTGGCCAAGTGAGTACCTGAGTGGGACAACTTCAAGACCTAGAGGAAGGGGTTCACTAGATGACATTTCCTTTGAAGTTGGCACTAAACCAGTGACCATCTTGGCCTCTGGGGCATGGTGACACTAGGAGGATCAGTCAATTAAGGACTAGTAGAGGTCCTGAGTACTTGAGATCATTTATAATTCAAGACAACGTTTATAAGAGAAAGAATATTAACTCATATCCTGTCCAATTTCTAGTTAAGGTAACTGCATTACCCCCATAAAATTCCTCCTTTGGTTTCAAAATATTACTATAGGCTAACAGTCTTGATTTCCTGTATAGTGTTGTGCATTACTATTGAAATGGTATTTTACTCCAGAGACAGCTGAATGATTGCATGCAGTTAGTTAAATTGGTAAGCACTTGGGATCTTTAAGAATTAAAGTCACTCTACAAATGGAAGGTTATTAAGTCTGTTTACCAGAACCCACATTCTTTTTGGCTTTTCAAGTAGTTATATATTGATAAGCATGGTCTTGTGACAAGTTATAGACCACTTCCCATACACAAAATATGCCAAAAACAGCAATACTTTGTCATCTTTTTTCTTAAATGGGAAATTGTATATAAGAGCAACTATCAGTAAGGTCCCATCTACACTTGAATTGGAACCTTGCTGTTTTTAGAATATTGTTCTTGCTAGCAGGATGCTAACATGGGCTCCATGGCAAGTACCAACAGGTGTAAAAGGCTTAACTGTTTTATAAAACTACACGTGACAGGATGGAAGACGGAGCTCTCAGTGCCTAATGAAAAGGGGGCAGAAGGAAGTGTTGAATCTTTAGACATCTTTTATCCTGTTGAACAGTTACTTGTGTTCAACAGGTGTTAATTAGAAAAGCCCACATCTAGAGTTTGAAAAAAATAATTTCTCATCCCTAATGGGATCAACTTGCATGATCACTGATGCAATATTCCTACAGTTCTCCAATCTGAAAAGTCTTTCAGGGTAGATAGAGTAGAAAGGACCTGAATTCTTAATGTAAATAATAAGACCTTTAATTCTCCAATACATAACAAAGAAGCAAAAAACTACGCAAAAAATAATCTCTTTAGAAGGCTCTAAAGCCCTTTTTTGACCTAAGGAAAGTGGATCTCTGCACCAACTCCCCAAAGGTTCTTCTGTCCATCTTCTCCCCTGCCCACCATTAACTGTTTGTACATGTCTCCTATTCCTTATCTTTATACTCTAGTTCTTTTGATCTGCTGCAGCAGCTGTGTTTTCAGCAGAAACAGAGTAGGGTTTCCAAGCCAGTACTTTTCCTCAAACTGCCTGAAATCACTCTCACTAGCCATAGCCAAGGCAAAGGCAGTCAGAAGACTTTCTCCTCCCCACCAAAATTGATGTTGCCTTAAGTAATTGACAGACAGGCTTTGAAACCCTGGACTCTAACATAGGCACCAGACCACATCAGCTAAAAAGTTCTACATGAACTGAAAAATACGGACGATAAACTGATATTCTTCTCAAACAAAAGAACCATGAAAAATATTTATGCAATAAGAAAGAAACTGCTTGTATTACACATGCTATTCACACGTATTCACAGCTGAATTTATTACAAAAAATGAAAGGCAGGTATTGTTTTATGACCAGTACTACCTCCTGATAAGTTACAAGAAAAAAGATGTACTGGAAATTCTATTCTGAAAGGTAAGCCAAAATTGTTAGAGCAAGTTTCTCTAGCTGAATCAAAGTTAGACAATTCACAGCTACATTATGTAAATACAAATATACAGCACTCACACAGGCAGATTTAGCTCAATGTAGAAATGAGAAAAACTTATTTTAAATCCTTTAATGTAACAACCTAGTCATTGTAAATAAAATTACATTTCTTTGTTGTGGTTTAGTATCTCTTGTACTTCGTTTCTTTGAATATTCAAACTATCAAATTTAGCCAGCAAAGTAGCAGAGATGAGCCAGGAACTATCAAAATACATACTCACAAGTTTTATATATCAAGTTTTGTTTACCTAAAAGGCCTACGTCAAATTTTTGAATGGTTAGATAGATCACTGGATACAGGAAGAGAATACACAAATTTAAACTAACTGTCAGGAACTTATGGGTTTAGAAACTGCCTGATTATTGCAGAAACATACACAGTATTCTTTCCAATGATACTTGGTTCAGATTTAGTTGAGGAAAAGGATGGTGACATTATGTTCTGCTCTTTCAGAGGGTGGATAATTTAACAAATCTTCCCCCTCCAATTAATAAGATCATTTGGTCTAAACTGAGAGTTTGACGATCTTTTACTCATGTCAGGCAATGCCTTTGCAGGCGTGTCAAATTTAAAAACTCTTTCAACTATCTCAACATGCCAGAAGGCAAAAGTGTGAAAAGTCTTGAGAATTATTGTGATCAAAATATGCTGTGGAGGAATTATAAATGCGTCAGAATATCATGCCTCTGCATTACTGAATTTTGTACTTGTTCCTTATGGAATCTACCTTTGTTGGTTATGAGTCTCAAAAAACACAGACAAAATTATCAAATCGGATGGCAGAATCTATATAGCAAATCTATGACCAAGGTTAGGGTGGGACAAGGAGCTGAACTCAAGTCTTCAAGTCAAATCACTCAATAACCAAAGTTGTAATCCATGAAAGAAAGAAAACCACCAGATAGGATAGAGCCTAATTTCAAAAGACCGATCAGCATACAGACAACTGAATACGTCATAAGGGAAACAGCTTCTATTTACAAAAATTTCCCCTGCACAAGACTTAAGAAATTTGTTTTGTGAGAGACCAAGACATTCCTCCTCCCCAACGCAGAATAACTTGACAAGGAGAGAATACTTAGGAGTCAACTACATTTTGTGCAAAAAGGTGCTTTTTCCTTTTAGATATTCCATTTTCCATTCCAATGTTTATTTTTTCTGCCTTTTAACATCACCAGGTCCTCACCACCCAAAGAATCTAAGAATCATAACCAAACACTGCATAAATTAGGAACCAAGATCTTTATATATACACATGAAGATTTGTGTTGCCTTACACCATTTACTTAGTGAGAATATTTAACAAAGTTACTAGACAATGTTTATAAGTACATGACAGATTTCCAAGCATCCTTTGATGTGAATTGGACAGCAAACTCCTGGCAATGAGTTTAAATGGCAATGTCAAAATGAAATACAACTTAGTAATATTTATTAAGACAGCAAGATGAGAGCTGCAGCCAGAAACAAGTGCTCTCCCTCTACATCTTATTAGGTACAAAATAGTGTGAGAGAGATATACACACCTTAGAAGTTAAGTTGACAAATTCACACCCAAATGCAGAAGTTAAGCTGACTGAACTCCTGGTGCAAATGCGGCTATGTTGATGAAAGAATTCTTCTGTCAACCTAGCTGTCACTGCTTGGGGAGTGGATTACCTACATCGATAGAAAAACCCTTTCCATTGCTGCAGAAAGTATCTAAACTATGGTGCTACAGTGCTGTAGCTATGCCATTGTACAAGCTGTGCCTCTGATCCTGCTAGCTGAGCCACATGGGTGGAAGCCAGCACCTGTGAAGAGACTCAGGGCTTGTCTACACTTACCTCGGAGATTCGGCAGCAGTCAACCGGAGTTACGCAAGCTATGCAAAAAACTTGCGTAACTCCCGTCGACTTCTCTGCTTCTGTTCTGCGTGCCATCTTCACTGCACTGCGCCAATGGGAACCACATTCCTGTTGACGCAGCGCTATGTCACTTGAGAAGGTGGACTTATGTTGATTTCTGGATCGACTGAGCGGGTCTTCACTGACCGCTCAGTCGATCCAGAGAAGTTGATCTGACAGTGGTGACTTTGCTGCCGTCAGCGTAGACATAGCCTCTCTGGGAGTCTGCACAGGAGCAACGGTTTATGAGAATGGATCAGGGTCTAAGCCAAGAAAAGAAGTTTTACTTCAGTGCAGCTGGGGAAACACTACAGAGCCTGCGTTTCTGGCTGGGACACTGATTTTCCAGTCTGGATACATGTAATCAGGCAGATGATATGGCTGCTTTGTTGCTTCATATTTATATTCATAAGAAATTTTAGTTTAGTAATTTTACACAGAATCCTGGGAAAATAGAAGCTATTATATTCCACTGCAATTTAATGACGGATTACAAATCCTAGGATAGAACTTAAGCTGAATCACAAGTATTGACACAGTTAAAGCGCTAAACAAACAAACATCTTAATTGGAAGGAATATGCCTGAAGTTTCAATTTAAGGAAGGTAAATGGGTGTAGAAAAATCAGTAAAAACTTAAGATAAGTTTGCACTTAAAATGCTACAGTGGCACACCTGCAGCTGTGCTGCAGTAGCGTTTTAGTGAAGACACAACAGAGATGGGAGTGGGTTCTCCTGTTGCTGTCTTTCATCCACCTCAGGAAGGCAGTATCTAGCACTGTCTACACAGGGGTTAGGTTGGCATAGTTGTGTGTCTCAGGCTTGCGGATTTTTCACATCCCTGAAAGAGGTAGGTATGTCCATGTAAGTTTCAGTCTAGAGCAGACCTTATTTTATTAAAGGTACAATTACTGAAGTGTTTAGTGTAATATAATGAGAGAGTTCACTGGGAAATTGATTTTATATAGCAAGTTTACCATAAATAAATACTGTGCATAAAAGAGGTCTAGTATTATTCCCAAAATATTCTAGAAACTTTAAAAATTTCAGGAAAGAAAAGGGAAAACAGCATTAATTTTAGTGTGCCAACTTAAATTTAGCACTGGCATCAGCTGTGTGATATTTCCATCTTTCCGCTGGAGTTACGATTTCATAACTTTCCTTTTCTATGGGTTTAAGTATTGTGGATCTCAAACTCATGAGTAGAGGACAGCTCAGAGCTCAGACTTGTAAAATAGCATGCCAATTATACGAGTGGAGATCTCTACGGTAATTTCAGTTTAATGAGAGGACTCCGCAGAATTTCTTTAAAAAAAAAAAATCTCCTTTCTAGAAAACAGCAGGAAGTGACCCAATTTTATAGTATGGCTGCAGAAGTTCTGGTTGCCTATAGCTACCAAAACTCAGCAGGCAGCTTTATTCTTCTGCAAATAAAGGTATTTCACAAGAAAAAGAGACTGCTGTCTTACAACTTCTCACTGCATATTTGTTAAGGTGCCTTCACAGATCTGAAGTTCTACAGCTAAGGATATGTATTAGAATATCCTAGTTCCTAGATGCATTGGAGCTGTGAGTTAAAGTCTTTAACCATTTAGGGACAAAACAATTCTAAAAAGATAAATGTAATATTATGCATAGTACTGTAGATGAATTTCACATTCACTTAACTTATTCTGTAGATTCCATTCCAAAAGAACAAAAACTAAAACAGGCAAGGATAACTTGGGAAGAGACTGAGGAAGAGCTAGAAGGAAAGGAAGTGATTCTGCAGTCATTGGAGACACTATTGCATTAGTATTGGTGGTTACAAAAATATAACTATTGTTTTGACTCACTGAGTTAGATTATAAAGATATCATTGCTGGAAAATGTTATCCAACATCTTACTAGCCTAAGGACTAACTCTAGCTAGCAAGAAATAAAAACACCATGCTATCAGAGCTGCTACCCTCCCCCCATACCCCAAGTCATGAACCCTTGCAATTTAAAGAAGTGAGATAGTACAGCAGCTATTTTTTATAATGCTACTTGATAAGGCTGGTCAAATAGCAGAAAAGTGCTGGCTGAATATATTTGACAAATTCCACTAATATTAAATATATTTGCTGATTAACCTTAGCTGGTTTGGGAGATGCACAAAGCAGTGAGTAAATTTCATAAATATCCATAAAATGTTTTTGAAGTATTTGACCAAACTTTATACAAGTTTCCTTTGCAACTCTCTCTTTCGGTCTTCAGTCCACTTTTCCCAGTAAGATCTTATCTTTTCCCAGAGTTCTTCACTGAGTTTCCTCACTCCATGCTCCCTCTTCCAGGTATCTCCACCTTTATATTTTCTCTTTTCTATTCTGCCCAACAAACTTTTCTATATTCTTCTTCTAACTTGTCCCTTCAATAGTTTCCTTCCTCCTTGTCACTGGACCCAAACAAAGGCTTGGAAGTTTCAGCACAATTCTAATCAAGTACTAAATACAGACTATGGAAGACAGGAAGTTGCTACTGCTAAAAATGCAGTCAAAGCAGTTCCAAAGCTGCACATATTCTTATCAGGAACCTGTTCAGTGGCACCAGCCTTTATGTTTCCTGACCTACATGGATAAATAGATTTTTTTTTAAAACTGATTTAAATCGGTTTTTAATAAATTTTTCTTTAAAATAAAGCTATAAACTTGAAATTATGACAATTTATGTTGAAGCATAAATTTACTATAATTTATTAAACTAATTTAAATTACATAATATTCAAGCAGAACATGTTTGTGCTGAGGTTTTAAAGAAAGTCAAACCGCTGAACTGGTGGGACGTCATTAACCAACAAACCATGTGAAATCAAGGATTTGCTGAAGTGATGAACCAGCTTTTGGACAGCAGTAGCCGCCTCTCGTGGTATATAGGAAAATATTTTCTTCATTTTTTTATTCAACTGGTTCAGTTCAATTACTTTCATTCAAAGCTGGGAAACCAATTGGGAGTTGGAAAAGGAAGAGATTTCCTGCTTTTATCTATGAATAAAATTAAGGTGCAAAGATGAGCTCTACGTGTTCTAAAATCTTGAAGGTCATAGGGACCAGGAAAAAAAAACCAAACAGTTATTTACCTTCTGTAAGACCCACCCGCCTACCCCTCTTGTCAGAGCTGATCGGCAAGAAGGAACTGGAGAGGCAGCTTGTTGGTGGGCCCCTATATACACAACGCATGGGCAACACTGACCTGACAGGTACCGCTGGGGGGGAACCTTCCGACAACTGTGCATGCGGCATGCGTGCACCTGCTTGGAATGGACATAAGCAACACATCTTGAAGAACACAGTTACAGAAGGTAAGTAACCATTTTCTTTGAGTGCTTGCTCATGTCGATTCCAAGCAGGTGATTTCCAAGCAGACCAACGGAGGTGGTGTCAGAGCTCACGAGATTGCCGACTGGAGCACTACTCTACCAAATGCTGCATTGTCCCTGGCATGCTGGGTAATGGCATATTATGAAATAAATGTGCGTTTAGAGGACCAGGTTGTGGCCCTCCAGATCTCGTGTGGGGATGTGGGCCAGGAACGCCAATGATGAAGCCTGAGCTCTTGTGGAGTGCACTGTGAGAACTGGGGCTGACACCTTGGCTAGCTCATAACATGTCCTTATACATGAGGTAATCCAGGATGAAATCCTCTGAGAGGATGCTGGAAGTCCTTTCATCCTTTGAATCAGCTCTTCATTGCTGTAGCAGAATTTACGAAAGGTTTGAGTTTTCTCTATGTAAAAAGCAAGCACCTATCCAACATCCAAGGAGTGGAGACTACGTTCCCTGCTGTTGGCATGCGGCTTTGGAAAGAATACTGGCAAAAAAATCTCCTGCTGAGTGTGAAATCAAGAGATCACTTTGACAAGGAAATCCGGGTGCGGGGGGCAGCTGCACCTTGTCCTTATGGAATACTGTATATGGGAGCTCTGAGATCAACGCCTGAGTTCAGACACTCTCCTTGCTGAGGCGATAGCGACGAGGAAGGCTACCTTCCATGAGAAGTACAACAGAGAACACGAAGCTAGGGACCTCAAAGGAGGGGCCCATCAACTTATTGAGCACCAGGTTAAGGTCCCCATGCCAGAACTGGACGACGTACTGGAGGGTAAAGTCTTTCTAAGCCTTTAAGGAAACAGGACACCATAGGGTTGGCAAATATTGAACGGCCCCTTTCTCCTGGGTGGAAGGCAGAGATAGCCACCAAGTGCACCTTTACAGATGCAACTGCCAAACCTGACTGCTTTAGGTGCAGCAGGTAGTCTAGTACAAGAGGCAGCGATGCCTGCACTGGAGGACTGCCCTTTTGTAGCAACCATACCAAGAACCTCTTCCATTTAGCCAAGTACGCTGCTCTGGTGAATGGCTTCCTACTGCCAAGGAAAACCTCCTGCATCTGCTCTGAGCACTCTGCCTCCCTCGGGTTCAACCACGCAGCTTCCATGCCGTGAGATGAAGCTACTCTAGGCTGGTGTGACTCAGCCGACCACGGTTCTGCCTGCTCAGGTCCGGAACCAGCAGAGTGATCGGGGTGTCTACGGAGAGCTGCAGCAGCGTTGTGTACCAGTGTTGCCTTGGCATACCCCGGCATCCAGGGTAGGGGAGTCCCAGAAATGGGGAGACCCCTTACTGTTACTTAACACTTATCTATAGCTATATAACTACAACAACAGACTAACTTTCTAACTATTTACAGGAACTGCTAAGGACAATGGGGAAAACTTGCAGAAGCAAGAAGACCAAAGCTCCAACGACTGTCACGGGTGGTAAGAAAGAACTGGAGAGGCAGCGGGTCAGCAGGCCCCTCTATACAGCGCCATGGAGGCACCAATCCAGGGGGCACCTGCACTGACCCAATGGGTACCGCTGGGGGTGGGAAACTTTCTGATGAATGTGCATGTGGCGCACACACACCTGCTTGGAATTGACATGAGCAAGCACTCGAAGAAGAACAATCAATTCAATTCACTAACTACAGATCATACTTCAATTATTTTTAAATGCAAAATGTATTGCTACTTACGTAAGGAAAAAAGTATTCAGCATATTTAAGGTAGCTTTATTTAATTATATTATTTGCTTGTTTGTGCATTAATAGGACTTAAATTTCCTTACAAATGCAGCTTGACACATTAAAAAAATAAATTTATCCAAGTAAAAATTAAGAATCTGACTACGTGTATGTTAGGCTACAATTGCTTAAATAAATGTGTAGTGATAATGTATCATCCTGGTTTTCAAAAAGCAGTACCAATTTATACCAACCAATGTTTATCAACCTTTCTTTAGGGAAATATCTAAAAAATACAAAATGCAAAAGAAAATTAAAACAGACTATTTAAACCAAGGTCTTCTGTTTGCTGATTTATATCATGATTAAAATCCACCCTGCACCTGGTTAGGTTTCTAATTTACTTAAAGCCCTGTCATGTCTTGAGACTAGTTCTCCAAAAATTTAACCACATTGATGTTTTCCACCCCGTTGGTTCAGGAATATTTTAGCATTCTTTGCAAACCATTTGAGTTAGAACATAATGTCCTGTGCTATTTGAAAGTTTTGATTCCAAGCTTCTTCCTCTAAATTTCTTGAGGGAGAAATTGACATGTCAAACTCCACATGGGGAAAGAGAAAGCTATATAATAAGTTACTGAAGTCCAACATCTCAACCAGTTAATGAAGTTCCAGTTTTCAAATGGTGTAAGTTATTTCTAGCCCAAATAGTTCATGAAATATTTCAACTATAAAAATAAAACTCTTTGCTGGTACCTCAGTCCAGTTGTGCTTTTTTGGCATAAGTTCAGGATTCAAAAAAGAACCAGACTACAGAAACAATATTTTGTTCCTCTTGCAATAGATATTTATGTACACTGGACAAAAAACTCCTACGAGCAACAAAGAAATGGTGTTAATGTAATACAAAATGTGTCAAGTCAGCTTCAAGAAAACAAAATTAAATGAGCTATCCTGGAGATTTTCAAACTGATCCGTGGCAGAATTACTGATGAGCCACGGACAGCTGGTTGGTCATGTAATGATGGCTCCTTATTTATAACTACTAAATCATTAAAAAACCTAATATGATTTTACTACTTTTCCACAGAAATACTGATGTAATTACAAAACAGATGCTATATTATGACGAAAATAGGGGTCCATGAGACAAACCAGTATAATAAGTGGTGTGTATTAGAAAAGTAACAATTTGGTTGAACACAGCTACTATGTGAAGAGTACAATATGTTTGATTGCCCAAGTTAATACCATTCACTTGAAAAAGGTTAATTACTTTTCCTTTAAAAATTATTTATGAAAAACATCCCATTTCAAACCATTTTTAATACTAGTTTGTTTACACTGTATCAAAGTTTTAGGCAAGCAGTGGTCAGTGCAGGGTGGGATAACTGATTTTTTTTAAATCAGATTTTATTTAAATCAATTTAATTAAATAGACTTTATTTTTTAAAAATAAAGTTATTTAAAATTAAATATGAAATGATGACAACCTATGTTTAGCCCTAAATTTACTATAATTTGAGAACCTTTTAAATTAAAAAACAATATTTAACAGTGCATGTTTGCTGCTGAAGTCTTAAAGTTACTGTTCACTACTTAAAAATAATGCTTCTATCATTTAATAAATCAGATTTAAATGTAAAATATTTGGATAAACATACTTTTTCTTATGTTTCCAACACATTTGACAGTTATTTAACTAAAATGCTTTTTGTGAATTTTTAACTGAGTTTGACTATCCAATTATAGCTTTACATAAATCACACAAAGTAAGTAATCTGTTAAATAAATACATCATTCACCATTTCTAACAAAGTAAAAAATCTGAATAAATGTAAATTAAGTTATATAATTGCTTAAATATATAAATAGTGTATCCCCCTGGTTAGCAAAAAAGTACCAGATTTAGTGGAAAGGCTATCTCTGGTTGCAAATCAACATGTTTTAATGGTTACCAACAAGTAAGAATCAACCTTTCTTTAGGAAAATAATTAGAAAGTATTAATGCAAAACATGATTAAAATAAATGTAAATCAAGGTTTACTGCTTGTTGAGTTATCCAGAAAAAGCACCTAACAGTGGTAGAACATCTTCGCCGCACAGGAATACAATGGAAACTGCATAGAAGCAAATGCCCAAATTAGTTCAGCTACTCACAAGTTTATATTACTTTATTACCTTAAGGTTAGTCTTTCCCCTTGATTTCTGGACTTTCCTTATTTATTTTTTCTACTTTTAGTGCCACGCTTCCTTGTCCATAGGGTTCTCTATTTGTTGCTTTCTTTCTTCAATTCCTCTAGATGTCACTCATTTGCCCTGCCTACCTCTCTACTTTGATTCTCCCTTCTGATTCTTGTATCCAATATATGAAAGAGTTCTTAAGCACATCTGATGAACACTATACTTCGTTAAAGTAGTAATAATGGTTGTGTGAAATGTCACACCTCTGCTGAGATTGGCACCAACATGTATTGAAGTTACAAAATGAGCATCAAGAGGGCCTCTTTTCCTAGCATTACTCCCTCTCTTCCATATCACCATAGCTATTTATCGGATAAGTGGATTTAGTAATTTATCGGATATAGCTAAAAATAGGATTTCATTTCTTTCCAAATAAGTATGCAGGATAATCATGTCTACCCTATCTTGAACACACTGATAAACACAAATACTTTCAAGAGTAGTTACAACATTTTAGATAGGCGCTAAGGGTATCTTACTTCTAACAAACTTCCCAGATAAACATCTTCCTAGCAAAAAGCCATATAAATACAGATCTTTAAAAAGATATCAACACGTTGTCTAACCAGGATATATGCAAAGCCTGTGTAGCAGAGCTGGTTTACTGTTAGAAGCAAACTGTTTTGCTGTTCTGGGTTTTAGACTGGTAGGTTTTCATCTTCTCTAATTGTATAGTGGTATAAGATACATTGTAATTACTCTAAACAACTATGCTTATACAGACACTGTACAACTTTCTATTACATGTACTTCTAAAATTAGTTTCTTCTAGTAAGTTACAATTTAAGCCTTAAGGATCCCTTTTTAAGAAGTGTGCTTATTAACCGTTGCAAAATGCCCTCCTGGAGCCAACTCTCCTCAATCATCTTAACATTTGATTTTAATTACTTCTGAGGGCTTATGTCTGATGACAGAGTTAAGGATAAAAACTGCGTAGACACCATCCTTAATTCACACCACAGTGCAATAGCACATATGGTACACAGGATCACATGCTCAGATCTTTGTAGTAAATAGAGAATGGTGACAATTTAAGACTGGATTATCGGACCAGATTTTAGCCTTAACTCTGAATTTCTTTGCTTTTGTGGGTTTACCACATGCACAGCTATTTTTAGTAACTTTATTAAAGAAACAACTGCTGACACTGAGTTAGTTTTACATACAGTGAGCAGTAAAAGAGGGAATTGGAGAAATCTAAATTCAATTGCATAAAAGTTATGCATTACAGAAGCATAACCTCAAGAATGATACTCATGATTTATTTTCAACCAATTCACCACACTTGGTTTATCTTTAATCAAATGAATCAGTTAATCAAATAATGAAGGAAAATTTAATAATGGATGTAATATATGCTTGGTAAGAAATAAATTAAATTTTTAATTCTTTTCAAACGTATTGATTTATTGGCTGTCATCACAAAGAACACAACAGATGTTTTTATTTAGCTTCAGCTAATTAGAACATTTCTGTACCCTGGGGAGAGACGAAAGAGAGAGAAACATCCTTGAAATAATTCTGTTTCAATCCAAAAGTTTTGCAGTCTGGGACATTCCCAAGTCACTAGTCCCTTTATCAGTGTCCTGGAGCATTTTGCATTTGTTATTTTGAGACTGCCATGTGGCAATAGTTTTCCATTTGTATTTTACCCATTTGCAAGAGGCAGGAGGAGAAGAGATGAGAAAATATAGTAAGCATCTCTGTGTACACTAGTTTCCTTTAGTTGATTCTCAGTTACATTAAGTTAGCTAACATTTGTATGTGCTGGCCTGGACACCCCACAAGTCATGGGAGCAGGATACAAGTTGCACTTCTTAGGCTGAGTTCTGCATTTGCTAACTTGTGTTAATTGGCAAAGCTTTATATTCAGTGGTTAGCATTTTTTTTCAAGCTGTATTTCTTTCAATAGTGTGTTATACTATGTGAATTGTCCTTGGGACTTTCAAAATGATGCATAATTGCCAAATTTTAAGTGTCAATAGAAAAACTTCATAATTCAGAGCTGTGAGCAAGGAAAGGGAAGACAGGTTATTTACATGCTAAAACAATTTACAGAAAAGTCAAATACAATGGAAATTCTTAACTCTTTAGGTAAATATTACTGGTGGTTAGGTCAGTATAACTATGCTCAGAAGTGTGGATTTTCCACATCCCTGAGCAATATAGTTATGCTGACATACGTTGGTAATGTAGTCCAAACTGTAGAAGCTCAACAACGAAGTCCCCTTAAAAACAAAGTTTCATTACAGTGCATCACTAGTGTATATTTTCCCCCTCCCTCCAGCTCACCAAGAAAAAGGCGAGGGGACATTATTTAAAAAAAACTCAAGTGACAGTCTCAGTGAAGATTTTAAAAAGTGAACTGAATTTACAGTTCTTCAAATCCTTATTTGTAGAATCTGAACCATAACGGACAATGAAAACTTGACTTTCATATCTGCTGTTTATACTTCAGGATAATACTTAAAGTGGTCAAGGGGCATTGGGAGTAGGCTGCTTAATGTCTTCTGGAAAAAACTCCACAGCTCTGAACATCAAATACAAACTGCTGAATCAGAAATATATTAACAAAGATGCAGACATGAGTAACAGGAAATCTGCTGCAACCTTCTGGTTCAGTTATGTAAAACTAGTAGATGGGTGAGAAAGTACTGACTTTCAAATCCATTTCAAGATGTCAATTCTCAGAATACATAATCCTGTGCTGAAGGGTGTGATCAGTTCTAACAGCAACTCAGAATGGGCAAAACCTGTAAATATAAGGTTGGATAATAGTTCAGTTCTTTTAAATGTATTACGCATATCCTCTCCACGTCTCCGAGATTTACGGGTGAAAGAAGCTGACCAACAAAACCACTAAAAGGAAGCTGCACCAGAGAATCCCTTAAATCTGGAGAAGACCCCAGAACATTCCTGTGATCACTCTATTCATAATAGGATTATAGACTGTTCTGAGAACTTAAGAGTCTGGTCGGATATCCAGAACCAGTGAGATCCTAGTGCTAACACCCACTGAATAACGATAAATTTGACTGGGAGAGAAAAAAAAAAAAGTCAGTCCCTGCATGCAGGTTGGCTAAGCTTAGCAGAGCATCAAACTATTTTGCTATCCCAGGCCTGTTGAAGACAGTTGAAGGTTTTAATCATTAATGTCTTATATCTGTATTAAGTTTCTGAAGATTAGAACAAGCCAAGTCTACTACACATTTTTCTAATAAACTTGGTGGCGAACGATGTGTATCATTACAACAAAGCCACTTGACCTGAAAACTGCTTGCTTGACCTGAACACTTGGCTAGTTTGGTGGAAGTTACCAGTAATACTGAGTCCAAACCAAGGCCCTTCTCATTTCAGGTAGTTTTTGGTTGGGTCTTACAAACTCCACTCATCTCTCTAAGATGGCTAAGTGTCTGTATTGCAGCAAAGATACTTAGAGCACTGGTTCATTTGACACTACCACTTGAAAGTGGTACTTGGTAGTGTCTTAACCAGCTTTCCTGTCTTTTTCTATAAGCATGCCTATGTTTTCAAAATAGAAACTTTTGAAGAAATACCTTGGTGTTGGAAGTTTGTGATGTCAGGAGTAGAAAAAGGGCCTGAACTTCACTGCCAGTACATAAAAATGTTAAAACATTCCTGTCTACCCATATATTCATTTAATAATTGGAGACTGCAACTATTTTTAAACAGCATTTCAATTCACAATTAGATAGTGGTGATCTGGGAACGCTTCAGATTCTTTTCAAATAAGTAGGTTGTCACCTGACATGAATGTCACCCTGCTCTATGTGCACATGAAAGTAAAAACCACAAGTCTGCAAGTGTGCTTGCTATGACAGTCACATGCTCTTAAAATGACTTACTGCCCTTTCCATGTTTTACTTATTTAATTCTATTCCATAATTGTCTCATTTCTCTTTCTGAAAAGCTCTGATGGTTTAATAAATTCCCCCAGCTCCTATATTTTTTTCCCCACTCTTGAAGAAAGGTTTGCCCTTTGAAATCTGCAGTGTTACTGTAGCTGTGTTGGTCCCATCATGTTAGAGAAATAAGATAGGTGAGGTAACATCTTTTACTGGATCAACTGCTGTTGCTGAAAGACAAGCTTTTCATCTACACCTGGGAAGGTATCTTTTCCAAACCTGAAGACTTCCTCTGTGTGGCATGAAAGCTTGTCTTTCATCACCAGAAGTTGGTCCAATATTAAATATTCCTTCACCCACCATGTCTCACTAATATCCTTGCGAAGAACATTCGGTCATGTGTTTCACAGCACAATTTTATCAAAATCACAAGAGATGGATAGTTAGGGTCAAATCCTTAATGATGTAAACTGGAATAACTTTTGGCTATGGAATAACTATTGACTCCTTTGAAGCTATGCTGACATGAAGCAAGGGAATATGGATCATAAAATACTGTCAAAGGAAGGAGGAAGGCTCAACTTTAAACTTATCAAAAAAAGCCAAACTGACTTGTTACATTCGAGCTCACAAATTATTAGAAATCTTGTTTCCAGTAACCTAAAATTAAGACACTATTACAAGTGGACTAACTTCACCCAATAAAGTTTAGACGTATTCCTATTTATCATGGGATAAGTCAGGAGATAGTTCGTTTTTAAAAAGTTCTTGCAAATGTCAAGGAGACAAGTGTAGCAGAGCTTTCTGCCACAAACAAGATGGACCAAAGGATAAGAGTCAGCCAGACATGAAAACAGGAGATGTGGAGAAAACCAAGGAAGCAACCAGCAGCTTTAGCAAGACTGGAGTAAACCACTCTGTGTCCACAGATAGGGAGTTTACTGCAGATTTTTGCCTCCTTACTCTGATGAAGTGTTAGCAAGAAAAGATACTGCAGTTCACCATCCTATATAAACTTCCCTAAAAGTCTGATATCAGTATAAAAGTTGAAAACAGAAGTCTATTAAAGAAAGTTTTGAGCAAGCACTAAAGCCCAAACATAACTTTTATAGAAAGTTACCTGCAAGTAATGAAACAGAATTGAAATCAAATCTATTTGAATCCACACGAAAGTCAATTTTAAAACTTCCATCTTAAAGCAGAGTTTAAAAAATGGTTTTAAAAACTAAAGAAAAATGCATCTCATTCCCTCTAACCTACAAAATATCAATCAATATGATTTCCTCCTATGCAAGTCAAGCATTTGCCCCTTAGGCACAGCTATTACAGGTGATTCATTTATATGCTTTTTTGGCTGCATTTGGACGACTGAAAATGCAGAAAGTTTCCACCCCAAACCAGAGAAGCCTAAAAAGATAAGAGCCAAGAAAAACTACTATTGAATGAATGTGAATTAACAGTTTTTACCTAAAGGAATCTCAATCAAGGCAAGGAACAACGGAAGTATACAAATTAAGTCTGACATGAAGATGTAGAAAGTCTCAGCTTTTTCTGTTTAAGTAACAAGCGGAAGTTATAGGACCAAATTCTGCTCTCAGATATACATGCACAGATGCCAGTGAGGTCACAGAGATGTAACTGTGTGCAGAAGGAGGCTCTATTTAATTTTTATAATTAGATATACCTAATCCTTTACTGCAGCAGCATATAGAGAGCAAACACACGAACATGTATGCTAGTGATGCTACGAAGTATAAAACATCACTTTAAAAAATAGTAACGATTACTCATTGTCATTTCTTCCTTTCAGAAAATATTTTAATGTGATTTTTTTAAATGCCTTTGATATATTGTTAACTTATACATTTTGTTCTCTCTGTCTTCAATTATTTCTGAGCTTGAGAACTGAAATTTTTTCATTAGGATATGTCTGAGCTTTCTCAGGTGCAGAGACAGAGCTTCAGCCTAGGTGGCGATGGAGAAATGAGATGGGATTTTAAAATAGAATATGATGGAACAAAATGAAAAGGGATTTCCATTCTTTCATTTTTTGAGTGACACATTCACTTTTTAAAATGGAGTCAGCATTGCAAGAAGAAATGGAAAAAACTTGAGTTTCTCTGGATTACCAATCCAATTAACTGACATTTCACTGACATCTGAAAAACAAATACAATACCCATCCTAAAATTCTCTTCCTGCACCATCCCCTTTGGATTTTGCACAATTCTCTTCTTTCTCCAGAACTCCCAAGTAGTCTCCTTTTTGTTACTGTGCATCTTTCCTTAAGTCCTCTTTCATCTGTTCTGCCTCTTCACAGAGAACCAGCTCTCCCTCTTGCAAAAAGGCAATGTAGTCCTTCAGTCAGATGTCACTAAAGCAACAACACAGATAGGGTTCTTCCAAGGTTATGTGCTACCTCCACAGTACTCCCAAGCCTTGAGAGAATGGGACAAAAAACTGTGTCTACACTATTCAGTACTTCTAAGTTGCAACTGTAATTCTATTTTGGAATCTACCTGTCTCCTTTCCCTTTGCTTGACTTGAGCAATATACTTTTGCTCATGCACAATGCTTCCTTATACTCTTGTTCTACTGAGATGCTAACAGTGGTCAGGGGCCATCAATTTTAATGTGCTATTGAGGTCATTGCTGGAAAAGTGTGCTGCATCCACAGGACCAGTAACATAGGTGTAATATCCTTTGCAGGTTTTGCTTGCTGGGGAATTTCAAAGATACAGGAAGTTTTTTAATTAAAACCAGGAATGCCAGGAAACAGTCTCATGGTGGAAATATGATCTGTCCATTTGCTGAGGAGTTGGACAAGATTGTAAATAATTACATCACTACAGAACTCAAGGAGGTTGTGGACCCTACAGCCTACCACTCCCATCTTCCTTGGGAATGAGCAGCAACAGTTAGACGAGGAATATGAGGAGAGCAATGAACACCTCTCCCTAGAAAGCCAGAATCTCTTTGGAACTCAGGACCCTGAGGCCTGCTGTGTACAAAGCAAGTCCAATTTCCAGCCAAAAACCCAGACCAGGACTCAGGAGGCAGATCCTATCAAGGAAACTTCAATATCTATCTTTACAATTTACTATATGCTATACAGTCTGTGCTAACTTCTATTCCAGGTGCCAGACTACTGCAGCTATCTTTGGCAGATGTGAGCTAGGAGACTTTCTAACTCTCCAACCCTGGCCTCCCTTGGAAATATGCTGTTCCCACTTCATTCATTCTGTCCCGCCTATGCTCGCACACATTTTCAAATGGTGTTTTAAACAGCAGGACAATCTGCTTTCATTTCATGCTAAAACCCCAATCACCAATTGTTTATAAGCCCCTGCCATGGAGGACACAAACCCATCTATCTATTTTTCTTTCCCCTCCATGAATCTTTCCTGCTCAAACGCCATTCCCCCCACACCTGCAAAAAACTGTTCACCTATTCAAGATGGCATGTGGCAGCAGGGCACAGCTGCAACCGCCACTCCACCTCCTCTCCCACAGCATATCTGAATAATGAAAACATTCAGTTGTGCTAAATTCAATTGTTTATTGAGGCAGTAGTTACAGGAAAAGTTTGATTAGTATTCTCAGTTTACACAAGGTAGAGATGGACATTTGCTTGCCCATAAAGGTATTCAAAGGCTACAGCTGTCTGCTGAAGTAATACTTATCCTATAGCACACATTTGTATATGAAAAGACATTTACCCTTACTGACAGCATAGCCATACAGCTCTTAATGGTTTTTCATAGACTTACATGGAAAGACTGGGTGCAGTTAAGGCCTCAAATAATCAGTGAAGAACCCTATATCTCTGCACTTTCAGTATGTCTGCAGGGAAGACAAAGAACTTAAGACTGAGAAATTGCTTGATTTTGGTCCAGACTTTACGTGGGATAGCTGCAGTCACTGCCCCCAATATAGCTCACAATTCACTCCTGTAATATTTCTAGGAGTACCAGCTTGATGAATAACTTCAGCATCTCTCTGATCTGTCCCTTCTACTTTTTTTAAAAAAAGCCACTCTGCCTCCCAGTGACATGCCTCAATGCAATGTCATCGAGAGTCAGGACAGCATAAGGAGGACATAGAGGGGATTACTTTTCAGCTCACCTCAGATGCTCCCTGCTAGCTTCTCAGACCCATATAAGCATACCCCAAGGTGTACCAAAACTGCAAAGGCAGACCAGAAAATTCCTATCACCCCAAAGTCTGCCAGGCACAACTGCATACCCAAACAGCATACTGCACACTGAAAAACCCCAATCTAGCCCTCCTCAAACACATGCACATACCACTTACCACCCGGCGACCTCATTACAGATTCCCAGAAAAACCCTGAAAACAGACAGCTGGAGGTTGTATTTGAGGTTTGAGAGGGAAATACAGGGAGCTACCCGAAGAGAGCATTAGCATGGCCAGAGACAGCACTGCCACGGCCAAAGACACTGTAGAGCAGTGGTTTTCAACCTCTTTTCATTTGGGGATCCCTAAAAAATTTCACAGGGAGATGCTAAGCCCTCTGGAAATCTTAAGACAGTCTGTGAACCCCTGGAGTCCGTGGACCCAACCACTGCTGTCGAGAAAGACAGACATGCAATACAGCAGCAGAACGTTCTGCTGCAGAGCATGCTGCTAGCACGCTCACAAATAATCTGCTGCCCTCAACCAGGGCCCAAGCCATGCTCTGCAGCCCCTGGACAACGCCAGGGTAATAGAATCACCAGCATGTGTTCCCCACTGTACCCCCACAGCCATGATCTCCTGATGCCATGCCTCTCCCTTTTGCCAGCTCAGGGCACTAAGAACAACTGCACCCGGGAACTCACCTCTTTTGAGTCATCTAGCACCCTGATAACTGAGATCCAACACACACCACTAGAAGACAAAAGAACAAGAGGCAAAGGCAAGATGTATACTCACCTGTGAACTGAAGGCCCCCCACACCTGTTATATGCTGCCTTCTACTGCACTGTGTCACTTTAATGCTATGTTTCATTGTTTTAAAGGTTTATTTCTAACTGTTATAAATTGTTTATGAATGAATTTTTAAATGGTTTTTATTAAAGAGTCTAATGCATGGCACATAGAAAAACTTAAAGCTATGACTTATGCAAAATTTATAGAGAAGTATAAAAGCACAGACAAGATAAAATAAAGGGTGCCACAGTGTGCCAACTGCTACCACCCATAAAAGAGACTGCAGTGCTCACAACCCTTCAACCCCACTGATAACACCTGGATGTACAGCTGCAGGTTTTCAGGCCTGAGATCCAAAGAAAAAGCAATAGGTATCCCTGACAGCATTAACCTGACTGTTTCCATTTTCTAACCTGACTGTTTCCAAGTCGCTGTACCTCAGTCTCCCACCCATTGCTAGGGCTCTCCCTTACTCACAAATACTGTGCAAAATACAAAGCAGAGCTATAATCTTAGGCAAGTTTTCCCCTCCAACTTCCAACCTACCGCATAAATAACACCAAATTCCTTTCAACCTTTCACATGCAGAGAAAGTAAAACAACAACAGCATCACTCCCTCTGCCACTAATATTTCCTCTTTGTAATGCTGGTACCCAAGCTGGCCGTCCTGTGATGCTCCAGTGCCTCCAGTGGAGACAAACTATGAAGAGGCCATTCACAATGTTCAAGTTAAGAATCAAGTATGGCTTCTAGTCAGGCAAACAGATGTAAATAACGAGATGGTCAGATTCTGGTCCAGCTTAACATCCAGGCATCATGAAACAAGGTCAGTGAGACTCAGACTAATGTTGGGTATTTGGCAACCAGGAATATGCCAGAATGGAGATGTCTATGGGTCTACAAAATCCTTAAGTCTGAAAATATTGGGAAAACTTGATTTGGAAGAGAAAACGTGTTTTTTACCAGGCATTATATGCCAAGACTGCAGAAATACTGTGGAAGGGTAAAAATCTCAAAGCCATAATCAGAATGGGAACATTACACACAAATATGCAATATTGACCATTGGGAAAAGATTCCAGGATGCTGGTTTCAGAGATCTCTCAGTTGAGTTTAGTATTATTGCTCAAGGTTCCATCAGCATTATACTGGAGGGAGAGAAGAACAACCGAGCTGTTAGATTATGTGACCCTACTTTTATATCTGGATGAACACCACCTCGCTGACTTACAGCCTCAATGACAATAATCCAGACAGAAAAGTTGTGCAGTAATACTACACAAGAACAGCTAAATGATATCTAACACAAGACAAATGTCTGAGGATCTTTCAGCTTTCAAACCATGCCTTAACTTCTTGAGGCATGAAAATGGCAAGCTATCAGCATTCTGGACGAACTACAATATGGTTGATGTGGCGCTTGGGTTTTTTGAGCATCCAGAGAAGGTGACTGGTAAGAGCAATGACACCCTGCTGCTTTGCTTACGACAAGCTGAATTACGTAACATATCTACACACAGATGACATGGCTGGAAATAGAACATACTGAGATGTATGATAATTTCAAAAAATGGAGGCTTCTTTATAGAGATGAGGCCATCAAACCACTGTGGATCAAGACATCCAAGAGACTGTCATTAAGGACACACAGACAGCAGATTAGACCAAAGGATTTAGTCTTAAGGCTGGGGCAGTGTGCAGTATTCCCTAAATGCAGTGTACAGAAGTACTTGTCTTAGGAAACTAAGGCAAACATTACAGATCTAGACACCAGGAGTATCTCATACAGATCTTGAATCATCAGGGATACAGAGACACGAAAAAGATGTGCAGTCACTGATGGATACACTGGAGACTTGGGTCAACCCCTTTACACAGACAAATGAGTTAGTCTGTCTCCGTAGCTCATGCAGATGTTTAAGAGGATCTGCTACATGCAAACAAGAAAGGAGAAGGTGCGTACACAGCATTCAGACATAACAGGCTAGAAACAGAGAAGCCAATCCAGAACATTCATGACAGTCTGCCAAAGCAAAAACTGAAGATACACAGCAACACAGAAATCCAGGAAAACAAAAGCCTCAAACAAAGAGTATATTAAAAAGGCAGACCACAAGGTTTTTGGCCATATGCTTTTGATACCAGCAAGGAAGAACCTGGATATGAGAGAAGTGTTGCAACACCAGTTAGGACCACTACCCCAGGCTCTCTCCAACTTTGACAGCATCAAGAGGAAGACAAATAAAGTAGCTCTGGCAAGGAATCTTGAGGAGAAAAAAAGTAACAGCAGCTGATAATACCTAGACCTTCTGCCTTCATCACAGATGGAATGGCTCTTGTACAGAAAATAAACATTGAAAATAAAAGTGTTCTGTCAGAGCACGTCTATGTCAGCCTTGAAGACAAACTGAGAGGCAGGATAGATGTGATTTTTGATGTGTACAATGACATATCCATTGACAATTCAAAGAGGGAAACAGAAGGTCTGGTTCCAGAGGACGGCTGATCAACATTATATCTGGCTGCAAGATCCAACTATGGAGACACAGCATTCTTGGATGTTATACCAGCAAGACTACTCTTATCAAGTTCTTATGTGACGAATCAAAAAAGCTCTATTTCCTGGAGAAACTAGGTGAGAAAACACTGCAACTTGCCAGAAAGATTGTAACAAGCTTAACCAGAGAAGGGGCATCAAACTTTCAGAACTCATCTTCACAAGAAGAGGCTGACAGACACTCTGATTATGTTACATGCAAAGCATGCATCAAAGAACCCTGAAGGAGTTGTTATTGTTCTTGAGGACACTGATGTGGTAATTTTTACCTTTCCTTTTTGCAGGGACATGGGCAAAAATCTACCTAACGTGGTATAAAAAAATAAAAAGGCATGAGGTATATAGATGTAAGCAACTTTAGCACACTAGAAAAGAATGTCTGAACAGCCATTTTAGGAATGTATGCATTCACTGCATGTGATTCTGTTAGCACATTTTGCAAGATGTGGGACAAATGACTGGCCTTAAGCTGATCAACAGAGAACAGAATCTTCAGAGAACATTGGCAGAGCTAGGGCAATACTGGGTCTCATCTGCAGACCTCTCTTCTTCAGGAATTTACTTGTAGAGTATAGGCAGCTTGGTCAAATATCACAAAGGGGAATGAACTAAAATACCAGCTGTTCCATGCTAAGAAGGGAGACACTGAATCTGGCCAGCTGCCTCCATTAAAAGACTGTCTCTAACTTCATGCTTTATGTGCCAATTACCAGGCTGCTGTCTGGTGCAAAGCCTGGAGAAGTATCCTGTCATACCCAGCCCTGAAACAGGGCATGGCCGGGTCATGGAAGAAGGTGAGCGGACAAAATGGATGAAAGGTCCACCCCGTCCCTAAGGATGTAATGCAGCTGATGGCTTGTAAATACAATGAACATAAATTACCTGTTTGCCAGTGACTTGCAAATGGACTCAAATGCTCTCCAGGAGTAGGCTGCAAATATGTGAGAACATGAATGAGGAGGATGACAGTTTGTAGTGAAGACAGTTCAGATAATGACATTCCAGTCAGACATGGAACACTAGATTGTTAATATAAAATGGGTAACCTATTATGATATGTCACTCAGTATTATGTCAGAACATTGAACATTAGTAGCATTGAAAGAGCTTCAAAAAAACGTGGTATTTAGATGGCAGAAGTGGTTTAATTATACATTTTGTAGATTTAGATTTGAAATTAACATTTTTAACATACCAAAATGTTCCTTTTTGCTTATTAATGAACCATGTGTTGAATAAAATAAAATCTATTTCCTTTCATTTAAATGTGTTTTCTTTCATTTAAGCTATTACATAACAAATCTGCATATAAGGAATTTTTCCAACAAAAATAATAGGCTTTCAGTTCAGTTTGACCACTAAGCTACTCTGCAGGAAGGTCCACCATAACTTATCTGTTGACATGGAGCTATTCAAAATTTTGCCCACTCAATGGGCAATGCCCACTAATGGGCTATTTTTAGGGTCTAGTTTATGGACTACTGAGAACACATGGAACTGCTGAAGACTGGGGTCTGCAGAGATGAGGAGTATTGTTCAGATTTTTACACCTGTGGGCTTCAGTTTGTGGGATGCTTTTATTGCTGACCTTAGACTTAGCCCTTCTGAAACAATATCTACTGATTTCAAAAGACATCCAGCATGGAGCATTAATTTGATTGAGTTTATATATCTGTTTTTAATGTGCTTTGTGTCTTATGCCTAAGGCATAAATGATGGATGTCTAATTACTTTTGTTGTTCCACACTGAACTGAAATGTAACCCCATTTGAGTTACATAACCTCGGATTGGAACAGGATAGCATATTATATATTACACACACACACACACACACACACACACACACACATATACATATCCTCTTTTTTTTCTAGTTTTCCATAAAGATGCTTTGAACAAGTTTTAAATTGCAAGTGATCAATTAAGGAGAACAACTTGGGTTACTTTAGTCTAGCTTTTAATTACATTTTTAGAGCTACTTTAAGAGGAAACAATGCAATTTTACTTATTGGGAAAACACACGTAAGTTTCAAATAATTTGTCAACTGCCTAGCTATAATGTTAACCAAGGCAAAATTCAACTAACAAAATTAGTGACTTCTCGTAAATAGAAAATAATTCTATTTTAATTTTAAAATGTTACTAATAGAATCTGAAAAGTTTACACAGACCCTATTTTCTAATCTCATATATTTTGCAGGAATAATTACCAATTTGTGGGATGAAATTATAAATTACTGTGCATTTACATATTTTAATGCAATATTTTCTGTAACCTCAAAAATTTAATTCTACACTTACAGAATTTGAAAAAATTTTAACACCGAGAAGCCCAATGATTAAACTCGCTCTCCAAGGTGAAAGACACCAGCATTTCAAGCCACGTACGTCCCTCCCAATTTACACCTGCCCAGTCACATGCCCTGCTGCTTGGGCCTAAAGACCTCATTATCCTGCTGGCCAAACTCTGCGTAGGGTCAAAGGTATTGAACTGGGAACACAAGCACCAACATCCATTATCACCACCATGCACACAAGAAATTAATACCATCTTCAATAAATATAATAGTAGCAGACCACTTCTTTCCGCACCCTCTCCCTCCCAGAACAATGCATGCTGCCTCTCCCACAATAAATTAATGCTGAAAGTTCTCCCAAAACAATTAAGTAAAGACTGCCTCACCTCAAACAAGTGATTACAGACTCCTTCAATGGGAAGAGTGGGGACCCCCAGGCATCCTGCTTTAGGAGATACAAGAGAGCAGGGGACCCTAAACCTAACACTCAGTGCCTCTGCACCCCCACAAGTACAACCACTCAACAGCAGCCAGCAGTTAAGTGCTCCCACACAGCCCCACATTTCTGACAGAGCTAACTTTGCAGGTTTATTACAACATCACTGCATGGTTTACAGTCAGTTCATCTTTGGAATATTTTCTTTGCAATTATAAACATCCCAAAATTTTAGATGAAAGATGAGATTCTGCAGAAGCTGATAGAACTCAGACAGCAAAAGATTCCTATCCACCGTTGGTAAATGGCATTTAAGATCTTTAGCATGCAGTGATTTAATTTATTTTTAAATGTCCTGAATTTTGAATGTATGACAATGCGACATGTCACGCACGGGTAAACTAAGAAGTTGATTTTTTTTCTACTGCACAATCAGAAACTAACCTAACCAGCAAAATACCTGAAACATTTGCTCCTCTTCCTTAAAATAATGTAGTTAATATCGAAAAATGATTAGTTTTAACTGTCTTGGTGCAGAGATCAGATTTATAAGATTAACAATTCATTCCAGACTATTTGAACAATTTGGAAAATAATTTTAATAGGAAATTGTAATCCATGCTTTCAAATCTGTACAATACATAAAAATAGTCATTAGACATTCAGTGTTTGCAGGCCCCAAAAATGGACTACTTTATTTCCTTTTATCTGTTTGGCAAGTCCATGTTGCATTTTTCACTCCCAAACAAATGGACAATACACTGACTTTGAAGCATCTATAAATAAAATATAGCCAGCAGGTCAGCACTTATGTGCAACCCCACTGTAACAAATCAGCATGCATCCATGAGGGAGGAAAAAATTAAGAAAATATTTTAGTTAAGCTTCCAGAGAGCTATTTATTCTAAACAATAAGGCAACATTATACAGCATATACAATATCCTTTCCAGATGTATCAGCTAACACTTGGTCACAAACAAATCTAAATATATGCAAGTAACATGAGTTGCATAAATTTTAGAATCTCATGTTAATCCAGCATATTGCATGGATACATTTTATTCTTTACTATTAAACATTTACATTGTGGTAGTGACTAGAAGCTTCAAATCAAGTCAGTGCTCCCCCCTATATTAGGCAGTGTACAAAAATAAGTGATAATCCATACTCCAACGTTTACAGGAGTCTGTCACAGTTGAGTTATAAAACAAAATGCAGTTTTGAAGACTTATTATGAATCACTGCACCTTTAGGTTTTAAACAGATATTTGGAATCCTTCATATTTGGAAGAACCAGGGGAATTCTTCTCAAATTAAAAGCTTTCCAAATGCACTGCTTGGAAATTTTAGAATGAATTCCTCCCCACCTCAAATTCTATTTAATAGGCTTAATGCATTTCACAGTTGTTACGGTATTTCTTAAAGCAGTTAAGTATTCCTAATTTTATTTGTGACTAGAAATGCTGAAAAAAGGTTTACCTTTCTACTACCACTTTTCTAAAAACATTGTTAAAAATTAAAACATTGTTTCAGCAGCCTCTCTTTTAAAAGGCTCTAAATGTTTGACTCAATGTAATAGAAAACAAGACAGAAAATAAAGTGGAAAATATGCTGTAGCTGTACAATATAGGATTGTGTACTGTTACATATTAAATACTGACAGTGTTATATGGAATATGTTCATCCAAACAAAGACTAACTTCAGGTGTTTAGACTAGACAAATTAAGTCTAAAAATTGAGATGTTTCATATTGACCTCTCATCAAGAAAATAATTCAAATTTTCAGAAAGCACTTATGCTCTGTGCACAATAAACTACCTGCAAATGAAAGTTCTGACACACTCCTGGCAAATGGAGTCCATGCTAGCATGTACAAAGATTTGATACTAAAAACAGAGCCAGAAATTGCAAGGTTTTACTTCTTAGTTTTCAAATCAACCTCTCAAAGAGAATCTAATTTTTAGACTGAAGTTTCCTAACAACCAGTATGTTTCTGGCCACTTCTCTGAATGCATCTGCAATGAAAATTGCTTTAGATGCTGAAGATTTCAAGACATGAGGAACAGAGATAGGTATTAACGCACAGTTCTTGTGCATACTACATGGCTTAGGCTTTGTTTTCCCTGAGAAACAAATTTAAAAGTTACAGTTTTAAAATAATAACCACAGAAAAAGCATATCCCATTTTGTTAAATGGGCTACAAACTTATGAAGACAGTCTCTGTACGTGATTATTTTCCGAACTTGTCCTTTAAAAGCAGCATGATGCCTAATTTTACCAACCAAAATATTATTCATTTTTCAACATGTAAAGGACTAAGATCAAATGGGGTTTTGTGCTTCCTGACAAGTAATGATGCAGCTAAGGCTATGTTTATAGTGGAACTTTTAAATAAGTCCAAAACTCAAAGTATTTTATTCCAACTCACATTCTTTATTTCCCTGAACAGTGATTTGTAATGAGTTAGACCCAATTTGACCTAGATTTGCTACTTAACCAATGAGTACTATACTTACACAAAGTCTCTTCTTACAGGGACACAAATGATTACAGAAGCCATGAGTTCAATTGATTAACCAATAAGTGTCTCAATAATATACAATCAAGCTACAAGTTAAATGGAAGTGTTGATGAACAATGACAGCTGGCTATTACAGGATGCAGTTACTTTAAAATTTCTAATGTTTACATTGTTCATCACAAAGTTACAAAAACACGAGCAGAAGCCAAGCAAGCTAAGAAACTCCTGATCCACTTCAGGATTTCAAATTCAAGAAATGAGGGCAGGACTGAACAGCTACCTGTCACTACAGCATACAATTTTTTTTAAAATGTATCTGCACTATTAACTGTTGGATGTGTAACTGAGTTAATATAGCAATATGATTCAAATCTAAACAGAGGCAAACTAACAGCATCTTCTATCAAATTAACAGAGCAATGGAGCATAGCCAATTAAATGCTGTGCAATGGCTTCACTTAAATTCACAAACCACTATTTTTATATAAACATTAAAATACAGTCAGTACAGCGCTCCTTGGGTTATTTATTTTGATTTTAAAAATTCAGTTTTATACTATCCTCATATTTAGTTTCCAAGATGCTGCAGATTTTTTTACTTTGATCACACAGACACATCATACATATAGTCAGGGGGAAAACAAAGTTTGACACCCAAGCAGCATGGATGGTAATTTAGCATTATGAGAAACTCATTAGCAGAAACATCCATCTAAAGTGACCAACAGAGTTAACTATTATTCCTAGGTGTACAGGTTAATTTTAACATCCCACTGTAATGAGCACGGTTAGTCACACATCTGTGATTGTTTCAAGCTCCCTGAATTCTCTCGAAAACACACTATCATCTCTTTATATTTGTTTTTGTTTGCCATCATGCAAACTAGAAACGTTTCTTTACAATAAGGCTTGGATTCTGTAGCACAGTTTTGGTGCCACAAACACAGGATACACAGGGTCCTGATTACTGACATGCAAGAAGGAAAGAATCCAACTAGACTCTCAGCTGAAACTGTTCCACTGACAACTAAAAAACATTTTTACTTGTAGATTGAACACACATGATGCTGAGTTCTAGACCTCAATGACTTCCATTATGTCATTTTTGCAGTCAACTTTTCAGTAGAACCACATTAAATATTTCTGCATAAACTAGCACCAGACCCCTTCTCTGTTGAAGGCTATTTATCGTCACCATTTTCTCTCCCTGTCCATCTGCCTATGTAACAGAAAACAAAAAAATGAAAGTTCAACTGGACTGTGTCCTAAAAAAAAAAAAAATCTTTAGAACTGTATAACATTTTAAAAACAAAAATGAGAAGCATATGTATTCTAATTAGCCTACACAAATGAGGCAACCATGTTAATAGCTGAAACTTCAGTTACTCCAAATTCTTTTGGTGAAGGTGAGTCATCAATTAAATGCATAAAGAAAACAACTCACCTACTACCATGAGCGTGAATTCAAACCCTCTCTTCACAGACTTTCTGTAAACTTGATTTGGGAGATTTGCAAAACCCACATATCCTTCAAGGTTCTTCTGTTGCTAATACAAAAACAAAGGCATTTAAATAGTCAAAAGAAATGCTTGTAATTTTCTAATACACTTCAGACTAAATCTTCATTAGTTTTCAACATCTGTAAAACAAATTTAGGCCAATCCAGGTTAAGTCAAGATGTTTATTCATTAAATTGTAGACAATTTACTAAACTACAGTAGCAGGCAGAAGAGTGGAGTGAGGGACAGTAAGGCATTGTTTATACTGGGGGTATTTTGCATAAGTGTAGCTATGCTATCATGGTGGTAATCGTGCAAACTCCTAGTATATACGTACTGCAACCATGTAGAAAGTGACTTAGGCCACGTCAGCACTACAGACTGCCAGCACAGCTATATTGGTCGGGGTGTGAAGAGGTGTGATCCCTGACTGAAACAGCTGTGTCAACAGAAGTCCTAGTGTAGACGCAGTTATACCAGCAAAGATGCACTTTTAATGGTACAGAGTATTTTGCTTGAGTGGTGGTAGGATTCTAGCAAAGCTGTGCTTTGTATCAGTATATCTGCATCCACACTACCAGCACTTTGCTGATACACTTCCTGTATTCCTATACCAGTCAAGTGCACCTAGTATAGACACGCCCTTGTGTTGCTGCAATTTAGCACAATTTGAAACAGAGGCAAGTCACGCCAGTACACCACTTCTACATGGGATAGGCACTAGTGCAGCTATTTCAGTGTGGATATACTGGTGCAAAAAAAAAAAAAAAAAAAAAAAAAAAAAAAAAACCAACCTAGTGTAGACATGGCATCAGTCTCCTTTTCCTCACCAGTAGTTAAGCTTTCCCTTTTGTGGGAAGAGCTGGAAAAGATGTGGATTGCCAGGGCTTATTTTGCCACCCATTCATAAAGGCCTTCTTCAACCTTGATCCAGTAATCCGACATGGCTGATAAGCATCATCATGTGCTACCTCCTACTGTTGCTTTCAGAGAATCTTCAGACTGTCCATTTCAGATGTAGCAAGGGTGGAAACTTATTTTTAAGGGATAGGAAGTTTAGTTCTATCTTTTTGTGACAAGTTTTTAAATGGTTTTAAACAGTTTCTCTTGGGTCGGAAAGAATATGCACAGTGTTGCAAAGTACTCAAGCATATAGCTTCCCAATTTAAATGGGAGGAAGCTCATAATGGATTTTTCAGTGACAGGCCCTCAATATTGGAACCCACTTCATTGTTTGATCCAACAGAGCTCTTATCTGTTGATTTCAGGTCATGCCACAAAGGTCATTTTTCTCAGAGTTTCCGTTTCCCTTTTTGAGCTACAAGTCCATAATTAAATTCTGTGAAACAACAGGATTGAGCCCCAAGTCTACATTATTTTAGAAATACATAATATAATATTTTTACCAACACAGCTGCAAATTAACATAGATCTGTTCTGAACTATTTTATTATTGCTGCCATGTTTTTGCACTAAGACCCTGGGCTAAAGCTCTTCAGTTGCTGGAAGAGTGCCTCAGTGCATGCACAGCAGATAAATTGTAAATATTTTGGTTTGGTTTTTTTAAACTGAAGAGTTTAAAGGTAACTAGCCATTACTGTGTATTATGACCCATACATTTTCATTTTAGGAAAATGCTTTTTCATATATTTTTAAAGATAAATTAAAAAACTTTGCTAAAGTGCATTTCACACTTAAGTGTCTTTTCATTAGTACTGTCTATACATGGTAAAGTGTCTCTGTGGTAACCATTACTTTAACAAGAAACAAACTTACCTCCTACACATCCTGAACCTTCAGAGAAATAATCACTATAAACAGCCAGTTACTCTACAAACTCTACTTGCCAAAAGCAGGGAATGGGTGACAGGGGATGGATCATTTGATGATTACCTGTTCTATTCATTCCCTCTCAAAAACACCTCGCATTGGCCACTGTCAGACAGGATACTGGGCTAGACGGCCATTCTTATGGACTACATGCAGTGCTGTCTTTTTAATCAGGGTGGATATAGAGTTTTTATTTCAACTATACATTTCTTTTTTAAAATAAACCTGTTTCATAATCTATTACAATCATTTAAAGATACACTGCATCGATGAGACCTCATTTTAGTTAAACAGTGCTGCTTTTTTCATTACACAGAATGGGGGGAAGGAAATATATAACTTTGGAGGTTAACCTTAGAAGTGCATCACGTCATCTGCTGCATTAAATATTATTTTCAGTCCTTAAAATGGAGTGAATGGTGGTATTTATGTTTTTCCATATGTAAATACTTTCAGTTAGTTGCATTCATTACTTTTGGTTTCAGTTTAGCTAGCAAATACAAATATTTCCTTCACCTGAATTAGTTCAAAGTTGAGAAGCTAACTGGGAATTGAAAGAGTAGGAAAGCTTGTTTTCCCTCTTCCAAACTATGAATAAAAGACACTTGAGACCTACCAGTTTTAAAAACCTAAGTGACACACAAGACCAGATTTGCAAAGGTATATAGTACCTAATAGGATTTCCGAAAACACCCAAGCAGATTAGGTGCCTAAATAGGGCACCTCAACACCTTTGAAAAGTCTGGTCCCATAGTGATCAGAAACATCTGTAAATTTAGTGAGTCAGTTTTAAATGCAAAACATGTCTTGGTATTCCCCCCCCCCCCCCCCTTAATTTTCTTATGTATCCTGCACATTAAGGTAGTTTTAAAAAATAAATAAATAAATAAAACACTTTAAAATGCTGGAGGGGGGGTGGGATTTCCCATTTCAAACCAAATACAGCTCGACAAATGCGGAGTAAAAATTACTTGGAAGAAATGCTTTATTCACCATTTTCTAACATAAAACAAAAATAATTATCTGAATAAATGCATAAATGTAACTGATTGGGGTGCAGTGATGGAGTGGTTAAGGTGCTCAACTACAATCCTCAAGATCATGGGTTTGCATTGTGCTTGATCTCACACTGGAAGGTCACATCCAGTTCACCCAGTTGTAAAAATAGGTACTTGACTGATTGGGTTAGGGCAATCAAAAGAGGTCAGGCATGATGCTGGCCACATCTTTCTCTTGTGTAACCACTGGCTATGAAACTGATGTGTCAAACTGCATCAACCCTATGAGCCATTTGCTTGGAGGAACTTCAGCTTTACTATATGTGCTTAGATAAATGTACAGATGAAATGTATACTCCTGGTTAGCAAAAAGTAGCACCAAATTTAGTACAATGTTCATTACAAATCAACATATTTTAATGATCATACAAATTAATGAGGATGAGCCTCTCAGGAAAATAACCAAATGTAAAATGGTAAAAATCAATTTAAAGCAAGGTTTCCCACTTGCTGATTTAAATCATGATTAATCCCATTCGGCTTTTTATGACTTTCTACTTCCCAGCAATTTACTAAATTCTTAGCTTTTAAATTCCTCAAAATGGTTTTTAAAAGTTGTTTTTGCTATATTTCACTGAAGTGTTTATTTCCACCCTGCAAATTATACCAGCTTAGAACATCAAGTTTTAAATACCTTCAAGTAGCTTAACTTTTATCCTTAGCTTGATTTTCATCCAACCGTATTCTATAAAGTTTTAGTTCAGTTACTCTAAAAAAACCAAACACTGTTTATTAGTCTAAGAGTAATAGTAAAAGTAATGATACTCACAGCTACTTTGAAAACAACATATTTCCATCATTCCAGTGTTCCAGATATTGAAAGAGTACATCCAAGGGGTAACAGTAAAAAGTGATGAATTCCAAGCATTGCAATGACAGGTCCAGCAGCATGCAGCAGAACAAAACAAGGGGAGGAAAAAATGTAAAGTTACTTACATTTGATCAACAATCATTTTAACAATTTACAGAATTGCTTATAATTTGATTAAAAACCAGATGTTTATTCCACCATAGTACAGACTATACTAAATCTGTACAACCATAAATTGGCTTCCTTGAGAGCATATCATTATGATGCAGTCTTAGTCCATGATCACATACATGACCACCTCCTCTTTCAGTAAACAGGAAAGAAAGAATCATGCAGAAGGTAGCTATTCAATTTTGTTTCTCATTCAATGTGTAGCCCCAGGCCTTGTTACCAGACACCATCCAAACCGCACAATGAATACAGTTATTAATTTCCCCAAGGGTTTTTCTATGGTACTTTGACTGTAGTATCCAAGTGCTATACAAACAATTTTATCTTCACAAAACCCCTGTAAAACGAAGTGATACCACCCCATTTTACAGTGGGAGAATTAAGGCACAGAAATTAAAGGTTAAAATGATCAAAAGTGTCCATTAATTTTGAGTTCCCAGCTTAAGACTCTTATGGCCTGATTTTTCAGAATACTTAGCATTTTTACTATATTTCATATGTTCAATTAATAGCTCCAGTTAACTTCACCTGCAGTTTGAGCACTCAGCACTTCTCTAAATCTGGGCCCAAGTATCTTGAATTGGGTGTCCAGAAAACGAGGAACACAATTAGCAGCCACAAGTGAAAATTTTGGCAAGTAACCTATGTCACTTTACATAGCAGCTCTAAATCAGAGGCACAAAAAGAATTCAGTTCTCCAGGACGGTATTTAAGTATCTTGACCAAAAGACCATCCTCTCTCTTTCTGCCATTCCCTCCCCTATTCACTACACATCTCTGCAACAGATAAGGTAGGAGTCATACAGACAAAACCTTTATTCACAATACATGTCTAAATTACTCTCAGTGCACCAGCCATACCATGCACTGAATGAGGCAGAGGTTCTGTGGAAAAAAATAGCATTTGACCATATAATTAAAGAGTATCATAATACACATTCACACGGGGGCCAAAATTCAAGCTGCACGAGCAACCAAAATTCTGTTATTTCCTAACCTTTGAGGACTTGGCTTGGCAACCATAATTTTTTTTAATGTAGTTTTTAATGTAGTTTTTATATTTCTTTATTTTTTAAAACCCATCATGCAGAACTATACTGATCATTGCATGAATTAAGCAGCAGGTTTGGGATTACTTGAACTGAATGAGTAACTGGTGGCACCCTTCAGGTGAAGCAGCCACTAGAGGGGAATGAGAAATACTTTGCTAGTGGCTTTCCCAGGCATCTGCTGACAAGATGCACATTCTAGAGGAGTGCTCTTTACTGATTATAAACTCTGTGACATCCCTCAAACCAGTCTGTATCCCTCTGCTCCTACCCACCCAGTGCCAGCTCTGTCTGTCTCAGCCACCCTCCTTGATTTTTCACCCCCTCAGTGCATTCAAGTCATGCTGCCTGCTCTTCTTCCACGCTGCCTAGGCATCAGCAGCAGAAGCACAGGAGAGTGTCTCTCTCCTTTCACATCTGACAAAGTGGGTTACAGCCCACGAAAGCTTATGCCTGCAGAAATTAAATTTGTTAGTCTTTAAAGTGCTACAGGACTCTCGTTGTTTTTGCTGTACACAGATTAACACAGCTACCATCTGGAACATCTGTTTTCAGTTCTGCTGCCTGGCATCAGAGTGGCCCCCATCCCTCCCAATTGCCAGAAGGAGCTATTGCAGATAAAGTCCTGCTCAGTCCCTGCAACCCCAAGACATTCGCTTTGAAGGTGTTAGGAACATGGGGGCATATTGTTTTAAACAACATTTTATTGAATGTAATGTGCCACACTGGTAACTTACTCTTGTAAGAAATCCAGATAGTTGGAATGCAAGTTTTGTTTGTACAAAGGTTGCTTTGAAAAAACTTGTAGTTTGGCAGCTTAAGAAACTACACTTGTTATATCTATTTTTCCCCAGTAAAGATGTTTAAACAGTTCCCCCTCAGAAACTTATATCACATTCAGTTTGTTTTGCCTCCATGTTTTTACTCAGTTGGCTACAGGCCCAAGATGCTGTGAATAAGGTCAATTAGTAGAATTCCTAGTTGTAGGTTAAGACATTAAGCCACAATTGAAACAAGGAGTTAACTTACGGTATATTTAAAGAGTTACAATTTCCACAGTATTAAATTGTCTGGAGAACTTTTGTGGGCCCTTGAAGTCTCCCACATGTGCTGGTATCTCAAAGTTTCACCAAGGATTAAATTTCTGACATAAGTCAAAACACCACTGAAGATTACTGATAAAGAGTTTTTACTCTAAAATATGTCATAATTTACCTAAATGTTGAAAACTAGAAAAAAAATATACCTCTATTAATAGGGTATAATACACTGTTTCTTCCTCTCATCATCCTCCTCCACTCCTGAGCCATCCCAGAAGCAAACTACCAGATAAATACCTGCACACGATCTACAACTGGCAATTTCTGTGATAGTGCTATTCGGAATGGAGTAGTAGAGTGGTGTCATTTAGTACCAAGGTGTATCAACCAGATTGTGCCAGGTCTAGCATCTGCTTTTAGGCAGCACTATCAATTTTGTTTTTATGAGCACTTAAAAATTGACCAAATTCACATTAAACACTCTGAATAAGCGTATAGTAGAAATAGAATAAAAGAAAATGTATTCTGGTTTATCAAATTACGTTTATCCAAAACTTCTGCAAACAGGAAGAGTTTTTCCTTTCAGTATTCAGAACTAATGTAGAAACATCTGCTAAGTCAATAATGAATAATTGTTATGAACAGGGTGGCAGAGGCTTAGCACGGATAGAAAGGAATTTCCTTATCTAGGAAACCAGTAGTGCTACTCTCACCAGTAGGAGTCAGCTCCAGCACACAGAAACAGAGTAGGATAATTTGGCCTGAAAAAAGGAAAAAGTAAGGCTCTGCCACACAAGAAAATTAGGCTAGCTTTTTCATCTGAATTGATTGAAAAGTATCTCAAGAGGACAACAATCACTGCAGCTTTTTACTGAAGTTTCTAGGATATGCCCTGAGTTCAGCTGATTGAGTCTCAAACTGGCACAACTGATGCACTGACAACTCAGCCATCCATGCTCAGTTACATCTGCAATGAGAGCTGGAAGCCAAGAAGCTGTGAGGAGCATAGCAAGCTGCCCCTCCTGCTGCAATTCAAGACAGTAATCATCCCTGGGTATTGGTCACAGATACTGATAAACCACGTGCAGTTTGTCAAAACAAGAGACTCAACCAGGAAATCAACTATTCAACAACTAGGGCACAGCACAGCTAGAACAGGAAACAGCCACAAGTAGGACACTGTGGGAGGTTATGGAGAGGAGTCACAGTGACGTCTCCTCTGGTGATTCACAGATGGATTATCTGGTGAGACAAATGAGCAGAAGCAGGGGGCAGTTTAGAGGTAACATGGGATTCATTGGTGACTGAGGGCAAACCAAAGAGGTTCACCAGTTGAGGGACCTATTAGCTTTAACAGTCTGAACATCTTAATAGCATGGACACGGGCATACAAACAGATAAGGGGTGGCTAGAGTGGACACAATCAGTGCTCCGACTGCTGCAACACAAGGGACTGAAAGAACCAATGAGTACCTTAGCACAAGTGAATCACGCTGCTGTCTAGAAGAAACAAAACTCAGTTGCTGCTAAACCCTGACACTTACATGTCTCTTGTATTCATTTTTTCTCCCAAAGTTCAACTTGACAATAGCATGGTGCAATTTTATGATGCAAGACGTTAACATAACTTCATTCCCACATTCAACTCACGTAGAAAATGCACTGTAGACAATCAAGGAGTTCTCATTTAATGCCACACCATTCATTAATTATATGGACAGAGCTATTCCATTCACTATTAGGAGAACTGTGTTTACTTTATTTCTTTGCATATGCTCAAGAGTTCTTTGCCATTATCGATACTACTACATTTCTTCTATTTAATGTTTAATAGCATCACACCCTGAAAGTGAAACTAAGAAATTACACAAGTGACCTCTTGTTCATTTTATCTTACTGGCAGCAGATCCTTCTTTTTAAAAAAAAGGTGTATGCTACCATCAGTAATGAGTATTTCAGGTCTTCCAGTGCTCAAAAGTTGTATGTATTGTGGGAGTCAGGGGGCTTTTGGTTCTCCTCACCAAATTTAGTGACTGCATTAATAAAAGAGACACTAAATTAGGTACAGAAATGTATCACACTTTATTAGAAGTGGACAAATTTAGTTATGTTACAAAACTGCTCACTGAAGCAATATTCAACAGTTTTTTTTAAAAATCCAATCCACACAAATATTTCACACAAATCTTAGTGATTCCTGTTCTTGTGTTGTGTCTCCCATCCTTGTATACATGCAGACAAGTGAATATTACAGGAACACTTAACTCCAAGAAATCAAAAGAACAATAGTTTAAAGATTAGGACTCTAGAATAAGTCATTTTACTTTCTTTTCTATAAAATGAGTGAAAATGGAGAAGTCACAAAGGTAGACAGATAAGAGAACAGGAAAGAAGCAGGATGTCGAAAAAGAGCTCAGTACAGAAATGGGAAAAAATATAAGGAAAATAAAGCAAGCCAGTAAGCTGTTTACCAACATCAGAAAGCAGGAATTCCATAAATATCAATTGGATAAACTATCTGAAATCAAAAGACACTTTCATTTTATTCCTTCTTCCCACCTCTTCACCTAACCAGAAGGTCAGGTAACTGCCAGCATTAAGCTAAATTGCTAAAGCTAGCTAAAAGTGTTTACCCCTAAAATTAACAAAAAGACTAAACTTAAGAAATAGTGTATTTTACACTTTTTACAAGTAACAGATTATAACTAAGTTATAAAATAAGATTCTCATATGTTTAGTTGGAGCATATATACAAGTACCGTCAAATTCAGTTTCTTTTTGTGTGGAACATGTGATTAGAACAAAAATAGGTATGGCAATCTGGGGGCGCAAACAGTACATGCAAATGCTTTCAACTCCTTTTATGACATCAATTGGATTACAAGTTGACAATACTCCTTCAAAAAGGAAACGTGATTTTTCCCAAATAAGGTCGTTTGTCCCAAATTTCAACTAGGCCATATTTAAATATATTTTCCATATCTACACAATATGAGTAGAAAAATATTTTCCCCCTCAGAATATGCAGTTGGATTAATTCATCAATTACAGCAGGGGTCACCAAATTCCTTACAAATTCCAGAGTGCAAGCAAGTTAGTCTTTGGAAAAAATGTGACTTCTTGTTGCGGATTTCCTGGAAGAGCTATGGCAAGCAGTAAGAGTGTTTTCCACCTTAAACTATCTAATTAGAGAGAATTCTTGAGGGGGAGAGGCTCTCTGGAAGCCAGGCATTAGTGTTTGAGTTGAGTTTCCTGAAGGGGAGGAATTGTATGCATGGTTCTTGTGACCACCTCTGTTCCAAGACTGTTTGTATGTGTTATTAAAATAAAAACGTCACTAACAATATACCCAGACTCCACGTTGCTTATTTCTCTTCCAACTAGAAGCCACATAGAAGGCCCTAACAGCTACTACAGCTCAGAAGAGAGGCAATATCCATCTTAAAAATATTCCTGTACTCTGTTGCCTCTCTAAAGGCTTTACTCTAAAATAAAGGGCAAATGTTTCAAATATAGACATGACTGACATACTGGCAGATCTTCAAATTCCTTCTGCAAACATTAGCTTTGGTTGAAGCTACTGTTAGAGTTTAGCCCACTTACTCTTGAACATTAAGACTACTTCATATATCAAAAGCAAAATAATTTTCTTTTCTACATTTTTAAGAATGGGTCATTTTTATACTTGCACATAATATGATGGATTTTCATTTTAGATCACTAACAATGGAAGAGCTCTTTAAAGAAGTCTATTTACTCTGACCCTCTCCCCCGTGTTGTGTGCACCAGTTGTTCTCAACATTTAAACCACCTTTTCTTTATTGTCCCTCTTATTTTCCACACACTAGTTCTGGATGCTTTTAACACTGACTTATAAGAACCCCTCATACCTGAGAAACTCACCTTTTGAAGCAGGTTGTGTTTTCAACAACCCCAATTCTATACTACATACAACACATTTTAACACTACAGAGATCACAAGCTTCTGAAAAGTCAGTTTTTACTTTTAAATATTGCTTTAAAAAACTGTTTCCATTAGAAGGTCTATTTGTCAGGATCATTAATAAAAAATACTTTGTTACATATCAACAAGATTAGCAGCATTTAGAAAGTTCCTGCATTTTACTGGAAAGAACACAGAATTTAGATACAAGACTTCGGAAGCTATCCCCAGAACATCTGAAGACTTCCAAATTTTATCAGACTATTGGGGGGAGGGTTATTAGGAGAAAAGAGGGACTGTGAATTAATAAATGTAAGAGTGAAGTCAATTTAAAACACTAAAGTTAGGCAATGAATTGGCAAAGTTGCCCAACAGCACCAAAACTATGGTCTGTGGACCACTAATGGCCTTGAGCAGAGCTAGTTGGTCACATCGCGTTGGCACTTCTTGTTTTCAACTGGAGAATTACAAGACAGCTAAATAAGAAATTTTAGTGGACATAACTGCTTTAGTTGCAAAGATATTTGCCAGTACAAAAGGGAGGGAAATAGTTTACAAGATACAATGGATGTATAATCTGCATTAGCACCTCAATCTAGACTAAACTAAGTGATAAAATGTACTGTTAGACAATGATTGCAAGTGAAGTGATCATTTGACTAAAGAATTTGTCCCCTGACAGCGGCAAACTACTAAAATTTAGCCCAGTTCTGATACTGTTCACTCTGGGGCTAAAAATTCACTTTAGTGGCAACTGTTACTACTCCAGATGATGAGAAAAAAAATCCATCCAGCAGTGTACTGATTCCTAGCAGCTCAATTGCTCTGAATGGCAAAGCTGAACAGAGTTGGGACTGAAGCTGCAATACTACAAAAAGAAACATTCAGATGGACCATAGCACCAGCCTGCCCATTGAGGTTCTCTCTATAGGATCAGCACTATAGTCATTTTCAAAGCTTGCCCAAGACCAGCCCCTAGTTGTGAACCATTCATTTGAATAGTAAAAATTTAAGAACCCTTATGACCAAAAGCACCCAAACACTAGAATACTCTACTTTAAAGTTAAATAGCAGCGTGTATAGATCACTTAATGAAAACTTCAAGTGTAAGGATCCTAAAAGCAGCAAATTTAACAGAACCTCTCAAAAGAATTGTATCATGTGAATTAAAAAAACCCCCACCAGATACTTAATAGTCTACCTGTAGATAAAACAAAGACAAGAAAAGAAGGCAGTACAAAAGCAAGCTCCTGGGGCAACTCCTTGGTGAAGAGTCCAGCTTCCTTGCCACTAGCTACTAGGAGGTGGGAGCGCACTGGGATTTCTGTTGATCACCCCCACTTGGGAGCCCCCAGCCTTTAAACTTGCTATCTACTAGTTGGGATGGTAGGAAGATGACTCTTCTTGAGTCATGTGTGAAAGAAGACAGCTTCCTGTCTCTTCTGAGAAGGGATTGAGATTTCTGCCACACTCCCTCCCTCAACTCCCCATCCCCCTTTTTGTTTTAAGGTACTACTTCCCAGTGATAAACTCACTGCCAGCCTATGCTTTACAGATAAAGTAACAGCTTGAAACTTACAAATTCTTGACACTTTTGCAGATGCCAGAAGATTGTGAACAGCAACAGTGAAACCTAGTACTGGGTACAACTAGGAACAGCTCTCCAGATGTCTGCAAACTTACGAAGATAATACTTCACCAATGTGCAAAATGCAAAAAAATTTTTTTTTAAACGCAAGCTTATATCCTGCAGAAGTTGATTGTGTAGTTGGGAATGATCCTTATGTGCTTAGAGAGAGTAGATTTTTCAAATCCTGATTTCACAGTATTTGGCAAAGCCTCCAAAAAGCAACAAATATAATAAGCCTTAGTTTTTTCCTTTGCTTTATTAAATAGCACCTGACTTTAGCTCCTAAATTAATAAGTGTAGTTTGCATTTTCAGAGACAGAAAAATCAAGATGGGTTTCCTGGCCTCTTTCCACTTTGGAAATTTCCAGTGTTCCAGTTAAAAATTAGTTCAATTTAAGCCTGCATTTGGAGCCCAAATGTTTGAGCCTTAACTCAGAATTCCATCACTACCCATATTATTTTTAAAAAGTCAAGAATAACGTACATTTACAGAATCTTTCATTCCAGACGCTGTTTAATTGATTTATGCTTTAACCTGCTTTAACCCAGGGTTAACATTCCACTTATGAAAAATGCAAGGGATCTCTAGTAGATACCAGTTTGCCAGAATCTCAGTTTTACATCTTATTCAGAAGACAGCATATCCAATACATATATCCATGTCATGATAGGCCACTGGTTCAGTACTGACAGATATGAGTGTTACCTGATTAACCACCAATAGTACTTCCTGCAACTTGTGAGTATATTTTGCCTTTCAAAAGTATTAGGCCATGTCTACATTAGAGAGCTTACAGCAGCATAGCTGTACCGATGCAGCTGTGCTGCTGAAAGCTCTCTCATATAGCCACTCTATGCCAACAGGAGATAGCTACCAGCGCTCACTGAGGGTGGTTTAATTATGTCGGCAGGAGATGCTCTCCCGCTGACACAGCGCTGTCCACACCGCTGCTTCTGTTAGTGTAACTTATGTCACTCTGGTGGGTGTCCTTCGTCCCCCCGAAATCCAAGTGACAAGTTATACCGGCAAAAGTGGTAGTGTACACATAACCTTAATATTTAACAGTATAGAAACAAGGTGAGTGAGGTAATATTTCTATTGGACCAACTTCTTTTGGTGGGATTGTTAGTAGGGATGTAAAATACTAAATGGTTAACTGATAAATATTAATCTTACAGTGAAAACTAATACTTATCAATTAACCAGCAGCACGGGCTGCTGCTGCAGTTGCTGTAGAGCACCCCACTTCAGAATATTGGGGACCACAGGTCCGAGACAGGGGTCCCCTGCATAACCAAGCTGGGGGTGCTACCTGGAGGCTGAGGGGAAGGGGGAGGGGAGGGACGACAATTATATTGGTTAAACAGTTAACCAGTATAATTTTAATTGTTTTAACAGATACCTTTTCTAACCGATATTTACATCCCTAATCGTTAGTGGCTTATATATTGTTGTAATAATCATATTTTATATTATGATTTAAATCACCAATTTATCTTGTGATTTAAATCAAGAGAAAATTCATTGATTTAAATCGAGTCTCCCACTGATACTTCACATATTTCTTAAACAATGGTGCAAATCTGATCACTAAAACATGTTAATTTACAACTCAATACAGCATTTTACAACATCTAGGAGTGTATACCTTGTGTAATTTTTAGATACTTAATTTTTTATTAATTTAGAAAACAGTATATAATACTCATTACCTGTGTCAAGCTGCAGATGCAGAAGCAGTACACTAGGAATGGTAAGAACAAAATCACACATCAGTGCTATTGTGTTCATATTTTATTAAACTAAATCTTAAATGTTACATAAATGTTTCACATTTGCAACTGCAGCAGTCTCCTGAGTTGCCGGCTAACGGCTGTCCTTACACTTTTTTTTTAATTTTCAAATTTTATTAACTAACAGACAGGTCATCACAACACTAAACTTACACTGTCCTTAAAACTTCTACAACTAGCTGTCCTCTTCCCCCCTTCCCACTGTCATTTTTATTCACAGACAAACAGAAATATGAGTTTTCCTGCTTTTTCAATTCCCAGTCGATTTCTTAGCTTTGAGTGAATAATACCAAACGATGAAAATATTCTCTCTTTGCCTGCAGAGGAAGCTACTGCTCTGAAAAGTTGGCTTAGCAACTGAAGGAACTCTGTTTCAAGGTGCCTGGCTAACGATTTCCACCAATTCAGGGGAGTGACTTTGTTCAAAACATCATCAATAAATATGTACAGTTTAAATGGTTCCGCTCCAACCCTGACATTTATTATGACTGGCATAATTGAGGAGTGATTTTGAGATGCCCATGCCATGGTAGCATCATCATCTTCAGAAGTTAGGCATCTACCTTTATAACTGGGGTCAAGAATGTTCTCAAGAAAATGAGGTGGAGTTAGTGTTTGATCCATTTGCTTCTTTATTGCCTGCAGTTTAACTTTCTGGTGAGGTATTTCTTTCTTCAATGTCTCTTGAAGTGCCTTCCAAATTTCGACAGCATCAGCAATGCAGCAACAATTTCTCTGAAGTTTGTGTAAGGCTATTGATATAGGCTTCGGTATACTGAGCATATCCTCTACATTCCTTTTTAATCCAATGTTGGAATTATCTCATCTAATGTATCTATCAATTTTATCATCCTTTTCTTCACAAAGTTTTATGAGAATAGGCCAGTTCTTAATAAATTGTTCAAAACACTCAACCACAGAATTCCTTCGAACATCCTGAGGGAGAAGTAGTTTGGATCCTCCTGCTCTCTTCAGTGAAGCTGAAGCAAAATCGTTATTACAGAAGTATTTTGTGACTTCAACATTTTCTTTTATTCCTGGAGAAGACGTACTTAAGTCTTCGGCTAAAAGATGCATTAAATGGGCACTGAAGCCATATGTTATTAAGGAGCATCCTTTCGTTTCTTCTTCTAAGTATCTTCTCATCTTTGCCACATTTGCAGCATTGTCCGTGACAAAACTGCGCACGTGACAGTTGAATTTTTGTTCACAGTTTATTACAGCTTTCACTGCCACTTTGTTTAAATATTCTGTTGTGTGGGCATTTCCTGATGTATCTATTGTTTCTGAAAGATATGCCCCATCTTCTGTTGTCACACAGGCACATATTACTGGATCATTGTGTATATTGCTCCACCCATTAATGCTTAAACTGGCAGGTTTCCCCTCAGTATTTCTTGCACACTGTTCAAGTTCCTTCTCATACACTGTATCTAGCAACCTTTCACCAATGTGTCTGTCTTTAAGACAGCATCTTAACTAACTCCCATGCTTTGCTTGGCCCAGTTCCACCACCACATAAAGCACAGAACACAACAATCCTATCCAGTCTGTGTCTGTCTTTCCACATGTGACTTTAGTCTGCTGAGAAAAATTGCAACAGAAACTGAAAGCCCAGAACTTTCAAGAAGCAAGAGCTGATAGTCAGACTGGAGAGACTAGAGCCATTCATTCATTTTTATGAGACTAAGTGTAGGTTTAGCATATTTGTGATGAGATTTAACTGTAACTGTTATTTTTTAAACGAGAGAAATTTAGAATTTTGATGATTTTTAAATCAAAAGACGAATTTAAATAAAAATCTGATTTTTTTTTTTTTACTTTTATCCACCGTGGAAAGAAGTATATATTCAGCACTGGGGCAACTCAAAATAGATTTCATTGTTGCTTATTACATGGCACTCATTTGGCTTAAGAGGCCATCTGAATTTGAATCTTTGGTTTTATAATGGCTCTCAAAGAAAAAACAAACAAACAGATAAGTATATTACCTGGAAAACTCCAGGGAAACTTCAGTACTTAACTCATTTGTTGCACTCCAAGTCACCACTTCTCTTAGTAGCTGCAGTTTTGGAAAACACTTTGCAGACAGACCACTGAAACTCCTAAACCTGTTAATTGCAACCCCCAAGTTTCTTTGGATTCCATTTTTCCACTATGGAATCCATTTCTGTAGTTATTCAGGCTTAAAACTAATGCTTGACACTTAATCTCTAGAAAATTCCACCCTAAGAGTGGAAAAAATGGAAAAACAAAAATATTTTATTTGAAAGTACAGGAAAAGAGTACTAAAACTTCCTAAGAGACCATGTAGAAGGACAGAAAGATAGATGCTAGAAAGTCACATTAAATAAAACACCGATTTATTAGGTTCTCCTCTGATGCCCCACAGAGATTTTAGTGTTGTCTTGTTCTTGAATGCTTTTGATAATTCTGACCCTTTCATTACATCAGAGATTTTTAATAGTTAAAAAAATATTTGTGTGTCAGTATCAACTGCTTTCTTTTTAAAAAGCCATAAATAAGAAATGACTAGTGAAAGCAGTATAGGAAAAGGTAATATTTCATTAATTTTAAGGTCAATGGTGACTATTAGATCATCTAGTCTGACCTTCTGTGTAACAAGCCATAAAATTTCATCATGGCTAAAGCATCTTCCAGAAAGGCATCCGGTCTTGATTTGACAACTTCAAAATGGAGAATCCCCTCTTCCACTGGGAGTTTGTTCCAATAGTCAGTCACATCCACTTAAAAGTTTGTGGCTTATTTCTAGTTTGTCTCTCTTTTCTTAACTTTTCTTGTTATGCCTTTCTCCACTAGACTGAAGAGTGTTTTAGTACCCAGTTTTCTCTCTCTATGATGGTACTTAAACACTAATCAAATGACCTTGATCTCTCCGGTAAATGGAATGAGCTTCTTATACTCTGATTGCGAGGCATTTTTTCTAAGCCCTCAAATCATTTTGTGGATCTTCTCTGAACCCTCTTCAGTTTTTCAACATCCTTCTAAAAATGTTGACAGCAAAACTGAATGCAGTATTCCAGTATTGTTCTCACCAATGCAGTATACTGAGGTAAAAGTATATTTTTCTCTTCTATGCTGAGAAAAATAAGTTAATTATATCTTTGACTGTTTATTTTTATTACTTCCTTTTATCTTGTTTAGATGCTAAATTGTCCCCCATTCTCCATTATATCAGAGGCCTTCATTTATTTGCTTTGGGACAATATTTTTCAAAACTGGTTGCAATCATCTATACACTAAACTTTTGCCTTTAACATTCTGTCACTATGAGAAATAACAGTGGCAACCTAAGTTGAAAATTTAGAAAAAGAAAACTTAAAATGAGCCAAAACCAAAACAATCTAAAGTCTATTTTCATTCACTACCCCGCACCCTCATGTGAATGAGGTGATTTAAAGAGACTAAAATATGCACAGTACTGGTCTTTCCAACAGCACTAACATGTTCTGTCAAGCATGTGATCTGGATGTTGGAATTAGCTTGAGATCCCTAGGCACTAGAAGCACTATCAATTTTAAATGGGGTATAGTATTGACGGCCAAGAAGAGAATGTCAGTATGAAAAAGCTGGGAGATGGTGGCATGACAAAAACCACGTTGTATGTAGAGTAATCAAAGTCAAAGTGCAAGGATGTATGTCAGAACAAGATTAATTCTTTTATATACATGACACACAAATTGTTCACTTTCCTCCTGAAAAGCGCTATTTTCTGAGACTGGTATCTATATGGCTCTACTCTTAGGGACAACTAAGAGTACCCTAAACAGAAGTTCTCTCACATCCATACTTGATCAAAGCAATAAAAAGGTTTTGCAAAGCAGCTGCACTTAACTCGACTCTGAAAGTGAAGCTACAAAATACAGAAGTAACTATTTGATTCTTAACACAAAAAAAATCCCCTAGCTAAAGAAAGCTACCCAATCCTGGTATAAGACATTAAAAACAGAACTCTTAAAACTCTGATTAAAATAGGGGTTTAAAAAAAAAATTCACTGATCAACTCATCATTGGCAAATAGGAAATTCTACCCGGAGAGTTGGAAGCCGAGGAGAGATTACAAAAACTTTCATTAAAACTAAGTTTCTAGCCCTTCCTGTTGTGAAAACTTTTCACATCACCTATGCGGATACTCCTCACCTACAACACATTTTTGTAGCCACCTCTGGCTAGGTATCTTCCAACTGCTACATAAATACAATGTATATAGTAGACCACAGTTAAACACGACTCAAAATTAAATTACTAATTTAAACACTACTCAGGCAATCAACTCAAATCATGATTAAAATACCACTAATTACAGAGAACACACTTGCAGATAAGCTTGTGCTATTCATAAGTGAATAAACCACATTTCTGAAGTCAGGAACATCAATAATATGCACATGCCTGTATGGTCTAAATGAGTTAAGTGGACATAAATCCTATAACACATTTTTACTTAAATGTATACCACAATTACTACAATCCCAACCAGATCAAGCTACAGGCCTGATCCTATACTTAGTTCTGTGAGCAGGCACTTGCAGGAGTGGGCCTTGTGATTACAACAAAACTTACTAAAGGTCTCTATCACCCCATTCAGACCTCACAGATACAGTAACCAAAGACCTGGTGCTCCTTTTGAACTAAAACTTTTAATTATTTCTCTAACATTATGACAGTATGGTTTATGTAATCTGAGTTACTCTATTAATAACCTGCCTAAGTGACAAAGGACAAGCCTGACCCCAACCAAAGCAGGTAATAGAAACCATCAACTCAACACCTTTCTGCCAATTTTTAAAAATAATTGATCATAACTTTTTTCCTACAATGAGTGATCTGAAAAGTTTTCAGAAGCATACAATCAAAATCCAAAATTTGGACTACCAGGAACACACTTCTTTTATTATCCTTTATTTGGAATGTAATGTCTGATAAATGTAAACATTTATATGCTCTTTGAAGATGGTCCACTAAAATCTTTTAAAGAACACATCTAAAAGCACCATTTTAAATGAGATATTCCTAAAACAAGACAAGTTATTTGGTTTTGTGGTTAAACTGAAGGAAATGCTGCGGTATTTTATCAGAGCATAGTTTAGAGTTCTACTGTCTCTGTCTCAATCTCAAGAGAATTAACTACCAGCCTCTTTTTTTTCCCCATAGCAGCAGAAATAAAACGAAAATGCTGTACTTAAATTAACAAGCTTATTATGGGCATTCAGTATTGCATGCTTGAACCTTATCACAGAACATCCGTATGTTTTCAGTAGCAGCACATAAATTGAGTAGCATATTACATGCACCCAAAAATAAAATTGCCTTTGGGGACATCTATTTGGGACCATCAGTTTAAGGTGACCAATCCAAAAATTACTGATCTGTTTCAAATTGACCTAAAGGAGATAGCATACAGTGTGACCCACACTATGCATGTGGTTACCCCAATAATAGAATGAGTTAAGAGGTGCTCAATTTGTCAGTTTCAGGATTATAAAAATTCAGTCAGGCAGAAGCAATAGATTCTGATACTGTCTAAGTGGATACTGATATTTTCAAAGTTAGATCCTAAAATATCCTATCAGCCCCTAAATGCAAGATCTGGATGATCCTGTAACAGTTATTTTTCAGCCATTTTTCAATGCCTGTATTCACAAAGAACTTCTATTTATTTGTTCAGGTTGTTAAAGTGGCTGCTACAAAAATGCAAATATTGCTTTTAAGTTAAAAAAAAACAAAAAAAAAAAAACAAATGCTGCTCTGCTTTGGATCTCAATGTTGTGAGCCCAAAGCTGGTTATCAATTTTATACTGAAGTGTTATGCAAAAGTGTACAGAATAAGGAGACATGGAGAAGTTACTACAAAAATGCTTAACACAATACTTCACAGATTCACGAAGAAGTGCAAAACACAAGTATCCCATTCATTCCCCAATATTTTTTAGCAAATGAAGGCTGTAAAACTCACCTACATGTATTTTAAGTGAGCAGGAGAAGTTACAGAAAAGTGTTCTTATGTTTTCATTCTTCCCTAAAATAAAAGTACTATGTCTGCTTTTCAAAAAATTCCTCACTACCACACCAGTTAACCTAATATATAGTCTGATCTAACAATTTACTGATTTTCTTTAATTTAAATATTGTACTCCAGCTAGACCCTAATTCAGGCTTAACTGGGGAGAAGAAATGTAGCTAGAAAAGGGCTGAATATCAAACAGGCTATGTTGATATACCTTAAAATAAATTTAGATTACTTGAATAAGTACTGTCATCTAGGAACAACCAATTAGTGTCTATTACTCTTATGATAATCCTAGTTTCATAGCCCCCAGTGAAAAAAATCAAAGTATATAACTCAGCAAACATTTTGGTACTCTAGTGCCAATAAGGCACAGTTACAGAGATTAAAGAGGTAATTAGCTACCTTCCAATAAAATGAAGAGGTGTATCTAATTTTCAAAGGTGCAGAATACACATATATACACAGCCAATACTGATATTTTAGGGGTTTTTTTTAAATTGAACAAGTTTTTCATTAAGCACGTTAATATGGAGTTTAGACTTTTCGATGTACAAAAACATATGTCCTGTCAGTGAACTTAACCTTTCAGGAAGAAAGATATTACATGACTGAGAACCTATACATCACAGCACCTCTTAGATGGTGATTATAAAAGGCAGTAATAGAGAACAAATTCTAAACAAGTATTCACAGATTAGATATTAGTCCCCTGAACCTCCTACTCTGCTACTGTGTCTTCAGGAAGAAACATGCCTAAAGCTGAATCCGAAGATATTTAAATGTTACACTTTACATATTTATACCTAACTTTCCTAAAATCACACAAAGTCACAGTATCTTAAAGTAACTAATACTTCCCCCAAAGTTGCCTGTTAAAAATGTGACAGGATAGTTTGGTCACCAGATGTTAGTTAAGGCTTAGCTCCAACCTCTTCCATAGGTTGGGTTTTTTTTTTTTAAATGAATAAAAGAGAAGTTACCATACATTTATTAAAAAAATCGTTTAGGGGACACTATACATAGGTGGACTAGTTTTAAATGAACACTGACTCATTTACTATCATTTCAATTGAAAGGAAGAATCAAATATACCATGAGATCCAGAAGCCTACCAATACAGCAAGCTCTTATGGGGAATGACTGGTTAACTTGAGTGAAACTGAGTTCTCATTCACAATACAGGAGGATTGGGGGGGGGGGGAGAGGAGAAAAGGTTTAAATAGTGTGTACACATCGACTGTAAGAAAAATAAAGCTTTGCTGAATAAGCCCCCCCCCCCCAGCTCACAGTAACTAGGAAGGAAACATGCTGCAATTTCTCCAGTATCTCACAGTGCCAAATACACATTCATTGCCTCTCCCCTCCCACCCCGTCCTTTCCCAGCTCTGTGATTTCAGTCCCACCCGCTTCTCTCCTGCATATTTTAAGGCTGCTTTAATTCCTGCCTCCCAAATTTGGGCGCAAACTGGAGGAGGAGGTAAAATCTCTCGGGTATTTCCGATTTTGCTCTGGTTAAAAAAAAAAACAAAAAACCGAACATTTTTGAACGCAGGAAGTGGGGTGGGGGAGGGAAGAGGACGGGCTGGAGCCAGGCTGGGGGAGGGGGCCAGAGGCAGGTTTGGGGGGGGGGGGGGGGGGGGGGCAAGCCCCAGCTCTAAGGATGCACCAGGGCGGGGTCCCGCGACGGGGCTGCAACTCCGCGAGCGGGGGTCTCCGGGGCGGGGTAGCCCCGGCGCCTGGGGCTGGAAAGGGGCGGCGGCTGGGCCATGCCCGGCGTTACAGCCCCGCCGGCGGCGGGCGGACACACACACACCCCCCACCCCCTCCCTCTCCCTCCCTGCCCATCATGGAGACCCCGAGCCGCGCGCGCCGCCGCCGCCTACAGGAAACGCCGCCGCCGCCTCCCCCAACTGTCACAGCCCCCGCTCCGGGCGCAGTGCGGCCCCGCCACGCCCGCGGGCCCCGGGCTGGACACTCACCCATGGCGGCGGCTCTGCTGCTGCTGCTGCTGTTGACGTTCCTCCACCTCAGCCGCGGCGGCACTAACCGAGCTGCCCCCGCCCCCCCAGAAGCCAACCCAGCTACTGCCGCTACCGCCGCTACGGCTCCGCCCCGCCCGGCCGATTCTCCAACGTTTACGTCCCCTACGCCGGTGCCGCAGCGCAGCCGCCCTGCACCACGCCGCCCCTACGCACACGCACGAGCAACAGGGCCCGGCAGACTTCACTCCTTCCCCAGTCCCCCACGCCTCTCCTCCTCCTACGCAGCAGCTTCCGGCCCGCCAAGACCTGAGATTCTCGGACACTCTCGAGAGATTTCGCCTTCTACCCCCCCCCACCTCTGGAACGAGATTTGACTACTGCCCCGCCCCGTAGAAGCGTCCGGCAGCCATTTTGAATTCGGGCAAATGCGGAAGATGATAAACGTTATATTACGTCGGTGGCGTTCGCTCGGCTCAGCGTCAGGCAGCTCCTCCCCTGCCCTGACTGAGCCACGGCGATAGCAAATCCTGGGGGACGGAAGGGCCTTGCCCCAACCAAAGATGGCTGACGCGCAGGACTACGCAAAGCGGCTCCTCCAACTCCTTCTAGGGCTATGCTGGTGGAGTCGTTACCAGTCTCTTCTACACGGTGGAGAAGCCGATAAGTGCCGCGGTGCGTCACATGGTCCGGCCCGTCCCCATCCCCCTCACAAGGTTGCGTCACCGATTTACGCAATTAGCGTAAGAGAGAGGGCGAGGCGCGGAAAAGGAGCGCGGCGCGCGGGCGGAGTGCCGTTCCGAACGCGGAGGGCAAGAGCGGGAGGGTGACGTTGACGTTGACGGGTGGAAGCTGGCGGCTACTGCCGGCCGTTGGTCTGAGGCTGGCAGCTGCCCGCGGCCCCGAGCCGGGGGGATCCCCGCCGTTCGAAGTTCCCGGGACTGGCTCTGTCTTCGCGCGCAGACAGGACGGACCCGCCTTCACACCCTGCGCTGCTGCTGCTGCTGCTGGGGCGTGGGGCGAGTGCTCGTGGGCCGCTCCCTCGCCCTCTCCTGCGTCGCGTGGCTTCCTTTCCAGGAGATGTGTGCCGGGCCCATTCATAAACTCATGCTCACCCGTCCCCAGGCGTAGAGAGAGAGAGGTGCCTGGTGGCCAGACTCAGCCTGCTGCGGGGGAGACCAGGACCGCCGCGCTTTAGTACCAAAATGCAAACACGCCTGCCTGCCCCCATGCGGCCCTAATAACCTCCTCTGCTCCGGCTCTTGGGGTCCTCTAGAGCAGTGGTTCCCAACCTATGGCCTGGGGGTCACAAGTGGCCCGAGGCTCCCCTCCTGCTGACTGCAGACGGGAGCCACTGCCCTTAGGACCCGGGTGGAGCGCGTTGTTGCGGGACTACAAGACCCGTGCAGGCAACTTGCTGCAGCCAAGGTGATGGGAGATCAGCACTGCCCTCTCCCTTTCTATAGCAGGGAGCATGGCAAAGTGCTTTGCCTGGGTCCCTAGGTGCTGGGGTCCCTGCTGGAGCCAGAGGAAGGGGAGCACTGATCTTCCGTCCCCCTGGCTGCAGAAGGGAGCCACAGCCTAGGGACTCAGGTGGAGTGCACAGGGCTATGGGATGCTTGCAGTCCCCCTGCTGCAGCCAGGGGGACGGGAGATCAGTGAGGAGGCAACATCTGGCTGCAGTGGGGAGTGTGGGGAGGGAGGGGCTGCTGGCAGAGACTAGTGGTCGTTCGGGGTTGTAAAAATGATATTTGTGGCCCTCGAGCCAAAAAGATTGGGAGCCATTGGCCTAGAGACAGTGAGTGTCTTACATTCAGACAGCATTTTTTCCCCTCTACAAACTGAACATGCAGCCCTGCTGGAAAGCACCTCCTGTGTTGGGGTGGAGCAGCTACAGCAGACCACAACATGGTGGGTAGGAAGTGGAAATCTTGTCCAAGAACATTTGGGCAACGCCCTGGTCTTCTGAGAAGAGCCATGGGAAACATGTAGGCTTACTTAAGAAAGGCATTTCTACACAAAATAAAATAGCCATTTGGCTACTTAAAAAAGCCAGTTGGCTTACTTAAGAAAGGCATTTCTACACAAAATAAAATAGGCTATTTTATTTTGTATAGAAATGCCTTTCTTAAGTAAGTCTACATGAACTTCTTAAACTATAACTATAAATACAAAACAAAAGATTCAAAAGAATTCACTGAAGCTGTCTAAGAAGCAGAGATTTTGGATATTTGTCAATCTTCCTCTATCCAGTTCCTTAAGTGTAAATAATGGCCAAATTTTTCCAGCTATCAGCAAGTGTTCATTTGGATCATGTATTCCAGCAGTGAATGAAATCTTTAAAAAACCAAAGTAAAACCCTGTTTGAATGCAGCGATTTGCAGAAGGAAGAAAAACCTTTGCAGGAGATTCAAAGTGTATTCCCTCAGCCCCTTCAGAATTGTTCTGATAATACGTGCTGTTTGGTTCAGTCTGGTGCACTCCAGTGACAGTGAATTGACTCTTCAGAAGTACCTTTATGAGTCAGGGAGAAATGCCATCACTAGCAAGAACCCAGGAGCAGTATCTGAGAAGAATGAACACCAGTAAAAGCAGACAAACTACTTCCATTTCCCATTATCAGTTCAAACACTGATCTCAGAGTTGAGGATATTGCCTTTTTTGTATTTGGACCAAAAGGTCTTGGAACTTTTCAAAATCTTGTCTTTTTGTACCAATGCTGAAGGCTTGAAGGCCCGGATTTTCAAAAGTATTTAGGCTCCTAACTACCATTGTTTTTATGGAAGTTAGGAGCTGACATACCTTCGAAAATCTGGGCTTTGGTGTTCATATTTGTGGTGTGTAATTGCAAATTATTATTCTAATTATATGTATTGTAATAAATAATAGTCTCAGTGTCATGTATATATGATTATGGTATGTGTACAAACATGGCATAATCAGATGGTCCCTGCCCTGAGGAGCTTATAATCTAAATACATACATTTGTGCTAGGGATGTCATAGAGGTGTGCTTTCCCATTCCTTTCACGTTAATGATCACTACTGTAGTGGGGAAATTGCTAGCAGAAAAGAATGAATTTCATAGTCTTAACAAGTCTTATGGTGTTATGCCTGAATGCAGTTTATTTCCTGGCTTTTTGAGACTGAACTTTAAGTGCAGAACCTGTTATTGGTACAGAAGGAGCTAGTTTCCTTACAACTGCAATAGTGATGTCTCAATATCATACATTGTTGTAGAAGGCATAGGGATACTTATGGGAATTCTCTAATGAATAGTGTTGTAAGAAGATATAAAATAGCAATGAGAGAGAGAGAGACATAGATGAAACATTGTATACCCAACTTTATTTCTTTCCTATACTCTGAATAAAAATACATCTAGTTGGTAGATAGTTACTTTTATTTTAATATGATAACATGATGAGCAAACACTTTTTATGACAACACTGAAGGCACATACTCTTTAAACTTGTATTAGAAAAGGTATGCATCACCATTTTTTGTGGTTCTATCTTGCTTCAAGAGCTGGAACAGTTACAGTATAATGTGATCCTGAGATGCCCAAGAGAGAGAAACTCATTATCTTTGGCCACAAGGCTGCCTGATATTGTCTGCTATAAGTTTGTATCTTTCATAACAGATGAGAAGACACAATCTTTTTCACTCTAGTTGTTTTGGACGGTAATATCATTGACATGAAAGTATAGGTACATGGCCTTTGTGGTCAATTGAATGTTAAATAAAAACAGGCATCTGATAGCCATAATAGTTGTTTATTGCATGTACAGTATACTCAAATAACTAGTCCATAAAAAATACAACACTGGAACAAACAATATGACAAAACAAAAATTTTTTCTCTTTAAAGGGTTTCAAGCTGTCGTACTTCAATTTTTTTCTTGGTCTTTTCAGTGATATCACAGTGGGACCATAACTAAAATAAGTAATTTATTGGGTGATGCTAAAGAGGGACTACATCGTTTCAGAGTAAGTCTTTTAAGTGAGAAATTGCTTGATAGATTAACTTCTGGGGGGAAAAAATTAATGGAATGGGTACACAATCCTGCTGTCTTTGAAATCAAAGGCAAAATTGCCACCGTCTGAATCTAAAGCAAGACTGAAGCCAATCTCATTTGGCTTTTGTGTAAGGTTAATGTCAGGTTTTTCTGGGCTGTAAATAGCAATTTTTTTCTCTTTTCATACAATAATTAGGGACTCTAGGAAGATTAGTAAAAATTAATACATTTTAAGAGAAAAAAATGCAGATGTTGGAGGCATTCTGTGTAAAGTATAATAAATGCTGTAATTTTAATTTCTAAGCCAATTTACTCTTTTTCCTCTCAGGGTAAGGACTTTGACTTGGATCCACAAAGGGATTTAGGCAGTGAAACTACAGAGTGTTGTAATGCCTAGAAAATCACAGAAACAACTCTGAGATTATAAAAAGCCTGAGTTAGTCACATAGGCTCCATAAACAATGAATGGGGAGAGATAGGCTCCTCAGATTGCAATCCACAAAGCCAGCACACTGGGTGGGGACCATGTAAGATAGCTAATGGGAGATGCTGACAAAAGGTGTGTGTCCTAAACCTTGCCCCTCTCCAGGAGATAGTCCAGCCTGCAGGGAGGCCCCTCTCTTTACTTGCTAACCACAGCAGGTAATCCATCTCCTGGGGTCAGGCAGTTTAGGAACCTAAGTCGTTTCTTACGAGGTGGGTGACCTAGGGGCCAGTCCCACTGCTCCAATGATTTTAATTATTTAATTCAAACAGGATCAGCTTCAACAGGAGAGATTGAAGAAGCCCCCTTTCAGAATATCCCAGAGGCCAGTGGGAAGTGCACTCTCCTGCGAGATGGGAGATCCCTGTTCAAATCCCTTTTCCCTCCTGTGGCAGCAGAGGGATTTGACCTGGGTCTCCCACAACCCTCATGAGAGCTCCAAACCCTGGCCTAAAAGTTATAAGGAGGGTAGTGGCATCAGCAATTTCTCCTCCAGTGGCTGTTTTGTGTGCAGGAGGCAGGTGCCTAATTCAGTCCCACGAGAAACACCTTCGGCAGCTATGCTGTCTGACTCCGGGAGGTGGGTTCCCGTTTGTGGATCGCTGTGCAGAGATAGACGCCTCCCTGTTGCCCAGATTTTCTGTCACCTAACTGTGAGGGGGTGGAGCTTAGGATGCACCCCACTTGCTGGCATCTCCCATGGGCTAATTTAGACAGCTCCCCACCTTGTGTTCTGGCTTTTGTGGATCTTATTCTAAGGCTCCTGTCTCTTTCCATTCATTGTATAGGAGCCTCGGCACCTAATTCAGGCTTTGTGAATTGCAGTGGTGTTCCTGTGATTTTTCTAGCCACCAAAATGAAAGTTAGGTGTTGTGCTGCTCCATGTTGCAATGCCTTTGTGGAGCCAGCCCTAGGCACCTAAGTACCTTTGTGGATCTGGGTCTTTACTACTACCGCACTAGAACCAGAAAAAATTAACTTGAGGAAAATTTAAAGGTTGTCCAGATTCTGTATAAATTGATTCATTAAAAGAAAAACTGCAATTTGTTTGTAAAATGTGATACTTTATCTTGCATTACATTTCACTTTTTTTTCTAAAGATCAGAAGCTGCTGTTTTCCTACCTACCTGTTGATATAGGGGCAAATCTTGCTCACCTTCTTCACACGCTGTTGACTAAGGGCCCAATCCTGCAAAGTGACCAGCACTTCTTGCTAGGAGCTGGGTTGAGAATGCTCAGCATCTAGTAGGAAGCATTGTCCTCCTCCAAATCCCTCCTTAAACCTCATTTGCTGTGATGCCTACAGAAAAGATCTTGACAACAGTTAGGCTTCTGTACTGAGACCACAGCCTATCATGCTGATCAATATTGTCTCATGGTTTCCTTGCACTTTCTCATCTATTTGTCTGTATCCATCTATTGTCTCTTGTCTTATACTTAGATTTTAAGCTTTTTGGTGCAGGACCTGTCTTTTTGTTCTGCTTCTGTACAGTGCCTAGCACAATGGGGTTTTGGTCCATAACTAAGGCTCCTAGATACTGCAGTAATACAAATTAATGGTAATAATTAATAAAAGGTACTTTGAGCCACTCATGATTGTGTCATTGGTGCCCAATCCTTCAAACTCTTTCTCTAGTGAGTAGTCTCATTAAATAAATAGGACCACTTGTGTGAATAAGGGTTTGCAGGATCAGGCCTTATGTTTGTATAGCTTTTCTGTTTCATTTGAAGCTATTGAGGTCAATAGGATAGTCATGAAATGGTAAATAACCTACAAACTCCAAAGCAACACAGTAAATAAGTACACAGTGTCCTTCATATTCTTGTCACCAACATCACTGCAGGCTCCTGGCATTGGATGCCACCCATGACACTATTCTAGAAATATGCAAATTAGTTAGTGCATAATATTTGTGTCTGACCTTTTTAAAAAATTTCAGCATGTGTAGTGTTTCCAAAAATATGAATGCAATGCTAAAAACAGTGAGAGATACTGTATATGTCAGCATATACTTTTAAAATATTGAAAAAATATAATAACACAAGCTTCCATTGAACAATAACCATAGGAAAATACAGGATCCCTTGTTTTGCAGTGTGTTTATTGTATTGTTCTAGTATACATCCATTACATCAATTATCTAAAGAAAGAGTCTTTGATAGATTATGACCCAGTGATGTGATTTTTTTGTGAGAGGCACACACATACACCTATTGTTTGGGGGTGGAAAATGCGTGCTTTGTGTAGTTATAGTTGTGTAGCAATGGAGAATATATATCAGTAGAATCTGGAAAGCAGTTTAACCTTTGGTCATATATACTTAGAAATAATGTTTATTTCATTAAATGAGGTGAGATGTAGCCTTCATGGAAATAATAATGTACTTTACACTATTTTGCTCCTTGTGAAGGACTCGTGGTTTGGAAAATAGTAGAATGCTTGTTTTATAGTAACACTAAACTATTTACAAAATGCAACTAATACTTACTTACAAAATGCCAGGCACTTTACTGACTAATAATATGACAAATTCCTCACCCCACAGAGTTACGATTGTGTGTGTGTGTGTGTGTGTGTGTGTATTCAGGCAAGGGAGGGAGGATGCAGAGTGACAAAAAGCAATGTGATTGAGATTTGGAGTGTAGCACATCTGTAGTTTCAGGTTTGTGTTTGTTTATTTGTTAATCAGTAAACCCCAATGGGGGTGGGCAATTTTAAGTAAAACCTTAAGAGGCTCTCTGGATACCCAGATGTGTAATCATTAAAACACAGTCCTGCAAGTCAGTCTGCACAGATGAACCCTTATCCCTCTGCAAAGTCTCACAGGCATATGGGTCTGCCGATACTGATCACTTTGCAAGATCAAGGCCTGAGGAGAGTGGAAGTTTAGTGAATAGTTGAATTAGAGAACACTTAGTGCTGTAGTTAGGGTGCACTGCATCTAACAGAAGAAAAACAAATCAAATACACATGGATGGATGGCTACTTTATAGAAGGTAACACTTCTTTATTGTCCAACATTTTTTGTTTAAAAAAGAGCTCAGCTACCTAGAACAGAAAGACTTTTTTACATTTTTCCTTTTTTCTGTGCAAAATTTACAGTTTCCTCCCCTTTTAAAAAGAAAATGTTATAGAACAAGAGTGTGTTCATTATTTACAGTCTCTGATCCTCCTTGCTGTTTGTCCGGAGGTGGCTTATCTCTATCCATTGTCTGTCCTTTCTGGCTGCTTTTCTAACAGCCTACTATTAAACCGAACTAACTTATGCATTCAGCTTCCAATGCCCCAATATAGCTACCATGTGCCTGTCCCTTAAAACAATCAGGTAATCATATTCACAATATAAAAATACAGAGCCACCACATCCTTAATACCATATATATATATTGTAGGCTTGTTCAACAGAAATCTTGGCTTATTTTAATATAGGGCCCAATTACTGTTGAAGTCATTGGGAGTTTTCATTTGGTTTCAGTGGGAGCACTATCTGTGCTATAGTCACCTATGCCTGTTATTAGCAATCATCTATGCAAAACTGTTTGCGTTTACTGAGAACACCGTGAATAGCTAAATATCTGAATCTAGTAAGCAAAAAGCAAATCATTACACTTGGATTAAATTAGCAAAACTATAGTTACATAACACATAGAAGAACAAATTAGAAAAGTAAACATTTATCAAACAGGAGATTGAAATTTACATTCAGATTAATTATCTGTATCCATACTGTGGATCGCAATGATTTGAACTACTATTCTGCATAAGAAAAATAAGCCTTAGTAATATTGTCATGATGACTGAGCACTCTTTGAAGTATAAACACAGTTTAAAAGGAATTAGCTAAGCAGACTTTGGAATTCATGGTCTTTTTGTTGATTTATCCTACCTATGAACTTGGCATATTTCAAGAGCCAGTTTTCAGAGCAGATACATCAGAAAAAAAAAAAAAAAAAAAAAAATGTATGTATTGTTATACTACCACAAAGCTACAGGCTAAGACAGTTTTTTAAGAAATTACATACACTCTGTAGTGGCAAGCTTCTGCATCACTTTTTTCAAATCGAGTTGTAGTGTAAAGTAAATTCTTTGCGTTTTGGTTTGAAAAATGAGTGGTTTTGGTTTATTTTTATTTATATAGTGCCATAAATGAACATGAGCTTTACAAAACAAACAAGGAACAGTGTCATATTGTTTTCTCCACTTCCCTGGGTCACAAAAGATCATTATATGCTATTAAGGGGGTTAATTGATAACATGGTCTCTCCACATGTGTGATGTTTATATTAAATTTTATACCTCCTGGCCAACATTCCATCTTTCCATAAAACAGTGTGTAATGTGATACCCAATGCTCTTTGCAAGCTATGTATGAAGCCTATCATGTTTGGTTATACATTGAAAGCATTATCAGTAGCTAACCCACTGCTTTATAAAGTGCTTTAGAATGCCTTCATTGTAATAGCTGCTAAATAAAACCAATTCTTTTTTCTACTAAAATGAATGATTAATTGTATGATTTTCAATTTCATGGGTGTTTCAAGCTAGTGTCTGTAGTATCCATACCATTTTGAGATTTCCATCATCTTAACTGAATATGTGTTACAGAAATAAACTAATGGATATTACATTTTATTATTCAGTTTAGATGTGTGTTCTACTTTCTGAAAATACCTTTTGGTTTGATTTGTTGCACTTGCTCCTCTTGAAAATGGAAACCTAAATAAAGAGGGGCTGATTGTATAGAAAGCAAATATTCATGTAAGCAACTTTTCTTTTGAAATTTTGTTTTGATTGTTTTTAAAATCTAAAAGAATTGCAGTGTAGTTCTACTTGTAATACAAAATTACAGTCTTTTATTGGTTGTCATATCTATCAGCTGTTCTAGAAGTTCAATATTGATAATTCCAATTTGAAAGTCAATGATCGTCCTCCATTTCATATAAAAGTTATTTCTGATTGTTGGTCTAGTTTGTTGTATTTATCTATAATATTTAAAATGTCTGTAAATATCCCCACGGCAATAGAATCCTCTTGGCAGCAATATACTGGTATATGAATCATAACTACATAAGCAAATAAATGGCTTATGAGATAACTAAATACTGAAGAGACACTAAGATGTTTGGTAAAATCAGAAGCTGTTTACTGTGAAAGAAAATCAATACCATGAACATTGTCCTGTTGTGTGATGGACAAGACAAAATTTCTTCTTGTCTTGTGAGAGTTTGAAAATTGGGTGTTGCTGCATTTGTGGACTTTCTGTGCTTCCTTTTGGGGTGGAGGATAATGTTAATAAACAGGCTTTGTTGCTGGGTGAGGTGATGAGAAGAGGGGAGATAGAATTAATTCCCCAACCAACTGGAGGATTGTACCACAACCCCAGTGTGATTGGGCTATGGCCCTTATGAATCCCTATGAAAAGATTTTGGACCATTGGAACCATATGACCAAAGATCGAGCAACCCACACAGGCCCCCTATGTGGCAAGTAGATGGGGAAAAAAGCCCACCTATAGGGTCATTATACCTGTGTCACACCTTGCTTGCCCTGTGGAGGGCCAAAGCAGTGCTTACACAATGTGGAGGGTCCTATGTGTGTGTGGATTTTACCTTCAGTAAGTGACTGGTTTGTATAGCAATGGAATTATGTGAAGGCACACTTGTAGTGTCAGTAAAAAATTGTCATTTTCAGGAGAACAGCATTTGACTTTTCTAGGCTGTGATTGGCTAAAACCTTCCCATTTTATTCATAATTACCACAACTATAAAGAAAGTGTCTGTTCAATTTAGTGTCTCTGGCAAATGCATTAGCTACTGATGTCTTGTTGCATAAATGCATGCTGCTACAAAAATGACAGTTTTTAACTTAGTGGAGTATAATCTTTTGTGATGGTAGTGTGGCCTCTTACAATGAATATGGAGCTGAGGCTCTACACTTGCATTTTTTTCTGTATCCAAATGCAATACATTCTACAGTGAATTTGAGAAAGCATCCATTTTAAGATTTTATTGAATCACAATGTGTTAAATCATATCAAACAGCAAAATGAAAATAATTGTTTTATTTAGGCAATGTACCTACTAAAAAAGTGGGATGCAACAATTCCTAATAAAAAAATGTGTCCAGTTGCATATTTCTTTATAGTTTATTTACACAATGAGTCATTTTGATAATATCTCAGTATTGCAAGGTGCCCGGACTCTAGGGCACTGTGGGGAAGAATTTATTAAGCCTGCAACACCATTTCCATACTTCCATCAGGGGAGCAACATGAACATCTGTGAGGAGGCTGATTCACCCAGGCTACCACACCAGGTTAGTCTTATTAGCTCACACTCATCAGAGATAAGACAGAGCCCATCTACAGGAAGTTTTGATAGGAAACCAAGCTCATACAGAGATTGTCGACCTCTTTTGACAAAACGTCAACTCTTTGAGTCTAGTTACTGAGGGGGGGGGAGCCATTAAGGTCCTTAGACATCTATCCTCCATACGAAGGTTATGTCTACCTTAGCACTTTTGTTGGTCAGGAGTGTGAAAAAACACACCCCTGACTGACATGTTTCAGTGACAGACATGTCAATACGGACAGCGTTATGTCAGAAGGAGGCGCTTTCTCACCAACATAGCTACCGCTGCTCATTCAGGGTGGTTTAATTATGCCAACAGGAGAGCTCTCTCCTATCAGCATAGAATGGCTACATGAGAGACCTTACAGCAGCCCAGTAAGGTCTCTAGTATAGACATAGCCTTAGAAAGAAAGACTCTGTAACTTGATGGTTAGGTGGTAGTCCCAGGGTCCACTCCCTCTTTCATTAGTTAGCCACAGTGGAACAGCTTTAACAAGAGAGGCTGAGGCAGTTCCACATTAGACTGTCCCATAGCTCAGTGGTTAGTATACTTCTGAGAAGTGGGAGAATTCTGTTCAAATCCCATTTTCCCCTCCAGCACAGAGAGGAAATTGAACCAGGGTTCCCCATATCCCAGGTGAGCATTCTACCCACTGGGCTAAGACCATCTCTTCACTAGCAAGCTTACAGCGGCACAGCTGTATCGGTGCAGTTGCGCCACTGTAAGCTCGTTCATGTTGCTGCTGGCTAATGAAACCACCTCAATGAGCAGCAGTAGCTATGTTGGCAGGAGAAGCTCTCCCACCATCATAGTTCTGTGCACACTACCACTTATGCTGGCAAAACTTAAGTCAATCAGAGGGTGTTATGCCACCTTAAATTCCCAGTATAGACCAGTCCTCAGTCATTCCTGTAAGATACTACTTAACTGCTTAAGGCCTTGTCTACACTAGAAAGTGTTGTTGACACAAGTTACAGTAGTGATCAAAAAGCACTGTAATTACACTTGTGCCTGTCCACACAGCACTCGTGTCACCAAAGCATGTCCCACTGTGCAACTCGCTACCTTATGCTGCTAGGAGTTATGGGAAGGCAGAGAGGATCGCCGTGCATAATGGGTGTGGGCTCAATATCCCATGATGCAGTGATTTCAGTCTCATCATTCCATCATTTTGTGGCATTTTTCAATGGCCTAGTTTCCTGAGCACCTGCCATCTCTATCTGAAAGAATGGATCCTGCGCTGCTCTCCTTTGTTGTTGTCAGTGTTCCAAATACATCGCGGCTGGTCATGCAGCATATCATGAGCTCCCAATCGGAAGTGTAATCCGAGGTACCTGACCTACTGTGTGCCAGGCAAACAAACAATGCCGGATTACTGTTTGCATTCATAGAGCATCTGCACATGGTATACCACCGCTTTTGGGTGTGTGAAACAAGCACTTAGTGGTGGGACAGCTGTACCTTATGTAACCAAGCAGCATCAGCTCCAAAAATCACTTACCCGAGCTCCCCTCTCCTGCATGCCAGAGCTGTAGGACTGGGACTGGCTTGAACCCTCTGGGTCAAGAAAAGGTCCTGACTCCCCACGTCACCAAAGGACCCAGTACCCTGCTCTTCATCATCTTCCAACTCAACCTCCTTGTCCACGACTTCTTCATCGGGATTGAGTTCAGTGTCCACTGTCCCCAGGCCCATAAAGGTATCCCTGGGTCTCTTGGCAGTGCAAATGCAGGTTGCCACTGAGGATGGCCTCCAGTTCCTTATAGAAGCAGCAGGTCTTTGGCTCTGCACCAGAGTGATGGTTTGACTCCCTAGCCTTTTGGTACCCCTGCTGCAGCTCCTTGATTTTTGCACAACATTGCAGCGTGTCCCTTTCATAGCCCTTCTCCGCCATTAAACGAGAAATTTAACCATGGGAATCATAGTTCCTTTGACTGGAGTTGAGCTGGGACTGCATAATTGCCTCTTTCCAAATTCCAATCAGACCCAGAAGCTCTGGTGTGCTCCAAGTGGGAAAGCATTTGGTGCATGAAGCCGCCATGGTCAGCTGGAAAAATGAGATGTGAGCTCTCTATGCCGACCAAACAGGAAGTGGAATTTCAAAAATTCCCAGGATAAGAAAAGCGGATGGCTGCAGGGCAGCGGAGTTCAAACTGATGGCCAGAGCAGTCAGGATGGACATTGTGGGACACTTCCTGGAGGCCATTTACTGTGACATAACCAAGCAGGGTGTCTACACTGACACTTTGTTGCTAAAAGTTTGTTGCAGAAAGCTCTATGCTTCTCCTCGAGGTGATTTTATTTTGTCGCAAAAACAGGAGAATGGAGTCGGTTGGGGAGAGAAGAGAAACTGTGTGTACACCACCACTGCTTTGGCACAAAAAGCTGACAAAAGTAGACCAGGACTAAGCTGCCAGACTGCAGGTTCCTGTGGATTGCCAAGCAGAGGTAGGCACCTCCCTGCAGCTGGGTCATAGGTGTCAGTTTCTGTGAGGAGAGAGGCTTAGCACAGAACCCTCTTGTCAGCATCTCATATTGATTAGCTTAGACTTTTGTGAATCACATTTTAAGGTGCTTCTCTCTCCCCATTCATTCTGTAGGGAGCCTAGGCACCTAACTTGGGCTTTGTGGATCACACTGATGTTCCAGTGATTTTTCTAGGTGCCTAAAAGTTAGACACTGCAATGCTGAGCATTGAAATGCCTAAGTCCTTTTGTAGATCTGAGCCTGAGGAAATGAAATACAAGATCCACCAAAAAAAGGCTAAGTTATATAAGGAACTACCTTGTGTGTGCTCTGGTGGTTAAAGTTGTGAACCTCTCCTGTTGATACTCAGCATGAAAGTAATGCTTATTAAAATTCTGCATTTTTCTCTGATTACTTGATTGGAAACTTGTTACAAGATCATCTAATGTTTGTACTGAACTTGGAACAAGTAAAGTGCCAAATGAATGCTAAGTAGTAATGATGAGATACTTATAGGTAAAGCACAGACCTAGAGTGAAATAAAATTCTTAAGAAACGAACCTTTATATACATAAATTCAATTTTTTGTGTATCACTGATAGACTTAGAATCGTAAAAAACAGATTAGGCCACAACATATTTTTCTCCAACATTAATGACTAAAAATATACTTTCGATACTGAAAAAATAACAAGTTGGTCATTTTATCTGACAAGTTTTACCACTTCTTGACTTCCTATCAAAAGTCTGGACAAGTTTTGGCCAGCGATAAGTATGTTTACATGGGAGAATGTCTTGCTCATTTCTCAGTAAAAATGCAGCTATGATGATGCTGCTAATACAGGCTTTTCCCCGTTTCACCTCATTCTGCTCAGTGCACTGGCTTCATCATCTGTGATCAGTCTCCCTGCTCTCTCATCAAGTAAGTGAGTTCTACAATGAATTCCATTTGGTTGCAAGGTTTTGCTCCTGTGGGAGCTCATTGCAGAATCAGGGTCTTAGGCCGCAAACTTTGTGTTAGACTGTAAACTATTTGGGTCAGGTAGTGTATTTTATTTGTTTGAATAGTGTCCCGCACAATGGGACCCGAATACTGACTTGGACCTTTGAATGCTACTCCAATACAAATAGTTTAAAAAGAGGAAGGTGCTGGTAGGTTGGTCTGGTCTGCTCTCAGTTCCACCTGCTGCCGGCCTCTCCATTGTGAGCAGGTCCAAGAGCAGCTGAGGAGGTATTTTGCTACTGTTGGCTCTGCCTGGTACCCTGCCTCTTTCTCTGTGCAGAATAAAGCAGAACTCAGAAGGGCTTCTTGAAAAACAAATGTTTAGCTTTGAACAAAAAACAAACATTTTTATCTAACAGTAAAAGTTGCATTTATTTAACAAGATATTTTTGAGACAGTTTTCCACCCACACCCATGGGGCTTCACCTGCTCCTGTTAATTACAAGACAAATTAGAAAGGCTGTGTGTGCAGATTAAGGTTAAGTAAATAACATTAAACCAATTACCATAGATCCTTACTTTGCTATAGTTGGTATCACTGCAAGGCAGCTGCCTCCTCTAGATATAGGCTTCATGTGGGAATCATTTGGTAAAATTTTATGACATGTGGTATACCGGAGGTCAGAGGATAATCATAACAGTTCCTTCTGGCCTTAAAATCTGTTACGGTATAGACACTACAGGCCTGTGCCAAGGGCTCTTGCTTCTGGAGTCATCTTATTACATTTCCATCTCCCATTTCCTTCAAATAAGAAAATTTTCTAGCTCTTTTCTCGCAAAGAGAAGCCTGAAAAATGTGACCTGAGTGTAACTGATGCAGTGACATCTGCTGACAGCCTGAAACGATAGCTCTGCCCCTTGCATCACAATCAGGCCCATCCAGTTCACTGGAGCCCCATCCCCTCCCATTTCACTTTCTTTACACAGACATTACAGCCCTGGATCCAGTTGGTTACGGGGGATAACTAAAGAGAAAACAGAAACAGGAGTGAAGTCAAATGTAAAAAATCAGGGAACCAGAAGTGGACACCAAGCAGAGAACCTCAGACAGCACCCACCAGTTCTCAGAGACATCCAGTGAATCAGTGGATGCTGCCCAAAGGAACTCTGCCCAGAGATGTAAGTGGAAAAGGGGCCAGAATAGGCCCCTCAATTGCAGAGTACACTCTCATCCAGCTTTCTGCTCCTGGAGTGATGGATGGCCATTTTGGCCAGTGCCAGGAGGAGGCTGACGAGGTCCATGACTTTGAGGAGCCATAGATGGGGTGTGCAGGAATCAAGAGGTGTGGTGAAAAGTGCAGCCAGACCTCAGTAAGAGGTTCTGGAGGAGCTGGAAGAGGGACTGCAACCTGATACACTCTATGTAGATGTGAGCCAGGGTCTCCTCTTCACCACAGAAAGGACAGGTATCCGGGAAGTTTGTGTAATACCAGATATATGCCTGTGTTCATGCCTCCATGGAGGAGCTGCCAATTAATATTCCCCGTGGGCCGTGGAACCAGAGTGGAGTACAGACTGGCCCACCAGAGTTCCTTGCCCTCTGCTGGTGGCAGCAGATCCTGACACTTAATATCAGGGTGGGACAGGAGGGTGAGGAAGTAGATGTGTGAAGTACAAGTGTGTACAGATATTCTCTGGGCCTGGCTCAGCGCAGATGGGTTGGATGTTATTCAGCCAGCAAAGGTGGTATATTGGGGATGGTCGGGCAGGCTTATGGGATAGGGGGCCAACGACAAGTTCCAGAGGCCAGGAGTGAGGGGTGATTGGGGTGCATCCCCACACAGGACCCATTAGAGGAATGTGAGAGAAGCAGGAAGCAAAACTACCTTCGCCTCCAGGAGCACACAGCAAGGGACACACAGGATAGGCAGCTGAATGCCCTGGCTAAGCACCACTGGGTCCACCCAGTCCCTCTGATCACAGTCCGGGAGGTCTCCAGTTCTCGTGGCACCAGCCAGGACCATCCTCGGGTGTACCAAGGGGGACTTCACCAACTGCACACGAAGATGGGGGTTGTATAACAGGGGTTCTGTGTGAGGAGGTCCTTCCCTTGGAAGCTACTACAGACCTGGTCACTGAGATTAGCTTCCAGGTCATAAGGAGGTCCGGATAAAAGACCACCTGCTCAAAGAGGTCATGGGGGAGACCTCTTGGGTGGAAATAAAACAGCTGCCCTCAGAGGAAGGCATGAGCCAGCCTGCTCCATGCCAGGCTACCTGCACTGTAAAGGAGACTCTGCAGGGCCTGAAGACAGAAGGTGTGGACTTGGATTTGGATGCATATCAGGGCCTGTCAGCCCTCCTGCAAGGGGAGGCTCAGGACACCCACTGAGACCCTGTGCAGAAAAACTGTGCAGCCCCTGCCAGAAAAACTTCAGAAACTTCTTCTGGAGGCTGGCCAGGATTCCCAGGGGTGGGCTCAGGATATTGAATGGGTCCCAGAGCATGGACAGGACCAGCTGGTTGAGCACCAGCACCCCCCGCAAATGGAAAGGCACTGCAGCAGCCCCATCCACCTCCACAACTGGTCAGACACCTGGGCCTTTAGATCTAATTCTCCAGCGAGGCAGAATTGGTGGCATAAAGGTACATGCCCAGATAGAGCGGTGGACCCACACCGCACCAAATAGCAGGGGGCCTACCTGTCCCTGACCATCAAGCCAGAGCTCTTGACCTAGACCTGGATGTAGGAGGACATTGAATAGATGGCTTGGCAAGGTTCTGTATTCTGGGCCATGAGGAGCATATGCCGACAGGAGCACCTGCAGATCCAGCTCTCATAGCACGAGTCCTGTCATCCTCTTGTGGAGGAGTGTGGGAAGGGGCTCAGTGGTGATGGCATAGAGATGGCCAGATAGTGCACAGCCCTGGCATAGCCTTCAACTGAAGGTGACAGGTTCAGTCAAGGGCCATTTGAGCTTGACCAGATGCTCTGCAGAGGCATACAGCACCTGGAGAAACCTCACAAAGTGGAATCTGAAGCCAAATGCCCACAGAGTGCCCAGGAGATACCCATGATCTACCCTGTCAAACGCCTTCTCTTGGTCCGGAGACAGGAGGGTGAGTGCCAGACCATCCCTATACGCTAGTTGGAGTAGATCCTGGACCAGACGGAGATTATCAAAGATGATCCAGCCAAGGATGGTGTAGCTCTGGTCAGGGTAGATCACATCAGCCAACATGGACTTCAGCTTCAGCGAGGTGGCTTTCGCTATGACTTTGCTGAGCAACAAAACTTGGCACCAATTCTTTAGATCAAGGGTTCTCAACATTTTTCTTTCTGAGGCCTCCCAACATGCTAGAAAAACACCAGAGACCAGTGGTGGAGGGCCTCAGGGCTCCAGACTTCAAGTGCTGAGCAGAGGAGTGAGGGGAGGGGACGGGGAGACTTGAGGCTTTAGCCCTCTGTGGCACCAGGGCTCAGGGATTCTGCCCTTTGGGACGCCCAGTGGGGAGGGGTCCTATATAGGCATAGTTTGACTTCTATTTTTTGGGGGCTGGGCCTGGCAGGACTCAGGCCAGCTCTACACTGACTCACCTCAGCAGGCCACCCAGCCTGTCTAGGTTGCAGGGTGGGGAGCAACAAAAAAATTATAACTCAAATGGGGGCGGCTCAACTCAAAAAGTTTGAAAATGCTCAGGGTGGAGGCAGGGGAGTAGATCAGGGTGCAGGGAGAGGGGATGCTAGGGGCTGCGTGAAGGGAGGGAGGAGCTCAGTGTGCAGGCAGGGTAGCTACAGGCTGTGTGCTGGGAGATCCTACCCCTGTGGCCATTGCTCCCAGAGGGCTCTGCCGGCCCCAGAGCAGGGTCCCTCCACCTGGGCAGCTCTTTCCAGCAGTCAAAGGGGGTTGGGAGCTGAGGATCAGTGGCAGCCCCGGTGTCCTGAGCACCAGAAGCAGACAGGGGAGCACTATAGCCGATCACTCCATGGCACCTGCTAGAGCAGCAGTCGCCCCTCAGTGCCTGGCTCTGGCTTCTGGCCTCCCACCTGGCCAGGGGGTGGGTTGTTGAGGGGGGTGTGGTGCTGCCCCCGGGACTGCCCAAGTCCGATCAAGACACTGCAGTTTGGAGCGGGGGGGGGGGGCAACTCTCCCTTTGCCCTTCTCCGACTCCATCCATGGGCTCAGGGCTTCTGCCCCAAGAGGCGTTGGGGCTCACAGACCCCCTGAAACTGGCTCATGGGTCCTCAGTTGAGCACTGCTGTGTTGGATAGTGGAGGGCCCCTTCTTAGGCAGCAGGGCAAGCACGACCCACCCGCAAGTCAGGGGAGCACTCCACTCCCCAATGACTCAGCTCAGATGGCGGGGAGGTTCAGACTGAGGATTGTCCAAAAATGCACGGTAGAACTCCACGGAGTCTTTTGATGCCCAGAGATTTATTTCTGAGCACCAGACAGGGAGGGCTTCAGAGAATTCATAAAGAGGTTGCTTTAACTGGTCCTAGTCTCTCACATTGAATGTAGGGAGTTCATCTCATAGGACCCCGCAGGCACCAGTGTTGGTTGGATATTGAGAGGTGAAGTTAGCATTGAAAGCCCTGGCCCTTCTCCACATCTCCACCATAAGAGGGGTGCCCCCCTCTGCTAGGAGGCAGGTGATATGCTTTTTGGCACCCCTCTTTTTCTCCAGGGCATAGAAGAACTGGGAGCTGCAATCTATCTCCTGAAGAAACTGGATGTAGGATCAAATGAAGGCACCCCAAGCCTTATGGTTACTGAGGACCCAGAGCTCATCTCTCTTCTCCTGAAATTCTGCAGAGGGATAGATCCCTGGGGTGAAAGGCCAGGCGCCTCTCCAGCTCTAAAACCTCCCTATCGCCACATTCCTCTTCCTGCTGGCTCCCTTCATGTAGTCACAGCAGAAGAGCTGGGCACGTTCCTTCCCCATGTCCCACCACCCCCGGGCCGAGGGATGGCTGTGCCTACTGAAATGTCAGTAGGCTGGCCCTGGCTGCTCAGGTATAATCGAGGCTGTTACGGCCACCAGATAGTGGTCTTGAGAATGGGGCCAGCCTGATGCTGGAGGAATGGGCCTGCAAGATGTGAAATTGAGAAAAGTAAATGCAATCCAACCAAGGGTGACACGACCAAGTGTCTTTCCCATGGACATAAGTGAAGGTGGTGGAGTCATCCAGGTGGTTGTTGTGCTAGATGTCCACCAAGGAGTGATGGCTGACAATCTCCCTTAGGATACCCATGGTGGCCTGGCACTTATATATCCTAAGATGGTCCTGTGTGTTCAGAATGGAGTTAAAATCCTCCACCAGGGTCACTGCATGAAGTCTGTATGGTAGGATTTCTTTGAAATCAAAACAGGAAGGCTATAAATATTCCAATGATGTTTAATTTTTAAAGCTTTGTATTAGGATGATAATGAAATTAGTATAGTTAAGAGATGAAAAACCTCACACATTACATAGGGAAGTTACTCCTCAGGAAATCCTTGTAGCTCATTGCTTCTGCCAAGCAGGGGAATGTGCCTGTTAACTTCACTCAGCCGAAAACATCTTCCCACCAGCTGCACCAGAAAATGATAAAGAAACCAAACTGTGGAAGAATGACTCATCAGCTAGGCGTCTGCCTTCTAGTGCTCTCTTAATGATTGCCAGCAAAGGTCATTAGTTGCTGGGCCCAGGCTTAAGGCTACAAGATGGAGCAAGAACAATATTTAACAAAGATGCTGAGGTCTAAATTTAAATCAAACATAGCAAGAAAATGGAATGTCAGCTGTAAGATCTATCTGCATGGTAATCGGATATAGTTTTAAACCAGACTGGTTTCTGGCAGCCTCAGGAACATGTTGTTTTTGCTAGAAAGTCAGAGGACAATATACATATAGAGAACCCTCGGAAATTCATTTTATTGACTATAATAGGATCCAATTGTAGAAGGACTACATGCTATCTTTAAGATCCTCTTTGATCCCCTTCATTAATTAACAATCTACTTTCAGTTTTCTTTTCCATAATCCTGTGATGTTAGGCAGAATTCTAGATTAAAAAACCCATCAGAATCCAGATTCTGCCTATGTATATAGGACATTATGTAATATTCTTCACTTGGGCACTGGGGACCAAATCCCATGGGCAGGGGAGGGAGTTGAGGGAGGTCAGTTTATCCACGTAAGTATCCCCATGGGCCCTCCCTAAAGCAGACTTTCCCTCCTAAAACTGCCCACTATTAGCTATTAGTGATGCAGCTCCACTGGTGGCAGCAATATTTTCCTTTAAGATACAGCACCAACATTTTACCACTACTCACTGTAACCCTGCTTCCAGCAAGTCTAGTTGACATGGTACTAAAAAAACACCAACAGCTAGCAGCACCTTGTCTACTTTAGAACTCCTCCCGCTGATATCACCCTGCTAGCTACATCACTATTTCTAGTGCTGGGAAATTTGTAGAGAAAAGGCTGGCATAAATGTGACTTTTGAATTCAATGGCACTGTTTATGCAGATAAGGTGAGAAAAACTTGGCTCTTGATTTCATTTCTATTTTGTTTAGATCTTCCTATAATATTCCCATGAGAATAATAGAATAGGGCACACTGATCAAATATTAGCACCTTCCTGAGCTCTAGCTAGAGAATGTATGGCTTTCACTGAAATTCCCCTTGTGTTTTTTTAGAGACTAAAGGATAATATTTCATTTCTGTTGAATGAACCTTTAATTAGCAGTAACTTCCCCAAGAAAAGCAACAGATCTGTAGGCTATGTTACATTACAGCTTCTTCCCTGAGATTGTCCAGACACGCTGCATACCCCAACTAGATTATTTTACTCAGTCTTGAGGGAATTTCTGATCTTCATATAAACTTTGTTTTCATTGCATACTATGTATGCCTTATTTGTAAAGACTGATGATACTGTGTAAAGTACTTTAAAATAATTCTCTTACATGTTCAATAGGAAAACATACATTTAGATATTAATTTTCTTTCTCTCCACTGTATTTCAACTAGATACATATGTCTTATATTAGAGAAATTTATCAGGCTCAGAATATGTATATTCCTATTTGCTCAAGTCCCATAAAGCCGCATTACAACCAAAGGTTGGTAAAACTATCTTTATTGAGCATGCAAGTCCTGTTCTGCTCTCAAATCAGCAATCACTCTACTGAGTTTTTCTCCCACAACTATTTTCTTGACCAGAAGTAATAGCCTTCTCTTGCCTCTAGATTACATCACTCTGGAAACTAATTTACCTGCCACTTTAAAAGGCTATTAATTTGGAGTTTCAGGGAGCAGCACACTTACTTCCTTTGTAAAATGTAATCTCAAGGCTAGTAAACATTCAGCAATCCATCTCAAGATGAGAAACACATGAATAGGGGGAAAGAATTTCATAAGAGTAAGGAGCACTTGTTTCAATATTCAAGTGAATTAACCACTCCCAAAGAGTTATAGTTACCTCTTTATTAGGCATAACTATACAAAATAAATATCTGATACATTCTTTGTTAGGCCCATAGGAAAGTGCAGAAAGAAGTAGAACAAACTCTGTCAGGGTGCAGATTCAGTTTTCTTAATTAGCTATTTAAAGAGATCAAAGAAGAAAGATGTAAGGTTAAAGTCTGGTACTGGTATGGTTAAAATGCCTCTCCTAAATATCTCATTCCCAGATTACAAAGACAGCAGGCTGAATCTTTTACAATTACAACAGATGAGGAGGATAAAACCAAGGTCAATATACAATAGGCTATCAACAGAACAGTTTCTGTGTAGATTGCTCTTAATGAAATCTGTATGTCTATTGGCTATGTCTATTTGAGACTTTTTTCTGCTCACATTTTCCATGGCAGTAGCAAGCGTGTAGAAAAGACATCTGTGGCAGATAGCATTTTGACCACCATCACCTAGACCTGCTCTGTGCAAGATTAGACAGCAGAGTAGTTAAAATGTCAGCAGCCATGTTAGTAATTTTGTTATTACTCCCATTAGTGGAGTTGCAAGGAAGGGAAATTTGAGGGAGAAAAGTCTAATGTAGATACGAAATGTTGAGATTCCTTTTTTTGAAGTAAAAATACATTGGATCATTCTGCTTTCAAATGTTGATTTTTTCTTAAGAAGTTTTGGCATCCAGTTTTTATGACCAACATTGTCAAATTGGAATTTGGTTTCCCTGTGAGATGTTCCCTGTGTGTTTCATCCTGTTTTACAATGAACAATAATCATTTTGTTTTCAATTTCTGGCTAGTTTTACTGAAGTAACATATGTCCATTTATTTCTTCCATTGTATACTGTTGTTGCAAAGGCAAATAAAGTGCCCAGTGGATTTGGAATATTTCAGTTTAAAGACTATAGATTATTTATTTGTAATATTTAGATAATCCACTCAAGGTCAGGGCCCTATTGTGCTAGATGTTGTACATACACATAGTAAGAGACAGTCACTGCCCCAAAAGACTTTACAGCCAAATAGACAAGATAAACAAAGCTTGGGAAAAAGGAGGAGTTATTATCCACATTTTCTATATAGAGAAACTACCGCAGAGAAAGATCAAGTGTCTAGCCTAAGGTCACATAGGTTATCAGTGGCAGAGCTAGGAACTAAATCCAGATTTCTTGGGTCTCAATCTTTAACCACCAGGCTGCCCATTCTCTTTTAATGTCCTTGATATGCCCTGCATATGTAGGATACATGTTTTGCAAAAAGTTGTTGATACAGTACCTGGCTAGTTTTTTGTTTTTGATATTCCAGTTGGTGTGTGCTTTTTACCAATTTCTGATTGAGATTTGCAACTGTGCTTATAAGTGCGGCTGGTAGCTATTACTGGTAGCTATTATTAAGATTGCCCAACACTTCCCATTATAAGACCCTGTTTTCAGATGTCCATAACTTTGCTGAACTTTTAACTGTTTGGGCCAAAATTTTCTTTGCCAGGCATTTGTATCAGGCTGAAGTTTGTTTACAAACTTCATTTACAAACTGTTCAGTTGTTTACAGGAATGAGGCTAGGGAAGCATACATTATTTTGGCCATGTTATAAATTCAGGCAACCTTTTCTTTGAAAAGCTCTAGTGCCTCAATGCTTTGAAGCAGGGACTTGAAAGCAGGGTAGTGGCCTTTGTGTCAGGAATATGCCTTTTGCCATCCCCTTGGAAATCAGCCCAAATTTGGCCAAGTTACAAACCTTTGATAAATCTCAGCTCACACATGCTCAGTAGAGACTTCTTATATTGTAACAGCTAAATTCTCTAAGACTGTGTCCACACTGCGCATTGCTCCAGCCTGGGGCTAAGCATGACTCCCTGCAATTGCAGCTCTGGGCTGCTGTAAGCCTGGAATTGAGTCCAGGTCTGAGCACCTGCATTGAGAACAAGGAGCCTGTCTCTCCTGTGCTTGCAGTGAATCCTCCCATTCTTCCCCCAGCTGAGCCCAGGCAGAATGGAGAAGGAAGCTGCCTGAATTCAAATGCAGAAGGGATAAGAACTTGACGTGCAAGGGGGACGGACAAGGAGCCTGGGACTGGAGGCTGGTGCGGATATTGGGACTTGGTGGGTAAGAAGACTGGGACTGGGAACCTGTAGGTAGGGGGGAGGCTCGGATTGAGTGAGGTGTCAAGGTGTGACCAGGACTGAGAACCAGTGGTGTAGGGAGATGGAGGAGAGAGGGGAGGCTGAGAAGGCTCCAAGGTGTGGGGGAAGAATTGGGACTGGCAGAGCAAAGAGAATGGGACAAAGAACTGAGGTTGTGGGGAGAGAACAACCCTGAGATTGGATAAGGAGCTGTGGAGGGAGATTGGAACTGGGAGCAAGTGGGGATGGGGAATGTGGGTGGAGTGGCTGGAGGCCAGGGCTGGGGAAAGACAGGTGGGATGAAAAGCCAGTAAGGAGGAGAACTGGCATGGGTTGGGGAAGGAGACTGGGGACAAAGAGTTGTGTTGGGGGAGAGGGGGAATGGGAATGGTAGGGCAAGGAAAGTGAGATTGGAGTGGAGAATGGGACTGGGATGGAGGGACATGCAGAAGGTTGAGACTAGGACTTGCACTGGGACTGGGAAGCCTGAGAACTGGCTAGATGAGCAGATTGGGTCAAGGATCCAGAAATGGGGAAGAGACAGGAGTGGGATGGGGACAGGGCAGAAGGAGTCATGCGTGGGAAGGAAATGGACAGAAGAGCACAATCCCCTCTAGAGCATGGAATGGAACCCAAGATTTCTGAGTCCCACCATTCCCCTGGTGTCAACAAATATCTGTGAAATCCTTCCCCCTCTAATGGAGTTCAGCGAAGATGATGACGACCTGCTAATGGCATCAATTACTCTGTTAGCTCGAATGGCAGAAGTCTGTGTGGTGGATCAAAAGATCCCAACTCTGCGGTTGACCTATGAGGATGTCAGTATGAGGCCACATGATGGAATTTCTATTCTTTCAATTTGCTTTTTTTAAAAACCGAGGCAATTGCACACACAAAACCACATTAAAAGAACACTCTTAAGGTGACATATGATCATGTAATTAAAGTCTCTATCATACTGCATACACACCAGAGGACCAAGTTAAAAGCTGCACAGGCATTTCTGGCATCTTGAAACTTTGAAGTACTTGTCTTTGCAATTGTAATAATGTTCTTTTAACTGAGGATTGTTGGGTATTTTTTGTAGTTTTATAAAAAAGATATAGAGTATAGAAAGTAATATAAAAAAGATATCTTCAACTTCCTTTCATGTGATAGTTTTAAACGATATAACTCACAAAGGAAAAACATTCTTAACTTGAGAATCATTTACTTGTTTCTTCTAGCGTGTGGTCTGTGTAATTAGAAAGTAAAAGAAATATTCAGCTCCATTGGTGGTAGCAATAATCTTAAAAGAGAGGAAGGTTTGTTCTGTTTTGACTTAGTCCGATGAAATGTTTTTCTACAACTTCATGTTCTTGTCTTCTGTGTTTGTGTTCTCTCTCTTCACAGCTGCCACTTCTACATCTGGCTTTTTTACACAAATCAACTATTATTATTAATTGTTTGTGCTGCTACAACCAGGATTGCAGTGCCATTGTGCGAGGCGCTACACAATAGCTCACCTTTTACAACTTGGTCTTGCTTCTAACAGGTACTAAATGATGCTGCAATGTAACTTAAATTATTGAAGTGCTAATGTACTCTGGTGTTTCCATTAAATTGCAATCTATGACAAATTTAAATTATTGTTTTATTCTATAAGAACAAACATGACGGTGGTATTTTCTCAAGCAGTTTTGGAACTGCTGTTACCAAAGTAAAAGAGTCTGTAATTACTGGGAGTGTTTCCTCCCATGCACCACAGTTTTATCCAGAAATGTTCCCCATCATTAGAAATCCATCCTATAATTAAAGATTAAAACCAGAACATAAGGTAATAACTGCCACTTTCAGTTTCAGTCTTTTAGGAGTTTATATTTTCTAGCTGAGGCGTTTGTTGTGTTTGAACCTTTCCACCCCTTGGCAAGAGGCTTTTACTTAAACTACATTTCACTTTACTGCATTTGCATACCCCAACCCCATTGGTTAAAATGATGTGAGAGCTGGGAGTAATACATTTTGCCTCAGGGAAACAGAAGCCTCTGATTCTCTGATGTCATTACATCACATTACAGAATTATTTTTTCACCAGCTGGCATAATGTTTTTTTGCTATATATACAAAGGACCCCACCTTCTCGTTAAGTTTCTGGCACTGAAAATCACAGCATGAATGTTGAAGATGGTGTGAAACAGGTTTATCCAGCTCTCCATTTCCAATAACTCTTTATCGTTCTCTGGAGCAGGTAGCCAGGCACATGTAAGATTTGCCACTGGAAAAATCTCTTTCTTAATGTCGCCCCAAATTACACAAAGCTTCTTTCTAGTGCAATGTAGCAAATACAAAATACGAGAGAGTTGCTTTCTCAAGTTAAAAATAGTCAAAAGGAATCACTGTTGCATCCTTATAAAAATCTTATTGATTGGGATGGGGACAGTGACAGAGGATGTAGCTCTCTGCATTCTGAATGTCATCTGCCCCACTTCCCCCTCTCCTGGTCCCGTCTGAAAAACTTATTGCTGTAGGGCAGTGAGATTGTAACAAATGTCCTACAAAAGTGCCAGTTATCGCCCCTCCTCCCTTAGTTTATTTATTTCAGTTTCAACATACAAAACATAAATGATCGCTCCTCCCAGGCACTCAGCACATTTGACAACTGATTAAAAACGCAATCTGAATTGACAACAAGTAGCATCAACAAACCGACTGCCTTCTCCACCCCCTCAAAAAAAAATCCATAATACAAAATGGAAATTTCCCTACCTGATCTCCCATAAAACCCTAATTCCCCTCCAAAAAAAAAATAAATAAAAAAATCCCAAATGTACTTTGTAAATGTTTCCCCTGTCATAGGATTTTCAGCCACTTTATTATAAAAGTGTCATCTAGTAGGTGGAAACTGTATGGGAATGCTGCATGCTTCCCAATCACTGCACTCTTTGTCTTCATATTCATTGCTAATCAATGGTGTGCACACTGAGTGTTGCTGGGATGATGCCAAGAAGTGCATTTTTTCTCTCTCCTCTATATCCTATAACAATAAAAATTTGCCAGATGTACCACCACCTTCATTTCCACAACTCATTGAGTTAATGCTAAAAAGCCTGCATTTGTTGAACACAATACTTTTTAATTTGCTTTGCATTTTCTGAAAAACAAAGTGCTTTATAACTATCAAGGAATTAAGACTTAAAGCCCCCCCAAAGTACCAAAGTAGGTAAAGATCATCCCCATTTTACAGATGAGGAAAGGAGGTGCAGATAAGTTAAGTGCCTGGTCCATGATCACACAAGAAGTTTGCAGTAGAGTAATTAATTGAATCCAGATCCCCTGAGTCCTGATCCCTTCTTATTCTTATTTCTTATTTATATTACCATGGAGCCTAGTAGCCCTAGTTATGCACCAGTACCCTAATGTGCTAGGTACTGTACAAAACCAGAACAAAAAGACAGGGAGATTAGAATCTATGTATAAGACAAGAGACAACAGATGAAGACAGGCAGGTGAGGAAGTATAAGGAAACCATGAGACGATATTGGTCAGCATAGTAGGTTGTGGTCTCTGCACAAAAGCAGCCTAGCCATTATCAAGTGTTTTATAGGAAAAGGAGTGTTTTAAGGAGGATAAGAAGTTAGTTTTGGGGATGTTTACGAGGAGCTCCTCCCAAGTATGAGGAGCAGCATGGGAGAAAGCATGAAGGTGCTTGTGTGCATTTTTAACAAGTGGTTAACGGAGACTGGCATCATTGGCCAGTCAGAGACGGGAGCCAATATCTTAGTAGTGAATGACAGCTGATTGGGTGGGATTAGGCTGTACAAGGGCCTAGAAAATGATGACAAGTCGTTTATGTTTGATGGGATAGAGAAGAAAGGGCTGCAAAGAAAGGGGTGACATGGTCAGAGTGATGAAGTAAGGTTAAGATTTTGTCACAAGTATTTTTAGTAAAAGTCACGGGCAGCTCGCGGGCAATAAACAATAAATTATGGAAGCCTGAGCTCCCCGCCCCTGGGGCTGACATCTAAAGAGAGAGGTCCAAGTCAAAGATGGTGCCCAGGGTACAGGCGTGAGCGACAGGTAGGATGGTGGTGGTGTGTGCAGGGATCGAGAAAGGAGGTTGGAGGCGGGGCTTGGGTTGTGAGGAAATATTAAAAGCTCTGCTTTAGCCATGTTGAGCTTCAGCTGATGGCTAGACATTCATGAAGAGATGTCAGAGAGACAGGCCAGCAGGAAACAGTATAGGCTTGGTCTACACTTACCTTGGCGATTCGGCAGCAGTCAACGGGAGTTATGCAAAGAACTTGCGTAACTCCCATCGACGTCTGTGCTTCTCTTCTGCACGCCGTCTTCACTGCACTGCGCCGACGGGAACCGTGTTCCCGTCGACACAGTGCTACGCCACTTGTGGGGGTGGTTTAACTGTGTCGATTTCTGGATCGACTGACCGGGTCTTAACTGACCGCTCAGTTGATCCAGATAAGTTGATCTGATGGCGGTGACTTTGCTGCTGTCATTGTAGACATAGCCATATAGGGAGACTTGAGAGCGATCAGCCTATAGACACTAGTCTCTGCTGTGTCTTCAGCCAGTTACAGCAGGTTTCTGGATATGGGGGTATGGTGCTACTGATCTGTCCCCCTGCCTCCTCCACCCCCACATAGGTTGAGCAACTGCTTCTGTGCAAGGCCCTACCCACCGGCCTGTTGAGTAAAGAACCAAGTGACAAATCTTCGTAAGACTGACAAAAAAATTAAGATCTCAAATCAGCAGTGGATATAAAATGATAAAAAGTATAATTAAACTTCTTTGAAAATGCACTCTGTTACTCATTTGAGATCTCAGATAGTTTATTATAAAATAAGTGTTGCAGTTCACCTTTAAAATGCTTGCTGTTCCAGATATCTTTATATATATATATATATATCTCAGTCTATCAGATGGTATACTTTGGTCAGTGATCTTTTCACTGTATTAACGATTGCTTATTTTCTGTGTGCAGTTTTTAGATTTCTGAGTTGCAGGCATAAGGGTGCGTCTGGTTTTAATTTTAGGACTCAAAAAAAGATATTTGTAATGCATTTATGTGGTTTACAATTTTCTTCTTCCAATTAACCCTGGTAGGGATGTACTTTATCTCCGAAGAGAAAACGCTAAAACAAACTTCAAGGAAGGTGTTGATTTGACTGGGGAAGCTGAGTGTAATGGCTTTTAAAAAGCACACTGATTGTAAATGAGAGGAAGAAGCTTCTATTCTGAAAGGTGCTTATGGAGATTAAAAACACTAAGTATTTTTGAAAACTGCATTTTGCACTTGTGGGTTTCTATCATGTTTTTCAGTGAGTGTGGATGGCCCCAGCCTGACATTTCCTTTCTGATTATATTTAGTGCATGTTTGTTTTCTTGTAGGTTGTGTTTTGAATGTGTTTATTTTTTCTTCTCACTGCATTTGTCAGATTGACATCTTTGTTCTCATTCTTCAGAATTTACTGCATATTTTATTTCCCTCTCTGAATTTGCAGTGTTTAGCTTTACTTGGCTGTGTTTAATACGCTGATTGCATGATGATGTGTTTTTAGTTGGTATTTTTAATTTGTCCATGGCTAGTGTTCTTTGGAAGAGAAATATAGCAGAATGGGAAATCCAGGAATTGATTGAAGGTAAGATCCTTATGAAAGGAATGGAGAAATAAAAAGCTGCAAAATAACTACTAGTATATGAGGAAAAGTAGTAAAATAGGCATGAAATAAAAAAGAAGCAGCATCCTTGCTTCCCACAGAGATAGGCTGGTTGATACCCAATACAATATTAAATGGACCACCAAGAATTTTTTGGATCTTTTTCAGAATATTGAAAATATAGCAGCTAATTAGCTCTAGCAACAGCTGTCTTTCACCAATATTTTGAATCCTTCCTAGTTGGGCTTTTATAGATGGCACTAGATGGACTAGTAGATGATCGCTTTAAATCTATTGAATATTAAACAAACATCCATCCTGAGTCTGCTAGACCTGTCAGAAGCTTTGGACACAGTTGACCATGAGGTGTTATTATCTTTTCTGTGGAAACTAACTGGCATCAACAGAACCACTCTAAGATGATAACTTAATTCATTCCTTTTAGACATCTCAGGGGTCTCAAAATGGATAGCTACTTCACATCATCCACAGCTCTTGTCTCCCACACTCTATTTTTGTATCTGCTGTAATACTCTAGGGCAGTGTTTCTCAACCTTTTTGATACCAGGGACTGGCTTGCTGCCTTCCTAAACTGTGTCAGGGAGATCTCAGGGACCCCTGCTGGTCCACGGACTGGTCATTCGGAAACAGTGCACTAGGGGATTTCATCTGCTGGTATGAGCTCAAATTTCAATAACGCACAACTACATGAATCTTTATCATTTGTACCAGACAACTCAGTCCCACAGCTACCGCAATACCCAGGAATAATGAACATCTGAATAAAAAATAGCCATCTTAGGCTGAATCTTACTGAGGTGTAAATAATACTGATAAACAGGAGGAAATGTTTAGGAAATTTATCAGAAATCATGACTGTTCCCTCCATCTATCTGTTGTTAAGTCTTGTTGTGCAGTCTTCACTTACACTTGATTCAACTCTGTGCCCAGATAGCCAGGTTACAGTAGTTGCCAGTTACCCTTTTCCATCTTAATCTAGCAAGGAGATTGCACCTGCTTCTCTTGAATGCAGAACTGGACACAGATTTATGCCTTTATTTCTGTGATGGGTGCTGAAATGCTCTATACCAAGCACTGTCTTTGGAAGTTGCTCCAATACACAGCTGCTCATCTCCTATTGAACAGGGAAGCAGGAGTGTATCACAACATTGCTCCTTGCACTGCAGTGTCTCTCCATTTGGCGCCTGATCTAAATTAGGATCATGATCCTCCTTTTCACAGGTTGAGCCCAAATACATTAGGTTCTGCATTTACCTCTATTGCACTCCAGGAATACTGTGATCAAAGGGGATAATGGAGTTGCTGTAATCAGGATGAAGCTCACATGAGCTGAGGACAAACCATTTTTGATTAAGAGCATTTGGTTATGGAAACCCTTACTGCAGAAGAACAGGATCACTTCATTTTTTGCCTCTTTTAAGAAACGGTGCAAGACACTCACCTTTTTACATAGGCCTTCCCTCAATAGAAGCAGTGACATGCTGACGGCTAGGTATCTTCTCTGTTAGATCTATCCTACCCAGTTATTCTTCCGCAGCCAAGACCTATGAAATTCAATTCCACTGAGGGTGGAGCACTATTGTCCTACCAGGATATTGCTGAAAATTTGTATTTCCACCAGGTGCTTAGATACCATGGTGACTGGCGCAACAGAACTGCATATGAAGTGACACTGAGCCCTGTTACTGTACAACTGAAACTGTGCTAACAGTTAGTGTTTTGTCATTGCTAGCAAGTTTCTAGGATGATTTCTCTAACAAGTGCAGATAGAGATTTTTTTTTCTGAGAACACTGCTAGCAAATACTTGCTGTAGACTGCTCTCATCGATGGCCTGTAATATAGCTGTCAGAAGAAAATCTTGTCCATGTTGGTCAAGTGGAGCTCATTAGAAATCATACACAGGGTTACTGCTAGCATTATTTCAACGGTAGTGTGGATGAGGTGTGAGTGGCTATGCAGGGTAAAATGCATAATAATTTTACTGAACAGCCTGTGTTAACTGACAGAGAAAAAGTGGAAGTCATGTGTGCCCATCCTCTGGGTACCCAGGACTGTGAATCACCTTGTCTCTAGCGAGATGGAGACTTGCTTGTGCTTACCTGGGTGTCATCTCCCTAACACCTCCAGCTTGTGTTTGCCACCCAAGCATTCTCCTCTGGGCTATGCTAGCCGTTACTTCGCTTTTCAGGTTAACAGTAGAGGTACCTCATTCCCCAAGTCCCTTTGAAGCATTCCCCTGCAGTGTCCAGCCCCTTATCCACTGAATGCTCACAGAAGTATCAGATCTGCTGTCCTCGAAGGAACAGCGTGCACCCCAGCTTGCATGATTCAACTCAGGATCAGCACCTGGCTTAATATCACAGCACTTAGATATATTTTTATAGTGAAAACAAGGATAAGTTTATCATCAAAGATTCAAGAGATGGTGAGTAAGGATAATGGGAACAAAAATATATAAACCATACCATGCTTTCTCAAGACTAAACTTAACAGGTTAATCTCCTATCTAAAGAAATTTATCTCACCCAAAACTTTTTGCAGCATCTTCAACCAAGGCTGGTTGTGATCCCGTTTTCATGAATGTAAACATACTGGCCATTTACTTCCTAGGTGCAGGATAACGAGGGACCTTCTGTGTTTCTCAGATATAGTCCAGCAACTCTTTGAAGTGTATCTCAAAATAAGGTTCTCTTCCTCTGCTGTGTCTCTATTCCTGTTCATTCCTTTCTGAAATTCTTACAATCCTTCATCTGCATTCAGCTTAGATGGGTGATGGAAGACCCATTGTGAATGAGACGATATTTAATTTACATTTCAACTGAGAGATGGTGAATAAACATCCGTTGTCTGACAGAAAATTGGTTCACCAACTCTGCCTTCATACAGACTTTAAAACATATTTTCTGTATATATACACAACTCCTCCGATAGTATCTGTATGTACATTTCACAATGATATTAATGACCAGTGTGACCCAGCTTTCATTTAAGATCTCATATGACACTTGTTGCTGAGGCAGAATGTTCATACCAGAATCAGGACATTCCTGTAATCTCCTTGCCAGTTGGCATTAAGGAGTCCTTGGGACACAGCATGGAAGAAGAAGAAGAGACTGTAAAACTTGGAAAGGGGAGAGGGCCAATGGTAGTTAGTGGTTATTTCGTAAATCTTACAGATAGGTTGGAAGATAAGTAACAAGGAGAAAAAATCTTAGAAATGGTTAATAAGGTCATGATCAGAAAGGAGAATGGCTAATACTGAGTGTCAGGAGGAGCTGGCAGTATTTGTGGGTATCAATTCTTACTACTAGATGAGGATCATAGATGCACAGTTCATGGTCCATGGTCCATCGAGGACAACTACTTTAGGTTCCCAGCTCCTCAGCCATCATTTCTCGTGGGCAGATATCCACGTCTCTCTCTCTCTCTCATCTGACCAGGTTTTTCCAGGCTGCACAGTACCCTGCAGAGGCCAGCATCTGCGCTTTGCTTTCTCTCCAGAGGCTATGAACCGTGTAATTGTCCGCAGTTATAATTTACCACACAGCTCTTTCTAAGCTCTTTCTAATTTTTAAGGCGGCAGCATTATAGAGAAAGCATAATAAAAACAATAAAAGGATCTGTACACATGCTAAAAAGCTTACCAGATGTCACCCCAACTCTACCCTCGGGCTATCAGAAGGTATGCACCCATAGGACCATTGTCTTGCTATAGTAAGTAATTTGTAGATACATGTGTTGGGTAGGAAAACAATTGACTAAGAAGAGCTATTTATAGCCATTAGCAATGTTAAGTGGACTTCTACAATTAACAGTTAGAGCTAATCACATTTTCTTTCCCCCGATCAGCCCCTGCTCCACTCAGTTCTTGCTTCTTATCGCTCCCATTGTCTCATCCTGCTCTTAACTTCAAACCTTTTTTCATAGCACCCTCCACACTTGGCTCTGTCTCCCTTATTCTATGCACTACCTTCTTAAACCCCACCTTTTCTTGCCTGATCTTTGACAGTGACTTCCACTCAGGTGCTATAATGACTTATTCTTGCACTTGATCTTGTGCCACTTGAACTGTATTTTTCTGACTTGGATTTCAAGCTCCTTAGTGTAGGGGCTTTGTCTTCTTAAGTGTTTGTGAAGTGCTCTATACATATGCATGGCGCTATGTAAATATTTATGACTGTGTATAAAGCACATAATACTGCATCCAGCACATCTATGGTGCTGTATGAATAATAATCTACAAAAGTGTAAAAATGAATTAAATAATAATAAACAGGAAACTGTTAACAGGCAGACGATATACAATTACTACTGGTGGAGATCCTTTTGGGAAGCAGATTTTGTTGAAATACTAGAATAAGAATCTGAAAAAAACAGAATAGTAAAAAAAAAGAAATAATTTTAATTTTTGAAGTGCAGTGATCTTTTAATATATATTTTATGGGCATTCCTCAAAATGATATGATGTACTATAATCTGGGGTGTCTGAGAACTGGTTAAGTCAAGAAGCAGACAAGAATGTTAAATGCCAAGATATGTAGTTTATAAAAAGGATCAACTCAGTTACACAGGAGGAAACATGTCCATTAGGTTAAGGATGTTCATACTGTCTAAACAAAAAAAGTCATAGTCACCAGAGTACAAACAATTTGGATTCAAGTGAAAGAAATGGTAAAAAATGATAATAGGAAGCCATTATAGGGTTCTGGGGGAGGATGAGAAAGCAGAACAGGAAATGTTTATGTAGATAAAGGAAGCCTGCAAAACAGCTAGGACAGTGATCATAAGGATTTCAGTCTGCTTGCTACTGAGTAGAATTGTAATTAGAAAATATTAAATAAGTGTATATGTTTAGACTTAACATAGCACTGAACTGTCCCCGCAGTTTATTAAAGTACCGTTATTGTTTGAAAAGTGACTGTCTAAAACTTAGATCATGAAGTTCCATTTTTGTCTAACTGACTACAAAATAGCTCAGATCTGTAATAGTCAGAGTCTGTTGACCTTCAGGGTTATGCTACAGAGTTCATCTGTTTTCTCAGGCTTTTCAGAGATGGCTGGGGGTTGGTATACTAAGGGAGGATGGGATATTTTTAAATTGTAGCAGATGATTGTCATATTTTTGGAGAGAATAAGCTGCAAATTGTGAATGTATGAAGGGGACAAGTTTGTAAATTGTGATGAGGTTGATTCTTGGATATATTTGATGAGGATAAAGTGCTCATTTTGTATATGTACTTTATTACCTGCATTTCTCTAAAAGGCACTTTGAGTGCAGGATAGGCATTAAATATTTTATAAACTGAAATGATAATAAATGATAAAATAATAATATCCAATTTTCTCAGTTTACAATTTAAAATATAATTAATTTTACTGCCAGCACTACAAATTCAGCCTGGCTTCTGGGAATTTAAATGCCCTGTCATAATTTTGCAGTAAACATTGTTTTTTGCACAGTTTCCTTGCCTTAGTTTTAAGAGAGAAAAGTGAATGTTTTATTGGACCATTCATTTGATATTAACCAGTTGGTCTGTTCTCATTCTTTGTTCTGCCTGCCTTCTCCCCCGGCACTCTTTGCATTCTGCATTACAGCAGGGATACTGTTGCCCCAGTATTCCTGCTGGTACTTTACAGTTGCCACCGAAATGTCCCTGATGCTTGCCTCGTGCACAAAAGTATGTTTTATAATGAAGCCAACATAAAACAGGTGGCTGTCCACTCCGACTGTAAACTTGAATATTCTTACAGCACATGTCCTCCCATGTTACAGGGCCCAAGGCCAGGAATTATGAACATCTCTTTTGAGAACACTGGCAACAACCAAATATTTATGAGCAGCAAGTCAATGCACATTCTTCTGAGCAGCTGTTATCTGAAGGGGCAGTAAATATCAATATCCTAAACCTCATTATTGCTAAGATGAACCTGGGAATTTATCCTGTCTGTACAGATTCATAGCACACTGATGTCTGCTTGGAGTACCCAGAATTGTGAACTCCTGTATCACCCCTCTCAGCTTCAGCAAGTGCGGGTTTTGCTGCCTAATGTGTCAGCTCCCTGACATATCAGCTTGTCTGCTTTGCTAGCGAACTCTTCAGAGTTCTGTTGGATGAAATCTTGCTGTGTAGATAACTATCAGTGAACCCCAGTTCCCAAGTTCCCCATATATGCCTCTCTGCAGTATCCAGCCCCTCTCACTGGACACTAACAGAAGTTATTAATTTTGCTGCCTCCAAACAGACAGAGCATTCATCAGCCTGTTTGGCGAGCTGAGGACTCACCCTTCAGTTTAATACACAGCACTGAGATGGTTTTGTAATAAAACAAGAATGAGTTTATTAATAAAGAACCTAGTTTTAAGTGATGCTAAGTAGGAATAGATGATAGGAATGGTTACAAACAAACAAACAAAATCCCACTCCTTCTAATGACTAAAACTTAACTTCAGCAAGTTACAATCTTTGTCTAAGCAGGTTTCTCACTTCCATTAAGTCTCCAGCAACTCTTGCCTTCCAGGTTCCAGAGGACCCAGCTTTCATGGGCTCAAAGGGTGCTGTACCCTATCTCCCCTAAGGGAAGGATAACTAAAAGCGTTTTTGGTTTTTTTTGCTCCACCTATATTACTGCAAGTCTTTTGTGCCTCAAGAGCCAGGAAGGCTTCCTGGGGTACAGATTCTGTCCCCCCAACGTGATTGTAAAATGGTCTCCTCCACTGATCATTTAGCTTAATGACTTTGCTACCTTATATGTAAATGTACTTCTGTTGTCCTCTGCCTATCACCAAGCTGGTCAGACAGGTAATACACATTCCTTTGTCTAGGGCAGGCTGTGTTCATGCTCTGTCTTCCAAACACATTTTAAGAACATATTTCCAGCACACATCTATAATTCTTTGTATACATTCTGTACGTTCATCATGCAGCGAGTTGTGGGACTAGCATGTCACCACTTTACATATGATATCGTACAAGACACCTTTGAGATATATATTATGATAGCAGTATGTTGGGGCAATGAGTGTGTCAGGTCTGATGTGAGTTACAATATGGGGGGACCCTTCTGCTGCTTCATACTGAAGGACAGGCTGGGGTCATGCACACATAATTACAAAGAAATCATTTTCAACATTAATAACTACTAATTAAAGAAGAATCCTGCATTTGTTTGGTATTACAACTAAGTTACCTTACATTAAGTGCACTTTATTCTCAGACATGCTAAAATGAATATGAATTAATGACCATTTTCTCTTTTGTTATTGCTTTATTTGTACTGGTGAAAGATGGTCCTGTTTGATATTTTTCAAGAAATAATTTTTGTGTCTGAATTCATAGTTCTTTGTTATGTAATATTAACTTTACTTGACAGTCTTGAAGTGAATTAGAATAAGACCTGACTTTATGAAGAGACTGAGATTAATCTAAGTTTTATTTGAACTGCAGAAGCAAACTGTATATAGTTAATTCCAGTTCTGACTGGTTCCATATAAACTCCAGGCTCCAAAACCCTGCAGTCAGGTTTTCAAGAACAAACTCTCACTGGCTAATCAAACCTTTTGCTCCAACATTCTTGTTAGCTGCTTGTGGAGATAGTAGCCTTATTTTAGTGAACCCTTGTGTGAATGTCATACCCCAGTTTTCAGCATCGCAGAGCTCTTAAATAACTGTGACAGTCAAACCAACTATGCTCCCATGGACCAATTTTTAGTTGTCTTTGGTATGCTTCCAATACAAACACATTTTAGGGTTCTTTGTTAGTTGAAATGTTGTCTGAAATTCAATGTTCTTTAATCCTGTAATTATCCTTTTAACTTACTTTTTGCTTATTTTCACAAATGTCCCAATCTTCCTCCCTACTAGAGTATTTATACTACATTATTTATGTTTTAAATAACTTACTGCTCATTGCTTGTACTAATCTTTGCATCCCTTAACCAGAGGGGCTCTGGGGCCTCTTTCCGGTGCAGACTTCAAGAGGATGAGTTTCAGTGTTTCCAACTGCATCTTGAATAGTTCCCTGCCAAAAATTCCCTCTCCTGTAAAATCACCTCAATTATCCACCCCATCACATATGCATCCTTCTGTTAAAATGGTATCAGAAGAGGATTGATACTTCTGGCAGCCTTTCTGCTGTACCCTGGAACCTGCTACTTCAAACAATATACACTGTATGATTTTGGTGATGCAGTGTACTCTGGAACACACACCTGGAATGACTGAAGTCTCTTGACCCCAGAGGACAAGGGTCAGCATAGGCAGCAATCCTTCAAGTTTCTACATTCTAGTAACATGCCTCTCTCCCTTATCCTGAGTGGTTCTGGCCTGTCTTCTTCCGACACTGCCAGCCACAGCTAATTGCAGTGGTGGATTTTGTGACATTGTCACCTTCTTACTAAAAATTGTACTGAGACACAGACAGCTAAACAGTTATTAGATGGTAACACCTTTTGACCACTACCTATCTGCATCTTATTTGAGCCAATGATTTGGATGTACAAGGATGAAGCTGTTATCAATTTCTGGCCAGTGCCCCAACAAAGTGATCTTAACTAACTGAAATCATAACTTAAATGTTAAAATAATAACAAAAATGTTCTTTTCCCCCTGATTGGTAAGCATCAAAGCATGAGAGAAACTGGTCTAACATTATTGCTTTGGATGGCTGATTCTATAAATTATGTTAGTTTTCCAGAATATGATGGCTTTCAGTCTATTTCCAACTGTATTTTATAATACAGGTCATCATTTACACATGGCATGAAACACTTCTCCATGTGAGTTATCAGAATATTTTACACAGCAAAATGGGTCATGCTTTCTCTTCAGCATCTCTCCTTACAGTTCTCTAATACAATTTATTCAAGCATGCACAGCTCTGGGAGACTGAATCTCCTTCTTGGCCCCTCATTTCTTTTGAGTTACCAACCTTCTGTACTCTCATAACTCTTAAATGTTGCCCTTTGAAGACAAATGTTTGTCCCTTTAGTTCAGTCCTTTTACGTAAATTACTATCCACAGAACTCAGTATGGAGTCTTCATAGTATAAATCCTTCTCTGTTTGTCTCTTGTTCCACAGCGTGGTCACTCCTTTCTTTGAGCTGTGCAGTCATATTTTTGTAGTCATCTTCAGTGACATGAAATACTTGAAACCTGTTTAGATGCTGTAGTTCCTCTGATCCTTTTATTACTGCTCTTTTCCTTATACCTACCCACTGTGGGCTTGATCCACAGCTGCCAAGTTTGGTTCTGCTCCATTTAACATTTTGTACAAATTATTTAATGAACATTATTTAATGTGCATGTTTGCCTATAACCATTTGCCTATAACCATTTGCCAATTTGCCTATAACCATAAACTTCATCTTATGAACAATACACTCTGACCTAGGCAGTGGGAGGGGCAGGGCTGAGAGCAGCACAAAATTTGGTAGCACTAGCTGGGCTGGGTGGGTGGAAGCTCAAGGTGTCTGAGAGGGTAGTGGGGTGGGTATTTGCTGGGGCAGTTGGTACTATGTGTTAGAGGGCTCTTGGGGGTAGAGATGCTAGTGGCAGGGGGTTGCTGAGGAGGAACAGAGAGTGCTGGGGAGCAGTGGATGCTGTGGCTCCAGGGGAACAGAGGTTGCTAGGGGCTATTTGGGTAGCTGGGGCAGCTAGGTGTTTGCTGTGAGGAGCCTGGTGCAGTTGGCTGCAAGGGGGGTAGCCCTGATCCAGCAGGGAGAATTGAGGCCTAGCTGTCTGCTCAAGCGTGTCACAGCTGCCCCTAGCACTCAAAAGACAAAACTACAGGCAAATGCCTTCTGCCTTCCCACCGCTCAACTGGAGGCTGGAGGACCTGGCTGAGGCTATGCATCACGTGATTACTGTGATGTGTGACACTTAGGAACTCTGCTCATTCAAAGCCCATTGAAGCTGATGAAAACACTCCCACTATCTTCAATGGGCTGTGGATCAGGTCTCACATGCTGCTTCCGCTGTATTGTGACTACAGTCCAATACCCTCTAATTCACCCTTCCTGTAATTCCTTCTGAATATAAACCCACTCACATATGGTCAGTAAGCCTGCTGCACATTCTCATACCACAAATAATTGATACTGATTGGAAAAATAAAGCAATCTTTCTTTCTTCATTACATCCAGTACATTTAATTGTACTCATTACAAATTCATCAACTGCTCTGCTTGTTTTGCATCATATTGGCCTGTATTTTTAGGATATACATTTTAGTGTACATTTAATGCATGTGAGAGCTACTGAATGGACTATGTTGGTAACAGAAGTTCTTTATTTATGTGCAGGCTAGATACAACATAACAGTGCAAGCTTCCCCATGCTGCCCTGACAACATCTCTCAACCCCAGTTTGGTGTGACCACTTCTTGGCAGGAGACATTAATTTGCTCTCAGAATGCCCATTCAGTTCTCACTCTTTCTACTGAAGCTAATGAAGGAAACAATTTTAGTGGCAGTTTTTGTGACGAGGACACTTGGGCACTGCAAATTGGACTGAGACCACCAAACTCATTTTACATAGACAACCAGACAAGAATCAGATGTAGCCACTTGGAGTGACTACTTACTTGGGCTTGAACTGAGCCCACGACCTAGAGGTGAAAGGCCATTGCAAATTCATTGAGCCAGCCAGTTCCCTCCATAATGGCTTATTTGTGACTTCACAACTGGTTGCTTTGAAAATTATGAAGATATCAAGAATAAATTATGATTTCAGGTGAGGAATATACAGAAGAAGCAGATGATCTACTCAACAAAAGTCCTGATTTTTTGAAAATATCCTCTGTAATAAAGAATAAAGGAAGGAAAAATACAGAAATAATCTTGAGTGTAAGCAGAACTGTTTCTAAATCTTAAAATTCAAGGGTTTTCATGAGGTGTCAATTGCTGTTTAAACTCTGACAAACCTCTCTTTCCCCTTCCTGGCAATAAAAAAATTTGAAGGAAAATCTCTCCTCCAAATGTTGTGAAGCAATAGAGACATCTAGTGGCTAACACAGTTAAGCACAGCAAGTTTATGGATTTATCATTTATTTCAATCCCTGTCTAAAGTTGTAGACAATGAAACGTCATTTTCAGTACTCAGATCTTGCATCTCTATACTAAAACACTTTTTTAAAAGACGGGTCCGTTATCAAAATATAGTGCCATTCATTCACAGTAGTTGTGATGTCTTGCTCAGGTTGCCCAGAATGGTGAGCCACTGTGTCACTGCTCTGCCTCAGCAGAAGTGAGCTTTGCTGCTGCTAAGCTATGTGCCAGCAGCCTGACACACCAGCTTGTCTGCCTTGCCAGCAACCTCTTCAGGGATTTGCCAGTCCAAATCTCACCTTGCAGGTAGCAATCAGTGAACCCCAATTCCCGAGTTCCCTAGGAGATGACTTTCTGCAGTGTGCAGTCCTTCTCGTTGGGTATTCTCAGAAGTTATTAAGTTAGCTGCCTTTGAGAGATAACCTGTTAGTTTAGCTGAGGACATTACATCAGTTTAATACACAGCACTGAGATGGCTTTGTCATAAAACAAAAATGAATTTATTAATAAAGAACCGAGTTTTAAGCGATGATAAATAAGAACTGGAGAGAGAGAGATTACAAGTAAAACAAAACTAAACGTGTTTTCTAGCGACTAAATCTTAACTTCAGCGAGTTACAATCTTTGTCTGAGCAGTTTCTCATCTATAGTCAGTTGCAGTTACTCTTGGTTTTCAGGACAAGAGGATCCACTTTTCATTAGCTCAAAGGGTGCTGCTCTGCCTCTGTCCCCTCTAGGTGATGGATGTCAAAATGGCTCTCTCATTCTGCTTATATCCCAAAGTCTGATGTCTCTTTTCAAGAACCAGGAAGGCTTACTGAGGATGCAGGCTCCTTCCCACATTGGGAGCATTAAGCGGTCTTCCCCCCACTTGTTTAGCGTGATGGTTTTGTTTAACTTGTATGTTGATGTACTTTTCATTGACCTCTGAGGCATTACTTGTCTCAATTTACATTGGAGACACAGGAAAACACGCAAGATAACATTCCTTTATCTAGGACAGGTTGCGCTTATGCACTGCTTGCAAAACACCTTTAAAAAACATATTTCCAGTACACCTCTATGATTCTTTATATACTACCCGTACATGCATCACACAATAATATTAAGGGCCAGTTACCGGTTTGTATCTGATACATTATGTGACACCTTTTAGATACAGATTATGAGCACAGTGAGTGGGGCGAGGAGTGTGTCAAGCCTGATGTGAGTTATGCTATGGTGTGTCCTCAGACACTTGGCATTGAAGGACTCTCTAGGTGTCTTAAATCAGGCAGGGAAAAGAGAATTAAGGAAAAATGTACAGAAAATGAAACTGGTAGTGAATCCAGCACTACAAGAATTGACTACTTCCTCAGCCCTGCAATGGCCTGTCTTGCTCTTGGTCTTCTGTGGCCTAGCACTCTGGCCAAATCAGATAAAATTTAAGCCCCCTTTCAGGATAACAAAAAGTCCAACTGAAAATCCCAACAAATATCCAAATAATAATTCTTATGCCCCTCTCAGGCGCCACTGAAATCCTCTGCTTCTTAGTCTCTTCTTATTCCTGCAGAGCTTCTCATGACCTACTTCCTCCCCATCAGGATTCTTCCACTGCCTCCCTGCCCCCCAGGGACTCTGGCAGTTTCTCTCAGGGATCTTCCTGCTCCATGTAAGCCTACCCTGCTCCCTGAGGGTCTCTTCTATTTCTTGTTCTCCTTCCAGAACCCTAGCCTCAGGTGTGCCTCCCTGGACACCTGTCTCCTTGCTTCCAGGGCCTCCCTGGGAGTTAGCGCTATTCCTGTGGCTTGACTCAGCTCACCATTCCTGAACTGCTGGGCCTTCTCCTGCAGGGAAGTCCTGCCTCCTGAACAGTCTCCACCTGATTGATTTCAGCTCTGTTTAATTAGTCATCTGCAGCTGGGGTCAGTCACTCTAATTAACTCCATTACACCCAGCTGGGGATCACTAATTGCTCCTAAATGGCTAGATCATTGGCTGAGGGGTAACTGCTATTTTATGAGCAAGGCAGAGTCCACATTTCTTTCTAGGATTAACCAGCCCATGACACAGGAATAAGGTGATCTCAGTCCACTAGTATAGGGACAAGACTGATATCTTATTTTCATATATAGAACAGTGAGGCAGGGCTGAATTTCAGTCATTAGGATGCGAGTTGGATTTTAACCATTATTTGAACCATTCAATCCTTGTTGAGCTGGATTCAGTACCAGTTATAGTTTAAACAGTATTTAGATACGTGGCTATTCAGCTGTATGGATAGATACACTTAACTGTGCCACTGAAATCTATAAATCTAGTCCTCCCTCCTCCTCTGACATCACAGTTAGACATCTCAGAATGCATTTTCCCTTGTGAAAAGGATGTCACTCTGTGTGCCTGACCTCTGAGGGCTCCATCCCCTTTAGCTTAGAGGTCTTTCCTGCCTATATCAAGCAGAAGCTGTGGGCCAGTCTCAAATCTCAACATTTGGTTTGCAGAGCATACCACTGTCCAGATAGCTGTACACTGAAAGCTTCCAAGCAACCACATCTCCTACCTGCCAATGGTGGAAAAGCTGAAACAAATGAACTTGGTCCAAGGAGGAGATCAAGGTTCAAATTCAGCCAAATACAATCAAAGGTGTATCACAAAGTGCAGAATCCATTGAACTGTTGTAGTGCTGGGAGAAAATAACTTCCATGGAAGTGCAATACAATAAAGTGAAGGACTCTGTGATGGGATGGACTAGGCCCAGAGGCCCCATACTGGAGGCCTAAGGGTCCTGCCACACCCCATCCCAGAAAGGAGCAGAGGAGAAGTCTTCCAAGCTGCCTAGAGTAGTTGCAGGGAAGCAGCCAATGAGAGAAGATGCAGAGAGCAGCCAATGGGGCTCAGCAGAGCCATATTAAAGGCGCTGCAGAACAGAGAAGAGCAGCAGTCAGTTGCTGCCTGGAGCTGGAGAAGAGAGAACTCTGTTCCTGGCTGGCTGAAAGAGCAGTAGGACCACAGATAGCTCAGTTGCTGGCAGGGAGCTGTGGGATAGTGAAGGAGCTTCTCTCTGGCTGCTGGGACTGAGTTCAAGGCAGTCTGCTGGCAGGGACTGGGGGAGCGAGAGAGCTCCTGGCTGGCTGCTGGGAGTGGGTAAGAACTGAGCCCAGAGAGGGCTGTAGGAAGATAGTGTCTCCAGGGAGGAAGCCCTGGGTGTACGGCCCCATACCTGGGTCAGGACTACTTAAAAACTGAGCTCGGGAAGGGCTAGAGAGACACCAACAGAGGCGTACTGAGATAGGCCCCTGGTGGACTGTATACGCCAGAAGGGGTTTGTTCTGATTCACATACAGACAGTGCAAGTAACTTGGCCAGAAGGCTGAGTCGCTAAAAACCTGCCTGAAAAGCCACCAACAGAGGTCACCAGAAACTGAGAGCCTGCAGACACACCTGATCAGAAGAGAGCACTCACGAGAGGTGAGTGCCATCCCATTATAGACTAGGGCTACAGCTACACTGACGCCGGCAAATTTGCCGCCATCAGATCGATTTCTCTGGATCGACTGAACTGTCAGTGCAGACCCGCTCAGTCAATCCAGAAATTGATGTACTAAGACCAGCTACACAAGTAGCGCAGCGCAGTGAAGACAGAGCTCAGAAGAGAAGCTCAGCAGTTGACGAGAGTTACGGAAGTTTTTTGTGTACTTTGCGTAACTCCCGTCGACTGCTGCCGAATCTCATAGGTAAGTGTAGACGGTCTCAAACAAGGTTTCCTGAAATCAGTGGCTAGTCTGTCCCTTATTTGAGGTGCTAGACTGGATGCCTGCATCTAGCTTGACCATTGAACCAGTTCATCTTGTGAACAGCAGGGAAGCCAAACTAGATGAGCTGATGGAAAACAAATGTAAAGATAAGGCTGACTAAGCAATGTGGCAACATGATAGGGAAGGCCTGACTCAGGAATTGTGCACATTTTTATTGTGTTTGTTTCAGAGCTGTTTGTAGCATGGATGCTGATGAGGGTGGTGGTTATGAATGGAGCCTTGACTCCAGGTGCAACACTAGTTATTCAGGGGCCCATATGTTCTGTGCCATAGAATTTGCCATGGAGTTCACCTGTTGTCACAGTTCTGTTCTGCAGAATCTTTCATTTAAAAAAATGTTTCCAGTCCTTAGGCTTATGAAGAAAGCCTTGAAAATGGGAAGAGAATATAAACTGATGAACTATTAGTGTTTTTTTGGGGTTTTTTCCAGCAGCCCCTAGAAGCTGGAGAATGTCAGGAAGGTCTCCATGATACTAAATGGTTACTAGAAATCACATACTGCTAGGCAGAAAGTGTGAGTGGAGTCTCTGAAAACAATATCCGTAGTTCTTGATACAGACAATATCCGTAGTTCTTGATACAGACAGCTGTATTCCAAAATGCACTCCTGAAAACAGCCAGAATGCTAGGTATGGATGCAAGAACACAGCTGTGGTGTTAGAAAACCTGTTATGTGGAAACACACTGACCAGAGTAACTGATTAAGCTGAATGCACCTTCTAACTGGTTACAGAATCATGGTTTTAACTGTATTGTGGATGGCCAGCTCTAGAAAACAAGGTGTTGGAAAACCTACTGTATTGTGTGTGCTGTCACTGCTCTGCAGATAGACTGCAGCTTCTAGTGCTGTCATTTTAGATTGCAAGTGTTACTACTTTTTAAGAGACCTAAATTCAAGAAAAAAAAACGAAGGTGGTCCCTCACATCACTAGAATTGGGGCATCCAAATTATATGCTTGACACTTTATTTTGAAGCGTAGCTGTCAGAAAATCGCATCTTTATTTTTTGTAACAACTTTGGCAGAGATTGGGTTTCATTTTAACAGTGTGTAATCTCCATCGTTTATAGAAAACGTATGTTGAAGTAGCCCATGGGCTCTCTCTAAAATTATGAAAAGTGAAGATATTCAGAGCTAACTTATCTTATCATGCCCTGGTGTTGGAGGTTCATCAGGGGTTCTCGGAATACTATGTGATCTCCCATACCATATGAGCAACAACTGTCATTATGATTAAAAGTTCCCGAGGGGTAGCCATGTTAGTCTGTATACAGCAAAAACAGGGAGAGTCCTGTAGCACCTTAAAGACTAACAAATTTCTGCGGGCATAAGCTTTCGTGGACTTCCACGAAACATCCACATGGTTAATCTTTACAAAAACAAGATGGGCCATTTACAACACTCACTTTGCTTCTCTACAGAGGAGAAAAAGGACTCTAAACTATCCAAGCTCCTACATTCCACAAGGGACCACAACTGTGATACCCTTGACTCATCCAACAATATTGTAAATCTATCCAGCTATACTCTTAACCCAGCAGAAGAGTCTGTCTTGTCTCGGGGATTCTCTTTCTGCCCCACAACCCCTCCCATACAAGATACAGTTCTGCAGTGACCTGGAATCCTATTTTCACCGTCTCCAACTCAAGGAATATTTCCACCACACCACTGAACAACACACTAACTCAAAGATACCTTCCTACCAACGCTACAAGAAGAAGAATTCTGCATGGACTCCTCCTGATGGTCGAAACAACAGACTAGACTTTTACATAGTGTTTCCGCCGACATTCACAAGCTGAGATTGTAGACAAGCAACGTCGCTTGCCCCATTACCTCAGCCATGCAGAACACACCGCCATCCACAGCCTCAATAACAACTCTGACATTATAATCAAAGAGGCTGACAAAGGAGGTGCTGTAGTCATCATGCATAGGTTGGATTACGAACAGGAGGCTGCCAGACAACTCTCCAACATCACATTCTACAAGCCACTACCGTCCGATCCCACTGAGGAATAGGGATTTGGAATGGTTATCTCATTACAAGAACTAATTGTCACTGTTCACACATTCTCACCTTCTAATCAACGGTTGTGAATAGGCCTCATCTACTCTAACTGAATTGACATTGTTAGCACTTGCCTTTCCCATTGTTGTTTTCTTACTCCTGGATGTATATATATATATATATACCTCCTATCTGTGATTTCCACTTCATGCATCTGACAAAGTGGGTTGCAGCCCACGAAAGCTTATGCCCGCAGAAATCTGTTAGTCTTTAAGGTGCTACAGGACTCTTGTTGTTTTTGCATTATGATTAAGAGTTTGATTAAACTCACTTCATTGTTAATGCTTTAATCTTTGAAGACTTTTTAATTTAACTTGAAAATAAAAGTGTTAGATACTAGAGACAAATAACATGCTATTCTAAAAGGCTACAGGAATATCCTCTCACACTGGGCAGTTCATGTATCTACCACAGTGTGTGTGCTGGGATGACGCAGGTTTCTGTTCTAGAAAAATATCAGACAGAAGTAGTCAAGAGCAGGATATAAACCTGATCAGGAAAAGTAGTTTATTTTCACTGAAAAATAAATAAGAATGACAGCAAAACAGTCAGACATAACACAATGGCCTAAACCCACAAATTATAACTACACAAACATGTATCCGTTTCCAGACCTGTTAGGCCCTGATCCTGCAAATACTTACATACGAATGGACCCATTGAACTAGTGGACTGTTCATGTGTGAGGTTACTGCTTTGAGTCGAATGGGGCTCCACACAGGCACAATGGCATGCTCAAACTTGCAGGAATGGAGCTTCATACTATAAAGTCTTCTGAACAGAGACATGTCGGTCCTGTCTATATATAACTTAGCAATCTTTGGGGGCATTCATTGTATAAATAATAATAAATAGGAGTGTAAAACTCAGTTATTAAAACAGAGCCTAGACAGCGTCTACCCTTCACAATCACACTCTAGTCTGGAAAGCCATCAGATCTAAAGCATATAGTCCTAATGGTGCTCTTCTGAAAAGATTTATATTTCTTTTTTTAAAAGGTATGACAAGCCCAAAGGTCACATGTAGGCTATTACTATACAAATGCATTATTAAGAATCATGCATTGTTTCCTAATATGCTCAGTATGTATGGTGTTGGAATTACATTATAGTAATTCTTATAGACCCCACTGTGCAATATATCATCTAGTCCAGAATCTTGTCTCTGACAATGCTCAGTAATAGATGCTGCAGAAGAAGAGGCAAGAAACTCCATACTAGAGAATTATGGAATAACCAGTTCACAAGAAAAGTTTCTTAGTCCCATCAATTGTTGGTTTGTCACAAGGCATGAGGGTTTGTATCTCTTTAAAAATGTTTTATCCTATCATAAATTTGGATATATGCATTATATATATAATATGAATATTCAATCCACTTTTAAATCCTACTAAACTCTTGCCCTCATTGCTTATCTTGAAGCAAAGAGTTCCACAAGTTGTGTTGTGTTTAGAAAACAAAACAACACAACACACTCTGGATACAAGTGCTCCAAAACAGAGATCCACTAATTGACTAATCAAATAAGAGATGTTATTTAGGATTGTAAAGCATAGTGGTGCAGATTTTTTTTTATGAAACCTTACAGGATAAAGGACAGTGCATTTCATCCCTATCTCAGAGCTACTGCTAAACTGCTCTAAAGCTCTTCTATCAATGCAGCAGTTTAACCAGGTTGTCTATCAGTTGGCTTTTCTTGAAACAATGGGACAAGAAATTCTGCTCTCTTCTTGTATTTCTCATTTGGAACATCTCACATGTAATATCCCACAGTTTTTGTTATTCCTCTGTAGTCTCTGAGCTCCCAACAGAGCAAAAACATTTTCAGATGAATCACTGTTCAGTAGATTATTTTACTATTTGGAGAAAAACGTCCATATTCAAGGTTCCAAATTAATATTTATCTAGTATTCTACACAACAAAAACATGAGCTACTGTAGGCAATCCTGCATTGTGGTCTTGAGCCTATGTTCTTTTGAAATCCGTGACAAAGCTCCCACTGACTTCTGTGGTGCAGGATCAGGGTCTAGGGAGGGCTGCTGGAGTAGATGGCTTTAACAGGTCTTTAGCTAGCTCTAATCTTTATGTTTTTATTAAATACTGTAAGATTGTGGTGCTTCCCAGGGGTGCCCAGGACTGAAGTATATCATCACCACCTGCCCTTAGCATGAGTCTTCTGTGCCTGCTGTGGATCAGTTCTCTGAAACCACCAACCTCTGGCAATACAAATACTGCTTTCCAGGCCTCCGCTGGCCTCGCTTTCTCTGTATAGGTTAGTGATAGCCACACACTAGTCCCCCAATCCTCTGATTGTCCCTCTGGGGTCCTCAGCCTGGTTCCACTGAACACTCACAGAACTTTTAGATTTATGATTCCCAAAGGATTTCCAAAAAGGCATCCTCCACCCAGTATGATCCCATATGTATGGTGCATCCAAGATCATAATGGGCAGAGGATGCCATTTGGTAGAGCAAAATAGTGTCCTCCATGCATTGTGGCCTTGCATGCACTGTACACATCCTCCCATGTTTGGGAACTGCTGTCCTCCATCTTTCAAAATTGCATACCCCAGGTCCTTTTCCTAGCATTTTCAGGTAGTTTGGCTGAGATCGCGTCTCATAGAATCAAGCTTGTGCCTTGTCCACAGATTGAAGGAATACGTGGTGGGGAGTTCTTCTGCATCCCAGAAATAGTTTCAAAAATTCATTGTCTTACTCCTAAATAGGATAATCCCTCCTGTTTTTGTTTTTTCTTTAGCCCCTGCAATTTATGGATTAGCATTTACTCTGACTGTAATGGGTGTCCATTGTGTACCATACAATAAGCATATGACTAACCAGAATTAGAAAATAATCTCTTCCCCCTGCCTGCCAGGGTATGTGGATCACCTTTCAGTTACTTTCCTTAACTCACTGAGTAAGAGAATATAATTTGTAATATATATACATAACTCTTCACATATTTTCTGTATATACATTTCACATCTGATGACCAGTGTGATACAGGCATTCATCAGAGGCCTTACATGACATTCTTTGGCAGACTAGTAAGTATATGGCAGACCCAGGGAATCTTTAACTCTTATGTACCCCTGGGACCTTAAACAGCTGGCATGAAGAAGTCTTTGAGTCACAAAGAATATGATTTCAATCCTTATTCTCCGTATCATCCATTTTTTTCTAATAAGACTTTTTAAACCTTGCAAAATCTTGTTGCAAGGCATTAGTGTAGCTTCTCATGCTAGTAAATGCTACACCAAATAGTACGTATTTTCAGGATCAGACTCTAAAACAATAAGTGTCTTCATGTTCAGTAAGAAACTGCAGTTCTGATCCTGAAATATTTAGTACTGGGGTGGAATGCTGCAATCACTGAAGCCCCATGGGCCCAATTGGAATTCTACATGGGTGCTGCAGGCTGTCTTCCTGCTACCTATTGCAGGGTTGGGACCTTATTCATTTCCTTAAAGCAAATTAAAAATATGGGGATTCGTCCTTTTTTTAGCTTTCTTATTGAAGAACTCAGAGGTACTTTTTTTTTTAAATAAGGGTTCGTTTTAGCTTGGTTTTTTTTTCATAGAAAGATCAGGATTGTCAAGTTTTGTTTCCTCTGGGTATGTTGGAGGATTCAGATATGCAGCTGAACTTGTTAGTCAATCCTACTAATGCGGTGATAAAAACCACTGGAATCCACCAGAGCCTTCTTTACTTAAGGGCTCTGACTTGCGTGTGACCTGCATGGGTGTAAAAATGGCTTTGTGCCCTTTTTTGCTTCTTTATGTTCGATAAACAAGGCCTGAAAGATTCATGCTTTAAAAAAGAAATTCAGGTCTTGTCTGCTCTAGAAGGATCTATAGCCTTGCTTACAGTAGGGAATTCTTGTAAGTGCATGTGTAAAATTTCTTGCTGTAGGCAAGGCTATAGACCAGAGGTTCTCAAAATGGGGGCAGGGAGGAGGGGGCAGAATGTATTCTTGGTGGCGTGAGAAGCTTTAGGAAAAAAAACTTATTGTGCACATTTTACCCACAGTAATGAATAACTAGCAAAGCTGATTCCTCCAGACATATTAGGTCCTTGGTGCTGTGCATTTTGACGGATTTCTGTTAAGCTTGCATAGCTTTATACAAAGTCCTTGCCATCAGTACATTAATCCATTTGCTAAGACGTGATGTGCACATTTAATTGTAAGCATTGACCACAATCGCAGTTTTGCTTTTGCTCTTATTACAATGGATCGTTGGCTCATTCGTGGAATTACTGTGCTCCAAAAAACAGGCACCTCCATCATGCTAATCCCAACAGTGTGATGCCACTGGTAAGCAGAATCTCACTTAAAATTTACATTATTATGTACTTAAATGGCTCTGTTTAAATCAATACTTTCCTGTTTTTAATATTTAGTGAGAGTTGCATTTTTTATTGGTATATGTACTTATGTGGCGGGGTGGTGGTGTGTAAACTACTACAGACACAAAAAAGGGAGGCACGATCAAATAAGTTTGAGAACTACTGCTATAGACTCTTCCAGAGCAGACAAGACCTGAATTTCTAATATAAAAACCCAGCAGAACACCATCTTCCACTTCTTTTTCTTTTTTTAAAGCATAAACCTTTCAGGCCTTCTTTATTTAACATAAAGAAGCAAAAAAGGACACAAAGTCATTTTTCCACCCATGGAAGTCACCTTTAAGTCTTTTCAAATTACTAACCAAAATGTAAATCCTTTTATCTGTTACTCAAAGTGTCCTGGAGAGAACTAAGTCTCTTATGTAGGAGAACAAGACTAGAAGAGAAATCCCTTAGGGTTCAAAATGACTCATTTTCACAAAGCCATTTGCTGTGAAGTAGGTGCAGGAGAGTCCTTGTTGTCTTTCCCTGTGGTCTGGATTTTTAAAAATTCCTCTCGAGAGAAACCTGAATTACTCTTAGGTATAGTAATTAAGCCACAACATGTTCCACACAACTAGTCAGAATGTGAAATCATTGAGAGGGGTATAAAGAAACATGGAATAGAAAAGGTACTCAAGATAAAATAACTTCTTGACTTCCCCATTTTGGTCAAGTGGACATCCCATAATTTTGTAATGTAGGAATTCTCTATTTTCTTCTTTATTATTATTTAAAAAGAAAAATGTTTACTATTATCCATTTAAGATTTTAAAAGAGAGTTAAATGGATACATTTCCCTTTGGACCACAGAAGTGTCATAAGACATAAAACACGCTACATACCGTACTTACCCAAAAGTTCAACATGACTTTAGATTTGCCGGCTACAAGTCCATATTAAGAACAATGATGTAAATCCAAACAGCCTTTTGACATATACCTTCATAATATTACATCATGTATATTGGTTGCCTGGCATGAACATTCATATTTAGGCTATTTTATTAGACTGTCCTAATGTCCCTGTCCTGCAATGAGCTCCCCATAAGTGGACCCTGATCCAGTGGAGCTCTGTGCAATCACAGAGGTCTGCTCACACTCAGCTCACTGCAAGACTGGGCACTCAGTGTACAATTTCCAAGGTGGTGTTACATAGAAAGTTTACTGGTGTCTAGTAATGGCTCAGAAGGCATTTTAACCATCCTAAGTCTCAAGTTCTGTCAGTGTAATATGTATGTAGAATGGCCAGTCTTCAAACAACATGTCCATCTTAAACAAGATTTGAGTCAAAATTTGCCTTTATTTTTGTGCACGCATCTTTGCACATATGTAACTAGGCCAGCAGTCTTTGCTTACTATCACTTTTGTGCACAAATGCTTGAATGGTACTTGTAAATTCTATAATATGCATTCACTGATGATAATATATTTAAAATTGCAAGCGCATGATTGCAGATGTACATATAAAGGTTATGCTTTGAAAATGTTTAAAATTGAAAATATCATTAAAATATCTTATGGCCCCCATTATAACCCAATGATCTGCATGATAAATGAAGACAAGGCCAGTATGTGTTGTAGATGACAAATTTCAAATCTATATGAAAAACTATGTTGAGAAGCATTAAAATTGTACTAATAAATAGTCAAAAATCAATAAATATCAAAATTAAGGTAGTATTTTCTTTTCTTTGGCAAAACCTCATATCAGTTGTGGTTTGATACAGATTTTATTTCAATGGGAGAATTGGGCCCCTGATGTTTGTTATTTCATTAGGTTCTTTCTTATCCCTTCCGGTATACACTGTAATTTCTGAAGCTCACCTCCATGTCACAAACCTTTCTGTGATTCAATCCTTGTTTAAACTGGTGAGATTCATCAAAGGTGTAATTCCTTTGCATTAAAGGGACACTGCCAATTGAAAATATTTGTCTGAAAATTTTGGACCTTTTAAAGTTACAAGTTACAGTGAAGATTGCGATAACTACAAAAAGTTAGGAAAACGTTTTTCTTTGTTTACTATATAAATTTGACAGCACTTTCGTGTATAGACAATTTACTGTTTTCCCTGTCTAGTCAGTTAGGTTATCTCTTACTGTAGAGACTCTTAACAATAGTAATGGGTGGTCAGAAAAACTATTCAATTTTAAAAAAAAATCAGGACATACTATTTAAAAATTTCTCTCAAACTGAAATGGAGAAAAGATGGTCCAGTTATTATGGCACTGGGACTTTGGAAACTAGGGTTAAAGTCCCTGCTGTGTCACAGACTTCCTGAGTAACCTTTGGCTAGTCGCTCTGTCTGCCTCAGTTTTCCATCTGTAAAGGAATAATAGTTTTCCTTACCTCACAGGGGTGTGGTGAGGATAACTATATTAGACTGTGAACTGTTCACATGTTACAGTGATGGGAGCTGCACAAGTATGTGTGACATACCAATGTATAATCTATTCTAGACTAAGGAGCAGCTGTATCACCCCTGCCCTGTAACCTTGGGTGCCTTATGATGCCTTGCTGAAGGAGTTCCTGCCTGCGTCACTCACAAACAGCCTTTCAGCATGCAAGCTACACATTGTGTGCAACTGCAGTCTGCCAGCAACACTGGGGTTACACTCTGGCTCTTACCAGCCTTGGTTATATTGCAGGGAGACCCCCAACACCCTCCCCTCAAAATGGATGTCCTGTACTACCCAACCCTCTCCTGGACAAGTTTATATAAAGTTTGTTCTTTCTTTAATAGAAATAATATGCACACAACTTGCCACCCTCAATGGAGTTTCCAAAATACTTCAATTTAAACACATTGGATTAGATAAAACAAGTTTGTTAACTACAACGAGATAGATTTTAAGTGAGTACAAGTAATGAGGCATAAAGGTCAGAAATGGATACAAGAAAAATGAAGATAAAATGTAACTCGTGCCTAACTTAACAACCTATGTTAAATTCAAAGCGAAGTTTTCTCACCACATGCTTTCAGCAGTCTTACTGACCAGACTTCTTAGGTCTGGACCCTTTCTTCCAGAAGCCAACGAATGCGTCCTTTGTTGCGCCAGGGGCCGTGAATGTAATGGGTGGAGAGGAAGAGGTGCTTTGTGATGTTGATCCCTCCTTTTTATATTTTGTCTCTTGGTACCCAACTGGAAATTTTTTTCAAGAGGGGGACAAAGTCTATATTTTCCTCACCAGATTGAGCATTCTTTGTTTCCCTTTCTGCTTAAATGTAACTTAAGCAGAGCACACATTTCTTCACTTCAAACAGACCTGTTTGCCAACCTCAATTTGGAATGTGTGTTAATAACACCATAGAGTGGAATCTAATAATTTCACATGCAATGTTACCACACATTTTACCAGGACAATAATGACCAGCAAATTATGAGTTTTCAAATGATACCTCAGAAGGCATACATTATGCAAAGATTATTACAATAGTGGATAGGGTGTGGACACATGTACATTCTGTCACACTATGATAGGTAGAATTCTTTTAATTTATTTGAAAAAGAATCCCTTTAATAGAGTCTAGTCCTGAAGTCATTTTGTTCAGTTGCATGCTGACAATCCCCATCCTGTATCACAAACCCTATCTACATGAGTGAAATGTGCACTGGTATAACTACATCAGTGTAGTCACAAAGAGGCAAACCACTAATGCAGAAGTGCTGCTCTGCTGGTAAGCAAGGTTTCAGCCAGTGCAATAGGAACTCTGTTAAACTAAGTCTCATTTGTTACATTGGTCACATGAGAACAGCCTGCCCATTGTATGTTAGAGAAATTTGCATTGGCCATATAATTAGGTGGACATAATTTTGCTGATGCAAATAGCTCTAGGGCACACAGGGCCCCAGTCTGCTCCCCTGACCCACTCTCTGTTGTATTTCATGCTTTTATTATTGTTATTGGTACAGTGATAGCACCTAGCAACCCCACCTAGCAGAGCATTAGCCAAAGACCAAACACTTCTTGCAGAGGGCATGGAGCGCTGGGGGCTGCGGTGAGCTGGGCAGACAGGATTTCAGAAAGCTCCCTGGAAGGTGCCTTGCTGCCAGCTCTTGGTCCTCAGGGGTCTTGGACACAGCCTACGCAACCAACCCCCCACTGAGGCCCTGCTGCCACCTAGCAGCAGGGGGCGCCCTTTCCCCAGGCCTTAGGGCAGACCAACTGTTGGTTTCCCTGGCCCAGCAGCAGCAGCAGCAGAGCCGCTGCCCAGCGAGGGGCTCAGCCAAGGGGGCGGGCCCATGCGCGGGAGGGGGGCGGGGCGGAGCTGGGGGATGGCGGCGCTCGCGCTGCGAGGGCGGGGGAGAGGGAAGGGGAGTGCGCATGCTCGGCTCGCCGCGCCGCCGGCCTCCCCAGCGCCTCCTGGCGCCGCGCAGGGGGAGCCGCAGGCGGAACCGCTTCCGGTCTCCATTTTACGCCACGGAACCGCTGCTGAGCTCGGGGCTGGGACGGGCTGAGCTGCCGCCGGCTTCGGTACGGAGGGGCCCGGGCTCGAGCTCTGCTGCCGCGGCCGCCGCTCCTACCAGCGGGGGGAAGCCGGGTGCAGGCCTCGCCCGCCCGCGGGCCGGGCTCCGAGTCCCTGGGACCCTCCTGCTCTGCGTACCGGGCCCCGGGGCGGGCGGGCCTGCAGAGGGCGGCGGCGGCGTGTCACGGCCCCTTGTGTTTGTGTGTGTGTGTGTGTGTGTGTGACGCTCCTAACCTGCCCCTCTCCCCCCTCCGCAGGCGGACACCGCCCTGGCGTGGCTCGGCGCGGGGGTCCCGTCTCCTCCCCCGCTCCCTGCGCTGTGAGGGCGACTCCCGCCGAGAGACCGCGGGGATGGGCGGTCGAAGCCTCCCCGTGAAACTCGCCCCCGGACACTGATTCTGCCCCCCCTCTCAACCCCCCCTCCCCCGCCTTTCCCCGGCCGTCGAGCTACAGCGGCTTCGCCCCTCGCGGGGGGAGAGCGAGCAGCATGGACCCAAGCCTGGTGGATCACCCGGTGACCCTCATCATCAAAGCGCCCAACCAGAAATACACCGACCAGACCATCAGCTGCTTCCTGGACTGGACCGTGGGCAAGCTGAAAACTCACCTCTCCAAAGTGTACCCCAGTAAGCCGGTAAGTCGCTGCCCTGCCTCGCCTCAGCTTCTGCCACGGGTCTGTCAGAGATTTGTTTTGCTGCGGCTTCTAGGGGGCCGGGATCAGGGCCCCGTTGCCTTTGTGCAGTACAAATACAACCACACCAAACCCTGCCCCGAAGAATTGGCAAACCAAGTAAAGTTTGCAGTTGTCTTTGTGTTTCGGGGAAAAAGGAAGCATGATCAGTAATCTTCCTCCTTTTACATGATCTAAGAAGGGCCCAGTACGGTCGGCTTGAAAGGTCTAATTGTTTCAGTAAATAGTGTGTGTTTAATAGTTTGCTAATGAACTCAGTAACTAAAATTGGGCATCTATAGGCTGACTGGAGCAGTAAGACATTTTTGGCTAAACTTCTGTAAATGAAAGGCTTCTGGGCTTTTTGGAGGGAGGGGGTGTCACTGCTAAATCTCACATAAATGCAGGACACTCATGGAAGGGATGGGCTGCAGGAATGCTTAACCAATGTTAAGACAATGTTAAAAAGAGCATAATGGCCAAACTTGTTTTTCCCCCCTCCCTTGGTTTAGAAATCAGCTAATACTAAAAGCTGTTGCTGTGTTCTCAGTTCTTGCAAATACTTTTGGGACAAAAGTGGGTGATGGGTGTCCTGATATAAATACTTTTCATTTTTACTACCACTAAAAATTATTTGTGATCTTCTGAAGAAATTTTGTGACTTCCAAATTGAAGGAATTTGGAACTTGGTTGGATTCCAGAGTTGCACATTAAAAGAACCCAGGGGCTAAGGAAAAAAACAAATTGTGTTGGTTGTGCATTCATAATACAACCAGAATAATTCTTTCTTGGTATTTAATTGCCATTTAAAATGTGCAGAAAGTTGTCTATTAATTTGGTTCTTAGGCACATTGAGAGGTGAGTTGATTATCCTGTATATGCATTTTCCTGGGGAAAAAATACAGGGCACTGAAAGGCTTTTTTTTATCTAGCAGAGAAAGGCATTAGAAGAACAGACAAATTCAAATTAGAAATATTGTGCACATTTTTAAGTGAGGAAGATTAACTGTGAGGAAACAAACAACCAAGGGAAGTGGTGGATTCTCCATCTCTTTATGACTTCTGAACAAGACTGGATGCTTTAGCAAACACAAGTAAAAGGATTAAATATAGGGTTGCCTAGGTGAAGTTTAAGGGTCTGTGTTAGATAGGGAGTCAGACTAGATGATCTGATGGTCCCTTCTGGCTTTAAACTCTATGAATCCATGAAACTTGTAAGCTCTCTGAGGCATGGACAGTTTTGTTTTATCTTTGTATAGCACCTGCACAATGGGGATGCCTAGGCCTGATTGGAGCATCTGGGTTCTGCTCTTATACTGGGGAAAGAATAGAACAAAGAATGAGTTTGTATTGCAAATGGATGGCTAGCATACAGCTAGTGTAATAAAATGATCAGCCGCTTTATCAGTCTCCTTCAAAAAGTGCAATTGTAGGATTTTGCTTTAGTGGTAAAATTGTAGTAGTTTCCTGTTTGAAAAGAGGGCCTATATATTTTGAGAATGAATTTAAATGGGAAGGAAAATAAAACTGTTGTGTACGCTTTGTCAGGTGAGCAAATCATTTTTTATCTAGGCTACAACATGATTATATTGTGACTGATAAAGCTACACTGAGATCTGTTGTTGGAATAGTAAATGCCCTGAGGACACAACTTGTGAATTTATCTATTAATGATACTGTATGAAAGGAGCCTATCTACTTTAAAGGAAATGAACAAACGCCTTCAATTGGTTACTTACTGCTTTTTGTTCAATAGAAAACACTTTCCTAAAATGTGTATTCAGACACCAGTTCAGCAAATCTTCCCCTGACCTGACATAGACAGAGATCTGAACCAATCTTTTAGGAAACAACTGTAATGCATAAGGGAATTTATATGTATTGCATCATTATTTTTTCAGGGGAATGAGCAGATTAGTGATAAACATTTGATCTTATTGAGTAATAAATTCCTTTTCAATGGGTCTCTGGATACCAAGAGACTTAAGCTATATCTACACTATGAGCACGACAGCACCACAGCTGCAGTTATGTCTTTTTAGCGCTTGTAATGTAGACACTTACATGGACCGGAAAACCTCTTCGGTGGATGTAGGTAAACAATCTCTCAGAGAGGTGATGGCTAGGTTGACAGCAGAATCCTTCCATCGACTTAACCACATTTACCCCACCAAGAGTTAGTCTGACATAGCCATGGAGCTCAATGTGTGAAATTTTTCACAACCCTGAGTGACAAAGCTAGTTCAGTCTAATTTTTAAGTGTAGCTCTGGCCTTAGCACAGGGATGAAAGGGTTTTTTCTGTCTCTTTAGTAAATCCACCTCCTCGAGAGGCAGCGGCTAGGTTAATGGAAGAATTCTTCTGTCAACCTAGCAGTGTTTACACCAGGGCTTAGGTCGGCTTAACTACATCTCTCTCAGGGCTGTGATTTTTTTTTTTATACCCCCAAGTGACGTATTTTGGTCAACCTAAGTTTTAGGTGTAGAGCAGGCCATAGTTTTACCTGGTCTATTAAAAATGTTTCCATGCTGAGTTGAAGAGGACGGGGAGAATGCTAATTTAATCAGTTTTGCTTTTTTGCGAATTTCATTGTACCTCTTATACAGTGACTGTTAACTAATTCAGCAAGTTCAAGAATCAGTTGGAGTGGATTTACTGTATATGTTTTAGGTTGTAATTGATGGACACAGATTAAAGGAGTTTTTTAAAAATCTTTCTTCCGTGTCCTATAAAAACAACATGGAAAGTATTTGGGTTTTACAAGCTCCCCCTAAGCTCCCTTATAAAAGTTTGGTAAAATGGAAAACTTATCTTAATTACATGTAGACTTGGAAGGGTTTAATTTACTAATGAAATTTGGAAATTAATGTTTTTTCTAATTCATCAGTTTAAATTTTTGCACTGCTAACAAGTTTTTTAAAAGAAAAATGCTTGATACTGTTATGTCAGACTTTAGTGACTGTTGAAGTTTGAGAAATAAAATTTAGAGATAAAATCATTTAATATTTGTTAATATGCCAACAAAAGAATAGACCAGTTCACAAGTGCTAAGTATAGGCTTAATACTTTCTTCTCTAAATGTCAGTTAGTGATGGAAGGGAAAAATCAATTGCCATCACTTGCTGATCAAATATAAACATTTCAAACTGTTTTATATGACCTTTGTAGATCATTGTTACACCACTTGTCAGTGAGTACATTTATTTATGGCATATTAAAATTTATAAATGTTCTTTTGTGCCCTGCTTGGATTTACCAGCCATTGAAAGAATTTTTATTTATAAAATTAGAACAAAATAAATAACAAATATTAAATTAACCAACACTGATTCACAACCAAGAGTGTTGCCTCTTGTAATAATTTTAATATATCATTTCTAATCCATGTTTTAACTTGTGCATATTTTTTTCATTTGGTAATATAATGGGAAGTTAAGAGCATGAGATTGTCAGTAAAACCCATTTATGATGCGAAGGACTCCAGAACGTGAGACTCAGGACTTGTCTGTATTAAAAGTATTGTACTAGTTTATATTGTTATAAAAAGGCTAGTTAAATAAGTGCGAACTCCTAATGTAAGTGCATTTAAACCAGTTTAAACATTGCTAAAATCATTGTTAATTCACTGAATTAAGCTAAGTGTATTTAAGCAAGGATTAAATTGATTTGCATGTGTACATTTTTAAACTGATTTAAACTAGTGAAGTTTTTATAGACAGGTCACTAGAGTTGCAACTTCCCCAAGGGATGAGTTTACTTGTACATGTAAATACTTTGAAAAAACTGATTTAGGCTTTCAAACGGTGATTTTAGTATGGTAGATTCTAAATTCAATCCAGTGCATGCATCTATTCTTCTGCATTTAAGAGTATTGATATGTTGTGTATGTAAAAGGTTATTTATAAGGTTCATAAGGTCTCCTTTTTTGGTATTTTATTTAGGAATGGACTTTAACAACCTTAGCTTCATGTTAATGCAGTTTTTGTTGGAATTTTTTTTTGTGAGTAAATGAATTATGAGCATATGGGCAGATCTTAAATTAGGTCAATGACCATATTTACTTGAGGATTTTTATTTAAATAATTTCTTGTGGAAGAATGGGATGGGAGAAACAATACTCACATGTCAAAAATATGAATTTTTTCCACCCAAGAGATTCTTGACGAGAAACAGAGAAATTTCCTTTAGGAAAGTTAGTTCATTATCAAATTCTGTAGAGATACTATCCTCAGAATTGTCTTTACATAAATAACTTGGACCATGTAGTGCAGAAATCATTTTGCTATCAGTTACTACTTGTATGAACTAGACAGTACTGTTGAGAAATTAAGCTCTATAATAATATTCTTGATACTACTTTTGTTTGTATACTTAAACTCAGCAAAAATATTTGCATGTCATTTGGAGAAGGAAGACTGGAAAGGTCTAAACCACACTAGGAATCACTGAATCAAGAAAAAGGGGACATTGAGTGAAACTGAAATGTGTGAAATTAAAAACTGATAAAAGGAAATACTTTTTTTTCACGTCGTGCATAATTAGATTGTGGAGCTCATCACCACAGGTGCTCTTGAGGCAAAAAAACTTGGCTAGATTCCAAGAAAGATGGATATTTATATAGCTGATGAGTTGTTATAGTAACCAAATATAATAGCAAGTGTTACCTTTTAATGACCATGGACCAAGTCTGTATACTTAGGATAAACTGTGTTGTTTTTGTCTTTTTAATTTTGCATGACCTAATGAGGTAAGCCCTCTGGGTCCTTTAAAAATTGTCTGTGGTATTTTTCTTGTGATACTGTTTTTGTCTGTGTTGCTGAAGAATTTTTAAATCTTGTAATAGCTACAAAAATACAGTCTCTTGTACTATCTTTTCTGCGGTAGTTAACTCTATTCCTGTAATGGCTCTGCCTGCTTGTGTTGTAAAAACTCACTTTTCAACATCAATAGATGCTATAGCCTCTGAAGGTCTTATATAATAAACACCTTTTTTCAGCTCTATTCGAAACAATATTCATTAAATAGGATTGGGCAAAGCCAAGGTTACTGTAAGCATGGAGAGTAAAAACTAAAATTATGAATGTTCTCTTAAAAGAAATTTAGTCCTTGAAATATGGAAGAATGTAGTCAGTGTGCTACAGCACAAAAAGTTGCTCACAGTTACCATTAACCAATTGGGCAATATAACTTACTGCCTTCTGCTAGTAACCTAAATTGGAATCTACAATGTGAAGAGGGCAATCAGGTGGTGTTTTGTCACTATTTTTCAGTACAATTTTACCTTTGGGTTGTATTTCTAAGTACTGCTAGGACAAAACTAATTTTGTGCATTTATGTGGAATGTTCTCCACCCATATCCCCTGCAGTAACCTTTGCCTTCCTTCCCTGACATTAATGGGTTTCTTTTTTTGAGGCAGTTTATATCTGATATGCAGCCATGACCGCCTACTGTGATTGTGTTGAATGTGGTACATCAGAAAATGGAGTTGGAAGGAAACTTTTTTAGGTAATCTAAGGCAGGATTGTACACTACAGTTCATTTTCTAATTCTTTGGCCAGTCTTGTTTTAAATATTTGTAATGGTGGATCTTATTCCAGAAGAAAAATCTGTACCATTGTAATGTCTGGGGTGCAGATTGCCATTATCTTTTATAGGCTTTCGTGTAATTTATCAAAGAAAAGTGTGTGTTGCTTTCTGCTGCACTATGATGTATAAAAGATGATCTCAAAGATTTTTTTTTTAAAAAGTTTGCATTAGAAATTTGGACCTCAGCAAGGTATTTGGACCTGAATAGTGACTTATGAGACTATGTATTTAGCTGCATATTAAGACGAGGGGAAAAGGGATGCAGAATCTTAAGCAATGTGTACACAAGGGAAAAATTTCCCACTGATAACAGGTTCTGTTGAACAGATCTTAGCCCTAAATGGGCTGTTGATGGATTGCATCATATCAACTAGACTTACTCCATATTGAGTTAGATGATGATGTGCTGAAAATTTTGCCGGTTGTAATTTTTTCTACCCCAGGATTTTTAATGTTGCTGGTGCTTTTTCAAGTGAACTGATGTTAGCAAAGGTTGGAAATTTTAAAAGCAAAACAAACAAACAAACCCCCTGTCCCCTGATTTAGATGGACCTTGAAGCCTTATCTACACTAGAAAAGCAGTTCAGGGATGTAGTGGTACCCTGAAACTGTCAAAACTATTTGCATTTTGCCTTTGTAAATGTAAGCATACTGTGAACTTCACCAGTGCTATAGCATGATTCAGTAATTCAGTTAAAACAGTTTGGTCCTACCAGCAGAAGTAAGAGCAAGGGGTGTTTTTTTCTGAGTAAAGTGCCTGACACCATGGTGAGATATAAAAATCACATTGGGTACTGTAGTAGTGTAACTTGATCTCCCACATATACTTTCCTGTTATCCTGCAAACTTAAAATCGGCATCCCTTCCCCCTTAGATAAGAGGAGCGGTAGCTGCAGTTCAATTTATACAGCCTTGTCTGATGACATTGTTCAGATCCTCCAAAAATCAGAAATCATTCAGCAAAGCAAAGGAAGTGAGGGCTTGATATTTAAAAAATGTAAAGGTCCGAGATGAGGACTAAAGTTTGAAGTCATCTTTGCCAATGAAGTAGTGGTAAAAACCAAAGTTATGTGCTTTGTAGTTCATCTCAAAAAAAATTGGGAGGAGGCTCTGTACTCTTTATTGCAAATATGGACTTTATGGAAATTTTTGGCTATACTCTTAAAAATATAATAAAAAGTAAAGGAGTATCAGTAAACCAGACTTCACGTATTACTTCAACTATAGATGATTCTCCCCCCTAAAATAGTGTTTTTTAAAAGTATGTGAAATATTTTATGTTCTTCCTTTTCTCATCAACTTTTTTCCATCCATGTTTTGAAGGTTAGATGTCTCTCTTTGAGTTCTTTGTGGGGACGGGGGTAAGAGGGGAGGGAAAAAAGGGTGTTGGAGCCATACATTTTGAAGAACTTTTTTTTTTCCAGATATGCTTATGCTATTGGCTTTAATGAGCAATAGGTGGCTTGTTGGTAATTGACTTGTGCCACCTTTAGCTAGGACACCTTTTGTTCTGCACTATCAGCAATTTTCCATAACATTTGAAATTACAAAGCCACAGAAATAAATGTTTTGCAGACTAACAGTAGGTGGTGGGATTGGCAAGAGATTTTTTTCATCTACAAATGTTGTTTCCAGCTGTAAATCTGTACAGCTGGAAAAAGCTAAATTCCTCTCTTTGTCCCATCTCATAGTCTACAAAGGATCAGAGACTGGTGTATTCTGGCAGACTGCTTCCTGATCATCTGCAGCTGAAAGATATTCTCAGAAAAGTAAGCTTTACATCAACACCATATTTTACACAAAACCATTGTGTGCGGGAATAAGACTCTAAATTTGAATTGTTTAACTTTCAACTTTTCTCTTACGTTGAGATTGAGCATTTTATTAGACATGTAGTCTAAATGTGTTCAGGAAAACTAATTTGAAAGTTATTTTTTCTCTTTAGGAGAAGAGTTTTTGAAGGACTGAGAGAGGTTTGCTATAGGTGGGGGTGGGTAGAATATTTTGCATTAATTCTTAACTAGTAGCATGAGGAATAGAATTATTGGTTTTTGATAGCTGGCCCAAGTGCTAACTCCACTATTGGGTGATGGTATATGTTTAATTGCAGCAGCTGTGAAGAAGTATGGGTCCTGCATATATTTACTAGAATACTGAGTTTTGTACTGATCTGAAAACAATTATATTTATAGGATCATATGCTTCCTTCAATCCACAGCAGAGCTCTTGGACAAAAATGGAAATTTTTTGTTTAAATTGATGGTAGTGCTGTTTATATGTAGAAATGTGTATATGCATCTTTTAACATCTTTTCTGCTTGGTATTCTGACTCCTATTTTTGATTGCTGCTGGCTATGTTTTGCTTGTGATAGTTTGATGGTGCTAACTTGATTGATGCAAGTTTTGTTTTTTTTTCTATACTGGTTCAAGTTACAGATTGACTTAGTTTTACTAAATTAATTTAGTAAATTGGCTAAACTGAATTTGAACTCAGGTTTCCAAAGAGAAAAAACACCAGTGCATCTTACTACTTAGTATCTAAATGTAGATAATTTGAAGTTTTTGGTATGGAGAGAATAGCCCGGATCAGTACCACCAGGCAGGAGGAACTTGATCAAATTAGAATAGAATAGCATTAATGCACTGAGCAAATTGATGTGCTGGAGAGATTATTTTGCACCAGGAACTCTGAATAAAATCTCTGAATTTTGCCTGTGGTAGAAATCATAATATGTTTAGTTTAGTTTCATTCCTGAGGTTTAGGATGCATAGAAAGAAGTAAAGATTTCACTTGAAGTTGTTCTGTAGGAATAAAGAAATACTCTATTGTGTAATAAAAACATGCAAATTATTTAATATGTAGTACCTGAACATCAATAAGGATGAACTAATTTCTGTTCCTGGAATTCTTTAAAGTATTGAAATCAATACATTTTGTCAACTCTTGCAGTGTCTGGTATGCCGTAAAACAGTCTTGTTCAAAAATCACTAAGACCTCTCCCTGGCTCAGTTTCTGTGTCAGACATATGGGTATAATAATGCTTACCTCATTTGTAAAGTACCTTGATCTTCCGATGAGAAGGGCTGTGAAAATGCAATGAAAAAGCTAAGTATTATATTAAGTAAACACTGCCATTCAGTTGGTTTGAAGATGGTAAAAAAAAGTCTAGTAAAATGTGTGCTCAAATGTTGAGTTAAACCTTTAAATCAGTGTGATGTTATACTACTTGAAGATGAGATGGATAACAATGAGGAAACATGAGTAGCATGGTATTGGAATCCTAAAATACTGAAGATATGCTACTTAGCATGGCTTTAAGGTGAAATAATCTTACTGCTGACAAATAGAACACAGGGATATTTCCAAAAGGATATTTATCAGTACAATTTAAACAAATCTCAACAGCTTCACACTGTTGTTCCTCTCCTGATGAAGCTAATTTTGAAATGTACACTTATCACTTGCATCTGATCAAATATCACCAAACTTATTTAAATTATTACTAGGATCAGTGGAAAACTGCATGTGGAATTATTTTTGTTGGCAATAAATCTTCCATTCCATTTTTTCTTGTTTCTTTAAATCATTAGCATCTACTTTGCGCAAAAACTTATTTTCTGTGATTGCTGGCTGGTAACAACTAAAGGCCTGAATCAGTTATGAAAAATACAGTGCTTTCCATGACCTGAAAAACTACAGTAGTTGTGTTTTATGGATTTTTGTGGCAGGCACAGATCAGTTGGCCTGCTTCTGTATCCTGCTTTCTCTGATACACAAATTCAAGCCATGCTTATCTACTGGAGGAAGAGCCTATATAAATAAATCCCACTCACTCTGTGGACCTGTGTGATTCTACAAACGTTTTTCATAACAATCTTCAGCTGCTGTACATCAAATTGTTTTACTTAATGGATTTGTTTCATTCCTGTATAACCTCAGAAGTAAGGTCGGGGGACATCTTTATCAGTCTAATTAGGAAAAGATTATAATGTGAAGGGGGATGGGGGCAGGAAGGAAATAAAAGCTGTGATGGAAGGGAAATGAAATATTCTTTTTTGATCACAAGCTCCTCTTTCCCAAAATCTTTGTGCCATCAATTGCTTTAGATTTTAAAGTAAAGAACCTTTAGCTCATGGTCTCTAATGCTTTGTCTGACTAGCCATCTGTTCTGATATCAGCTAAGGATTTGATGGATATTTACTGAAATTTTGCACTCTGACCTATTGCTCTCTTGACATAGAGTGCCATCAGTTGACCAAAATAGTACTTGTGCACATGTTGAGATACCTAGCAATTCTTTGAGCATGTATACTGAAAACTTGTGTACATGTGTGTATAGCCATAACATATGTGATGACAATGCCATTGAGCAATGCTGCTCTCAGATACTGAGCTTGAGATAATGCTGTAGAATGACAAGCATTCTGAAAGTTGCAGCTGTCTGAGAGGAACCTTGTTAGTCACTGTAGAGATTTTATTTTTTAAATTGGTCGAATTCCATTGCTCTTTGAATGTGACAAATCTGAATGGCAGGGGAAGGTACCAGCTAGGGAGTAGAGGCAAGAGAGGAGCCTGGGGTTAGGAAAGGTGCCAACTAGAGTGGGAGTATGCAGTGGTCTTGTAGCCTTGTTGTCCCAGGGTATTAGAGAGACAAGGTGGGTGAGGTAATATCTTTTATTGGAACCACTTCTGTTGGTGAGGGAGACAAGTTTTCAGTCTTCAACAGAGCTCTCCTTCAGGTCAAGAAGAGATCTGTGTAAGGTTTAAAGCTTTACTTTCTGACCAACAGAAATGGGTCCAATAAAAGATATTACCTTACCCATCTTGTATCTCTCTAGAGCTGGAGTGACATTCATTTGGGGTTTAGCATCAAGGTGGTTATGTATGCTTGATTGTAAAACATTAGCGGGAATGGAGAATGTGGTGTAAAAGCAACCTTTCTGTTGTCTGTTTTGAAGAATTAAATCTGCTATTTAGGGGTAAGTGTTCAAAGTCTTGTCTAAAAAATAAAATACTTCTAAACTTGATAACTGTTGTAATAACTGCACATCTTATTTGCAATGGCGTGTGCTGCAGCATGACTTCAGAATTGTGGCAGATTCTTATATTTGAATACTGAGAGAGCCCCAGCGTGTTTGAATATAGTCACAGCACACCTAAAATAGCTATGGCCATATCCATTTAAGCTATTTATTTCTAGTGGTTTTTTTCCCATGGTTTAAAATAGATACCTGCAAATTGAGCAGTCTTGATCACATCCCTGTTTGAGAAACAGCATGTTCTTGGGGAACCCAATTCTGTGCACAGATCAAGAACTGTTGATTTCCAAGTCTGACTCTGCCACTGACTCATGGTTTTGAGCAAGTCAGTATCTCTCTTTTCCTCAGTTTCCTCAACTAAAATGGAGATACTTTATGTACCTCATGTGGATCAGAACTAAGGTTTGTACAGCACTTCACACAATGCTATGCAAGTACTGAGTACTTACTGGTTGACTGCAATAATTATACTTAGCACTAATTCACACGTTTTATAGTCTGGTATCATACACATTGTACCATGCTGCAGTCCTAGAGATAGGGGTAAGAGAAATTTTTACACCGGAATTTATGCTATTGTGCATATTGATGTAATGAAGTGCTAAGAAAATATTTTAGCCAAAACATGGAACTCTGTTATGGTGGACTTAAGTTTTAGACTTGTATGGGTACTAGATTTTGCATCAGGCTGCCTTATTAATTGTGAGTTTACCTTGACAGTAGGTTTTTAACCTCATTTAACCTAGAAACTCCCCAAATACTGTTGCTTAAACTCTTCAATTTCTTTAATTTTAGCAAGATGAATATCATATGGTTCATCTAGTATGTACTTCACGGACCCCCCCAAGTTCTCCGAAACCAAGCACCAGTGCTGTGTGTCATGGAGCATCAACATCCAGCAGCAGCTCAGTGAGTTGATTTTTGAAATGTGAAGTTGTCTTTGATTTGATCATGGTGTTTTTTTGTCAGCACTTCCCATTAGTTTTTAAAACTGATTGTAAAATGATACAATGAAAGTGCAAAATGTGTTATAAAAACAACCTGTTGAAAATTGTCTATTTTGTACAGTTAAACCTACGTATTTAAGGGCAGTGCTTTGAATATTAAATTTTTACTAGAAAAAACATATGAACCCTGTTCTGGTAACTAAGAAAATTCTAAAATCTCTGTGGTCTTTATTCAAAGATGTTATTTGTGACTTCAAAACTATGTATTTTTATGTATTATAAAAAATCCTTCTTTCCTGGAGCCTGAAAGTGGAAATTTTTTTTACTGTATTTGACTATGTTAGAAGAGTGGTTAAAAATGGTTCTAAGAGTCATCTTTTCCTTCATAGTGAGCCTCCTGCATCCTTCTCTTAGGTGGGAATGTGACTCTTTTCCAGAAAGCCTCTAGCTAGGACATATGCACATCACCTGTGTTCTGCTTGTCAGTAGGCAAAAACAGCACTTTGGCAGTGATCAGCTTCATTCTCCCATCTCTGGGAGGCCAAGTTTATCCCCCTCTTTTGACATACCTGCCCTAGACAGCATACTGATTGAGACTTCCCCTTGACCCTCAAGTAGCTGAACAGCTTAAAAAACCTCTGGGAAATAGTTGAGTGCAATGAATTATTCAGAGGGATTTTGTGAATGTTTCTCTTAAAGTCTACATTTATATTGTTTTGAAACAATTGGCTTCCACTATTATTGATTTGTATTATAAACTACCCGTATGCTTGTCTGCAGAGTAATTATTTCAAATCATATAATTCAAATCACAGTGCCAAAATCCTAATCTAGTTGAAAAGGCATCCATCAGAAAGCAGATAGACTTTTCCCATCATTCTTTCTTTATTCCATTCTTCAGTTGTCACTCTAGTAGGTAAAACTATTTCTTGCATTTTCTTTGTTGTGGGCAGATGTGATTGTATAAATATTTGTTCCCATACTGACTTCTGTGGCATATTCACCTTGTTGTAATTGTAGTTTTTCAGAGTTAGTTTAGTTTGAGTGGATTTTTCTAATATAAAAACACTGTAGTTTAATACCTAATATTAGGAGTTGGGGTTTATGAAAGCTAATATAATGCATTTATTAGCCAAGTTCTAGTCCAAGTGGCTGCTTATGCTAGAAAATTTGCCACCCTGCATTATGATCTTAATTCCTGAGTGTCACAGAGTGACTGGCCCCTTTCGGGGAACTGGGGGGGAGAGACCTGCATCTGTGGCATATTTAATTAGCTGCTTTCCAGCTGGAGGGGGCAGGAATAAGGTGTCAGGTGAGCTTAATGGACACCTGGGCTCTATAACAGAACTGAGAGAGATCACTGGTGTGGAACCAGTGAACCACAGGGAGCAGCAGGCAGGATTCTGTGGAAGGCTCTGAGCCAGTATCTGCAGAAGGTTGGGTACTCCAGGGAACCAGCCTGTGGGCCAAGTGCTCTATCCCAGAGCCAAAAGGTCTTTCAGAAGTAGCCCAGAAAGGGGCTAGGAATAGAGCCTAGAGGGCAGGCTGAAGAGAAGCCCCCAAAGAGCAGAAGGAGTCGTCTTGTTTGTTGGGACTCTTTAGTTGGACTTTTAATATTTCAGACGGGTTTACATTTGTTTGTAACTTGGCCAGAGGGCCAGGCCACATCACCAGAACTGACTGGTGTCTTTGTGTGGAGTTATTGGGGAGTCTGAAGGAAGGAAATGGAGGCAGGCAACTCCTACAGTGCCATACTTAGCCAGCAAGGGACGCTTAAAGGAGAGATGAAATTGGTTGTGCAATTGTTTTTTAGAGCAGTGAGACACTGACAACTAGTACTTCTGTAATTGATATCCATTAATATCTCTTTTCACTGTTAAATACTGATTTGAATCATTAAGTGCTAATTTATTACGGGCCAAATTTTAAACCAGTGAGCTTAGTTGCTCAACATCTCCCATTCAGGTTTTTTCTGTGGGAGCTGCTGGGTGCTGAGCATTTTTGAAAAGTTGGCTTCCTGCTTCTGTGCCTGAATGGGCAATTGAATGCTTTTTTGGAACATCTGTCCCAATGATAGCTTCTTTTTAAAAACGAAAGTTTCTTGTTGCATGTGTATACATCATATACAATTAATGAGACTTGAGAACGCAATTAAGAGCATGACTTTAATATAAATATAGAAATATTGAGTTCCTCTATAAGAGTGATGAAAAGATTAAAGAAAAGTATTTTATTTTAAGAATTCAGAACATTCAGGATCAGCAACTCCATCACCCACAAATCAAGAATCTTTATCTACATCGACAAACTCTAGCTCAGATGGAGTGAGGCATCGTAACCTTCCACAAGCACAAAGCAATCCTGTGCAAAGTCATCAGTTACCATATTTAATGCAAGGGTAAGTGAATTGGAAGTAAGCCTCAACATTATGTTTTTGCTGTAGATGCCTCCTTTTCATTTTTAGGTTTTTAGCTGAAATTATGGTTATTCCATAGTCTGTGATGGAATGACTTATAAGTAATATGATTCTCAAAATTTCTGTGATCAATCTTTATGTATCTTATTGAATAGTTTATCTCAGGCTATGTCTGCACTGCTGGCGGCACAGCCGGCAGTGCAGGATCGATTTTGCAAGTTCGATTGAGCGACAGTAAAGACTTGCTCAATCAAACCCGGAAGTTGACTCTGTAAATCCACCCCAGGAAGTAGCGTAGCGCTGGGTCGACGGGAGGGCATTTCCCATAGGGTCAGTGCAGTGGAGACGCTGTGGTAAGTAGACGTTAGGAAGTCAGCGGGAGATACGTAAGTTACTGTATGTAGCTTGTGTATCTCCCGTTGACTGCTGCCGAAATCCCCAGCCTGAGAGTAACTCCCCGGGTAAGTATTATCAGTGCTGCATTCCAGACTTTCCTTTTCTGTCCTGCCTTAATGCCCCCATTTGCCGCTTCTGCTTTCTTACTTTTGGCTGGTGTGACTATAACCCCACTTGTGACTGAAACATAAGCAAATAAATCCACCAAGCATCAGCTGATGTTTCTTTTCCTCATCGCTTGTATTTTAATCAACAAGATTACCCTAACGTTATTAAGTTCTTACAAGAACAACGTTGACTCTTAATTTTTTTATGACATACATAAATACAGAGAAGCCGTTTGACGCGTCACTCCTTGTCCACATAGGATTGAATTGTAGAATTAGTTCACAGATATGCTGGATAACAGATATAAGAGGCTGTCTTGTATTGGTATGTAACATAATTTAACAGACTACCCTCAGGTTCTCCTAGGAAATAAAAAAATCAGTTTTGTAATATGGTAGGAAAATTTATGTATTATGTTGCACTGTGAATGTTGTTCCTTGGGTAGGTAGTGACACACTTGCCTTTATGAGAAAACTGGGTGAGGCTAGCTTGACTGCCAGAGAAACTGCTCAGTGTAGAGTAAACTTATCCTCAAGGCAATCTGTGGTATGTCCGTTGTATATAGGGCATTTTCTTATAAACTTTTTTTTGGGGTGGGTGGATAGGGGAAGGTTGGATAAATTTAGCTTTTCACGTGAACGTGCCATATAGGGCATAAACATTTAATCAGCGTGCAAACTAAATAAATGGTGAACTGGATCACTTGTCCCTCCCACCTGCAGACTAAAGTCCTTATTCCAAAGCCCAGGTGATTTGGAATGCATTCTTATAGAAAAGTAGGCTTGGTATGTTGCATCTAGAGGCACAGTTAAGGGGTCAGTTAAAGCAAACTGTAAAAAGTTTTTTGAGATTTTATTTAATGGAACACTGTCAGGTTGATCTATATTTAAAAAAAAAAAAAATCTTTATCTGTTGTTACTGAACACCAGACCCACTAATGGCTGAGTGATTGTTCTATGCCATTATCAACCCTATCAGAGACAGCAGTATTCTTCATGAGCCTCTTAATGACTTGGGTTAATTTTCAGCAGTTAGCCCCTCTGTTTATCTTCTTGCCTTGGGGTGCTGTCTTCTAGTGTTAACAGTCAGACCCAAATTTACAGCAGCATTTACAACCAAATGCTGTTTAAGAACTAGAACAAAGAAACAAAAAAAATCTAATCTTAATCTGTTTTAGTTACAGTGAAATGCCTTACTGGTATGGCCTACAAAGACTTCTAAAAAAGATGAAGACTGGTAGCTGAATAACTTGTCTGTTAGTGTTCTCTTGTTTTCTCATGTCCCTGGGACTGTGACAGCCTGTCAAATCCTAACAGATCTAGAGTGAGAGTATAGCTCATACCTCTGGATGGGTTCAGTGAGCTCCCCCCAATTTTTTCCCCCAGCAGTGTATATATGAAAGAACTCCATTTTCCAGCATGGTGAGGTGTCAGTTTTCAATGGCATTTTGAGATATGATTTCACTCTTTAAAAAAAAAATTAATTTCTACAAATATGTGAAGTTAAATGCTCAGTGTTGTAATGGTTGTTTGGCTGATTATTATTTTGGTTCTCAACAGACAGCCTCAATGTGTGGGTTGCAAACACTTTAGGGAAGTACTTAACTGAGAACAACTGGCTGGCATCTCAACTTTTATTGCTCTTAAGGTTTTAAAAACTAGTTTTTTATAAAACCGAAGTTTTAAGTGGAATCAACCTGGCATTGTCTTAAATTCACTTATGTTTCTGCCATGCCTTTACTTTGTTCCTCGGCCAAAGGCTTGTTTTTGTTTGGACCTAGGTGCCTGAGTCATGGATCAAGGCCTCATTGTGTTAGGCACTGTATAAACACACAGACATTCCCTGCCACAGATCTTGCAGTCTAAGTTGAAAGACAACAAATGGGAACAATAAATTAATAAGGGAAGCACAAGGAAACAGTTAGACAGGACTTGTCATGACAAGCAGTGGTCACAGCACACCAACTGCATAACCGTTGTTTTTTATAGGCAACACAGTAGAGGAATTAAGAGGACAATGAGGTGGCCTTCTGGATGTTAACAGGAAGCTCCTCCCTTGCACCTAGGGTGGTATAGGAGAGAGTATGAAGATGGTTATTTGAAATATAAGAAATGAGCAATGAAAGTGAGAGTCATAGGCAGAGCAGAGTCAGGAATCAATATACCAATAGCATGTAACAGATTATAGGTAGGACAGGGGTAGGCTGTGGAGGGACTTAAAAGCAAAGACAAGCTGTGTTTCCTGGAAGAGGGAGCTGTTGGAAGATACAAAAAGAAAGGGTGATGTGTTCGAAGCGGTGAGCCAGGAAAGTGATCTTTGCAGCAGCATTTTGAATGCCAATAAAGTGGGGTAGGATGAGAGTTGTCAAGGCCAGAAAGGAAGAAGTTGGAATAGCTGAGATGCCTGACAAAGAGGGCTTGGATGAGATTGTTAGCTGTGTGGGTAGACATTCAAGGCCAGATCTTGCAGATCTTATGTAAGAAGAAACAGCAAGATTTAGATACAGATTGGTTTTGAGGCTCTAGGGAGAACAGAGTCTAAGACTGTATATTGGTCACAGTCCTGAGTGACAAGGAGAATGATGATGATGTCTGCAATGACTGAGGGAGGAGGGAGTGAGGAAGGTGAGAGAGGTTAACAGCTCTGTTCCATCCCCTTTCTGGATGTCTAGTCATCAGCTTATGCTCATATCAGAAAGACAGGCAGAGATTTTAGTTTGGACAGAAGGAGAGTGAAGGAGGGAGATCTGAGAGTCGTCAGCATAAAGGACTGTACATGTAGCAGTAGCATGTTATCAAAGGCAGATTACCATTAGGCTAGACCCTCTCACCTATAATCCCTTTTTTCTATGGTTGAGTAGTCTCAAAATAAATTGACAGTAAAATAATTTTTTCTTTTTAATTCAAAACCAATGGGTTATGTAAATCAACAACATCTTAAAAATAAGAGTACTATGTACACATTACAAAAGGATTATTTTGGAAATTTTAGGATCTATTACCCGTTGCTTACCTAAAGTGAGACTATTTTGTAGCTTGAATAGCTAATATCTTGCTCCACTGCAAAATCCTCCTCCAAGCTATGCAGACATAAACTACCCGGACAACACAATAATCGTCCTTCAGGTAGGATTCCTTGGCTGGTCTCTGGGTAACTTACCCATCAGAAGACATTTTATTTCTATTATAGTAGGACATGTGCAACCTCTTACAAAGATTATTAAGTAGTCAAAATTCTTCCCACAGAAAATAATCTTTCTAGTTTCATTCGTCTGAGGCACACCCGTTGTTTGAAGCCATTCTCTGTCTGAGCTCCATCATTTAGGCTGCATCTGCACTGTGTTGCAGTTTGAACTACAGGGGGTATGATATGCAGCTCCCACCTCCAGTGCTGTGCTGTAACTGCCCCATGAGAATGGGGCTGATGTGACTAAGGGGCAATTACAGCAGTTATGTGCTGCAGTTTTCACCCCTGTAATCTGAACTGCCGGGCCATGTAGACAAGCCCTCAGGTAATGTGGTAAATGTAGGTGGGAGTGTAGCTTTTTTCCAAGAGGCTTTTGAGGTCAGGTCAAGAATGTGTAAACAGATCTTGCCTAGGCATGAAGTCACACATCTTGCATCCTCTTCCTTGGCAACTTGCTTTCCTGGTTTCTAGGGATTTTAGATGATGGGAGCAAACTCCCATCTTTTACAGAAATACTTTTTTTTCAAAAGCAATATATAGAATATATACAAAGGGACCAGGTGAGTTAATTTGAAGTATCTGTCGTCTTGATATCTAAGCACATTAGAAAATTAGAAGTGACAGTAACACTGGGGAGGTGGTTTTGTTGCCTGTTAGGCAGTTTGGGCGGGAGATGGCTTGGCTGAGTAATATAGAAGAAAAGGGAGGGGGACCCCAAAAATCTGAACCAAAGGATATTTTATAGATGTGCACCCCCCACTGTAGAATAGGACTGTCAAACTCCTTGCTGGTGTGCTGTATTTAACTGACTTTCATGATGCTCAGACTCTGCAGAATGTAAAAATGACTGGTGCACTGCTTTCTTAGCCTGAAACAGCTCTGCAAGTTGTGAACTGAACCAGTTTATTGCAATGAAGTTTGAACTCTGAAGCCCAGTGACAACAGTGGGAATCATATTGCCAAATAATGTTAGGCGCACATTTGCATGTGCAAATAGTCAAATAAACAAAAGGCAGAAAAATGCTCTGATTTCCACCATTTTACTTCACTTAGTGATACTCAACACAGTAGTTCGTTAACTAAAAGTTGAGTTGCTCTATAAGGATCACATACTGTTTATGCTAACCTTCCATTGCCACTTTGAAATCCACCTATATATGGCCAAATATATAATTCAGCAGTCTCCACAAAATGAGTTTAACAGCTCTGCTATAGAACCCCTTTATTATTTCCAGGACTACCATTACCAATTACTTCGAATAAAGTGAAATATTGGGAAGATAGTGGGTATGTGCGAAACACAGTTAACCTTCCAAAACCATTCTTAACCAAATATGTTCTGAATTAGTTACATGAGGGCTTGAAGAATATTTAATGATACCCTATCCTAAGACTAAGCCTGCTAACCAAAATGAAAACTATCTGCGCCATTTCCCACCACAGATATGCCTACTGTCACATATTTACTCCCACACAAATCAACAATGCCACTCCTCTGTATGCTAATCTTATTCTTCCCAGCAAAAAATAACTTTTGAAACCTAGGTTTCTCCTTTACACTCAAAATTTAAACCTGGAGTCCCTCCAGATTAATGATTTCTGGACTCTCCTCCCACCCACAACCACTTAAGGAATATTGGGCTTCTTGTCTCTTTGATGGGATGTTCGGCAGTTGTAGTCACTCTCAGACATGCTGGTGTCCCTTGGCCTCCACTCTTCTTGTAGCCTTCTCTGATCTGCTTGCTTTTCCTCTGCTGTGAAAATAGCAGCAGAGGCAGTTCCAGCTTGGTCTGCTCTGCTTTTCTGCTTCTCCATTGCTTCCAAACTCCTGGACTGCTCTGTTTCTTGCCTCTTCTCCCATTCTGGGGGAAAAATGGAAGCTCCTTTCCAGAGAGAGTTCACCAATTCTTTACTTAGGAGGGACTGTCCCTTTTTTGGTTAAATATTGTTTTTCCACTCTTCCATGCAGTGTATTTCAGTGAGTTCAAAGCATTACCCCTATATTTTCCCCCAAATGCTCCTGTTGATAGCTTTTAAATGTGTTGGCTGTGTACTTATTTTTGTACTAACAACTGCTGAGTTTTCAAAGTAAATCAAATATAACTTGACAAGTTAGCACCACAAAGTGCTGCTCTGAGGCCAAGATCTACTCTTCGAGTGATAGAAAATGGGAAACTAAGTGGGCCTCAGTCTCACTTTATTACGTATGAAGGTGCATCTTACCCCTCAGAAAACGTAGTATCCGATAAACAATAATAAAGCAAATTGTTTTGGTGCAAGAGAAGCAAAAATAACTTAAGACATTGCATTGTTAAAGTCTCCCATAGTTTCAGTTTAATTGTGACCAACTTTTTTGGTTTCTTCCTCTCTCTTCGGAGGTTGTTTTTTTTTTTTTTTGAAGACCGTGACGCAAATTTTCAAATATGGTATAAAGTGGAAACACAAATTCCCAAAACCACTTCCAAGCAGCACCATCGTAGGGGAGGAAATATTTTTTACAACTGTAAGCAAACTTGGTTTCTTGGAATGTGTTTCAGATCACAAAAATGAAGAACTTATCAGAGTAAATCCAGAACTTGTTACTGGAGAGTGGAGCAGAACTGAAAGAAAACTATGAACCATACCAAATATGTAAAAAGGGACTTGCTTAAGCTCCTACAAATTGTCTCAGCATAATTCCCAGGTAGCACTGATGTCCAGGGGTTCAACTGAGGAGGAAATAATGGTACTCTTCCATGTTCATTCCTAAGCCAAACTCTCCCCATTTGAGATTTCATAAGGAGATACCAGTGTACATTTTCATAATGTGGTCATCCTTCTTTCTTAAGTGCTTGGGACAGCGAACTAGGATGAAAAACACCTCAGAAATATAGCTTACACTTCTTTCAGAAATATGGTTTTCATTCATTTGCAGGCTCAGCAAACACCAGTTTTACATTTTTAAGGTTATATTTGCATTCATAAAAGTAAAATTTAATTTACCTTTAAATGACAGCTTATTTGTCAGGACACAAGATGGCAGCTTTAGAAAAAAGTACAGATTTACTAAGCTGTCACAGAATGAGGGCAACACAGAGCCTGCCAGTTCAATTTCTGGATCTTATAAAGAAACAAAAAAGCTATTTGCAGTTTTGTGCAGGATCTTCCCTATAATTTGGTTAATGAGAACATTTATGTAGATTTCTCATGTCTATTCAGCATTTGCTTTTTGTTGTTCACTGTAGGTAAATAGATAATGGCTAAATGCATAAGATACTTGATAGCCCATCTGGCAGAATTGTATGTGGTAAATTGAGGGAATTGCCTGGTGACTTGTGCTCAGATTTGCATCAGATCAGTTCACCCAGATACACTCCCTCTCATGTCAGGGAAAAAAAAATGATTTTAGCATCTCCTCCTCCTCCTCCTCATTTGGCTTTTCTTGACTATCTGAATTCCTGATGGACTAGTGGGATCTCTTGGTAACGCTTTTCCAGTCAGTGATCTACCCAGGACAGAATTGTAGACTGACATATATCTGCAGCTTTGCTACTGTTGCTAACTGCAGTATGAATAAACTTTTAAAAACTACTGCTTTATGCCACAGTAGTGTCCTGAAAAATCCATTGAAGGATGCCATAGGAAATCCCAGAGTTTTTCTGGGAAAGAATTGGGAATCTTCCTAAAACATACTGTGTGCCCTGCAAGGTATAAAATGCTTTTTACTTCCTTCAGCTTCCATGTAGGAGTTTTAAAATTTTTGTATGTGAATTTAATGCCTGGGAAAGGTTTCCTGGGGAACAAAGTTATTTGTCCACAAAACAGACTGCATGAGTACTGTGAGCATAGTTACCCACAGTGTTCTGCCAGTGTCTTGCAACCATGATCTGAAGGGGCCACCTCTAGGGATGTGAGGGTAGCTTGCTTTCTATGCCCAGTCAATCTTGGGTGATTCTGTGGTTATGAATAGTGATATTTCATACCATTGCTTCCAAAGAGGGACGCTATAATAGAGCGTTTAAAAAGTTCATTTTAATCAATTCTCTGCCATTGCAGGGGCCTTGGACATTTATGTACCTTGGTCCCTCGTGTTCTCTGCCTGTGGCACATAATAGTTTAGTCTTCTGTGGGCTATAATACTTTGGTCTAATTTCAGTTGTTGGGTTTATTATGCGGGTGGTGTTGGTAGCCTGTGATATGCAGAAGCTCAGGATATATGATCTGGTGACCCTTTCTGGCCTTTAATTCTGATAGTTTCCTGAAATGCCTGTAGTAGTGGGTTCTGAATGTGTGAAGTCTTAGAAGGAGAGATTTTTGCACTAGAATATGTACAGAATGTTTGATCCTCAGCTCCCCTTTAAGAAGACAGTTTTCTAATAATGAAATAATTAACAATGATTATATGGCCACAAACCCATTAGTCAGATGTAGCTAATGATATAGCTTCTAGATGCAACAAATGTTTTTTAGAATGGGAATAATGTTCGTACATTCAAATGAAAATTTATCACATTATTTTGGTGATGTTTTATCTCTAACGAGGAGCTCTTCATTTTGCACAATGATGCTGTTGGTGTGATGGATTGGGTATTTATCCAAAGGATGTCTTCACAGTTTTATTGATGTTGCATTGTTTCATGTGGAGCACATAAAGAAAAAAGTGCTCTGTGTAATCTATATTTTAGAATAATGTATTTTAATCTAGTAATAGGCATAGTCTGAGTTTTTTTCCCTTTAAATCCCTGTAGCAACATAGGCAACCAGTTCCCAGGGCAAGGTGTTTCTACTGGATTTCCAATGTACCCTGCATTTAGCCCATTACAGATGATATGGTGGCAACAAATGTATGCACGTCAGTACTACATGCAATAGTAAGTTATTTCATATTTTGTCTTAGTGTACCTACCATGATGATGACCTGATGTAAAAAACTAGATAGCTGCTGGCTGTGTGACTGAAATGCCTGTGCCTTGCCTCTTTTCTATTTTATCTGGTTTTGGTCCCTGAGGTAGATCATCTCCTCTGTCCCGCCTTACTCGGTGGTGGGGCACAACTGCTGAATGAGAGGTAAGGCCACATGTCACCCAAACAGTCTCTGCTGTTGGATGCATGGTGTGGCCATAGCGTTTATCCCCTACTTTCAGCTTGTTGTGTCCAGATATTGCAACTTAGATTTTGTGCTAGATCATACAATCCTGAGACCTGGTGAAGACGTATTTATTACCTAATAACAAAAAGGTGAATTGAAGATGAAATTTCAATGTTATTTTCCAAACTTTGATGCTTTACTCAAAAAGTAAAGAGCTTTTTACTTTAATTAATCCTGTGAGTTTGTTTGGGGGGAAGAGAGAAAATTTAGTTGAATGAATTTTATGGGTTTTTGCTTCTATGTATTTGGTATAAAGATGGAGGACGGAAAAGATAGTGAGAGCTGCCATGTCACTGTACAGAGGTACTGTAGAAAAGAGGAATTTCTTCTTTATCACACAATGCCTATGGAGTTGGTGTGCTTTATTTATAATATTGTAGTTAAGATCTCAAGTTTTCTAGGTGCTTCAGCTGCATTTTTCTTTGTACGGGACAGCTGGAAGGAAGCTTGGGTTTAAATATTACTACTTCTGATACAAAGCTGGCTTTTCAGAAAATGTCTTTTTAAATTTCAGTCAAGCTGCAGTTTCAGCCCAGGCGACATCCAGCACTGAGCCAGTCAGATCAGCAGTTGCACAGCCTGCGACAAATTCAGAGCATGTTCCTGCAAATGAGCCCCCAGCAGTGCCAAACATAGCAGCACAGGAGAACAGGCCTATAAACCAGAATGTTCAAATGAATGCACAAGGAGGTCCAGTAGTGAATGAGGAGGACTTCAATCGAGACTGGTTAGACTGGATGTACACGTTCTCTAGAGCAGCTATTCTCCTCAGCATTGTATACTTTTATTCTTCCTTCAGTCGGTTTGTCATGGTGATGGGAGCCATGCTACTGGTTTATTTGTGAGTAAAAAATATTCATTTTTGAATAACTGCGGTTTAGAATAGATGCAGTTTATGATGATCAGTGTCTGACTATCAGTGTCAGCTAACTTTTAAAGATTTGAAATTGGATCACTTTACAGAATTCCAACTTAAATGTGAACTGCAAAGAATTTGTAAAAGAAAAGAATTAATGATAATTATTAACGGGGCACATGCAGAAACTTGGCTTTCAAACAGATAGGAGGAAGAACTGGTGTTCAGATGTAGTCTTAAAATATAGAATTCTTGAGTTTTGGCTTCCTTTTTCCTCTGTAAGAACAGATGGGCATGCTGCTTTTTAGCTGTTGGTAACATAATCTGTTGCAGGCAAAACATAGAATTATGGAAACTGAACTTAAGAAGTGAGTTAAGGAGGAACTGAATTTCATTCAATAGATTTCAAAAGCATGTGTTTGCATTGGCCTAAATTACATATTGTTACTGATTGGTGATCTTAGAGATGAACTTTAAAGTTCGACTTGGTTTTGAATTAAGCACAGATATATTTACTGAATGCTCCCACTAACTTGTGTGCTCACTGGAGACACTCCAGAATCCATGTTCAAGGGCATTAGAAATGTCAGAAAAGAAAAGCTTTACAGTACACTTTTTTTTAAAAAGGAAGCTCCTGACTTACCAAATTTCACTAAATCTCAATGTCATTGTTAATGAGTTTAAAAATACTATCTCAGCCAGGGTGAAGGCACCTAGTGTGATCTGGATGGAAGTGGAAAGTGCCCAAAGTACTTAATGGTTACATAGCACTTTCATCTTGGGCTATTTTCAAGATGTAATGTTAATGAATTAAACATTAAAAGATGAACTGCATCTAATATTTTTGCCCTTTCATGTTTAACTAGGAGGTGTGATGACCTAAAATATGGTTGATCCTTCTACATCATTGTGGTGCCGGCTGTTGGTTAGGTTTTCAATAGGGTTTTTTCCCCCAAGGATAGCCTTAATTGTAATGACTTAAAAGTGTCTGTCAGAAACCTCATTAAAATGAAGTAGCTCAGGAAGAAAATACTTGCACATGCACTTGACCATGATCACTGACATCAATAAAATATCAAGGATTTTTGACAGGCAAGTAGAAAAAACACAGTGAGCAAAATTTTTCAGTGCTGACTTAAAATAAATAGGCATTAGTTGTTCTAAGAGGCATTTTATTCTATATTTGGGTTAACAGAATCTGTTCAGTTAGTTTGTTACTAAGGCCTGGTCTACACTGTCTTCGACGGGAGATGCGCAAACTACATAGCGTAGCTTGCTTATTTCCCGTCGACGTATTTACATTCACATAGCGTGATGTCTTCACGATGCTGCGTCAACGGGAGATGCCCTCCTGTCGACGCAGTCTTACTCCTGTTGGGGAGGTGGATTACCGATGTTGGCTGGAGAGCCCATCTGGGATCGATTGAGCAGGTCTCCGGCAGTGTAGACATACCCTTAGAAATAATGTTCAGATTCCAGTATTCCCCAACAGTCTATTCAGATGAAGAATGGATTATCTGTTCTTCCTCTGCAAGTAAATTGAATAAGACTTGGGCATGTAGATGGCAGTTATTTTTCCATTGTAGAAAGTAATTTCATAAGTAGCTTTACAATTTAGAGGCAAGACTTTTAATTGTTCATTTTATTAAATAGACACCAAGCTGGATGGTTCCCCTTTAGGCAAGAGGGAGGCCAGCAACAGGCAGCCAATAACAATGCAGAAGTGAACCGTGATGGACAAAATGTAAATAATCCTGACCTTGAGGAGATGGTAAGTGAAAGTCAACTTGGATGTTTTGTGTTTTCCTGTATTTACTCTCCTTCAAATAATTTGTATTTGTAACTGAATAGTAGTACAAAATGCAGCTTCAATCGGGAGTGAATGAGGATGGAAAATCCCCCCCCCCCTTTTTTTTTTTTATATATACAAAAAAGGAAGCTTAATATGTGGGAGGAACAGTAGGGAAATTAGCTTTTTGTTTCTAAATGTTTAATGATTAAATCCTTTTTATAAAACCAGATCAGTGCTGCCCTCATCTTTGTCTATAGTATTTAATAGAGAATTGCTGGTTAGGTTTACTCCACTCTTCAATGGGTTTTATGTTTAAGCTAATACATCCTTCACAGGTAGTTGCCCTATTAATAGGGTTATTTTATGTAGGAAAATACTTCCATTAATGTATTCTGTCTCTCTATTAAAGCAGTTAAACCATTTAGACAACTTCTGTTTTAAAAGGAGCGTCTTATGGATGATGGGATTGATGAAGAGAGTGGAGAAGATGCAGGTGAAGATGCCAATACGGAGCAGCATCCTGGATTCATGGTTTCAGCATGGTCCTTCATCACCACCTTCTTCACATCGCTCATCCCTGAAGGACCTCCACAGGTTGGCAATTAGGTTCAAGAGGAACTGTGCCAGACAGCATAAGCATAGAAATGTACATAGAAATGGGAGCTGAATCTAGGGGGTATTTTAAATACAGTGCAATTTCAAACGATTTATAATGTTAATTTTTTGATCATGGTGTACAAAAATGTGTATTTTTCCCTTTCAGCTTTCTCATGCATATGAATATTTTAAGCACAAGTGGACTACTAAATTCTTTTTTTAAGTTCTTTTTTTTCTAAAGAAGAATTAAATGTAAAGATACTGGTCTTCCATGTTTTATTTTAATTTTAGTTGTACATTACACTGAAACAGAAGCTTGTAGGTTGTGTGCACCATTATTCCTTTAAAGAGCTGTTAAAGTATAAATGTCAACAACAAAAACCTTTCAAAAATTAGGTTTATGCTCCTGGTAAATTTAACTTAACTGTGAGTCTTCCTGATAGTCTTAAATACTATATAAATTCTAATCTTGGTTTTGTGCTTATGGCATCCCTGATTAAGAATGCAATTCAGACAAAGTATTACCTGCTAATGGTATGTTGTTTTTTTTTATGCCATAAAGTACTCAAGTCTGTAAGAAGCTAAAAAGGTCAAATATCCTGAAGCTATATAACCTGTTTCAATAAACTTTGGGGTGATTTTTTTTTTTAAAGACAGCTCTTCAAAGGAAATTAACAGTGATGGAATACATCATCAATGTTTGATACATACAGTACTTTTTAAAAAAAGACGTACTGGAAAACAGACATGTAATTAGTTTTTTTAATAAAAACAAAGTTACAGTAACCTTTATGGATGCTTATTACTATAAACATGACCTTTTATCTTGTGCAAAAACCTTACATTTACACATAATTAAGGATGAGAACACGATTCATTAAATTAAAATGATATGGTTACAACAGCCATATTACACATAGTGAATAAAGTTGCATATTTATAATGGCAGAGGTAATGTGGTGGATAATTTATCAATTTAATGATTTCTGTACTTTTAAACTCTTGATTTCAGTGTTGCAGAAACAAAATTGTGTCATCTTTTTGGCATAAAACCAAAGATGGTAGTTTGCCCTTAAATGTGACTGCACAATCCCTTACTTTATGCAGTAAAGTCAGGAAGTCACTCTTTCCTTACCCATTTAATAGTTGAACTATGCAATTAAATTTGACACTTTTTATTTTTGAATGCCCAAAGAATTGCATGTTTTGTGCTTGATTACTTCAGAAATGGCTGAATAGATGATGCTCACTTAAAAATAAAATAAAATAAAGAATGCATACCTTGGCTCTGTCCAAACATGAAATTTCAACCCAAAAGACAAAGTTAAGAGAATTTATGAACAAGTGAAAAACGAGGCTTTAGAATGGCCTGCCCTTATTAATATTAACTGTTGAAAGTTTTACAGTAATGAAACATTTAAGGCTTAAAATAAGTATTATATTTATTTGGATTTATACAATACATAAAGTACCTGTCTAAGCTTGAAGGCCCTTCTGACATGTTAAAACCATAATCTTACTGATCTAGACAAGAATAAAAAGGAGCTGCCCTCAAACTAGAAAATAGCCATGAAGAAGTAATCCTACCCATAAATATCATCCATCAGTGCATAAATATCCATATGTTCTTAATGCTCTAGCATTTGTAATGCCCTCCTAAAGTCTTCAAAATATTTCTTTTACTGCCTATTCTAGAAATAATAGGTCCATTTTTAAATAGGCTATTTTGTTTCCTTGTTTTCAATAGGACAGAATCCAAGACTCCCTTTGTTATCCCTTACTTCCTTGTTATGCATTAGCACAGAAGTGCCCAAATTCTGCCTAAGTGATGGCTGCCATGGCAACTTTGCAAGTACCTGAATCTCACCTAATAAATGTAAAATTAATGTTTGCAAGCACTCTGATCTTGAATATAAAGACATGGCTCATGGTGGCAACCCTAGACCTTGAAAGACTAATTTGTGATAGCCTGTAGCACCACATACAGAGGCATCAAAATCTCCAGCATGTACTCTCCTTACCTGTTCCCCTTGCAGTTAGTCTTCCCTGCTGTCTTACAAGCTGTATGTTTGTAACATCTGCAGATGCAGTGCTTACAAGATGGTGACAGCCCAGCAGTAGTAGCTGCTCCCTACAGGGAGATAGCCAACATCCTTTTTTATACTGCAACAAACTGTTGGCAGCTCCCTGCTGCTGACAGCTGGGAGTGAGAGTGCCACTCCCACAATGATTCTGGCCCTATGCCAGTAATATTGGTGGCCAGTACAGAAGAGTCCCTGCTTGATGGTAGCCAGACAAGCTAAGAAGAGATTTTTATGCAGGGAAGGTAGGAAGAATGACAAATGAAGCAGGAGAATCTGATGGTGAGTTGAGTTGGATCATGGCAAGGAGCAACTTTTTAGAGTTACATCCAGATGCACAGCTTTGGAGGAGTGAGGTGGCCAGTCCTGAAGAAACCATGCTCCTAGTAGTATATCTGTCAGAGCACTGACCCTTGGAATCTCCTGCCCTTACTGGGTTTTGCTGGGAAAAGAAGAGGAGGAAGAAAAAAATAACTTGGAGGATGACAGGAGAAGAGGGAGGGAAATAGATATGAGAGGGAAAATGAAAGCCAGAAGGTAACTGGAAAGAGGAGGAAGAGAATTGGAGAAGAAGTATAGAGAGCTAGAGGGGAGTTGAAAAGAAGGTAAATGATGGGGCGATAAAGGAGATAGAGACAGAAGAGAGTGGGGAAGTGATTAGGGAGATGTGCACAAAGGAAAATTTTCAAGACCAGTTGAGAGGAGAGACCCATTGGTGATTGCTATAGTCAATGAAGGATTAATTTCCTGGTGTTGATGGGTTGCAGGTGGAAACGACACATGATAAAAGGGGAAAGAATAAACAGAAAATGGAATATAAATGGAAAGTGGGGGATGGCAGAATGGAATAAAGAAATGGAAATAATAGAAAAATAAGATGAAGATTAATACACTACTTAATGACTCAAATTTCTTATATTCTATCCTGTTTTAAGAGCTGGTGTCAAAAATACAAAATACATACATGGCATCACCAAATTTTGCACTACTTTAAATCCCAAACAGTGAAATCAAAGGGGGAGTTGTATGGCAGCACAGAATTTGGCTCAGTATCAATATGCATATACTGTTTAACACTCACTCACATTATACACCAATTTTTTTTATAATCAAAGGAAAAAGGCTGACATTTTATCTTTCAATTTTTAGGGTGGCTGAGAGGGGAAACATCCACAATATTAGACTTAAGATATGTCTACACAGCAAAGAAAAACCCACAGCTGGCCTGGGCCAGCCGACACTGGCTCATGGGGCTCAGGCTGCAGGGCTGTAGACCTGTGGACTCAGGCTGGAGCCTGGGCTCTAGGACCTTCCACTCTGCAGGGTCCTAGAGCTTGGGCTGCAGCCTGGGCCTGGAAATGCTGTGTAGTTATACTGTTAGAGGACACCATTACACATCTAAGGCCAACCGTACTTCACATCAGCATATATCACTGCTAGAGAAAATAAATTCTGGCTAAAATGTTGAGGGACTAACACAAGACTACTCCATCTTAAATATCTTTGGAATCTGTGAGGACACTGACCAGAACAATCACCACTAGTAATCTGACTGATGAAAACCACAGGCATAGGTGCGCATCGTCCCATCCCCCTCTTTTTAAGACAAATGTGTGCAGTCTATATACAGGGAAAGTGAACACAAAGTATTTTTAATCTGTGGAAACACTTGTCAGTCGAGCATTCTAGTTCATCAGCAATAACTAAATTATGTCATCAATTGACGTAAAAGAAGGCCAATGCATAGAAACATGGAGGTCTCTTCCTCCTTTCACTTTAAATACTTGTGTGATCAAAATATACAGTGTATCACTTTTCATGTTTACCTGCATAGCATGATCAGTAATGTGAGCTCCCGGTTGGCTGGGAAAATGTGCATTGTCCAGCCTCAGCATCCCATTGCTCCATGCAGTGCTGTCCTCTCAGATAACACATTATGACACAACAAGCAGCAATGGCTGTAGAGTGTACTTCATGTATATATTACCTTCGACAAAGATCTCCTTCAGTCTCATAAAAGCACACCCAAACACCAATCTAGATGCATAGATTCCAAGGCCAAGGCAGGGGCGGAGCTATTGTGATCGTTTAGTTTCCAGTCTGACCTCCTATATAAACAGGCCATAAAACTTCCCCAAAATAATTCTTAGAGCATCTCTTTCAGAAAAAACATCCAGTCTTGATTTTTAAAGTCAGTGAAGGAGAATCCACCAACACCATATCTTGTTCCAATAGTTCATTTTTTAACAGTGACGGTAATGATGCCTTATTTCCATTCTGAATTTGTCTGGCTTCAGCTTCCAGCCCTTGGATCTTGTTATATCTCTGTCTGCTAGGTTGAAGAGCCCATTATCAAATATTTATTCCTCATGTAGCTGCATGTAGACACCCCTTTACCTTTTTGTTAAGGTAAATAAATTGAGCTCCTTTGTCTGTCCCTGTATAGCATATTTTCTAATCCTTATAATAATTCTTGTGGTGCTTTTCTGAACCCTCTCCAATTGATCAACATCCTTTTTGAATTGTGGAAACCATAACTGGACACAGGATTCCAGCAGCGATCACACCAGTGCCAAATGGAGAGGTAAAACAACTTCTCTACTCCTGCTTGAGATACTCTTGTTTATGCCTCCAAGGATGGTATTAGTCCTTTTGGCCACAGCATTGCCGTGGGAGCTCATGTTCAGCTGATTATCTCCATTGATCCCCAAATCTTTTTCAGAGTCACTGCTTCCCAGGATTGAGTCCCGCATCCTGCAAGGATGGCGTGCAATTTTTGTTCCCACATTTACATATAATTTTAATTTAATTTAAATGCATATAATTTGTTGCACCCAGCTTCTCAGTGACCTGTCCGCTTCACTATCTGACATTCCCCCAATTTTTGTTTTACCTACAAACTTTATCAGTGGTTATTTTGTTTTCTTCCAGCTGATTGATCTTTGTGAGATTCCAGTAGAAACACATGCGCTTGATGATGATTCACTATTTACAATTACTTTTTGAGACCTCAGTCAGTTTTTAATCCATTTAATGTATGCCATATTTATTTTATATGGTTTTTAATCAAGAAGTTGTGCAGTACCAAGTAAAAAACCTTACAGAATTAAGTATATTACATCAACACTATTACCTTTCTCAACAAACTTGTAAACTTATAAAAAAAAAAAAAATCATGTCAGATTAACATGATCTATTTTCCTTATACACGTTGATTATAATTATTATATTGTCCTTTAATTCTTTATCAATTGAGTCCCGAATCAGCCTCTCTCTATTATCTTGCCTGGTATTAATCCCAGGCAAGACAGACTAAAATTACCTGGGTCATCCCTTGTGCCGTTTTTAAATATTGGCACAACATTAGCTGTCTTCCACTCTTCTGGAAATTTCCCAGTGTTTCAAGACTTATTGAAAATCACATTAGAGGTCTAATGAGCTCCTTAGCCATCACTGTTTCAGTAGGGAAATTACTGTTTGTATGCATATATTTGTATGCAAAATCACAGTTGGCACAGAAACCACTCTATTTTCCTGCTATGTGGAAGAAATGGTATCTGTCACTCCTCTCCTGTGCAAGCTAGAATTTTAAAGTATTCTGGCATGAACTATGCCTGGTCAGCTGTCAATTTTTATAGCAAGGAAGAAACTGCTGCAGTCCACCACAGCAGAATGAGAAATCACAGTTCTAAAACTGTGATCTGATTTCTGTCTCTGTGGGTGAGTGAAGTATTGTGAAAGTGAGTTTTATCAATTTATCATCATTCAAAACCCTTAGCTTTTTCAGGAACACTACTTACTCTGATAACGTCATTAGTACGTGCTTTATTCCAGTATAATGCAGTACACCTCCAATATAATGTCAGTGCAATAAAATGTCTATTATCTTCTCCATGCCAAAAAGTTCTGTTGCACAGCTGTATTCTGTGTTAGTAGCCAGCCTCTAGATGCTGTTAATTTTTCTTGTCCAACCATCTTCATTTGAGTGGTTTTCAGTTTTAAGGCAGTTTACTGCTCATAATTGGATTTGTTCATTTGCAGAATCTCAGCCAGTCACTGCTCCTGAAAGATGCTGGTTTGACCATTGTGGAGACTGACATGTTAGTTATCCACAAAACTAGTATGTAATAGCAAGGGCTCTAGTAGTTCGTGCTTCCCCATACTGATGTCTCAGCTTATCAGGCTGAGATGAGTTAAACTTTAAAACTTTTTTTTTGTTTGTTTGTGGATAACTAGTAGTATTAAGATATGGTGGTCTAACACAGTAGTGTCCAGGAGGAAAATGGCTTAGAAATACAAATATAGATAACCTTATGCTATTTGGGACTTGTTAGAGAGAGAACACGAATGGTTGTTCTTCCTTATTTTGCTGAAATGTCGTTAGTCAACACAGTCGTACATCTCTGTAAAAGGGCACATTTTAAAAAGATGTAGTATGTGGGATCAATCAAAATCTGACCGTGGACTGCTAGTGTACTTTTACTGTTACAAATAGTCATCAGTGTGTGGAATCATGAAGCTATAGAGATCATTTATGCCAGACTTTGCTTGTCCCTTACCTTGGGTTTTCATCCTACGTTCTGGTCATCAATGGGTGGGAAGTATGATAGGCACAGATGATAGCTGTTGTCTTTTCCCAGATGAGCAAGGTTTGCCCCCAAACTGTTAAAAAGGGTGCTGGGGGGTAGCAGCGAGGAAGGCTGGAACACCTAGAATTCTACTTATGCTAGCTCAAATATAAATTCATAGACTTTGTCTACACTGGGTTTTTGCCAGTGTTGTTTCTTCCCTGGTATAGACTCTTAGAAAAGACACAATATATAGCAGTGCAGCACAATTTGTACTGGAAGAGCTTAGTCTAGTTTACGGTAGGAGTAAGCTGCACTGATACACAAATCGTGTCTATGCTGGGGGTTTTTACCAACGCATCGCCACCAGTGACCTAAAATGCAGTGGAGACAAGGTGTGTATGTGTGAAATAGAGCAAAACTGATTCACAGAAAGGATGTAAATATGAATTTCATCTGGTGGAGCTGAATGAGGGCAGTAGCATTTCTCATATCTTCCACTAGGTGGTACTATAACTGCACCCAAGTCTAGATCACACAAATTCCATTTTAAATTTTCATATGAAAATGCTTGCTCTGAGAGAGAGAGAGAGAGAGAGAGCGCCTGTGCCTAAATTTCAATTGGGGAGAATAGTACTTGTTTAAATACTGACAGAATGTAATCAAGGTTGGTGTGACGGTGAGGTTTGGTTTTTTTTGTTTAGTTTTTGCCAGGCATGCTAAAAATCTGGTTTGGGCTCTGTCTCTTTTCAGTAAGACGTCATTTTAAATTTTAGTTCTATTACACAGTCAAATAGGTTTTGTTCAGGCCAATTCAGTTTTGTTTTACCAAGTTAGTTCTATTTTCTGACTAGCTGTAAATTGAAAGATTGGAACAAATTGATAAATTAAACAGTAATAAGTTACTAGGACCAGATGGTATTCACCCAAGAATGCTGAAGGAACTCCAGTGTGAAATTGCAGAACTTCTAATCTCTGGTATGTAACCTGTTGTTTAAATCAGCTTCTGGAGCAGATGACTGGCGGATAGCTAATTTAATGCTGAGTTTTTCTGTTTTTTTTGTTTCCTTTTTTTTTTTTTTTTTTTTTTTAAAGGATCCAGAAATGATCCTGGCAATTACAAGCCAGTAAACCTAATTTCTGTACCAGGAAAATTGGTAGAAATATACTAAAGAACAAAATTATCAGATGCACATATGAACATGATATTTTGAGGAAGAGACAACATGGCTTTTATAAACATGCCCTACCAATCTATTAGAATTCTTTGAGGTGTCAACAAGCCTGTGGACCAGTGTGATTCAACTGCTGTAGTGTACTTGGACTTTCAGAAAGCCTTTGAAAAAGGTTCCTCATCAGAAACTCTTAAGCAAACCAAGCAGTCATGGTAAGAGGGAAGGTTCTCTCATGGATCAGTAACTGATTAAAAAGACAGGAAGCAGAGGGTAGGAATAAGTGGGCAGTTTTCACAATGGAGAGAGGTAAATAGGGGTCCCCTAAGGATCTGTACTTGGCCTTGTGCTGTTCATATTCAAAATGATCTGGAAAGGGGATGAATAGTGAAATGGGAAAATTTGCAAATGATGCAAAATTATTCAAGATACTTAATTCCAAATCTGACTAAGAAGAATTAAAGGGTTCTCACAAAACTGAGTGACAAAATGGCAGATAAAATTCAGACTTGATAAGTGCAAAGTAATGCACTTTGGAAGATATAATCCCAACTATACATACAAAATGATGGGGTCTAAATTAACTGTTACCACTATGAAAGATCTCTGAATCATTGTGGATAGCTCTCTGAAAACATCTGCTCAATGTGCAGTGACTGTCAAAATCTAACAATATTAGAAACCATTAGGAAAGGGATAGATGATAAAATAGAAAATATCATAATGCCTCTATATAAATCCATGGTATGCCCACACCTTGAATACTGTGTGCAGTTCTGGTCACCCCACTTCAAAAAAGATGCATTAGAATTGGAAAAGGTGCCAAGAAAGCCAATGAAAATGATTAGGGGTATGGAACAGCTCCCATATAAGGATAGATTAAGAAAACTGGGACTGTTCATCTTAGAAAAGAGATGAGTAATGGAGGTTATGATAGAAGTCTATAAAATCATGAATGGTGTGGAGAAAGTGACTAGGAAAGTTCTGTTTATCCTTTAACATAACACAAGAACTAGCGGTCACCCGATGAAATTAACAGGCAACAGGTTTAAAACAAATAAAAAGAACTACTTGACGCTATGCAACAACCTGTGGAACTCATTGTCATGGGATGTTGTGAAGGCCAAAAGTATAATTGGGTTTAAAAAGAATTAGATAAGTTCATGGGGGATAGGTCCATCAAATGGCTATTAGTCAAGAGGGTCAGGGACTCGACTCCATGCTCTGGGTGTCCCTAAAGTTCAACTGCCAGAAGCTAGGACTGGATGGTTGGGATTGGATCACTCACAGTTGCCCTGTTCATTCCCTCTGAAACATCTGGCATTGGCCACTGTCAGAGACAGGATAGTATGCTAGATGGACCATTGGTCTGACCCAATAAGGCTGTTTCTGTGTTGTTCAAGTCCTGAATCATGTCTTGGTCCGCAGCCTTCATCGTAAATGTTTTTGGTAGTAGAAAGGTGGGGATTGACATGTAGAAGTTTGTCCCTAATTCCCATCTGTTAGTGAGTGGCTTATGCCTGCTAACACAAGGGTTTGTATCCCCTTCCTAAATATGTGTGCATTTAATACAATGTCATTATGGATTGTTTCATCCATATAAATGTATATATAAACTCTTGGCAGCTCTCTCTTATGGCAATGAATTCCTCAGGTTAATTATGTCTGAGTAAACCATTTTCAATTTAAAATGTGTTGCCTTTCACTTGTACTGATCCATGAGAGACATGTTTGGTGCTGTCAGTCCAGTTCCCAGTGAGCACACATCAAGTGTGATAACTGGACCTCCCTCTCATTTCCAGAAGTGGCCCCTTGAGCTCAATCTCAGGGCATATTGCTAAAATGCTGTGGGGAAGCTTGCGTTGCTGCTGCTGTTGCTATGCCTATTCTGTAGACTGAGATCTTTACCTTTATAGGTTGTCAATCCAATAACTTTCACCAATTAGATTCTCTGTCTCTCAGAAATATTTGGAAATGTTTCAGCTTAGTAAAGCAGTGAAGCTGGGATTTTCCAAACAGCCCATGTGGGTGATGTGCCCCTGACACACAACCTCTACTTTATGTAAGATAATACTCGTGCTGGGAATCAGGGACTCTTCATTTTATTAATTTCTGTTCAGTTTTTCTGCCTCTTTTTCCTGCAGCCACATGGAATTGTCGCTTCAGTGAAAACATCCTTCAGTAATTAGATGTTCATGCCAGACTTGGGCCCTGTATGTTTTGTATTATTATAAACTGATCTTAAGTATAATACAAAGAGCAGCATGGGTGCAATTTGGAATGAACAAAGTTGTGTATGGCTCTTGAGAGCAAATAGATTTTCCTTCTTTTAATAAAGTAAACAATTATCTTAACAATTGTCATCCAAGTAACTTCTCCCCCTAAACAAATTGTTGTGTGGTGTTGCTCATGTAGAATGACTGATGTATTTCACCCCTTCTCCTTCCACCCACATTGGTGACTGCATTTTACTGGTGAAGGGGGGAATTCATATATTCTATTGTATTCAGCTTCTTATACTGCTCTCATCTTCATAGTGTCTGAGTGCTTTCCAGAAAGCAGTAAGTGACATGACTGAATGCCTAGCCACACTCTATTTCAATACAAATTATGGGATGGATTCCTTAGAAGCTGTTTGTTCTCTTATTGTTTCAAAGTTCAGTTCAGGCACTTGAAGGGTGGATTCTGAGGACTTTAAACTTTTCTGTATAATATCCTCTATTTCTAGCTATTTCAAAAGAAATTTGTGTGTGTGAAGGGCAAGGGTAGGTAGAACTATAGAAACAAAACAAAAAAACCCCTGAGGATCTGCTCCTCAGCTGGTGTAAATGGGCATAGCTTTGTTGATTATACCAGCTCAGGAGCTGGCCCAAAGTCATCTACCCACAAGCAAGGCATGATGAAGGTATATACTGTTACCTTTCAGCTGTCTCTGACCATATGGGACCATTTGTATGGTTAAAATGTGTTTTCACTGTAGCCTGTTGCATTTAATTTATGAGAAATAGATCCAAATTTCCTTCCATCCTAGCCACACTCTATTTGCTTGAATCCACAAACCCCAGGAAATATAGTGAAATTCCACCCTCAGTGTACCAGCCGTGTGTGAGGCTGTATTCACCACTTTAACCTTAATGGAACATAAATCCTTGCACAACGCCAATTCACTGTGGTAAATTTAATTCTGTCCTTAAGCTTACACCGTGGTGCCTTGGTACTAATGTACACATATGTGCATCAAGTCACTCACTGTTCTCTGGATTCTGCTAGCCTCACACCTTTGTGTTTCAAGTATATCTTGATGAGTCATTATAGTGAATTTCTTGGGTTTAATTCAAATCCGTGAGTTTATTTGAAGTCATTTTTTTGTGTTCAATTTCCCATTCTAAAACATTAACTGTCATTGGAATCATGGATGATGTCTCAAACTGATGGAGTTTTGGTTTTAATGGGTTCTTTAAAGTTTTTCCATTTTTTTTGTCTTAATTTATATAGTGCCATTAACTACAGAGGATTACAAACTCTTTTATATATAAACTATATGTTTGAGAAACCCTTGACTCACAGATGTCATGCAGCCTTCACTTAAAAAAACCCCCAACAAAACAATCAAACATAGCAGCTGTTTGAGCCAATGGGTCTACTCATCTGCTTAAAGCTAAGAACGTGTTTTAGTGCTCTGCATGGCTTGTGGTTTAAAAGTGCACAGCAACACTACAAAGAATTTGTAACTGGAACCACAAGGGAAATTTAAAAAGGCAAAACATAATTTCCAAAGTTGGAATTCGTTCTGGATACAGAAAATAACTCCCCATTCGTGTGAAAAGTCCCACTGGATTTTTAATGGGTGTCATTGACCAGGACCTCAGTTTTATGTCTCGTCTGAACAACTGAGCTAACAATTGTTTTGAGGTCTAATCATTTCAGTGGTCCTCCATTCCTTAGCTCATTGTCACAATAAAAAACAGCAACTCCATTGGACAGTCCTGCACATTTGAAGGCTATAACCTGGGGAAGAGAACAGTTAGACCTCATCTACCCTAAGTTCTTCGAGTGCTTGCTCATGACCAGTCCCAAAGTAGGTGTGTGCACGTGCCACATGCACCGGTGCTGGACAACTTTTTCCTTCAGGAGTACCAGTAGGAGCCAACTCTAGCGCCCCCTCCAGCAGTGCGCATATGCGCCCACATATAGGCACCGTTGGCTCCCTCATCCTCTCAGTTCCTTCTTGCCGCCAGTGATGGTGCTGAAACACCTCTTGCCTTTGCAAGTTCCCTTGCTAAGCCTAGTGGTTTTTTCATTGTTCTGGTTGTTAGTTAATAGTTAATACTTTAGTTTAGTTGGTTCTGGTTGTTAGTTGTTAGAAGCCCAGGGTCGGAGCATGCCCCATTCCCCAGGGTTTAAACCCTGTACTTCATGTGTGAAGCCTATGCCAAGGAGCGACCTACATCAAAGTTGCTTAAAGTGTCTGGGAGAAGTGCACATCAGTGACAGGTGCACAATCTGTAAAAGTTTTCGCCCTTGGACTAAGAAAGAACGAGATGCCTGTCTTAAGGCCATCCTGATGGAGTTGGCTCTTAGACCGGTGTCGGAGCCCTGTAGATCTGACTGAGCATGATGGCTTTGGTGCGCAGCACTCCACTGGCCCCCTCTGCCTCAGCTCAGCACTGATCTCCATCTCCGGTACCGAAGAAGAGGCAAAAGAAGTCTCGAACGGAGAGGGGACACTCCCCTGCGGAAAAAGTGGACTAGGCAAGACCTGAATTGGACCGCCAATCCTTCCTGCCTCAGAGGGGTCCCTCAGCCACTGCAAGCCTCAACCCCAGCACCAGGCCCTCCACCGACTCCAGTAGCGGTAGGGGCCCTCACCGCCTGCTGGTGCCATTGATCCCAGAGGCTTTCCAGGCTATGAAAGATCTCCTGGCATTGCTTGTGCCACCGATGCTGAGGTTTAGTAGGCGGCTCACCAGGACCAATGGCAACGTATCGAGGGACAGATCTGTCCGACAGTCCCCTTCTTCGAGGCACTGTTCCCTGGTGTGTAGGCGGTCGCTGGAGTCGAGACCATGCTCTCCGGGTCAGGACAGTGTTAGACTGGGCTCCTGCCGTTGGTCTCCTGAGGGCCGGCACTGGGTGGAATACCACCATGGACACCCGGAGTGACGCAGGTCGCTGACCTCGCCGGCATGTCTCTCCGGACCCACTTGCCTAGTCCATACAAGAAGCCAAAGGACAAGAGCAAGTCCCGGCACGCCCACCACTTGGGCTCCCCACACCACTCTCTGGTACCGGAGAAGCATGCCCCACACAGCACCGTGTGACATTCGAACTCAGAGCCACCATAGCCATTGGGTAGCTGCATGTCCTCAGACAGCGAGGAGATTACTCATGTCAGACAGACCGCAGCGCAGATGCTCAGCTTTCCTATGGCACCACCAATGGGGGCATGGCCACAAGGTCAGTGGCCTGGACCGTAGCACGACTGATAGGGGTTTCATTCGGGGATTCTGCAGCCCAGTTCCGAAGTTCTGTGCCTTAATGTTTAATGGTCCATTGTTGCCTTTTCCTAGATTGTACAATGGATCATTGTTTGCATCTGGTTTTTAAGCACCTAGCTTGGGAGGTTTCCTCTCCTTGCTGTGAGGTGTACTTGAAATTGTGGCACAGTTTATGAGCGCAGTTTTTTATATACGCAAATACATAACCACATCTGTATACATGTCTCATAATGACCATCAAGTTCAGAACATTACAAGCTTTCATAAAGACTTTATTCAATGTATTTTATTATACAATAACATTGTATACAATCAGTTGATCAGTTGCTTATTCTTTAGCTTCGAAGATCCCCTGTTCTCCCCTTGGGGTGTCTGGACCCTGATTGTCTCACAGGACTTCTGTTTAGACAGGGACTAATGATGTATCATGTCAGTTATAAGGGATGCTGTATTTATGAACTATTGCCACCATAGACTAAAACAGGTTCTTCAGCCTGTGAGCAACATTCAGTTCTGGTATAAGCAGAAGCAGGTCCCACTGGCTTTGGAGTTGTGCCCACTTATTTGGGGATGAATTTGATCTTCCTTCCTTAACTTGATTACTGCAAATGATATTTATCAGTGAGAATCTATGTAATATGGAAATATGCACAAAAATTGAATGATACAATTTTACTTTGTGTACTCCTGTAATTTAAAAATACTTAGCACAAGGCAAACTTATAAGTTTCAAATCCCTGCGAACTGGAGTTGATAGTGAAATACCTACAAAGTCAGACAGAGAATAGTACTAGTGGCCTCTTACATCTATGCTTACTGGTGTTTAGAATCCTGGTCCTGAAAATATAGCCAGTTCCACAGAGGAAAAAGCTTTGAACTGAAGAACAGTCTCTCAAAGACTTCCAAACTGGGCATGTGCATATCTTGGAGGGTTGTTGGAGTGATGGAATCCGTGATCTCAGACACAGATAAGAAAAGATAAAGAAACACAGGAGACAAGAAGGATGTATAAATGCCATAATGAACTCGTGTGTCTTGAGAAAACCTCTAATCTAATGAGAATGGATTTTGTTTGGGAGATTGTACAAGTACAATTAATTATTCATGGCAGCGACATCATTAGGATTTCATTTTGTTTAAAGGCCTCTAAGTGACTTAGAAAATTGGGTTAAACCGAAGAAGAGTTTCAGGAGAGAGACAGGGGAAAGCTTTTCATTATATTGACTTTGTTTAATATTTTCTTGATAGATATAAGAAATACACGCATTACACTCAAGCTCTAAAATGCCTACATTAAACTACATTGGACACAAATTTTATCTGCATGGATCTAGAGGTTCAGACAAAATTGGATTTGTAATGGATATGGAAATCACTTAACCTGCTTTTGTTAGTTTAGTTGTTAGTTTGGGGTGTTCTTTCTATTTTGTAGCGGCGGTAGGATTTGCATTTCTTCATCACTGTTAATTAACATCTAGGCACTTTGATCAGAAGTTAATCATCAAAGTTTTCAATTTGGGCACCTAAAGTGAGGTACCTCAGGAGGTAGACATTTGCCCATCCCTGCAATATTGTGTAGTACAGGTGATTATAGACAACACTACAGCCATGGACTCCCAGCCCTTATCTGTAGAGTCAAGAAAATTTTGGCTCTGGTGCATCCAGAACCAAAATCCTCCCACTAGCTCTTCACCTTGCTGAGGAAGAGAACATTAAGGCAAACTCGCTCAGCAGGAGGTCTCAGGATCAACACCATCAATGACCAATGCAGTATTTCACAGATGAGGCCACCCACTAATAGACCTATTTGTGTCTAAATAAAACACCGAATGGCAAGTTAGTGCACGAGGGCATACAAACAAAAGCGTGCTCTCAGATGTTTTTCTGCTGGACTGGAGGCAAGTCTTCTATACAGTTTCCCTCCCATTCATCTGATATCTAGGGTCATAAGGAAGATCAGAGGCAGGACTGTATAAACAGCCCCAACCTGGCCTCATCAGCACTGGTAACTAAATCCCCTGAAGTTGGCCAAGGAGCCACTATATCTGCTGTCTTTTTTCTCGGACTTCTGACTCAACAGCAAGGAAGGAGACACTCCCTTTTGCAGTATGGAGGATAGCTAGCCTGCTGACTGCCATGGACTATTTCTGCTCTCAGAGAGTTCAGGCCATCCTAGCCCAATGCAGGAAAGACTGCACTCTGAAATATTATAGACAAAAATGGATACTGTTCAGTATCCAGGCCCCTGGTAAAGGATTGCTAATGAAGGAGTCCATTTGTTATGACACTTGCTGCTCACTATTCTTGCCCCAGAGTGTTTCTGGCATGCTGTACTAAGCATACTAGTTTATCAGAGTAATTCTTTAGTGTTTTCTCTTTTTCACTTTCCTGACATTATGCGCAGTCCTAGAGCACCTTCTACACCTTCAGTCTCAGGACATAGCCTTACCCTCCCTAAAGGTCTATATGGCAGCAGTATCTGCTCATCACAATTGAGGACAAATGCACCTTCTCTCATCTACAGCCTCCAGGTTCGGTAAGGGCATTGTAAATGCATTTCTACCCATGGGTGAGCTCTGCCTGCCTGGGAAATAAAGCTTGTCCTAATAAAGCATAGGGGCCGTCCTAATGAGCCTCTTGCTCGAGCCTCTCTCAAGCATTTATCAATCAAAACAGCCTTCCTCTTAGCAATTACATCTATGAGGGGGCGTGAGTGGGCTGTTTTGATGACCATTCCACTTTATAACACTGGTCCACAAAGACAAAGTCACTATGAAGCCTCATCCCAGCTTCATGACTAAAATAATCCGAGATATTCACCTCTCTCAGTGTATTTCACTCCCTCTGTTCTTTCTCAGATCCTATTCCCACCTATTGGAAACTTGTCTCCATACCTTAGATGTAAAGAGGTCACACTGTTCTTCCCATTAAAGACCAAGCTTTTTAGAAGATCTAATTGGTTATTTGCAACATGTGGGGAGAGGTGCCTGGTAGAACCTACCACCAAACAGAGACTCTCTCACGGGATTAGGAGATGTATAGACCATGTTTACATCTAAGCTGGAAAACCAGTACCCCGTGGTTTAAAGACCCACCCAGGAAGAGTTATTGCAGCTTTTATGACATACATTAGGAGGGGGTTCCTCTGGTGAAGATATGACTTGGAGCTCAGTGCACATTTCCATGAGGCACTTCTCCTTGACCTTAGCATCATGCTCAGCAGCTCAGTTTAGCAGAGTGGTGCTACAGTCCATATTTAGCTCAGAACTCCTCACCCATCATCCTGGTGGTACACCGCCTGCTATTCTCCACAAGTGGGAATGCACAGAGGCCCTCAAAAGGAAGGAGAGATTACTTACTAGCAACACTTCTTCAGTGATCATCTCAATGCATTCATACTACCTGCCCATTTTCTCCGCTAGCTCAGAGTTTTAGATCAGGACCCTTCAATTTGGAGATAAGAAACTGGGGTGGTTTGGGCTGAACTCCTTTAGGCAATGATGATGTCACTGTCACATGAGAGCTCTCATGCACTACCCCATGGACACAGTGTTTCAAGGCAGTTCTGCAGCTTTTCACCAGGGCTGTCCTATCCCACAGGAGTAAATGCACAGAAGTGACTCACTGAGAACAGCTACTCATAAGTAATCACTCTGCATCTGTTTAGGTACCATACATATACGGAAAGAGAGAATTTCAAATACTACACGATGCAATTTCCAACTAGCCCTACTATTTTGCCTTCTGGATGAATGGGCCTGACAAGTGAAATAAGACCTTCAGCTTAAAGCTCAAGCGTTAGAATTCTGGGGTGTTTGGTTTTTGTTTACTGGAATACAAGACTTGAGTTCTGGTTCCAATAATGCATGTGTGCAATTAGCTGATGCTGTACTATTTGTGTCTTCATTCATGGATGTGTTACACTTCTTTGAATTGCTAAGAGTGGTGTGCTCACAAAGAGAATTTTTTCATGTATGTATGCTAGCCTGGGAACCATCTGAGAATCTGACTGTTTAAAATGTCTGGTTTTCTTTTTATTTTTACTTCTCTTACTGTTTATTTGTTCCTTTCCTTGTAATTCTCCCTGTTAACTCACGGCCATCATTCAGGGACAGATTTAAATCGAAGCAGACAGTCTCCAGTTCTGCTCTGTCCCTTGAACGGTTAGGTTTGTTTAAATGTGCTGTTGGGAGAATGCTTGGTATGAATGGAATGCTTGTATCTTTATTTTTCATTTCGAATCACGTGTGAGGTGCTCCTGCTCAAACTCGAGTTGTTCACACATTCATGGTGATTAAAATCTCTATTATGACTGGCTAAGGCTGCATAAATTATTTACAATAGCTTACTGATGGCAACCAGGAAGAATGGACTAGCAACCCAGAACAATATGGGGAGTGAGGCTACCTCTTCTAATGTGGACCTATACAACACAAGATCCTTTGGGGAATGATGCCTCAGTGTTGGGACATATCTATTGAAAATGGAAGTGCATGTCTTAAAGCAAAGATTTAGCAAAACATACAGCATGATATGCACTGTGTTTTATGCAAGTTAAACTAGATCTAAAATTGAGCAACAACCATTGTAGATGAGTTCCTATTCAGAGAGAGAGTGCCTGTTTCACAATCAGTACCTAACCAATACTGGAAGTGAAAATTAATTTATCCAAGTAAAACTGCAGGGGGAATTTAGGTAGGTGTAACTTAATTACCATTTGTCCAAGATCATAAAGTTAACATCTCTCCTCTTATGAGAGCTGTTTTGTAGAAGGATCTGCAATGACTACAAGTAGATGTGGCCTTAGTTCTACTTTTCATCTGAAAGATGGCATCTGTGGCAACACAGTTTAACACTGTGCTAGATTATTGAATCAATCCTGGATCAAACGCAAGAGAGACAGCTACAGCTGAATTGCTAATCCTGATTCTTTCAGCACATGAGTTTTCCATGGTTGATCTCCTATGACTGTATTTATTAATATTTTTCTCGGTTTATCATTTGTAAAGGGTACCAACCTGCTACTTTGGCTGCCTTTGACAAATCCCCAGAAAAAACTTCACCCACACCACAACACACCTGGATGGACTTTCTCCACCAAAATTCTATCTTCCATCAGCAGTCACTACTGTCTTCAGATGCCTGGGCAAAGAGATGTGCCTTTCAGTGTGCAATGAAAGTCAGCCATCCCTGACTCTTTCGACCTGCAGTGAAGGCTTGTTCCACACCTTATGATCTCTCATGTAGAACGCTCTACCACCCACTCACTTCCTGTTTAATTGTGGGGACTCTGACTTCAGCATCTCAACTGACCGCAATTGTAGTGGTATAGCATGGAGAGAGAAGCTCTTTCAAGCAGGCAGGTCCCAAGCCATCTAGGACTTTAGGACTTGATCCTATGAGGTGCTAAGCATCTCTGACTCCTACTGGAGTCAAAAGAAATTGAGGGTGCTCAGTACCTGTCAGGATTGAGGCCCTGTAGAATAAAACCACCACCTTGTATGAATACTTATCATGACAAACCAAATGCCTTGGCCAGTAAATTATCTTTGTGAGTGTAGCTTTATATCAGTGGTTCTCAGCCACGGGTATGTGTATCCCTGAGAGTGCACAGAGGTCTTCCAGGAAGTTCATCAACTCATTTAAATATTTGCCTAGTTTTACAACAGGCTACTTAAAAAGCACTAGTGAAGTCTGTACAGACTAAAATTTCATACAGACAACTTGTTTATATTGCTCTATATACTAACGTAAGTACAATATTTATATTCCGGTTGATTTATTTTATAATTATATGATAAAAATGAGAAAGTAAGCAGTTTTTCATAAAAATGTGCTGAGACACTTTTGTATTTTTGTCTGTTTTTGTAAGCAAGTAGTTTTTAAGTGAAGTGCAACTGGGGGGGTATGCAAGACAAATCGGACTTATGAAAGTGGTACAGTAGTCTGTAAAGATTGAGAGCCACTCCTTTAGATGCCCTAATTATGGGATTTCCACGTGATGGTGATCTCCTGGCTAGTATCACACATTTTGTTACATGTGTAACGAATAAGGGGACATCGTCCATATCACTGATGACATGCTCAGAAGTGCTGACTTCCCTTCGGAGGGGCTTTGGAAAAGTCTTCCTACAAGGCCATATCTTAATCAAGGCACGTGGGGGATTGTTTAGTTCTCTGAGTCTCTCCCTAATGGTAGAGTTTTCACACTTTAAACAAACAGGGCTCACACCCTCCCCCAAGGTCCCCCTAGATGGAATGTGGCTGCTGCTTTAATGTTTATTTAGTTTTCAAGAAGTAGAAACCACAGAAGGAAAAAAATGTTTTTAAATAATAAAATTTTTCTGCTGATGACTTTTTGATGACATTACTTTGGTGGCTAGACACTTGCCTTTGCAATATGGAAATAGTCATTTGTTTCCCATATGAGGAGAAAATTCAAGTCAAATAAATTGGTCAATTTATCACTTTCATTTCTTTCTCTCAATTTTTTTTTAAATTCAGTTTTGCATTTGCAACCAGTGAGTAATGTACTTTTGGCTAATGTCTTTTTTTCCCATGAATGGTCCTGAGTAACTACCACACATTTTAAAATATAGGTGAAATGTGACTTCTTACTGTGGCTATCTGGACACAAGGCACCCATTTAGTCATGCATGTTTTCTCATGGCATGGGCCAAGTGTAATCTTGTGCATGTGTCTCTGTAGGATCAGGCCGAAATAATTTCCTTTTAAAATTCTCCTCCCCCAGTCTCTGGTTTTTGTTCATGGGAATTTGGTGACATTATTTTGGCTGCTGCAGAGTGCCGATATTTTTCTAATTTGTCATGATTAAATCTCACTAACCTAGGCCTTGGTTCAGCAAGGCACTTGGACCCAGATTTTTAAAGGTATATAGGCATTGCTGATTTAGGAGCCTACATCTCATTTTGAAAAGGGATTTAGGTACCTAGGCCTCTAAATTCCATTGATGCTTAAATTCCTTTTGAAAATGAGATGTAAGCTCCTAAATCAGTTAGGTATTGCAATAAAGAGACAGAGGTGTAACCAGAACTGATTTTTTGGCAGGGCCCATGGTTGACCCAGGTGGGCACAAGCCTTGTGTCGCAAGCAAAACAGAGGATGATAAAAACGTGGGATGAATTGCTTAAAATCTGATTGGGTGGGCCTGCTTTCATGCCACTGGCACAGCAATGCCTAATTACCTTTAAAAACCTGGGCCTTGAGCACTAACTTTGGCCCTGCTCTTGGGCCCATTGAAGTGAACGGCAAAATTCCCATTTATTTCAGTAGTGCAGGATCAGATGCTTTAAGCACATGTGTAGTCTGGTTGAATTCAGTGGGCATATTTGTGAGTGTCCCACTGAATCAGGGCCATAGTGATAAATTCCCTGTACATTTTATACCTTGCTTTACAAACATAGATCCTGATCCCACGACCATCTAAGCATATGCTTTCTTTTACACACGAGTTGTCCCGCTGGCCTCAGGGCAGCAGCGCAGTTAAACTTAAATTCCATTGACTTCAGTGAGGTGTAAGCCCACACGTAAAGTTGATCGACTGTTTCAGTAGTGTGTGATGATAGGGAGGGACATAAGTACATGTTTAACTTTAAGCATGTGCTTAAGCATTTTGCTGAAGGGAGCCATTCAGAGTGCAGAAGAAGTAAAGGAAGGATGGTTAGAAGGTGCTGCCTTTTGATAGATACTGTGAGAAGTTTGGTGTGATCCTGGGCAAGGTCAGATGCTGGAAAGGGTTTAAGGAGAGAAATGAAGATAGAGAAGAGCTGATGGGGATTGGCATAAACTGTCTATGGGGGTGAGAAGTAAAGCTGTTTTGAAAGAAAGAGGGCAGAATTAATGCAATCAAACCACTAGGAGAATTGGCAGGAAAAACATGATAAAAAAAATAGGGCTATAGATTGAGATTTTCAAAGCCACCTGGGGCGTTTGGCTGTCCAGTTCCCATTCAGTTTTTCTCTTTAGACAGCTTTGAGAATTTCAGCCATAAAGCTCAAATAAGGTGCTTAATTCCCAATAAGGCTGAAACATGCAAAACCTCATGGAAATAATCAGTTTTACAGTATGTTGTGCTTCTTGAAGCAAAGGTTGTTCAAATTTTTCTGTAAAACACAGAGTACTGGAGAATGATGATAATTAACTGCTGAAAATGTAATCCTCTGTTGAACGCTGAGAAAATAAGTGAAGGCTTTCTCCTAGAATCCTAGCCCCAGAGGATCTGAACTCTTTACCTTCAACTTATAAAGAATATACATACTGAATTACACAGTCATTGAGTATTATGCTTAGGAAATCACAGACATGAAATTAACAACAGGAGCATGCCCCTATTTTTCCTGGAATGCAATAGGTTGTAGAATAGTAATAGGTTGGAAGGCTGGATATTTCAAGTGAAAAACAATACATTAATGTAAAGGAAGTGGAGAATTCAAACAGAGCCTTTCTCCTAATTCATATTATTTATATAGTCCACTAAACTAGGGAGTAACAATTTCAAAATCATTAAAGTCCTGTTTTCAAATGTGTGTAAGACACTGAGTCCCATGGTCTTTAAATGAGACTTAGGCTCCCACAGGTCAGATTTTCAAAAGTATTTAGGCATTTTAAGATGTAGATGAGCATCTCACCTAGTGGGGTTTTCAATGACATCTAAACAGGTCAGGTACCTAATCCCATTGAAATTAATGGGTGTTAAAATTCTAATTCACTTAGACACTTTTGACAATCCCACTAGGTGTCCATCTGCGTCTTTAGGCTCCTAAATACTTTTAAACATCTGGCCCCACGGACCGCTTTTGATAAAGGGACTTTGGCTCGTAAGTCACTGACATACTTTTGAAAATTTTACCTGTGATGCTTTACAAAATGAAGAATAAAACAAGGTCCTGCTCCGCAAATCTTGCAAGATAGTATAACAAATACATGTAAAATTTAATGCAGATCAAACTTAATTTACTGAGTGTGGTTTCTGAAATTCAAAAAAAAAAAATTTTGTATTGTTTTTTACATTTAAACTATTTCCCCCCATATGGGCTTTGGTTAAAATACTTTGTATGTAAAAAGAGAGGGACTGATTCTCCTTTGCACTAAAGCCCTGTTATGCTGCTCTGGCAGGGCTTTAACGGGAATGTAATTGTAATTGACTCCCCCTTTAAGGCTCCTGTAGGCGGGCAGAGAAGGGTAAAGGGGCCTTAATGGAAATGAGAGTCAGGTCCAGAGTTGTCTTGTTTGTATGACATCGAAGAAGAAGAATATTTCGGCGCTTATTAGTTTTAGGGTAGTACCTCAGGTTCCAAATGGGGAGTTTTGCCTGAGCAATGAATATGCCTGCAGTCCAGAGCCCCATATTACTAGAGGGTCACATGCTGCATTGCTTCTGTAGTCCGAACACATTGCATGCACCAGAGGCTCCTTGCATCTCTTCAGTCTTCCCCACAAACTCCCCATGTGCCACGTTCCCCCTCATTTATCCTCCTCTCTCCATTTCCCCCTTCTCCCATGCTAGGGATACTGTGTGCTCCCCCATTTCTTCATCTTCAGCTGCTCCCCATTCCCACCATGGCAGGCTCTCTGTGCGGCCCACTTCTCCTCATACCATTGTTCCCCATTCCCCCCCATCCTAGGGACTCTATGCCCATGACTCCCCCATTGCCCTCTCCCCTATCCCAGGGGCTCTGGGTGCCCCCTAAGTCTCCTTCCCCTATACTATTGTCTCCTACTCTCCCTCCCTGCTTCCCCCATGCTGGAGACAAGCAGAAAAATCCTGTCATATTGAGTGTATGGCCTTGCAAGCTCAGCCAATTAATGATGTTTTCTAAATGGCTTGACTCACCACGGAGATTCTCAGTAGTCATATCATCTGAAATGATTTTGTACCTGAAAGAATATATAGAAGGCAGTGTAAAAGGATATGAAAAATGGCATCTTCTCTGCTTCACTGTTAGAGTGCCATGTAATGTGCACAGTGCATGCAGCGATGCAGTGGACATGACAGAGGAGAAAACACATATGGCCAGGATTATCAAAAGTGACAAGTGAATGGATGCATAATTTGAAACGTTTTAGGCTATGTCTGCACTACCTACCAGTAGTGGTGGTGTGTAGGATATGTGTAGCTACACGCCACAGGGGAAACTAAGCTGCCTTCATATTGTGGTGTGTAGATGCATGTCACTGAAAGGCTTTGGCAGAGGGTTGTTACTGGAGTCTTTCCCTGCTGCCTCCCCAGAGCCTTTCTCTGCTGCTGGAGCCTTTCCTCACTGCCTCCCCCTACCAGAGCCTTTCCCCACTGCTGGAGTCTTTCCCTACTGCCTCCCACACCAGACCCCTTTCCAGTTTCCCTGCCAGAATCTTTGCCTCTTGGGTGGAGGCAGTGGGACACCGCACTGCTCATAATAGCTGTGTAGATAGGGAGGCACTGCTTGGGCAAGTAGAGAGCCAGGTGGGTATATACTTGGATACATACCCACCAGCTTCAGGTGTCTACTCGCCTAAGCCGTACCTATACTGCTATTTATACCCATGCTAGGGGGGCTATCCATGTGTGTATTCTACACACCACGGTAAGAAGTGTGCAGTGTAGATGTCCCTTTAAAAGGGCCTGATTTTCAGCAGGTGGGTGCTTAACACTTTCTGAAGATCAGACTCCTTGAAGGTTTTTCAGAGGCACCCAAAAATCACAAATCACTTTTGTAAATCTCGGCCATATACTTTCAGAACTTAGACCAGCATTAATTAGGTTGGATGGTGGGTATTTAACATGGAATGTATGGGGCTATTTTATAAATCAAATGTAAGTTAAAGAGGGTACTTCAGAAGTACAGAATGTGTAAATGCTTCACAGCTGTAGATGTTCAGTGCCAGACCATCTCTTTAATTGATTTGTTTGGCTATGAGTTCACTTCTTTTCAACTGAATATGTGCAACATTTCAGCAAACACAACATTCTTCTTGCTCTATAGCCATATTAAAATATGGGCCTCTCTTTTTCAGTGTTAGACACTCCCTATTGATTATTCCCATTCCTTCACTTAATTAACTAAAGAAATTATTGATATATGTATATATATGCACATATTGAGAAATGCTGTATGTTATTCTCCTATTTTAACACCCACCACTGACTGAATTCCTTTACACAGTTTATACATTTTACAGCTAAATGTTTAGTCCTCAAAAAATAACCCTCCCTCTTGGAGCCAAATGCTTAGCTTTCAACACTGCTTCCTTCATACCAGGACGAGAGTGGGATTCCCAGCCCTGGGTTGATTCACAGCTCGAGACTGAAACTAAATACAATGCCTTGGGACAAAGCCCATCATTTGCAAAAGTTGGGAATAGGAAATGTTTCTTGTGTTAGCTCAGCTTGTGGCCACACTAGGAGAATTTGTTTTCACACTAAACAGATGACTGATTTCTCTGTTTTGGGAAGGAAAACCTGTCATTGATCTTTGCGAGGAAGGATTGTACCTTGGCAGTGGCTCTTTCTAAAGGGGAGAGGCCAATAAGGAAAAGTACAGTATAGTGTTATATTTACAGTACTTACCTCATTTTAATTCGTCCCCTGTCCATTCTCATGAAGTTCTTTTAATGGTTCTTTTAATATTTAGGACTAATAATACACCTTATATTACTGTCTCCACATGCAGAAGGAATGACAGTGTATAGGACTGAAGGAATTACAGTTACTATATGGTATCTTTGCTTTCCAAATTGAAGGGCAAATCAAGATGGCTCCAGCTGCAAAATTCAGATCCAGATCTATATCCTCAGCACCCCAAAGTTTGAGGGTATTTGGAGACAGGATTTTGGTCAGGCCTACAATAAAGATAGGGGCTAGTTGCAAAATATTGATTTGGATGTGAGTTTGCATGTAGCTCACCTCTGAGATTCAGGGGAGCCCACATCTAAGTGTTTTGGTTTGGCTGGCAACACTAAGCATATTAAGTTGATCTTAGTCAGCAGTGTTGGAATTTCAGTTCCAGTAACCTATGTCTCCAGGACAATTCAACTCTATTTATTGAACTACAGTCCCAGTTTCATTTGGTTTTGACCTCCCATTGTGCAAGGAACTGAGAATCCTTCTTGAGGTACTGGAGCTCAGCCTTGGCACAAATCTAAACACCGGGTTGATCGCTGTGTGTGGCAATGAGAATGTCGCCCCAGGCTTGTAAATCACTACTGGTAAAGAATATGAGACTAACATTTTTGTTGTTGTTGTTGCTGCAGATATTGTCAGCAATGTTTTCACTTCTCGCTTGTGGGTGATGAGAGACCTCATCACATGAAGCCTGGGTTTGTTTAAATGAGTTTTGGTGAACTTTGTGTGCCCGCAGAGTAGCGCTTGCTGGGATTGTTCTTTATCTTTTTTCTAACTAAAACAACACTGAGGTCATGTTAACTAAATGGCAATAATGTCATTTCTTTTTACCGATAGTTTAGAGTAGTGGAATCTCCTAACTGTCATCTCCAAGGTAATCTCCTGTCCTTGGTTGCTATGGAAATATATCATTGTGATGGGAAGGTAATACCTCCTGATGATACCTGAATGACTCTGAATCAAAGTAAACTGGACTACTTTGGAAAGATGGCAATATATGTTCACTGAAATGCATAACATCTACATCATCATCTTCATAAAATTATTGTAGTACTCTACAGTAATGGCCACCGCCCTTACATCATAGAATAGTGTTACTGCAGTGGTTGGGACCATTATGCTAGAAAGAGCTGGGCTGCAGGAAGGATGATGTTGGCTTCGATGGCATCCATTCAGTGAGAGAGATGGCTGTGGTTGCTGGTGTCATAAATCCAGGATTGTAAACAAAAATCTCTTTAAGCTTTCACCACAAATGGTTAGTTTGGTTTTAATTAAACATGCAAACTGATCCTAGCTGTAAACATTGTTCACAAGGACACAACGCCATATAAAGCTGAAAGAGTATATGCAATTTGTGTACATTTACTATAAAAAAAAAACCTTAGGACTGATAATTTTCATCTATTCTTTCTCTAAATTTAATGTGCGTGTAATTACAAATGGGTTTATTTAAAAACAAACCGGGGACAAGCACTCTGCAGTATCTTATGTGCTTTATATACACATGGGAAATAATTTTTCTACCCTCAATAGAATTCTCTTACTCAGGATATCTCAGTGTATGTTTCAAAAAATAGCAAACTAGTGATCAGTTTACTTTACAGACCACTGAAATGCAGCCAGTGCTGGGTTGAAACATGGAAGCCACTACAATGATACGAGCAGAGTTACACAATATGTTATTTATTTACAGGCCTTTGCTAGCACCAACATTACACATTTTTTCATGGCAGGTGACTGATGGTGATCTGACTCCAAAGAATACCCCTCTTACCATCAATGTTTTGAGGTGGACCCTACCTACCGCTGACTCTGCTTTAACAGCTGAGAATGCAGCTCAGTGAAGGGAATGAAACACCCCACATCTGTTAGAGAATATGCTGACAATGTTTTTTTGCAGTGCTTATTTCCACTTGTGGTTGATCTCTGTGTCTGCCTGTAACTGGTATGGAAGATCCCACTCTACTTCTGCAGTGCATGGAAGATACATCTATCTTAAGTGTGAAAAGAGTTGTAGTGACATTGATTGCAGAAAGCACTTGGTTATCTAGCTCATCTATATGATGACTAAGCACATCCACGTGGCAGCACTATTTCAGATAGAAATACTGGGGCATAGCAACATACAACACTGGGGGGGGGGGGGGGGGGTTTCCAATATATTTTTTGCTCCTGAATCACCTGTCCCATAGTGATCAAGCTTGTGGGAATACGGACTTTTGAGTAGTTTCCAAAACAGTGGATTGAAGCATTCTGTGAGTTCTGTGTAACTGACTTAGAATTCCCCAGGATTCCCACCATTACCAGAATGGACCCCAGCATGGACAGCACTATGGTGGAGCAGTGCTGGGTCATTACACATGGCAGCCAATTTCATATAGGGATAGACTTAAAGAACATCCCTGACGTCATGTCAGCATGTTACAGAGGCAGGAAGACTGGAGGTGGGAAGGGGATGAAGACAGAGTCACCATGGAAATATGACTTTAGACTGCGATAAAGCTGCATGGAAGATGGCCCTTTGTCTGTCCATCTTGGCTCTCCGTGTCAGCCAATTCCACCATTACAATAACCTCACGGGTGGTACCAGTAATGCCAGCTTCCAGGCTCTGAGTAAATCCAAACAAAGACAGCAGTAAACAAAACATTAAAATAGAACACAATATGGGACTTTATACAGATGGCCTAACATCTCCTAATAGCTTGTGTCTGTCCTGATGAAGTTTGGCAGCCAGCCATCAGATTCCAAGACACACTCCTCTTGATACTCCCTGCATTCAGCCTCATTGGTGTCTTCTGACAAGTGTTGATAACCTAAATGGCCTGCCTGTTGTCCTGGATAGAGCTAAGCTCTTCATGGAAGGGGCAAATGATCGGGCCGGCTGCATAAGTGCAGTTATTGTACCCGACCTTTGGCACCTGTTCATCCAATTACGGTACTGCTTAGCACTGCAGTCATTAACCAGTTTAGAAAGCTTCCTCACCTCCACCAGACCTGTTAGGTGGTAGTTATAAAAGTGTGAGCCCCATCTGGACCACATCACCTCTCCAGACCATCACACTGACCGCAGGCCAGCTACAGCTTGGTCAGAGGTTTTCATCTGGAGCAGACATTGTAAGAAGCAATAGACACAGGAGTTCTACTGTCTCACAAGTCAGTGCCGATGATCAAATGTGTAATCTGAATACTTGCAACAACTGCTGGGCATTATATACCGGTAGGAAATCTCGTGTTAACAAAGGCAGACCTGTCCACTGAGATACCTGCAGCAGAAGGCACAGAGCATGTGGGGGGGAGGGGTGTCTATGGAACAGAGAGTTCACTGTGAAACAATGCAGTGTCTCATATAACTTGGCATTAGGGTGAACCAGCCCAGACACAACCCTTCTCTTCCTGCTTACTCTGAGAAGCAACTGTTGCAGTGTGCAGTGATTTAGCTAAGCAAGGGCAGAAAAGCTTATCCCAGCAAATTCCAACCAAACAACATAATTAATGCATGTAAAACACCCAGGAAGTAGTTGTGTGAATGCAAGGCTCCGTACAGACGTTGCAAGCGTAAGCCATTCCAGCGAATGGTTTGTTGCACTACATTTCACCTAACGTAGATGAGAATCCTACTAAAGAAAAAAACAATGGACTGCAGTGGTGGTAGCATCCAGTAAGATAAAGATGCAGGGGCCACTTAAAAAAAAAAAAGCCAAGTGGCTGTGAATTGATGCTGGTTCCTTTATTGGCTTGAGATTCATGCTAGAACTGTATGAAACTCTGTTGTTTTGATTTGCAGTCCCTGAACTTGTCTATGGTTTCAAACAAATAACTTACTCAAAACCAAACTCAGATGAAACAACCAAGTTTCACCTGGTTATTCCTGGACAGCATGCAAAACCATGAGAAACATATGGTTTTGACATGAAACCATAAATCATCGCACGTTTGCTCAGTACTTGGCTGAGATTCACTCAAAAGTGGATCCAGGTTCATTTGAAATTAAGATTTAAAAACATTAAATGAACTGGGGCTGATTTTCAAGTTTGCAGTGGAGCTTAACATCAAACAAATGTTTTCGATTTCATCAAGAATATTTTGCACCAGGAACCAAGGACAAGATCCTTAACTGAAATACGGATAAGTGGAATGAAAAATACCTGAGCATGAATGGTAGTGAAGTCAAAAGAGGATAATATTGGATGGTAAGTCAAACTCATAATAACTTATTCAGTCAATTCATTTGAAAATTGACATTTTTTTCCAATGAGTTATATTGTAGTAGCTGTTTCAGTGCTATTTCGGCTCTCGTGTTACTTCTACTTTTCTTTGAAATGGCTTAGCTAAGTACAGCTGTGCATACAAGATTTTAAGTTACAAAGTGACTTGAACTCTGACCTAAGTAACAGAAGCCAAAGATAGTACTGAAATGTTCATTGTCTATGTAGGCCTAAACTTAACTGAATCAACTTCAACCTAGATAGATAGTCGGTTTAGTGGCTCACAACAAAATGTAATAAACTGAATAACTGTAGCCTTTAATATAATTTCACACAATTGTATTACCTCCCAATTACTTTTTTGACCTTTTTAGGACCGCACTGTCCTTAAAACACACACAATCTGCAGTTTTGAATGTCCTTCACTGCATACTGTATTGAGGAAATCAATAGATCGAGTAGAATGAATATCTCACTTATGACTTCTGTTTGTAATAATATAGTACCAGGCAAGGCATCATGCATGCCTCAGAAATATAACCACCCTTCATATTCTCGAGAGCTGGAGGTGCTTGCTAGCTATTGTCCCTGTTTAGGTTCCAGAGTCTAGAGGACTCAAGAGTCAGCGATTTATTTTTAAGGAGATTATGTTATTTTACTAGCAGTGGCTGAGATTTTCAAAGTCAGCAGGATTATCCCCAGAATTCACCTTGCTGAACTGGGGCCTCACTTCACCACCAAATATCAGGGGTGCTGGAACAATTTGTATAATGGGGGTTGCTGAGAGCCATTGAACCAAACTGCAAACCCTGTATATAATGGAAACCACTTCAAGTCAGGAGGTGCAGCAGCCCCCTAGTTCCCCAGAAACCCTAATTCCAGCACCTATGCCAAATGTAATGCCTAGTACTATGAATACTCCCGTTGAATTCAGTCAGCCTGCTCATGGTAGTAAGTACTATCACTCTGATTCAGGAAAGCACTGAAGCTTGTCCTCACGTGCTCTGTTGAATAGGGATGCTTTCCTGAACTGAAGCTTGATAGTGACGGTATGCAGGATGGGTCCCTATGTAAAGGCAGGAATAAATTTGTCCCCCACTAAAATACAGCCACTTCCCTTTGGGTGAAGAGCGGGACCCAAGAAATAGCTAGGGCATTGCAATGGTGCTCAGGAGTTTGATGAGAGGAAACATTGGCCAGTGAGAGAGGGGCAATTCCCTGGCTTTTATGAAAAGTATCATGGGATCTTTGTTGTGGGGAACTGTGCCTTTAAGAGGCTCTGACAAGAGCCAGTTGGAATGGGTTTTGTGACGTTATGTAGAGGTTCATGTTATGTGGTGCTGATCAGTTAGAACTTCAACATTGAAAGAAGCAGACCCTCTGTCAGACTCCTTGCCGCTGAGACCTGGATCTATAAAGGGACGTAGGAATTGCAACACCTAATTTTCAGGGGCCTACAAAATCCCTGGATCAAGAATAGGATCCACACAGCCTGGGGTAGGGTGTGTAGGCTCCCTATACAATGTATGGGGAGAAATAGGTGCCAAAAATGGGATTCACAAAAGCCAGCATGCTAGGTGGGGAGGCACCTACACTATTTAATGGAAATGCTGACAAGAGGGGTGTGTCCTAAGGCCTGTCCCTCCACAGAGACAGGTGCCCAAGGGAATGTCTACACTACAAAATCAAGTCGACCAAACTTTTGTCGGCATACAGCAGCCGCAGTAATTACATCACTTGTGCTTGTCTACACTTTCCTTCTTGTGTCAGTGGTGCATGTCCTCACCAGGAGAGCTTGCACCGATTTAACTGTCAGGGTGAGGCATTGTGGGACAGCCTCTGAAAGGCAGCAACAGTCAATGTAAGCAACGCACTGTCTACCCTGACACTGCATTGACCTAACCACATCGACATTGATGCTACGCTGCTCATGGAGGGGGAGTTATTAAGTCAGCATAGTGGGGTAGTTACGTCAGCGGGAATGAAATTTTAGCGTAAACGCTTCCGTAGTTAGGTTGACGTAAGCTGCCTTGTGTCCACCTGACTCTGTCGTGTAGACCAGGCCTAAGTCCTGGCTGCAGTGAGGCACCTGTCTCTCTTAGCAATTCGCAGCTGGGAATCCATCTCCTGGAGTCAGGTAGTTTAGTGCCTGAGCCATTTCTTGCAAGAAGGTGTTAGGAGGACCCTGTCTCACTCCACACAAAAGCAGCAGCAGCAGGAAGAGGCGATGTCCACCTTATAGCTTTCATCGCAGCAGTTAGAGCTTCCAGCTGCGATGGGGGAGATTCAATTTCCCCCTTTGTGTGAGGGGAAGAAAGGATGTGAACAGAGGTCTCCTATACCGCTCAGGAGAATGCTCTAACCATTGGGATGTGGTTATTCTGATATGGGGCACCCTCAATCTCTCCTCTTGAAGCTGTTCTACTAAGGATAAAGAATGAAAGAGTGATTGGAACAGGGGACTGGACCCTGGGTCTCCCATCTCCCAGGTGGGTGCCCTGACCACTAGGTTACAGAGGGATATTTTCTCTTTCCTTTTCTGTCCCAAAGCCTCTCTAAGAATTTACACATAGTGCAAGATCTTCAACAGAAGAGAGTGAGGTAGCCCCTCCCACCTCAGACTCTCCCATTGCCCAGTGGTTAGAGCATTCACTTGAGAGAGAGGAGTCCAGAAATCCTCTCTCCTCCTTTGCCTGAGGGTGGAATTGAACTTGGGTGACCCCCATCCCAGCTGTCTGCTCCAACCCCTGGGCTAAAAGTTATGAGGTGGGTACTGTTTCCACTGCCTTCTCCTCTGGCCAGATTTTGAATGGGACCCAATCCGGTAAGCAGACTCTGAGCACACCTACTAGATCAGGCTCCAGGGGTGAGACTGGCGGAGGAGCACTTCTCTTCTCCTGGTTCATGCATTTCACTGGAGCTTAGGTGGGAGACAGACCTCTGGAAACCTAGAGTGAGGCGGCAGTACGCGTGTCCAGAGGCAGAGACTGAGGGGGCTAGGGGACCTTTTACAGGGAAAATGTAGGTGCAGAGTGAGTTTAGGTACTTACAGGGTTAGGCATCAGTGAAGTGAGAGCTTTGTGGATTGCAGTTGAGCCTAAAACTGGAATGTAGGTGCTTAAGGCTGGGGTTTAGGAGCCTAAGTGCCTTTGTGGATCTGGGCCTGAGGGTTTACTGAACACCCGATGGTACTAGGAGTAAAATGATCTAAGGCAATTTTCTGAGTGGAAGAATGGAGCAGTTTAAAGCCTGACCAGGCTGACACTCTCTGGAAAAATGGAAGACGACAACTAGAGAAGGTTTTAAGCAACGCTGCACTTTGTATTTTCAGTTGTTGCCTGGAAAAGAAAGACAGTTAGAAGATACCTTTAGTTCTGACAATGGCTGGTTCTGATGCACTTGATGTGATTAGTAGTTTTCAGGTAACCCAGGGCAGCTCTACACTTAAAAAGCTTGCAGGGGCACAGCAGGACCGGTGCAGCTGTGCCACTGTAGCGCTGTAGTGAAGATGCTACACAGGCGAGCTTCTCCTGTCAGGGTAGTTAATCTCCATGAGAAGCAGTAGCAATGTCAACAGGAGAAGCCCTACCGTCGACATAGTACTGTCTACACCAGGGGTTAGATTAGTATAATTGCATCTCTTGGGGGGGGGGGGGGCGAGGGATTTTTCACAGTTCTGAGCGACGTAGTTATACCGATGTAAGTTTATAGTGTATATCTGGCCTCAGGCAGAGGAGGCTAAGTATGAAACATTCTGAAAAGCCGAGGAGTAGTGCACTTCCTGAGTAGCTAGGACCTGCTTTTGTAACTGTCAATGTCTCATCCAAAGAGCCCCTGCACAGTTAAGCGCACAGAATGTAATCTCTTTCGTTATTCTTTATGGGCCAGTAGTGGGTTGTAATAGGAGAACTGAAATGTTATTATTGAGTCTAAATTCTAATAGCAGTCAAGCTTTCAAGTACTGAGGTTTATTGCTTTTTTGGGGAAGTATGGGCCCAATCCTGGGAGATGCCGATTGCCCTCGATTCCCACTGATTTTAAAGCTTGTAAGTATACTTTAAAGCCAACGTGAGTAAGAGGTTTCAGCATTACACAGAATCAGGCCATAAATGGATCATTCCTTCGTACGCAGTAGATATAAGTTTAAGAAATAACAGCTATATAGCAAGATATAAGATACTATGTGGAAATAAACATAGCGCACTAGAGCCACAGCAAATTTTTCCATCTAACTTTATTTTTTTAATGAAAAGTGAAAATTCACTAAATGAAAATTCACAGAAATTTTTCATTTCATTTCATTTTTTCCTTTTAATGAAAAATCCAAACCCAAAAACATTGATCAGAAATGGAACATTTTTCATTTTTAAAAAACCTGGAATATACCGTGCAAAAAAAAATAATTTTTTTTTTCATTTCTTCCAATTTTTTAAATGAAATATACCACCTCTATGCAGCACTTGTACCTGTTTTAAAAGGTAATTATTAATAATAATACTCACACTTAGATTAGATTAATAGATTTTAAAACTAGAGGGGACCATGAGATTATTCTAGACCCATCTTCTATATGGAACAGGCCAGATAATTCCATCCAGCTACTCCTGTATTGATCCCAATAATTTGTGTGTGACTAAAGCATACTTTCCAGAAATGCATGCAGTCTTAATCTGAAGACTTCAAGAGATAGAGAATCCACCACTTCCCTGGTTAGTTGTTCCAATGGTTAAATCTTCACTTCTGTGCCTTGCATCTGAGAATTTCAAAGGGCTTTAAAACATTAATTAAGCCTCATAACAGCCTGTGAGGTACTCCAGGTAAGTACTAACGCACTCATTTATGAATAGGCAGTCAGAGACAGAGAGGTACTGACTTGTCCAAGGTCACTCTGTTGGGGGGGTGTATGAAATTTATGCCTGTGGAGAGCAGGGAAGGGGTTAACAGAGGCCCAGGAAGTGACAAAACGGGTGTAATCACCATTCCTCTGTAGAGAGGCTTGGCTTGCAGTGCTGGAGTCTCTGAGAGTGAGGAGAAGCAGCCCTTTTTGAGAGCCCTGAAGAAAAACCTTGAGGCTATCAAACTGAGGGACACTGCAGGTGTCTGGGACAGGAGGTGACAGATTGGCTTTTTGACAGTTTGGGTTGTTCCTTTGGAGGAGAGAGAGAGACTGGCTGGGGCAAGCCATCCCCTTGCATTCTTTTGGACTGGGCTGCAGAAAGCCTCAAGGGCTCAGTGCTGAACTAAAACTCCTTGGACCAGTTGTATGGAAGTGAACCACTTGCAAATAGAAAGGGAAGAGCAAAGATCTCCCTGTGTGATCAAAATAAGCCTGCTGAGGGAGGTGCTACGGGCGGGAGCCCTCCACAGCAAGTCCCCGCTCTAATGTGCCTCCCAGGCAAGTCAGTAGGACTACATGCTCTTAAAGTTGAAGCAGGTGCTGAAGAGCTTTGCTGGACTGGGGCCACAAAGCAGAAAACATACAAAGCTGACGTAAGCAGGGTCTGAATGAGCCCTCCCTGGCCGAGCTAGTTGGGGGGAAGGAAAACAAGCGTCAGGGTCAGACTATATTGGCGTGAGCACACCCACCCTGCTTAGGTGCTCAGCATGCTGGACTGCTTTGCCCAAATGATCCCTTTGGCTGGTACAAATCACTCTAGTGTTCAACGCAGGAGTGATGCAGTGTTCTCATTACTGTATGAGCAAAGGGCAGTAGAGCTGTGCTTAGCCTGTTCTGATTGAAGGGTCACTATCATCTGAATCAAACTGGCTAAGCCAGGGGCTTGGACGCCAGGGGCCTACGGAGGTTGACGGGTGGGGTTAGATATTCCTGCCTGGACGTGTGGGCTTTTCCCCTCCCACTGTTCAAAGATGGAACTAATGAAGATTCCATGAGGAGTCGTTTGTTTTGTGAGGTGCTCGCTAGAGCTGAAATCATCTACTGTGGGACAGCGCTCCTGCCCAGCTTCAGCACAGAGGTTCACCCGCTAAGACCTGACTGTCGCCAAGAGCTGAAACAGTGACTCAGGGCTAGTCTACACTTGAAAAGTACGGCTGTGCCGCTGGAAGGGCGCTTGTGTAGCCACGTTATGTGGACGGGAGAGGGCTCTCCATAACAAAACCACTTAAACAAGCAGCGGTAGCTATGTCGGCAGGAGACATAGCACTGTCCACATTAACGCTTATGCCGGCAGCACGTATGTGGCTTAGGGGGTGTTTTTTAGACAAGACCTCAGAGAGCTGGGTGGAATCTCAAGAGACTGTGGAGTGGAGAAGCAGGTGGTAGCAGAAGGTGATGGTGTGCAGCACAGCAGCTAGCGAAGGGCAGCTGGCAAAGGGAGGCTAGCGGGGCGGCTGGCGGAGTGGCCCGCAGCACAACGAGCAGCTGACAGAGTAGCAGGAGATGTGGACGGCAGGGCAAGCAAGGTGACCAAGGACAACTACTGTGAGCAGGGTGTGGGGGAGAAAGAAAGGAGAGGCAAAGGACACTGCCCAATGTACTCTGAGGTGGAGGTTTTGCTCATGGGTTTATGTTTATGAAGCCTACTTGCACTGTTTTCCCAAACTGATGCTGAGTTACTTCCCTCCTTTTATTAAACGGTCTTTCTACACTCAGATTCTGTGCTTGCGAGAAGGCAAGTATCACCTTTTGGAGGCACCCAAAAGGCTGGTGTATAATTTCCCCAGTGTCTGATCAGGGGCTCGAGCCGGTTTTGTGTTGTATTGTTGAAAGGAACCCCTAGATGTTGAACCTGGCCTTTGTTGCTGCTGACTCCAATGGCAGAAGGGTTACATTAATAAGGCACCAAAGTGAGCCAACTGCATTTTACTGAGGTAGTTTCTTCTCCTGTGTTTAAGTGATTGAACTAAATATCTCCAGAGATTCCGGTTTACCAAGTTCACCCTCCCTTGTAGTTTGTCTTCCTTCTTTTACAGCAAGAATACAGCAACTCCTTTATACAGACGAAGAAAATACAATAAATATGAAAGGAAAGGCAAGAGAGAGAAGAAAGAAGGAAAAGAAAGAAGGTTCTTTAGAGTCAAAGATGAGTAAGGAAGATCAAAAGCCAGAAAAGACAATGATAGGGAGAGAGAAATATCAAATGTAGTGTGAGGCTGGGGGAAATCTTCATTTTGCACTATTCTTTTCTGGCCTTCAGCCTGGCCCCACAAAACCACTTCTATCGAGCAGATGAAAGGTTAGAGCCGGGGATTAAATTGTTTAAGAACAAAGATTTACGACTCATGAGGTACATCAGAATCTAAAATAAGATCAGTTCTGTAGCATACAGTATCTCAACTGCTTTGAAAACTATGGCAAAGAAAAAAAATTCTTTACATCTCTGAGAGCAGGACTCTACTTCTACCACAATAAAGTGATTTCTCAATACCACTGGAATGTGGCTTCTAGTGCGGGGTTTCTGCTTAAGATATTCTCCTGTTGTTTGTAGCGTGTTAAGAATGAATTTAATGGAGTGAATCACAGAAATGGAAAAATATTGTGTCATTTATATAAAAAGTCCTAGCCAGACGAGTAGCTGGTTGAGTTAACAAGGAAGACACTGGGTTTTTTTCATAGCTTCCCATTAATTCAGTGTTGTATAAATGTCGGAGTCTTTTTATTTGGAACAACACACTAGACATTTTAAGTCCATCTGCCAGATCAGAGTCACGTACTTGAGGAAGGTGAGGGGACATCGAATAGCTAGCTTTTCCCAATTGGAACTCTCTGGCTGCCACCACAAATTTTTCCACAAGTGTGTGCAGTATTACTTTCCTGAAATGATGGTGTTTAGACATTTCCAGAGTATAATGCTGCAACCTGTCTTCACTAGGATTTTCAAATGGCAAATTGACAGTGTTGCCAATATAATACCAGTCCAATACTTTGACATAACAGGGATCCTTGTTCCCAGAAAGGCAGCAACCTGGGGAAACGGGGTGATAAAGCAACACCTTGCATGACTTCCTATTTATTATTACTTTTATTACAGTAACCTTGAGGCCTCAACTGAAATTGGGGTTCCATTGTGCTAGGCACTGTGCAAACAATAAGGGTCCATTTAGGCTACAGCTGGGAGTGTGCTTCCTTGCACATATACTAGCACACATACTAGCTCTGCTTGAGCTAGTGTGTTTAAAATAGCCGTGTTGCCGGGGTAGTGGCTTGGATAGCCACTTGAGTATGTACTTGGGGGTCAGGGCAGGTTTCTACTTAAGCGGCTCGCTCAAGCCACTGCCCATGCTATCATCTTTCTTTTAGCACACCAGCTTGAGCAGAGCCAGCACATGTCTGTGTGCCCATGCTGGGAAGCATGTTTCCAGTTGCACTGTAGACATACCATAGGAGACAGTCCCTCAGGAGCGTACAGTCTACATAACGATGGCAGATGTAGGCTGTGAAAGGAAACTGAAGCACAGAGATGCAAAGTGATTTGTCCAAAGTTGCATAGCAGGTCTGGACAGTACCAGGACTACAATTCAGTTCTAGACTTCCAGGCCCAAGTGCTGTCTACTTGACCAAGCTGCCTCCTCCTGGGCTAGCTTATGAAGAAATGCTGATGGGTTCTAGGAGGGAGCTGAATCCAGATCTCCTTGCTAAAAGGGAGGAGCACTACAAAGTAGAACCTTTGAAGGTTTGGGGAGGGAGAAAACAAGGGGTAACTAAAGGAGGGACCTACCACAGGAAAAAAGGAATAGTGGATTTGTAATTATGGTAAATTTCTATGTCTACTCTGCAAACATCTTGACATCTATTTTATGCCAGGCAGTAGATAGTCTAAAGCCAGATTCAGAATGTTACTTCTAAGGAGCAAAGCAGACTTAAAATATTGCCCAAGGGCATACATACTTCTAGGAAGTCTTTGTTGCTTATTACCTGAGGTAGCGCTGTTCACCACAAACAAAACTGAAGATCTGTTTCTCTCAGAGCAAAAAGAATACTTTCTTTCAGAATTAGTTATTGAAAGTAATGTTGTTGTGTTCGTGTAGTTGGGCACATGGAAGTTTGCTCCAAAATTAATTGTTCATTCGTTCATTCTCCCTCCCTCCTAAAGGAAAGGAAACAGATTTAAATATGTCCTCTCTTCAAAGTGCCACAGCCCAGCTATAAACCAAAGTTCATGGTTTTCTCTGCATGTGAAGGGTAGAGTGTGGTGATTGGGGTGAAATCCTTACCCTACTGAAGTCACTGGCAAAATTCCCATTGCCTTCAACAGGGCCAGTACTTCACCTCAGGAATACAAGGGAGGAGCTCCTCCCATGTCACTTTCAGTAGAAGAAAGACATGTCTGGTTCTGAAATAAGGAGGCAACTCTAAAATAGCATAGAGATTGGCCACAATGCAATTTTAATCAACAGAGAAGCATGAGCTTGTCTAGGATTAAGAAAGTTCCATAATTTAGAAACTAGTCTCTATCCATTGCTATTGCGTGTCACCATAGTATTTAGACCCCTATCATTTCAGTCACAATCACTGCTAGAACTGGGCAAGCTATAAAACCTGAAGGCAGAGCCAAGCCCCAGGGTCTGGTTTATCTCTAGATGTCCAAACATCAATTAGCCCTTCAAAGCTATCTGTAGACATGGAAAATACAAAAATACACTAAATGAGACACATGAACACAGTGTTTGCCAAGAAATAATGACAGTAATTATTTTGACTGGCTTGGTCTTCCTTGGCTTGTCCACATCTATAGGCCCAGAGACAAATCAGATGCAGGCAACGAATTGGCCAGCCTTTATTGGCTCCATTACACAGCCAACATCTCATGTATAGCTGACTTGACTTGGTGGTGCCAGGGTCTATGTCTGTAGTGACCATAGAGCTACAGCAGATGCTACAAGCACCATCTAAATGAACCTTGTGGCCCATCACAGAGACTTGCAAGATCAGGGGGAGAAAACTACAATTTCAAACCAAACAGTGAAACATAAAAGAAAAATACTCCCAAGATTGGAAGCTCTTAGCAGGTAGCCACAATTCTCCCTTCCATAGTTTCATTACCCTGGATTGTCCTTCTGCCCTTAGCTTAGCAACAGATAAGCCTAATTGACTATCTGCTTTGTAATTAACAGGCTGGTACCTGGTGGTGTAAAAACCTACTCATCTTGCTGGTTTAGTGTTTCAGAAAGGTTTAGAATTTAAAGACTATATACATCTGGGTCGAATTCCACAAGCATGGTCACATATCCTGAGTTGAGAAAAGCAGTCACGTCTTGGATAAAGCTGGCGTCTGAAGGTTTAGAGCTTTCTGGTTAGTAGCTTAGTAAGATTTAACTTCTGCATTTCACTGTAACTTTCACAGAACATATTGACTTCTAGGCTCATGCTTTCTAATTTTCCTTGCTCTTTCTTTTCCTCTTTGTTATTACTATGCCAGTGAACAGTTTTGCTACAGATCTGATGTCAGCCTCTCCAAGTATATCCACCTCCCTCTTCATCTCCACTCATAGGTAGTATGAATTTAAAATTAAGATGATCAAATGCTCCTCGGTGTCATTTTCTAAGGGCCACTGGCTCCCGCATTGAAAAGAAGCTGTCCTGCCTCCCTGCTGTTGTAAACCTGGCCTGTACAGTGCTGCACTTGATGGGTGTTGGTAGATCTTTATCTTTCTGGCCAGGCTTACAAGTTTATGTTCCTGTTGTGAAATCCTAGAGGTGCATGCAGTGTTGTGTGAGTCGGTTATTGTAGTGGGTGATTACAGAGAGACTTAAACAGTGGTCTCAGTCAGTGGGGTAACGGTAGGTATGTGGAGCAGATCCAGTTTGAACCAGATTCTGACATTTACACACAGGCACTTGCTGGGGGCGATGTCCCATTGCAGAGACCATGGCAATGAGGATGTATAAATGACTAGATAGACGAAGTGGAGCTGCAGGAGGGATGATGAGTCAAGGAGGCACAGTGCCTTCTAAAGCTCATGGCCCACCTCCTTCCTGCCACCTTTGGACTGGACAGCTCCCCAGGAGACATTAGCAGGGACTTAATTGTGCCTGCTCTCAGCATGAAGGGTACAAACATAAGAGCAGCCATACTGAGTCAGACCAATGGTCCATCTAGCCCAGTATCCTGTCTTCCAACAGTGGCCAATGCCAGGTGCTTTAGAGGGAATGAATAGAACAGGTAATCATCAAGTGATCCATATTGTGAGCCATTCCCAGCCTCTGGCAAACAGCAATTCCTGCCTGTCCTGACTAATAGCCATTGATGGACCTATCCTCCATGAATTTATCTAGCTCTTTTTTAAACACTGTGATAGTCTTGGTCTTCACAACATCCTCTGGCAAGGAGTTCCACAGGTTGACTGTGTGTTGTGTGAAGAAATACTTCCTTTTGTTCGTTTTAAATCTGCTGCCTATTAATTTCATTTGGTGACCCCTAGTTTGTGTTATGAAAAGCAGTAAATAACACTTCCTTATTTACTTTCTCCACACCAATCATGATTTTATAAACCTCTATAAAATCTCCCCCCCCCCCCCCCCCCCCCCCCCCCCCCCAGTCATCTCTTCTCTAAGCTAAAAGGTACCAGTCTTATCAATCTCTCCTCATATGGAAGCTTTTCCATACCACTAACCATTTTAGTTGCCCTTTTCTGTACCTTTTCCAATTCCAATATATCTTTTTTGAGATGGGGCAACCAGATCTGCACACAGTATTCAAGATGTGGGCATACATGAATTTATAAAGAGGCAATGCAATATTTTCTGTCTTATTATCTACCCCTTTCTTAATGATTCCCAACATTCTGTTAGCTTTTTTGACTGTCACCACACATTGGGTGGATGTTTTCAGAGAACTATCCGCAATGACTCCAAGATCTCTTACCTGATTGGTAACAGCTAATTTAGACCCCCTCATTTTATATGTATATTTGGGATTATGTTTTCCAATGTGTATTACTTTGCATTGATGAACACTGAATTTCATCTGCCGTTTTGTTGGCCAGTCACCCAGTTTTGTGAGATCCCATTGCAACTCTTCGCAATCTGCTTTGGACTTAACTCTCTTGAGTAGTTGTGTATCATCTGCAAATTTTTCCACCTCACTGTTTACCCCTTTTCCCAGATCATTTATGAATATGTTGAATAGTACTGATCTCAGTGCAGACCCCTGGGGGCACCACTATTTACCTCTCTCCATTCTGAAAACTGACCATTTGTTCTTACACTTTGTTTCCTATCTTTTAACCAGTTACTGATGCAGGAGAGGACCTTCCCTCTTATCCCATGACCGGTTACTTTGCTTAAGAGCCTCTGATGAGGGAGCTTGTCAAAGGCTTTCTCAAATCTAAGTACACTATATCCAATGGATCGCCCTTGTCCACATGCTTGTTGACCCCCTCAAAGAATTCTAGTAGATTGGTGAGGCATGATTTCTCTTTACAAAAGCATGTTGACTCTTCCCCAATGAATTGTATTCATCTATAAAAACAACGAGAGTTCTGTAGCCCTTTAAAGACTAACAAATGTAAAGTGCTACAGAACTCTCGTTGTTTTTGCTGTATACAGACTAACACGGCTACCCCTCTGGAACTCTTCTACATGGAAGGCACTGTATTCATCTATGTGTCTGATAATTCTTTTCTTAGTTTCAATCAATTTACCTGGTACTGAAGTTAGGCTTAATGGCCTGTAATTGCCAGGATTGGTTCTGGAGCATTTTTTAGAAATTGATGTCACATTAGCTATCCTCCAGGCACCTGATATAGAAGGTGATTTAAATGATAGGTTACATACCACTATTAGGGCAAATCTCCCAGCATCCTTCCTGCAACCATTTGGTCACCTACACAAGGACCAGGCAGAATCTAGGCCTATGTATTTTTGAAGAGAGAGAAAAATCTGTCAATTTTTTGGCTTCTGTGAATACTCAAAATGGCTGATGTGGTCTATCTACCACACTCCTTGTTTACCAGATCTGTGGATAGCAAGAAGTATGACACAGAGGTGTGTCCACAATGGCCGTATTGTGCTAGGCACTATACAAATACTTAAATCTCTAAAGAGAGAAAACAGCGAAAAGGTGGGAAGGGGCACTGCACAGAGAGGTGAAGTCTCTTGCCTAGGATCATGCAGCAGGTCAATGCCATTGCCAACTTTCCTGACTTGTAGGTTAGTGTCTTAACCACTAGACGACACTGCCTCTCTGTGATAAAAATGTGATGGAGGGGGTGATCGTTAAAACAAATAATTAAAAGCAACCCCCGAGAAAGAGCCGTATTTAACAAAAAGAACTTGGCCCTAACAGTGTGGTATTCATCTTAATATATCTTTCCAATAGTCTAATGAGTTGTTTTAATATTTTAAAACAAAGCATAAGAGGAATTCGCAGAGTTTGCTTTGCAATGACTTTTTTCCAGTACTCATGTCAGCATATTTTTAGCAAGAAAAAATATTTTCCACTTATTCAGCTAAATATATATATTTATTTACTCTGCTTAACACAGCGGGGCTGGCTAGGGCAAATGTTCAGCATGGTGTCTGGGGAATCAGGTACACGGCCCTCACTACTGCTTACAGGAGATCTGGTGCTTGGTATTCTCTCTCCCGCCAATAACCTCTGTGTAAAATCAAATGAAAACATGGCACTCGAATATGGCATGAAACGGTCCATTGAAAGGTCTCCTAATTTCTCTGTAATGGAAATAGTGCTTTGTGGTTGACAGCTTCCCCTTTAGCAAACACCAGTGTGCCAAGTCTCTTCTCAGTTCCACAAGTCCTTGTTTAAATATCCCCATGGTCTCATTCTCTAGATGTCAAGGAAACTCCAGTTCTGCAGGGAAATATGGTCATCTCCCTGCTAGCAACCACCAGGGTGAATGCCTGGCTAATAGAAGACGTGGGTGATAGGAGGTCTGCTAGAGAATGGGGCACAACAATTTGTGGAGTACAATTCTGCTGTCTTGTTTTTTCTCCCCATTGGTTGAGGGCCTGGATGCACAAAGGAAGAAGGTGCAAATCAACCTTCCCTGTCCTTTTATGCCAGATCTAGGAGCCAACCACAATCACAGCCCTCTGCTTTCCTAGTCAGGTTAGGCAACTGGCCCCATGCACAGAGGAAAGCATGCTGTAGCACTCTGAAGGGGTGGGGGAAGTGGGTGTAGTCCCCCAAGCACAAGCCTGCTCTAGGGGTACTTTGTGGAAAATTCTATCTATTGTATTTATTTGGACCCCCATCACCTGACTATCTGAGCACCTCAATCTTTAATGCTTTTATTCTCACAGGTGTGCTGTAGGGAAATGCTATTATCCCCATTTTACAGATGGGGAAACTGATCCACAGAAAAGCTAAGTAACTTGCCCAAAGTCAGCAGGAAGTCTGTGGAGAGCAGGGAATGGAACCTGGCTTTGCTAAGGCCTAGGCTAGTCCCTAACCAGTTAATAAATTTAATTTAGTTTGTGCTGGAGCTTGCCAGGGCTGAGCCCCGGCACCTCTAGGCTTGACAGCTCATGGCCCCGGCACCTTTGGCTTTACTGCATCAGTTATGAATGTAAAAAAACAATATCTTGAGCCCCACCGCCTAATTGCTTGAATCCCGGCACCACTTTCATTACAAATTAAGCACTGGCCCTAACTACTGCCCTGTCCTTCCTAGGAAAGGGTGAAGGGGAGTTGGCTTCTGCTTCACCACACTCCCCTATTCAACAGCTGTTGGGAGAATGTCTGAGCCCTTACACAGAGTAAGTCTGCTTTCACTTGCACTGTCTTCTATTGCAATGTCTCCCATGGCCGTGAGAGCAGAACCACTAGCCTGTAGGTCTGCCCCATTGACACCCTCTCCTCCCCGCTGTCCTGCCCTGCCTGGGAACACCACCTGTGCCAGAACTGCTAAAAGATTTCACACCTGAAAGCGTCCCTTCTGTGCCAGGGAAGTTCAGTGGGGGGCCATGCAAGTGACCAGGGTGAATTCCCCCCCATGCCTTGTGCTCCCACTCCCAACATGGGCAGTGGCAAAAAGCTAGATCTCAGCCTTGGGGGCAAATATGGAGCAATAGCAAATTTGTCCCTCTTCTCTAAAAAAGCAGATCCTGCCCTTGGGTATCCATACAACTCAGAGGGCAGAATTTGGCCCTTAAGTTAATAAGTAATATTCTTCCATTGATCTGAGCTGGAGGCTTCTTAGTCTCTCCGCCAGAGTGAGTGACATCACAAGTTTCCTAAAACAGAGATTAAGCCCCAGTCTGCACAACAAACTTATGTCGGTATAACTACGTCATTCAGGAGACCCCTAAGTGATGCAGTTATACTGACCGAACTCCCGGTGTAAACAGCGTTATGTCAATAGGAGGGCTTCTGCTGCCGACATAGCTACCGCCTCTCGGGGTGGTGGGGTATCTACACCGCTGGGAGAAGCTCTCCTGTTGGCATAGGTAGCATCTTCACTAAGCGCTACAGTGGCACAGCTGCACAGGTCCAACTGCACTGCTGCAATGCTGTATGTGTAGACAAGCACTTTGAAAGGAACAGTTCTTTAATTGCTCTGGATGGTTAAGGAGTAGCACTGATAAGAAACATTTCTGTATTCATCCTTCCTTGACTGGAAGGACAATTGTAACATCTGGAAGATAAGTAAAGGAGAGGATTTCCTGGGGATTCAAGAAGAGTTTGGAAGACATCCTAGCAATGGGAAAATATTAAGGACTTGATTCTTCACTACCTTGCCTCTATATAATCATGTACACATGTGCAGAGTGTATATAAAATGCAATTGAATCACAATGGTAGCATTCTCCACTCACTTTGCAAAGGTATAAATGACTAAACAAGGTTCAAGGCAGTGAAGAATCAGGCCCTACTTGTGAGTCAGGGAAAATACAGTGGAACAATTTTAAGGATACATCCAATAACCATCTTATGAAATCTTACTACGCGGGAGAGAGGTGGAACGATAATGGGACAAATTCATCTGGAGGGTAGCTCAGTTGATATCAGTGAAGTTACTCTTGGGATGAATTTGGCACATTGCATGTTGTTGCAATTCACTGTTATCTTAATAAGAAACAGGAGAATAAAGACATCTAAACTGACAAGTATTTCTGTGCTTTGTTATATGTTACCCTGGTGGCCAGTGACCAATGGGAAAATGGATGCAATTCATCCATCAATAAGGGAAGAGAATATATTGGAGACCTGGCGAGAGTTGGTAGAGAGTTGTGAATACAACCGAGAGAGCGCCACAGACTGCATTGTGCAGAATGGGTCTGCGTGAGCTGCAACACAGTTGTGAACAATGATGGGGGAGTATTGAAGAATGTGCTCGTTACTGAGAACAATCATGTCTGAGCACCATGTGCTCAACACTTGTAAACAGAGGGTCTGCAGCTGCTCCCATTGATGCCACTGGCAAAGTCCCCATTGATATCAACAAGAGCAGGATAGTGAATCATCTGATCATATTGTAACAGACCTGCATCTAGTCTGCAGAAATTGTGAGTATGAACATCTTGCAGATGCTATTAATTCATGAGAAAATTATTCAGAGGGCTGTAAATGGAAAGGCAGGAAGATAATTATATGAGTACAGCTTAAGGCTTTGCAGTCTAGTAGAGTTATCTGTAAGGCAACAGAAAGTGAGCAGTAAAACAATGAAACCTCTGACATGGGGTTAGGCATAAACTAGTCTAGAAAGTTCCAGAGGGGTAGCCGTGTTAGTCTGTATACAGCAAAGACAACGAGAGATCTGTGGCACTTTAAAGACTAACAAATTTAATATTTGCAGGCATGAGCTTTCGAGAGACTTCAGCTCCCTTCTTCAGATGCAGTAATATAGAAAATAGGTAACACAGAGGCATCTTATAGATATCCAGGTGCATTGAGAACAATGGGGGAGGTGGAGTCCTTCTCACCTCCTACTCAATGGTCATCATTAGGTCTTAAGTACCGGACTCTACCTCCCCCATTGTTCTCAATGCACCTGGATATCTATAAGATGCCTCTGTGTTACCTATTTTCTATATTACTTCATCTGAAGAAGGGAGCTGAAGTCTCTCGAAAGCTTATGTCTGTCTTTAACTCTCATTTTTTTAGTCTAGAAAGAACGCACAGTATCGAATCAGCAAACACAAGCTGTGAAATGAACATTTGGATGTGAAAAAGCAAAGCTGGCCATTGGCCAGGTTCCAAAATGAAAAACACCAAGAAACTACATTGAAATATTCATGACATCTTCCTGGGGATGGGGGGATAGTCTCCAAAGGGACAGAAGCAGAGATTCAAGTCCTTTACACACATTACAAGGGCAACATGGCTGGTGGCTGTCCAAGCTTCCTCCCTACTTCTTCCCAGCCCATCTCAATGCCAAAGGGGGTCATTCATTCTTTATCCCTGTTCATTCTCTGCTGAGACATCCGACAAGGATGGTGCTATAATGGAATGCTTTTTATAGGAGGAACTGGACTGATAGCTCCAAGTCATTCCTGCTGTAGTTGGATGGGGACTTACTTCTGCTTACTACTGATGTGGTTCAAATTAATACTCGCCACCGAGAAAGGAGAGGAGCTGCTCTCACATTACAACCCTCTCTCGATACAGCCCCCCTTGAGTAACTGTCCATTGTATCCCTTTTTGTGACCTTTGGTCTGGGTACATTGAGCTTCACCTCCTCATCCACAGTGGCTGAGACGGAAGATAAAATCTGACTGTCATTCCATTGCTTGGTGGATGGTTCAGCCGTGCCTGTTCTGAATATGCCAAAGGAAACTATTTTAAGAATGCAGAGTTAACCTGTACATGTGTTGCATTAGAAAATTCTTCTCTGTGGGCTATCCAGCAACCTGACCAAATGAGGAATTCTCATGCTGAGCACTTAAAGATCTGAATTCCAAGTGCTTACAGGATCGGGCCCTGTGTTTGCAGGGCGGTTAAAAGTCAGGGTTAGTTATTTTAGGCCTCCAGGTTAGAATTTGTTTAAAAAAAAAAAAAAATGTTTTTACAAAATCCAGTATGAATAGGTGGGGTTTTTTGTTTTTTTTTAAAAAAAATAATTTAATTAAAATAAGTCTCCCTGCAGTGTTATGACCTAGATGCAACAGAGCTGCCCTGGTGCATGAGAACCAGAAAGTGAAATGGAGAGAAACAAAGTGAAATTGCTCAGATGGCTCCCATTGTTCAAGCTGAGTGAAATGCAATAATAAATGACGGGAAGTAGAATAGAATCTAGTGATTTTAACTGGTTCCCACTGAAGTTTATGGGAGTTTTGCCAATGGTTCCACTGGGACGAGGCCCTGAACATTTATTTACGTGTTTATAACCAAAGGTAGCACTATTAACACAAGTCAGGCAATGCATTTTGTAAATTAGAATGTTGCACTGATGGTGCCACTTAACATCTGTGCAGTAGGTTTTTCTCCCTGACTGCTTAGAAATGTCTGCAGTTAGACAATGGTCCTTAGCAAGGACTCTGTGGTGTTGAAGAGCTCTCTGTTCAGACAGTAAGTCTCTGAGTCTGATTCTACAGGTAGGGTGACCAGATTGTAAATGTGAAAAAATCAGGAGAGGCGGTGGGGGGTAATAGGCGCCTGTATAAGACAAAGCCCCAAATGTTGGGACTGTCCGTATAAAATCGGGATATCTGGGCATCCTATCTGCAGGCCAAGGGTGGAAGTACAAAAGCAGATCTGTGTGTAGGGGTGTAAGTAGGTGTATATACAATGTCAAAAATATGCACCTTTTCTGTTTTGTTACATTTTATGATTTCCATTGTGTTTTCTTTACTCTTTTAATTAGTGTTCTATTATAAATAGGATTGTATGAATGAAAAACATAATTGAAATGCTACACCTCTAACTTCGTGTAATATTTTGAATGAAAGTTTATCCTTTTCTCTTCTATAGGTAAATTAAGCATAACGGCTTCTATATATAATTTCAACTTTGTAGGACTCAGTGCCATCTCCCTCATTAATAGCAAAGAAAGCAGCTTCAGTGATTTACTCTGCAAATGGGACCCCAGCAATCTGCATTGTTTCCATGCATTAGGCACCTGCAAGGTCCCCTAACAAAGCCTTGTCCTTTTCTTTATTGCACTAATCCCCTGTGACTGGAAGGAAAATGCTAGAGAACATTCACAGCAGAAAAGCACCCCCATCCCCTCTTCTTGTTAACAGCCTGCTTCTCAACATCCCTTTTTCCCAGGGTGTTATTTAACTTAACATTGAGCTCCCATTAGTGTTTGCAGAACAGTCAATTCAATTTGCTGTCTCTAGGGCGCGACACTGACAATGATTCCCTGGCTGCCTTGACATAAAGCAACAGTGAATGGTTTGCTTTTTTGTACTCAGGATACACTTTCTGCTAGTGTACTTTCATGCACCTGGACAGTGCCTTGCTGCTGGAGATATTATTTAGGTCCCCTTCTGAATACAAAGCAATCTGAGCCTTATGTAGCTTTTCTCTCTTTTTTTTTAAAATGTATTTATTTATTATTACTAACATGCATCCATCCTTAGTCCCTGGGAGCAAGCCCAGGAATTAAAGTAATGGCCGTAGATTATTGACAAACAGTAACTTTGATATCCTGAGGCGAGAATTTAATAGTCTTTACATAATGCAAAACATCATGGGCCTGATAATCTGCCTTAAATATCATCCACCTCAGGTTCTGTTGGCCTGATGGGAGGAAAAATGGATGAGAAGTGAGTTCCAGAACGAAGGGCCCTCTGTAGAAAATATCTTTCCACCAGATGCCAGACAGTCAAAGCTAGGTTCTGTAAGCAAGAGTCCCCCATCTGATCTCAGCTGTCATGCTGGTGCATAGGCAAAGGGCAATCAGAGAGAGTTATCAGTCAGTAACTGTAAGCCAGACCCTTTGCATGTGATAACAGATCTATCAGTTCAGTCTGACTATTCATGCATGGAAAATAAAAGAAGATTAGGGACTGAAAGAAAGCTTCAGTGAACTCTAGAGTACCAGAAACCTTTCCTTGACATACTCTGTATAATGTAACAAAACCTCTGTAAGCACTACTTCTCAGCTTTTCAGTCTCCCGCGATTACTTGTATTATGATGTAGAAAGCACTTAGTCTATTACCACCTAGAAATTAAAAAGATTTTGCCTCCCATCATCATCTGAATCCCAGATCCTGAGCAGTTATTCAAAGTTCCCTGGGCCATCATTGTTCTGCACAAATCAAGGAACTAGTTTTGAATGCAGTGTCAGACTTCCTGGTTTTCTTTATTTAGTGAACAGTGCTTCCAACAGTCTATGTTTCAGGTGCTACTATTAAAAATAAACTTTGAACAGTTTAAACTGTGTTATAGTCACCCGAGGAAGGATTCGGAGCTTATTTTGGAACGAATGTCCATATGCGATATACATGCTTATTTCCAAGTAATTTCTTCAATTTATTATTTGCTTCAGGTGACATTCAGCTCAGTGCGGTGGGACGATGCAAGGGCCTCGGTGCCATTTATGCCGTGTGAGGCTTGCACTAGGGCATGCTGATAGAGTGTGTACACAGGGGTGTCTACAAACCAACTACATGCAGTAGAAAAAAAGCCTCTCCTTGAAGGGCTTGTTGTGAATAGGTCAGGATGAGGTAAGGGAGGGGGCATCGAACCCAGTTTATGGAGATCCTGTGGTACCAGTAACTTACACTATTTTTGAGTGTGCTGTGCAGTTGCTCAACACCTGGCTCTGCACTGGAGAGATGATTTTTCTTCCTCAGCCACTCAGTGCTCCACCCTATTAGAGCCCAAACACTAGAGTTTTATGTGATGGATTGGATTTCACTACTGTGAACTGATTCATCTAAATAGCTCTTACTATTAATTGATTATGCATATAGTCACCCTGGAAGTTGAGGCTGCCCAGCATCTTGCATCCGGTACTCAGCACCATGCAGGGCTGGGCTGAGAGTCTGTAAAGTTTATAAAGCCATTTCGAGGTGAAAGGCGCTATGTAAATATAATGTAAGTCATTATCATTATGGTACTGTCATGTCCCTGCTCAAATCACTGATGCACCTTCTGCGTCCAGCTGACCAAGCAGTATTTCTTGCATTATAGGATTCTGATTCCAGCTCCATTTTTCCATTCATTACTTTCTTGGAGAGCTACAATTTCATTATTAATACATCAACATAACTGAGCACAGCTTACAGAAGGGCATTCTTGAGCATTCGTTAAATATTTGTTTTAGGAACAAAATATGCTACTTCTGCCAACGATAAGGTCCTTGTTGCACTAATACTTTAGAGTCAGTTGCACAAGGATGTGAAAAACATTGGTAATTGCAGCTTTGAATGTTTTAAAATAAAATAGAATGTTGAGTTGCAAGGCTGGAGGATTGGAAGCAACGAATGTTTGTCACTGAATTTAAAAAAAAAATAAACCTCTGTTCAGCATACTGTTTGTGTGGTAGCCAAAGGCTAAACACATTGCTTCTGCTGTGTTTCAGATATACAGTACATGCCGTCAGTGAGGCAATATATAGAAATGTAGGGCTGAAAGGGACTTTCATGAGGTCATCTAGTCCAACCCCTTGCACGAAGGCAGGGCCAAGTATACTAGACCATCCCTGACAGGTGTTTGTTTAACCTGTTGTAAGACTGGCTTCTTAGACCTATAAAAACCAATGTTCACTGGAACCAAGAACAGTGAAATGACTGTTCTCTGCTTAGATACATCTGAGCACGAATATAGATCCCATTACAGTAATATTTGGATGTACCACAAATGCAAATATATTTATCCTCAGATCAACCTGTAAAGTGTGGAGGTATATTATGATTTTTACTTCACAGTACTGGAACTAAGCCAGAGGTATTCTGTCGCAATACATACCAAAGCTCAGTTGCGCATGCACGCACACACACTTCGTATTTCCACTTGCACTCCTTTAACAATCCCCCTGCCCCAGCAAGATACCTAAGTGTGTGCATAGTCCCATTAAGCATAGGAGTAGTTCCATTAAAGTCAATGACAATAGCAAGCTTCAAATTTGCATGGCTTAAGTAACTTGCTCAATCTGGGCTTTCCAGATTCTTGAAGTTCTTTCAGTTTTTTTATTATTATTAAACATATTTATTATAGTCTTCAGCAGCCTCAATTGTGTAAGGTGCTGTACACACAAATAATCAGAAGACTGGGCAATTCCTGCCGCAAAGAGAGATTTTTGTGCATCGGCATTTTTTTATCGTTGTCCCATTTCACCTCAAATCTCATATGTTTAGTGTACACATAAATCTGATGAGTGGGAACAGCTTCTGGACATTCAAAGAAGCATTGTTGTCTGGTTTTGTCATCACCACCACTATCAAGTTTAGAGTGCAATTTGGGAACTTTTATAAAATGCAGGCTAGCTGCAGTATGTCCTTCACAGATATGCCCCCATCCAACTCCTCAATCTGGATTAAATTATTTTATAAACACAAGGCCTGATGGAGTTGAAGTGCTGAGGTTCATTTTTAATCACAGGCACCAGATTAACTCGCTTTTAGTCTTTTGGAAACTCACTTACTCTTAATGAGTTTTCCATGATAGCTACTATAAGTCCACAAATTTCCTGTCTAGCTTCTTTTGGCACTCTCAGATAAAATGCCATCTGGAGGGGAGATTTATTGGTTTTGAGCTGCTGTCCCTTCCTTATCACCTTGTTTTAATGGCCCTGAGCTCATCCCAGGATTGCAGTAGTTATACAGACAATATTAGTTTCCCTTATGCACAAATTATGGAAGAATTAATTTAAAATGTCAATAGTTTGACTTTTTCTCCCCTCCAAGACCAGATTCTCCCCCCCACCAAAACATATCACAAACATAAAATTAAGTTTTCATATTTATTGTATCTTACTACATCCCATCTTGGTTCTACCATAATCTCTTATTCTACTTTGCATCAAAAGGAAATAGATTTTTGTATCTCTTCATTTCAGGTTGGAGCTTTGTAATTTCAATACGTTGTTTTGTTTATGATGGTGCTTATGCCAGGCAGGAGAATGCTGATTTATACAGTGTCTTTCAGTCTAACACATTTTGGAAACATTATATATGCTATATATAGAGGAAATGAATCAGCCACTGCCTAGGTGAAACACAGCAGCTGTTTAGTAGCACATCACACAACTGTTTAAGCCAAAATGTGAAAAACTCTGTATCCAGTTGAAAATTAAGAAGGAATTAAAGTAGACAAACTATAATGAGCCAATGTACAATTTGTTCAGGATTAACACATTCCATGCTTGCAAATGTGTCCTGTGATCTTTAGTCATCACCATTAGTGAAGAACACAGTTTTGTGTCTCATCATGTCTCATCTCAGCAGGCTGCCAAGTACCCAGCTTGCAAGGAAGGCTATGGTGGTTTGGTTCAGTGCTGACTCAAGCTATGTCTCTGCTGCAAAAAAAGGTGCGGTGTTAACTCAGGTTTGTTAACTCCAATTCGAATAGCAGTGAAGACATGGCAACTTGGCTTTTAATTTGGGCTAGCAGCGCGAATCCAGCCCTAGGCTCCCCGATAGGTTTTAATTTGAGCTGCTAATGTGAGGGCAAATTGGCTTTGACTGTCTTTCTTCATTGCTATTTTTACCTGAGCTTGCTAATGTAAGTTAGGTAACCTGAGTTAAGAACATACCTTCTTCATGCACTGGAGACAAACCCTCAGAGGACGGACTGCTGCGTATTGAATTGCCAACACCATTTCAGTACAGCTTGAGTTTTCCCTAAAGGTGAAGCACTGCGAGTATAGTGTGAGTTGTAGATTCACCGTAGTTCAGCGTTGGCAGGGTGGATGGACATCAGTTTAGATGCTATTTTAGAGCAAAATTCGTGTTTCTATTTAAGGTTCAATTTAAAAAATAAAAAAGACCTTGGCTGTTACCAAGACCCTAGTTTTAACTTTAGAGCTTTAGTGGGGACTTCCTTTCCTAGTTCCTGGTGCCTAATTTTATGGACCTCTCATTCCACCTCCCTTGCCCATCACCTAGTCAGTCCCATCCAGCCTTTTCTACCACCCGACCTTTCCTTGAAGGTCTCCCTTCTCCTTCCCACTCCTCAGGCAGTGTTGGGGGAGGGGAGGGGTTGTCAAAAAATTACATAATACATTTTTTGGTGATTTTCGAGGCCCCCACCCCCTTTTAACACTGAAATAAACATGCTAAATTAAGGACCCACCCACTCCCTAATGCATTATGTTATTTATGGGCAGTCCCTTGTGCATGTTCAAACCCTTGATGTATTCCTCCACCTTGCATTCCACTGGCCAGCAAGAAGCAAAGGATCCTACCGTCACGAAGGGATGAGAAAGCAGCAGCAACATGAACATATAGAGAGACAGGGCAAACAAGCTGGTTTTAGCCTTTTCATCTCAATGGGAGCTTGCAATACTCAGTTGCTGCCACGGTGTGGCGCTGCGAGAGACTAGAAATAATCATGATTTCCAAAGGGTGTCTCCCAGGTTCAAACACAGGCTGGTTAGTGGCTTCTCTAGTGACTTCCTTCAGAGGGAAATGCTTTTCTAAGGTGAGAGATTGTCTGGCTGGCTGCACTTGGTGCATAGAACAAAGAGGACTGACTTTGTAGTGTGCATGCACCCTGCAGGTGGTTGCTTGCTCCTCCTTCTCATCTAGAAGGAAGGTTGGTTTTAGAGTTAACCCTTTGGTGGAATTCCCACTCTTAGGCTCTCTCTTCCTCTGTGCTGTATTGCTCCATCACAGTCTCCTGCTCCAAGTACTGGCCCAACTTTGCTTAGTTTCTAAGAGCTGGGGAAAGGCCAGCACTTGGTGGGATGGCTGGAATACCCCCATTCATTCCTTAGCCTTTCGGTTTTGGAGTATTTGATTCTCACCAATCTGCAAATTGACCTGAGTGATAAGGTGATTTTTTCCAGAGTAAATCACGTCAGTTTTGTACCCGTCACCCTATTAATGGAAGATGGGAGGGACCAAATGCCAGCATTGCCCTCATGCATTCACAGGGAAATCAGCATCACGTCCAATTACAGACCCTGAGTCCTGCCAGACAATCCTGCCTTATCTTATCTATCTACATTTTTTTATAGTGTGTTCATCTCCATGGTATCTGAGTGCCTTAAGAGTTTTTCACTAATCTGGAGGAAGAGCTGTTTATATAGGTCTTTGTGGAAAACTTTCCCTGATTCTGAATCTAGCAATTGGCTCAATCCACATCAGCCAGCAAGACAAAGGTTAAGTACACTGTACTTCTCTGAATACAAGTGCAAAGTGACCCTTTTTACTTGACAAACCTGCTCTTGGTGAGTATTCAGTCTCAAATCCATTTTGCTCCTATTAGTACTTTAGGGACTAGATTCATGTATGGGTGCCTGAGCTGGATTCAGTTGTACCTCCTGTGCCATCAAGAGAATTGTAACCAAGTATCAGCTTCAGACCACATTCCTTAAATTACATCTGTGCAATGCACGCCTATTGTCTCCAGTAGGCTCGCGCAGATGCAAATTAATGGAGGACTTGGTGTGCAGAGTCTTTGTTTTGTTCACGGTCCTGGAGGTGATGCACAAATCAGAAAGAACACAGCTGGACTTTCAGATCCCAATGTGAGTTTGTGGTAAGGGTTGCAAGAAAACACTTTCTTGTTAAATGAGCAAATTTAATATGGAAATCACCGAGAGAACATAGCAACCTGCAATGGCATTTGTAGAGCCACTTGTCAGAGCATAACCCTAGCTGAAATAGCTAATCCCATAAATACTCTGGGTTGCCACTGCCATCCTAATGATCTATTTTTTAAATGAATCCGTGATGTGGACTCTGCTTGTGTCCCCAGGCACAAAGAATGCCAGGCGTTGATTACCCCCCTACCATGGCCAAAAAGCTCCCATGAGTATTCAGTCTAAAGCTACATATATGTGTACTACAAGTGTGTATGTGTACAGACATGCCTTAGAGTTTGCACCATCAAAGGATCCCTAATAGCTTTACTATCCCTTACTGGTTAATATTTACTTGGTCCTTGAGATCTGGATACAGCTGTTGTCTGATGCACTGGAATGGGAGGAAGCATGATTTCCCTAACTCTGCTGTTGTCTTTATTGCATCTTTGTGCATCTGCTGTGGGACACGTACACTACGTCTCTTGTAGCGGGTGGGGTATGGGCTCCATGCCCCGCAGTTAAGTCTGTCTGTCTGCCCTTCTTTTCAGGGCTAGGTGGCCCAAGTCAGTAGAGCCACCCCTGCCTTCGGGATAGCGTGGCCTAGGGGCCAGGGCCAATAATTGCCCTGATGTCCAGAGCTGGGTGGCCTAGGGGCCCACATCAATGGAGCCTTCCCTGCCATTGGGGTGGCATGGCCTGACAGCCAGAGTCACTGGAGCAGCCCCTGCCTTCGAGGCAGCGCAGCCTAGCAGCCAGAGTCAATAGCTGTCCTTATGTTTGGGGCTAAGTGGCCTAGTGGCCCAAGTCAGTAGGGCCACCCCTGTCTTGGGGGCCACATGGGCCTAAGGGTCAATAGCGGTGCTAGGGGGCCCACTGGCCCACATTGGTGGGTCTGCCTCTGGGGCAGGGTGGCTTAAGGGCCAGAGTCAAAAGCCATGGTAGCGGCCTAGTGGCTCGAGTCAATGGAACAACCCCTGCCTTTGGGGCAAAGTGTCCTTATGGCCAGTGTGGAAGGGGCAGCCAGAGTAGGGGGACCCAGAGCCTCCCTGCTCTATCAGGTCCCAGGCCAGGGCCCTGTCAATGACCCACAAGTGCCTGTGTCAGTGGGGATCTGGACAAAACATGCTGCTTCTTCACAGGCCAATAGATAGCCCGCCCCCTGGGCCACTTCCTACCCTGATTCCTGAAGCCTCCATCTAGTTATCTTCAGAGTCTCTGGCTCCTTTGGCAGGCATAGCTGCCAGTGAATCCAGACCCTGTGGGGCATCTGCGGACTCCTCTGGCTCCCTGACTGGAGCCTCTGCCACACATCCTTCCTCCTCAGCCTCCTACCTAGAGTGAGCAGCTGGGCTGTTCCCCCTTTATACTGAAGCAGCAGTTGGAGCATGCCCAGCAGCGGCAAGAGGGTGTGGCTTCCACTGCCAGGAGTATTGGCTTAATCCCTTTGTCTCCAGTTCTGGCGCACCCTGTCACAGCATCTTTTAGTTTTCAGGTACTCTCATCATTATGGGTAAAGTTATATTTGTCCATGAAAACGGTGCAGTTTCTACCATGCCTGTCTAGCCTGATTATACCATTATATTGTAATGCACATATTGCTATCTCTTCCCTAGCCAATCCAGGCTGGGATACGTTGTATGCTGTAGAGAAAGCTCTTTGATCTTGCTCTCGGCTGATTCACTGAGATCACGATGAGATCTGACAGCATGGGATTTTTCACCCTAGAGCAGTGTTTTCAAAACCAGCAGGCTAAAGGCTATCTTTGGTCTTTTATCACTCATAGCCCCTCTGCACAAGTCCATTGTCACATAATTGCGGCTTTATTCTGAGAGCTTCTCCTTTATTGGCTTGGCAGAATGACGATTTGGAGGAGTTTGTTTGGGGGGTGCAGGGATAAATGGTTCAAAAGTGTGACAGAGTAATACTGTCTTGTTACAGGGTTCCCAAACCAACCTGCAGTAGCAGACTCAGCGTTCCCATTTGATTGGAACAAAGATTTGTCCAATTCCTCTATATTGCATTATTTCTGGGGAAAAGTCAGATATGTGTTGGTGCCAACAGCAACATTATTCCAATTCACTTTACATTTTCTCTTACTAGTACTGCAGGTTTTTATTTATGTATTATGAGGATATAGCAACTTGTGAACAATTCAAATGTTTGATCTGCAAAACTTCGCCCTGTCAAAATCAACTTGTTCTGTCGATATGGTCAGAAAAATCACAAGTGAATCTGCAGAGAAAGCAATGTGGCCTATGTACTGTATTTCATCCCACTCAAACATAATCAGTGCAGAGCAAATAAACTACAGCTTGTGGGTTCTGCTGCAACAGATCTGATATGAGAGAAAGTATGAAAGTATGAGCATTCAGGGCCTGATTCAGCAAGGCCTAGTTATAAGCATGAAAGTACTCCCATTCAAGTTAATGACGTTATTTACATCCTTAAATTTAAGCATGTGTTTAAATGCCTTGCTTCATTTCTAATAAGAGAGAGTTCTATTTCTCCTTGTAAACTTTTGCTTAGATTTCCACTGAAGAAAAAAAAAAAAAACAGAAAGAGAGAGAGGGTTTTTTTAGCCACTGAAGGAAATACTTGGGTTAGTTTTCTTGTTAGTCAGAGCCTGATTACTAAAGATCGTGTGATTGGTTTTGCTTTGTGCTGAAAGATTGCTTCCTCCAGCCTTGTGCTCTAATTTCCTGTCTTGTAATTAGCTCTTCCACATGGTTACCCCAATGTGCACAGCATGCAGTCATATGATGGGCTTATGCCACTGGACATCTTCCTCGTTCATAATCACAAGGCCGTGTTTTAAATCCTGTGTTCTGGAACTGTCAGATTTTAACATGGCTTGGCAGTCAGGGGAGGAGCCTCGTTGTGGACAAATGACTCCTGAGTGTGTAGAGTTTGCTCAAGTTTAGGCAGAGACAGTTACCTGGGTCTGAAAGGTAACAAGCACTTCTAATTACAACAGTGTTCTTAGGTTCTTAGATTTTTTTTAAAATATGGAACTGTTCCATATGTATGGAGAGCCATAGTAGTTCCGTAGCACAATACACCAGATTGGGGAAAGTTAATTTAGCTTTAATACATCTAGATTAAGTAGACTCCTGTTGCATTTATGGGTTTCTTTTATTAATCTACCAATGTCTTTTTTTTCTCTAAATTTATGAAGGACAAAAAAAATCTACTGCTCATGGAAGGTGTGTGAGTGACAGCACTGGAAACTAAATTCCTCTCTGGTGGTACAGCCTCTGAATAAATACAGTGCAAGCTTCCCCGCACCAATCCGCCAGTATGCCTCAACCTTGTCGAGGAGCGATCACCCTTATGCTCATTCTCTGCTCAGCTACTCTGCTGGAGCTGCTGGTGATGCTGAATATTGTGATGTGTATACTTGCCTCCCAGGGAGCATCTGAATCCCCAGTCTCGATTCACATATGCCACCAGACAGTTGCCACATGGAATTTAGAGCTGGGTGAATAACTGATTTTTCAGTTTGCTGGCAGTTCTAGAAAAAAAAAAATCAGCTTGGGTCAAACTGAATCCAAAAACTTCCAAAAATTGCTATCAAATCAAAAAAGTCAATTTTGGGATGAACAAAACATGTTTTGTGTGACCCAAAACATTTTGTGTCTGGTCATTTTTAAAGGGCTAGATTCACAAAATGTCTGGAGGAAATGTCATCCTTTTAACTTTTAGCCCAGTGGTTAAGGCACTCACCAGGGATGTGGTGAGTTCAATTCCCCATTCTGGAGTAGAGATTTAAATCTACGTCTACAGGTCCTCCCTCTTAGATGAGTGGTCTACCCACTAGGCTATAGAGTTATGCTCATACTCTTTCTCTGGTTCAATGACTATTCAGGTATTTTATACAAAATGGAACTGCTTCAATAGGATAGATTGCGAGAGAGCCCTACTCCAGAATAGCCTATGGTCTAGTGCTTAGGGCACTCACCTCAGACTGGGGAGTGTCACAGTTCAGGGTAACTATACCTGTATTTCTCCTTAGTGGTCTAGAAAACTAATCCACTCTAGACTTTTGGCTTCCAGCTGTTGCCTTTCAGTGTAGACCTCTGTCTCTCTCCCTCCTGATGAGGATATTTCCAGGCTGAACAGTTCTCTGCCTTCACTGAATTATTCTCAGCAAAAGACAGTTTGCCTAAGCAGAATTGCTTTGCTTCTCTCCTCAGAGATGGCCCACAGTGTAATTTCCGCAGTTATAAATTGCCGCACAGCGCTTTGTAAGCAAGCACATTTTATTCTTAAGGGAAAAGCAATATAGAGAAAATATCTTAACAATAATAAAAGAGCATACACACATGATAATAAGCTTACCAGGGATCCCCCAGCTCCAGCATGGGCTCACAGGTGAGCTGTCCTTCAAAACCTCATACAGGGGTATTCCTGTGGTGTCAAGTTCATAACACTCTTTTGCCCAGGGCAAGAACCCAGTCTTATGGGGCCTCAGTTGGCCAAAATCCTTCCTTAAGGATTGGGGCCCTCTAGACTGGAAGTCCTGCCCATTTACTGGATCAAAAAAAAAAAATCCTGAGTCAACTTAAACTCCGTCTATTTATTCAAAAGTCCTTTCTTTGTTGGTCTCTGGAGAATCTGGTTTGAGGAGGGATTTAGGGTTATTAGGAACTGGGAAACCTTTTGGAGAAGGAATGACCTATACAAGAATGATAGACTCCACCTGAACCAAAACAGAACCAGACTGCTCACATATACAATTAAAAAGGTTTTAGAGAATTTTTTTGAACTCAGGGCTGGGGGGAAGCCGACAGGTATGGAGGGGCACCCAGTTCTGGTGGAGATGTCCATAGGGATAAATTTATTAAAGGGGGAAATCTATATTCTAATAAAGAGGATAGGAAAGAAATTGGTAAAGTACAGGTAGGAGCTAGTGAAGAACAGTCAAATGAAACAGAGTCCCCTTTAAAAATAGCACATAAAGGCAAGCAACTGAATATTGACAAAATGTACAAGAATTCATATACAGATGCCAAAAATCTAAGTACTAAGATGGGTGAACTGGAGTTCCTGGCATTAAATGAGGATATTGATATAATAGGCATTACAAGAAACTTGGTGCAGTGGGGATAATCAATGGGACATAGTAATACCAGGCTATAAAATATATAGGAATGACAGAGTAGGTTGCCCTGGTTGGGGAGAGACATTATACATAAAAGAAAGCATAGAGTCAAATAAGGTAAAAATCTTACATGGAACAAATTATACCATAGAATATTTATGGATAGAAATTTCATGCTTGAATAAAAGGAGTATAGAAGTATGAATATATGTAATGTGTGGGTTCCAAGACTAGCTGCTCCAAGAATCAGTCATTTCTGGTGTTTAGATATTTTATCTCTGCATCAAAACTCTGCTTGTTATCATCTGCATATTTTAAAAGTGTACTCCCCTATGCCATTATCCAAATCCTTTATGAAGCTATTGAATAGAACCGGATGCAGGACAGATCCCGGTGGGACACTGCTTTATATGCCCTCCCAGTTTGATTGTGAACCATTGATAACTGCTTTCTGAGTAGGCTTTTCCAACCTGTTCTGCACCCACTTTATAGCAGATTCTTCTAGGATATATATAATGATGGGTTCATAATTAGCAGATACCACTCAAGAAAGAGATCTTGGAGTCAGTGTGGATATTTATATGAAAATTTCAATGCACAGCAGTGGTCAAAAAGACTAACAGAATGTTAGGAACTCTTAGGACAGTGGTAGAAAAGAAGACAGGAATATCATAAGGCTGCTATATAAATCCTTGGTGCACCCACACCTTGAATACTGTGTGCAGTTCTGGTTGCCCCATCTCAAAAAGGATCATGTGAAACTGGAAAAGGTTCAGAGAAGAGCAACAAAGATGATCAGGGCATGGAACAACTTCCATATGAAGAGAAACTAAAAAGATTATGGCCATTCAGCTTGGAAAAGAGGCAATTAAAGGGGGGTATGACAAAGACCTATACAATCATGAATGGCGTGAAAAAACATGATCTTTGAGAAAATATTGAAAAAAATTGGGTTTGTTTAGTCTGAAGAAGAGAAGATTGAAGGGGAACATGATAATCAAGTACGTAAAAAGTTGTTATAAAGAGGAGGGTGATAAATTCTTCTCCTTAGCCACTAAGGACAGAAGTCATGGGTTTAAATTGTAGCAAGCGAGATTTAGGTTAGATGTTAGGAAAATTCCTAACTATAAGGGTAGCTAAGCTAACCAGAACAAATTATCTAGGGAGATTTTGGAATCTTTGTGATTGGAGGTTTTTAAGAACAGATTAGACAAACACTTGAGAGGCATGGTCTAGATAATACTTAGTCCTGCTTCAGTGTAGGGAACTGGACTAGATGACCTATTGATGAAATTGCCATCTGTCACAGATGGTTCAAATCTCTGCACCAGAAGTCGTCTCCCCACCTTCCAGGTGAATGCCCTACCCACTTAGCTAAAAGTTACAAGGGGGCACTACCAGCTCCTCTGGGCTGTTTTGTGCATATAGACCAACATTTGTTTTCCTGGCCAAAACTATCTGGAGAATTCATGTCAAAACTGTGGATAGTTTTGGGTTGACCAAAACTACATTTTTCAGCGAAGAAACTCTTTGTCTGAAAAATGTTGCCCAGCTCTCGTGGTAAAGCTTTTCATTTACTTCACTTGGGCCAGATTATTCTTTAAGGGTCAGATCCTCATGGTGTGTAAATTGGTGTAGCTCCATTGACTTCAGTGGAGATGCAACAATATTCATCTTCTGGGCATGTGACTGGAAAAAAAATGGGGGATTTTACACAATTCTATCATTTACAACTCTTTAAAAAATAATATGCATTTTCTTCCTTTAAATCTCTTCTTAAAACCCACCCACCTCCGCCTTGATGTCTACAAAATGTTCAACAATGGCCAGGCACCTGGCGTGCTGTGACCACCACATGTTATGCTGATCACAACCGTCTCACTGTTACTGTGTGCGCTGCCCATCTGTTATACCCACCTGAGGGGACTCAACTTATATTTATATTGTAAGCTCTTCAGGGCAGCAATTGTCTCTTTATTACATGTTTGTTCAGTGTCTAGGATGGTGAGGACGGGCCTATAGGTACTACTACAATGCAATAATAATAATTATGATGATCTATTATTCCATCTTTACACCAGAGGAATATGTTGTGGTGATTAGAATGTATAGGTTGGATTTTTTTAGGTGCCAAAGAGAGAGAGGTGTCACCTTTGAAAATCCCAGCTGTAATTGCTTTCTTGGCCTCATACCAATGATTAATTTTCATATGTGTTCTTATCAATTTAACAGCTGATACATTCTATCAGGTGACTCTACCGTGCACCTGCAGGGAGATAGACTTAATGGTCTAATAGGTCTTTTTTCCTCTGTGTTGTTCTACACATCTGCTTCAGTAGCCACTACCCCACTACTTCCTATTGTGTTCATTAACACAAACTGAGTTAGTTACTGCTGTGTCAGTGGCCAGACTGGAGTGAACCAATTAATAAAGTCCCCTATGTGTTACCTGGACTTGTCATGTGGGCATGTCCCAGGCATTATAGTAGTCAAAATTTGAATAAGGAACATCGTGATCCCTGCGGCTGCCACTAGGGAGTCCTCAGTCTCCAACAGCTTTGCAAATCTTGTCCAGGTGGATGAGCTGGGGATGCTGAAAGCATCCTGGCCTGTGGTTTTGCCTGTCCCTAGGGACCAGTGATCACTTTAAGTTATGATTAGTTGAGAATTATCAGACATACACTCCACCAGTGGAAAGCAGTTAATGTTAGGCCTGTTGATTCTTGAGTTACTGGACTTTAAAATCACATTATTCTGGTTCATCATCTACCCCCCCTCTTTCCACTCCAATTATAACTCGCTTTAAGTGGCTGCTGTCTCAAGAACTGTCCCCGAGTTCCATCAATGTCACCCACCAGCTCTCAGAAATAGCATGTATGGGGCATATGCCCATCATGGCTGCAGCATCCAGGCCAGTGACCCAGCCAGTCTGCCCCATACCTTGTCTCAGCTGGACACTGGTCACTGCATGTCTTGTAGCCACTTTTCATTGGGGGTAATTGGCTGGCCCCTGTGATGGTGTATCAGTGATGCCAATGGAGCTATGCTGATTTATAGCAGGGTCTAGCCAAATATGTTTTCTGTAACCTTTGAGTTTGTTGTGTGTCTTTTAATTTTGATATATATATATATCCTTGATCAGAATACATTTCTGTGGATACAAGTTATAAAATATGGCCAGCAAAAGTTTGCCTGCATCTGCTTTTAATTGATTGTTCCACCTCCATAGTTAAACTCATTGTCCAAGAACTTCATTACTTTTCCCTCCAAATTGATTTTTAAGCACCTAGTTCTATTTCCAGTCACATTGTTGTTACATATTTGATTCACACCTTCATGTATTACACTTCTCTGACAAGACCCTCTGTGGAGGCACTGAAGAAATAAGTTCTTTTTTTTTGGGGGGGGGGGGCTGGGGAGGAGGGATTACTCTTTTTTGCTGCGTCTGTGCGGGGTATTTGTTTGCAGAGGGCTTGTATTAACACTCCATACTGCCTTAGACTAAGCAGACTAATAGACTCTTTCAGCACCTCTGTAGCACTGCCTGCTGTGGTAATCATTCAGCAGTCATGGCTCTCTGCAAACAGCAGCACTGAACTCGCCTTTCAATTACTAGTTTATTATTTTAAGATGTCTGGGGAGCTGAGTGGTGATAGCTATATGCCAATAGTGGTGTGGGCTTCTTGTGAAGTTCCACACGGGATACTGAAAGCAAAATCAGGGGTCAGAGCAGTTCTCTTATGCTGGTGACTGACAACATCTGACATGGGCTTAAAACAACTAGCCCAGAAGGGAAAACAGCTAACCTCCAAATAGAGAATTCCTAAGTTTAGCTCAAAGAACAGTGTTTCTTTTTCCAACTTGGCTGGGTTTTGGGTCAAGGTGAAGGTGTGTTAACCTACCAGGAAACCTTTATATTTGATGATACTAGTCTAACATGCCAGTCTGGTCAGTATACAAAGCTCTTGAAGGTATTTCACTCCGGGTACTTCCTAGACGCAGTGAGTTGACCATCTTGAGTTTCATGCAGTCAGCATACGAGCAATCAATTTTTCCTGCCCATATGAAAGACTTGAAATTGGAGGTAAAGTGAGACTCAGGATCCCCACTCCAGGCTGATGAAAGTTGAGTCTTTCATGATGTTGACATGCTTGGCTGTGCGTGGAGTGAATTCAGCACTGTAACTTTCACACAGCACTTGTTCTGGGCTGGTCCATGCAATTATCCTTAGAGGAGAGCTGGGATATAGAGACTGAAATAACAAGAACCAGACATCATCTTGAGAACACATCTGTTGGGGCTGCAGTATATTCACTTGTCTGTGAAGTTTAAATACTTTGAAAATAAGAATGTTATAGGACAATGAAGAAAGATATTTGAGATCTTAAGCTCTTTTGCAATACAGGAAAACTGAAGTCAATTGAAATAATTCAGCTGTGCTGAGCAAAGCAAAGTATGAGGAACTGTTCAGTGGCTTCACAAATTTGGGCCCCAATTCTGAAAGCCATGTTCTAGCAAAATGCTCAATGAAGTCAATTTACCTGGTCATTGTTGAATTCTCAGCTAAGAATCTCTTGGAATGTTACTGTCCACTTAGCACCTTCCTTAGGAACCCTGGTTTATTTTTCTTTCCTGTTCATGGTACCCAAATTCTGCTTGTCTTTCTGTCTTCTACACGATGCACCCCAGATATACTTCCAAGTTCCACCTCCGACTAGCTTAAAGTGGAAGATCATAATTGGATTCTGCACTCCAAACCAATGAATGGCAAAATATTGGCACTTGAGTACCAGGCACTTTCCTCTCCTCTCCTTCGTAGGACAGAATCATAGCAAATCAGCACAGTGTATGCAATGGGATCAGGTGATTCAATGTGTATTCTAACATCTGCTTTTAAACCTGCCTGAGGTGAACCTGTCCCTTTTCATTGTTAAAGCTTGAATCTAGAAATACTAAAAAATGTGGCAGTCACTAAATTAGGGCCCAGACCTGAATTCCTAACGGGCAAATTGGGAATTAGAAATTGTGCACACATAAGAGTATTTGACTCCACAGGCTGAGCCACAACACGGGGGAGAGGCAACTATCTGTGTGGTCTACATTTTTAGGTACTGTGTGTGTATATAGAGAACCAGATTTAAAAAAACCTAATGGGTGACCAGCGTGCACCCACAGAAGCGCATGGGTGCTTTCATTCATTTGTGTGTGCAGTAACCCAGTTTACAGACTCATGTGTTTTATGGCCCATAAGTGAGCTGTCAGGTTCGGGAAATTTAGAACAAAGATGGGCCCGAGCGGCAGACTTTGGGTCCAGAAGTAGAATTTGAGCCTTCCAAATGCCAAAAGTGTTTGGATCTAGATTTTGGTTTGGAACCATACTTAGCCCATGACATGAGAAACCCAGTATGGTAAAGGCTGCCAGTAAAATAGTGCACTATGAAGAAATTGCAGGGTAAGCAAGGAATAATCATGCTGACTGAGAATTAAGGGTAATAAAAGGATATATTGCCAGGAAGAATCTGTTATAGACTGGCTTGATCAGAAGGAGCATTAAGATGAAGAAAAGAAGATAACAGAAATCAAAGGCTTATGAAAAGAAAAAGAGTGGTAAGGGGAGAGATTTAATCAGTTTTGAGGGGAGGGGAGCATTAATCAATTATAGAATGATAGGAAATAGAGCCAGAACGGAGCAATGCCTACAAGTCATGAGGAAAACGAGAACAAGCAGTGGTTAATCTGCTGGCATAGGACTCAGAAGACCTGAATTCTTGTCTCTGCTCTGTCGCAAGCTTCCTGTGTGACCTTTGGTAAGTCGCTCAGTGTCTCTGTTCCTCAGTTTGTGACCTGTAAAATGGGGATAATAATATTTCCCTACCTCACTGCTGTGTTGTGGGTATAAATACGCTAATGACTGAGAGCCACTCAGCAGACACTGAGGTAGTGGGGGCCTTATAAACATATAGATTAGAAATCTCTTATATAGTGGTTCATAGATACCAAGGTGGTGCCTAAATACCAGCATCATAGGAACATTCAATTATTATCGTGTAATATTGTGTCCAGAAGCCCTACTCAGTATTGGGGCCACATTGAACCAGGCAATGTAGTGGGTTCAATCCATGGCTTGACCAGATGGATGTGCAGGGGTATAAGGAGGAACGAGAAGTCTGTGGCTTCCCCCGACCTTCAGTTGTGGCACACCAGACAAAGTAGGTTCTGTGCGTCTCTTCTGCATGTCCTCTGAGCAGATGGACAGAATGAAGAGAGAAGGGTGGGCAGAGCTAGCTTGGGAGAGGAGAAGTTGTAATTGCTCCGGACCCATAGCGAGAGTGGGAGCAGAGTAGGATTCTCACTTCATTCCCTGTGTTGTTCCTGGGGCCATGCAGCTATGCATTGCCACTTACCCCGGGCAAAGTCTAATTACAGACAAGAGTGGCCTGCTGCAAAGACACAGGAATTATATATGCCAGCTAGCAATCGACAGACACTCTTCATGAAAAGAGGCTAGAAGAAGGGACTATTCAAAGCACTACATTTGCCTCTTCACACTGAATGAAGTATCTCCTATCCCAAGTAGGAAGCTTATCTGCCACGTTCTGTGCCATTCCATGTGTCACATTTTATGCAAATTGTTTAATAAGCTAATTTGAATACATACAACAAATTCAGGTGGCACCACAGACTTCATGTCAAAGCGTATGGTCAATGCACCCTGTCCCCAGCAATGGTGTGGGAGGACATGGGGATGCACAAAACTGGGCAGCTGTGAGGTTTGATAGGTGGGAAGATGATAGGTGGAAGCATTACTTGGGATGTCGGGCTAAACAGGTAAATTCTGGGGTGTCTGGGTGCTGTCCGGGGGTAGCAGGATACAGTCATGAGTTGGCTGGTGTAGGTAGGCAGGTGGATATTAGGGTAAGGGTGCTGGGAGCTGGTGGGTGGGGACCTGTGGTCTTACATGTATTCTGCCACTGTCAGGTGATGTCACATAATGTAACCTCTTGAGAATAATGATAACAACTGGCAGACCTTGATCAGGCAAACCTTCTCTTGGAAAATCCTGTCAATTTTGACCCATTGGGTCCAGATATTCCTTGGGGAATAGTGTTGATTCAAATGTTTCTAGTGCACATTAATCTCCTTCCTTTGTCAGTATTTGCCACTGCTATTAGCCAATGAGTCATGGACATGAACGCTCCTGGCAATGAGAGTTCAGCACATCTCAAACGATTTGCATTTCTCAGCAAGAAGGAGCTTTCTCTCTCTCCCTGAGGCCTGTCATTCAGTAGCTGATAAGGAATATAATAAAAGTAATAAATTAGCTAATTTGCAGTGTTTTCTTAGCTAAAATATGCTATTTAATTTCCTCCATGTAGAACCAGATACACTGTGAAAATAATTATATAGGTTCTGATCGTGCCGTCCCTAATCAGTTAAATCTGTGGGCGATTAGCCTGAGCGAGACCTGCAGAATCGGGTCCATAGTTTCTTTTATATTTTTCAAGCAACTCAAATCTATGTGTGAGCAGAGTGTCATAATGAAGACAGACTGGTTTCACTCCTTCATTACCTGTGAATCATGTGATACTTACTCCATTTGGTGGTCTCATAGTAAACCTATACCTTTAAGCTATTGTTACCAGGAAAAAGGACAAACAAATCAAATCAGCCAAACAAAAGCTTTAGCCTTTGTTCAAGTCCATTTCAGTTTGTCTTCTTTCATTGAAAAGAGGCCCAAGTGTGAGTTCATTAAGGACCAGATTCTTGCCCAGGTTGAATAGTACTATACGCCACTAGTGTCAGATAAAAGATTGTTACTACTCCATGTGAGTGTGGGGGGCATAATTTGACCCTAGAAAGTGCCCAGTGCACAATGGATGTGAAAGGGCTCTGGACAAGTCTAAGTATTGTGCTGAAATAATAGTTTTCACAAGTACTCTATGTGTGTGTGTGTGTGTGTGTGTGTTTACATCAGACAACATTCTTTTGGGAAAGGATATTGTGAAAATGTCTAGAAATAAATTAACTTCAGCTTCTAATAAGCTGATGCAACTTTACTCACAAAAAAGACCTCTAGAAAAAGCCATATTATTATCTTTCGATGGAATGTCCCTTTCGAGGTTTTTCAGGTGATCCTGGTAGGCAGACGTTTTCCTCTTTCGAAAAATGAGTCCATTACCAAAAGATTTCTCATTTATAGTCTAGTATATTTCTGGTTGTTGGCTTGAAAGCTGAGGACCTGGGAAGTTTTCTACCACAATGGTTTCATGTGGGAGCGAAGTTTTGATCCTAGAAGCATCCTTGGAAGGGAATAGGAATTTGAACAGTGATAATAAAAGGAAAAAATGTTTTCAACATTCAGATGGATTTATTGAGGGGACAGTGGAAGCATTCAAAATATGCATTTAGTTGGAATTTCTGAAGGGCTTGGTGCTAAAAATCCTATGTTTTTTCTAAAAATGGCTGCCAGAAGCATTGCATTTAGTGAACTCTTCTGAACTGGTGGAACTGAAAACAGTAAGACTGTTACCTCTCAAGAAAACCAGAGGAGGATCATTAGTAAGGACAGTTTAATAACCTGCGCCCCACTGACTGCAGGAAAGGATGTCTGCTAGATCAGGTCAGAACAGCAAATTCTATATAAAGATGTCCCACTAAAAATTTACAGAGATTATACAAAACATGACCTCCCCGGGCTGAAACAAAAGTCTGTTGTTCCCAGCTAACTGGAGGATTTCATACACACTTCCATTGACTTCAGTGGGAACAGAATCAACTGCGTGATGATCCTACTTTTTTTTTTGGAACTGCAACAGCAGCAAATACTTTTCTGGCCCAGTGCATTATCAAAGCTGCAGAACAGATGGAGCCTGACTGGCTCAGAGAGTTATGAGATTTAAGTCCTTGTTAAAAGAAAAACTGATAATGCCTTAATATTTTGGTTGACTTTAAGGACTTATAGAAATATGTATTGCAATAATTCTTCTTCTGAACCTCCTGCTTACAGCTTATTCTCTTTGTTAATGTTTTTATAACTACATGAGACTCATTAAATCAGACCCAACTGTTTCTTTTTGGACGAGCAGTCAGAGTCACATTTACACAGTGCCTAAACTGTGGTATTTTTGGAATAAGTAGATCTTGCTAGTAGATCTATATCCAGGGTTGGGACATTGGTGGCCTGATTCAGAGTTCATTGAAATCAGTGGAAAGATTCTGGTTAAATTCAATGGGCATTGGATATCCCCCCCCCCCCCCCCCCCCCCATGGGGGATCCATGCTAGATGGAATGGGTCTTTGACCCTGACTCTATTTAGAGCATGTATGTGGTCCCCTAAATGTAAGGCTGTATTGCTGTTTAACATAATTTTATGTAAATATCTACAATAGCCTCACTCTTATTATGACAGAAAGATGATGCATCAAAATTGAGAATGTCATAGGGATATGTTGGGTCCACTTGTTATCAGGTACCTCCCAGTGGGCGTATGCCAAAGAATTCCCCTCCAAGGAACTTAATGTTTGTGCATATTTAGAAATGTGGCTTCCTTTTATGGATCTGTGGAAGTGAATCAATACCTTATGCACTAAGGGCCTCATCCTGATGCCATTCAACTCGGTGCTAAAACGCCCATTAATTTCAATGGATGCAGGATTGGGCCCTCAGATTGTTGATTAGCATGATGATAGATGCAGATCCTCCCACCAGTGTGTGCTAGCTGAGGATGTGGGCCATAGTTTTTATGCTCAGAGAACACAGGTTATAAGTGGTATTATTTTATCCCCCAATTATTTTGTATTATGTTTGGATGGCTGAAAAAACAATAAACATCCCACAAGGACTGCACAGGTACCTTCCAGTATTTTATTCTGGAATTTACATAGAATCTTTTTACTGCTTTCATACATTTGGGGATTCCCCCCCCTCCCATTCCAAAGATTACTTCATGCATATGTATGAATGTGAAGTGGGAAACTTATACGTAGTCCGTCCTTTTCAAGTTCAGCTCACACCCCTCCATTTATCTTGTGTCTGAGATAATAGTGATCACAATTCATCTGCGCCTCTGACTCCCATCTTCAGTGGAGTCATGCTCAGGGATGAAATGGGTGCATTGTGTTTATTTTGAGGAACCAGCAGTGGTACATTACACTTCTCCCGGCCACCGCTTTTAGCCGAAGTTAATAAGAACGTTTGCATGGTCAGCACATTCTTTCAGAAGAAAGAATCTGCCCCTTGAACACATGCATATTGCAAGGGATATTTTCAGCAATGTGCAGCTGTAATCAACAGAGCTCATCTTGGCAATTTTAATCCCCTGCTGTCTAGTTTCGAGCTGCTTGTTATGCAGCCAGCATTCACTCAACATAATGGTTGCTACCTGCCAATGTGCTTTGAGGGATATTGTTAGCATTAAATTTGCCATTTACATTTTCATGTTTGACATAATTGAGGAATGAATGCTCTTATGAAAATTAAACTTGTGGTCCTCCTGGACTACTGTAACCCTGTTAAAATGTAATGCGATTCTTGATGCGTCTTCTTTAGGTTTTTATTAAATAGAATATCCGTATGACTAATTCCCCTGGCCTAAATGTAGGCTGGGAAGGAGCATTATTGATAGGGCTGAGCACAAATGGCCCTCTATACTCAGCCTCTAATGGCCTAATAATGCATTATACTTGAATCAGAAATACTTGGAGTTGTAGTGCTTATTGCCATTATTGAAAACACCTGGATGCTCCATTCATCAAGGTTATATCAAAATGGGCCCATTTGTTTATTAGTCTGTCAGTAAACATCTTTATTTAGTTTTGTGTTCTACCGCTTTGGGTTGCATTGGAGGGAGGATGGGACCATACAGTGCATCTTTTTGTGGCTTCCCATTATTAGTTTTCTCTGAAAAAGAAAGATAATGAGAAGTTTGGACAGCTTCATAAAGAGACCATTATTCTCAGGCATTATGTTTCTATTTTTTTTGCAAGTTAAGGGAGAGAAAAAACAAACACATTAGCTATATAATCAGTATGGACTGTGTAGTGGAGCTACAGTAGCAGATTGACTAGCCTGAGATTGACATTTAAAATGCAGGTCATGGTAATGCAGACTCCAGTGCATTCAGTTCCCATTGCTACAAGTTTTACAACAACCTGGTCCTACACAAGACTTTCCCACCCCCAGCACTCCTTCAGTTTGTACCAGTATTTTCTGTTCTATGTGCTAACATGAAAAGAAGGATCTAAGGAAGAATGGCCTTATGGTTAAACCAGAGTACTGGTCCTGAGCCCTAGAATGCACTACAAATTTATGTCGGTATATACACAATTATACTGACCTAACCCTCGGTGTAGAAAGCACTAAGTTGAGGGGAGGGCTTTTCTTGTCTATATAGTTGCTGACTCTTGAAGAAGTGGAGTACCTACACTGATGGGAGAAGTTCTCCTGTTGGCTTGGGTAGCGTCTTCACTAAGTGCTATAGCGGCGTAGCTACATCAGTGCTGCAACAGTGCTATAAGTGTAGAGAAACCCTAAGGAACTCTAGTTTCAGATCCCAACTTTGACACAGACTTCCTGTGTGAAGCTGGGCAAGTCCCTTAGCCTTTCTATGCCACAGTTTCCCCATCTGTAAAAGGATCAATTAGTTAAAATTTGTGAAGTGCTTTGAAGATAATTCTGGTTTTCCAATTAAGCTGAACACAGCTGATTGAATTTTTTTAGCCAATACATTTTTCCAGTTGGTTGAATTGAAATCAGGTTTGTTTGTTTAGGGAAATTTCAATTTCAGTGAAGTGTTCAGACTTTTCAGTGGAAAAATTCAAAATGCAGGTTTTTGAACTGACATTTCAAAATGATGAAAATGTCAACATTTTGAAATAAAATGTTGAATCCCAAACTGCAAATGTCGATTTTTGTGTGTATTGACTTATCCAAATCAAAGTTCTTCAGAACTTTTCATTCTGTAAAAAAAATTTAGATATTTTGACTTTTCCTGCTGTTTTGGGATGAAAACAAGTGTCAAAATATTGTAATGCCTGGTGATATTGAAATTTCATTTTCCAAACATCTCTAACCTGAATGCAACTGATAAAACAACGTGGATCATGATTCAATAATTAAATTAAAAAAATTACTCTGGTGGAGGGGACACAAATCCAGGAATTTTCAGTAGAAGTCACATCTAGTTCATGCTTTCCATTGTAAATTATAGTGTGAATCAACAGTAAATTATAGCACACGTTTGCTGTTTGTACTTTGTACTGCTCATTCCTGGCTGCACATAGAAGCAATGCAGTAAGCATCTCTTTCAGTCTGTGGTTATATCCAGTTTGAGAACATAGAATGCGAACAATAATTGAAACTTTGAAAAACAAATTGAGAATATTTTTAAAATGTCTGTATTGATTTAATCGGTTAATGAAACCACTGATTTCTGCTCAAATTTTCATAATAAACCGGAAAAACAAGTGGTACGTTTGTTTGTTTTCACCCTCTGGAAACTAGAGGACTCTAAAGTAGCTGCAAATAACATTGAAAATTAATTAAAACAAAGAATTTGAAAGCCAGCACCTCTATCTGTATTGTGTATTGGAATCTGAAACCTGCCACTGGGCAGATGGATTACACACAGGCAGTCCCTGGCCAGAGGATCCAGCCTGCCCCTTAAATGGGTAGTACACTCCTTTGCAGATTGGTAATGGGATACTGAGCTTTTAATTTCCAGGGCACTCACTGGTTGGCATCCATCCCAACAGTGGTAAGGAAGGACTATTGCTACATATTTGCCAGTTGTGTGAGCAGTTCCAAGGCCATTTCCAGAGAGGATTTTTACTCTTTATTATGTCATGGCAATTAGAAATGTTGGGACATATATTTATAAGTATACTGGTCATTTATTAATATTATCTATGATTTTGGGTTTGTGGAAATACTAGGGCTGGTTCACATTTGTCAGTTTTCATCAAAAATGTACCTCAAATGTAATTGTTGATGGGGGAGGAAGGGGGGGAGGGGTATTTGCACAAAAATTCACAAAATGTTCCTGTTTTTCAGCCAACTGTAAGAAATATGCCCAGACAATGGGTGTATTTTCTTATTACTCTGAAGGCAAATAATATGACTGGTGCTCAGTCCAGGTCCTGCTGCAGGGCTGTTCTCATTGTGATACTCTTGCTAGTGTTTGTGTATCACTGCCCTGTTGGCTAGAATGTCAGACCTGCTCAAACGTGTGTGATCACAGCTTCCTCTAGTGCTGCCCTACTGCTGTGATAACATCATTGGCTAGCTCAGTGGAGAAATCATAGACTGGATAGGCTTAGAGAACAAGCCACCATTTCAGAACAGAGATGAGGCCTACTGAGGGGATTGGGACAGCATGGGGAACCTTGCTTTGCTTTTATTCCCATGGTATACCTTTTCTGTGGATAAACAGAATTTGGTTTCCAGAGCGCTCAGTTTAGGACATTTCATCAGCATTAAGTGTTCTTTAAAAATAAAATAAAAAAGTCAGCTCAGTAGGCTTTTATTCGTGAACATTCTGAACTGGCTGCAGCATTCACATCCACATGTAAGCTGATTCCTGCTGACAGGCAACAGGCATAAAACTCCTGGGTGTAACCTTCATGTATCTTTTCTTAAAGACCCTACAAGGAAAACATCATCTTAAAGATGAACTTTAATGACTGGGAAAGAGTTGAAAGGAAAAAAAGAGTTACAGATCTTAAAATATTCATATGAAAAAACAGTCACTTCCACTTAGGAAATGACTAACAAAAATGTTATTGTGCCAATCACTTTATTATATGCAAAGCTAGGCAAGTAATGTAAACCAAAATGTCACAGGTGGCCACTAATTGCGTGTTCCTCATTTGCTAGGTGGTTAATATGAGGCATTTGAGGTGAGATTTGCAGGCGTGTTGAGTGCTTACACTTGAAACTGAAGTTGGTTGAAGCTGTGCAGAAAGTGCTATAAAAATGAGATATATTCTGAAAAAAATCAAGTCATAGGTTTCAGGCTGAGCATCCTAAATCAGTGGACACTTTTGGCCTTAATCTCTCCATGCATTATTTTCTGATCTGTAAAATGGGGACAATAATTATAGCAGGCTGCAACTTGGAATTTCCATTTTTCAGGAAACAAATATTTACTGAAGTTCCATCAAAATGGAAATTCTGAAAATATTCTGGGTAGAAAATCTCATTTGGGTAAAAATTCAAAATGTCATTTGTAAACAAAATTTTATTTTGTTTTTATCAATTTTATTAAAAATATATTTTTATTATTTGTACAGTATTTCATGATATGTTAGTAATAGTATATAGTATGACAAGTCATATATTAAGCCACATCATATTATGACATAATATAATAGTCTAAATATACTATTATATTTTTTATTTTTTAAAATCGTTCAGGCAGCTGATACTTAGTACAGATTGAAACATGGTATCTTATTTTCTAGATCAAAGTGTCTCCAAAATGTGTTGTAATGAAATAATTTGACACTTTCAACAAGAAAATAAGATAAACACTAGGTGAACTAATTAGAGGAGCAGCTTTTTCAATATTCTTGTGTTAGCCTGGAATCATTTTTCTAGAATATATAAAATAAAATATTTTAATTTGTATTATCTGGAAGTTGTCCATCATGAGTTTAAAAAGAAATCAATATAAACAATTAATATAGTATTTTGACTTTTATATTATACAGCAATAGTATAAAATAACGTCATGTCAAAATTTTCTTTGAAATGATTCTTCAACATCTTTCTGAAATGAAATTTTTGGAAATGAAAAATTTTTCATTTTGAAATTCTGTTTGCGAGAAATTTCACTGAAACCAGTGTGAGTCCATGACAAATTTCAATTTTGTCAAATCAGCATTGTCAGACAATAAACTGTATTAATGAAAATTCTCCAAATAGCACTAATAATGATATCACCTGGTCTCACAGGGGTGACATCACCATTGGTCAAGCACTGAGATACTATGGTGAGAGCACCATAGAAACTTTTGGGAGGAAACTGATTATTTTGTATTCACTGCAGGGTTTGGGTGGTGTGCATTAACTCAGGAATTGGGCCACACACTACATGAGGAAATTAAAAGAAATATTGACTCATGGCACACTGAATGAGGGCAGGGGTCCTGTGGAAAAAAATAATATGTGATCATGTCATTAAAGCCTGTATCATAATGCATAAGCACAAGGAGGGCAACTTAAACTTGCACAGGCAATTTTTATTCAGGCATTTACTAACTGTAGAGTGCTTCACTTGTGGCCTCAGTTTTCTTTTAATGTAGTTTATTGGGCTGTAATAACAGATATATAGCATGGAAGCTAGTGAAATCCCCATTCTGCTCTAAAAAAGGCTGCATGCATTGTGTCTATAATCAGAAGTAACCCCCTATATGCGGTTTGGCTTCATTACCAAAAATAATTCAGTTTAAGCACAAATTCCAGTTTGTCTTCTTCCTAGACTCAGCTATCCAGAACAGCGGTTCCTACCACAGGCCCTGACTGTTTCTGACCCTAGGTTTCTCTCTAGAGAAAGGCTACTCCCACCTCTCTTATTTTCAGCGTGATGCTTTACAAACAACACATGCCTCAATGAGTCAGTAGCAAGAATTATCTGCAGCTCCCTGCAAGGTGCACCAGCAGCAGGATCCGACCACTGTGTTTCAAGAAGCTTTTTTTTTTAAAGAAGATGGGCCAATGGGAAAGCTTGTTAGTTACAGAGTGTCTGGAAGGTCCATTATCGATTTGAGACTGAATTGTTTTCTTATTCTGTAAAATGCATATGTAGTCTATGGAAAACTGCATTAAAATTGTAAGCTATCACTTTACATTTCTAAAGGGTTTCCTGGTCCTGCTTGCAGGCTAGGGCAATGTTCTATCAGAGTCAGTCTGTAACCAGCCAGTCTGCAGTATTGTGGGGTGAATCATACCTCTGTGTTTTAGGGAGCAGCCTTCTTTGATGCTTTCTTTTTTTGTGTGCATTATCATTCTGAAGTCTAAGAAATAAAGTAATGTTACATTGCAACCTTCTAGCAAGAATATTTTATATTTTTATCTAACTTCTCTCTGTGTATGCTTTGAACATAACAATATACATTTTGCCCAGAGTATGGGGGATGGGTAAAAATAAGAAACTGAAATAGCTAAGTACCGGGTTTTATTTATTAATTAAAGAGAAAGAAAAGCCTGACACTGACCCCCGGTACAAAATTGTATTAGTGCTGGCATCCCAAATGTTCACATGTACTGCTCATCTTCTCCTCACTTGCAATGAATATTTACAAACTAGTTTCTCTCTTAAATAAGTTTCTCTCTTAATAAGTCTTATTGCATGGCAGGTCAGGATCAGTTAGCCTGATTTCATGGTGCTGGGACACAGTATCATGCAGCAAGATATCAGACACCCATTGCAATGGAGCAGTCAATGTATCCATTTCAAACACTTGCTATCCATTCTTGTTATCACAATAATGGTCAGCTGGCTGTGATGGAATCTTACACAGAAACAAAGGAGATTAAAGGTCCTCTAACCACACAGCTGAAGATGCAGCTGAAAATAAATTATTCTTCACATTAAAAAAATCATATAAGCAATAAAGAGCCCAGAGTCTTGATTTAATGTAAAAGAAACCCTAAAGATCCCAGATTTTTACAGGGCTGCCTTGCGGGTACCATGGGGTGGTGCGAGCGGGAGCCAGGACTCCTGGGCTCTACTCCTTGCTTGCCTACTGACTCACTCTGTGACTGTGGGCTAGTTACTTTACCTTCCTTTATCTATTTTCCCACCTTGAAAATGCATATTATAATGTATCACTCTGTAAATGCTGAGTATGTTATTAGCCATTAAATTGATACGGTTGATTAATATTTGCAAAGTGATTTGATATCCTCAGATGAAGGGTGCTGGAGAAGTGTGAAGTATTATTCTTATTTAGAAAGAAGTGAAAAAGACACATATGTTTTAGTACAAAACAAAAGGAATTGCTCATAGTTATGAAAGTACTGTAGGGCCAAGCAGTATTTTTCCAAAAAGAAAGTAAAATGTTTAGATTTTACTGCCAGTAACACTAGGTGGTGCTAATATACAGATGATATACTGGTGGAGATTGGGTACATGTCCTGGGCTGTGCCAATACCAAACATATCGTACATAGTGATTCAAAGTAAAAACTGTGTGGACTTATTTGAAGGCTAATGTTCAGTTCATTGGTAGTGGAATGGTGGTTGCGGTGGAAGGAGATGCGGAAACATTAGCTAAGTTCTTATAGAGAAACCAATATTGCATTCTTTGATCAGATCAAACTTGGGTAAATGGGAGTTTTCAAATTGCTTTCACCTGACTTATCTCAGTGGCCAGACTAAAAAGCATCTGATTTGCAAAGGCAATTGTACTGAATACAATTAAAATTGATTGAGTGCAAACCTTTTAATTGTATAACATTTTGATTGATGACATCAATAAACAAATCCAATTAGGGATAATGGGAACATGTTTGGGGGAATTTAGAACCCACTCAGTCATTGTGGGTTCAGAATGTCTAGACAGAACCAAACCTTTTGAGATTTGAAGTCCATTGCTCATACTGTCCCTTTAAGGTAATGTACGAAAGGGGAGGAAGCTTAAATAATACTTTACACCTCCCGACCTCTCCATTATCCACTTGTGGGCTGAAAAAACAGTGTTGTGGGGGCAAGGAACTTCAGCTGCACCAGAGTGGGGTCTTAGAGCTGCCTAAAAGAGTTTTTAGCCTGAGCCTCATCCCTTAGTGTAGGGAGTATGTTGGCGGTAATAGGGGGCATGTTTGAATGAGAGGAGTGTGCTTGAGGGGTCAGGAGCTATAGCACTCAGCATTCTGACAAATCCCTTGCCAGCAGAATAGCTCACAGGGAGCCATTCTAACTGTGACAAATTAGAATGGCCCTGAGACTGCTCTAATTTGTGCTGGACTAATCAAACCTCAGGATTATGGTAGACAGAATAATGGCATTACACATTCTCTGCCTCCCCATCTGAAAGGGGCACTGTACTTATTTTAGGGGTGCTTGTGGATTGAGCTGCTCTCCTTAATAATTGCCAAGAGAAGATCACTGAACAACCGCATCAGAAGTGCAGTCTCTATACTATGCCTTGTTTGAAACCCAGATTGACACTGGTCAAGGAAGTTAGAAGGATCAAAATACTCTGAGAGTTGTCTTGCCACTGCATTTTCCATGATCTTCACTGAATCAGGAAGATTAGATAATGGTCAATAATTGGCTCTATTGTCACCAAGGATTGACTTTTTGTGCCGAGATTGGACACGTGTCTCCTTTAAAGCAATTGGTACCTTTACCGCCTCATGGATGGCACTGACAGCCTCCACCAGCAAAGGAACTTGTACTTTTCCACTGGTCTTCACCAGGTAGGAGGGACCAGGGTCCAGAGCACAAGTTGCCATATCAAGTTCTCCCAATGCATCCAGAGCCTCCATTCTAAGGTAAGCAACACTGGCTGAAACTCACAGAAGACTTCATATTTATTCCCTCTAAATACTGCCCTGCCTCCACAGAAGCAAAGCATTCAGTGCAGATCCACTCCATTTTATCTGCAAGCTGAAATTTCCTCGCAATGAGGAGGACCTGCCTCAGCAAACAAGTGGAGAAAATGTGGATAAGCCAGGCTGTCCACTACGAGGAATATATATGCTGATTAAGATGTCACAGATGCTCTAGTGGCCTCAAGAATTCAGAAAGTCTTTACAGTGCAGTGAGTCAGCTGCAACATGAGGCTTCCATCTCTGGGCATTTAGCAGTCTGCATCCTGACTTCACCTTCTTTAGGTCATTCATAAATCTGAGTGACCTGTGAGGACAGAAATGCAGAAGAATGTACCAAATCAATAGCTGAAGACAAAAGATCAGTATAAGGTTCTACTAAACCAGCAATAAAGTGACCAGCCAGCAATTTCATATTCTTTCTCAGAGCTCTCTGGAAACACTTGGGTTACACTAAACTCTGAGGGCAGACCATCAAGCCAGGTATCTTCTCTTCAAAAGGGAGATAAGTCTCAGTCTAAAACTACAGAAAACCCAGTGATTGATACAATAACCAGCTCTCTAATGTCTAATTCATGCATCCTATTCAGACCATGAATAGCCCTGTGAAATCCTCAACTGACTCAGAAGATTCATCATTCACGTGGATGTTAGTCACAAAGCTCTATCAGCCTCAATATATGGTTATTTCTCCTGCTGAAACTGAACTGAGAGCATGTGCAGTGTTTTTATAATTGTTCAGAGTCTTAAATAATTAGAGACCATTCCTTACACTAGAGAGATTTTACTCCTGACATTTTTCTTCTATTGTGCATGCATAGAAACCTAAGGTTTCTGATGGGCACTGTTCTTGGGGTGGCTGGCTCCTTGTGCTGCCATGGTAACACTCTATGTCTCCCCAAGCTGGGAATCACACCCCAGCTCTAAATTGTAGACATAGCCCATTGGTGGTAATGAGAACTTCCTATGTAAATCTATCATACGTCTCTTCTTACCTCTCTAGATCACTCCTTCAGCATGTCCTTTTGAAGGATCCTCCTCAAACCTCCTCCAACTTTCTGTGGGGGTTCCACAGGGCTTTGTCCTTAATGCCTTTCTCTTTTCCCTCTACATCTTATCTCTGAGTAATTTCATCTGCAAACACAAATTCAGCTACCATCGATCTGCTGACGATTCACAGATCTACCTCTCTACTCCAGGCCAGTCTCCTTCTGTCCAAACAAAAAACCTTGGCCTGTCTCTCTGACATTTCCTTGTTGATGTCTAGTCAATGTGGCTTGAACAGATCTCTTAATCTTTTCCCCCAAGCCTTCCTCACGCCCTTCTTTCTCCATCGCTGTGGACTGTACCCCCTTCCTGCCTGTCATTCAGGCCTGTAATCTGGGCATGCTATTTGACTTGAACATCTGTCTAGGGCCTCACATCCAATCTATCTCTAAATCTTGCAAATGTTTTCTCCTTAACATCTCTAAAATATAGCCTTTCCTACCCATCCACCCAGCTAAAACTGTTGTCCAAGTTCTCATTATATTGCGTCTTGATTACTGCAACATCCTCTTTTCTGGTTATGACCAATGTAATCCTGCCCTGCTCATATCCTTTCAGATGCTGCTGCAAAGATCATTCTCCTAGCCTGTCACTTTGACCATGCCACTCCTCTCTTTATATCCCTCCACTTGCTCCTCCTTCTCTAGTACATCAAACATAAGCTGATTATCTTCGCTTTCAAGGCCCTATTCCACCCTACCTATCATCTCTCATTTGTTATCAAAATGTTGACTCCTGCGTCCGACTAGCCATGAGGCCAGCCTCCATCCCCCACTTGTTAACTTTTCAAACAAAAACCTATGTGCTTTCTTCCATGCTGCCCCTCATGCTTGGGAAGAGCTACCTGTAAACATTTGCAAAACTAACTTGTTATCCTCCTTCAAATCCTTCCTTAAAACTTTCCTTCGCTTCGGTGACTACAAAAAACTTGACAATGGTTAGGCCACTAGTGGGCTGATCCCATTGCATATCAAGCTCACCAATATTGTCTCATTGTTTCCTTGCTGCTTGTCTTATACGTAGATTATAAATTCTTTGGGGCAGGACCTGTCTTTTTGTTCTGATTGTACACTGCCTAGCACAATGGGGTCCTGGTGAATGACTAGGGCTCCTAGGCACTATGGTAATATAAATAATAACAATAACAATGAACTACATCAATGGGAGAATAAGTCTCCCAGCTTGCATGGTGTGATCAAGAATATTTGGTGTGAGGCATGGGATAAATGGATCTTGGAGAAAAGCTTATTTCATAAAACCACTACAGACTAAACTGAATCATATTGATAGTACTATCAAATGAATGTACACGAACCTTCAAAATCAAGACTCTACTCCTGTTTGGCCAAAGCCACTTCAGTTTTAAATAACCCAGTGTATTTAATTGTAGAAGTGAATCAGGCAGCAGAGTAGTAAATCTTTAGTAGTGCCACAACAAATGTATCTAATCAACAGCGTTTGGGAGCAAATTGTTAAGGCCAGATCCTCAGCTAGTGCAAATCAGCATAGATCCGTGACTTCAGCAGAGCTACCCTGATTTGCACCAGCTGAGAATTTGTTCTTTAATGTGTTCAGCTCTCAGCATTTTTTTCCCTGTGGCTGTCAATGTCCACGATGCTCAGTCGGAGGAGAGACGGGAGTGACAGGTGTAGCTGGAGAAATGCTCAATAGTTAATGAAACATGCTGCTTTTCACGTTGCTTCTCTTTACTACACCTGCATTTGTCAGATCAGTGACTCAAAGAGCCCCATGTTAGAAGGTACATGAAAGTCCAGATCTTGCTCGCACTGAAGTCAATGGAAATCAGACTGGGCTCATTGTTGGGTACTTCATCCTTTATTATCTGAACAAAGTGAAAGGTACAAAACAGAAGGTCTCATCAAAATTATTTTTTATATGGTGCTTGAGACTATCTAGGCCAAGAGAAAAAACGCCCCAAAACAAACAAAACAACCCCCCCCCCCAACCCTTCCCATGGATTCTAGTCTCCTCTTTTATGGTCTACATCAATGGTATTAATATAAAAGCTCAAAGCTCGACTGTTACGAATGATGACTTTACTCCATTGACTATACAGCCAAGTCAGTACATATAAAATTGCAGGATGCATTTAATGTAATTCAGTTAGGTTTAATTGAATTAAAACTATTATTAAATTCAACCAAAGGTAAGTCTATAGAGTTTTTTTTCTAATAACTCAAAAAGCTCAAGTCTGGATGAGTTTAAAATAATAATCCTACAAAAGAATATGATTGAATAAGTAAGAACACACAAACATTTAGGAGTCTGGCTGGATATTAAGCTGAAGTTTATGTATCACATAAATCAGTTATTAAAGAAATGAAAATCAAGCGGGGAGGGTTCTCTCAACATAATTTTTTGCTCTGCCTTTAAGTGTTTAAAGAAAGATTGATTTCATGTCATTTTAATTGGCTAACCCAGCTAAATGTTGTGGCCCCAGTGTTAATGCAATGAAATATTCTTTATCATATAGCTCTTAGGTTTATGGAAACTGTTCACCCAAGCCATTTCCCCAGTCCTGGCACTGGCAGCTAATATCTTGTTACTTTACGTTTTCTAGTATGGCATTTTAAACAGCTAAAACACTCCAGTCTCACAAATACCACCCTTTCCAGCCAAAATCTCCCTTTCTCTTTTCTTTTATGTTCAGATGTCAAGCCCTGGTAGTGAGAGTGGACAACAAATTAGATAGGATTGTACAGTGTGATGGGACAGCTAATGCAATCTTGAACTTTATACCTGGAGGTAGCATGGTATAGAGCTGGGAGCTAATAGTAATTCTCCATACGGTGGGTGAGCCTGTAGTGAACTGCGGCTGCAAATTTTCAGACACTGTTAGCAACTGGGATATTCAGCATCAAAAGCATAAGGATTTACCACTTGAGGGAAAGAAATAACTCTGTTTTGTTGTCATACATAGTAAGCTTTTATCCTTGCTGTGGCCATCCACAATAGTACATTGTCATTACTATTTATTATTTGTATTGTGCTAGTATGTAGGGGCCCCAACTGAGATCATATAGCAAAAGACAGTCTCTGTCCCAAATAATTTAAATAGACAAGACATACAAAAAGACAAAGTGGGTGAGGTAATATCTTTTATTGGACCAACTTCTGTTGGTGAGAGACAAGCTTTCAATAACACTGCATAAGACATACAAAGGCTGACAGAGGAACAGGGAGACAGAGTGATGGGCCTGCGGCCACACAGCAGGGATTACCACTCTTCTCTGGATTCCCAGGCCAGTGTTTGATCCACTGGATCAAATTTTTATTTATACTGTTAGGCATGAAAGTGGCATGTGTAAAGAAATATTTTTTCCAGTAGTAGTTAGAAACTCTCACATTAAAGCATATTTTACGGAAATCGTTAAGAGGTTTAGTTGCTCCTTTGGTTGTTTGAGGTTGTTTGAAGTTAATTACAAATTCTTATAAAATAAAGGGGAAAAAAGTATTTTGAGATTATTTGCCCTGTTTGTATTATTTCTATTAGAAATACAGTATCTCTCTTTCGTCCTCCCTTCATGCTTCTGTATTACATGTGCCAAGGGAGATTGCTATATCATAACAAGTAAATTATTTTCATTTAAACATTACATAGTACAGCAATTAGACCCTGCCGTAAGGATCAATTGGACACAGTGAGAAATCACTCACTGCTTCCTCAGATAGGCTGTCATTACAATAACCAAAACAATTTTTCCTGTAGATGGCTCTATTTTCCTATAAAATGTTGGGAACGCCGTAGTCCCAGAAACACTGCATGAACAAGATTGTGCGAGGAGTTTTTTCAGTGTCTGTTATGTCCGGACTAATGACCGTTGGAATTAGATATTTCTTTTTCTTGTGTGCTTGCAAGGCATTTTAATTCGGGCTGGTTGAAAATGTTCTGTCAAAACTTTTATTTGATATAAAATTGGCTTTTTGACAAAACAAAGATTTTTGGAAAAAGTGGAAATTTTCGACTTTCTGACAAAAAAATAAGAAAACTTTTTGGTGAAAACTTTCAGCTTTTGGGTTGTAAAAGTTTCAGAAAATGCTGACTTTTTATTTTTATTTTTATTTTTTGGCATTTCCTGCACACCCCTCCCTGCCTTCCTCCCCTCCATATTTTCTGACCAGCTCTTATTTTAATGTGTAAAAAAAAAACAAAAAAAAATCCCTGTGAGTCAGGTCTAAACCTGAAGCCACTTTACCTTTCAAGTTATTTTTGAACACGTGTCCTGTGCATATTTGTATACAGATTGTGCTCAAAGTATGTCAAAGGCAGGATGTGCCTGTTTGGTGGGCTCTGGAAATAAGTTTCTAGTCTTTAGGCTAGTTCCCAGCATCCACAGCACAAAACCCACTGACACAGTTGACATTAATCAGCATGCTGGTTGGTTACCTCAGCAAGAACTTGAGTGGGTAATAGAGAATGAATTGCCCTCCTGTACTTTTAGGATAATCCCTCCAGGTGAGGGTTGAGGTGTATAGATGGAATATTTTCATTTTATGCTGATCATGCTGTGTCTGTTTTGTGGGTGAACTGAAGATTTTAGGGGCCAGGGCTGTTTGCCTACTTGAATTCACTTTAGAAAGTATTAGGAGAAACATTAGTAAGAACTCTGTAAAACCCCCATTAAACTCTCAGGAACATCAAGAGATGGGATGCTTAAGCTCACTGAACACATTGCATTTTTGGCATCAAAGCCATGCTGAGCTCAATCTGTCCTGCTGACACCTTGGTTCATTTCTCTCTCTCCAGCAATTTTAAAAAACATATATACTGAAACTAGGGATTATCGCATCTCATCTGTCCCCATGCTACTGCAGGATTGTTTCCTACAATAGCATAAGATCCAGCTGTGAACTTCGGAGGATTGGTCATTTTTGCTTCTTTGGTCATCCTATTAACAGCAAGCCTCACAAAAAAACTACCTCCAAAAAAGAGGAAATTAAGCCACAGGCTCATAGTTGCACAGGAAGAAACTCGACAGAAATCACTGTGGGGAGAGTCTACATGGGCCAGTTACAGAACCTCTCTGAACATAAGTTTTGCAGATGCACAGAGAGGTGAATGCTGAATACATTTTTAATACATTTGGTGAGTATAAATAAGATTTAAAGCTAGTTGTGAAAGTTAATGTACCTCTGCTCTGAGTTATGTCATACCAGGAAGCATTGAGCCATATATGTATTGGTATCTGAAAGCAGAATTTGGCTCCTTTGTTTTTTAGGCACAGTAATTACTACAGCATTAGTCAAATCTTAGATGCACTCTGAGGGTGGGTTGCCTTGTTGTTGGCCCTGGGGCACTAGTCCTGCCCTAAACAGAGGGTCTGTTTTGTAGCTCCCCCCTGTAGGGAGGAGAGCAGCCCTCTACCCTGCTACCATTAGCCCTACAGCAGCTACTCTCTCCACTACCCCTTCTCCCCCTGAAGATGAGTTTTTAAAGGTCTCAGGCAGCTCTTAATTGCACTCAGGTGTCCCTAATTGACCTGAGGTAACCCCTTTTTAACTTGTAGGGGAAAAGGCCTTAGGGTGACCAGATGTCCTGATTTTATAAGGACAGTCCCAATAGTCAGGGCTTTTTCTTATATAGGCGCCTATTGTCGCCCACCAGCTGTCCTGATTTTCAATTGCTACCTGGTCACCCCAGCCCTCACCATTCTAGGGCTGACATCCCTGCCCTCTCCCACTCTCTTGCTGCATGCAGCTGCCGGGAGCAGAACACTGGCCTACCTGTTGCCTAGTTTCCAGCTTTGCCTGACCTCTTCTGCTGCCCTGCTAGCTGGTTATCCCCCTGGCTGTTGCTGCTTGGGGAGCCCTGCTGGCATGTCGGCCAAAGAGGGAGTGAGGGACCCCAATTACCATCATTACTGGGGTCTCTCCTGGCTGGCTCGCTTGCTGCTGACTGGTTGCTCTGCAGTTGCTGCCGCCTTCGGGGAGGAGGAAGAGGAGCTGCTTCGGGGGAGCTGCTGTAGGACGCTCTGGAGGGGGTACTGCCACTGAACCAAAACTGTGTCTTCTCTGTTGCCTCCTGAGCTTGTGGTGGTTGCTGTTGTCATCTTGCGGGAAGGGGGAGAGGCAAGGAGCCCTTCCCCATTCCATCTATCTCCCCCCACTGCCGCCACCCTCGCTACTCCCTCCGCCATCCCTGCTTACCATCTGCTCCTTGGCTCGGCTGCTCCCCCTGACCCTGCTACCAGCTGAGGCTTTATTTGTTGCAGCGAACAGTTACTGTTTTTTGCAAGCGCAGGTGGGTGCATTTGCCAATCCTTCGTCCCTTGGACTTGCCCTCCCTCCCCGGCTGCATTTGACTGGCAGGTCCCCGCTACATTTGCCCACCAGCACCCCTGCAACAGTTTGCCCCTTTTACCTTTGCTGCCTGCTCCACCCGCCTTCCATTGACCACTTTGTTCCCCCCCACCCCCGGTTTCCTGCCCCAGTCTGGTTTCCTAGAAAGCTTTTTGTTAGTTTGCTTGCCTCGCCCTAACCCCTGGGAATCTGTGTGTTTTTCTGCTCCACCCCAGGCCTGTTTTTGACCCATTTTTTTCCTTCCCTACCCCTTGATGCCTGCCCCTACCCCGCCCTGTCCAGCCTGATCCGTGCGCCCATCTCCGCTCAGCATTTGTGAATGCCCCGCCCCTGCCTTTTTCGTTGCTTCCCCTAGTTCACTGCACTCCTGGATGATGTTAGAATCCTCCCCACGTACTCAGTGCAGCCGGAGGAGCTGCTGTCCCCACCCTGTATCAGGCCACTGCGACTCTTCCTTGTTGGCGCCCTCCTCCCCTGCCTGCAGCCTGGCGGGGAGGAGTGGTGAGGCCATCATCGTCCTCCTCCTCCTCCGGTGTTGTTCCTGCCCCTTCTCATGGATGGTGGGGGAGACAGTGGGAGGGACCCCCGATCAACCTTGTTGCCTTGCCATCTTGCTCCCCCATCCGCCCCTGCAGCTACTATTTCAACCACTGCTGGTGGGTCTATTGCTGCTGCCCACTGGTGCCCCAGTGGGGACTCCATCGTTGCCATGACTCCTGTCTCCTCCACTCCTGGGCGAGCCCCCTGGACTGGCAAAAAGAGCCGGGGGAAGAAGAAGGGCACAAGCTCCGCCTGGCAGGCAAAATCTCTTGGGGCAGGGACTGCTCTCCCTCCTGTGGCCCCACCATCCACCATGGCCCTTCCTTCCTTTGTCGTTCCCTCCATCATCTCTGGGGGCATCTACCTCTCGGCCCCCATGGCATACACCCAGGTAGCTGCAACCCCCTCTACCCACCGCCCTGTCATCTGCCCCCACCATCTCCTCTGGCTCCATCTCCAGCAGCCAGGGCCCCTTTCCCTCCTTGACCAGGAAGCTGCTGTCTCCAGGTGTCTTCCTCTCCCCACGTAGGTCTCTACCTGGGGGCGTTGGTGTGGGTGATGAGGCCCTCGGCCATTGTGGTGGCCTCCAAGATGTATGTCCTGGCATCGGAGGCTGCTGCCCAGGAGGCAGTGGAGAAGGGCCTGGCGGTGGGAGGCATTTACATACTGCTCAAGCCCCTGGAGGACCTGGACATATGGGTGGTTTTCACCTCTGTCCCATCCTTCCTTCCCAGTGCAGCCTATTGCCTTTCCTCTCCACCCTGGGGAAGCCTATCTCCGTCATTAGCTCTCTCTTGTTGGGTTGCAAGGATCCACCCTCCATCACGTCCTCTCCTTCCATCGGCAGGTGGAACTCCAGCTGCTGTTGCCAGTGTGTGATGGGGAGGCTCTCGAGAGGTCCTTTCTGGTGCCCCATCAAGGGGCCCAATACCGGGTATATTATTCCTTGGGGGAGGCCCGGTGTTTCCTCTGCTGGGCAACGGGGCACATCCAGAGGAACTGGCCTGGCACGGAGGGGCATCTGGGACCCCCAAGGCCCTGGTGGGGGGTACCAGCCCTGTCACCACCAGCGATCCTGGCCACCTGGTCCCTGTTGCCGCCCTTCCTTTGCTTACTTCCATCTCTGCTTGGGCCCCGGGGGTGACTCCCCCTTCGTGCCCAGATGAGTGGGCAGGCCCTGCTGCCAGTGCGCATGGTTGGGCGGGGCCTGCGGAGGATAGGGCAGCCGGGTAGGTCCCGACTCTGGGAGAGGGCCTGTCCCAGGGGAAGAGCTCCCATCCCATTGTCCTACCCTTGTCTCCTCAATCCCTGGAGCCATTGCCCTTGCCCCCTGGACCTGCCCCTGCTGGCCAGCCCTCCACCATCACCTTGGAGGCCTGGGTACTTGTTCAAGGGAAGCACAGGAAGCAGAAGGCACGGGCTCAGCACCTCCCCCTCAATATGGCAAGGGGGAAGAGGTCCACCTGACGAGGTCCAGCAGGTGGAGCTGGTTGAGGAAGCCTTGGCAGCAGAGGGGGGCAGTGCAGCCTCCCCTTTCGGAGTCCCTCCCGGAGGCGGCCTCGGAGGGATTCCCCCACCGGCCCTTTGTCATTTGTGCTCCCCATCAGTACCAAGATAGATGTTGACTCAGTTGCTGGCAGGGAGGACCCTGTAGTGGCAGGTGGAGATTTCAGCTCTATCTTCGAGGAGATCAGGGTGCTGGGTCTGACCCCGGTCACCCAGGGGGAGGACGACCCCTTGGTTTGGGTGTCAACTTTTTTGCGCTGCCCCCTCCACCTGCCTGGCTGCAGACGGCACCCCACCTCCAGCCACCATGCCCATTGAGGAGACAGCTAGTGCCAATGGCTGAGACCATGGCGCCAACCATCTTTGCAGCATTAAACACCTGGGGCTGTACGGTGGGTCTCTGCAGGTGCCAGGTGCTCTCCTGCCTTCAGGAAGGGGGGGTACTCTGTGATTTTCCTGCAGGACACCCACACAGATCCAGCGGCCAAGGCTAGCTGGTGGCTGGAGTGGGGGGACAGGGTGTACTTTAGCCATTTCACCATTTGTATGGCTGGAGTAGCCACCCTGTTCTCTTGTGACCTATGGCCCAAGGTTCTGGGGGTTGCTGAGGTTGTGCCAGGCTGCCTGCTGTACATCTGGGTCTGTGTGGAGGGGCTGATGTTGAATCTAGTCAACGTCTATGCCCTGACATCAGGCCTGGAGCGGGTGCAGGAGATCTTCATACTTGAGAGGCGTCTGGCCACCAGCCCCAAAGATACTCGCTCTGTGGAGCATGCCGGGAGAAGCGGGAGGAACTCTGGACCCTCAAAGACCATCAGACTCGGGATGCTTTTGTTTGATCCTGCATGCATCTCCTATGGAAGATGAATTGCGGTTCCCACTTTTTCTATGCCCTGGAGAAAAAAAGGAAGGCTAAGAAGCACATCACCTGCCCTTTGGCAGAGGACGGCACCCCCCTCACGGATCCAGTGGAGATGGACAGGAGAGTCAGAACCTTCTATGCTAGCCTCTTCTCCCAGGATCTGACCAACACCAAAGCCAGCCTGGTGCTCTGGGATGAACTCCCGACAATCAGCACAGGCAACTGGGCCCGGCTGGAGCTACCTCTCATTCTGTCCAAGTTCTCAGGAGCCCTCCATCTCATGCCCACTAATAAATCTCTGGACATGGACAGGATGACCTTGGAGTTCTACCATGTGTTCTGGGACATCCTTGGCCCAGACCTTGCTGTCATCTGGGCTGAGTCCTTAAGGAGTGGGGTGCTCCACTTGTTGTTCAGACAAGCCGTGCTTATTTTGCTGCCAAACAAGGGGACCTCCACGACCTTTGGAACTGGAGTCTTGTCTTGCTCCTCAGCATGGACTACAAAGTCAGGCCCTGCAGAGACTCCTTTATAGTGCAGGTAGTCTGGCATGGAGCACATTGGCGCACGCCTTCTTCCACTACCTCCAAGGGCTCTGATATGACCGGCAGCTCTTTTATCTCCATCTGAGAGGTCTTCTGTGAGACCTCTCCAAGCTGCCGGTCTTCTACCAGGACCTCCTCTAGACCTGGAAACTGGTTTTGATGACCAGAAGAGCAGGCAGATCTCCGTGGTGGCTGCTGTTGGGGTGGATTTCCTCAGAGAGCCCTTACTACACAATCCCCACCTCGGTGTGCAAGTGGTGTAATCCCCTTTGGCGTGCCAGAGATTGGTTCTGGCAGGAGTCACTAGAATTGGAAACCTCGTGGACTATGACCAGGGGGGACTGGCTGGATCCCCTGGCAGTAGGCTGGCATATGGGGCTCTCCACCTTTTGAAAGCCTTGGCACCTACTCCAGAAGGTGAGGGCATCCTTATTGTGCATCTCTCAGGTTTACCTTGCACAGGTGCTGTGGGAGAGTGCTCCTCGCCTTGTCCTCCAGACCTTTTCATTGGACCCCTGGCCCTGCAAGTCCCCCCAGCCACCCTCCTGCACATACCCCGATCCAGCTGCGAGACCTGCAGCCAGTTTGTTTCCGAACCGTGCTGAGGGCACATCTGTCCATGCTCATGCTCCACACTCTCCATTTCCTCAACCTTGTGTCCCCACCCTGACCCTAAGTGGTGGAATTTTGTGCCATCTGTTGAGGGTTAGGACGGACCCAGGTGGGCCAGCCTCTCTTCCACTCTGGTTCCACAGCCCGCCGGGGATATCAGCTGGTGGCTCCTTCATGGAGCCATGAGCACGTGCGTGTACCTGGTGTGGATCACCCCTCTCCCTCACATCTGCCCCTTCTGCCTCACATCTATCTGGAGTGCGCCAGGTTGCAGCCCCTTTTCCGGCTACTCTAGAGCCTTCTCCTAAGGTTGTGCTGCACTTCTCCCCACACCTCCTGATCTATGCACACCACATCTGTGGCCCCACAAAGTTGCAAGATCTTCTCATCAACCTCTTCCTAGCGCTAGCCAAAGTGGCCATCTACAACATCAGGGAGAGGATGTGCTCTGTGACTGTGGGGCCTATTTCCATTCCTATATTCATTCACATATCAGGGCGGAGCTCCTCTGGGCCACATCTGCTGGCTCCCTAGACACCTTTGAGGAGCACTGGGTGCTGTCTGAGGTTCTCTGCACGGTGTCCCCTTCAGGCTCCCTTCTTCTGGCCCTTTGACCTCCACACTTGTTCCTGTTTTTTCATTAGTTGCCTCCCCCATAATTAGTTGAGTCCCAGACTCAGTAGCTCCTCCCCTTAGGCTGGAGGAGGCCTTTAGCTGGGGCAGGCTTGTGCCGGCCCACTTCCCAGAACACAATAGCCCACTCTTACAACTGCATAGCAGAGTTTGTCACACTCTGTGAAGTAAGAACTAACTCTTACTACTCATCTGTATAGCACCTGGCACAATGGACTTCTATCTTATTTAGAAAGAGAAATAATTAATAACAACAATAGTAGTGGGGATTTTCAAAGGGACGTAAGGGAGTTAAGCACTCAGGCCCTATTGTGATTTGGGTGCTTTACTCCCTTAGATCTCTTTGGAAATCCCAGCCAATAACAACAGCCACTGCACACACATATCATTTAGCTAAAAATTTTTTTTAAAGATACCAACTAATAATGGATGACTGTCCTGTAAATCATATTTTTTTCTTTCTGAGAAGCATCTAAAATCGGCCAGACTTTTGTTACGTTCTGTGTATCCAGGCCCCACCACCCAGCTGAATAAATTGGAAAAAAAAAATTACATGGAGTTGTGAAATTCTGTGTTGGATTTAGGTCCAGTGGGAGTAACAGCCTATCCTTTAGTACTGTGGTTCATAATGGAAATGATAGACATTTAGTGGTGCTGATGAGTGCTCTAATAAGAAATGTTCACAGTTACTAGATCCAGGTCATTTTACATAGACTTGTCCTCACATTTTAGACATTTCTCTTTTTTGGTGGGGCAAAAGAATGAGTTTAGAATTTGAATAGACTAAACAGAGCCAATGAAAACATAATTAAGTACAATGGAAATAAACAGTTTCCTCCGTGGTAGATAATTAGCTTCACGACTGGTTTTGACCTGTTCACACCAGTAACCAGAAGTTGGTAAAGAAGGCCCTTGTGAAGTGTGGGGAAGGAGACCTTCCCAAAGGGAATGTTCTCCAGCAGGTGCCATCCACGTTAGGAAAGGGATTTCTTTATGTCCATTAGACCTAAGGGTGAGGTCTCTTTTCAGTTCTCACTCAGATGCCCAATGATTCCCTTTGGGAGTTTATCTGAATAAAGACTGGGTAAAAACTGAGAGCCTGACTGGATCCCCAACAAGTGTGTGCTGAGAGGGTGCTCTTTGTGTAGTATTCTTCCCTTCCTGCAAGGAAAAAGGAAGAATGCTGACTTCTCCCCTCCCACCCACTGCTCTGGATTCCACAGAGGACTTTACATGGGGCCAGTGAGCCAGGTAAGCCAATGGAGGAGTGTGTGGGCCAGGGCAGGGCTGAGCGGTGACATATGTTTCCTTACACATGCACACAATCCTTGCAGAGATTCTCTTGGAAAGATAAGACAGGCCCAGATGGTGTGATCTTTCTACAGAGGAGGGCCTCAGAAAGGTAATACCTCTGTGGCTGGGACCCTCTATTAAATGGTGATCACTCCTGGGTGCAGATGGCTGCAGAAATTATCTGTGCAGCTCTAACGGAGTTTGCAAACTTGTTTATTCACATCACTGATGAAAATATTTTCCCAATCTTGAAGGGTGTTTTCCCCTTTCAAAAGGTCTCAACAGCAGGAAGTGGTACTCACTTTCTCCTCTGTGTGTTGTTGTGCATGCGAGCTGTGCACTGTCTAACATAATTACTGCTGGCATCAAAGGTGACAATGGCTGTGCCATCCTTACTGATTGATTAGAGCTCCAGACTTAAATGAAATTAGGTCATTAAAGTTTGCGGAAGGTGGTTAGTTTCCATTAAGCCCGTCTGGGGTTTCTATTATTCGTTAACTCTCTTCAGCAGAATCGGCAGCATTTAGTTCTGGTTTTCTGAATGGACACAAAATCATGATGCTTTTCATGGGTTCCGTTCTGGGAACATTGCTGCATATGCATAGTGCAGAGGACTGAGTGGAGGAGTGGCAGGTATGTAGAGCCCTTGAATGTATTCAAACCCCAGTGCGGGGAGCCAAATCCAAGCAGCCCCGCAAGCATGATCCTATATTCTGAACATGTGCACAGTATGCTAAGCCAGCCTCTCATTTTGGCATAGAATGGGCAAGTAGTAGCACTACGTCCCTCTTCCTCCCCTCCCCCCGCCCATTTGGCTACTATTTCTGAAGGAAGAAGCGATTACATTTCTCCAGTCCCTGCAAATCCTGCAAAATCTTCTAACCTGCATTAGTAGACGTGCAGTCATCAGATGGTCCTGTTCAGTTAGAATCCAGAAAAGCATTTCAAAAGAAATACTGCTTTTTAGTGCAAAATTGCTTTTAAAAATCCATTCCTTCACACTCCTCTTTTTGTGTACCATTCATCTCCTCCCCTTTAAACATTGCTGAGATAAGTTAGTGTCAAAACAGCTTACATGCTTTTTTATTAGTACAATGGCTGACATCAGAGTTGCTTTGGTGTAACCGAGGGCAGAATTGGTTCAGCAGCTTCTTTATTGTTGGTGGTGACGTGGGAACAGGTAAGCTTGACTTTAACATCCCAAACAGGGTTTACAGGACTTGCAATTGGGAGAGCTATCTTCTTACTTGTTAATTGTGTACATTTGATAGAGAAATCACTGAGGCATAAGCATGGAACTCCTGTGAAAACAGTTTTTCAGTCACCTCTCAGGGCAGAACTGCATTTGAAACTTGCATTTGAACCTACCTTGCATTTGAAACATCATGAACAATCTGTTGATGCACTACTAGGGAGTAGGCTCCAGCTTGCTCTCCCATGACTGTTGTGGCCTTACAGTGCAAATAGGAATAACAAATGACTCTTTGAATGCACACAGGGAGTAGACCAGCAATTAAGGAGATGCTATTTTTGCAGTCACTTTTCAGAATAAAACTGCATGTTAAAGAGCAAGCAGGATGCTTACACCTGTGGAAATAAGAGCTTTCTCTTCAATCAAAAAATCCTCTGAACCTGTAACACCTGCATGGGTTCACAAAGCAGCAGTGACTAATGGTAATAGGGTTGCTTTAAAGATTATTGGTCAGAATTCCATGCTCATTAGCTTTTAAAAGATGTGTCTTTTTCCCCAACACAATCATGTTGTCTGTCCCCTTTTCTTCCACAAATCTTCAAACACGCCCACCCAGGTAGGAAAGTGATTTTTATCCTCTGTGTGCTATATGTTAATGCTGCATGATCTCTGCTGATTTAACCACTATTTCACACTGGGATTACAGGGTTTATCTAATTTTAGAACAGAAATTTTTTTTTTTACTCACCTTATATTTGTGGATTGTAGATATACAGTAACACATGAGTATATTTATGTATTTATAGAGACATTGATATTAAAAGAAAAATCAGATTTTCTGGTGTTCTGTTCAATATGGCACCATTGCAAAGATTTAAGAGTCTTTATACCACAGTTTTGTGTGTTTAATCTGCCTGTGTCTTTCCTAGTTTTGCATTGAGTGCAAGGAATAGATTTAAAGAAGTAGGGGCACAACAAACATTGAGGTGTTTGAGAGTCAAACTGTATGAGAAAACAAGCTGGCACCAGAATGGCTTTTTGTTTGTTTATTTTTCTGTGCCTCTCATTTAGTGAGATGGAACTCTAGTTATGGCCAACTGCTTCCTCAAACCACATGAAATTCTTATAACCCTCTATTTACCTGACCTATCCAAGATATGGTCAGATGCAGAAGACCACATTCCTGACTCTGCTATTGACTTACTGTGTCACTTTGGGCAAGTTATTTAAATCAGTATGCCTCGGTTTCCCCATCTACATAACTAAGATAATGTTAATTTATCTTTCTAAAGTGTTTTGAGGTCATCCCATGAGAACTAGTATAAATGTCAAACTTCAGTATCATCAGTGCTGGTAGTATTCTGGTGAGTGGTGACTTACTGATGGCTATGCTGTTGGTACTAATGCTCAATGATAATATACATTCCGATATATATATTAGAGTTATGCTCTGGAGTCTTTCCTTTAACTCCTACAGTTCTGTGGAAATCTTCAAAGAATCTGGTTCAGGAGCTCCTTTGGCTTGGGACAGGAAAGTTGGCACAGGGAGAACATTCTGATGTCCAAGTGGGATAGACTAGGAAATGCTGGCAATAAATTATCTTTACTGACAGTACTGGATTTCCATTTGTGTTGAAGCAACATCCTCCTTTTTAAATATAGACTATGTGGTGCTCAAGAAGTAAAGTAAGCATGCTAGTGGCAGCTTAGTTTTATTATAGGTATGCTCCAGCTGCAGGATTGAGCTAGTGCTGCTACTCAATACAAAATGTAACTTTCCATTATAAAGGCTATTTTATTCTGGTGATTTTGAACTAGAGTTTGTTTTTTAACTGTAATTTTTCTGTCAAAGAAATTGAAGTTCCTTGTCCTTCCTCCCCTGCAAAAAAAAAAAGAGAGAGAGAGAGAAAATGAATGTGGCCCCACAAGAGTATCATAGAATCAATTTTTCAGCATGGGATTATACGATTTGGCTGTATGGGTTTAAGGCTTTTAATTTGCTTACACATAAATAGACTAGCTTGAGCTCTATACATCACCAGATCAATGCAAATCTGTTTACTTGCAACTTGGTTCAATTTTAAAAAAAATTCCATTAACCAGCAATAAAGGCCCTGGATTAATATAATTACTACTGGGCTCCAAGCACACAGAGAAGGATCGGGCATTTTCTATAATGACTTTAACAATAATGCTGTGGAACATGTTTCGTCCTCCTCCGCCCCGCCACCCAAAGAAAAATATGAACTGAAAAGGAAAGAGAAAAAACTGTAGATAAATTTTAGATCTTCCCCTGACATATTTGAAACAAAACCAGTGATAATGTAGATGAATACTCTCACATTTCTGCTGGGTGAGTTTGGATTGGCAAGAAGAACTGGGGCAAGTATAGAGGGGCGGGAGTCCTGGATGTAGGGTGACCAGAGAGCAAGTGTGGAAAAATTCAGGAGTGGAGACTGGGGTGGGGGGGGAGGTGGTACTAGGTGCCTATATAAGAAAAAGACCCGAATATGGGAACTGTCCGTATAAAATCGGGACATCTGGTCACCCTACCTAGAAGGGAGACAGAGAACTAGAGGACTAGGAAGGACATGAAAAATGTTTAGACCAAGCCAATGTTTGTAATGAGAGAGAAAAAATGTAAAAGGAAAAAAGTAGAAGAAATACTTGTATATCGCTTTGGCAGTTATAAGTCCTGTATTTTGGAAATGGCTTATCCAGTTGACTTCAAATTTTGCAGAATATCTTTTTTATGACAACAGCCCACCATTTTGAAATGTGTAACACAAAATACACCTGAGGGTGATGTGTGGTGGGAGAAAGTCGGGCTCATTCTGGAAAGGTAATTATAATCTTAACTACATAGACACTGTGATCTTGCCATAAGAAACCACAGCCAAAGTTGCATTTCTCTGTTAGGATATGTCTATGCAGCAGCTGGGTTGCGTAATTCCCATCTTGGGCAGACATACAAGTGCTAGCTGGGCTCGAGCTAGCATGCTAAAAATAGCCGTGTGGCAGCAGCATGAGGGGTGGCTCAGGCTAGCCACCCACATCTGTACCCACAGGATCAGGCGGGATTGTACTCCGAGCAGTTCAATCTGGCCACTCATGTAGATGTGGCTACATTGCTATTTTTAGCATGCTAGCTTGATCAAAGCTAGCACATCTACCTGAACTGGAAAATACACCCCCAGCTGCAGATGTGCCCTTGGGTTTCTCCGCACGTAAAGAGCAAACAGATACTTTCAGTCAAATGACCATTTCCTTTAGATTAAGGATGGGCTTTGCAAAGAAGTTGCACTTAATTCCAAATAAAAGAGGTACCTGTTTCCTGCTGTAAATAACTCCCTCAGGGCCTCTGAAAATCCCAGCCTACAAGAACAACAAAATGAGGGAGGACAAAAATAGTATCCATGGAAAATGTGTGTGTGTCTATTGACAGTCTGCTCTGAACTGGCCACAAAATGGCAACCTCTCTCTGCAGACAGATGATATTAGAAACTTGAAGGCCACACAGAACAAAGGTATAACAGTTCAATACAGCAGAGTCATGGTGAGAGGTGTGTACTAGAGCCAGACTTCCAAAGCTTTCACTGTAATTGTTACAGTGCAATAAAAACATATTTTAAAATGAGGATGTGGGGAAGGGATGCGGACTGGGATGAACCAAGGGATGGGCCTTGGATCCATCCATAATGGTTGAATTTGAGGGCATGACATTTGGATTTATTTTATTCTTTTTAGAGCTGGTAAAAATATTTTCAATTTTGGGTTTGGGTTTTTTTCAGTGAAAATTGTATTCAAGAATTTAAATTGGGTGGCAACTGTAAAATGTTGAGAAATCGAGGAAATTTGGGATTTTTTTGAGGAATGTGTGAAATATTTTACTTTTTTTTCCCACTCTGTTGCTATTTTAAGTAGCAGGATTTTAAAATAGTTGCAAAACAGGGACAATCCTTACACCAAATTCTGTCCAAAAATGCAGGTGCAGGGCTCCAACAAAATTCCATGGAAACTATCGACATGTAAGGAAATTCTCTCTTGAAGACTACCCTGTTTTTCTCTGGCTTGGGCCACTTACTCAGCCACAGGACTGATATCTGAAATTCTTTCAAGAGTTGCAAATTATTTTTCACCTGCATCAGATGCTGTAAGAAGAGCTCATAGTCTTTGTCCAAAGATTTATACTGAGTTAAAAATTCATCCAAAAATTTCTTATTTACCAGTAACTTTTTGGGAAGTAAGGCGAAACGGATGTCATGAAGGCAGATTATGGCCTAAAGCAGTAGCCAGAAAACTGTTATAGAAAAACAATATATTCCATATTGGCAATCTGTAAATGACAATGCAGATATCTATACAACAGTTTCCTGAGCTCACTTAAGCCTGGTCTACACTTAAAAAGTTTTAGTGGCATAGCTGTGTTGGTTTGGAGTGTTTTGAGGGGGGGAAATCACACCACTAAGCAATGTAACTATGCCAGCAAAAGAGCCCTATTGTAGATGCAGTTATGCTGGCAATAAAGCGTTTTTGCCAGTATAGCTAATTTCATGTGAGGAACTGGTACAAGTTTCTGCGTCTCCACTAGAAAGTTTGTCAGCAAAACTATACCTAGTCTAGCTATAGGAGGTATAGCTATACTGACAAGTCCTTTCTAGCATGAACAAAGCCCCTGCTTTTATGACTTATTCATTTAAGCATTTTCTGTTTTTATACTTTATTTTCAATTTGTTTTGTTTCTCTCTGTTTGCTCAGTAAAGAAAAACATACTTTTTAGCCTTGTTCTCCAACCTCTGACCTATCTCACCTCAAGGAGCCCTAGATTTGACCTTCTTTGACACGTAAGCATTTTCTTGAAGGAAAGAAACTTTTTTGTGCAATTCCATCCCTCACTTCCTCCCCCCTTATTGTCCCTGGTATGAAAAAGCCAGACTAAAATTCAGAGGATGAGAAAATGCGGTGGAACAGTTTTTTGTTTGTTTTTTCCTATCAACAATTTCTTTGTTCTACGGAAAGCTGAAGGCATAGATTCATTGTGGACTTTGGGTCAAGCCTGTTTGGAAAATCCTAGTTTAAAAAAGAAATTACGCATTGTCATTTACATTAGTAATTTCAGGCATTGTGTAATATATGGTCTACAACAGCAATTTGTTCCTCTGGCTACGGAATGGTGACACAGAATATTATACACAATATGACGTGACCCAATATATGTTTGGTGGGAAGTTATTTGGCAGGTTGTGAGAAGGCATATTCTGGAAGGTTTTTCACACTCTCTTAACCCCGTTGGCACTGGGAGTCAAGATTCCTCATCTGAAGTGCTAATGCAAAATGCATTGGCACTTATCAGCAGGAGAGATGAGCCCACTAGTGCCAAGGGGTAATTCAATCCTTTTCAATTAGTAGGGTAGAATCGAGCCTTTCCTTGTACCAAAAGGAGAGAGGAAAATATCCCCATATTTGCTTTCATGATAGTTAACAAAAATAACGGTCTTTTTAAAATTTAGAAAAGAAATGGTTTCCATCACCTCGTCATCTGCCAGCCAGAGAAGCTACTGCTGTGCTGTGGCAGAGAGCTTTTTATCCATGGATCGCAAAGTATTTTACAAAATAAAGTCCACTATCCCCATTTTGCAAGTGGCTAGCTGAGACCTGAAGAAGCTGAAGCCATTGTTTAAAAATGAAGTGCCTAAACTTAGGTACCTAAATCAGAGACCTCATTTTTGTAAATCAGGCCACTTTCATTCAGATGTCTAAATGTGGATCTAGGTACTGCGATGAACTGCTGCAGAAAAGTGGCTGTGCCCTCCGAATTCAGGGTTCTATCCACTAGACCATAGGTGCCTAAACTATGTGGGTTTGAGCTGAAGGGAATAAAAAAACCTTATTCTAAGATGGGTGTTCTCTTTCCTTCCCCTGCCTCCATGGAGTTCTGCAGCTATGGGTCCTATCACTTTTGTTAGATATCCTGTGTCTTTGACTACCTAGTATGCTGATGGTCTGCAGTGTCTTCCTAGGGATTGTGGGCTATGTGGGACTGAGCTGTTGAGTTCAGTATCATTCCCACCTGCCATTGATGCTACAGCCAAAGTAAAAAGTTTGTTAGAGTTGGGTGAATATTTAAAATAAATAAATAAAAAATCATGCTCCTCATCCAAACAGGGAACAGAATCAACAGCATATGACTTACGTGACTGATCATAGCTATCGAGTCAATTAAATTGTGAGAGATGTTTGGACACATCACATTGGAAGTGCCAGGTATTTACAGCCTCTAATGGAATGAAAGCCAAGGCCAAGAATTTTTGAAACTGTGTGCCTAAAATTAGACTTCTTAGTCCATAGGTAGGTCCCTAAATGAAAGTGGCCTAATTTCTGCAGCTGAAAATCTGCTAGTACAATCTAACCTAGTATTCCAATAATGGTCTGTATTACTGCAGCACCTTCAGGCCACAACCAAGCGAGGTGCTCTACAAAAATGTAAGTGAGACACAATCCCTGCCCAAAAGAATTTACACTCTCAATAGACAAGACTCCAGCTGGTTGAAAATTTTCTGATGGCATCAAAAGTTTGATTGAATCAAAATGTGTCCTATTTTCTGCCAGCTGGCTCCTGGGCAGCTGACTGCCTGGATTCCTGGCTGTTTGGCCAGCAAGCCAGATCTGGAGTTGGCTTGTCATCATGGAATTTTTTGAAAATTTCTATTCCACAGAAGACTTTACATTTTTGACTTTTTGTTCCAATTCTGAACAAAATAATACACACATTATACATTTCCAAATCTTCCATTGGATGGAAATTCTGGTTCCCACACAGCAGTGGTCCAGATAGGTAGGGTTTGGGAGGGGAAGCAGAGTAGGTCAGCAACAGGCCAGGAATAGAACCCAGATATCCAGACTTCAGAACAATGATCTTATCTGGTGTTGCAATAAAAATCACTAAAAGTTGACAAGTCTAATAATATTTGGTGTTTTTCTTTAAAGCCCCAGCTCTTGGAGTCATGTGATCCCATAAGGCACTCAGCTTGCATTTTAAAAAAATGTCTAGCCCTCATATGGCGGGGATGGGGTGGGGGGGAGTTTGAAAGCACAAAGAAAATGTGTTCTCTAAGATTCAGAAACAAGAAGGCAAATAAAAAGAACCACAATGTATTCTCTTAAAATCTCATAATTTGTTAAGCCATCCTCCTTGACTTTTGGGGGTCTGATGGATGATTTTTGAACATTTGGGGTTGACAATACTGCTATCTGTTGACTTGGCCCCACTAATCTTTTTGTATACCTCACTCGTTGCCATAATTCAGTATCTGAAAACCTTACAGATTTCAGAAGAAACACATAGATTCCCATACAGTCTGTTATCAAGTCTACTGTTATGTGACTTAAGTGATGGGGTTTCAACTGCTTCCAATTTTTAGGAGTTTATTCTAGTCTAATACGTCTCACTGGTCAGGAATTTGTTCTGATAAATAGCCTAAATTTTCCTTTGTTCAATTTAATTCCCTTTCTTTACACTGACTCACTCATTGGACCAATAGTGACAAAAAGCCCACAAAGTCCTCTGAGGACTGTTGGGGAGAGAGAGATTATTTTATGCACATACTGTACCAACTGCATACTCTAACTGGACCAGTTAAAGATTTCTTAAATACTGTTCCCTGGATATCATCCCTGCATATTTACCTTCTGTTTTAAGTGTTCCCAGACAACTCTTGAAAAAGAATTGAAGTCTTGGCATAAGATAATGGGAATGCTGATTTACCTAAATATTTTCATAATTGAAAATATTCCTTTTAGCTGTATTTTTAGACATCTCCGGAAAATAATTTTTTTCCTGTGGTGTTAGGGTTTTTTTTTTATTCTTTTCTCCTTCATTAAAGTCTCAGGATCTTCCGTAGCAGAAAATATCTACTAGGAAACTGCTAATGTAATTAATGATATCACCAGTGTGACAGTGTGAGAAAATGAGTTCTCCTTGGTGAATCACTGGCTTGATTCCAAGAACTTTGCTCATGTCAAGAAGCTGGAACTATTAAGAAACCATAGACTAGAACGTCATATGTGTCTGTTTATATATTTCACTGGAATTCAGAATGTTCACAAAATGATCATTCTATAGCTGACCTATCAGTCCTCCTCAAGGGAAACCTACACAACAGTTTCAAAAGACGAGCCTAGGAGCTTAAATTCATAACTTTGCTAGACACTAAAAATCATGGTCTTAATAAAGACACTGGACTAATGGCTTATTACAACAATTTATAACCCACTACTCCCTGCCCTTTTTCCTATGACTACAGGGGTGTTAAAGGGCCACTTCACCTTGAATGGTCCATTGTCAGCACATATTCTTATTTATGCTAAACTATCTGTTCAATCTTGCATTTAACTGTGACACTGAGTATCTATCCCAGACCTGAAGAAGAGTTCTGTGTAGCTCGAAAGTTTTTGTCTCTTACCAACAGAAGTTGGTCCAATAAAAGATTACTTCCTGCACCTTGTCTCTCTATGGTATATGTAGGACATGTGATACATAAAATAAAACTCCTAATGATATTTTCAAGCTATATGTCAACATTGGTAAGTATAAGATCGTTCACTAAATACTTAGTATTGGTGGCTAATCAGGATGGATTACCACTAAACACTTCCTACCATATGCACTACTGCTTGCACAGACATTCAGGGCCAAATCTTCACTTATGGAGAGCTAAGCTGAGTCCATAAAATTTCCCTGAGCAAAAGCCACATTTGTGTGCCTAAATGAGCAACTGCAAGAATATTGAATAATACTATGATTAATATAGAATACTAGACATTCATTGACTGGTGGGGGAGGGTAGGTAATCAAATCTGACATTTCATGGTATCCTTTGATTTCTGCTGGGGTCAGGAAGAAATGCCACTCTTCTTCATCAGTCTAATATATAGCAGTTCACATTTGATCAAGCTGATGATTGTAGGAGCTCAGCCGTAGGCCGCTATCTGGCCTTGACTGATAACCAGCCCATTCTGGTATGGCAGGTCCTATGGTTCCTGACTGCACATGCAGTATGGGTAACGATGCATCTATGGATTCGTTACATGCATATGCAATTGTAATTTACTTAAGCACCTGCCTTTTGAAAATTTGACCCACAAGTGAGATGTAGAGTTCCCTGTTTGTGGCTGATGACCTCTTTTCCTTCTCCAAGCTTCTTCCCAACTCTCCCCACATCTCCTCCTCTAGCTCTTCAGACTTGCAAGGCCTCCCCATTAAGAGACAATGCAAGGGCGCAGCTCTGATCTCGCTAAGCCGGGCATCCAGTTACATCAGCCATTGGCTCTGTGGCATTGTGGGTGTGACTCTCACTGGCTGTCTTCCGTACCCACTGAACTTTGGCTGCCAATGCCATTCATTTCCATGTGTGGCTGGCCTCCTTTTCTGAGGCCAGCCCTGTCCTCCCAGAGTCATGTGTCTGTCCTAGTTATCTCAAGAACCACAAAATTAATAAATAAAAAAAAAAAAAAAGGGGGGGGGGGGAGGGAGGGGTGGAATCTCTTGTGCTGTTCCTAATGTGTGCTGCTTTTTTCTGTGCTGCTTCCATGAACTAATGTCAGACCAATCTTCTGTTGCTTTGTGTGGCCTTGCATGACTGACTCGGTGACCTGACTGCACCTGGCTAAACTGCTGTTTCCAGATGTTTGCTTTGCACCAAAGGGTCTGTTTGCCTGCACTCATGCTGTATGATCTGTTCTGCCCAGCTCTGCTAACAACCTGTGTTCAAGCTCTAGTCTGTCTTTGTAATGGGCATGCACATGCGCTAAACTCTTGCTCCTGAGGCTGCACTAAAGTGTGTGACTTGTGTTTTATCAGGAGAGAGAACTTCCATGACCCCATCCAACCCCCCTCCTGAGAACAGTAAATAAAACACATTTGTCAGGCTTAAAAATAAGGTTAGCTTTTTTCTTTTTCTTTTTTTTTAATATCTCTTTTGAGGTTAAAGTTGATTGTAATGGCCCAAGACAGCTAATAGTTTTTGTATCTGAGTGGAAGCCATGCCCTTCATTTTCCTTCTACCCAAAATGTCAGACAGTGGGATAGGAAGTAGAGAGGCGCATCAGAAAATCCATCTCTCTTCTTGTTTCTTTCCCTGCACTTCTCTTGAGCTGCTGGTGGCTCCTAAAAGGATTAATTAGGAAGATGTGAGCAGGGGTTGGAACGTCAAAAAACAATCGTCACTTTCATATCTGACCCCTATCACCAGCTGCAGAATTAACAAATTGAATGTCGTCAGCAAACAGGAGTTGCAGATGATATGAAGTTCATTACTAGCCACACAGGGCTTGTGTTCAAAGCTCACTTTAAACAACTCTTGCTGATTAAATTCCATGCAGGAGCTCCTGCCAGACACTGTTAGAAAATAAGAACATCTACCAACTCTCTCTTGTGTTTTTTTTTTTTTTTTTTTTAAACATGTGCCAATTATTTGTCTCCTATCTGCAGGTGCTGGCAAGTATCAGTGCTTTGGCCCCGCTGTCTACAGTCTTATCCATTTGGCGCCTGATCTAGTGCTCTCACATTACCAGCAGTGGGTTCTGTTTTTGACTGTGAAAAGCTGTGAGCATAACTCCCTCTCTTCCCTCCCCCTTCTTTTTTTTCCTCTCACCCTGCTACTCCCACAGTGCTCTTAAAGTGCCTGAAAGTGACAAAATAGACTCTTGGTAACCTTGTTAAAGATGTTCTGATCAAGCGTGGGGGGGGGGGGAAGTGCCATTTCTGTTTAACTGCACAAACTCAGGTATATTTCCATTGTCATTCTCTATTTTGGTTGCTGTGGCTTTCCGCTTGTCTCAAACGCTCTTCCTTTCACATGATGGTAGCAGCTACATGTAGCAAAATTGGAGTGGTGTTTGAAGGCGCTAAAAATCTGTAAAGTCTATCGTCGTATCCAATTCTATCCTTGCCTAGAGAAAGAGGAGATGAGGGCATGGAAGGGAACATAGAAACATTTGTAAAATGTGGAGTTCCTGTGAAGGGGGTTAGCCTCTCAAGTTTTTAGGTCAGGAATCTAAAGTCAAACACGCATAGATTTAGCCCCCCCACCCCCCTCCTGGGAACATTTTGCTTCTTGTCTATTCAGTCACTCGTACAGATTTTTTAATTGAATATCAGTATTACTATAAAGGTCAGATGAGTCCAAAGGATAATGTGGCATCCGACCCCAATCAAATATCTGACACTACAGAAGCCCTGATACTGCTAGCAGGATTCTAGCACCATTTTTTGGACATGATCCTCAGAGGCCACCTAGGGAAAGGTACTTTCTGGATCTACCTATGCTAGGAAGTCTGTGGGGTCAGAGGATTGTGTTGCAACATGGCAGTCCCCATGTATGTATCAGATGTTGGCCATTTCTGTGTAGATGAGTTTCTGTTGGTAATTTTTCTTTTTTGGGAAGTATTGTCCTTAATTGTCATTTGTGTAGCCCTCAGTGGAGTTATAGGTTGCTGAGACGTCACAAGTTTTCTATGAGTTGCACTCACATAGGGAGGCATTTCTATTAGAAATGCACACAACATTCAGGAGGTTTGTTTCTGGGGTTTAGTTCAGGCCAGCATTTCCCAGGTATCATCGTTCAATCCCATTTGGTCTCTTTCAGGCTATCTCTGACTAACCTATCCCCAACATGACTAATCAAAATTACAAGATATTTCATTGTAGCAAGTGTCATTACACCTTTCCTTCATTTTCTCTTCTCTCTTCCAGTGCAGTCTCGAATACCTGTTGCTTTATTAGAGAATACCTGGTCATAGTAAAGTGGTTTGGTTTCTCCTCGTGCATCTTGTGTTTCCTGTGATTTGCTCTGTTATTTAGAGTTTTCAGAGGGGGAAAAAGCTGGTGTTCCTGCCTCCCCCACCTTCTCCCCCCCCCTCCCAAAAAAAAAAAAAAAAATCAGCCAGCTGAATTTTTCTGTTTGACGTCTGTGGAATTATAAAAAGGATGAATCTGGCTGATAGGGTCATTTTATATCCAAAGTTCCCACTGCAATTTCCTTGCTTTTAATTGTATGTGTGGATTCCCCCAAATCCTTGCCTACATGTTGATCTAACAATGGCATTTAAGAGCCTGATTTACAGAATTTGGTACCTGGGAAAACTTCATAAAAATACCTAGCATTACAAATTCAAAATTACATAGCAATTACAGACTTAATTGCATGTGCATCTACTCTTATTTTGTGCCTGCACTCCCAGTAATTGCATGTGCGAACAAATACTGATATTTCATAGCAGCAACTTCCAGCAATGACTGCCCTGTCAATAAAACACCACTGCACTTCTCTAGAAGCATCCTCACCCTACGAATCAAGATAACCGAACAATTAACAAAGGTTGTTAATGGAAGAAACCCACCACCATAAATTAGCCATAAATTACCACAAATAAAAACCAAAATATAATCTTTATTTCCCTGCTTTATTCTCAGTTCCTTACCATTGTTTTGGCAGTGTGCACAGCATTTCTGAATAGAGCAACAAGTTGTAGTAATGTAACTAAGAGCCTCAATCCTAACTCCTTGTCCGTATGTCTGAGCACAGGTTGCTGCATGTCCTACGGCTGCCTTGCTCCGCTGTTGACAGAAAATGTCCACCTTTATTTCACACGTGCAAAGCGGCTGCAGGCAAATATTAAAATTCATTGCTATTGTCATGCTGGCTGGATGGGGGGGGGGGGATTTATTATATTATTTAACATCAGAGTGTGTCAAAATCATCATAATTCATATGAGATATGCCGTGTCAGGTACTGTTAAAAGGCTATAATGTGCTAAGTAAGATGATGATGTTTATGTTCATGTGTTATATATATATAATGGAAGTTATGGATATGGTTGATATAACTGTATTTCAAATTGTGCTGTGTCTGGGCGACACCCCAGACAGGATGGTTGCAGCACTAGCCTGCTTAATGGCCCATTATAGAAATTCACAGGTACAATGGGCCAGGGGGAGAAGCCAGAGATGTACCTGATAAGTCAGCAGTCACTCATGTGACCCTGGACTCCATCTTGTTCCTGTAAAATTCCACAAGCAGCATGGCAAAGACCAAAGGACATAAAAGGCAGCTGCCCGAGATACATTTTGTCTTTCAGTCTGTCTTCAATCTTCACTTACCTCTGAATCAACTCATCTACAACTGAACTGAAGCTGTGAAACAAAGGACTGAGACCCATCCAGGTACTGGATGTACACCAGAGGGACTATACAAATCTACAAACTCCACAATTCTACTAGAAACCTGATACAATTGATTTGAAAGTCCATATATATGTGTCTGATTGCTTTAATCCTTTAACATTTCTCATATAGTTTTAGTTACTAAAGGATTGGCTGGCAGCATGGTATTTTGGGTAAGATCTAAACTTATATAGATCTGGTACTGTGGCTGACTCTTTGGGGTCAGGAGAAACCTTTTTGGTAAAGAGAATAGAGTTTTAAATAACTGGTCTCTTTACTGGACCTAGTGGCTGACTGGGAGTCAGAGACTGAAATGCAGTAAAGGGGGCTGTGTATATTTTATTTTGGCTTCTTGATAATCAGTGTGGGGAATCAGGAGCACTGTTTGTGGCTGGTTGGAAAGTCTGACTTCAGTGTCACTCACCAGTGCTAGGAGAATCTGCTCTCCTTTTACAGCCTGCCCTGACCTTAGCATTTTCAGGTGGCTACCATAGGCATGGATGGGTCACAGCTATGTTAGTCACTGACATTGGCAACTCAAGACAAATCCCCAACTTGTTGTGTCCCCAAAAGCATACTCCACCATCATCCTGCCCCCATAAATAGAGTTGATATATTCTCCAGATTTGTGTAATCATTGAATGGTCTCATAAACCATAGTGAAAAATGGGTTCTCGAGGGTACTCCAAAACACAGTAGAGTTCCACTGATGTCAATATTGCTTGATGGGGAGAGCGCACTGGGAAGTTTGTTTCAGAAGTTTTAATTTTTAAAAGATTTTTGGCATCACGCACTTTCCTTGGTCACTCCGTACGTTATTGTTTATGACCCAAGCAGTTAACCCCAAATAGGTCTTATAGGTTGGTTCTATTAAGGGGAGAAATTGATGGAATCAAGTATTTCTCTGCGGCAATCTAGTGTCTCCCTTTAGGCTTGTGCCACCCACTTCCCGGCACCCAGTAGGACTTATGATAACTTGCCCACTGAATTATGAGACTTTGAGATCTTCTTCCACAATTCCATTGGCTGCCAGAAAACCCCTTGACATTTCAGAGGTGACTTCTAATGGAGGGCAATAACAGGAACTGTGGGATAGGTACCCAAAAGGCAACACAGCCACAACAGCATAGAAAAGTCTAATTGTAAGCAAAACTACAAGCAGCAGGGTTAGTCTGGACCCACTACATCACTGGTGTGATCTCATCTATTCAGTTACCAGTGGTTCTTTTCCCTAGTATACATGCAGGCAGGGTGTCTGGGTCAAGCAAAGCCTATTAGTTTCTCATTAACATATATGTCAAAAACCAGACGGAAAGATTTTTGCATTTAAAAAAAAAAAATAAACGTTAGTGGCCATCCTCACGCTCCCCACTTCTCTAATTTTGTACAAATAATAGAGATGTACTTACAAGCGAATCCATTAAGTATTCTTTATGAGCTGTGACAGAGAGTGCAATAAAGTCCATGTTTTGGCCCCTGGGCCTTCACCAGGACATTTCTTGATTGAAGAGGGCACCATATAAGTACTGTATTCCGTAGCTATACAGAAGCTGTAATAGAGTTAGCCAGCAGTAAAATTGTAATTAATGTCATGTAATATAAAGATTTACCATTTTCTCTAAGGACTCTTCCCTTAAGGCAGTTACTTTGCGTCACTCAGTAATGTTCTGAATTAAAATGACTGTGCCCAACTCCCCCTGCCCTCTCCCTACTTACCCGAACCTCTTTACCCCTTTGCAGGCCTCTGAATCTATGCATGTTCCAGAAGATGTTTACCATAGGATGCCATATCAGTAGAGAGGGGCTATAAAGATGTATTAAAATAATCGATCAATATTGGCACTGGTTTCTCTTTTGCCTGTCTGGTGAAAAATGAAACATTTTGTTTGTTGGGATTTTAGCTTTTTTTCCCCCCTCCTTTCAACCCTTTGGGTTTTTTTCCCCCACAAGCACAGTCAGTTTTTCCCCTCTGTGAAATACTTCTCTATTGCTCTGAGGATGGTAAAAGTGCTGTTGGAGCAAATTTTGAAAAATGGTGATTTGCTTTTGCTACTTTTCTCTGCTAGAGGGCTTTTGCTGAGGTGAAAGTGGTGAAATATTTTGCACTGCTGAATCTGCAAACATACTCAAATGTTAGAAAACACAACATTCACATTTGAAAATTCACTCCTGTGAAGAGGATCCACATAAGGCCTCACTAAATTTTTAGGCCCACTTAAACCCTAAATTGAGGAGTTAATTAGGACTTAACTGGTACATAGGTCTTGCGCTGACTGCCTGCGTAAGGATGGATTTCACCCAAAGCAAAATAGGATAACTGGTCAATTCTAGAGGGTGGTAATGGTATTTTCACTTTGAGCATCAAAGCTGCTCATTTTACAGTCATTTCCATCTCAAGAATACTAATCTTTCCCACGCATCCTAGTGTATTGCTATATAGTTTGAGTCCTTGGGTTCATTTAGAACCTGATCCAAAGTCTATTGAGTCAGTAAGAGACTTTCTATTGACTTCAGTTTGGATCAGACCCTTTAGGAAGTGAACTGCATGAATAATTTTTGAAATTTCACACACTTGTTGTCAGGGGTTGAAATGTTTATTGGCCAAATGGCATGCAGCCATACGGTGAGATGGCCCAGCAACCAAGCGAATAACCACAGTGCTACTGCCTACCAATCAAAAGTACCAACTGAACACTAGACGTTCAGGGTGAAATCTTGGCCCCACGGAATGATAACTCTCACTGTCTTCACTGGAAGCCAGGTTTTCACATCTAGTCTTTAGATCCCAAATAGGGCTGTAGAGAGAGAGAGAGAGAGAGAGTTTCCTTTTAAACTGTAAAACAGGCAAAACTCACCTGATTTTAGTTCTAATGAGCGACCAAATCTCTCTGAGCCACACCCACATCTCCAAGAATATTGGCCAGCCCAGGAACCATCTTCTTCCTTTCCCCACACCTTCCCTACGTAGGAACCTCAGGCTTTGTCAGTGCACAGTGTCGCTTTTCTGCCCCCCTATCGCCAGTCAGTGACCTTCAAAATCAGGAAATGTTCCCCTTATCCACCAATACTCATAGCTTTTGCTTCCGTTTCTGCCTGGGCCCCAGTGTGCACAGTTACAGGGGACTCGATTCTGTTACCACAGTGACGTCTCAAAAGATAGACTAGCTTGTCCATCCCTTGGAAAAGTGAGTGCTGGAGGACGTATTCAAATTGATTCGGGGACTAATTAAAGCTGAGTAAGAGCCCTTTTGTCTTTCCATCCTCCCCCATCCTTTTCCATTCCAGGTATTAGGGTACAAGATTGCTCAGATTGGTTACTTGTAGCTATTTTGTTTCTGGCCCTTTAACAGACTGTGACATAAGCTGCAGTCATATGGATGATTTAATAGAATGTGTGTGATCCTCCTGTTATCACGTACTATAAAATGTAGAGGTGGCAGACCGCCTGTACGCATGGTACTGACTAGAAATATTGCCTAGCAATGCTGCCATGCTATCACAGACTATCAAATTAATATGCAGTTTGATTTTTCCATCTGACTGCATAATGCCTTGCACTGGGCTGGTGAGAGGCAGCTGCAAATGGTCATTTCCCCCAAACAGCCCTCAAGTCAGATCCCATTAGAACTGCTACATCATTCTCCAGTTAATGAATTGCTCACATCTGTGAAATTAGAGCCACTCACTTTTGTTTTGTTTAAATCAAAATTGCAGAACCCATCAGGCAGTCTGCTGCTTCCAGCTACTGTATTCCCACAAAATGATGACAAACTGTATGCTGCTGTTTTGTGGTGGTGCTGTTTGAGTTTGACAAGGAGCATATTATGCAAAGCAGTGCTGGTCTTGTCCCCACAAGCAAAACCACCTTGGTAAGCAGCTGGGTTTAGAACTATGAATTGTCCTATGTGATGATGGGAAAGGGTCTGAGTCTCTGAAAAAGAAGAACTCAGACTATGAAGTCTGTGATGTGTTATCAGAGACTTACACTGTGTAATGCTTTTCCATGAGTGTGACCTATTGATTGAAAAGAGTAGTAATAAATTCAAAGACTGCCCACTTGCATCCTCACTAGCAGTAGGACAATGATTATCTTCACAGATCAATATAGGGGAGTCTCTGACTTAGCCACATACATGTTCTACATAGCTGATAGTGTGTTAATTAGGATTTAATACTTTTGGGGACACCTACAGACCTCCATCAGTCTTTTTTTTTTTTTTTTTTTTTTTTTTTTTCCCTTTTTTTTTCTCTTTGCAGACCTGGTTATGAAATCTAGAGTAAGTTGAAATCATGAATTGGAAAACTGATAAAGAATAACATATCTCCTCCTTTTTTCAAAAACTATCAGTCCCAGTCCTCACTACCTCCCCAAGTCGCTGTCTCTGGTTGTGTCCCCTGTGACTGTGCTCTCTCAGTGCTTCACAAACATTAATGAATTTATCCTCAGCGCACCTCTGTAGATAGTCTCTCTGTTGCTCAGATCCTCATTTATAAAATGGAGCTAAGTAATTTGTGTAAAAAGTCACACAGGAAATCTGTGGCAAAGCTAGGAGTTGAGCTCAGATCTTCTGAGGGTACATCTTCACTGACAGCGCACTTCTGGCGCTGCTGGATCGATCTATCCGGGATCGATTTGAGCAGCAGGGGAGACCCGCTCAATCGATCCAGAAGTCGACTGAATAAATCCCTCCCCCCCCCCCTCGGAAAAATATTAATGCTGCGTCAACGGGAGGGCATTTCCTGTCGGCATAGCGTAGTGGCGACACTGCGCTATTTAGAATTTAGGAAGTCGATGGGAGATACATATGCTACTCTCTGTAGCTTGCTTATCTCCTGTCAACTGCCACTGAATTCCATGGTAAGTGTAGACCAGGCCTCAGTCCTACTCCAGCGCTTTAACCACAAGATCATCCTTCCTGAAGAATTTCTGCTCTTCATTGATGGTTAATGTGCCAACACGTATCTTTTCAACATACTCTGAAGTTGGAGTTCTGGAAAGTGGGTTTTAATCTGGCAACCATTCTGTCTCTTCCCACCACCCTCTTCTATTTCCGACACCAAAGAAATCTCCCTTCCCCCCCTTCTCATTCACAGTTCTCATGCTCAGATTGCTTAGACTTCATAGCTGCTCACAGTGAGTGTAGAACCTTAGAACTTTAAAACTGTTGCAGCAATCAATCTTTATATTTCCCTTTGCTTTCAGTTTTTGATGTCACTGGGCGTCTCCTCTGTGGTGCGTATCCCTTCTCTTATGCTTCTTCCTATTCCCTCACAGAAACCACGCCAAAGTCAGAGGAAATGGAACAGACCTTTAAACTTCAGGTGGGGCTGCAGCAGGCAGAAAAGAACTGCATGGCAGCAGCCTCCTGACATGATGGTCTGTACTGCTTTGTTCTCAGAGGTGGACCATTCAAGATATTCCAAAATCCAAAAGTTAGTTAAGTACCTAGCAGTAATTTAAGGGTAAAAACATTAAAAGGATGTTGAAATTCACCCAAAAATAAACATTAAAAGCCCAGAAATTTCAAAATGAAAATCCAACCACGTTAAGGTATGGAAATACATAGTTAAGGCACCTAAGTATTCTTAACTCTGCCCTGTGGGGGACACTGCAATAAGCATAAAATTATGATGAAGCATTTTAACCGTTTTAGATTAAGCTGATTTAAAAGCTTTTTAGGGAGTTTTCCTTCCTCCCTCTCCCCCAGGACAGCATTAGCTGAGTTTGGCTGCATTAACTGTTTATTTCCAGAACTTAATGGAACAAAAGGGCTTTGTAAAATGGAAGTTTGACTGAAGTAGAGAGAACTAACTTTTCTGTTAGTTACACATGAAGTAAGGGGCAGTTTCTTTTGATTAGACTAAACTTATTTGTGGCCAGTGTCTCTGGGAACAAGATTTCCTACCCTCTGCTACCTCTAATGGAGAAATTCTGGTACACCAGGGAGCCATATTACAGCAGTGAGGGAAAACTGCTTACACTTAACAAGGCCCCACTCCTGCAACTGATTCCACATGGGCCTACCCAAGTGCCTATGCAGAGCCCCCTTCACTTCCAGATGAGCCAGGGGTGCCCTATGTGGTTCTCAGGGCGGGGTTGGGCACTTCCTTTTTTGTTTTAAACAGACCTAAGGAGAGAACACCACAACCAGAAGCATAATACATTGAGGGGCAGTTTATTACGGGTAGGTATTTGACTGTGCTGGGAGCATGGGGACATGTGCCACCTAAGGGGGAATTCTGGGAAGAGACTGTGACTCCAGAGAGGCTCTAGCAGCTTCCTGGCACACAAGCAGTCAGCAAGGCGCACCATCAATTTATAGGGAGGAGGGCCTATGGCCCTGCCTATTTTCAGTGCTTGCTGGGATAGCTTTCACTACTGGGGATGTATTAGAAGAAAGTAGGGTGTGTGTTCCAGTTGTGCCTGACCCTGTGCAAGGAGTGTGCTTCTTGACTCTCTGCCACCAGCTGTACACATTAGGATCCAGTGCAGTCAGCCCCTGCATATAAATAGAGCTGGGCTTGTACCAAACACTCAGTGCAGAACACCACTGAACTCTGTGGAAGTCTTGACTGGGATCCCTACTTTTGTGGCTCTGGGTCATCTCTAACAATAAATTATTGCTATACCAAGAAAAGTGATTCACTTTGCTCCAGTATTTTACCATATACTTCCACAAAGCAAGAACCACCCCTCCTTTTTGGTTTGCGTTTTGAATTGGTTTAAATGTAAAACTCTCATTTGAAAGATGATCCTATTCCACATGGACCAGTTTACTTAATAACAAAGCCCCTCACAACAGAAATATCTTACTCTATTTTGGGAAGCACTCTGAAAGGGCTACATTTTCAAAAGTGACCAATGACTTTTGGGAGCCTCAACTTCTGCTTTTCAACTTCCTGACTTTCAGAATGTGCTGAGCACCCATTCTCTGAAAATTAGGCCCTTTTAAAGTTTCACAGATTGGGCTCCCATAATTTCAGGTCCCACTTTAAAATGTATGCCCATATGTGCTGACATCTTGGTTACCAGACTAGCTACACCTTTGTTTCTGAGCGTACTCCCTGAGTTCTTGGGCCTCATGTCTTCACCTCTGCTGGGGTGGAATCCCCATGATTGTCCCGCTCTCCGACCAGGCCCAGGGCTACTGCTCTCTATGTATCAACTGTGATTACTCAGCAGCCGTGACTGGTTTTGACACATGCAGTTCTTTTGGGAGAGTGTTGGCCACTGCTTAATACAGGTAGCCTTTCTCAAACCAAAAGTATGGTTTAACCTTAAGAGCAGGAGCAAAGCATACCATAAAATAAAAAGGGTTTAAACACAATAAAAGGCCTATATGAATGTCTGTTATCCTAAACTCCTCCAGCTTGTGGTAGTGGGCTAGGCCGCTTTTGGTTCTTCAGCCCCTCCAGAGAATCTGCCTCTGTCAGTCAGTCTGCTCTGCGAATAGCTCCTTGACAATTGCCTCCCCTCTGTGACCTTTTTAACTATTTAGTTCAACTTTTTCATCTCTTATCTCCTAGCCTTGGCATAAGAAGTCATATAACTTTGGCAGGAGACTGGATGTAGCACCTTCCCAGCTAAAAGCTCAGGCATTATCTCTGAGGGATCCCTGCCATGTTTACCAGGAGGTTACTTAAGAAGCTATTGTGTTGCCTTCCTGTTAATTTCCCAACACCCCTGCTATTAAACTAAACCAGTATATGCATACAGTAAATATTGCACTAACCCAGTAAAGCCATAGTTAACTAACCCAATAACAACGTTCACAAATTATTACAGTTCAGCCCGACATCCTTCAATGAACTGCTACTCTAATGAGCTGCAATCCATTCTGGGGCAGACCTTAGAGAGGTAGCTAGTTGGCACAGTGCAAAAGCATCCATGGCAGGGGAAAGTCCGACCAAAGATGTTTTATCTATGCCACTCGGATGATTAGTAAGTAGAGAGAAAAAGATTCCACATTCAATCAAGCTACAAAGGATTTCTTCCTTCCCCGCCCCCCCCCCACAAAAAAAAAAAAAAAAAAAAATCCTATCATCCCTAACACTTATTCATCCTCTGTGAATCAAAGCAGGGTTTTCAATACCAAAAACTAAGATATTGTAAATTTCCACCTCAAATGTATTTTGTGAAAATTAACAGTGGAAAGCTGTCATTTTTGTGCACGAGAACTTGGTAGTTTGTTCTGCATAGCTGTAAAAAAACTTAAAGAACTGATTGTGCTGTCTAGATAGTTTATATGGCCTCCACCACTGTATGAGCCTTACACTATTCCAGTCAGGTGGTATGTTTATTATCCCCTTTTTACAGATGGCAAACTGAGAGGCACAAAGACAATGTGACTTACCTCAGGTCATACAGGGAATCTGTGGGAGAGCCAGGAGATGAACCCAAAGCCTTGCACAGTGTCTCAACCACAAGGCCATCCTTCCTCTAAATACCCGGCTCTCTTTCCTTTTCATTCCCTCAGTCTTGACTGGAGAAATTCAGGCAGCACACCTTGTAAATGTCACAAGTGCTAGGCCTCTATTCTCTAAAACCCCGTGAGGAGAGAACGGACTAATGGCTCCTGCAAGAGACTGTACATTTAGAGTAAGCTGCTGGCTGGTTAGGGGACAGATGAGACCATCCGGCTCATTTCACATTGGACCTCTGGATGAAATTGTATGCATGTCCCAGAGGTAGGTGGCAAAGGTCTTAATCTGTTTAGCAACACAGACTGTCCTCTTGCTTCTTGAGATGACATTTCTCTTTGTATTCCTCCCCATGTTAGACACTTGTCATCTTTGTTACAAATGTGTCCTCCTAATTTAAATGTACACGGATTGGCTTGGTGCTGCGACCTATCAGTTGTTCATTTCATGCTCTTGAATTTTATTATAGACTTGTGTTTCTCTTTAAAAAAAAAAAAAAAAAGTGTGTGGGAGACAAATTAGTTTTCCAGTGCTTTAATCTATGATAGGATTAAACTGGACCGGCTCCTTTAAAAAGTGTCCCCTTCCCCACCGTCCTCTCCACTTCCAATTATAGCACTAATTTCAGTAATGGAGCATTAATAGAGTAATGGGCTGCTGAAACTGGCCTGAAGGAACTGTAGTGCTCAGCACAAATTGAGTAAATAAACCATATATTAGATTTCTAAACAATACTTTTAGTCTAGTCCCCAGGGAAAGAGAGTTGTCAAGACTTACTTAAGTCAACCCTGCAAAATGTATGCAAAAGAATCATCCATTCATACCCTGAGAAACAATGTGGTTTATAGTAGCTGCAAATCTCTCTCTCATAAATCTTTGAGATCCAGACACAGAGAGACTTCTGTTGTTTCCCTTTTCCAATTCCTTTGGCTTGATTTATTTACCAACAAGCATCTTTATGCCCATTTCTATTTGTGTCCTAGTAGAAAGCTGCCTGTGTAGAGTGGAGCCTTGTTCTGATAGAGAATGATTTGCAACTGAAAGTAAAGATTTATCATTAGGCTGTACAAAATTATCTACATATTCTTCACTCTGGGACCCCCTAGTCTCTTTTCCCTCCAAAATCTGTGGCCTTCTGTGAAACATTTTTGTGAATTGTAATTAAAATAGGCTCCCTACCCATTACATTCACACTGAGATTAGTAACGAAGTACCAGCTTCCCAGATTTACCCTACAAAAGATACTGGTACAGAGATATAGGCATGACTTCTTACTGCAGTAGCACCAATATGCCTTAAAGCAAGAGCAGACTGCACATTGTGTGAGGCACTGTACATACATTGTGAGCGACAGTCCCTGCCCCGAAGAGCTTACAGTTTAAATAGACGAGACAGACAAAGTGTATGAAGGGAAACAGAGGTGAAGTGCCCAAGATTACACATCAGGCCAATGGGTGAGATGAGACTGGAGCCCAGGTCTCCTCAGTGCCTGGATAGGACAAAGACCTATTGGCACAGCATGCTGTCTTCCTAACCAATTGATCCCATCTCTAGAGCCTGAACTTGAGAGGCAGTGAGAACCCACAATTCTCATTCAAGTCGGCAACCTCTGGGTGCTCAGTGCCTCTCAAGATCAGGCCCTAATTTTTATGACCCCTCAATAGCCCAGGGCTCTGGACCCTGCCTTTTACCTGTGTTCTTTCAAGTTGGTAATTTGGGTGCTGCATTCTTGAGAGCTACTGTAAAAGCATGCCACTTTTGACACTAGCAATTCATATGATGAGGGACATGGCATATCCTTTTTCTCCCTGAAGAGCAAATAGTCTTATTTATGGATTAGGGCTACTCTGATGGCTGTAGGTATCTTGAAGTGTCACTCAACTCTGAAAAGTGACTATGCAAAAATGACACCTTCTTATTTAACAGGTATGCCCCCTGTGTGTGAACTGAGTCTTTGTTCTGACTCTTGTGACAAAAATAAGTTGTGGGGTTTCTATTATTGTGTTTAGTTCCTATTAGCCCTGAATAAATGACATAGCTAAAAGGAATGAACGGGGATCTAGGCATTCTTGTGCATCAACAGACTTGTTTACGGAGTTTTGATAAGTGAGGCCTGGGCAAGTCTTAGTGGAGCAATGGGTTTGCCAAGTGTCGTTGGTGGCTTATGTAGACCTGCAGGACTGCTCTTATTGTTGTTCATGTGCAAGATGTATTGAAAGAAAACCTGTCCAAAGTAAAAGATGACCTATTATAAAGTACTTTCCATGCTGTGCAGAGCAACAAGCTCACAATGCACAATCACTCACTCACTCTGCACTGATTCCTACGTTACCGAGAATAAGCTAAATAAATAAAACCTAAGCTTGAATGGAAAGAAATGAGATTGCTTTAGCTGCAGAATCAGACTGGTATGGAGGTCCAAAGCATAGGGTCACATCAGGAGAAAATTTTACATGAAACACCATTAACCTGGCCCCAAATGTCTCACACCTATTACTTGAGTTCATTAAAATCACTATGACATATGTCAGGAATCAAAACTCATTCACAGCTATGGGACCAAGCTGATGCAGTTTCATGTGATTTTATTGGAAGTAACTTCAAAAGACATCTGAGCAGAACCAAACCTACTGAGCTGATTGAGTATTGCGGTCTAGAGGACTCAGTCAGGCCAGCGAGCCAGAAAATCCCAAGTTCTAGTCCTGGTTTTACAGCTGACTTTTCTGTGTGGGGTTGGACAAGTCTTTTAAACTCTGCCTCAATGTCCTCTTTTTGCAAAGGAGGGATAATATTTGCCTTAGCCATGAGGATTAAGGAGTTGCTATTTGAATAGCTCCTTGAAAAGGTAAAAGCGATTAGAATGCCAAGTGTGATTATTTTATTACTGAAAACACATACAGTGTTGTGGAATAAAAACTTAGGTACATGACTGTGTCCTGACTGGAATGTGTGGTACATAATCTTAATTAAAAAGATTGGATTCTTCTAATATTAGCCTGGAATTTAGACCCTCCTCTACCCTCCCTTTTTCACAGCTTTAATGTTCTCAAATTCAGCCCTCTGTGTACCAAACTCATGTTGACTTCAAGGTGGCCTCATAGGATCAGGCTCATAGTAATCACTTCATTTGTGTTTAGAAAATCTATTTTGCTTTCTTTCATGGTTGAGAGCTCTTTTTGTTTAGAATATCACCAGGTTCAATCATCACTGGAATTCAGTCTGTTAACTTAAAAATTGGATTTTTTTGGTTTTTGGGTTTTTTTTTTTTTTTTTTGGGTTTTTGGTTTACACACCTGACTTTCTGAATTACAACCCTGGCAATGGCACAGTATTTGTTAATATAAGTAATAATTACACAAACAATAAGTTAAAATAAATTAAGGATGGAAAGTCAAGCATTCAAAAGTGAGGAACTATTAGAATTAAGCCTGCCCAGGAACCTTAACTGGCCCCCTTGTACATGTACTGCTTTAGGATAAAGTCTTTAATTACATGATCATATGCTATTTTTTCCACAGGACCCCTGCCTCATTGAGTGCACAGGACAGATGGACTGCATTTAATATTTTCTATTCAATATTTTGTTTTATCCTCATTGTTCAACATGTGCTCCCAGGCCTTATTTGCTGCACACTAATCAAACACTGCTCTGCATACAGAATTAGTAATTTCCTTGTGGGCTTTTCTGTGCTGCTCATCACTGTAGCATTTGTGTGTTTTACAAACACTAATTAATTAATCTTCGCAACACCCCTGGAAGGTGAGGCAGTGGTATTATCCCCATTTTACAGATGGGGAGCTGAGGCACAGCAAGATTAAAGTAAAAGTTTCTGCTAATTCCTGGTGCCCACTTTGACGTGCCTAAGACTTGATTTTGCAGAGTATTTAGCATTATATAGTGCACTCTATGTTTAAAGCACAGCTTCCACTGACTTCAGTTGCAATTGTGAACGCTCTTCACTTCTCCTGGGAGCGCAGACTCCTGGGTCTTAAATTGGGTAACAGAAAATGAGGAACGCACCTGTGAAAAGTGAGGTTTAAGTGACTTACCTAGAGTTGCATAGGATTTCTGTGGTAGAGGCAGAGAGAGAATCCAATTCTTCAGGGCAGTATCCAACTGTCTTAACTGTGAAACCATCCCTTCTCTTCCTGTTGTCCCTTGCCTCATTCACTACACACCTTCCAATTTCTGCAACAAATGAAGCAAGGAGCCTACAAGCAACTGCATCTTATGTTACGCAACGCTCATTCATCCCCAGAGCAGGTGCATCCAGTGCACTGAATTAGGCAGGGGTCCGGTGGGAAAAAATGTGCTTGTAATTAAAGACTGTATCACAATGCATATGCACAAAGGGGGTTATACTGAGATTGTACAGGGGCCCTTACTTCTGGCACTTCCTAAATTTGAGTGCTTGACTTTGCAACCTTAATATTGTTCTTTCAGTGTTTTTGTGTGTGTGTAATTTCTTAGGTTTCTAACAAAGCAAACTGAAAAAACAGAAGTTTGGTCACATGGCATCATACTGACCCTCACCTAGTTCATCAGCAGTCAAACCTTTGACACTTGAGCTAAGGAATTAACTGAGAGCAATAGTAGGTTGCCTTCCTGTACATAGACCAGAACTCAAGGGGGATGAGAGACACCCTTTGCCAGTGAGTTTCACAGATCTTTGTTGACAGCAGAGGAATGGTGAGACTCAGGAACCTTGGGTTTCATTCCATGCTCTGAAGGGGAGTTTTCTCTAGTGGGCATGGACTCTTCTGCCTGTTCCCTACAAACTTGGCTCTTTCTGCCCCATCCCCTCCAACCAGTCCATGTCCCAGTCTTGTATCTTCCTTACCTCTGGCTCCTTGTCCCAGTCCTGTTCTCTTTGCTTAGGCCCTCATTGTCCACAGGCGGCAGATCGGGTAGCTCCATGGGCTCGTCTTCGGGGGGTACTCAGCCCCAATGACCACTCCTCAGTCCTAGTTTTTTCTTCCAGGGTCTTTCTCTTCCAGTCTTTCTGAGTCCCAATCTCCCCCACACAGTCACTCCCAGTTCTTCCCTTCTGGCCCCTCATCCAATCTGTCTCTTCCCCTGCCCACTGGTTCCCATTCTCCTTTCCTGAGCTCCTTATCCAAATTCAGTCTCCCCTTATCCGCTCCCTGCCTCTTTGTCCCGGTCTGTTTACCCAGCCAGTCCTAGTTTTCCCCTCTACACTCCAGCTCTTTGTCAGATCTATCCCCCTCCTGCCCTCACTCTCCTCTGTTTTAGTCCCAGTCTTTGTCCACTCAGTGCCAGGCTCCTCTAGATCTTCATCCAATCTCTGTGTTGCCCATCCTCAGTTAGCTGGCTCCCACATTCTCCCTCTATTCATTCCCACCTCCCCCTGTTTCCTTCACCAGCTCCCAGACTCCTTCTCCAACCAGTTCCAGCTTCCCCTCTCCCAACCCCTAGTTCCAGTCTTTGCCCAACTAGTCCCAAATCCCCACTCCCCAGCTACAGTCCCAGCCTATCCACCTAATGAGTCAGTCTCTGCTCTCCCCACTTCATCTCCCAATTCCAGACTCCTGGCTGAACCAGTCCCAGTCTCCTTCCCTTACGCTCTGTCCCTCTCCTCCCTCCAGTTCCAATCTCACCAGATTCCTTTGTCATCCCCCAAGTCTGGCATTTGTCCCCTCTGCATTCAAACTGGGTCTTCTGCATCCATCCATACCAGCAGGGCGGTCACTGACAGCACAGAAAAAACAGGCTCCCTGCTCTCCGTACTGGTGCCTGGCCCCACCCTGACCCAGAGCAGCCATTCCAGGGAAAGTCCAGCTTCATCCTTGTAGCCCAGGGTTGGAGCATGCTCAGTCACTCTGTAGGGCTGGATCATGTACAGTCTAGTCAACACTAGGAGCTGTGAGAGAGGCTTAAATTGCTCAAAAAAGAAAATCTTCAGAGATTTAACTACTAAAATCCAAGAAGTCTCCACTGAGCATGTGTGAACTGTGTTTTTTCAAAGGCCTATAATGGCTAAATTTGGGTGAATTACCATGGGGATGGCAAAAGGCACATCTCTGACACAAAAGCCAAATTTCAAGTCCCTGCGCCAAAGCATGAGGGCTCTTGATCTGTTCAAAGACGAGGACGCAAGGATTATTTTAACATGGGCAGAACAACATATTTTTCCCTAGCCTCTCTTTTAGAAACAAACAAATTCAGCCTGAGGCAAACACTTGGCATGAAAAATTTCAGGCCAAAAGGTTAAAGTTTTACAAAGTGATCATCAGCAACTGAAAACAGCATCTTACAACAGAAAGTGTTAGGCAACCTTAATAATGTTGTTATAGGCACTACCAGCTTATAACAATAGTGAGTCATGAAACTTTCTTTTCATTGAACACTGGTGCAGAAATCTTAATGTCTGAGCCTAGTCACTGGATGAAATATAATATTTTTTTTTTAATTGAAAAGTTCAGGCAGTGTTTGTTCAGCAAAGTATATTCCTGTTTACACCTTGAAATATCTGAATAGTAAATTAAGCTTTCTCCTTGAGCAATCTTCCTTTATTTCTATCTATGCATTTATAATGTGCCCTTCGCTGTAGTGTCTATTTGAATGGTAAGTCAGAGCAGCATTAAAAAACAATTAATTTAGTGTTGGTGAAGTGCCAAACTGACAGCCCTAGAGACTGAAGTTCCCTGTTTGTCCCCAGAACAGGTACAGTGTGGACTGTTTCTCTGCTAAGCCTGCCAAGCCAACAAGGTTGTAAATTAGTGCCAACTGTTGAGACTGCTTTTCTAACATGGCCATCTGTTCATTGATCTTAAACTAACCTAGGTAACTAGTCATCCGATGGAGAACAGTTTTTTCCTGCCCACAAGACAATTTTTTTGCATATGAATGGTCATTTGGAATATATTACGATTTTATATTCTATATTGTATATTTTTCCTTTGTGTTGCACATTTTTCATTTGCAAACATAAATACATAACAATCTGTATTATGAAAAGGCAGATATTTTATGAAACTCCCCAAATGTTTTGTGGCTCTTCCATCCCAATTTTGTTTCTAAAGTACTCTTTTGGATGCTTACTCATATATCCAAGAGGCAATTTTGACCCATACGTGGTAAAGCACTTTAGGATTCTTTGAGATGATGCTTTCTTGTAAAGTATTAATATTGCAGGAAATGTTTTGTTCCAATGGGAAAAAATTGATTGTTTTCTTAAAGGTTTTGGGGTTTTGTTGAAAAATTTTGGCCCAACATTTTTTGTTAGTTTTTGGTTGCTATTTTTCAGTTTTCAGGTTTTTGACATTGAGGAAAACTCAATCCCCTCCCTTTCCTAGACATTTCCTACAGAAATTTCCCTTTTGATGAAAAAATCCACTTTAAAACAACAACACCCCCCCAACCTTTTTAAATGAAGAATTTTGATTAGGTGTAATTATTATCTCAATTTTCCTTTGCATTTTCTTGTGGTGGTGGTGTTTTTGCATCTGGATCGAAGACTTATTTCTCCAATCCTGGGCAGCCTGACAATAAACCAAAAAGAAGCCACCATAATACTCAGTGTCACTGGTGGTAACGTCGATCAAAGAAACACCTTCCGAAGAGCAGCATAGTATTAGCATTGGCTGCCAACCTGAGAAAAAGTCATACGATTGAAGACAACTAATAGCAGCCCATTCCCTCTTTCTCCACTCAACAGGCTGTTAAGACCAAGAAGAGCTCCTGGAGAGATCACAAGAGCTAGAGAATTTTTAGAATGTGTTATGCTTGGTAATGGCAGTAGTCCCTGATGGCATTCCATTGTCACAGAATGGATGCACAGAATATATCCCAGACCCTGACTCTATGTTGTTGTATGTCTATGTATATCACTAAAGAAGGGGAGAATGGGGTCACGCATACTTTTTCCCCCCCAGATGGTGTTAAATCTCCAATTCTACCTTAATGACTGTGATAAACTAGTAGAAAATAAATGTTCTTTTAATAAAGAGGCTCCACTGCTACTCACTACCCTTAGAAGAACAGGATAAGCTATCCAAGAGATAATAAAAAGCTAGCTGGGAGAAATCCAATGTCCATTCCTATAACTTGCTCTGCAACTGAGGTACCAGGGAGAAGGCTGGATTTTGTGTGTATGCAACGTGTGTAGTACAGCCACATGGGGGCTTCCTGTATGATAGTGTGCAGGGGGGGGAGTAGATATAAGCAGACCAGAGTGAAGAGGAGCCTGGAAAATGTGCCACTGCCCAGATCATCAGGCCTCTCCCCTTCGGCAGGGTTATGTTAGGACCACAGAGCAGTTCTGCAGCTGCTTGGTAGGCTTGTCAGGAGTCCGCCTCCCCACTTCTCTCTATGCACCTCCCTGGCACCTTGCCCAGCTACTTGGACTGGGCAGTCGGATGGGGAGTTGAGCTTGCACTAAAGGAAATTGTAGGAGTCATTGCACAAGTTAGACTAGCATACTTGAAAACCTGGATTTTAAGAATAAAGAGATTACAAGGGTGCGGCTTCCAGGCATCATAGGTAATGGAGCTGCACCAGCAATGAATTTGACCTTGTTTTTAGCCTGACTTTTTTAATTTGCATGAAAATAACAATTGTTTTAGCAGTCCCAAGTGTGTGAATTAGAGACAACTTGTGTATAATCTCTCAGATGCTTACCTAACATTAACTGTGCGAACTTCATTTATATGTAGGCGCATGGCTCTTGTGTTTTTCTTCTCTACTGGTTTCCTAAATCCCTGCTATTTAGTGCTTGTTCCTTCCAGTCCTGTCAGATCTTCAAAGGATTGAAGAGGATTGGGCTGGAGCAGTGCTTGGATGAAATACTTTTCTAGAGTGATTTCCTCATTGCATCACCATCACTCTTCTAACCTTCTTGGATATAATTCAGCAGCTGGTTAACTGCACCTATCAATGCTATGTAAACTACTGGAAATCCCTACTGAAATTGGTACCTTTAACTTTATACCATGTCAATGCTATTGCAATGAAATGTTAAGTATTCTTTAGTCTATCACAGAGAGTGAGAAATTGAACTTTTCATAACAGATTTATTGTACACGTCATTTCCTGGGATTTGAAATGAGAGAATCAATCAGCAATGCTGGGACTCCTTTGTAAGTTCTATGCGGCAGGGACCATCTTTGTGTTCTGTACTTGTCCAGCACCTATCACAACTGGGTCCTTGTCCATGACAAGGTCTTCTAGGCGCCACAGCAATGCACATAATAAATGACATCACCAGGAACGATGGAGTAGGCACACCACCCGGTGCTAGCCAGGACAGTCACACACGATGGACATTTTTGAATACTTTCTTTGTTGGGATTTTCTTGGAATATATGTAAAAATAAATACAGTGTGGAGGTGATTGATCATCAATGCTTTATCGTATACACATGTTGCTGTTTTATATGCATCTTGCAGAATGATTTTTTTTTTTGTACTGCGAAGGCATTAGGGGTGAGTTTTGTTTGTGTTACTCTATGGAGTTGCCTTTTTAAGGGTATGAATTGATTCAGAGTGGCTGGGACCATGGTAGTGGTCCTAAGGCATTTTTATGGTGTGGTGTCTTATGCACTGCATGATCATTATGTAGTTTTCTTTTGTGTATCCATGTGTTGTGCATGTCGATTATAAATTAGGCTTGTGGGTCCTTGTAATCTGAGAAACACACATAGTACATTTGATACTATGCTGAAAATACTAGATCCTATGTTGAAAAGAGAAAGTTGCATAATGGAAAGTAGAGATAGAAGGAAGAGGATAGGACATGAGGGAAGAAGTGACAGTTAAAGCAGAGGGGTTACTTAAACAAAAAACTAGTAGTCCCTAAACCAGCACTTGCATTTATCTCTAATGCTGATACGGTAGTGCAGAGTTCTGAAAATGTTCTGCACTTTGGAGGGCCTACTTTCAGATGGGATACTGAATCAAGATCCTCACCCCCCCCCCTTTTTTTTTCTGGCTCTGATGCCTGTCCAGGAGGAAGTGAGAGATCTTATGACACATTTAAAGGGGAAGGAAATGATCCCAGTATCTTGGTTAACATTCCCTCTGTCAGTAAAATAGATTCTAGTGTATGGGGATGCTGTCGATGCGTGAAAATGCCTAGTATGCCAGGTTGCACAGTCTCTTCATTACATAGATCAGATCCTTAACTGGTGTAAATCAACATGGAGCCACGGTGATTTGTGCCAAATGAGAATTTGGCCCAACATGGATTTGTGACACTTTGGGGATATCTTGAGTTTGAAAGGTGCTATATGAGACTCATTATCAAGACTAGAATATCTTTTGAAAATAAATAAAATAAAATACAAAACAGAACTGCTAACAGCTAAAATGATTTTATGGACTCAGGTCTGGGCTGTGTGCTATGAAGAACCCTACGGGTTGAATAACTTTATTGTGCAAAATATTTTCGTCTCCTCTTTTAGCAGAGACATATTCTCTGAGCTCTTGTTTTATGACTTGTACTTTGAGGACTGAAAGTGCATTAAATCAGCAAAGCATCTTTGAAAGGATAATGATCTTAAAGTAATTTACCTTTTGGTGCCTAAAAAGTTAATTCTTTACTGTTTACTATCCTTAAAGTTTATATGGGTTCTCCTTCAGTGAACAGTGAGTAAGATAAACATATAGGGGACACAGTTAAAAAGGCTTGCTCCCAGTGGGTAAGATATTACAGATATGAGCAAGTATTCCCTATACTGATAATGAGGGCTACCTCTAGAACTGGTAATAGCTTACCTACTGGTAAAAAGGGAACAGAAAATTTTAAACTGTACCCAGGTGTACTAGGTTTCACCAATGTGTCCGTCTTGGATGATGATTATTTCTCTATATGTGTATTACCTAGGAAGTGCTTTACAACATCTGACCATTGTTCCAGGGGCCTGTCTCCAGTATTGGCTAGGGCTTAATGCTTCAGAGAGGAATCCTCTCTCCAAAATACATCCAATTGTTTCCTGAAGCGGAAGATTTGCTGAGCTTTGTACGTTCTCTGTAGTAGGCATTTTTCTAAGTGGGCTCTACCATATTTGATCATCAACTTCATGTGATGTTTTTCCAAAAACAGCTCACATGTGCAGTCGGGATTTGTAGTTAGCAGCAGAGCTCAGCCTAAATCTCCTCTCCCACCTCCCGGGCCCACACCAGTTATAAAAGAGAGGGGATGCCCAGTAGGGCATTCTCTGTGAGAGCTCTGGAACTTGCTCCGGCCTCCTCTAAGTCTTCAACAGCCCAAATTTATTGACCTGAGTGTGCTGCAAAAGACACCTTTTTGATAGGGTTTTGGGAGGGGGCTGAGGGCGTGCTCCCCGGAATGATGAGTAACTAATATGACCAAAGTATCATGATTTTCTTACAGGGAACAGGAAGGCAGTTTGTTTACTATACACAACTCACGCAAATACAAGTTTTTCTTAGCAAAGCCATGGCCATACGCAAGGTAGCCAGTGGAGTTTTGTGTTGATCTATCCTTCCATTTCTTCTTTTTGGTGATAGTAAAAAGAAGTTCATTTTCCTGTATTAGAATTAAATATGAATAATGCTTCTTAACCTCAGTGCTGAGGAGTTGGAAAGGTACAACAACAAAACACGCAAATTACTTAACAAGCTGGACACCTCATTTTGGAAATATGACCTGACATGCAGAACAACTATTGCTAGCACGTGATTTGTTGCCTACACCCCATCATATGACAAGCCCTCAGTTACTAGCATAATGAGACTTATCTGACGGACACCACTGAATTAATTTCTCTCTGTTGCTGAGCGAGGTGAAGACCTGAGTTACAACCGGTTTGGTTTAGTCTTTGCTCTTTACTGAAACTGTGAAATTAACATTCCTCCCTCCTCCTCCATGTTCCTCTCTCCTAAAAATACCTTCTCATTTGCTCCACTTTATAAGTTCAAAAATCCGTTTGTGCACATGCTATTTCATAATATGGTAAATAGAACCTGTTAGCCAGGGTAAGCGAGCCTGATCCAGGAATGCAGGAGATTGTCTTGAAAAATCAATATGAAGATGTACAATTGCTCCCATGGTATTGAAAGAATTAGTTGATCTACATGCCAAATGACAACCCCCTTGATAACAGGGATTATGTGTCCTGTCTTTCCAGGCTGTGCTTCTTGGGGCTGTTCTTTAGGTCACTGAGGCAGAGATAATCTAATTAGTACAACAAAGACCAGGTCAATTTGAAAAAGTAAGACAGGATTGGAGAGAGTGGTTGTCGGGGGTGACAGTGTTACAGCTAGAGACAGGCTCTGAAAAGTTACAGGGGAAGAAGGGAAACTTAGAGCACGATTTAATCTTCAGTTTGGCTCCACAAACACTGTAAATGCAGACCCACTAGACTATTACCAGACGAGCATCAATTTAGTGAGTGCTTACAGCCCACATATGCACTCACTCAGTCACATGCAGAGAAGGAGGGGGTCAAAAGGAAACAAAAGTGATCTTGTTTTCAGCGGAGAGGAGATGGTTTTGACCTAGATAGGCCTGTCTGCTGTGAAGTCATGGGTTCCTGCTGGAAAGCCATTTTTTAACAAATATTTCACCAAAAGACATCAAATTTCCTTTCCTCTCTAACAAAGAACATGAAAAATATACAGTGGTCTCTAATCAGCAGTCCGGACCTATTCAGCAAAGCACTTAAATATATGCTTCACTTTATGTATGTGCTGAAATCACATTCATTGACTTTTAGGTACATGCCTAGAGTTAAGCACATGCTTGAGTGTTTGCTGAACAGGGATGGACTTTAAACATGGATGTTTTTCTGAATTGGTGCCTGGTTTCTCAATTGGAGTAAATCATCCTAATTCCGTTCAAGTCTATGAAGATGCTATGGCCCAGATCCTCAAAGCTATTTAGACTCCTAACTTCCATTGAAATCTGACTGACACCACTGAATTAATTGCTCTGTTGCTGCAGTGAGATGAAGACCTGACGTACAATGGGTTTGGTTTAGTCTTTGTTCTTCACTGAAATTGTAAAATTAACATTCCTCCCCATGGCCCTCACCCCAAGAATACCTTCTCCTTTGTTCCAGCAATACAGATTGTAACCTTTTAATAGTTATTTATTAGTAATGTGCACAACTTGATGGTTATGAATCATTTCAAATTCCAGAGTCATTTGAAAATGACTTAATTAAATATCAGCAATCCCCACTGGTCCTGTACCTAGCAATGGTTATTTAGCAGTAATGGTTATTTAGCTTTCCATCCTGACTACAAGTCACATTGCTGCGGAAACTGATGCAGGCACTGTACCTGGTCCTTCGGCGCATCCTATCAGTCTCATAAACATTGATGTCCTCGATAGCCATAAGCATTTACAGCAGGGCTCAGATGAACAGTGATACCAGGCACTCAGCTAGCGTAAATTGGCATCGCTCTACTACACTCCTTGGCACTGCTCATTTGCTAACAGTTCAGCATGTAGATAAGTCTTAGGATCAGGTCCTAAAGAAATAAATATCTGCTTTGCTAACTTTATTTTTGTGTGTGTCAGACTAAAAGCTGTCGTGATGGAAAGGGATTGACTAGGTCCAATATTAGATTTGCATCAAACCAGTGTTACAAATGCGTCTGTGACCTGTTACCTACCAACCTTAAAACCTGTAGAATTTCCAGTACAATTTGCAGTTTAGACATGATTTTTTTTAAAAAAAATACTGCTCTCTACAGTACGTCAGGTAGGTATGCGCAAGAGTTGCAAATTTTGGAATCCGATCCAAGCTTTCCCAGAGTATGGAGGTGTTTGTATTTGGTTCCGTCTGTTGCAGGCAAAGGACCATGAAGTTTACCTCTGAATCTAGCTCCAAACTTGGACAAAGTCCTGTGTTGTTTGGATCTGAATTTTGCTTGGGGCCCATCTCTAATGTGAATATTTCAAGCAGTGCTCTGTGTAAAATGGGTGCAGGCTTCTTTGAACTAAATTAATATAATTTAGCAGCCTGAAGAATCTAGAATATGATTTAGCAGCCTCACATCTGGACATTGCTCTTTTCTAAAAATCATGAGCACAGTAAGTTCAAGCATTTTTGCACCGCTCCCCAGTGACTGCTGCATCTATGTCATCAAACCCAATCTTGTTGTTTTGGCAAATAGTCACACAAATAAGAACGTTGTAACAATGGGATCTTTCTTGTAATACTTCCCCATCCCTCCTCCCCTTGTCCCTCGCTGCCTGTCTCTCCTACATTTGAGAGACAACATTTGGAGAGGCAGCAAAGATGAGATCATAGTTCTGTGAGAAGTGACAGGAAAACTGGCTGCGCCGTTCAGGGCTCCACATACCCTCTTCCCATGAAACAGATCTGATGTTATTTCCCTATCCGCAACTGCATGGAGACATCAGCACTTTGGAGACGGTGCTTGCCAGCCACTCTGGTAAAGCTTCGAGAGTGCAGATAAGGCCCTGAGACGTGGAGCCATCCAAATGTGAACGTCTAGCACTGAGTTTGCTTTCCTGGTTTTGCTTAATTTATTTATTTACTTTAATCAAGATATTGAAATAAGTTTATAAATGGGAATTAGCAAGGCACCAAGTCTTGATATGCTTTGGGAATGGTCACAGACTGCAAAGTGGCTCTGCTGGGGATGCTTTGTGTACCCCAGTTGTCATTAATCTCAATTATGGATGCAGATGCATTCATTCATTCATTCATGTTTGTCAGTTTGCTACTGGTTAGAATTTCCTCCTACTCAGCTCTTAAGCTCAAATGTAGGCATTCAGTTATAGTTGATGAACTGTCCAAGCTGGGATTTTCAAAAGAGCCTAAGGGAGTCAGACAATGGGGACTTGAGCACCTTTGCTTCTTTGACAATTCCAATCCTAAAAACCCAATGAGTGCATTTCTATGCAGAAAACTGAACACTGATTTCAAGCACTACCATCACATCATACAGCTGTCATTGGAATTGTTATGTATACAGTGCTAGAGGTGTGCATGGCCCTTTACAGACATGTAAAAAGGCCAGGTTTCTTCCCCGGGAATCTAACAGTCTAATTTTGTCATAGGAAACACAGCGGGCTAAACTGTTCTAGAGCAAGAAATGGCAAATTCTGTTCTGTGTCTGAGACACACACTTATAGTCTGAACCCAAGTGACTATGAGTTACACTTCAGCTCTGAATCCTCCTTCTAAGAGACTACTGCTGTGTTACACTTGTTAGAGAAGAATTAGAGAAATTCCATTTATATCAATGGGTGTTTTGCCATTGACTTCAGTGGGACCAGAATTTGGCCCTTTTGGGCTCAGACTTTTGTGATTGGTTAGTTGGTTGTTAACCAAACTGATGTTTAAGAAATGGATTACACCTGATAGATCTAGAAGACAGATGATCTTGGACTGATTAGGAAGTAGCCATTAAAAAGTGCAAATGTGACCATCCATCCATCATGGGTTACTAAAATACTTTAGTGATTTACATCTCCTGGGCTGCCTTTGCACCCCACGAGTCTAGTTAAATATTCAAATTGAATTCACATATGATTCAGCTCCCCATATCTAATTGGTATTTGATATTAACCCTTTGAAAGAAGATCCTGCTCTTCAGAACCCACATAGGAATGCACCAGGAACATATTCTCCTAGTGCCACTTTTTCAAAATCATAGACAAAAGACTTATTAGGCTTATATTGCTTGGTCTTCTTCCTTAGTAAGCTTGTGGGGATAGGGATCATCTTTTTGTTCTGTGTTTGAAAAACACCTAGCACAATGGCGACCTGGGTCATGACCTGGGGATTCTAGGCACTATTGTAATATAATAATAATAATAAATTAATAAATAATAGTATGTCCTGTTATATGGCTCATATCAGCCCCTGGGGAAACATAACCTTTTGCAATATATTTAGGATAGCCCATGGACTGCAGTGGTTTATTCCTATTATTACTTATAGTGACTAATGCTGAGGGGCCTGCCTTGAAACTCTACCATTTCTCTCTGTAAAGTGTTAAGCTATTTCAATTTACAGTCCATTTTTTGGTAACACGTTTGCACCAAATGATAAACCATTCTTACTTCCCATGTTACTCACTTAAGTAATATGTTTCAAGTTTAATTCCTGTGAGCTTTGTGTGGGTAAAGTACATAACTCCTGATGTATTCCATAGTAAATTAACATCATTTAATGTTTGTGATATATTCTCTGATTGTTTGGTGCTTTTGGATAGTGCAACATTCTGCTTAACTGTAGATTTAACAAAATATATTAAAAAGTCTTATTTCATTTTGTAAGAGCATAAAGAGTGAAACAGAGCAAATCAGATACAATACAGTAGAACTTAGCTGTGTGCATGGGAACACTGGGAAATGTGTCTCTCACTCTCACAGGCCACAAAGATAATTTCCTGACTACTTAGTAGTAGTTGGTTTACAAAAAAAAAAAAAAATCTATTAGACAACTTCTCCTCACTCAAGGGAAATGTCTATCAGCAAAGCTGATTAGAGATAAGGGTAAGCAGATGTCAAAACAGAAGACCACCAAAGAACTGGGTGTCCCAAAGTGAACTGGGAGAGATCCAACAAGTAATAAAAGTGCGGCTGTCTGTCATAGCAAGATTTAGGGCCCAATCCTGCCTTCCCTGTGCTGCTACAACTCCTCTTGACTCCAAAGGGAGTTTTGCCAGAAGTAGGATTGCAGGATTGGTCTCGGTGGTTGGGTGTTGCAGATGAGAAAATACATGCTTTCATTCCTCTTGTTAACTGTTTTTTAAGGACCGTTTTTCCATAACCACAGCCCTAGAGTCTGAACTGAAATTGAAAACAATAGGCCAAGCAAAGATAGAGAACTGTAATGCAAATTCTCCTAGTAATTAATTATGCTCATATCATGAGGGAGGAATTTAATATCAAGGAAATTGTTCTGTGAAGGAGAGAAAGGGCCTTGTTGTGATACTCTTGAAGTTTTGCCATTGACTTCAGTGGAACCAAGGGTTTGGCCTAAAGTGTCTAGTGGGGAATCAAAAAAAAAAAAAAAAAAAAAAAAAGCTTAACTTAAATTTAGAGCAGGTCATAAATGTTTCCGATTGATCTTTTGTTAACAGAAAATGGTGATTCAATGAAATCAAACAGTTTCTCTGGAACGTATTGATTTTTGTTGAAATTTTTGAGAGGACATTATTGAAAGGAAACTTTCTGATAAGGTTGAAATAAAGCTTTTCAGAAGGTTTCATTTTATAAAAAATTCTGAGATTTCTTCCTTTCTGTCCTGATTTGGGAGTAAACTAAATTTGGACATCTCAGAATTTCCAATGGGATGGAATTCTGGTTTTGTGCTAGCTCGACGTAAAAGCCACAACGAGTCAGCAGAACAGTTACATTTCCCAGCTGGAACAAAACCTGCTTGCGGAATAGGGTATTTGGAGCAAACCCTGCCAGTTTGCTATAGATTAATTTTACAACCACCATAGGATACTCCCTTGTTTGAAGTATTAATTAATTCATCTGATTGCATTGTCAGCACTCAGTTACATATTGTTACCAAAGCACACAACATACTACTGAGCTGGGTTTTGCTTTCACTTACAATCTGGCATATCCATTCATTTTGTTGGAGACACACAGTGAAACTGACCCAGAATGTGACCCAGTGGTGTAAAAGAATGCATCCAATTTTTGTCGTCTTTATTGGTTCTAGGTAAATCTTTACGATGCGATCTCCGTTCTGGCATAGTTGGGCTGCCAGACTGGGTTGGGAATCTTACAGGAATAGACTTTCTTGTGAGCTTTCTGTTTTTGATTAAGCCAAATTCAACCCTCAGAGAGCTACACACCACAAAGATTCTATAACTAAACAAGCCCAGGATGGGACTCTTTTATGGGCCGAGCATTTTCAGTTTTTGTGGAACATTTTACCGGAGCAGACCAAACTGAGTATGCTCAACATCTAAATTCAAGATCCACCGCTTTGATAAAACTCCCCAGAAAGCCTATTCCTGCAGAATTTCCAGTCCAGTCTGGCAGGCCTGTTGTGAAAAGTTTGCATTGTTCAGAGAATAATTTGTATTGATATGTGCTTATTTGAACCAGAGTGAACCTCCAAACACAAAGCCTGGCTTGTATCCATTAAAGGAGTTTTTCAGATTAATCAGATGCTAATCTTGTTTATGGGCAAAATCCTGAAGTCCTTACTCAAGCAAACTCACTTTGAAGAATGTGACTAAGGACTTAGAGACTGGCCCACTATACCTGTTAATTGTATAATTAGAGAGTCAGCTGGCCCCAGAAAGGAGGTTTCTTCTCCTGCATATTCCTACTCCTTTTTTTCTATTCTTTCTTGAGGTTGAATTTTTGTTATCTGATTTGACTTCCCTGCAAGAGAAAGTCTGACTTAATAGAATGTAGCCCTATTGTCTTTCACCCCAAACTCATGGCTCCTTTATCCAGATGGGTTTTCTTCTTAGAGCACTGCCACCCATTTTCTGTTGACTAGAAGAAGCAGAGTAATCCACAAGTACTTAAATTTGATCCACCTGTATCAACTAGCCTGTCACTTCTAAAAAGGACTGAAGAGATTTTAACAAATAAATCAGGCCACACAATGTTAAAAAGCCCCCACAAGAAAAGGTAACTGAATAGTCAAACTTCTACCTCCGCATGAAATGGACTGGAAAATTCAGACAGATTCCAGTTGAATTCTCTCCACATATGGATAGCAACTTCAGATTACCACAGGGAAATGGTAGTTATACCAAGAGGGCATGTGAAATATGTTTTTCCATTTTATGACAAGCTTAAAAAATTCTGGACCAATGTTTTATTGATATACAATAGAACCCCATTTATCCAAGCCTCAATTATCTGGGTCCCCATATTAACCGAACCACCAGCTGCCAAGGGCTGACCATCCCAGCCCCAACATGGTCAGCCCCCAAGCAGCTGGTGGTTCAGTTAATATGGAGAGCCAGATAATGGAAGCTTGGATAAACAGGGTTCTACTATATATGTTTATATTTTTCACAAAATGTAAAAAAACCTAAAGATTCTCTGTAAAAATGCTAATACTACATTTTCCACAGCAAATGGATTTCTAGGATCCCTGATAATAAGGCAGCAGCAGAAGAATTACCAGACTAGCATAAATCATCTTGGGGGCCCTGATTTTCAGAGAGCAAATGTTCAGCACTTTCTGATGTTTCTGAAGTTGGACACCCAAAAATCACTAGCTACTTTTGAAAACATAAGCCTCAGAAAAGCTTTTTCTGAAACGGGCCTTTATTTTTGCTTTAAACAAACAAACCTCCTTAAAACACCAACCTCACAATAGCCAATAATATTTCATTGGAAAATAGGGTTGTTAAAAGTGCAAAAATGCATCTTCTTCAAAACTTCCTAGTATTAAAAGCATGTGAAATTTGTCACACAAGTGGGAGGTAGTGAAGTGCACCCTTTCACAGGTTTCACTAATAGGCCAAAAAAAAAAAAAGAAAACAGAGAAATTACCTCTCTGCTGCTGTTTTGTAATTTTTGTTTATTGTGCAAAACATCCTTTTCTTTCTTTTTTTTCTTCTTTTTTTTTCTTTGCCATTGGAGGTTGCTTTTAACGTAATGAGAACTCTGAAAGGAGTGCAGCATGGTGTGGGAGGAAGGTCAAAAGTTCAAATTCATCTTCCCTCACTTGTTCTCTATGTGACTCTTACCCACTTGATAAGTAACACTCGGGGGTGCATTTTCAAAGCATTGCATGGGGGGATTTAGCCATCTGACCCCCATTAATATTGATGGCAATCCTGCAGCTATATCCCCATGCACAGCATTTATTCCTACTTTGGTTCACACCAAAGAAACCTTGAAAAGAGAAGTGGGGAAGACAACAAGGACATCAGGAAAAAATCTGTAAATTGTCCATTTATTCTTTTTCCAGTTCTTTTAGTTCGCTTTTACTAAAATGTCCAGTTCAGTCTTTATTGCTCATATTACTACTGACTTCCATCTTCTTTGGTTTCACTCCCTACAAAGCTACACAGTAAACAGTAAAGTACATTCTCCATCCTTCTTCCCTAGTTATTTTCTTACATCTGTTTTCTTAATCATCCAAAGCATTTGAAGGAGATCAAAAACATTTGGATTGTTGGGTTTCAGATGAACAGAGAAGCAAACCAATGTGTGTGCTCTTATGGGGCCTGAACCAAATCCAAAGAGAGACTCCTACTGATTTCAGTAGGGGGTTGGATCAGACACTTAGAGCCAGATTTGTATGTCCTTCCTTGTTCTGGGGTAGTAACTTACTGCCAAGTAGTCCCACTGAAGTTATTCCACTATGTGCATTCCACTAGCACCTGGAGTTCTTGGTCCTTATCTGCAAGGCACTCCATGGTTTGGGCATTGAATATCTAAAGATTTCCTAAAACTCTGGGATGGAGGTTGTGATGGATACTGCTGATTCTCGGGCACAATGAAATGTGTTTAGCATAAGAGCAAAGCTCGATTGTGCAGGAGACAGCTTTCTCGGGGGGCCAGGCTGAGACTGTGGAATGAACACCCCCAAGAACTAAAGATTATCAGAAACCTCACCACCTTGCATGCCACGTGCAGGACCCACTTCTTTGACCTGGCCTTCTCTAATATAAACACACAGCAGTGGGCACATTAAACTAAAATAATCTCCCAAAACAAATCCCTACCAAGACAAAACACTCCACTGCACGCACAGTACAGCCTCTGCGGGGAGGATGAGAGGGAATGAACCACGCCTGACAGATGTTAGTCACGTCACTTGATTCACTACTGGAAAAGTGCTCAGGTACTACATTGATATAAGAACCTGAATAGAACAGAACAGATAGAAGAAAATTAGCTTCCCCCCATCTAACAACTGACCACAGAAAAGCCAAAGAAGAGGCCCTTTGCTTGATGTTCAGCTTTTCCTATCCTTGCCCCTGCATCTTTCTTTTGAACTAGATTAACAGATTTTCTGCAGAACCTGCACACTGGAACGTTCTTCTGCAGACAGGCTCTATTTTTTTTTTTCACTTGTACTTTTATTGTTTAAATATAAAGATGTGTAAGATTAATATATTAGACAGATGAAATCCTACAAATCCGCCCCCCACCCCCGAAAAATCAAATACAGACATTGGGTCAGACCAGCAGGTGGTATAAATGATATAAATTGTAGTTCCATTGAAGTCAACGGAGCTGTCATTTTACACTAGCTAAATAACTAACCCATAATATACACACACATTAAAAACAAATCATAAACAAGCAAAAGAAAACAATGAAAGCAGCTGTAAATTTGTTTCAGGATACAGAAGTACATTGAATAATATAATATATCTTCTAAAATGTAAGTCACAAACATTGGACCTAATCAAATATATTAACATTAGTCATAAACCTCTAAAAAGGCTGGGCTGGTTTCTGTCCTCTAATTACAGTGATAAGTTATTTCACTTTAACCTTTTTGTACCAGTATGATATGTTCAACAGTGTGATGGATTTCCATTTTTATAAGCTTTGTCTTTTCGTGGCATGGAGTGTACCTCCATCACAGGAACTTTTTGTTGGTTTTAGACATATCTTTTAAGGTAGCCATATAAGCAAGAATAAGCAGGGCTGGCACTTGATGCAGATCACTATTTGATATTAGGTTAATACCATTTCTAATAAGTTGGAATGTTTGGACAATTTGACACTTGTAAAACATATGCAGTATTGTGCCACTTGGTGGCCCTCAGTTTCAGTACCAGTATAATGGATTCTGCAATAAGAATATGATCAGTGTCCTCAAGTTCCCCTTCAGAGGAGGTGTCATAATATAACCTGAAAACTATTTTTGCTATAATTGCTGTGTCTTAAATTTTAAAGCTGAAATCCAACCCTAGTGGTACATGCTGTATATCAGTCTGATCCTGATAAGTGCTGAGCACCTGCAATCTGATTTCAGTGGAAGCTGCAGGTGGCTTAACACTATTCTGGATCCCTATCCCACAACTGTTTTGCATATTTAAAGGCAAAATTATATTCTGAGAGCTATGTGGTAGAACCTAACTCTGATATTTTTCTCTCCCTCCCTTTCTCCTAACTATTAATCCCTTGCTCTTCCATGACTCACATTTGAACAAAAATAATTATACATTGGTCACTCTTCATTTTTTGTATACTTCAAAACCAGTTGGCTATTGAAGAATGCCTGCCAGCTTAGACCCATTTTTTTTATTACACTGAATTCTTTACCTGCAGCTATTTCTACTATCATGAGGTCTCCATTTGTGAGGTCCTCCATGCCTACATTAGTCTCCATTTTCTGTGCAACGTCCACATTAATGTACAGAATATTCAAGAGACTCACTGAGAGAAGGGTTTTGCCTTCAGTCAAGATAGTATATGAGAATCTCCACGAAGACCTGAGCATTTCAAACATGGGGAGAGGGTTTCCTGCTCACTTCTGACTAATGAGCATATTTTCTGTCTAGTGTTATCACTAGCATGCCCTTCGGACATCACCCTTCAGTGCCCTTGCTAAAGCACCAGCATCCAGAGACAAGACTCCTGAGAAGAACGAAATTCCTCTCTTGGACACATCCTAAGATCTACAAAAATGAACCTCTCACTAGCAGATCTTAGGAGAGGGAATCCATTTCTGAAAACCTTATGAATTCTGCAGGGGACAGAATGGCAGCATTGGAGTATTCCTCCCCTCTTTCTTATGGGTGGGATCCGTTGAAATCCACATAAGGGAAGCTCCCAGGCCTGCAGAACTTGAGGTGTATAGTAACAAGCTGCACCTAGGTAGCTATGTCAGCCTGTCAACAGGCCTTTTGCAGTGTGTCAGATAGCCCTGCCTCCTGAAGGCAATAGGGGTTGTTCTGATTAACCTCCTATCTCCCCACATGCCCCAAAATTGTTGAATCTCATACAACTCCTGTCCCTGCAAGCCATAGGAAACTAGTCGGTGCCCCTCACAGGTGGTAGGATGCTTCTGGGGCCTCCCACAAGTCTTAGTGAATTGGTGGGTGGGCCATCAACACCCCCCTCCCCTCCCCCCCACACATCCTGTGAGCTTTAAAATGTGCTTCCAGGACCAGCCAACATTCTCCTTTACTAATTAAAATATGTATGACTTAAAATTAGAATTTAATCTAATTGTTGGCCCTAAGTCCTAGATCTCATCTGGATGAGTTCAGTGAACAAGTATCGCCTCCTTCCTGCTTTCTGGTGTGTTTATTTTTGTGTTTTGTTTCACCACAAAGTGGCAAAGCAGTTAGATGTTTGGAGCTCTGGTGACTGGCTCCCTTTTTTAGGGTGTCATTTTCCCAGAGCTCCTGGTCCAGCTTACTCCAAATTTAGTAGAAAAATTCTCTCTCATTTCCAGACTTAGTCTACCAATTCTGGAGCTGACATTTCTTTTATCTGTGGGCCACAATAGGGCTTATAATGGAGACTTAGTTGCAACCTGAGCTATGGATTGGCTACTGCTGCTCCACAATCACAGTAATAATAGCAATAATAATATTAATAACCTGCAATTCATTAGGGTTAGTTCATTTTTTCCCAAATCCGCTTTCCAAGGTGGTGGTGTCACATGTGGATGAGTTACAACGTAACGCTTATGAAATAAAGTGGCTCCTGAGCCACTTTAACTCTCACAGGCCCAATCTGTGCCTTTAGACCCACCCTGAGAAATGGGCTGCGTGCAAGCCCATTGCCCCTAGGGGCCGCACCAGGAGGCTTTGTACCTCAGAGAGTATTTCTCACCTCCCAGCTCAAAGGTAGATGTATCCTCAAGCTCCCTTGTTGCACTGAGGAGAAGAGTATTTTGCTACAGCCTTTAAAAGATTGTATCACCTTCCCCCTGCACTTATCCATCCAGACAACTCTACTCGCCAACCCTCCTACTCCTGTTCTTCCCTGCCCTCTAGCTGCATATCCAAACATCAGATGGAAAGCCCTTGCTCACACCCCTTGTGGGCAGCCATGATCTAGCGCTAACATGATCTTACCTCTCCACAGCCACATTGGACCCAATAACAAGCTAGCCCTGGAGTAAGTGGACACAAGTCCCATGAAAATATGTGAAAGTCAGTCCACTTGGTACAGGGCTGCATATGGCCCCTAGTCTGCTTTTTTATCATCTATGTATTTACTATGACATGGACACAACCACATTATCAGTACACGCCAAGAACTATTTGCCATACTCACAGTTAGTTCCATTGGCTTTTAATGGGGACTGCTCATGTGAGTAAACTTGTCAGGACTTGGGAAGTATATTCATTACACATTAGCTATTATAGAGCAGGTTGGAAGCTGGAATTTCCATTGTGCAGTAAATTCTGACATTTCGACAACAAATTTTGTTGCAAATCAGAACAAAAAGCCACAAATTCAAAATTTCCTGCAAAAACAGAAATTCAAAATATTTCAATTCGGGACCATCCAATCACTTCATTTCATTTGTTTTGATAATGTCAAAATGCTTCATGTCGATTTTGAAATGCTTCACTTCGATAAGATAGAAACATTTCATTTTGACTTTATCGATTTCAGTTCATTTTGTTTTGGCCTTTTATTTGTTAAGATATTAAATATAATTCATATAGCTTATATGTCATATTAAATATAAATTAACTATTTTAACTATAACATAAAAGTCAAAATGAATTAAAATGATGAAGTCAAAATGAAATGTTTTGATATTACTGAAATGAAATAAGAGTTGAAATGATTTGTTGCGACTTTTCCCATTGAAAATTTTGTCAAAATTGACATGTTCCTGCAAAATGTTTTGATTTTTGACAAAACTGCATTTTTCAGTGGAAAACACTGTTTTTTGGACCATCTCTAAGCTATTACAAGAACAGGTAAGAATGTTACAGAAAATAAACAAGCTCTGTATAAACATCACATTAATAGAACTAAAACTGTATCTAAAGCAACGTTCATGAATTTGGCTGGGAGTGCTAGTCTAGCTCTCACAGAAGTTTGAGTATGTTCTGAATAAATGGTTTTCAGCATAAGCCTTGGGTTCAGAAAATGTATTGCACTGAATGAGCTGCTATGGCTTTCAGCAGAAGTCTGAAGGTATGCTCAGAGAACAGTGTCATGCTTTAAGAACCTTCAGTGGGGGATTGTTTTTCAATCTCAGACAGATTCTTTGGGGAAAAGGGTCATTCCTGCATTTTTTTATTTCTGTGGCGCTCTCATTAAGGTAGATGGGAATTTTAGTTGAACAAGGGCTACAGGATGTAGGGCCTGTAGATGTTACAAAGCCTTGGCCAACTACCCCAGAATGACAATAAGCCTTACAAGAGACATCTGGTGAGTACTCAAATCATCGTCACCAGGTGGGCAGAGGCTTCCATCATCTTTAAGTGTCAACTTGCTTTACTTTTGCCTGTCGAAATGCCTGTGGCATGTTCTTCACATCCAGTGAAGAACATCAATTCCAAGTAGAGCTAGAATGTCAGTCTCTTGAAAGCTAGTCCAATTCCCACTTTGTTGGACATTATGGCAATGACTGAACTGAGAACTTATTTTAGATAATGAGCAAACAGTGAGAACAGAACATCTTATAAGTATCTGTTAAGAATACAGTTGAGCCCACTTAAGTAAAAGTTGGATCATCAGAAAGCCTTTTTCATGGGACAAATCTCAAGGAGCCAATTATCTTTTCCTTTTAGCTTGAACTAGTATCTTGTCCCTTTAGTAGGACCACTGTAATTGCTCAAGAAGACTGTTGGGATGATGCTGGACCATAATTTGGTTTAGAGATGTTAATGTGATGATTAAAGGTTACAAGATGCTAGTGGGTTTTATTCTCTACTTGTCTCTCACAATGGTAGCTAAGAAGGAAATCCATATTAATGTGTTATTCTTTAATACTAATGTGAATGTTTTGATCTTTTAAATTGGTACAGTATTGCAAGGTAATCAATTTTATGCAGTAATAACTGATACATAAATTAATCATGATTTAAGCTGAATGAACTGAGTTGCAGAGCTACATGACTGAAATATTGTTTGGGTAAACTTAGTTTAACTGGAATGGCTGCCTAATCAGGATGAATTGGAATCTATCATAGCATCTTGAGTAAGAGATGTCTGCTCTACATAGAATTCAAGTGGATGAGGACATACAGTACTTGCAAAGATAGTATGCTATATCTTTATGGGTTCTGCCTCCTCACAGTTAGAAGAAGCTATGGGAACCTCCCAAATATACTATAGATTATGTCATCGTTCGAGACATACACCGCTTTTCTGCACAGGTTGAAATAAAGCAGTGACCTCTGAGTTAAGTGTAGGGGCAGATCCTTTGCAGAAGATAAGAACTTTTGGAGGGTGATACTGATAATGTTTGCACAATCTTTTTTGTGATAAGAAACTGACTTTTTCCATTTCTGTTTTTCTTCTTGCTCATCTTATGCTTAAAAGAACACTTTGAAAGCATCAAATGCCAGGTGAATGTCATCAAGTTCTGAACGATCCTTGTGCTCCAGCATGGATTTGAACACAAAATCCTTTGACTTGTAACTCAGCAGTTTCCACAACAGCTCTTTGAAACCATGTACACCAATGCTAGTTTTTGCACTCATTCATGATCTCATTTCTTCCGTTATTTCACATTCCTTTTTAGAACATACCTCTTCAACAATATGAATAGCATCAGTACATCATCATTATAGCTGTGCTTGGCATTTAAAACATCATTCTAATATTATCTCTTAAGTACAATGTATGTATTTATGTGAGCATCTATTGCAGGATTGGTACTGACAACATGCCATGATTTGTTATTAGACTAAATCTTCCTGCCTGAATCTCTGGCATAATCACACTAGACAGAATTGTCTGTATCCTATGACTATGATAATTCTTGCTATCAACTAATGGTCAAATGATCAACAAGTTTAAAAATATAGATCCAAATTCTGGTCTTTTACCCTATGCAACCACATTGCTGTCCCAGGAAGGAAGCGAAGGCAGTTTTTGTCCCATAGAATTTTAGTGAAGCAAATAACCATAGGTTCACCTAGTGACTAGTCCATCTCCTTTCCTATAGTTAAACAAATCCTGTCTTTCAGCAGCTACACATAGTATGTTGTCAGTACTTGAGAAAAGTACTTGGCTGGCTGTTCTTGACTGCTTTTATGATGGATGTTAAATGGCCCGTATGGAGTGGTGCAGAGTTATAGTATGTATATGTAACAAAGACGCTTCCCTTTGATTATTTCAGAGGGTAAGCAAGGTGTGCTGGTTTTTTCCCCATTTTTGTCTTGCAAGTGCTGTTAGAATTCTCTGTTAAAAGTTGGCCAGCTGGTTTGTTGGTTTAAAGTGTGTTGCAAAAATTCATGTTGAAAGTTTATTTTTATTAATAAATAATATTTAATGATACAATGGAACTGATCAATCAGACGCACAAAGTAACACTTGTTGAGAACATGGAGAGTAAAGCATGAAAATACTTAGTGCTCCTATACAACCCGAAATATCATTTTTGACATCATGAATATCTCCAATGTTTATTCAAACTAGTCATAACCCTCAGTGTACCAGTCTTTGGTTAAGCTCTACATTCTTGATCAAATAGAAAGTAGGGCTGATAACTTTTTATTTAATTTAAAAATTCTGTGAAAATTTTCATCAAATGTTCTAATTATGATGGGGAAAAATCCAGGAACAATTTAAAAACAAGTTTTGTGAATTTTTTTGGTATTTCTATAGGGTTATTTCAAAATTTTAAAAATTTTTTAAAAAGTCTTCTGTCAAATTTGAATTGTGATTGTGAATTGTGAATAGGGAAAAATTACATGAAGATTTGTATGAAATTTTTTTTTAACCAGTTCCATTGATAAAGATGTGTTGCAAAGAAGAATCACAATAATTTAATGGTAGCAAATGTAGACCTCTTTATAAATGTTGTAGGGACTTGTGTATATGCATTAAAATCCTTATGCGAATGCATAGAATAAATATTTATAAATGAATAAAATTAAGCATAGACCTAAGTGGCTGGCTAGCTACCATTGGACATAATAATCTGTCTAATATAGCTCTTGAAAAGAATGATCTCCTATGTTTGAAAAACAGTGATAATCAATATGGTTGGTGTTAGTATGGCGTATACAGTGACTAATTTCCTTTGGTATTGATGTAAATTAAATTTAAGTATATCTATTTCTTTCTATGTTATTTTATCTTAAATGATAAAATTAATAAAATATACTTGTATAACTTATTTATTAATATGTTTCTTTAAAACAGCATATGTAAGTAATGCATTTACAGAACATACGAAACAAGGAGGAATAAATTATGGTGGACAAGATGAGGGAGGGAAAAATAGGAGAATGGGAAATCAGAATGAATTGGTGATAAGGAGAAGATATGATGGTCCTAAATTACTTCACACTAGTAGGTATGATTTTAATTGATAAATGCTTTTATACTAACCTATTGGAATTACTTTTGGAAATGATAATGACATGGCAAAAAGTCAAGCTAGTATAACACAAATCATTTTATAGATGGACAGCCACATTATTGACAAATTGAAATTCTCCCTTTAGTTTTAATTTCTCCCTGGACTGGGACTAGAGAGTGAGCAGATTTTTATGGTGTGCTCTTGGGATGAGAAAGCAGAAGAGGAAGGGCTTGAGCCTACAAAAACTACCAGTGTCATGTTACCACTATGAGAAAGACCACATACGTGAATTATTCCTTTTATTGGGCCAGCTTCTGTTGGTGAAAGAGACAGGCTGTTGAGTTACATAGAGCTCTTTTTCAGATCTGGGAAAGGTACTCAGAGTGTCACAGCTAAATACAAGGTGGACAGATTAACTATGAGGAGGTTACACATGTTGCAAGAGACCTTTCAAGATGAAGTGGTCATCTTGAATGGGGGTCCTTGATCTCAGCTGACAAGTGATCTCAATGGTAAGAATTATGCTTGGTGGTTTGTGCTCACAGGATGAGGCCTTCTGTTCTTAAACCCCTATAAACTGAATGACAAAATGCAGACTTATTAATTGACACTAGCCTCCTGAACATCTGAGAGATGAAGACAAGTCATTGGTGAGATGGTATTGATGTGACTTTTTTGTTATCGAAGTCATAGAAATATAGGACTGGAAGGGACCTCAATAGGTCATCTAAGTCAGTCCCCTGCACTGAGACACGACTAAGTATTCTCTTTCTGATGGGTGTTTGTCTAACTTGTTTTTAAAAATTTCCAGTGATGTAGATTCCACAACCTCTCTCTAGGTAATTTGTCCCAATGATTAACTACCCTTACAGTTAGGAAGCTTTTCCTGAGGTCTAACCTAAACCTCCCTTGCTCCAGTTTTAGCCCATTACTTCTTGTCCTGTCCTCAGTGGCTACGGAGAACAATTTATCACCCTCCTTTTTATAACAATATTTTATGTACTTGAAGAATCTTATCATGTCTCCCTCCTTCTCCAGTCTTCTCTTCTTCAGATTAAACAAACACAGTTTTTTCAATCTCTCCTGGTAGGCCATGTTTTCTAGACTTTTAATCATTTTTGTTGTTCTCTTCAATTTGTCCACATCTTTCCTGAAGTGTGATGCCCAGAACTGGACACAAGGCTCCAGTTGAGGCCTTATCAGTGCTCAGGCTAGTGGAAGAATTACTTCTTGTGTCTTGCTACAACGCTCCTACTAATATATCCCAGGATGACGATTGCTTTTTTTGTTACTGTATCGTGTAAGGGTGGGGCTCATTATCTCTCTAATGTGACTGTGTGTCTTCGGTGTTTCAATACATCCCTCTTTTTCCCATTCTCCTCTGTTCTTGTTCTAAACGATTTGCAAGATTTACAAGCCATTGAGCATGACAGTGATGGGAGCCCCATTTTTATGTGATTTTTCTTGGGCTGTGACTACTAACATGGAAAAGAAGAAAATAATGAGGAAAGCACTTATATTCACAATGGAGGCTGAAGGTTGGTTTTTGGAAGTTTCTACTTCTGGATACTCAACAAATTGTTGTCTCCTTCTTCCCTTGCTGTACTTCCACTTACAGTCAATCAGCTCTCTTAATCCTGTCATATCCCATGCAATTGCCTTTGTTTAAGCTTTGTGACTTGGACTGGCATATTTGCCTTGCCTCAAAAATGTTTTAAATGTTGGCCAGGAGCAAAAGAACATTAAGATGAAGAGTAAGAGAAAGCTGGGGGAAAGGGATTGAAATACAGGATCAGAATTAGTTGGGAAAGTTCAGCTATTTCTTCCCAAATACCTGTTTGCCTATCTTTCCTTTGTCTGTTTTGGAAAGCATCTTTCCTTTTTGCCCAGCTAGTGATATGCAGCAAGCCCTGGTCCTGCTCTCCAGAATAGTTACTCCTGACCAACGCTGATATTCTTGAGATCAGAATCTTACTCTCCATATGCAGAATGATTGCTGGTCATCCTTGCATTCCAGGAAGTTTATATCAGCTGAAGACAAGAAGAAACTTTCTTCATTGACAACTGGAACTGTGGGGTGGAGAGAGTTCTGTGACAAAATGTTGTTTGTGTTTTGCAGCCATGGAGGAGAATATATGTCTAGCGTTAGCCTTGACAACTTGGACAAGTATTTTAAAAAAATCTCCCTCTCCTCTTTAGGAATATGCTGTTTAAAAATACATTAGTAAAAGTGATTGCTATTAAATATCAGTCTACTGATAACTGAATGATTGCATCAGGATCTGAATTGAATGGGGATCAATGGACCTATCAATCAATTCTAAACACTGAGTAATATTATGTCTCGCCCAGAAATCCCCAGGCTCTGGAGGACATAATGCCTTGGAGAGCAGCATCCCCCCCCCCCCATGTTCTAACTCTTTCCTCCTTCTTGAACTCCACAGACTTCCATCCATTGCAGAGCCAAGGAAAGGGGAAACCCACCCCACCCCCAAGCTCTGTATGGAAAGGATATCTTTACATGGATGATCCACCAGGGTTCCTATGTTCGCCTAACTGGAACCCATGACTTGCTGACTTGCATCTTGCTGATGTGAGATCCATCAGGTCACCATTATTTAAAGCTTGCTTTCCAAATCTCATTTTTGGTTTAAAAAAAAAAAAAAGGAAATGGTGGGAAGAAATTTTATTTTTTTTTCAGTGCTAGACTTTTGTTTACAAACACATGACTACAAGGCAGAGAAAACTTGATAGTGTTAGACAAGGAAGTGGCCTGTGATGAAGGTATTTCATCAACCATAATCAACTTTCCCTCATAACTATTTTTGTTATTAACAAGTACTACAGGAAGATTCAAAACATGGCTGTTATAGCTTGTTGTGTACAAAAAAGAGGTTACTTATTGTGGAATACTCTTCCTTTTTATTAAGAATGATTGATTTCAACAGAAGATTGCAAAATAAAATATCTGAGTATGGATATAGGTTAACTGTGTACAGCTGCATGGAGGCTATGTCTTAAAATATGTCAAAGAAAACATGAACTAGAGAGAGACCCCAGGTAGATTCGCCGATTCAAACACCCTAAAGATTTGGGAATTTCAGATGCAAATCCAGATCTGAAATTTATTGCTGGATAACAAACTAAACCAAAATCCTCTATGAAGAATTAAGATTGCTTGGATGATCTTAACCATTCTGTTTATTCAGACACAAAGAAAACCCCCCTGTATTTTCAACCCAGATTACTTTTATTTCACAATAAGAAAACAATCAACAAATAAATAGACCCTGTTTCTCCACTATGTTATACTAGTTTTGGTGGGGTCACAGTGACATAAAATTATTGTAAGAGACTAGAGGAAACAAGCCCAAAGTCTCCAGGACAGAAAGATCACATTGCCTCACTCTTCAACATTCTGCAACTGAACTAGAGTACAAAATAGTAGCTGTTTCCAGCAGATTCATAGACGTTTAAAGGTATAGAAACTGTAACATAGCTGAATACACCACATTAACTATGCTTTTCCTGACTTTCATAAATGTAGGTGTCTATGTAATTTTAATCATAACTCTGAATTCTGTTGCTTTTGATTGCATTTTTTTCTAAACCTAATGTTCTTGTAAGACTTTTTCACTCCTGTGCAACTGATATGTACTCAGTCTGATCTGCAACTTAACAAAGATTTTTGTCTGAGACTAAATCTTATGCATATATGTCCTATATTATCTTGTAAAGTGGTTGCTGTAGCTAAGAAAGGGTATGTCTACTCTACACAGCAAAAAATAAAAGAAAAAAAACCCCAAAACATGGCAGCAAAACTCAGAGACTGGGCCAACTGACTCAGGCTTGTGAGGCTAGGCTCTGGGGCTAAAAATAGCAGTAGATGTTCAGGTTTAGGCTGGAGCTTGGGTTTTGACACCCAGCGAGGGGTAGGGTCTCAGAGCCTGGGCTTCAGCTCAAGTGGGAATATTTACACTGCTCTTCTTAGCCCCATAGTGCGAGCCCTGCAAGCTCAAGTCAGTTGACCTGAGCTCTGAGACTTGCTATTGCATTGTTTTGTTATTTTTTGGTGGTGGTGGCAGTGGCAGTATTGTGTAGACATACCCTGGGGCTATGTCTACACTGTGGTGTAAGTCCAGGGTTTGAACTCCGCCTCAAGCCTAACCCCCCTTGTGTCAACACAAAAATTGTGCTAACCCAGGGCTCAGATCAGAGTCTGAGGACTCTATGGGGTGCAGGATCTGAGCCCGAGTCAAGTCAGAACCCATGGTTCAAACTTTATTGCTTTGGAGAATAGATGTAACCTCACTGGACTCCTGCTCTGGGAGTCTGTCAAAATCCCATGGGTTGATTTTCTTTGTTTTCTGGATAGTCAAGTTTGGAGGACAGTCAAGCTTTCCCACACTGCGCCATGAACAAAGGACTAGAATGGCCACATTTTGGGAATGTGCTAGTAAGTCTGAGATATGGCTGGTTGGACTCTGGCCCACATACTGCAGTGTAGAGGCTGGAGCACTAGGTTGGGACCCAGGGTTCAACAGTTCCTAACCCGGGGTACAAATGAGTGTAGACACTCAAGCCCTTGGTTAACAAACCTAGGATCTGTTAACTTGAGTTTTACTACCCTGGGCTTGCATTGCAGACATACCCTGGGCCTAAGACATTTTAACGAACTGAGCCAAATTCACTGGTGATGGTAATGGTTGTGTAAGTTACATGTTGGATGTAAGTGGTCAAAGAATGAGTGTTAGTGGTAGAGTACTATAACTTGCACTGAAATGATGGTTAGTGGGTGTGGCAAAATAAGTGCAATGGCTATTCCAAGGGGACGGAAGGGAGAGTGTAGCAGAAAATCAAGTGTTGGGAAGATATCAGATCAGGTAGGGGAGAACCTGCTTTATCTTATATCCTCTTGTTAGTTGCTTTTCCCTCTAACAGCCTATCGCTTTCACTCACTTTGGTGGATGTGCAAATTCCAAATCAGTGCATGTCAAATGAGTTCACAATTTACACCCATTTTCTATCTGACATGTATTGTTAATGTTGCATGCTGTTGTTTATTACTTGTATTAATGTAGGACTTAGAAGCCTTTGTCATGGGCCCAGGACCCCACTGCATTAGGTTGTGCACAGAGAACAAAAGACAGTTCCTGGCCCAAAAAGCACACACTAAAAGTACATGTAACTTATACCTTCACTTACATCACACTGAATTTGGCCCCAGTAGCCTGATCATCCCATCAATTACATCACGCAAATCCCTATATATTTTATCGTCCCTTCCTGAATGTTACATTTCCAATATGTATTGGATTTCTCTAGCTAAGCTGGGCCATCACTGTTGATAACATTTAAAGAGTATCCTGTAGCTTGTTCTTTTAAGCTAGTATCTTAATTAAATTGTTAAATAAACATAATTAATTTTATATTTGATGTCTGGGTTTCTTTACAGGTACCTGAACAGAATCAAGACTAAACCATCCATATGATAAAGCTATATTTGAATCTTTGGGTTATTGTTGAATAAACATTAATTTTATTTTTGGTGTCTGTTTTTCTTTATTGCTATCTGAGTAGTATCAATATTAAACTACACTAAACTGCTCATATCGGAAAGCTGTATTTGTATCTTGGACTATATTGATATGTATAAAGTATTCTAATTTTGATCTTGTGGTTTATATTGTTTCAGCCTTCATTGTAGACCATAGACAAAACATCATGCAGTTGGATGTCATTTATTCATCATACATGCATATCCACACACACATATAATGTAAATATAGTAGGTAGAGAGATAGCTATAAGAGGGAATGTTGTGTTTTAAAATCATTGGAGACAGCAAAGTTATGCTCCCTCTCTTTAATAATAACAAACCAGTGCTTATAACTCTTATCAAGCAGTCTGTGCAACGTCTGCATCCTTTCACTAATTTCAACAAACTGTCCTACAGAGTGGGAAGATTAGCCATGTGGATGTTTATCCTCTGTGGAATTGTAGCCATGTTCCCTTCAAGTGAGTAAGATACGAAAATCAAATTTTGTTTGTATTTCTTCTTTCCTGTGTTCCCATTCTGGGATGGTAGAAAGCAATGTCAAGTGATTTAAAGTGTAAGCATACATGGTGTCTTCCCTCATAGCACTTCCATTTTAGGGGGCCTTGTAATCATTTTAGATTCAGACTGTTTTCTTTTGCAGTTCTGTCCTGGGTGGGATCTGTACATGAGGCCCTATTTCATGAAAACAGACACCATTCACTGTACGTTTATTATTAACTGTTGAAACAATTTTTCCTTAATTGAAATTACTTAATAAAATAATGTTTTGTCCATGTGAATGTTATCAACATTTCCTCCCCTCCCCCCATTTTCAGTGAAGAAGAGAAATGGAACATTCCAGCAAACAGGTCGTGAAAGCAAAGCTGCTTCTCTGCAAAATGATAGGCTTAGAAGTGTTCAGCTGACTGAGCAACTCAGTTCATTGAACACCACAAAGTCCTTTATAACGCTCCGCATTAATAAGCATTAATTATAAATTAAACACTAACAAAAGGTAACCTCTGTTATCCATTGGTTTTACTTTCAGGCTCAGAAATGTAACATTGCCCTTACTCATATGCACAGGTTTTGCAGGTCACTTTAGAGCTTAAATTTCCATTGCTTTGCGGGAACAAAAGGTACCGTGGATTCAGATAGTTAGTGAGAGATTTGCAGCCACCCAATCCATGATGCCAGTATCTAAACAATGAATGGACTTCAGAGGTGACTTAAATCACAGTGAAGGTTACACATTGGAAAGTCAGTGTAAGTTATGTGCTTAGGGGACAGAAGTTGGTGGGAGATGTAGACAAGAACTCAGCTCACAGGAAGATGTAATAGGGTTATGTGCTTTTCCTGCTATACCCAACTTACAACCATTTATGCCAATATGCAACTTGTACCACTATATGTCTATCTGAATTTGGCCTAATATGAAAGGAAAGGCTGATGTCAGTTACATAACTGTAAAACAAGCTATAGCAGATTTCTACCTCGTAACTGAGATCTGAGCCCAGGGGTCTAATTCTGATCTCGTTTGGCCTTAGTGTAACTCCACTGACTCCAGTGCGGTTGCTCTGGATTTACACTGGTATAAGTGAGATCAGAATCGGGACCCAAATCTGTTGTCCATGCCTGAAGGGTCTTTCAGGAAACGTTTCTTCTTCTCGGCATGCTCGGTGTGGCTTTAGCCTGTGCTTTGTGTGAGGGTCTGTCTCTTCCTGTCTCTCTACGCTCAAGGTACAATGCTGTTATGGTGCCATCAATATGTAATTCATTCTCAGCTGCTGGTAATGTGGCTTTGTTCAGCTCTGCATCTCTCTGTTTCCTATTATTCCTGAGGCACCACCAAGTGAAATAATAAATATGTTGTCAGAAAGGAACAGACTAGCTTATTTTCACTGTTTGAACATAACCACGTTAAAAAAAAAAAAAAAAAAAAAAGCAGAAATCCAGGGACTCTGTCAATGTTTTAATGGTTCATGTATAAGTGTATTGACACTGAAAGTCTGGTGTCTGAAGACGGAGCTCTCATAGGCACCGACAGACTGCAGCTGCTCTTGATGCAATATTGGAAAGGCCTAGAGGGAGGAATTGCTCAGGAATTCTGACAAAAAATAACATGCGTAGGAAATATGGGCTAAGGGTGGAAGCTGCCGAAAGCTGTATTTTTATTAATGAGAGAGTTTGCCTCCAGTTTTGTTTATCTCCGATGGAAAGGAAGTTTGTAGCCAGCGTGATGCATGGGAGGGGTTGGTCAGGATGATGTCATAGCAAAAGGGAACAGAGACTGATTGTGTGTCACACATGCTGGAAGCAGAGCTGCTGAGGCCCATAGCAGCCACCTTATCAATTAGGTAATGTCTGACCTAGATTGGGGGAATTTCATTACATTGTGCTACGTTGTGTTGATGTGTTACCAAACATCTGTAAGGACCTTTCATTTTCTTGGGGAGCATTGACTTAAACTGAATCACACTCCTAAGACTGAGCGGGGGAATGATAACTCCCAAAAACACCAGGAGGGCTTTGCCCTCAATGGGTTTCCTATTGAGATGCAACAGACGCTGCTACGTGCAATTTTGACGGCAAGATAAAGTGCTGTTTACATTTACCCTTCTAACATGCATTGGTTACAATAACAGCAAACATTAATTAGTAATGCTGAGCAGTTGTTTTGTAGAGACTGCTAGGCTGTCTTGTTGGATTTTTGATCCTTTTAGAGGCAGATTCAGAAGCCAAGAGAAACAGGAAACACTAGTAGAGTTCTTGCCTTTGTAAATGTGTATTTTGCTATTTGAACAAAGTTGTTTATTGGTAATGGTTAGTACTGAGGTATATGGTGTCTTTCATCTGAGGATCTAGAAGCATTTTATAAACAAAATGTAAATAACCCTCATAATGTCCCCACGATGGAGCAAGATTGTAAGTGCTTGGGGGCAGGGATCATCTTTTTGTTCCGAGTTTGTACAGCATTTAACACAATGGGATTATACTAATACAAATAATATTACAAATCATATTATAATAATATGTCTATTTTACAAGTGAGTAAAACAAGGCACATAGAAGAAAAGGCCAAGGTTTTCAAAAGTGAGTGGTGATTTTTAGTGCCTCAGATTTTGGGTGCCCAACTTGACACACGCTAAAGGGGGTCTGATGCTCAGAAAATGCTGAGCATCAATCCACTGATAATCAGGTCCTTTTTAAGATGTTTCAACTTGGAACCCCAAAAAGTGAGGTATCCAGAATCATAATCATTGCTGAGAATCTTAGTCAACATGTCTTGCCAGATCTGGGAATAGACCTCAGGCTCAGGGACACCCAGCCTTAATTAGAGCGATTAGACAACACTTCTGCCCATGAGCCTGTCTAGATTTGCAGTTATTTTAGCTGGAGTAAGTGAATCAGGGTGAGCTAAGGTATAGGCCTGGGTTAAGATGCCAGGTGCAAAGGTTCTCAGGTTAATTGGTAATATAACCCCACTCCAAAACTATATTATTCTGTTTACTATGTGCTAAAAGTGCCATCTGGAACTTTACAAACAAATGAGAAATGGGCCCTGCCCCAAGAACTTGACAATCTAGTTAATTAATAAGGTCTTTTCTTATTGCAGTCATACAAAGGCCATGTTTTTTCTCATGAATGTAGCCTAAGCATAATCACAGGCGATCAGTGATCACATACCAGAGACCATAGTTTCTCAACCTGTGGGACATGTACCGCTAGGGGTATGCGACACACAGGCAGGGGGTACCTGGGAAAAAACAGAGTGAAGAGGAGGCAGGCGGCAGCTGCTGACTTCTGGGGAAGCCAGGCAGTAGCCCCCTGCTTCCCACCTGGTCACAGCTCCCAGCTGGGAAGAGGGCGGCAGCCGCTGGCTCTTGGGAGAGACAGGCGGCAGCCGTCCGCTTCCTGCCAGGTCCCAGCTCTGAGGTGGGAGGTGGGTGGCAGCCACTAGTTTTTGGGGGAGTTGGGCAGCAGCCCTCCACTTCCCACATGGTCACAGCTCCCAGGTGGGAACCCGGTGGCAGCCTCCCTCATCTCACGAGCTGGGCTCGCAGCTGGGTGGCAGCCACCTGCACTCCAGCTCTGAGCCGAGGGACAGCCTCCAACGCCCCGGCTTGAAGACAGGCAGCAGCCACCTGCCCGCATCCCTGGGTCCCAGCCGGCGCAGAAGCCTCCTCTGCCCCAGCTCGGATTGGGTGGCAGTCGCCCACCGCCCGGGCTGGCAGCCAGGCAGCAGCCGCCTGCAACTTACCCAGTTGGCAGCCCCCCTCCCTGGCTCAAAGCCCAGTGCCCAGAAAACGTGTCAATTTCACTGTTCTAGCTGAGCAGTGAAACTGACAACTACAACAGCCCCAGATTTCACCAGTTACCCTCTTTTCCTGTCTGTCTGTCTCTCTCTCTCTCTCACCCACCCTCCTTCCCTGTCTCTCTTTCACCCCTTCTTCTTCTCAAATCTATGGCAAAAAAGTTTGTGTGGTGCTTTATATTCCCCAGCATTGGCATGCCGCTCAACGCCTCCTAGCTTTGGCCAACATCACCTCTAGCCCAGGTACATACTTGAGTTGTGCACCCCTGGTGTAAAGGTGGTAATCCTACCCACACTAGATCTGACATCTGTCATATCACGGCCTTATATACTCGGCCCTTCTTCCAACATATGGCACACATTAGTCTGTAAATACTTATTAAAATTTTCAGATGTTAGGGGGTACTTGATACTTAAAAGGTTGAGAAACACTGCTATAGACAAAAGAATACAACCGTAGCTTTATATGGGATGTCCAGATATGGGAGAATCAGAATGACTATTGAAAATACACACAGGGAAAAAAAGGACAGTGACATGACTAGATGCATAACACCTGATTCTGATCTCACTTAACACCAATGTAAATCAGGATTAGCTCTGTGGAATCTGTGAAGCTATACTGGTGTAAAGTCAACATGAAAAGAAAATCAGGCACACAGAGAATTAAACAGACTAACCAAGTGATGTGTTCATTCCTGCCAAATGCCCGTCTTTTATCCCCCTAAACAGACCAGTCTTGTAAGCCTCTTTAAGTCTCTGGTATGTTAAACTGATATCGGAGCTCAGCTGTTACTGCACTATAGAGACAAGCATGGCTGAAAGAAAACTGTGTTTACTGGTTCTCCTTTGCCATTCAAGGCCTCCACGCCCCCCACATCCCCATCAGAATAACAAAGCACAACTGGGAAATTCCAGTAATATTTCCCAGTGCTGGCTTTGAGAATATTCTGACACGTCTCTGAATGCAGCACAGGATTCCCTTCTGGTGGAAGCCAACCTGCAGGCTGTATGGTCTACAACCTGTTGAGCCAGTGGGATAGAGCAAATGATATGAAACTGCTGAGTGGAGAAAACACAGCATCCCCTCGCTCAGAGAGCAATAGATTTAGGAGCTCTTCTTAAGTAAAAAATTCATCACTAAAGAGCTTTCTTCCAAGACCCACTGAGAAATTGTCTCCCTCTCTTTTATTTATATATATATATATTGCAGCTCACCTAACCCAGGCTGCGAATACTTGAACTAATGGGCTTATTAGTTATCCTTGCCTGAAAAAAAAAATGCAGTGGTGGGGTTTAAGATGGCACAGAAATGACTGAAGCATCATTGCTGAACGTTAGGGACATTTTTCATGACGTATTAAGATAGCTACTAACTTTGACTTTTCCTGTAGGACTGAACGGAGAGCTAGGAAATAGCAATGTCGTATTTCCTATCATCTGCAGCACTAGAATTTCAATCAAAATCAAATAAACACGTAGTCTTGGAATTACCCTTAAGATACAAAATACCGTAATTCCTTGCTGGGAAAAGCTAGTGCCCTCCTGACCAATTGGTTATTTTTATAGCCTTTGTAATCGGGATTTTTAGACCCCTATCTTGGAAATTACTCTACTTGGGTGGACCGCTGCACAGAGCACATTGAAGTCCACAGGATCTCTCTAAAAAGTAAATGGAGCTTCATTCTGGGCTCTAGTTCCTCCCACATGGAATAACTTGCAGGATGGGGCCCTTAATTTTATATGCTGCAATCTAATGTTTGAAATATGATTAGCTCTTGCTCAAAACTGGAGCAGGGAGAAAACCATTGAAATGTTTTTGTGAAAAGACATTGTCAAAACTTGAAAATCCATAACATTTTATTTAGCTCTCCTAAAAACTGGCAACATTTGAGTTTACTCTCTTGGAGGAGATTGGGAAGGTCCTGTCACACCCAGAAGCCTATTTAACTGTCAGCGAGGAAGGGGTGTGATTTGTGAAATAAGGACCACTTGCAATACTGGAGTTCAAGTCTTAGTTTTCTGAGTAGTTTAGTGTAGAATAACAAAAGGCATATTCTTCAGTATAGACTATATTTTCAAGGAGATGGGGCAAAGTGGTAACGAAAAGTGACAGTGACCTACACCTTTTATGCAACAATTCCCTCACTCCCTTTTCCCCTACTTCCAATTGGCAGCAGTGAGAATCGTGGCTGAGATATCCTTTTAGGACCTGGTTCCATGCCCACTGAATTCAATGGGATTCTTTCTATTGACTTTAATAGGCTTTGGATCAGGCCCAATATGTAGCTGATTTAGAACTGCTTGGAAAATGGGGGATTTGTGATTAAAATTCCCACAGAAAAAATCCCCATTTGAAATTTTCCCAAAATAAACAGTTTTCCCCTGGGAAAATTGGAAGACTTAAGAAAGTGTGGAAAAGCCTATTTCCTCTCCACTTTCTGACCGTTTTCCAACTTTTGCCAATTGAAAGATTGTAATCAAGTGTGAAAAATATTTCTTTCCACTTTCTCACACTTTTTGATTTTTACCAAATGGAAAAAAGTCAAAGGTGATGTTTTGTGTTACTTTCCAAGAAAATGAAAGTGAAAAAAAATTAAAGAAAGTGTTACTTTAATACTTCCTTTTTCAAAAAGTAACATTACTTACTTTCTCTATCTTTTAAACATTTTTTTAATTAATACTTGTTTCTTGCTTTTCTGGAGGAAAAAAACAAACTAACAAAAAACTTGAGTGAAGATGGGTATTTTCCCACAATTTTTAAATGAAAAGTTTCAGAAACACCAATAAACTTCAGGGTTTTATCCTGAAATTTTTCTTTTAAATCGTATTTTGAAAAACAAAATATTTAATTGAAAAGAAGATTTTTAGTTTGCAAAATAATTCATTTTCAATAAAATCACATTGTTTGATTGAAAAAGACTTTTTTCAGGAAAAAATATTTCAACACTAAGTTGAGGATGTAAAACAGGTAATTGCATGATCAGTTTGCAATTTATAATGTGCAGCTCTGTGAGTAATGAGTAGTTCTGGGCAAGTCATTCGTGCCTAATAATTCTTCAGATCATTTTGTGAAATCCACGAACCAGGAGAAGAGAAGTGCTCCTCCGGTTGTCTCACCCCTGGGGCTTGATCTAGTAGGTGTGCTCAGAGGCTGCTTACCAGATTGGGTCCTATTCAAAATCTGGCCAGAGGAGAAGGCAGTGGCAACAGTGCCCCCCTCATAACTTTTAGCCCAGGGGTTAGAGCAGACACCTGGGATGGGGGTCACCCAGGTACAATTCCACCCTCAGGCAAAGGAGGAGAGAGGTTTTCTGGACTCCTGTCTCTCAAGTGAATGCTCTAACCACTGGGCAATGGGAGAGTCTGAGGTGGGAGGAGCTACCTCACCCTCTTCTGTTGGAGCTCTTGCACTGTGTGTAAATTCTTAGAGACATAAAGGGAAAGAGAAAATATCCCTCTGTAACCCTCTGTAACCTAGTGGTCAGGGCACCCACCTGGGAGATGGGAGACCCAGGGTCCAGTCCCCCTGCTCCAATCATTCTTTATCCCAAGTGGTACAGCTTCAGCAAGAGAGTTTGTGGGTGCCCCACATCAGAATATCCCCTAGTTTAGTGGTGAGAGCACTCTCCTGAGAGGTGGGAGGTGTCTGTTCAAATCTTTTCTACCCCTCAGGTAGATAGAGAACAACTGAACCTGGTTCTCCCACATCCCAGCTGAGTGCTCTAGTCACTGGGCTAAAAGTTATAAGGTGGGCACCATCACCTCCTCCTCTGGCTTCTTGCTAAAATGGCATAGGTGCCTAAACTCAAAAGAGGGTTCCCAGTTGTGAACTGCTAGCAGAGATAGGCCCTTCCCTGCAGCCTGGGCTTAGTTGCCTATCTCTGTAAGGCTATGACTTGTCTACATTAGAGCTAGAAGTGTGATTTCCAGCTCATGTTACATGTAGTTATGCTGACTCTCCTCAAGCTAGTGTGCTGAAACTAGTAGTGTAGCTGAAGTAGCATGGGTAGAGACACAGCTGAGCCATGTCAAGCATGTACCCACCAGTTGCAGGTGTGATTGTACTCTGCATGGCTCAGGCGTCTTGCTACCAGTGCTACTGCAGCTATGCTGCTATTTATACTCAGACTAGCTAGATGAGGCTAAAACAAGTACGTGTACACAAGCAGGGGAATCACACCCCTCACTTGTAGGGTAGACATAACCTTAGGCTTTGTGAATTGCAGTGATTTTCCAGATGCCGCAAAGTTAGGCGTTGTGATACCCCACATCATGCTACCTAATCCCTTTTGTGTATCCAGGCCCTTGCCTGTGTCTGTTCCCTCAGTGGATGAGTACAGTCAGGTTTCCAGCTCAATCACTATTACAAATCTGAAGTGTGCTCAGTGAATACTCTGCAATGTTCACTTCAAATTAGCTGCCTCAGCAATTATTCCTGGCAGTCAACTTATTTGTTAGCATAACTATGGAAATCCAACACAAAAGGGTTGTGACACACGAATGCATTAAAAAATTTAAATGCAAGTCAGGGGAAGGCTCTGTTCTCCTTTCATGCTGAGGCGTCAACGTTGCAGGATGTCAGCTCCTACAACAGGAATCAAAAGGTGTGGAAAGGGATTGCAAAGCATCACACCCGAGCTGGGTGTTCACTTAACTGGGGACCAGAGCCAAGAGAAAATAAAGGCCCAGAAAGCAGCTCACTGGAAGGCAAAGTCAATAATAAAGGTGCAAAGGGCACCAGTGAGATGTCTAGCCTATTAAGAGAGAGTGTTATGAAGTCAGCCTTCATATCCCTTCATGGAATAGCTAGGGTTTTTTTGTTGCTGCTGCTGCTATCTGATTTTGACTTCATGTAGGCGTTTTGGGCGGGGCATTAATTTTCATTTTTGAAATAACTGCCTTCTACCCTATCAAGCTCAGAACCAGTATTCATATTTGGATAAAAATACTACATTTAGAACCTGAAATGAATGCAAGTGCTGATGATTTCTGAGGTTGCAGAAAGGAAAATTCCACACAAAGAAAGCAGTGGGATTTTCAAAGGCTTCCTCAAGGAAGGAATAAACATCTCTTTCTGGGCCAGGTCAGTGTTTTGTTTTAGGTTTTTCCTTCCAAAAACATGTAGATGTTTTCACCAAGAAAACTGCCTTCCACTTTGCCCACAGTGTGGGTTCTATGGTGATTTCTGCTTGCTGGGCCACACTGTCTTAGGCAAACTCTTGCCATTATAGGCCCTGATTTTACAAACACTTATGTACATGCTTAACTTTTCCACCATGCATAGCCCCATGGATTCCAATGGGACTGTTCACAGCAGTAAAGTTAAGCATGTGCCTAAGTGTTTGCAGGATCAGGGCCATAATTAGCAACATTTCAGATTAATACTGAGAACAGCTTGTGTAGGCAGCTCAAAACAAAACTTCCCAATCAATTTTCTTGCACAATTTTCAATATATAAACATTTAGCACACATAGCAAGGCAGTGACATAAGAATGATTGATAAACTGTCTCTCCCTGTTATATGCAAAAGAAGAGTTCATCTAAATCATAGAAAGTTCCCACTGCTCCTTTGAATCCTGCTTCTGCTACTAATCTTGGAGTTGTGGCTGACCCTTCCACCCCACTGCTACTCAGAGAGAGAGAGAGAGAGAGAGTATTGACTCATTTGTGCCCAAGGAAAAAAGAAGAAACTTTCAGGCACAAGATAAAGAACTGCTGCATCAGGTCACATTAAACTTCCTGCAGAGAGCTGAGTGAAAAGGCAATCCCTCCCAAAGAGACACAGGTGTATCTTCCAGCAACTGATTTGGTTTCTATAAGAAACCTGTGGAATAACTCCTAACACAAAATGGAGAAAAGCGTTTGAAAGCAAAGTCAGCCCACCCCACTGTGGTATCTAGGAAAAAGATCACAACAATTCTTTGACCTCACTTCACTTCACTTAACAGAAGTATTTACTGGACACGCAAGGTGAGGAAACAGGAATTGAATAGTTTATAGATCACTAAAGAGACTTATTAATAACAATGTGTAGGGTAATGTGACAGATCTTTATGGATATATATATATATATATAAATAAAAGCACAGTATTAGAGCAAAGCGCAATGTATTATATAGACCCTTAAAAGCATAACAAAAACAATAACCCCTCACACACTCAAGACTTCTACAAATATCTCTAACTAGCTTACCCATCCCATAGGCTAGGCCGCACACAGCCATTTCTGCTCTCTCCAGAAACAAACATCAGAAATGACTGTCTTGTTACCAGCTTGCTATTTTGGTGTGAACAAGTATGAATCTCTGAGACTAGATGAATACCTCCACCTTCCTATCATGTCTCAGATGTGTTCTCCTTTTATGTGTCTTCAGAAGTTCCATAAATGAATACAAATTGGTTAATTAAAAACATACATAATATTTAAAACCATGCAGTTTACTATACACTAATATTAAACATTAAATGTGAACAGTGAATATTCTTTTCTATGGGGGTCTTCTTCTAAACTTCTTTTGTATCTTCCCCATGTTCACCTTCCTTATTTCTTACTGCCCCATAATCACAGCGTAAACCCCACAGGTTCAGTGGACCCCTGGCCGGCAACTCAGGACTTGGTTTCATTCTTGGCTCTGCTATGGACAACTTGAGCAAGTCACTGCATTTTGTGCCTCTATTTCCCCTCCCATCTCTTGTCTGTCTGATCTACTTAGACTGTAAACCCTTCAGAGCAAGGATTATCCATGTGTTTGTACAGCACCTAGCAGAGAGGAGTCCCAATCTCATTTGGGGTCTCTAGGTACTAAAGTAATAGAAACAATAACATGTCAAAACTTCCTTCATGCTGTGAAGGAATGGACTTGGTTCCCTCTGGAACCTGTCAGTGCTATTCCTGAAATGACCAAAAGGGACACTGCAAAGAGACAGGGTTTAATTTGCCGTAGTCCTTTTACAGCTAGGGAAAAAGTGAGTGCAGATCATAAAGGTAACTTTTGACCCCCCACTTCCCACTCATTCTTCCACAGGCATAAGCGATCTGTCGTTAGATTCTGCTTCCCCACTCTCTTCAGGGATGAACCTGCTGCCTTTACAGTGCTCCTTGTCCTTGCCTGCTGAGAAGCTGAGCTGTTGTATTTCTAAATCACCAGGTCAAACCAATCAGTTCTAATTTTATTGGGAATTTAGATCTGTTCATTAAATTACATTTCAGCAACAGCGGCTTGCAACTTGGAGAACCCTTCCCATTTGTATGCAGATTAGTGGTTTCCAGTGGTGGTGATGAAACTTGGGAGAACCACGATGGCATTTATTTCATTTATGTATTATGTTGCAATTTTTGACCTTGAAAGGGTGAGAGTTTCAATTGTTTTTTCAGCCCCTGAAAAAAGATTTCCAGAAGTTCTCCGTCTTCTGTGCCATATCTTCTCCATGTCTCTAAATGCGGCTGCCTCCTTGCTTATGTGAGTATACCCTCTGCAATTTTTTGTGTGCATATTTATATCTTGGTGGCTGTGTTGCCAAGGAACTCTGAAAGAAAGCAGAGCTGAGATAACTTCTAATCCACCTTTCTGTGATAATGTGGCGCAATTGAAAAAAGCCAGGGGTCTCTCTCTCTACTCTAGCTATGCCCGAGATGTGGTAAACCGGGGGGACTTTAACAGATGCTACAGGCATTTGGGAGAGAGTAAAGTTCCAAGACCAGTGCTTGGTGGGGGAGGGGAATAAATACCTGGGCACTTGGAAGTTGTAGGTCTTTTGTTAGGAAAATTTAGAAATTGAATGAACACCTGCTTGTGAAGCAAGAGCAAATAGACTGTGGGTGGGGAGTGACAATGCCAATCCCTGAACAAACACGAGTGGTATCTCACAGCAAGGCTTTGACAGAGTCGTGGAGTTAGATATGTTTAACACACACACCTCGCTCTATTACACAAGATTATCCATGCCACAGTGAATCTCCTGATGGGCAAGCTATTATCTCTCCAGGGAAGTTCTTACCACTACGCAAAACACAGTGGATAAAAACAGGAAGTAGCGCTGGGCAAAGAGCGGGCATGGGAAAGGGAGGAAGAGGGACGACTTAGCATTACTGACATCTATGACTAGCCTCTATTGTTCTTCATGGCTGAGTATCTTGGCCTCCTCTATGTTCTTCATGTATACATAATGTGATATATCCACTGTTAGTTGGAACTCACAACGTTATTCTGCTGAATCTGTTCCTGTCTGGCAAATAGGGGTGGTTTGATGGAAAATCTTTGGAGGAGAAGTAATTTTCTCTTTGAGAAGGATTTTAATTAAGTGTTTTACTCATCTTGATAATGGGCCAGACTTGCTTGTGTTGCAACTGTCTTGATTTCAAGAGGTTCACAATAGGGATAAATATGGCCTATCATACATAGTTCCTCAGGTTGGGCAGTTTTTTGCCAATTGACTTTTGTATGATCCACTAATGCCTATAAGACCTGCAGCATTTACTACATGGGAAGTGTTTTGAAAATGTTTTTTCTTTTCAAGATTAATTTGTCATGTGGATATGGAAGACTATGATCAGCTCAAATTTTCCTTAGATCACTACTGACAGAAAGTTGCTACCATCTGACTGCTCTTTTAGTGGCTACCATCTTTGTAGAACTTCTAATGGGCAGGTGGTCGTGTAAAAGTAAAGCACTTATTACTGGTAGCCTTGTTGCTCATCTCAGCAAAGAGGCAAAGTACCAAATGAGACCAAGATCCTGCCTCACCCTTAGTGTTGATACTTTCAGGACTGCGTGAGACATTTTTGAAGAGTATTATGTAGCTCCTGTCCTGCCACTGTCTATGTTGTATGCTATCTGTTCTGTACACAGAGGATTTCAGTTCCCCTAAAAGACTGTGTTTTGCCATTTAATCAGGATCCTCTGCTAACTGTTTGCACAGCCTTTTACCTGAGAGATGGCTTTGGCTGGGATCAGGACAGAAGAGCAGGGAATGAACTTGTGTTAGGGAGAAGTTGTGCATTTTTTGTCTATGGATTTTTTTTTTTTTTTTTTTTTTTTTTTTTGGAAAGACTCATTCCACAAATAAAATATAACAATCAGCCTTGGATCTTAGTATCCACATTAAGACACAATGTATATCAAACTCAATGGCATTAAATACAAGCAAATCAGAAAAAGGCACAGGTCTATTCAATCTCAGAATTGGCGACCTTAACTGGCATTTCTTAACTTTTAAGAGGCTGACTTTGCAACCATAATGATGTTCTTTTAATGTAGTTTTTGGGAAGTAATTTCCAAGGGTTGTCTTTTCTTTCAGCAAATGGAAAAATCCCACAAAAATGTCATCATTGGAGAGGGGGGAAAGAAATTCCTCAACCTCTCTTGTTGAAGCTATTCCACTGTGGCTAACTAATGAAAGAGTGACTGGAGTAGGTGGACTGGGCCCTGAGTTTACACATGAATGCCCTAATCACCAAGCTACAGAGTCATTCTCTCTAAGTGTGGAGCCATATTGAACCAACACATGGTTAAACAGCAGACTTGAAGTCTTTAGATCTATAAAACAGTCCTCTACTACTTGAGCTAATGGAGTAACTGATAGTAGTAGTAGTAGACTGTTATCCTCTATGCAGACCTGCCAGTTAATGGGTGTGACACATAGTTTGCCAGTTGGTTTCACAGCTCTTTGCTGACAGCAGAGGAATGTTGAAACTCAGGAATCTTGGGTTCAATTCCAGGTTCTTTAGGGGTGTATCCTCTAGTGGTTATAGACCTTTCTGTCCCTTTCTGCTCCTATCTTCTCCTCCCTAGTTCCTGGCTCTCCCTGGCTCCTATTCTGCCTCCATACCTCTTTGTCTGTTCCTGTGCCCTCCATCTCCATTTTTGTCCTTACTTTCCCCCCAGACTCGTATTCCTCTTGCCCACCACCCAAGTTCCTGCCCCCTATACCCTCACCCTATGTGTCTCCCCCTCCGCTCATCCCCATTACTCACTCATTTGCAGTCCACTCAGGCTGTTTCTCCTCTTCTTTGCCTGGGCACCAGCAGGGAGCAGTGAGAACACAAAAAAGACAGTCTCCCTGCTCTCCATTCCCATGCCTGGCTCCACATTGGCCAGGCAGAGCAATTACAGGGAACATCCTGCTCAGCCCCTGGGGCCCTGGGCTGGAGATTGCTCAGTCACTTTGTGGGGGTGGTGCATGCACAGGCTGGGCAGGAGGTAGGAACGGTGAAGGGATGGTGCATGCTCAGTGCAGACGGGACCTTCAGAGAATTTATCTGCCAAACAAACATGTCTCCACTGAGCATGTGCAAATTGCAATTTTTCAGATGAGGGCCAGATAAGGGCAGATTTTCACAGGGATAGCAAAATGCACATCCCTGACCCCAGAGTGACTACATTGGCAAAATTCAAACCCTTACTCTAAGGCATGGAGGTGCTACAGCTTCTCATCAAAATGTTCTCAATTGTTTTTAACATGAGCCGTGCAACATATTTCCTCCTGACCTTGTTCTCAGAAGTGTCTGAATCATTTTAGCTGGAACTTTCTGCGAAACTTCAACCTGAGCTGCCACCCAGCATGGAAAATTTCAACCCAAATGGGAAATCTGGCATAGTTATAAGCCATGAAAAGAGGGTCTTATAATAAGATGTGTCAGGCAACCTTATCTACAAGCTGCCTTGCCTGCACTGCTTATAATAACAAAGTTCCTGTTTTGTTTATCCATTCCTATTTTGTAGCCAGGCCTACCCTATGCCTTGGGATGTTACCACCGCCTCCTTTTTGTCTGCCATATATACTTTGTTTTGCTCTTCATTTATAACTTGCCTCTTCCACTAAGCTGCCTTGTCGCAAGCCCCTCATTGTCAGAGGGTCAAGCCTGCGTCTTCAACACTACAACGATTTTACATGGAAAGGTTGCTCCCTTCCTGCCTGTGCAGGAGATCATATTGCTATTTCTCTGCAGCATGCCTGACTTCCGTCCTCCTGTGGCACCGTGACTGGCTCTCGGTGCATGACTTGATTCCCACCTCGTCGGTTCAGTGCTGCTTGTTCTGCTCTGCTGTTCTATGTCCGTGCTGCTGTGCTGACATCGGAGAGATCTCTAGTCTGGACGGCAGCTGCCGCCGCCAGTTCTCTTTCCAGTCTTGTAGTCAAGAGTCCCTGCTGTTCGGGGATTTTGTTAATGCTGTCTATTGTTTTGTTGTCATCTCCCCCGCTGACTGTTGATGCATAGGAAGCAATAGTGTTATTTTTAATGGGTGGACAATGGTGGATAGTGAAACTTGGAGAACATGACATGTCATCTGTGCTAGCTCCTATGGCAATCAAAGTAATCACCTTAAGATTCTGTAATAGGGACCTAGAAATTGCTGCCATTGTACAAACTCTGGCTGCAATTTTCTAAAACCCACCTTCTGAAAAATTAGACACCTTTAAGATATCTCAAGTTGAGCACCCAGAATCACCAGTCGCTCTTAAACATAAAAAAACTTTTGTCTGCTGCTGCCTTGCCCAAAATAGGACCCTGTCTTGCCCTAAGTTACACCAGTGTAAATCAGGAGTATATCTATTGAGGTCAGTGGAGTTATATTAGTATAAAATTGCTGAGAGATCAGACTCAGGCCCAAAATTCTCATTTTACCTCTGTTTTTATTGTTTTCCCAAATCTGATTACTTCCCTTGTGAATAATGGGCTACGTGGTTACAAATATCATCTGAATATAAATCATAATCCATGTCTGTCAGTCCCTAGTTATGACCATGTGGTTGAGAATTTTTGCACTAGACAGGTTATGCTGTGCTTGTTGAGAAGGATGGCGCATCCCTAGAGGAAGTCTCTTACTTATCATGTAGTTATCCCAAGATCTGTTGTAATATTATGAGCAACAATAAGTAACTGAAGGGCAGGCACCAGAGGAAGCCCTAATCCTGTTGAAAGAGGTGTGCAGAGTAACCCTTGTACAACAATAAACCTAGGAGAATGCCTCTGGTTCAGCTCTTCCATATTCCTTTACCTTCTCTGTGTGTTACCCTTTTTTTACATACCTGGGGTAAAAAAATAATCTGCACTGTCAACAATTCAGTTAACCTTTAATAAAGAATTTTTACTTATAGAGAAACAACCTATTTCAGTGCTGTTCCTCTTAACTTCATAATACAAGAAATATTTTATATCCATGAGGGAGAGCTTTTTAAATAATGGGACTTTGTCCTTTTGGTCAACTGAAAATAAAGTTCAAATATGAGGTGAACCTCCCTCCCCACGTCCTCAAACTTTCCTTCAATCAATCCCTCAGATATTTAGCCTTTCCTTTTTTTTTTTTTTTTTTTTTTTTTTATTTAAATCTACTTTAGTATCTTGCATTAATGAACTAACACAAAATAGCAACCAATATTTGGGACCATTACTACAGAACACTGCTGTATTTTTTTTATTATAAAAGAACTGGATGCTGGACATTTTAAAATATGTTGTTTTTTTTTAAAAATATCCAGGGACTTAGACTGTTTGACATCTGCCTGGTAGCTGGATCCATTCCTACTTTTACAGCCTATACACAGAGAGAGTGACACTCTGCAAACAAAACATTGTCACCTGAACAATTCACTCAGCAGCTCTCTTTGCTGTCCATCAGAGGGGACTCATCTCTTTCTTTTTTTTTAATTCCTTTTTTTTTTTTTTCCTCCCCCTTCTGAGCCTTTGTTGACGTTGACAGCTCATCCTTTGGCCATCATTCATCCTAGCTACTGCAAACTTTGGAGAAAATAAAAACCCTGCTCCCCTAATCAGATTAGAGGGCCTGCAAATTGAATTCAGCCCCTCTCAGTGTCCCCTTAGCTGGCTGTCATTAGGAGCAAAGGCTGGCCCTTGGCAGAGGCCCAAACACCAGCTAACTGAATCTGAGATGCTGGAGTCTTGACAGGCCAAGGAAAGTAATTGAAAAGCCATGGGGATCTTGCAGAATTTCAGGCCATGAGGATTACACTGGGGGATCCTCAGGGCCCATCTGTAGTGGGGATGGGGCTCTAAAAAGTCACTGTCTGGGCCTTTATTGTTGCTAAAAAGATCAACACAAATGGATGGAAAGAACTAATTTTTTTTGGTAAAATCAGGTTTTCAGAACTCTCTACATTTTCTTTTTCTTGGTAGTAGCTTGTTTGTTTGTAGTACAGGAGTGTCCAAAGGCACGAGACACTATCTAAACACACAATAACAGCAAATGTTCTTTCTGAATGATACTACTTCATAGAATATATTAGTATACATAGAAAATAAACCTACAAATTCAATGTGGGGCTTATTTTCATATTTTTACTCTGGAGTTGTATTAATTCTCTTTCTTCCTTTGTATAATTTAGTCAAAAATAAGATCTTGGATTCAATACAGGGCTAACTGGGGGAAATGTTATGGCCTGTGCTATACAGCCGGTCAGACTAGATTGTCTAATGGTTCCTTCTGGTCTTAAACTCTATGAATTTAAGATTCTAGATAAAGGGCCTGACTTTAGGTACATTTCTGCATTTAAGTTAATTTTTATTAAAATTTACCTGTACTTGTTTTTATTGTTTAAAATATACTAAATGTTTTAAATGACTGTTTTTCCCCCTCTTTAGACAGGATTCTAGGATGTTGCGTGTGTTCATCCCAGTAAAGCTGTTTGCTTTACCCCCACCTTTCCCCCCCCCCCCCAAACAAAGCAATTTTTATTGAATAGGACCAAAAACATTAAAGTTCCAATTTGACATTATGTTTTTAGTGCACTTTCTAAAGCTCTTTAACTTCACTGGACGCTTTGACAAACTGTCCGAGAACACTAGATTGATCTGAAAAGAATAAACTTGACGCTAATCAGAAACATGTCAATCTTTATTTAGTTGGAATAGCTATAGTACATAGAGGAAAAACATAAATTGCAAAACATTATAAACAAATATCATCTGTTAAATTTCTAAAAGAATACACGTTCTAGGTAGATTGATGTGGTTCAGAACTGATTTGTGTTTATTGTCTTGTCTGTGCATACAAGTTTTATGCTTTAACTACACTGCTATAGATAGAGAGGTACAATCCATAGCGTGGACACAGTTATATCGGTATAAGCTTATTTATACCTGTAAACTGTTATGTGAAGGGGAATAAGCTATACCAGTTAAAGTCACCTGTATACCAATATAAGTGCATCCACACTAGGGGTTATACCAATTTACTTAGAGTGGTACATCTATTACACCCCTAACTGAAATAGTTATACCAGTGCAAAAACAGTGCATAGACCAGGATTGTTTGTACATACACAGCTCTACGATACAGCTTCAGCTCCAACAATCATAACTTTCTTTAAATTTTTCAAAGAAATATTATGAGCTTTAGTATAGCATTACACAAAATGCTTACTTTAACTCTGCAAAGAACACTGCACACTTAACTTGTGTACAAGAACTCTGCCCCCAAATAACTGTAGATTATAATGCACCAAAATTTACAAGTATCCCTGAAAATACCCTTTAAAAATAGATATTTTTACATCTTTATGTATTATCTTTAAAATTCACGCTTAAACCTCTGCGTGACCCAAATAAGCAGCTGCATATTTCCAATATTCGGAATATGGCAATTGTATCCTTCTTTGCACGCTGAGGTAAGGAGGCATGAAAAGGTGATTTCAAAATGTCAGACCAGCGCCCTTATGCATACTGTGATCACCGTCACTCTGCTCTTTGCCCAGTGAGCAGGTTTGTAATCTAAATCAAAACCGGTCCTAGAATGCTTCCAACTACTGTACCATGGAATTCCTAATTCCATAGAAACTATTTCACTTGGAGCTTTCAGCCATTATCACAGTTTTAATTTATGTAATAACCTGTGACATATCAAACTGTAATCAAATATTGTATATATGTCAAAGTATACCAGTGAAATATCAAATTATAAATTCAATAAAAAGCCATGAAATTAAACATTGTAATTTTACCAAGCGCATATGCACTGCAGCACTGGTAAAAAAAACTCAAATATATTTCTCAATCCCAGTCACCTGAAGTGGGACCGGTTACCATATATCACATATGCATATGTCACATGCCAGTGGTCCCTATCTGCTGACTCTAGTGGTTACTGCTATAATGAGTTAGTCAGATGATGGACAAATTGTAGGCCATACACACACACACACACACACACACACCCCCCCCCCCAGGTTTGTTTATTTTTTTAAAGCAAAATGTTCACATATTTAGGAGTGAAACAATTGAAAATCACCTGGTGCTTCTGGAAATATATGCAGTGAAGGAAGTGGCAACAAGTCAGCTTAAAAAGCCTGGAATGTTATTCAGTACTTATGTACAGTGTAATTAGCATGGAAGCATGTTTGTTATTTTCTTTCTTGCTTTTTTTTTTTTTTTTTTTAAATTAAGTAGTGTTTCTCCAGTTGGGCACTATTGACATCTCCACTAGCTTTCCAATTTACCCTACCACAACATCTATGGATCCTCAAGATGTATTGCTATCAGAAGTGTTGCTCTTCTTTGTAGAGGTTGGATGGCTTGTTACCAAAATCCCATTTTTAAAAATTATTTCCTTTTTAAGTCCTCATCCTCCTTACCCATAACTCTGATCATGTTTTGTCTCCCTTCCCCCTTGCACTCAAATCCCCGCATCAGCTTTTTTGTTGGAGTGGCATCAAGCTCAATCTGCATCATAATCAGGAGTCCTACAGCATTGTTCCACCCTATGACTCGGTCCTGGTCTCTGTCTGCACTCTGCCAGCATCGTCACCAGTCTCACAGGAACCTTTGTCTCAGTCTTCCACTTGCAACTCCATGGCTTTTCCTGTGCAACTCTCTGTCTGGAATGCTCACACTGATCCATGCTCCTTGCTCTTCTCCTTCAAGTCACTCATATGCTAGACTACTTCTTGCAAGCCTTCCAGCCAGTAAGCTAAGCCCTTCCACTCAAGCTTACAGTGCGATATAACATTTCTTATAAAATTGGAGTTGTTACATATAAAAAATTCATTCAAATAAACAAGGGACTCCCATGATCAGTGCATCACCAAAACTACTGAAATTACATTAATTTTACTTCATTTCCTGGCTTCCTGTACAGGCTTTGGCAGATACAAAGCTTTTCAACTCACTTTATTCTGTTAGGGGCAAAATGTGTCCCTTCCCAGGGTGCACAGCGGGCTCTGCCAGCGGAGGAACTGATGTGATTCCACTGCTTTGGAGAGGGTCAGGTTTGAGGAGTCCATGCAAGAGATGCACGCATGCCATGGTGCCATCTCTATAGGGGCACCATTCCACTGGGATTGGGACTTGTGAATCACCTGCTATCCCGACCCACCAAACCATTCTCGGCAGTGGCACAAGTGCCACGGAGGACGCTCCAGCCCTAACATTGGAGTGATGGTTGCGGAACATCTTTGCTGCCACTCTGGGGTCTGGAGGGACGCATTCCTTCCATCCAGTCCTTGAGAAACTTTGTGACATGCAACCCAGCTATTGGGGTTTTATTCTGGTGACAGAATTCAGAATTGTGACCTCAGTCATTTAGGACGTCTAACACTTGTAATTTTTTTAAATAAATGATGTGTTTCTTTTCTTCTTTAAGGCGAGGTTCTCCTCCAGAAAAGAGATTTTTATCAAGGGTTTGAACCGATGGGAAAATTTAGGATTGCCACAGCTATAGAGTTGGGGAAAGATAAGCACTTTCTTTCACCCTGTTTTTCAGGATTCACTTCGTTATTGCCAGAAGCTGTCTCTTCTTCCTCCCCAACCCGTACATTTTGCATTCTCTGAAACCTATCTAATATTCTACCCTGTTAAGTTCTATCTCTAATAAGAAACCTCTCTGGAGTGGCCTGTGTCTGTTTGCTGTACAGCAGAGTGCGAGGCCTCACTTTGTAGCATGGTTTAATTACAATGTCAGTATGGATTCATTAGCATGACAGCTGTCACTGTAAATGGGCGAGCAGGGAGGCTTTCAGAGCCCCTGGGGTCAGGATAATTGATGTAGCGAACAGAATACTGTATTTACTAAACAATGGGTTGGGTCTCTATGTTGACCTGGGAAGGGCAATCAGTGTAAAATGGGAATCGATAGCAGCTGAATTTTCATCAGTGATCAGATTGATTCAGCCAAATTAACCTCCTCATGCAGATTATGTTCTGCTGGGGCTTGGATGATGATCGCAGGTTCCAAAGAAGGGCTTACAGACTCATGATGCTTTTTTATACCCAGTGTATTCTGAGTTCCTTGGCCAGTCAGAGAAAGAGAGAATCTTTCTGAACTGTGTTCAGATGTTCTTTGTTTTTTTTCTCCTTCACTTCTCCAGTCTCTTACTCTTCTTAACATGACACCACAGGCTAATTTTCCTCCTCTAGTTCTCTTTGTAACATGGGCTAGTGAAATAGTAGCTGGAGAGGAGTTAACAGTATTGACATTTCCTCTTGAAAGGTATTCTCTCTCATGAAGTTTTAATGCATCACCTTTGCCACCCAAAATCTGCTGCCTTGTGTTGAGGTTTTATGTTGTATGAGCTTCCCAATGACATTGTTGCTGTAATTCCATAGGCTGGCTGCACAAAGGGCCCATCTTAAAGCTTCTGTTGGCAGACTTGCCATATGGATAATGTGTCTCAGTTTTACACTTGTTCCTTGTATTTCTTCCTTTTCTCATCTGCCTCTGTCTTTGTGGCATAGGAAGCATGGGTAGTTTGTAAGTCATTTTGTAGGTGGTCTTAAAGACATGGGTCATCCAAATAAGGCACCATTAGCCTAATAGGTAGGAGTTAGTGCTGGTTGAGATATTTCAACAAAAATGTTGAAAAATGCTGTTCTGATTTAGTCAAATGTTTTTGCAAAAATGTATCAAGTCACAATTTTTCATTTTTGATGAAAAATTGAAAATGAAAAATTTGAGAGTATTACTTTTTGAGATTTGGTTTGTTTTCTTTTTGGTATGGGAAACACCGCGCCCCCCCCCCCTTCCTGCCCCCCACATACACACTTTTTTCTCAATTTTTACTTTTTTTTCTACTGGAAAAAATGGGAAAGTAAAGAAGCGTGCGTTGTGTTTTTCCTTATTTTTTCAATTATCCCCCCCCCCCCCCACCACCACACACACACACACTTTTTCCATTAACAAAAGGGGGGACTTTAAAAAAAAAAAAAAAAAAAAAAGATTGTGAATGATTGTTCGCCCCCTAAAATGAAATGAGGTTTTTGAAAGTTTAAAATAAGAAAGTTGTTTAAAAACATTTTGTTGAAAAATGAAAAATTTTGAATTAAACAAAAATTTTTTTTTAAATACACTGTATACGCTCCCTTCCTCCCCACACCAGCCCATTCTAGTAGACACACAGCACACCATATTCATCCTGCAAAGAGGGAGCCCAACACAGTCCCTGTGGAAAGGCATACCCTATCTTGTTATCATTTGTAACTTGTATTATAGAGGCCCTAGCTGAGATTGGGAACCCATTGTGCCAGGCACTGTACAAATGCATGAGACCATTCCTGTTCCAGAAAGTTTACTGTCTAAATAGGGTGGGAGGGGAAATAGAGACGCAGAGAAATTAAATGATTTGCCCCAGGTCACAGAGCAGGTCTGTGGCAGAGGCAGGATTTAGAATTGAGGTCTCCTGACTCCCAGTCCACTAGACCGCCTGGCCTATCTTATTTTAAGGGTTTTATACTTGCTACCCCCAGCATAGTATATACGCACTCACCGTATTGTTCTTCCATGACACACACACACTGTAAAATGAATAAATGCTGCATACTATACAAGTCACACTTATCAAGTTTGGGACATAGTAGTAGAAATACATCTGACATAACGCTCCTGAGCCATAAACATCCTGTTAGGTTCTAAATGGGGAGCCTAATCGCAATCTAAATGTTTTCACTCTAATTGCAAAAGCAGAGGGAAATATTTCCACAGCACTGTTAACATGCTTTAGAGTAAACTGGACCGTTACAATATACCAAGTCCCTGAGAAGGAACAGGAAATTGGCACATCAAGGGTTAATTTGACAGCCAAAGGATCTTCACTTAGTTAAAAGGCAGTGACTTTTATGTTAAGTTATACTTGTATAAAGTCATTGCAAGGGCACTATGTGGGTGTTTTGCCCAAAACTGACCTGCCTGGGTTTAGTATCGTACTATGGAAACTCATGGTTTGGGGATTTTTTTTGTTTTTTTCTTTTAAGTATGTATCATCCTATTCCTGGTTTAAAAAATGTAAAATAAAATGATTAATATTCGTAATGGGTAGAGAAAGGAGTAGGTGGGGAGGGAAGAGGGCGCAATCAGATTGACTCCAGAAGAGGCTTCTGCATGTGCACACTCATTGTGTCACCTCTGTTGGTTACATAAGTGCTTTTAAAATAATGAAATTACTTCCATCAGAAAGAGAAGAGAGATGGTTGTGTGATATGAGATTTTTGGGGGGGAGAAGGAAGGGAGTTCACTTGTGGTGTTTAAAAATATCTATTGCTATATTCACACTGGCCCAGGATGTCAAATTGCCAAGTCTTTTAATAATTAAAAAGGAAATACACGACAAAGTAAGAAAATGTATGCAGAAGCACGTGGAAGTTGTTGTTGTTGTTGTTGTTGTTTTTTAAATAAGCAAATCATCTGGAAGTTTCATACTGTGTGGTCTGTATTAGTTATGGCAAAAGAGTACTTTACTATTGTTAGTGTGGTAGGAAAGTGTGTGTGTGTGTGTGTGTGTGTGTGTGTGTGTGTGTGTGTGTGTGTGTGTAAAATATATACATACATAATATGCCTGCTTGTGAACTGATCTGAACGCTGCTTCCAAAAATTAGAAATCCTGTGCATTCTATTTTATTGTAAAGGAAGGAGGGGCTTTGTAGCAGTGAAAGCTTGAATTCCCCACCTGTTCTTTAATGTTCCTGCAAAGGGCATCAGCATTAAAGATGCAATATGAGAACAGAAGGAGACATGTCATTTCAATCAGGTTGGAGAAGGGAAGAAAGCAGGGGGAGGGGCAACTGAGGGGAGGGAGCCCTCCTGTGAATAATTTTCAATTCAATTAGTGTGTGCTGAACAAGGTAATAAAAAGCATCAGGGACGGGTGCAGATGTTTCAATAACAATTGGCTCCACTAGCATCTTCATTGATATGGAACATAATATAAATCGAAAGCCAGTGTCTGTGCTTGTGACACAGGGGGTTTTACTAGTCAACCAAATGCCTGCTAGCAGTACTCACCAAAGAGCGAAAACGGAGAAGCCACAGGAGAAGCCAGTTGCCAGTGAAGGCCCCTCACTGTGTACCGTGATAACAGTTCTTTCATGTTGTCACCAACCTGGAGATCACTTAGGGACAACTGTGTTGTGTTTTTTCCCTGGGTCTGCATATTCATGTTAGGTGACAGAGATCGTTTTGTTTTTGTTTTTTTTTGGGGCGGGGCCACCAATAATTTCAGGCATACAACTTTATAAATGAGAGCTGCTGTTTGGATGAGAAACATTCAGGGTGGGATTTATAGTGTGGCTTGACTAACAAACCCTTTGTTTTCAATAGTAGAATAGGATTATCTATCTAGTATAAATATCTCCCATAGGCCCTAATGTATATTTGCACCCTCCTATGAATCTATAGTCTAACTAGAGCCTTAATTTGTACAAAGTTGGGCTGAACTAATTGTTGGCACTAAAATAATATTAATCGGGTCTTTCCTTGATATTAGGCTATTTCTTGGTGTAACATGATGGAATATGGTGTCATGTCCCCAACTAACTCCTAGTCCACACAGAGGGTAAGGGTCTACCTCTGCTCCCAGCAAATTGAGTTGCTAGAAGCCTGCACTTTGGAGCTTTATGCTCCAGAGTTCTGTGCCATTAAAGACCTGTTGAATTAGGGATGTTACAATAATAAGCACTTTAGTCAAGAAGTATGCCTCAAAGTCTAGCTCTGTAGATCAATCATGTAAGAAGCCCCATCATATCAATATTTAGATATTAGACTGGATGTTTCATTGGGAGCAACTGTGCACTGGCAGAGGATGGATTAATACTGTAGGTCTTTTCCACTTGTAATTTCTATGAAAACCTGCTTGCTGGAGTAAAATGACCAGTAGGTAGCTCTGAACATGAGAAGTAGCTGAAAAGATTAGGAAATCCTTATAGAGGACAGCATGCTTATAACTATTAATCCAAACAAAGGGATCTGACCTCCTCACTCCTTTCCCTTCAGGGATGTCTTCTCTTCTTCACCTGTAGTGGACCTCACTTATGGGAGTTTTGGAACAGCAGAATTTGCATTTCTTGGATACTTTGCTGGCCATGCCCCCTCTTAGAACTCAACTTTCTGACATGCAGCTATGCACACCTGCAGCACTTAAGACCAGTGAGAGCTGGTGCCAAATCTATGTCCAAAATAATTTGGCACCTTCCTGTCTCCTAAGGACCTTCATTCTTCCTAAAAGAGACTTGGTTTCATTTTTCCCCTTTCTTCTGCAGCGACACCTTGTTGAAATCCTGGGGACTGTCAAGGAAATGATGACATGTCTTCTCTTATAAGTAGGCCAGAAGTCTGTAGTGGCAGAGTCAGGGCTGATCGCCTATCTTATCTCAGCTCATTGGCCTCTAGTTCAGGCTTTCACAGTCAACTACAAGTCTTGCTCTTCTGCAGTCACAGGTTAATGATGCACTGTGTTCAGTGTGGTACTCTTCAGAGTTTTTGACTATCACCTGAGAATTAAAGTTAAAATCCTTTCTATAAGGAATGTCACTCAAATCAAATTGGATCCAAACACCTACGAACATGGAAGGTGAAAAACTGGGTCTACCTCTGACCTTTGTATCGTCAACTCATCTTTGCATTAAACAACAGGCCATGGCCTAATGGGAGGAGTCCTAAAATAAAGGAGAATTGTGTTTTGTGGATGAACTTTGGAAGCTCATATTGTTGACTGGTGAGATGACAATGATTTGTGTTGTTTACCTGTATAACATGAATATGAACAAAACACCTACAATTAAATAAGACTGTGTCTTGAGTCATATTTTCATAAAGTGTTGAGTGAGTCTAACTTTCTCTACCATTAGGTTTATGGGTGAGATTTTCAAACGTGTTTGTAATGTGGCCTATACTTTAATACAAAAATTTTCCTTGGGACCATACGCCAACCCTCTCGCAATCCCATGGATTATCCCCATCATAATAATGATAGGTAGATAGCAATTGCCTACAGTGGAGAATATTTATGTTTGTTTAGATGTCTGAATCCGATTTAGTTGCTGGAAATGAGGAGGAGCCAGCACTACGTGGCCAGCCAGCTGTCCTTGGACCTCCAGGGGTTTACCATCAGCCAAAAGTGGTCCATGGACCACAGTATGAGAACTTGGAGGTTATGGATTTAAACTTCTCAGCCTGGTCTCACCAATTTGCTCTAAACACAAAACTTTGGCTCGACTGCTGGCAGGCTGGTTTTTCCAGTTATTTTTACATTCAGATAAAACTAAAGATGAGAATAATGGGCCATATTGTGATCTCCTTTACACCCCTGTAATCCCACTGAAATTGCTGCAGAAGTCAATGGCGTTACGCTGGTGTAGCTGAGAACAGAACTTGGCCCAGTCTATCTGTTTGTATCTAACTTGGCACGCAAGATAAATCTGCTTGTTTCCTCAGAAACAAAGGGTCAAAACTCCAGCTGGTGTAAACTGGAGCACTTTCTCTGACTTGCAGCAGTGATGGTTTACTCCAGCTGAGCATCTGGCCCTCCCCTCAATCTCGAAGAATTTACATCTATTATGATGAGAGAGGCCAATTGCATATTTCCCCTCATTGGCTGTAGACTGTCTCTCTAGGTGATAGATCAAAAATGCATTGTTCTATAACTTTTATTACCACTATCGGGGATAACATGATGAACACATTTTCAAGAGCATATTTGCAGAAAGGATATTGTACCATCTCGTGAAAGCAAATGTCACGCACACACACGCGTACTGGCTTTAATGTTCTTTATTAGCAGAACTTCAGCAGTTTGTTACACATTCTAGCCACCAATGCACTAGGCGAATTTCTAGTAATGCTGGAGCAAAGGGTCTCAGGCTACATTATGGTTGCCTTTAAAGATACACTGTTATAAATATCATTGGCTGACTCAAGGCTTATAGTTAATTTCAGCTATCAACTTCTACCTTTCTACTACTAGTTACTAAATTCAATGTATTTATAGCATCCATATTTCAAGTTTCTTTATCAATAGTGTCAAAAATGCAGTATATGTTCTACACTATTAAATGGTTAGATAATTTGGTAAATCAAAGCTGATCCCTAAGCAGATACAGAATATTATAACAGATACAGTCTCTTCCTCCCCTCCCCCTTTTTTTTATAGGCTCTGATATTGCATATGAAACATTCTATTATTTAGTTTAGTACAGGAAAAATGTATTTCTTGAACAGATCCATGCTTTTAACTAGGTTACATTTTTCTGATACTATATAGAGTCTATACTGTATATACTTTTGGTCCCTAAAAGTATATTCTCTTATCATACTCCCACTTTACTTATTCAGGGATATTATAAACCCCTCAGTCCTGAATCTTTCCCTCACTTTTCTTTTTTTACTCATCACCATATTTTCAGCAGGAGGCATGTTTGCTGGGTGGTTAAGGCACTTGACTACAATTCTGGAGGTTTGGGGTTTGAGTCTCACTTGATCTCAGACTGAAAGGCTGCCTCCAGCTCATCCAGTTGCAAAATGGCACCTGCTCCATTGGGTTAGGGAAGTCCAAGGCAGTGAGATAAAATGCTGGACACATCACTCCCGTGTGTACCATTGGCTATGGAAACTGAGGCCTGGTCTATACTGACCGGCAAATTAGTCAACAGGAGTTACGTGGAGTAGCCTGTGTAACTCACTTTGACTTACTAAATCCTCTTCTGCACACCATCTCCATTATGATGTGCTGACGGGAAATGCGTACCTGTCGATGCAGCTCTATGGTCTTTTTGGAGCTGGTTTTATTAAACCGACTTCAGAATCGATTGAGCGTGTCTTCACTGCGCTCAGTCGAACCAGGAAAATCAATCTGACAGCAGCGAAATTCGCCGTCATCAGTGTAGACATAGCCTGACATGCCTTAAACTGTGTCAGCCTGATGAGCCATCTGTGGCAGACTTTGATACTTTCAGCAGATGCTGGGTATATGGGTATAGCTTGTTCTGACGCACATCAACAGTGCCTCTTATGCAACCATAACCCAAAGGGTTGCTTGTATCATAGAGTTTAAGGCCAGAAAGGACCACCAGATATTCCAGGCTGACCTCCTGTATATCACAGGCCACCAGTACCACCTGCACACTAAACACAACGACTGTACAATTGTATTATATGTTAGTTGATCCTATCTGCTCTCCATATTTTGTTCAACATTCTTATCTGCCAACCTCTCTCTCCTCCTCTTTTGTCTTCAGTGTTCAGAAAATTTGCTCACGGCAAAACCTCTGGTCAATGAAAGCCCAGAAGCAACTTAATGGTACACTTAATCCTCTGTTGATTATACTCCATATACAAAGAGTAAGCTCTGGTGGCTTTTACACGTAACTTGGTTTTGTTACTCTAATACTATCAGTTTTGCAGCTTTTTTTCTCCTTCCTAGGGAGGCACTACTGTGATTTCAATTAAATTCATTTTCTGCTTAATGTCATGTTTATCATTATGAGTTTGGTGCATCCTATATAATTTATTGCCTTGTGTGTTTGTATCATTGTATTATTTATTGTGATTTTTTTAAGGTAGTGCTCTCTAACTCCATGTGAGTGCATGCATTAGAGGTGCAATTTTCAAGAGTGCTCATTGTTGATCTAAATCTACTCCCCTTGAAATAAGCGCTGGCTTAAATTTGCCCCCATTAAAGTCAATGGGAATTAGACCAACACTGACCGCTTTTGAAAATCTTTTTCTCCCATATACGAGAGAGAGGAAAATATATAAATATTTACAGATACCTAGTTTACATAAACTTTTTGGGAGAAGAACCATCTTTTTTTTTTTTTTTCTTTTCTTTTTTCTGTATGCACAGTGGGGTCCTGCTCCATGACTGGTGTTCCTAAGTGCTACTGCAATTCAAAAAAGTCATCATTTTCAAACAAACAGAAAGGCCTATAGATGCATAAAACTTTTGATCTGATGAGTGTTTGACAATCTCTAGCATTTGTGCAATATTTTACAGGCATACTGCTGGCCCATTTTCTGTCTGATTTATGTTTTATTATTGAAAGAGCTAAAACAGTTCAGATAATTCATGAGTGAGGTACTATGGCTTTATGTTAGTGAAATTAGAAAGTAAGATCTATCAGCATGTAATATGACCATAACAATAAATATAGCCACAGCATCCTAAACCAGAGTAATTGAATCATTGCAAAGATACGCTCAAAAACAACCTTCCACTTTGAACTTCTGCAATATATCAATGGAACTTTCAGTTACTCTCTGGTGGAACCATAAACTAGTCTTCTTCTGAAGTGATGGGGAGAATGAAAGGTATTGTTTGTGTTTATAACATACTAGGCAATACAAAATAAATATGATTTTTTTTTTTTTATCAATAAAATATTGTAAGTCTGGACTTAATTGCCATTATAGCATAAAATAACACATAGAACAGAATACCAGGTAACCGGCACATTATTAGCTCTCTCCTCTGAGATTTGAAAATTATTTTAAACTTATTTTTAATAACACCTACTCTCCTCCGTTAAATCCAGGAGGAACCTGCACAAAGCACAAGTGGCTAATTTCTTCGTCTCACTGATGAGCTAAAGTATGGGACCATTCAGAGAGCCAGACAAGCCTCAGTCAGCCCCAGAGATCAACACTTCAGCCTGGCCGATGTCTCTGCTGATGAAAGGTGCCTGTCACTCGGAAGGCAGATTATCCACACAGAATGACAGCAAGCAGATCTTCCTCTCTCACACGTTCACCCGCATCATCATTCTGGTTGGGTGATCTAGAGAGTACACCAGGCTCAGATCAGGAAATGTAAGATAGGAAGCATAAATGTTTTCATAAAGGCCAAATCTTGCTTGCTTTACTTCTGGGAGTAATCCCACGGGAGTGAGTATGGTTACACGTGTGGCTAGAGGAGGTAGGGTTTAACCATAGAAGTGTCAAATTGCCACCTGCACTGCCCAGTGAATTACTGCCATTTGACACTTCTAAACTGGGTAATGGCAACTGGCAGGCCATCATGACAAATCTTTCTCCGCTATTGACAGCATTGGTGCTGGGACTTTTCTTTTGGTTTCTATTCTAGTTCCCCCTGATTTTATAGCTTAATATCAGATGTTCCTGTAAGATACAAGAAAGATCATTTGCAAATGTTTATTTTAAGCCAAAGATTAGCAAAAACATTAAATGCAGCCAACAATCCATGGAAATCTGCAGAAGAATGTAACAGGTAACACACACAGCAGAATTTATCAATCAGCTTGATTTTATAGTAGAAATGATATCCTGGATGAACATCCTACATCAGGCTGTGAGAGCACAGGTGAGAATAAAATGGTCTACTTTAAACTAAAGTTTGTACTAGACAGTGGTGTTCTATCACTGCCTTTATTTTGCTTTAGCGTAGATGCTCTCGCCATAAATATCATGTCGGATATGACAAAGAAGAGGTTAAAGTAGTTAAAATGACCAATCCCATTTCCTTTGATATGGTTGATATCTCTAGCTCAGCCTAGGTTCTCATTACTTTGGTTGTGTCCACAATAAAGTAGTTCCATAGGTGCGCTGGTTCCAAAACTAACCTATTGGATGAAAAATGGGACCTGCCAATGGTCCTAAAGGTCACTGTTTCCACCCTAGCAAGGAGGAATTAAAGACTTGATCCCACTCTCCTTGAAGTCCATGACAAAAGTCTCCTTTACAGTGGTGGTGCAGGATGAGACCTTTTGTTACCAGGAATTTTAATTGCATCCAAAATGTGAAACACAGGATTCTGATGGTTGCAGGAGACAAACGGTACAGACATATGGCGTTGTCTCTCGTCTGTCTGTTTGTCCATCTGTCTAGCTCCCATCACCATCGTGCCCAAGCACCTCTGACTTCATAAAGATGGATTGCCTTGACCTATTTTCCCTTTAGCTGTATCTCTGTACTTATCAAGGTATTTAATTTGCTGAGTTGCTGGATTTAAAGATTTCTCCGGAGAAAAGGAAAGCCAAGGATTATATTTCAGATGTTATATATCAGGAAAATTGAAATGGGATTAGCTGGTGTTTTGTTATACTGTTATGCAACATATTTAATGTTTTTAACAGACTAGCAAGGTATCGGAAAATATATACCATGGAACAACAGAAGTCGGGACCCATGTAGTTACAAAATTTTATAAAGTACCATGACTTACAGGAGAGGTTCAAAAGTAATATTTGGGTAAAAAGACTTTAAAAGTGTGAGGGAAATACATGGAAGAATAGACAAAAATGTTTATAATGTGTATATTGTACCTTTCATCATTAAAGCTCCTTACAAATGTTAATTAACCCTTACAACACCTGTGTAATGTAGTTATGAAGTATGAAAACTCAAGGTGAGAAGTTAAGCAATTTCCCCAAGGCCAGAAAGTGAGTCATAACCAGAACTAGGATTAGAATTTGGGAGTTTGCGCTCTAAGAATTTCTGAAAAACCAGCTCTCAGAAGCATAGATTAGATGACTTGACGGGGAGACTAAGGGGATGTCTACTCTGCAATTAAAAACCTGCGGCTGGCCTTTTCTGGCAGAGTAGGGCATGGGATAAGGGGCTGTTTAATTGCAGTGTAGATGCTCAAGCTACAGGCCAGGCTGTAAGACCCTGGGAAGCAGAAGGGTCCCAGAGCTCAGGTTACAGCCTGAGCTCCAAAGTCTACACAGGAGTTAAACAGCCCCCTGCCCTTTGCTGCCGCCATCAGATCGACCTATCTGGATCGATTGAGCGGTCAGTGAAGATCTGCTCAATAGATCTGGAAGTCGAAGCGCTAAAACCACCCCCTCAAGTGGTATAGAGCTGCGTCAACGGGAATGCGGTTCCTCATACATGAGGTACAAATCAAAATGTAAAGCTAAACCAGTCAGTTTGCTAGGGAACATGCACTATGTATGACTCCTCCATATGCTTGCCATATGCTTGCAAACTACAGATGTTAGTAAACTAGTGAAGATTCTGATATCATTCAACTGCAAATAATGAAAATGTGGATTGCAGTAACTCAGTAAAGCACTTTTGTAAACTAAGATCATACAAATATACAGGTCAATGCATGCCTGAGCATTGAATTAACTTGCATTAGTGCTCTGCTTGGAATGTGTAATGACAGTTGTGAGGTGGCAATTTCACAAAAATAGCAAGTTGCTTAATGTGTGTGCTGCTGTTACAGCATGAATCCATGTGCTTGGAGAGTGGTATTTTTGGGGATGCAGCATTTTAACTAGCAAGGTGTTGTGGAAAGATGAGGGATGAAGTTAAACTAGTAACTGGTGGAGGAGGAATGTTTTTAAAATGGGTTGTGTTACCTCAGGTCACAGACTGGACCCCCACACCCACCAAAAATGTTCTGAGCTGAATCTGAGGAAGTGTGTGGTACCAATAAGGGGCGGGGTGCAGACATGGCTTTGTGATTGGCAAAAAGGGAGTGTAGCACTGCCTCCTGGGATAGCCTCCTGTAAATTCCCTACTTTGTCAGGTTACGTTGCTCCCGCTAACTGTGAAGGAATGTACACGTGGGACACCACGCAGATGCAGTGATGCTTTGTGAAACCTTTCATCTTAGAAATAAATCTCATGGGTTTCCTGTGGTATGTCTTCTAATGCTTTTGGCCTCCATGATGTCGGATGTAGATGATCATAATGATCCTTGCTGGGCTTAAGCTCTGTGAATTTTAACTCTTGGTCCTGGCAGTCCTGCATCTCCTAGTTGGGATGCGTCACATCAGGCTGTGCTGAGTTAGCACAAACCTCTAAGAAGACTGATGCAATCATACAGTGCTGCCTGACAAGCAAATGCAGTCCATTTCCCATCAGCATCCTTTCTGAACCTGCCATCTAGTATTTCAAACACACTTTGTTGGCCTCATCAAATGAAGCAATAGCATTATACGTATATTTATAGAAGCTGCCCTAGTTCTACCATTTTGTTATGAAGTCATGCAACTCCATCATCAGGCAAAGAAAGAGATGGTGCTTCTTTGAGAGAACTTTAAGCAGGGCTGCTTATAGGCTCCCATTATGGGGGGAGGTATTTTGGGTGCCCTGAATGTCACTGTTTTAAAAACAAACAACCTTCCAGGTAGTCCAGGGGGGCTGGTTGGATCCTCAGGAAAATCTTGGATTTTAAGTGTTTAAAAATGATGAATAAAATGTGGCTGATGTGTCAGTATTTTTGCTGTGATTTATCATTTACATAAAGGATGAAGACACACTCTTTTAATCTGTTGTTGTTCCACAACTTCACAGTGGATAACTTTGTACGTATTTTGGCCCTTCTGAAAATAATTTGGGGTCCCTTGACGATTGTGTGGGGAGCAAATGTCTCCTTTGACCCTGCTCCCAGGCCTCCCCACCCCCATTAGCACTGGGTCTGGCTGCAAGCCCTGGATGAGGAACAGAAAGGGTGGAATGTGAGCAAAAAATAACTTCAGGCTGGGCTGAACTAGAACATGACCAGAGGTTAAATGAAGGAGGGATCAAGGGGCAGCACAACCGCCACTCCTCCTCTGCTAAAAGCAGAGAGAAAGTGCATCTGGATTTGGGTCAGTAGCTCCCCCCCAAATCTCACTCCACTCCTTGTTTGATGCAGTGAGAGCTTTCTCTCCTGTTTCAATGTATCCTAATCACTGGGCATAGGCACCCTCAGCTCAAGCCTAAGCTCTCAGTCCTGGAGTCCTGTGGTGACATCAAAATCTCACCTTTCATTTAAAAAAAAGTTTCTAGTCCTCCCTGTTGCAAAGAAAAGCTGGAAAACCTGATGTGAGTGTAACCAATGAAGTGAAATCTGCCCGAGTCTGCAGCAGCCTGAATCAATAACTCCTGGAGGTGTGAACTACCCCATTTCTCTCAGGGAGACACTAAAGCTGAAAACCTGCTGCTTTGGGGCTCGCTACTGCCACCTGCTCAGCAGAGGACTCTGTGAGAGTGTGGGGGAGGGGAGGGGCCTTGTGGCTATCACTCAATCATGGCGTGGCAGCAGCTGTCTTCCACCCAATCCACTTCTTGGACTGGTCAGGTCTCAGTCACTTATTCTCTGGCATGAATGCAACTTGCCTAAAGCCAGGGAGAATTGGTTCAGCTTGCCCAAAGATGACAGGCAATGAGCACTCCCCCTACCCACTGGATGGCTCTCGTGTGAGAGCTGCTAAAAGTAACACCCCAAGCAGGGGCTGGGTCACAGAACCCAACGTGGGGATGTGCCTAGGGACCCAGGTTTTCTTAATCTGCTCCTGGCCTCAGCAAGACAGACATCAAAGGTCTAGAGAAGAGTGAGAGAGAGCTAGATGTGAGAAGAAAGCCAGGAGAAGAACCAAAGAGAGAGAGACAGGTAAAGAAATAAGACCTCCATGCCTCATTTCAAAGTAATGTTTTGTAATGATGGTCTGGGTGATGCCGCATGACTTTTTGATCAGTGGAAGAAAAGTTTAGGCTGCTACATAGGGTGTAGTCATTTTCAGTTATTACACAAGATCAGCAACTCATAGAAGTCTTCAGCTTTCCAGCCAAGTCACCTCTCTAACCATGCTCTAGTATATTGCTCAATGATCCATCTGACCCTACGAACAAGTGCAGTCCCTTTTGGTAAATACAACTTTTTCTTCCAGCTGAAAATGATTGAAAATACATCAGCACTTTCCACTGAGCAGAGAGAATTGGGTTGGGGTGTCTGTGAGGATTTTTTTAAAAAAGTTGAACCTGTCAGAGCCTGTTTGGGAGCTGTAAACTAGTGCTTTGTGGCTCTGCTGTTAATTCTTCTATGCTCAGTTGTCTAGTCTGGGCTAGATTTGATCATTTAGGCATGACTCAGTAAGATCAGTGTGAAGCCACCGTGCCCCAGGGTGAGCTTTAGGGGGCATTGCGCCTCCTCCGGCCCCTCCGCTGCATGTCTCCTGCTACAGTCCTTTGTGGGGTGTAGTTTACTTCCCCTGCATGACCAGCTAACTGCCGGCCAGTGCACACGGGATGCCAAGTTAAGGGTTCCGTGCATTCTCAGGGGAGGAGGAAGGGCGCAGAGATTATCACATTCAATGAAATTCTGCCTGGCTTTTAAGCAGGCTATGCTGTTAGGGGAAGACTCCCCGCAATTTACTCCAAAGTGCATGACACCCCATCATTGCCTTCATGTAGGATAAATTGTGCTGTGTTACATACACGCAATCTCAATGAATTTTGAATGCCTGTGGCATAAAAGAAGGATTTGGACATTTATGTTTATCCATTTGATTCCAATGACACTGTGTTTATGATGTCAGTGACTGACTGGAGGCAGGGATATAAGTTTTTCTGGGGAAAAACCCTAGGGACATGCCAAGTGTTGCCATGTTCAGTGTTGCCATGTTAGGACCAAAAATGGGATTGTTTCTTTCTTTCTTTTTTTTTTTTTTAAAACCTAATTTTTCTCAAATGGTGATTTCCTTGTTAGCATATTACCTTCCCACTTGCAAAGTGAAAAGATGACATGCAGAGAGTGGTCTACTAGGAAACTAAGCAAGGCTGCCAAATTCATTTTTCTAGGAACTTTGAAGAGAGTCTGGTGTAGCTTCCTTTTCATACCCTGTGACTAGTGATGACTATGACCTTTAATCCTACAAGTGATACACTACTCAGTGTGCTCTCCCCTCCCCAAAACTCTTGCTTCCACCTTGAAAGTTCTTTGTCCGATTGTACAGTAAAAGCTGTAAATCTATACCCTTGTTTAGTGTGGCATGTACTCTGCCTCTAATCCAATTTCCCTTCTGTTTGTTCTCTGTACAGCCTCATTCGGCCTGACAGCTATTTAATAAACCTATTTGCTTTTCTTTGACATGAGGCAGAAGTGGTGGGTGTTGAAGAGCCATAAGGCCCTAGTGGACAATGAAACCCTTTCCCACTCAACACTCTTCCAACTCAGCACAGATAAATTGTGTAGAACTGGGAAATTAACCCATCCTATCTTCTTTAAGAAAAAAAAAATAAGAGCAGCATGCATGGGCCGGTACATAATGATTTCAAGTCTTTGCTCCTTCCATCTGTATAAGAAACCATACTTCTGTTTCTTGACTCTGATCACCAAAGGGGTAAAAAGATAGAGGTACCAAGTCTCTCTCATGATCTTTTTGGTTTCATACATAAAAGGAATAATACATTTAAGAATAAATACATAAATGGAGTTACAAAGAAAACACAATATAGATTGAGTGGGTACAATCCTTCAAACCACTTATAAAAGTCCAGAGAATACACATCCCACTAATGTGTAAATCCCACAAATTGCTGCTTTGCAAACTGCCATGTAGTTTCTATGTGTTACGTGTTTATTCATCTCTTTCACTATATGACTAGAGGTGTGCTGCATATTGATCCCACGGTGCAGCAGACAGATTGTACACATGTATAATGGTCCCCTTGAGAAGAGGAAGAGAGAGAGAACAAACCACACATGACCGATATTAGTCACATAACTTAATGCACTCCTGAAGGTGCTCACATATTGCGATGATAGCGATATAAGAACCCATATAGAATAAACGCCTTAATTTGATCAACATGTGAAAGAATCAAGCCATACAGTATGGAAAGTGATAATAAAGAAAGTGAACTTTAAATTGCCAGCATCTAGTATTTATTAAATATAGCCAGTACCAAGATGTTGCTGTCACATCTATATGGCTTCTACTGATCTCCCAGGAAATTTTCCATGAAATGTGTACTTTGGAGCTCCAGGGCAGATTTAATTTCAACTCAACTATGTTCCAGAGAAAGAGAGAAGCATTTGGATTTTGAGACTATAGAATTTGCAGTCCCCGAAAGAGTGCAAGCTGAAAGAGTGATTCCAAAACGTCAGCCCCTTTCTGTTGTGGGTAAAACACCACTTGAAAAACCTGCAAATAACTTCAGCCATTTAAAATCTTTGCTGGAATGCTCTTCATAAATGGGCTTATTGTAGTGTTGCTAATTATTTGTGTTGCAACAGTAGCATCAACAGCTTGATCGTGAAGGGAAGGAGATAGGAAACGTGGGGATTGAGTATGACGTGCCTTGCAAGTGAATACAAACAGCTTATGTTTGATGCAATAGAAAAGGAAGAGTCAGTGGCATACTTTTATTCAACAATTTATTGTTGGTTAGCTGATTTGTGATGCCAGAGGATACTCAGACAATAAATACACTGTTGAATAGAGTTGATCGAATTACTCGTTACAAGTAATTTATCCATTGAATGTTGACATTTCCTTGTGAATAATTCATTTGTGAACAAAAAATATTTGACCAGCTCTAGAAATATTCAAGTAGCATTTGGTGAATAATTTAACACACTTTTTCCTGAATTGACCAATAATTTATTCACAAATAATAACTTTTCATTATTCGACCAGCCCTACCATTCACTTAATTCTGCTTGCAAGCAGCTGTCCTGTTGCTTAGGAAGTCATATTTCAAAGTAGTGGCATCACCACTAATCCATCTCCTCTGGGATTTATTCAGACTGCTGAGCAGCCTTGAACAGTTGCCATTTAAAAAAAAAAAACCAATCCACCAGAAAAATGTCTTCCTTTTAGCCCCCAGTCTAGGCTTTCCCTTCAATTGCCCCTGAGTCAGATCCACAATGGGCAAGATTGAGTGCTGAGCCAGTAACATCCTTTCTCTCCATAAATATGTAAAGATTGGGTCTGGTTAAAAATTATCAATCAAACTGTTGTTTGATGGAAAATTGTGGGTTTTTTTGACAAAATAAGATTTTTTTTCCCCCATGAAAAGTGCCTGTCTCCTGTGGAAAAATTTGAGTTTTCATTGGAAACATTCTGGATGAAAAATGGAAAAAATTTATTTGGGGGGGGGGAGGGTGGGTGGGTGGTGGTGGTGGTGGTGTGTGTGTGTGTGTGTGTGTGTGTGTGTGTGTGTGTGTGTGTTTAAGTGACAAGTCAGAGTTTTCTAGAGAGGGAAAAATCCCACTTTCTGACCAGCTCTAGTTATGACTTTGAAGTTCAATATGCTGTCATCCAGCAAGGTTAGAAATGAGAGCTTTAGACCACAGAGAAGTGGAGACTCCCAGTTTCCCAAAGGGATAAACAATATTCTCTCAGAGCCACCCCCACCCAATGATGGAAGATATCAGACTTAAAAATGTCTCTCAGCTTTATGCCCAGATAAGCTATTTGGAATAATTTTTAAGGTGTTTTAAAACTTATTTTTTCTCCCCTATGAATCCTGTACAGTTGGATTCATGATAACGAAGACACCTGGCTTTAAAGGTAGAATGATACAAGAAATAGTCCGAATGTAATTTTTAAACACACCTTAAAACATTCCTAAAATAGCTTGTTTGTAAGAAATGTACAAAATACAGGTTTAGTATATAGAGTTTATTGGCCCATATTTGGGTTGACTGCATTACTTGTCAGTGATGCCCACACCATCATGTATTCCCTTTGTCTATTCTCCTCACTTCAAGAAACAAAGAACAGGGATATCTGAGAAATGTTGACTTCTGAGCCTGCAACAACAGCAAAATGTTTGAAGTTGCTGATTTTTTATTTTTTTTAAGTTGTGAGGTCTCAGCCAGACTAAGGAGGTAAAGCTGCTTGATGTCATGTTGGAGCAATATCTATTGTGGCAGCACCTGTCCACAGTGAAAGGCAAAGTGGCATGCTGAAATCTGTTAGAGAAAAGACTTGCTGGCAGATTGATGGAGAACGCTGACATATTTCTGTAAACCACAATAAGAGGGAAGTTAATCAAGATCAGGAAGAGAGTCCTCCTTCTTGAGGAGTCCCTCCCAGTCCCCACCTCAATTAGCTGTTAGTTAGGCAAACACATACGTTGGTTAGGCCCCATCAGGCTGAGTGATGCTTTCTTGAGCAACTCATATAACTACAGAATTCAATGACAAGTGGCCCAGTCTTTATGCTGCAACCAACGGGAGACTTTGTCAGCAAGCCAGTAAATCTTTATTAAGAGCTACAGCTTACTTTCTTGGGCCAATCATGCACCTTCAAAATGCACTCACGTATCCTCAGGCCCAGCACATGCAATATTTGTTGCATATATGCAGGGTTGTGAATTTAATTTTTCTTTGTTTATATTGATTCCATCATACTTTATGAAAGCGTGGGGGTGTGTGTGTGTGCGCATGTGTGTGTTTTTCCATTTGAATTTCCATATTATTTGTGCACTCATTTGGTGTCTTTTTCTTAGAATGACCAATATCGTAATTTTTTTATCTGAATCCTTTTTATATTCTTGAATGGCAGGGAAAGGAATATGCAGTGCAAAGCAATTCTGAGTACGTTAAACCCACAAATTAAGAGGAAAAATAAAAACCCTCTGGATTCTAAACAAAGAAAGGTGGTAAACAAGTGATGTGGGTGGGGAGCATTTTGGCTTTTTAATACATTCCCAAAATATCATCTATGATAAGTTGTAGGCCTCTTCTATTCCCCCCAAAGACTGGCAGATAGGATTTTCAAGACTGAGATGTCTCCCAGCTCCACAGTCTCCTTTTCAGTTCAAAAAATGTGTCCAGCACCGTAAATAAACTGAGAGAGCAGCCCTCTGCTCTGCTTTTCAGACTGTTCTTCCTGCCTGACAGATATCTTTGTAATTGCTTTGAACCACACCAAGAGTCCCTTCATAGTGGAACCTCCTCAGTGGACGTGTGCAATACGCTGACTTATTGTGAAAGGGTGTCGTCAGGCACACTTTCTTTGCCCTCTGAGCAATAATTCACATCCCGTTTCCCCCTACCTTCATCTAACATTCTGAGAATTAAACCAGAACATAGCCAGACTCTTCCTTCTGTCTCATATGAAATGTACTACTTTAAGCAGAGGAAGACCATCTCTCACATTTTGAGCTATTTCATTAGCAAGCTTAGGATATGAAGTACTAGAATCACCAACGTCGTGTATCAGACAGAAAAAAATCTTCTCATAAGATAATATTTCTATTTGATGGTGATGATAGGTCCAATGTATGACAAGTCAGTAGAGGTAAAAATCAAGGATAAGACCATCTGGAATACTGTACTAGGACAACTTGGACAAACAAAGAGATTGTAATAGACAGATTTTTAACATACCGGTGTGTAGAAAAATGCTGCTACTGTGGTTATGCTTGTTACAATGCATGTCATTGTGGCACAGTGTATCTAATTCTACAAGGGATGACTGCTGTCATCTTCCTAAACACTTAGTTATGTGAAATAGTCAAATTTTGGATGCTCAGAGATGGAAAGAAATGACAAACTTCTTCTTTCCTGCACAAGAGTATAATATTTGTAATCGTACTCAAAGCAGCAAAACTAGAATAATATCTTCTGCTACCTACACTGTTAGGGCCATACACTACATTGATTTATACCCTCATGCGCTATAAATCAGCACTAAATTTAGCCAGGAGGAAATTCTGCCTAACTCACACTGCTCGCAATGGGAATTTGAATTGCATGCTTAAGGGCAGGACGGGGCCGAAGTGAACAGTGCATGTCATAAATTGGGAAAAACAGCACTTCTCATTCGGGTCCATCCGAACCTCACTGGCTCTCATTACCGGTCAGCAGTAACTAAGATTAGGTATTCCAGAGTCTATGGGCTTGGTTCTCTTCTCACTTACACCATTGTAAACCTGGAGTGACTCCACTGCAGTTGCTAGTTACATGGCCATAAAATTAGTGCGAGAGGCGAATCAGACCCCGATTTCCTTTCTATGTTAATTGTTGGTGATTTGGTCACGTAACAGGAATTCTACAAAGGTCCTGCATAGCCTGCACACAGCAGAGAGGGTGAGCTGCTTACAGTCAGCCTGGAAATACACAGGAGGGAGAACACTGAAAACACTAAATTAATTCTGCCTGCCTGAAAGAGCTGTTCTCTGCCAATGAGATTAAAATATCACTGGCACTAGAAGTTAGTCCCCAGTATATTTCTTTTCTGTCAGCAAAACATTCCCCTCTTGCCCTCTCTTATCTAATGGCTTCTCTTCATTCCAGCTCCCTGCCTCATTACTGCTCGGAGCCTAGTGGCTCAGACTCCAGGCTGGGATCCAGGCTGGGACCCCCACCAACAGTAACCCAGAAAGTCTATCCGCAGGCCAAGCCTACCCCCACATCCTTCCAATCTCCACCCCCGACTCGGAACAGCTAAAATCCTATCAGACATTTCAGGAGGTCTCAGCACTAATTAGAAGCATTATCACTTTGCAAAGAAATAACATGAGCACAGAAAAAGTGTCTGTTAAATGTCTTGGACATCACAGGATCAAACTGCCTTGACTGAAGTCCGTTAAGATTTTTGAGCCTGTTTGCAAGGGTTGCTGCTTGCCTGTGTTAACAGAAGAACCAAATCTCCTGGATATAATGCTGTATGGAATTATGCAAGAGTCTGGTGTTTACTGTTATGATGAAAGGAAATAAAAATATGCCCTCAGTGCATTCAGCGTATGGGCTAGAGGCCTGTAGAGGGCAGGTTGGGAAACTGTAAAGATGGGAAAGGTTCAGGTTATAAATATGGGACCAAATTCTGAAGTCTTTCCTCGGTTTTTGCCCAACCCTTGCTAAGACACTACTTGTATTACTGTAACCGCTAGGATCTGCACTCATGGACCAGGACCCCATTTACTAGGCACTGTAGAGATCCAGAACTTAGACAGTCTCTGCCCCAAAGAGCTTATAAGGGAATTGGCTCATCTTTTGGATTTTTGTCACAGAAGATAAGTGATCAGACTATTTGAATGCCTGGAAACACATTGAGAAAGCCATGGGAACCTTTTCATGATTGATTCAACACACTCCATCTTTGACATCAAATTTCTGGGAAACGTACTTTGAGAGGTTTTATTTTACATAAGTATTATCCAGGTTAAGAGTTTATTGTGGCTAGTGGCAAAGAGACAATATTGTGCTGTAGAATAGTAAAGAGAGAGAGAGAGAGAGAGAATGGTAATGCATAGCTGTATAATGAGGGTGAGTGAGCTGTACTCTTTTATCGTGTTAGTTCTAAAGAAATGGCAAACCAGAGAAGGCAGAAGGAAAAGTTGGGGCATGAGGATGCATGTTTAGTAAGCTTGCCCCTATTTCTTCCATTATGGGGGGTAGGAGGGAAAATGAACTATCTCCTTGTATCCTCAGTGCCCAATTTCTGACAACTTAGAGCTTGATTTTCAAGTATCCATGGCCCTGTAAGGTGTTTAAAGTTAGGCACCAGAAACCGAAGTACATAAAACCTTGAAATTTAAGCCTCAGAGTTCAGGTTTAGTTTGAACTGAGAATCTGCAAACTGATTCAAAAGCTTCACCCATTCACATAGTAATGTACATGCTATTTGTATCAATCTTTCGACGGCTCTGATTACTAGTAATTATGGGTGATTCCCCTGAACTAACACTTTGGCATATGCGTGGGTATCTCTTTTTGTTGTGTAGCAAAACGACACTGCTACATTTATAAACGCCAATTCTTGTTGGGTTTTTTTGTTTGTTTGTTTAAGATAAACCCTATTCATTGGAGAGCAGAGATTCAAATTTGCCTATACAGATTTCTGTGCACTTTGCTGTAGCATCCTTTTACTCAGGTTTAAGGTTGGGTTGGTCACTATTGAGAAGTAATAATTAATTTTAAATGAAATGAAATGAATCTTTAAAGGGTCTGACAATACATCATACAGCATTAATGTGATGAACTTCCCGGCACTGTAGAAGTAAACATTCTTACCTGTTGGATTGTAGGGATACTGCATCACAGGGAAAATCAGAATTAGAACTAAAATGTAAAAGTTATGTTGCATGCTAAAATAATCCACTCCATTAGGGAGTGTCAGACAAATATATTTTAAAGCAGAGGTTCTCAAACTGGATGTTGGGTCTGCATGAGGGGTGACATGCAATGTATTCTGGGAGTGGGGTGGGGCCTGAGAAGCTTTAGGAGAAAAAAAACTTATTGCGCACATTTTACCCACAGCAATGAATAACTAGCAAAGCTGATTCCTCCAGACATATCAGGTCCTCAGATAATGCTGTGCATTTTGACAGATTTCCATTAAGCTTGTATAGCATGATACAAAGTTGTTACCATCTGTATGTTAATGTATTTGCTATGATGCGGTGTGCACATTTAATTGAAAGCATTGACCACAATCGCAGTTTTGCTTTTGCTCTTATTACCGTGGATCGTTGGCTCAGTTTGAATCAATGCTTTGCTGTTTTTAATCGTTAATGAGAGTTGCATGTTAATTTTTTTATCGGTATATGTACTCATGTGGCAGGAGCGGGGTGTTGTGTAAACTACTACAGACACAAAGAAGTGGGGGTGGGATCAAATAAATTTGAGAACCATTGTTAGAAAATACCTAGAGATGGATCTTGCAGCCACCAAAAATTAGGGTAAAACTTTTAACTACTTGCATGAGTCGACAAGTCTGTAAAAGCCCAGAATAATTGTTTTCAATAGAGTAGGAGAGCCAGGTGCTGCAGATTCTGCATAAATAAAATGGTTTTGAAGCATTTCTGTTCTGTAGGAGGAGAGAGTGGTGCTGTGGCACCTATTTCTTGAAACACTCGTACAAGGACTAAGTTGTCAATCCACTCGAGCGCAAGGAAGCCACAGAAGAGATTTTGCAATGTGCTACATAGTGTTCCTTTGACACTATGAAATTATTAATTTGTAACATAATTAAAAAAACATTTTTCAAAAAGACTAGGGGTCAAACATAAAAAATCAGATTCTAATATATAGCCATCTCAGACATCAGCTTACGCCTCCCATGGAGTTTCCGAATGTTATCTTACACAAATGCTAAACTCAGTCCTAATGTATTCACATTCCCCTAGAGATCTAGAGTAACAGATACAGCACTGAGAGATGAGGCTTTTCTCTTCCAGTATTTGGAGCCACTTTCCAAGAAAGCAGAGATGTATTTCTCTTCTGTGGCTGTGTTGCCTTGTTGCTTGACCTGTGAAAGAGTCACTAAGAGTTTGGCTAAAGGTAAATTTTTCAAACCTATTTCCTGTAACAGGATTGAAAGGTTTTGCAACTCAGCATAGCTGAGGCTTTCCCTATCAACTGGCAGAACTCACAGCCTTTTCCTGCCTGGCAGTTGCAGACAGTGAATTACTGATAGCTAGTCTGAAATCTGTCTCTTTCTCTGAGTGACTCCATAGCTACCTTGTCTGGCTGCACTTACAAGCCATGAGAGACTTATATAAAAAAAAAAAGAAATTAGGTCTAACCCCAGGTCTCCAGAGTCCTATGGGACTCTGAAAGGAAGCTAACTGGAAACCATTTGCTCCTTTTTCCTATTTCTTTCTTGACCTTATCCGAAAGCAGCTTGCATATCTGTAAGTGGCAACTGTGGAAAATGTGCTCTGGCCACTTGGTGTGAAAGATAGGCAAGACTCCTAAAAAATCTTCTCTGTGGCTTATCACCTTTCTGCTGGCTCCACTGCAGGCTGGTGCCCCAGTGCAGAAGGAAACTGCCTGTCTGTAAAACTGGACAGGCCCTCATCAACAACTGATAAGATCCTCTGTGAACATACAGGCTCTTCAGAGTTTACTATCCTTTCAAATACCACAGAAGCTATTGCATGACACACACACACACACACACACACATGCACACACGTATCGGACTATAGTTTCTAATAAAATATAATGGACCTCATCTTCCTCTCACTGGAGTCCTTCCACCTTACTTCTGATTTACACTACTTTAAATGCATGGCCTTAGAGATTGCCAATTATAAAACAGTAAAGACAAATTCGAAGGGCAATGCTTCTGCAGAGTACAAAAATAAATAAATAAATAAAAATCACCTATCCACTAAAATAATATTAAAGGGAATAGATGAGAAGGAAGATTGCATCTTGAAAAAATTTTACAGGAAAAAAATCAGACATTAAAATTGTTCTGCCAGCACAAAAAAAATTCTAAAAGGGTCAAGTTTCTTAGATGGGGCCAGCAAGAGAATTGCTAAATCCTTGGCCCCATCTCTCTTACAATCAGATCTTGTATATACACAGATAAGCAGCACTATGGAGGATTGGTCACCACATGGAATGTTTTCATTCTGTTTGGGATTTTGTAAACGTATGACAAATTCAAAAAGAGAGAACCGATTAAAATACCCTCGATTACAATTCAAGTGAGCAGACTGGTTGGGGCAGGAGGAGGAGGAAACAAAACATCTGTCTCGCATGCTATGGCTCAATCCATTTCATTTTTAAGAATAGTGCTGTAAGTGATGGATTAATTTTAATAACAAGAAACTCTTAAGTTCAGAAGAAAAAGGCAGTTATCGATTTGCTACTGCATTATATACTATGTCTTTCAAACCAGCAGTCTCAAACCATTGTCCTGATCATGCTAAGACATACACAAGTGAGTAACTTTACACGTGAGAGTAGTCCCCTTGAACTCTTGTGTGTGTTTGCAGGATCAGGGCCCAAGATAATTTCCGAGTATTGTATGTGATATTTAGACACACAGCTCCTGTTCAAAGTAAATGGAGAATGGAGCTTGGGGAGAAACTGAATAGAGAGTGCTTAGAATAGCTCTTCAGAAGAACTTTAACCGAGTGATTAAAAACATAGTGGAAAACTGACTTAATCTAATCTAGATTCAGAGCCACAGGGTCTCTCCTTGCCATGTGGACTATTTGTCTGGTAATTATATTTCAATACTATGTGTGCCAGGGGTGGTTTTCATCAGAACATTTTATAAAGCTAAATAAATAAAAATTAAACTGAACCTCTTCAACTGCAAGGAAACAAATAAATACAAGTTTTCCAAAGGGCTTTTCAATGGTAGGTTGCCAGCACCACTATGGGACTTGCTACAAACCCCCAGCCACCCACACAAGCTGTGGACATTAGGAGATGATATTTCAGTGACGAGCACAGTGTAAGTGAACTTGTTTGATCAACAGTAGTTATTTAACATAGGGCATGTCTCCTAGCAGCAGAGAAATCAAAAGATAGCCTCTGTCTTCCTTTTCTTCACAGTTGTTAATGGTTTCCTTCTGTAGAAGACTCATGACATTGGTGTGTTGATTTTCGTTGTCATCCTTATAACATAAAAGCAAAGAAAGAGTTTTGAAGTTCAGCAGGAATCGTGTAAGTAGAGCCTGGACCCACTCTGAAAATTTAGGAGTCAGCGATTAGGTTTCTACTTTGCTACAGCATTGACTAAGAGTGAGGTTATGTTAGGAGCCTGGGTGAAGCAACTAGGAGAAAGTGCAGAGGTTAGCAGCTTTGGATGAGGGAACATTAGTTACTTAGCAACTTGGAGTCTTGTTGGACCCCTGGTTGGTTCTGGATAAGCAGGAGACAAGAGTGCTTATTTTGATCAGGGCATGGCTAGAAAGTTGTGCTGTCTTATATGCAGTCTTGCTTACTGTTTTCCATGCCTTTGTCATCTCAAGATTGGATTAACTAATGTGCTCTAAAGAGGGCAATACCTGAAGATCTTTCACAAACTTCAGTTAGTGCAGCACATTGCAGGCTGCTTGCTTAACATTGCTAAGTGCAAAGAGAACATTACACTTGTGTGCCAGGATTGAACGTGAGGGCAATAATTTAAGATAGGGGTTTTTGACACACACAGTCCTAAGTGGGTTGGATCCTGCCTGCCTTAGGGACTATCTCCCTCCACATGATGCTAATGGTAGCTGGGATCCCCTGAGGCACTCAGGCTAATGGTCGGCTGGTTTAAATGGGAAGGGACACATGGAACGGCATTTTCAGTGAGGAGTCTTCCACTCTGGAATGCTCTTTCCCCTTCCTCTCTCTAACGAAGCTCAAACCCCTTCACCTTGAAAGCAAGCTGCAAGGGCCATCTACTTTACCTGTCTTTCAAAGAGGAAGTTGATTGAAGATGGTCTGTGGGCTGGAAATTGCCAATTCTAGTGAGTTGGACAGGTGAAGAAGAATTATAAATATTTTAATTTGTAATTGCTTGTATCATATCTGCCTTAGCACAGGAACATTTTATACATTAGTTAAGATAAATGGGGCTTTTAATAAAGGACAAATTGAAAATACATAGTAAGACTGAAATGCTTAAAAATATTTCCAGGATTTGCAGTCTGAAGATATTAGGTTTCGTGGGGGATATAATCAGCGATAGAAAGAGGCTGAGAGGGAGCAGCAATATCCAAACCAGAGAATGAACCTTTATTTATTGTTTCAAGCCAGGAGATGCAAATTAATTGAGGAAGGAAAATATTTTGTATTTGATTCTGAGTATTTGGAATTTTATTTTACTTTAAAGTTTCAAATGATTTTCAAGACTCCAGAACATGAAATTCCAAATCTAATTCTAAAGCTTAAACCTTTCTTCAGATTATCCCATTTCTAGCAGGTAACAAACAGAAGGCTATCAGTTCGTGACAAAGAATGATGTGGGTAATTAGATACTGAGGAGTAAGCAACCTTGATGTCCTAATACTCACATTCTATATATTGCTGGGAAACGGAAATCAAAGACTTGTTAGCACAGATGAGTTGCTGATCTTCTCGGCTCCTGCCTTGACCAGCAACATGCAACTACCTTATGGTCAGGGTTAATAGATGTCTATTAGAAACATCTGGGGGAAATTTGGGAAGGGAAAGGCCTAAGATGGTGAAAATATGAAGGTCCGAAGGATGGTTAAAGCATTGGGTTAGAACTCAGGAGACCTGTGTTCATTTACCAGCTCTGCCAATGATTTCCTGTGTGACCTTGGGCAAATCACATGAGGGCCTGGTTTTTGCAGTGGTACAGAGCTCCTGCAGATCCCACTGACTTCAGCTGGAGATATGGGTGCTCAGCACTGAACCTGAATCTCTCTGTGTCTCACTTCCTCATGTGTAAAATGGGGATATTCCTAGTGCTGTTGTTTAATATTTGTATCGTAGTAGCCTTACTGACAACAACCAGGTTGTGCTAGGCTCCAAACCTCCTTATCTCACAAGGGGATGTGAGAACAAATTAATGTCTGTGAAGTCCTCAGATAATACGTTGATGGGAGCCTAGTAAAATGGTAGGGTTTAACAGGTTTTCCTACTTCTCTCTTTCTCTTCTCTCATCTGGCTCTAACTCACATCCCAATGGTCTGGTCTCTGCATGCTGAAATAATAATTGAAGGAAATATTTGGGTCAGATGGGCAGCTTAGGGGTTATTTATTAATGTATCAATTTATAACTGGACTAACTGCAGATGTAGCTGAGTGCATTAAAAACAAACAAACATATGTGAGTCATTGTTAGAGATGGCTCAATAAAATCAATCCCCGTTAAGGGATTGCCTGCCCTGATGGCAACTAAATAAAAATAAAACTTAATCAAAAGCTGAGTAAGCCAAAAAGCTTTATAATACAGGTTGCAGGTTGCCAAACTTGGGTTCTGGCAGATTGTCAGGGACAGTGTTCTCGGCAAAATTCTCAGCAGAGAACACTCTGTCACCAGCCCTGGAAAGCACGTCTATCTTAAATGCTGTGTCCAGATGTAGGGAGCGAAACAGTATTTCAAATAACATGCTACATCATGCAGGGGATCCGACCCTCATTTTAAGTACTACAGCATTCTACGCTAATGGTTGCCAATCCTTCTTCCTTCCCAGCCGAGGGCCAAGTTATGGGGATGCTGGTTGGACTGTGCATATAACAGATTTTTTGGTTTACTGGCCATACCAAAAAAATGGTGAAAAAAAGTTGTTTCGGGTTGATCCAATTTTGTGAAATTTTTGGCAAATCAAAAAAAAAAAAAAAAAAATTTGGAATTAAACAAAATATACCATATCCGTGGGTTTTTTTAACCCTCCCCTTTAAAAAAAAATCTGAAGTAAACTTCAAAGCAAAAGGCCATTTTTAATTGAAAAATCAAAATATTTTAAAAATGCCAAGCCAAAACCTTTTGATTTGAGGGGGAATTTTTGTTGGGTTTTTTTTGACAGAAACAATTTGGTGAATTCAATAGAAATTCACCAAATGTTTTAGTTAACCCAAATTCTGCATTTTTTGGTGAAAAAATGTTTTGGCTGAAAAATTTCACCCTGCTTTAGATGCTGGGAATCTCTCCCATGGCTACTAATTCAGACCATCCACCACTCTGGACCAGTTGCGAGTTTTGCAAAATTTATGAAAATGGGGCTTTATAGTGGAAACTGTCCTACACCTTTAACTAGGATCATCACTGCTGCTGCTGTTGAACAGACAATATCTTAAAGTATTATTATATGCATGGATCTGTACTTGGACAAGAAAAGAGCAGGCAGGCATTTGAGGAAATTATCCAACTCTATTATAGTGCCTCATTCAGAACTGCTGGAAAGGATTCAAGAAAGAGATAGTTATTTCTGAGAGAAGGAACTTGCTGAACCCTGATCAGTCTTTTAGCACAGAAAGTATGTTCACTGCTCACAAAGGGTCTTTTCTAGCAGCCACTGAAATCAATGCAAATATTCCCATTGACTTCAGTGGTGACAGGATCGTGTCCAGAGGGCCTTATCTAATGCCCACTAAAGTAAATGATTCTTACTGCTGACTTCAGTCAGAGTATCTGTTGTATTCCTCTGAGGTAAAAATATGCTTAATTGGTACAAATCGAGGTGAAAAAGGAATGTAGACCTCAATTACACCTTAGCTAACACCTAAAATAACCGCAATTGGCTCAGGAGAACCCATAGAGTAAGAACAAGTAATAAGAAGCAATGTTCATCTCTGGGCCCTGTTTAGATTGTTAGACTACTTAGGTTGTATGCTGTTTGGAGCAGAGATCATCTTTTTGTTCTGTCTGTACAGCGCCTAGCACAATGGGTCCTGGTCCATGACTAGGGCTCCTAGGCACCAACGCCATACAAATAAATAATTAATAATATTAGTCTTTCCCAAGGGTGTTTGGGGGTTTTGTCACAATCTGAAAAAGGAAAGCAAAAAATGCAGATTTGCAGCTCTTTCTTCCTCCTTACTTTTCAGCTTTCTATTGTTTTCTGTTCATTACCCCACTAACAAAAAGCTTAGTTATATAAACCCAGGGGCTTTGACTGCTGCACATTTTCCATTTTCAGTGTTATGTGAGCATGTTTACTGATTCGGGGTTGATTTTCTCCCTCCTCCCCCCCCAGTGGAAAAACAGAGCTTTAAAGATAAGAAAGCAAAAACTGAAGGACAGTTCTGCTAAGCTAAAGGCTTCAGTAGGGCGGATGATGTCTGATTGCCATCTATTAATATATCCTGTCTCTGGAAGGGGGCAAGACGGGGTGATACAGTATCACCTGACTTTTCTTTAAAACATTTTTTTGGTTGGGTTAAATGGTGAGTTTGGAAGGAGATGGCTACTTTCAAGGGTGATCTTGGAAATGAAAAATAAAATAAATAAACAAAAAAGAGCTGCGAGACCTATGCTGACAGAGGAGTGAAAGCAGCTGATTGTGGTAACTGGTATATCCTAATTTGCACATCAACACCTTTTTAAAATGGGCACTGAAGGCTGTGGACCTGATTTAAGACTAGGATAGGGTAATGGAGGCTCTGGACAATCTCTTTCCCATCCAATGAGGTATTGCCAGTATTTAAAAAGGGGCTCCCTTAGGCTGTGACAAACCCCATATTCTCTAAGGTGCATGTGCTCACAGAGAGAAGGGGTAACAGACTGGGGAATCGATTCATTTGTTTTTTCCATTCAACAAACACACTCTGATCAGTATGTGCAGGTGAATGAATGACCGACACAGAGAGGGATCTATACAGCAAGCAACAACTTTATTAATTTAACACTGGGGGGGCGGAGGATGTCACTATGTGCCCCTAGGGTGACCAGATCTCCTGACTTTATAGGGATAGTCCCAATATTTGGGGATTTGCCTTATATAGGTGCTTATTATCCCCACACTCCCTGTTCCGATTTTTCACACTTGCTATCCGGTCACCCTATGTGCCCCATCCCCTGCTCTCACATACCAAGCATTTAACAGCTCCCATGTGGGGTTATAGGGCTCTCACCATACAAAGCGCGGCTCTGGTAGACCTGCCAAGGCCTACCCCTAGGACTTAGTTTGGTTCTGAATCCTCTCTGCCTCCCTTTGCATGACGAGGGTGGGGCTCTGGGGTGCACAGAGATTACTAAAGGGGGACCTCAGTCCATGAAGACTTCAGGTCTCTCTTTCTCCCATAGACACAAGTTTCATCAGTAAAATCCCAGGTTCTCATTTACTTGGTAGAGTTGGCTTTTTTAGTCTCTATCCCCATTGGAAAATGGCCATAAGTTGCACCGAGCTAAACGGTCTTACCATTCCTAACATGGAACGTTCACATCTATTGCTTACAACCCAGCTGTGCTTCCAGGATGCTGTGAGGAGGGCCAAAAAACCCAACAGACTTCTGCTAATTTGATCCTCTGGGAAAAATTCCATCTTGATCCAAAACAGGCAATCAGTCAGACACCCAGCAAGCTAAAAATACGGCTCCTATGCTACACCTCCAGCAAGAGAAGGTAGGGCAGCTACCAGGTGCAAGAGGCTTTTGAAAAGCCTGGGAGAATTTAAATACACTTGGAAGGGGAACTCATAGCTAGACTAGATATAACTATACTGGTAAACCCTCCTAGTGGAGCTGCAGTGTACACTGGCAGAAGAATTCTTTTGCTGGTATGCAAAAGGACTTGTTTTGCCAGCATAGCCATCTCATTTAGGGGTCTAATTTTTTTCAATTCTTAACTGATATAGCTATGCCAGCAAAAAAGTGTAGACCAGGCCTCTCTTGTCTGTTTAGATACTACTTGTTTCTTACTACCTGTTTGCAATGATGACTGCCTGGCACAATGGGGACCTGCTCTCATCTGAAGCTTCTAGGTGTTTCTGTAACACAAATGATAGTTGGCACAGGGTTCAGCTTGTGTCCTTTAAAGCATGTGTGTGAAGACTTTGGGTGTGTGCGGGGGGGGGAGACATCCTCCTTTCAGAATAAGTCTTTTTAAAATCCCTGATACTTGCTGGAATCTGATGCACTCCAAAGGCAACACATTTTGCTTTCAGAAGTATTTTTATGAGGCCCTCATTTATCTTATGAGATGAGATAAATCATCTCTGTAAAATATGAGTCGGCACTATCCAGAGAGAGGGAAGTGAGCTCTATCAAGGCCTGGGAATCACCCCCGTCTTCAGCTTGGTGGTGGAATAATGATGAGAGGCCCCCGGAGTGTCCCTTCTGATGTGTCACTCTTCTTCTTCAGCCCTTTGTAGAGAAGATGAGGTGGTTAACCGTGGCATTACTGTAGCTGGGGGACATTGGGTCATCAGAACATGAATGCTGGTAATGCTGCTTAATGAGCTGCAGATAATTTTCTTTGTTGAGCAAGAAGACACTAGGTTGCTCTTGTTTTAAAACAGACGAGTTAATCCTCAGAGTGTGCACAATGCTGGCGAACGTTGCTGCTCCAAGAGGCTGAATGGGGGTGGGAGGAAGATTCCAAGTTCTTCCCTCAAAACAAACTCTGCTCATGTGACTCACCAGAACAAGACACTGCTCACAGCAGAGCAGGCAGATATTCAAAATAAGATTGTGTTCTCTGGGCTTTGCTGGACTCCTTGATTTTGGCTTCTCCTCAGCGAGGTTGAATATGCCTGTGGGTTCTCCTAGGTTCGTTGGGCCAAATTTTTAAAGATATCTAGGCATTGCTGAACTCAGAGTTGCAAATTCCAAGTGATGGATAGTTAAATCACATTTTTAAAAAGAAAGCAGTCCCTTTGGTTTATATTTGTAAAAAGCCAGCAGATATGCACTGCTGTTGTGTAGCGTGGGACTTCCATTAGCAGTTTCTGACTGCATCATAAGGGTGAGTGTATAAATGGCAGGGGCATCTGGGAAAGGAGCCTGTGATAGTAAAGTGTGCAAACCATTTTGGGAATGAAAGGCACGCTAGAGAGAGATTAGATATCTAATCAATCTAAATTTCTATACTGAGCACATCACCATGGTCTGCGGGCACTTTACAAGTTAAAAGTATAACAGGTGTCTTAGTATAGCTCAAGTTTCTCTCCTCTTCTGTACCATACAAGTTGTTTTTTTTTAAATTACTTTGCTGTGAAAGCTAAGCTAGATAAGTGAGCTCTGTATATACATGGGCTTTTGCGCCAGATCCTCAAATTATGTAAATTGGCATCTCCCTGTTGATTTGCATCAACTGAGGTTCTGGACCATTATTTAGCAGATTTTATATGAGAATATAATTCAGGAGGGTTGGTACCTTTCACCTTTTCCCTTTGATAGTTCTGTTGCCTGAAGATATTATATAGAAAAACGTATCTGATCATTATGGTAGAAGTCGGGATTTGTGTGCAGTTGTTAACCTTAGAGCTGTTTTCTTTCACATACAATATAAAATACATCTGCACCCTTTTAATTTTGGAGCAAATGGAGCGTTTATCAAACAGTTATATGGGCTCCCCCCCACCTTATGTGACATACTTTTTGACATTTAAGAATTGCAAATATATCAGTTTTGGAGGAATGTGAAGCAGAACCAGTGACTGGAAGTGGAGTGTGAAAGTAATAAGGAAAAGGCCTGGAACCCCAACAAGATACTGAAGCTGGATAGATACCATGATAGGATATATAAAGGTTCCCTAATGGGATATGGAATTCATGTGGGAGAAGAGCTGATAACTGAGTGGTGGAGCCACAACTGACTTGTCAGTGTTTAAAATAATTTTTTAAAAATGTTTTAGTGTATCCATGAGTATTGCAGGGATACAAGTGCCTGGTTTGTTTTTGGTTTTGCCTAACAGTGGATTTTATTAATTTGTGACATTTTAGTGTTCCCTTAGGCCACATACCTGTAGATACCTGAGCAGCTTCAAGCATGTGAGTAGTCCCATTTTGTTCAATAGGACCGTAAAATTACTCACATGCATAAGTGGTTGCAGGTGAGGCCCATATACTATTATAATGCCCATTTAGCACCAACTGACTCAACTCAAAGTTCTCCGTTTTTGGCTACAGTGGCTTTTTAAAAGTAAAAGCATTTGGTGTCTTTCAAGACCTGCCTTAGCTAAAATTTCCCAAATTCTGTAGTTATCATTACCAAATCATGGCCAAGCACTTGCAGCAAATAGGAATAGATGCTGTGATCAAGTTCCAATAATGTACTCCTCCGACCTTTAAAATAAATAATAATATTTAACAAACAAAAATAAAACATCAGCTGTTGTTATGCTGGGGGTTGGGTGAAACCTTGTTGAAACTGGTGGATATGAAAGCCACCCTTTATTCAGGATAAGTTAAAGAAGCAGTTAAGCTCCTTTTTGGAGTAAGATAGCTAGAACAATAAAACCCACCACCCAAAGCAAAGCCTACAGGTCAGGTCAATCAGAAACTAAGTTGTGAAGGCGAGGAGTTTTGCTGGCCATTGTTTGATGGAGCTTGGTGAAAATGTGAGGAGGTGTACCCAGGAATACATCAGGAACAGATAGAGAAGGCAGCAGAAAGCCAAGGTCAGGCAGAGAGAAGCACTTGTTGCATGACCCTGAGGGAAAGCTCAGAGGGAGGGCAGTGCTAGCTGGAAAGAGGTTTGGAATATTGCACAAAGGAAGTGTCTCCTGTTGTCTGATCCCTACTATGTTCAGGGAATCTGAACTTTCTGTACATTCTCTGTAAACGTACAGGACTGCATCAGAGAAATACCTGACTCTGTCATCATCAAGCTCTCCTCTGAACTGGAACAATCCAGAAGACCTCAAATATTGGCTAACCGCTTGGATCAAAAGGGGTAGCACTTCCTTCTTAACTTTGATACATACGTTAGCTTCCCACTTGATAGCATATTCATACTGTCCTCTTTCTCATCCTTTCTCTCTTACCACAACCTGCATTGTCACCTCCCCCATATTGCTCTCTTCTTGATTTACAGCGCCTTCTTGAAAACGCTTACTCATAATGCTTGCCACTGGGAGTACATGACGGGAATTTTTTGATGGTAGTAAGCACTATTGCCTTGATTCAGCAAGTTACTTCAGTGTGCGTGTAACTCAAGTCAATGGAACAACTGGTGCTTAAAGTTAGGTACGTGCTGGTAGCATCTGTAGAATTGGTGCTGAGCTTGTAAACACTAGCATGTATGTAACATTAATCACATTAAACACTAGTCACATTGACATCAATAAGACTACTCACATGAGTAGTTACTCATGTGCACAAATTATTGCAGGATTGGGGCCTTTAGATCAGTGATTTTAAACCTTTTTTCCTTTACGGATCCCTAAAAAATTTCAAATGGAGGTGCAGACCCCTTTAGAAATCCTAGATATGGTCTGTGGACCCCCATGGGTCCATGGACTTCCGGTTGAAAACCATTGCTTTAAACTGTAAACTCATCAGGCCGTGGTATCTATCTTTATCTAATGTTCTAAAGCACCATACATACATGGCACTGAATAAGGATAACAATATTTGTACACTTAACTTATATGAAAATATGGCCCCAAATGATACCATAGCCTCAATTATGATTTCCTCAAGTTTCCTGACTGAATTTCCTTGACTTTAGATTGCGAACCATAATGACTCACCAGCACATTTCTTACATACATTTTTTTTTTCATTTTAAAAGAGGCAGTTTTGTGTAGTTTTACAAAAGGCACCATTCTAAGAGAGTAGAAAGAGCCCATGTGTTGCATATTCAGTGTCATTAGGCTAGGTCACATCAGTGTCGCTGACTTTTAAAAAGGTTTCTGACATGGTGTACACCAGCCCACAATGTCAACCCTACCTCAAACTATACTCTGCTTCAGCCTGGCCAATAATCTGTCCCAAATATTATGAGAAAAAGTGTTCCAGTGTGTAGACTGCTGGAGAGCTGTATATTCTCATAATGGGGAGCTAAAATACGTAGAAGCTTAGTAGTCTGTACTTCTCAAAACTGCTCTTGGGATCATGAATCATCATCAGTCATGCACTTTTCTTTTTGTTGCTTGTTTGAAGTGATTGATTTTGCTACTTGGATTATCAGTAATGCTATATTTCTCAGGCTGTATGTCTCAGGAAACAATCTGCAGTAGCCTATCCTTGGAAAGTTGAATGAGAAGAAAGGGCAGTAAATATAACTAGATGGGAAGGTATTTGAGGCTCTTATTCAGCAAACCATACACCTAATTTTAAGAACACGCTTAAGTCCATCTCTATTCAGCAAAGTGCATAAGCATGGGCGTAAACTTAACTATGTGCTTATATGTTTTGTTGGATTGCCTAAACCAATAACGGCCAATCCTGCAATCACTTTACACTCAAAACTTGACTTCAGTAGTAATTTTCAATGATCTCGCACTAATATTAATAACAATTCTGGGCCTGTTTCTGTGAAATTGAAGCCAATAGGAGCTGATGGAGCTCAACACCACAGAAGGGGCTCTTGCTACCTTTTAAAGTAAGGTCCATTATCTCTAAAGGGGTCCCAACAAGTTGCAGAAGATCCTGAACAATTCATAAAGTACAGTAAGGGTATAACCTAGAAAGCATCTTCATATAAAACCAGGGGTACGATGGGGAAAGAAAGTGGGGGAAATGGAAAGGTTATAAACAAGTTTGAAAGAAACTTCATAATGTTTAAAGGTGTTTAAAAGTGTTTGTGGATAAAACAACATGAATGTCAAGAAGGAACAAGTCGTCCGCTGCAAAGGCGCAGTTGCCTGTATATACAGGCAGGTGGTGTGAGTAAGCAATGCGTAAACTCTGCTGGCAGCCCTGTGAGGAGGGAATAACATGCATCCAAAAGCATGTTTGGATAGAAGGGGGTGGTCAGTGTGATGTCAAGACTTTTAACTTGACTCAGCAGGAGAGACTATCTTGCACTCCTTTCAGGCACAGTGCAGAACTTGCAGCCTGGAGAAAGAGAGGCTAAGGTGGTTTTAATCCACCTTTGCACCCTCCTGGGCTGCTCTGGGGCTAGAGAGGCCCCTGGAATAATTTAGACAATTCTGGGGGTATGTATAAACCCTATGGCTGGCAGCACTGCTTGGAATGTCAGCAGTGGTGCATGTTCTGGTCCTGCCTCTGACCACCCTTTCATCCCTGGCACACGCACTATGCCAGGGCTTCTGAGAGGGTCCTAAGAAGGCACCCTTATGGCTGTCTTCCACAGTATTTGTGCCAGGGGATTCCTCCCTCACCCTGATATGGAGCTTTTAGAGCCCTTATGCTGGTCTTGCCCTTTTATGTGCTGTAAAGGGGCCAGAGTGGGGCTGAGAATCTCTCACTCTGCGTCCAAATCAGCCTCTCCAGGAGGCTGATATGCCAAGGAGGAGCAAGACTCCTTATAACACTGGATTGCACCCAGCAGAAAGATGTCTGTCTTCCCATGGCCCTTGACAATCATTCAAAAAATATTAAATAAATACACAAACCTGTCAGTTCCCCAGTTCATATTAACCCAATGACAACATAAATATAATAGAGACACGGTGGGTGAGGACCAAGTTGGTCCAATAAAAAATATTGCCTCATCCGCCTTTTCTTTCTCATATCCTGACACCAACATAGCTACAACACCACTGCAAACATGTACATAATAGACATCAATCAACTCCCACGCACAATCAGTACCCCATCCTCTGATACCAAGCACCCATCTCCTCATAGGCAAGGAAGAAAGGTGGTCCTGACAGCAGGCTCCGAGAGCTGACAGTCTTGGACTGTTACAGAACTGGGACAGAAGTGTGCTCTGAAGGTCCAGGGTCATGGAGATTGCCCTGCCATCAGAATCCTTCTTTTTTTATGGCAATGTGACTTCAGTTCAGGATCTTCAGTTGATCATAGTCATGCAGTATGTCATGAGGAGAGAGGCTGTATCCTGGATAGATAGGTCCCAGGACATTTAGGGCTTTTTAGATTAAAACCAATAATTAAGTGGACACTGATTGTAGGATCAAACCTTATATTGCCCGCTCTACAGTTCTATGACCTTGATTCAGAAAAGCACTGGTACATGTGTAACTCTAAGATCTTGAGTAATCCCATTCACTTCAATGGGACTACTCACATGCATAAAGTTATGTGCATACTTAAGCGCTTGATGAATCTGAGTGTAAAGTTCAAGTGTGTAGGGACACAAAAGCAATCTAGTGTAGGGAATCCATTTTAATTGTTTTGCTATTCTCAGACTCTCTAGAGCAAATGGATTTTAAAAGGTTGGGGAGGATGGAGAAGAAATGAAAGTGCTTCTTTAAGAAAAAAGAGCTGTCTCAATTTTGGAATATTTTGGAAGATTTAAGAAATTCATCAAGGGCTAAATCTGGGCACAGGTGAAATGAATGGGAGTTTTTCTCGACTTCAGTGGGACCAGGATTTGGCCATAAATAAGGAAAGAAGGGGTATTCAACTCTTTAGGCAGGGAATTGATGGGACTTTGGCTGTTGTTAAAGTGCCAACAATTGTTGCCTCACTTTGGCTTGCGCTTTCTCCGTCCCTACTCCCTACACACCTATCTTTAATGTAATTATTTTAAATAAGTAAAAGAAAGTTTAGCTTTTTCTGTTGAGATTATTACTTCTAAATCTGTGTTAACATAATCTCACAGCTGACTGAGCACTACCCTCTGACCTTTCCTTCCTTGGGGACAAACTCAGGTTTAATTGACATTTGTGTCTGTGAGCTCTGCTGAGGGGAGATTAGCAGTGGCTTAGCTAATTAGTATTTTAATGTTCACTAATGTTTCAATGGGTTTGTCAATTACAATCTTATTAAAAATTGATTCAAAGTTTTCACAATTTAGAAAAAAAGAAAAGATTTCAGAGCTGATTCAATTTCTTGGAAGGATTAAAGAAAGAATCAAATCTGCTGTTATGATCTTCAGTCATATTACTATGCAAGAAAAATATTTTGAATTGTAAATGGCCCATATGTTTCCTTAGATGCAAATGCAGTCACACCACATTAATATTTGAAATATCTGCAGAATATCTGAAATATTTGCAGAAACACAAGATCCCAATGGACACAAAATTTTAACACTGTAATTAGTTATAATTAGTTGTATTGTTCTACAACCCCAGTAAATCTTTATAGTTAAAAATATGTGAAAAAACTCTTCAACATTAGATCAGTTTAAAACTTGTTTGCACTCTGGGATGTCAATTTTTCTTTTGGCTGGTGTCACAAATGATGATACTTCCCTGAAGTCTAGTGACTGCTAGACAGTAGTTTTTAAACAAGCAGTTTGATTTCAAACACACTTCACACTTCATACAGTAAATGGGGAAGGCAGTTTCTGGCTGTGGAAAATCAGTGCTGATCAAAACAGGTGCGGCTTTGTTATAAGCCTGACTTGGTGGGCAGAGGAGGGTAACATAATAAGACAACTTTCTTTGAACTGACCCTCTTTCATCCACTTTCCACTAATATATTTCAGCACACACGGCAATGAGGCGAATAGCCTGTGGCCTACATTTTGAAACCTGGGTGCTTAAAATGAGGCTCCTAAAGCCATACATGATTCCTAAATAAAACTAGTCTGATTATCAAAAGTGCTGAGTACTGCAAGCACTCAGTGAATGTTTGGCACCTCTGAAAATCACACTGCTATTATTTAGGAACCTAAGTGTGGATTTAGTAACTCAACTTTAGAACTGAAAATGCTAGCTTATGGGTAAATATTTAAAAATTCCTGAGTCCCATTGACTTTCAATGAAAGTTAGGCTCCTAAGACACAGATGCTCAAAATTATTGAGGCACCTAGTTCCCATAGAGGGTCTGGGCCCTCAGCGCCTAAGTCTCTTTTGAAAACGGGACTTAAGCAATCACTTAGGCACTTTTGAAAATTGTACCCATTATGTCAGATGGGCAATGCCTCTGCTTCACTGGCCAGTTCAGACTCCATTGCACAAACAAGCTGACTGTGCTTGGTGACCAGAGTAGTCATCAGTAAACCCAAAGAATAAAGAAAAATCAGTCTCATTAAGATGCATTTTTGGGGTATTAAAAACCTGAGATGGACCTAGAATTGTACAGTGGGTCTGAACCACTCTCCTTACACACTGTGAGGAAGTTTGGATCTGATCCCAGATCCAAATATTGCACCAGATTGCGATCTTGTTACTCACCTTGGTGAGCAGTTCCTCACATGAGTAAATCAACTGGAGTCAGCTGGACTACTCATGTAACTAACTGCTTTTCAGTGTGAGTAAGGGGATCACTGTTTGGCCCATCACGATTTGGGTCCATCTCTAGTAATGACTGGAGGTTATCTTTTCAATACACAGGGGCAATACTTTCCTTTATAAACTAAATGCACATCAATAGTGTAGTAAATTTCTGAGGAATGGAAAACCTACCTTATGAGATGAGACTCAAAGAACTCGGCTTGTTTAGCCTAACCCAAAGAAGGCTGAGGAGAGATATAATTGCTCTCTATAAATTTATCGGAGGGATAAATACCAGGGAGGAAGAAAAGTTATTTAAGTTAAGCACCAATATGGACACAAGAACAAATGGATACAAACTGGCCATCACAAGTTTAGGTTTGAAATTAGATGAAGGTTTCTAATCATCAGGGGAGTAAAGATCTGGAACAGCCTTCCAAGGGGAGCAGTCGGAGCGAAAAACCTAACTGGCTTCAAGACTGAGCTTGATAAGTTTATGGAGGGGATGGTATGATGGGACAGCCTACCATCATGGGCATGTGGTCCATCAGTGACTGCCAGTAGCAAATATCCCCTATGGCTGGTGATGGGACACTAGATAGGGAGGGTTCTGAGTTACTACAGAGAATTCCTTCCCAAGTGTCTGGCTGGTGTGTCTTGCCCACATGCTCAAGTCTAACTAATCACCATATTTAGGGTCGGAAAGGAATTTTCCCCCAGATCAGATTGGCAGACTCTGAGGGGTTTTCACCTTCCTCTGCAGCATAGGATATGGGTCACTTGCAGGTTTAAACTAGTTGAAATGGTGGATTCTCTGTAACTTGAAGCAGGGGTGCTGGAAGAAGAGGTGCTGGGGGTGTGGCAGCACCCCCTAGTTTGAAGTGGTTTCCGTCACATACAGGGTTTATAGTTGTGTTCTATGGCTTTCAGCAGCCCCATTATAAAAATTGTTCCACCGCCATTGATTTGAAGTCTTTAAATCATGATTTGAGGACTTCAGTAATTCAGCCAGAAGTCAGGAGTGGGTGGGTGAGGTTCTGGGGCTTGCTTTGCGCAGGAGGTCAGACTAGATGGTCATGATGGTCCCTTCCGACCTGCAAGTCTATGAGTCTAAATTGACTAGCATGCCTGTGTGCCGCTGCCCTCTGCTGGATGGAATGAGAACTTCTCCACATCTAATCTAACAGCAATTCTTTAGCTCAAGATATAGAGGCCTATGTTGTTGGAGCAGGAGGGTTTGAATTCTATTTTGAAGTTTTCATTTGATCTCAAATTTGTTACAATACTGTGCAGTTAAAGAAATGCAACCTTTCCCTTATGTAATGGCATCTATCAGGCTTCCTCTGTCCCCTGCTGGAGGCATCAGCACCCCAACACTCCCTTCCCAAGAAAAAGCTACTCAGACCTCGTGACAACAAGACAGTCCTCCAGAGGCCTAGAGGGGCCAATAGTAAATATTGACCAATCAGGAACCAGCAGGCCAGTTAAGAAGGCTTGCCTGCTTTTGCTCAGAGGCAGAGTTGGCTGAGACTGGGACAGAAAAGGAGTGCTTCAGGGCTAACCCAGAACCCAGGCCAGCCCCTAGCCCTAAGCACTGCAATTAAACCCTTGCATCTGAAGGTGTTCCCCCCCCCCCCCTTTGTATAAGGCATGGACATCTGAATCCTGAGCTGCGGTTTTGTTACTTGATTGTTTAGAGACTGACACCAAGCTTACAGCCCAGGGTACTCTGCCCTAAACAAGCGGCCAAACCTTGCAGACTAAGGTGGGGAGCACCTGCAGTACCATCCTTGGTCCTCACGGGGTCACTACAGAACAGCTCCACCTCCCACAACTTCGTGTCAGGAATCAGGGCCTGCCCAGATCTAGTCTCTGGGCAGCCTCATCAGCACAGCTGGTCTGCAGTAGGCTCCCTGATTAGCCACACCACCTGACAGGCTGCAGAGGCCAGCAGGCTGGCTCTTAAGCCAACAGCAGCTCACTGGCTTCTTAATGTTCGTGCCCATCACTGGGCCTGCTCCTGCGTTACCTTGTTCCTGTTGCTTTCACCCTGCACCCATCCTGCCTCTGTCTTGCCACTGCCCTGAGCCCCTCCATGCCTGATACCCTGCTTGCTCCAGTTCCTGGCCTCCAGTTTTGACCCTTGGCTCTGGCTCCTGATTATGGGACTCCAGCTCTACCCTTGGCTCTGGTTCCCAGTTTCTGCCTTCTTATTTGACCCTTGGCTTTGAGTCCTGACAACTGGCTATGACTCAGACCCAGGCCACTAGGCCTGCTGCTCGCTCCGGCCACTAGACTAGACTGCCCTCATCCAGGTTGGCTGACCCTTGGTACCAGAATTGGAATCGATTTTCCCCTCCCTCCCCCCGTTTTCCATAAAGGGGATCCATAGAGGAGATCATATGACTACTAGCTCATGAGAGGCCCAGTAGCTTCTCCTGGAAGGGAAGACAAGCCACCCAGAGGCAGCAAGCTGTGCTCCTGGGGCAGCAGCAGCAACAACAATGGTGGCACGGCAGTTTCAGGAGGCAATACTTGAGCAGATCACTAGCCACTCCCACTCCAACGTGACTCCATCAGCACCAGCTATTGCCCTTTCCAAATTGGAATCCACTGCTGACCCCAAGGTGTATCTTATTACATTTTAATGGGTAGGCCCTGCCACTCAATGGAAGAAAACCACCTGGGCTGCATGACTGTCCCCTTTCTGATGGGGGAAGGACAGTCAGGTTAGCAGGCCTTAGATGGTGACGCTATAAAGGACTATGATGCTATAAAAGCAGTCCTCCTTGACCCATTGGGGTATTACCTGAGATGGCACTAATTCCAGACAGAGCTCTTTACACTGGCATGATCCTGGGTTTTGGCTCAGTGGCTAAAGGATTGGGTCATCCACCGACTCCAGACGAGATTCTGTAGTTGGTGGTACTTGAACAGTATCTAGATATTTTGTCAACCACCATTCAAACCAGGTAGGCCACAGAACTCCAGCATGCTGAGGGGCTGAATGGCCAGGCTGAACAGCCCAGGTCTTGTGAAGTTCAACCCCAGCCTCCTAAGGAGTCAACTGGGGGTAGAGAAAAGGGCCAGGGGTTCTCCCAGAAAAGCACCACAATGAGGAGGATCCTCACAGTAGAACCCAGAAAAGCACCACGCAACACCACGTCAAGAGCCACCACAGGGAAAATGCACAGAGTCCCATGCTGGAGCAGGCCAAGGAGCTGGCATGGGAGGCTCCCATAGTAGGTCTATCATTGTTTCCACTGTGGGAAGCCAGGGCATGTCAGCTGCTCATGCCCCCTCATAGAGCGTGACTTCCTAGTGTGTGACTCTGTAGAATGGTGTGCTCTCACTGGAAGAATAGGCAAAAGCTGTTGCCAGGAATTAGTAGCTTCAGTAGTATTTGGAGGCTGAATGGTGACAGGACTAATAGACTCTGGGTGCTCTCAGACACTGGTCTTGGAAACCTGACTGGATCCAGAAGAGTTGTGAGCAGATGACCCAGTGCACGTGATGTGTATCCATGGGGACACTCTTTCCATCCCATGGCCTGGGTGCACTTTAATAGAGGGAATCAGGTCAGAACACTTTGAGCTGGCACAACCTTGCTTGTTGGGGGTTATCTGGTGAGCTGGAAAGGATGATTATGAAACTCGCTGTCCAGACAAAAAGAAGAAATGCAAGTTCTTCCATGTAAATATATTAAAACCCTGGCAAGCTCAGGAAAGTTTGTTCATAGATCCTAGGGATCTCCCTGGGGACTGGGCCCCTAGATACAAGAGCCAGCAGGTGCTGAAGCAGAAAATCTTACTCCTTGCTCATGCTGGCAAGCCAGGAACTTATTGACTCACTATGATACTGTGTTCTCCACCCAGCCAGGGTGAACACATCGTATGGCACATCAAATCCAAACCAGCCCAGAGGTAAAGTCAGAGCATGTGACTTATCACATTCTTGAGCAGCTCCATGAAACCATGGAGCAGGAAGTACAGGCCATGTTAGATCCTGGTGTCATGAAGTAGACTGCAAGCCCTGGTGTAGTCCAGCGGTTCTTCTTCCCAAGCCAAAGGGACCACTCAATTTTGTGACAATTTAACATAAGAATGACCATAATGAGTCAGACCAAAGGTCCATCTAGCCTAGCATCCTGTCTTTTGTCAATGGCTGGTGCCAGATGCTTCAGAGGGAATGAACAGAACAGGGCAATTTATCCAGTGATGATTCCAGCTTCTTGCAATCGGAGGTTTAGGGACACCCAGAGTATGGGATTATATCCCTGAACATCTTGGCTAATAGTCATTAATGGACTTATCCTCCATGAATTTATGTAATTCTTTTTTTAACCCACTTATATTTTTGGCTTTCACAACATTCCCTGGCAGCAAGTTCCACATCCACATTATGTGAAGAAGTACTTCCTTATGTTAGTTTTAAACTCCTGCCTATCAACTTCATTGTGTGACCCCTGGTTTTTGTGTTATGAGAAGGAGTAAATAACACTTCCCTATTCACTTTCTCAACACCACTCAGGATTTCATAGACTTCTATCATATCGTCCCTTAATTGTCTCTTTTCTATGCTGAGCAATCCCTGTCTTTTAAATCTCTCCTCATAAGAAAGCTGTTTCATACCCCTACTCATTTTTTGTAGCCTGTCTCCATACCTTTTCAAATTCTAATATATCTTTTTTGAGACAAGGCAATCAGAACTTCATGCAGTATTCAAGGTGTGAATGTACCATGGATTTATAAAGTGACGTTATGATATTCTCTGTTTTATTATCTATCCCTTTCCTATTTGGTTTCTAACTCTGCCACTGCATATCAAGCATATATTTTCAGAGAACTACCTATGATGACTCCAAGATCTCTTTCTTGAGTGGTGTCAGCTAATTTAGACCCCCACCATTTTGTATGTATAGTTGGGATCATGTTTTCCAATGTATATTAGTTTACGTTTATCAGCACTGAATTACACCTGCCATTTCATCACCCAATCACCCAGTTTAGTGAGATCCCTTTGTAGCTCTTCACAGTTAGCTTTGGTCTTAAGTATCTTAATAGTTACAAACTATATTTTGTATCATCTGCGAATTTTGCCACCTCACTTTTCTCCCGCTTTTCAGATCATTTATGAATGTGTTGAACACTGGTTCCAGTACAGATCCGGATGGGGTACCTCTCTCCATAGTGAAAACTGACCATTAATTCTTACCCTTTGTTTCCTATCTTTTAACCAGTTACTGATCCATGAGCGGGGCTTCCTTCTTATCCCATGACTGTTAACTTTGCTTAAGAGCTTTTGATGTGGGTCCTTGTCAAAGGCTTTCTGAAAATCCAAGTACACTATATCAACTGGATCACCCTTGTCCACATGCTTGTTGACACCTTTAAAGAATTATAATAGATTGGCGAGGCATGATTTCCCTTTATGAAAGCCATGTTGAATCTTTCCCAGCATATTATATCCATCTATGTGTCTGATAATTCTGTTCTGTACTATAGTTTCAACCAATTTGTCTGGTACTGAATTTAGGCTTACTGGTCTGTAATTGCCAGGATTGCCTCTGGAGACTTTTTTTAAAAAATTGGCATTACATTAGCTATCCTGCTGCCATCTCTACAAAGGCTGATTTAAGCGATAGGTTACATATCAGTTAGTAGTTCTGCAATTTCATATCTGAGTTCCTTCAGAACTCTTAGGTGAATACCATCTGCTCATGGTGACATATTATTGTATAATTTATCAATTTGTTCCAAAACCTCCTGTATTGATATTTCAGTCTGTGACAGTTCCTCAGATCTGTCACCTAAAAAAGAATGGCTCAGGGATGGGAATCTTCCACACATCCTCTGCAGAGAAGACCAATGCAGAGAATTCATTTAGCTTCTCTGCTATGGCCTTGTCTTCCTTAAGGTTTTCTATAGCACCTTGTTCATCTAGTGGCCTCAACTGACTGACAGGCTTCCTGCTTCTGATGTACTTAAATTTTTTTTTTTAAACTATTAGTTTTTGTCTTTTGCTATTTGCTCTTCAAATTCATTTTTTGGCCTGACTAATCATACTTTTACAATTTTGACCTGCCAGAGTTTATGCTCCTTTCTATCTTCCTCTGTAGGATTTGATTTTCAATTTCTAAAGGATGCCTTTTTCTCTCTAACTGCCTCTTTTACTCTGTTGTTTAGCCATGGTGGCATTTTTTGGTCCTCTTACTGTTGTGTGTGTTTTTTTATTTGAGGTATACTTTTAGGTTGAGCTTCTTATGGTGTTTATAAAAAGTTTCCTTGCAGCTTCCATGCTTGCAGGCATTTCACTCCTGTGACTGTTCCTTTTAATTTCTGCTTAACTAACTCCCTCTTTTTTGTGTAGTTCCCCTTTTTCAAGTTAAATGCTACTGTGGTGGATTTCTTTGGTATTTTCCCCTCTACAAGATATTAAATGTAATTACATTATGGTGGCTGTTACTGAGTGGTTCAGCTATATTCATCTCTTAGACTAAATCCTGTGCTTCACTTAAGACTAAATTAGGAATTGCCTTTCCCCTTGTGGGTTCCAGGACTAGCTGCTCCAAGAAGAAGTCATTAATGGTGTTTAGAAGTTTATCTCTGCATCCTGTCCTGCAGTGACATGTACCCAGTCTATATGGGGATAGTTGAAATCCCCCATTGTTATTAGGCTTTCTGTTTTTCTATCTTCCTTAATCTCCCTAAGCATTTCACAGTCACTGCCACCATCCTGATCAGCTGGCCAATATTATATTACTACTATGTTCCTATTGTTCAAGCATGAAATTTCTATCCATATCCAATGTTGGGATATTGTAGTTTCATTTAAGAGAAAAAAAAAGCAGTAAAAGAGGAATCAGTTGCACTTTTTATTTGGATTTGTCATTGCAATATAGAGTAATACTGACTCTGATAAAAGATGGTTCTAATAGTCCTGGAAGAAATATTTCATTTGATTCTGAAATGGGGGGAAGGGGAAAGTAGTATTGGAGATGTAGTGTCTCATCCGACTACTTTAAAAAAATCTGTAAGGTGATAGGCCATGTTTTTATTCCATTTAAAGAACAGAAAGTAGTAGACTCCCATATTGACCAAATTGTTAAATGCTGTAATTATAGCTTGTAAAATGCCCTACTCTTAAATGGGCTATATAATAAGACTATGTCAGATAAGAAAACTGATCATGTATCATATTGACCACCTAGTTTAACTGACATTCCTCCAGGCATAGTGATTGATCCTGTACTATTGAAATCAGTGGAAGCTTTGCAACTGACTTTAATGGGTACAGAATTGAGCCAGGCTGCGTATATCAGCTACAAGACTTCACCAATGACATGAAATTAAAACCCATTCGCCTAGTTCACATAATTGAAATAGAAAAGTGAAACAGCAAAGCTGTATCTTTCATTACTTTGAGTGAGTTTAATTTTTGACTAATATTGTGTTCATATATGAAGGCTTCTATATACGTTACATCACATATTGGTTTGTGAAGGTGGCAAGGAGTGACCAAGCATGCTGGCAGATGAAAGGGTTGCTGCGGGGGAGAAGGAGAGGAATAGATTCCAAGGCCAGAAGAGACCCTTGTGATCATCTGACCTCCTGTCTAACACAGTCCAGAAAACTTCCCCAAAATAATTCCTAGAGCATATTAAGGAAGTTGCACCTCTTTTTGTTTATAAACAGCAATAAATAATCATTATATTGGAAAAAAATCTAGGATCATTTAGGGCTCCACGCTTTTGTTCCTGAAAGCCTGATCCAAAAGTCAAATATACTCCCATTGAATTAAATAGGCTTTGAATTAGACCCTGAATGAGGCAAGTTTCCTTAGCTGAAACTTAAAAAAAAAATCACTCTTGAGTGGAAACCAGCTCTGAAAAATTTCAGCCAGAAATGGAAAATTATGAGAAACTGAAAAAAAAAGGCTCTTTTGGATGCAATACTTAGTCAACCACAACTCTACTACACACTCCCACTATAATACTGTGTATGTCTTTGTGTACAAAGTTCAAAATAATAAATGAAGGTAACATCAGCCTGTTGAAACCTCATGGTGCAGAGATGAAAGCTCCTAAAGGGTGCCATTATTTTAGATAATTTCACAGATTTTCTGCTTCATTGAAGGCACAAAGACACCCTCTTGCTCAGTGTTTTGCACAGCCAAGTGTTAAATCACTTCATATCAGAGCTGACCCTCAACCTCATCACTGTTAATCTTTCTTATTGGTTAAGTCTTTGCTTTCTGTCAGAAGATCTAAAACTTGCGTGTCAACAGTGAGCACATCAAGCCATTTTGTCTGGGAAGACTTCTTTCTTTCTATCTATCCCTGGAGAGAGAGAAAATCACTTCAGCATTTGTACTCTTCCTGAGCTAGAGCTTCCCAGGAAACCTGGGAAATATATACAATGTATACCATTATATACAATGTATACCATTATAAACAGCATGCAACACTGATCTGGAATTTCTACTGCAGCAATCCTTGCCACTGTCCCATTGCTAAATCAGGCATAGCATATGCTAAGAAAAACATTAACTCTCATAGGCCTATTTAAAGGTACCAATGTGCCCATGTTTATAGATCCTGATTTCTATGTGAAATGAAAATGGCATCAGAGAAACATACCTATAAACAAGAAGACTCAGAGACAATTTCTGCTCTGTTTTGCACTTCATTGACTAGTGTGGAGTTCCTGATTTACACCAGTGTAATAGGGTAGACTTTTACCTCTACTCTCTTAAGGCCAAATCCCGGTCCTTGTGCACAGCGTGGGTGAACGGCCATTTTTGTGGGAAGTGGAGTCTCTCTCTTAGGCTGCAGGGCCACCCTGTCCAAGCTGCAACAGCATCTCAAGGCTGCAGCAGCTCCCGTGGCCACATGGCATGGTATTCAGCCAGTGTGTTTGCATAATCGCAGATCCATGTCCACTGCATCTGCACTGCCTTCTTCCCATGCCATCCCCAAAACACTCCTCACTGGAGTTCTGAATGGGGTCAGAAAGAGCACAGGTCTGCAGCACTTAGTGAGGTGGACACCTGTGAGTACTACCCACATCTTCCTTCCCCATCACAATGGAAATGTCACATGACAATGCTTAAAGAATCACGCAGAGTCACTTTCTTCTAGCACTAACCTGATACCTGCAAACACACTAGTTGTTTGCATTTGCCAAATAGCTTGGGTGAACAGTTTTCTGCTTGCAGAGTAAATTGTTCATGAATTGCTCACAATATGCAATTGGTCACCTAAGCCACATTTCTGCCCCCTCATTGGGTGACTGAAAGAGTTCTAAAACAAATAATGAATATCAAATAATGAATAGCGGATACACTTTGTGCATGAATACTCTGGTGAACATGGGTATTCAGATGAGCAATAGACACTTCTTGTATATTCATGCCAACAAACTCTTGTTTGTGTGAAGTGTCACAATTAGCAAATAAAAGCAGGGTCTGAACAAGGTTGAACAGAACATTCCGAATTCAAATGAATGTTTATAAACACTTACATTTGCAGCAAACGACCAGCTCAGCTACATGCACATGGGATTGAGGGAAGGAAGTCCTTTCAACAATCTACAGCAAGGTTTTCCATGGATATTCCTGCAAAGAACAAGTGTTAAGGGTATGTTGTCTGAACTGCAGCTGGGCATGTGTGTCTCAGCTCAGGCAGACAAGCATGCACTAACTCTGCTTGAGCTAGCATGCTAAAAATAGCGGCAGCAGCATCGGTAAGGGCAGCAGAGGTGGCAGCTCATTTGGGTGGCTGGTCTTGCCCGTCCCGGCTAGAAGCTGCAGGCTACTGTTTTGTTGTCAAGATTTTCCTGTGTAATTCACAGAGCCACTCACTATGCACTCAGAGATATCTCATTTCCCATCCCACCCAGCCCAACCTCCATGTTCTCAGGGATTAGGTTGCCATGAAACTCAGCTACACAGTTCACAAAGTGTTGTTCCCTTGCATGGCCTCCCTCTCCCGTTCCCTGACCACTCCACCCATGTAGCAGAACTGCAGAAGGCCTTCAGATACACAGAGTTTCACCAAAAGCGTCTCCCTGAACTTTTAATGTCATGCTTTTGGTTAAAGCTAGAATAGTTATCGTTATTGTAAGATACATTTTGTATTTAATGTTAACGTACATTTTGGGTTGGTCAGGATAATGCTTCGCCAGTGACCTTCTTTAACCCCAATTAGCTGATAATTGCCAGAGGATTAGCATTCTTTATAGTTAGCAGTGAACACAGCAATCCTTAGATGGTGATGATAATAACAGCAACAGCTAACTAGCCAGGGAGCTGTGCATAAGAAACAGAAGAGCTTAAAAAAAAGAGAGAGACGGATCCTAAGTGTAGCAATTTCCAAATTGCCTGGCTACCAGCTGCAAAAAAAAAAAAAAAAAGAATTTGGAGACTTCATCTGCTGTAGATGAAGGGCAAAATGGTGGTCCAAAGGTTATAACACTAGTCTGGGACAGAGAAGACCCAGGTTTAATTCCCTGCACTCTGTTGCCAACTTTCTGTGTGACTTTGAGCAAGTCACTTAGGGTATGTCTCCACACCAACGAAAAACTCATGATTGGCCAGTGCTAACTGACTTGGGCTCTTGGGGCTGTTTCATTGCTGTGTAGAATTTTGGCCCCGAGCTCTGGGACCCTCCCACCCCAGGTCTATTGGACTTGAGGCAGCAAACTCAGGGTTAGAGAACCCAGGGCTTGAGCTTCTACACTGATGGTCAACCCTAGGTTAATAATTTTCTAACCTGGGCTTGAACCTGGAGCTCCGGCATCCACGCGGCACTACGCAGACCTGAGTCCAACCAACTATATCCCAGACATCCTAGTGCTCTTCTGAAATGCAGCCGGTCTAGCCCTTTGTCTGTGGTGCAGTGTGGGGAAAACTTGACTGTCCAACCTGCATGTTACAGGAAGTTGGAACAGCCCTCCAGCACATTCTACCGAGCTGTCATTTCAGTCTGAACGCTCCCAACAACTGAAGTCAGCAACATGGAGAAGGCGCCGGTTGAAGAACTTCTCTCACTTGTGCATTCACTCCTGTTTCAGGAAACAGGCAGAGTTTCCGTGAGATGCTGGTGGACATTTCAGTGGCATTTGGCATTTTCTGACTCACCGAAGACACCTGACAGAGTTAATGGCAGAGCAGGAGGAGGAGAGGGACACGGACATAGCGGACTTGAACTGGCTGATTCTGCTCATGACAGTCTCTATAGCCGCTGATACCCACTACATAGACCAGTGCTTCCAGAACAAGGCCACAAGCACAGACTGGTGGGACCACATCATCTTGCAGACCTGGGATGACCAACAGTGGGGTCCAGAACTTTCACATAAAGAATTTTGGGAACTTTGTGATCAGCGTGCCCCACCCTCCAGTGTAAAGACACATGTGAGGGCAGCCATGCTGGTCCAGACCTGGGTTCCTATGACCATTTGGAAGCTGGCTTCCCCAGACTGCTATAAGTCCGTTGCCACCCAGTTTGTTGTTAGAAAGCCAACTGTGGGTAAAGTGGTGGCAGAGGTTTCTGAGGCAGTTAGGCGTGTGGTTTACCCCACGGTGGTGGGCATAAAAGATGTTCCTGAAGTAATTGCTTCCTTTGAGACAATGGGGTTTCCATACTGCATTGGGGCAATGGACAGGACTCATGTGCCCATAGTTTGCTCTCCTCAAGGAGCACATGAGTATATAAACCACAAAAGGTATTACTCCATTGTCATGCAGGCCCTCGGGGACCACAGAGGCAGATTTATGAACGTCAACATGAGCTGCAATGGAAAAGTTCGTGATGTCAAGGTTTTTCGCCAGTTGAGAGTCTACGTTCATTAACAGGCTGGGACACTATTCCCACCAAATGATTTTGTTATAAGCAGAGTTACTGTGCCCTCCATTATTCTGGGGGACCCTGAATGTCCCCTTTTGCTTTGGCTTATGAAACTGTGCCCTGATATCAGAGGCACTGGCAAAAAAACAAACAAAATGTTTAATTACGCTCTCAGCATGTGTAGAATGATTGCTGAATGTGTCTTTGGCCGACTAAAATCCCATTGGTGATGTCTATAGGCCTGTTCAGATTCCAGCATCATCAATGCTGTGCGCATTGCTGTGGCTTGTGGTGCTCTTCACAATCTTTGAGGAGCCAAAGATGAGCCATTTCCCCTTAATGGAACTATGACAGCAAGGGACTGCTGAACCGGTACGTTCAGCCAACCAGTGCCCCTACCACAGCTGGAGCTGGATGCACCTGGGCAGCAGAACTCAGGAATGCTTTGAGCTCCCACAGTATAGACTTGCGTTGGCCAATGGAAGAGGGAGAGTACCACCTTTATGAATGTACAGGTGGGGGGAGGGGGCTCCAGAGCCTGCACTCCAGCTGAAGCCTGAACAGCTAGATGGCAAATTTATAGCCCAGTGGCACAAGACCAAGTCAGCTGACACAGGCCAGCTGTGGGTGTTTTACCGTGGTGTAGGCATACCCTTAGTTCCCCATCTGTAAAATTCAGATAGTAGTATATCAGTTGGGTGCTGAGAATAAATACATTAAAGATTGTGAAGTGCTCAGATACCATGATAATAGGGACCAGATAGGTCTCTACATAGACTTGGTTAGAATGTGTCCTGAAAGGGCTTTGGGTCCCTGAGCCATCCCGCTAGTGCAGGGGAACACTACTTAGAGTGGAAAAAACACTTGTTCTGTAGCACACCTTACTCTTATTGAAGTATAAATCGTTGTTAAGAAAGCTCACCCCCTCCACAGCTGTTATCCTGCTATGCAAAACTTCAGTACAGGAACTCTAGAGAAATGTTGACATTGTTTGGGTTTGTCTAGACAGGGAAATCCACCTCCAGAATCAGACTGCTATAACACCCCATGTGGGTGAATAAGAGTGCCTTTTTCTGGTTTAGCTTATATCATTTCCAAAGTGACAAAAGCGAAACCAGAAAAAGGCACTCTTATTCTGGAATATAAGTGTCCACATGGAGAGTTATACCGGTACAGCTATAGCGTCATCATAATACCAGAAATTCCCCATATAGACAAGCCCTCAGATATTTGCTGTCCTACAAGCCAAACCTGTGAGTGAGCGAGAGAGTCAGTAATATGTCATTTCTCCTTATAGGTGTCTATTTGTTCTGGGCCAAGCCCAGCTCTTGTTTATATTGGTATAAATCCAGAGCATTTCCATTAATTTTGCTGGAGCTAATCCAGATTTCCACTGGATTAAATAGCAGAAGAATCTAGCCCTGTATAAGGACATGAAATGCATTCATACATGTGCCACATCAAAGAAAACATATTTCCAGAATCCAATCCCATGCACTATACATAGAACATTGCTTACCTGGCTGTTGGCTGACAAGTGCCCCATGTATTCTGCTTCATGAAACTAATTGCTGTGTACATTATAAAAGACTAAGGACCTTATCCAATGTGGAGCTCCATAGAAACCAATAGGACTCCACACATGAGAGAAGGTGCAGGATAAGCCCTCAAGTAATCACTGGTGAGCCAGTTCCCATGTCTGTGCCAGTTTCCCCTTCCACCCTCTCCTGGTTTTGTCTGTTTAAATTGGAAGCTAATGAGGCAGGGACACCCTCACTATGTCTAAGGTGTTTGTACAACTCTTAACACAGGGGCCCCCGATCTTTGGTTGTGATACAAACAACAATATGTACAATATATACAAACAACTGCTGCAATGCAAACAATAGTATTGTAACTCATTAGGCAGAAAAGATAAGTGCCACTTAAGAAAACCACTGACAGATGCCCGTGAAGCTCTGCACAGAATGCTATGAGCACAGAGAGAGAGGGTGTACGTGGGCCACTTCTGCTGCTCCATCTCCACATGCTGCGTTGAGAATAAAAGCTTCCTGGCATAATGATGGCGGTGATGACAAGGGCAGTAATGCTCTTGGTAATAAGGACAAGCAGGGATGCCATTTCCATTACAGGAATCAATCGATGCTTTTTTTCTTTTTTCTTTTTTTTCTTTTTTTTTTTTTTTGAAAAAGGTAGGTTCCGCAACGGCCAAGAGCTAGACCTCGGCAAAGGCAGTTAGAAATGAATTTGGGAGCAGCATGGAATTTTAAAATCTAATCTGTAATTTTAAAAATGAAAACTAATGTAATTTGTGTACAATACATTTCCATTAAAACTCAGAGACCACTCAGTCATTTCATCTCTGGGTAGGCAAGATTAAAAGTACAGATGCATTCCTCCCCAGTCCCTCCACCCCCAAGGAATTTGTGTTTGCAACAAACCGGATGTGGCTTTTTGGCATGTTATAGGCTTTTCTCTGGATGGAGAATGAGAAGAGCAAAAACAAAGACACCATTTAGCCAAATTTATTAAAATTTGTTGGGTTTTTTTAATTGATGTGTTTTAAACAGTCAGTTGTTTGAATTCAGCACTTGTAAAAGGTGCTGGCTTCAGAGCCAGGCAGCCAGAAGTCTTCTGCTTCTCCCATGAGGAAGAACAGCATGGGTGGCAGCATTTCAAGATTCCCTCTAACTCCCCATCAATGCACTCGACTCAGAGCTAGAAGTACCATCTTTGTTAAGATTAGTTCCTTCTCTGTATTGATTTGGTTCCAGACCCCTATGCTGAAACTGCTAATCAAGGTGACCCTGGGATGGGGTTATCCTTTCGTTGTATGCAGATGGCAAGAAAGAGGTTAAAAATTTGCAAAGGACTTTTCCCACCCCATAGAAACTGCCGTGGCTGCTAATCAGGGGGGGAGGCAGAGTCATCCAGAGTGGGCCTATTCAATTTTAGGAACAGAGAAGAGGGAGCCATGGGCTGTTTGACACTAAGGGTAGAAGCAGAATTTCTCCTTTAGTCCAGGAAGGAAAGGGGGTTGCAAGGCTCCTGAAGCCTGCTGCCTTGAAGAGAGACTCTTTTACATTAGGACTCGGCTGAAGTAAATCCATATGGTACATTTACTTTAGACTATGCCTGAGAGAAGTTTCATTTATATGTGTCACAATACTTGGAAGCTTGAGAATTTATTTTCATACCAAAATGTCTTCCATTCCTTGTACTAACCAACTGGTCTGTCATAGGCTCACTCATGACTGCTTGGTGGCAGGGATCATGTTTTTGTGTACGTTGTGATGTATGGCTGCTTTTAGAGAAAAGAGGAGTAAGATATTTCTTTGGGAGGGAGAAATATAGATTGCCCCATTTTCACAAGCAGCCTCTAAAGCTGTGACCTCCGAACTGATCATTCAAGTTCCTGTTCAGACTTTCTAACTTTGTGTTAGAAGGTATGAATACGTTAGTGACAATTCACTTATCTTTCCTCAGCCCATCAGACTGTAGCAGGAGCACCAAATGGTACGCAGACTGGAAGAAAGAAAAAAGGTTAATTATCCTCCAGGCAGGTATGGCATTAAAATAACAAACTATCTTTTTCACACTGTAGTAGACAAGAGATGAACTCATGGGTTTATGGGGCGGAGCGGGGGAGAAGGGGAGATAGCATGGCTTGTACTGTAGAGAGCACTGGAAGGAAAAAAGGGTGTTTAGCAGAAAGGACTTTAGCTGGGGAAAAGGTGATGTGGAGCAGAAAAAGTTAAGAATGTGGCAGCTAAGTAGGGTGACCAGACGGCAAGTGTGAAAAATCGGGACAAGGGATGGGGGGTAATAGGTGCCTATATAAGACAAAGCTGTCCCTATAAAATTGGGACATCTGGTCACCTTACAGCTAAGAGAGAAAAGAGTCTGAGAGCAGAGGAGAAAGAAACTGCAGATGCACTGGCAGTCCAGAATAGAAGTTTGGCCACTAAAAAGGGGAAGGCCTTACAGACAGAGAGAGAGCATCCAAAGAGGCCCTGAGATCACCAGCATAAATACAGAACTTTGAGACAAAGTGGGAAGGCCTCTATGCTGAAATGAATAAGGAGGCAGGGGCTTTGAAACCAGGGAGAGAAATAGATTTGGTATATCTCTGGGCTTTGTCTGTTTGTATTGCTTGCTGAGTAGGTCTTGGGGGGAGGGGAGAAGGCTCAATTTTTAAAACAAAAAGTTTTAAGACTGGGATTTCAAAAGAGCCTAAGGAAATTAAGTCCTCAATTTGCATTGAATTTCAAAGAGATTTTGGTGCCCAACTCCCTTAGGCCTCTTTTTGAAAATCCCAGCCTAAAGTGTTTTACTTAAACCTCTGAGTAGTTCAGAACGTATTTTACAACACTCACCATCCCAAACTTTTGACACAGGTTACACTTCCATCTCTGCTTCAGCTAAGCTCTATGAAACTGTGACCTAATGCATAGCAAAGGCATGTCAAAGATAGTATTACAACCCCAGTCTTGAGTGCGATGCTAAATCTCCTGTCATGCGTGGAATGTAATTACTATTAAGGCTGAAAAATGAGGGAGATGAACAGTAGTGGCAGTTTTTCTCAAGTTTACATAAACACTGGCTACAAGAAGAAGGCAGGAACATTAGAATCAAAGGGCTCCTGTCACATCAGCGCTTTAAATCTCTAAGCAGCTCCTTGAAAATCATCTGGCCTCGGTGAGCACAAACAGCCGATAAAAGCCTCAGCTAAGGTCTGCTGTTATCTGCTAATTTCAGGGCAGTCTTACCCTGTAGCCACTGTCCCTAGGAAAGTAGCGATTTTGGCACTTTCTCACCACCCCTTAACAGTTATTGTTTAAAGAAATGCTAAAGAGGCAGAAATTGTTTCCTAGGTGTTTGAAAACCAAGATACTGTAGCAAATAATGAAGCCCCTTTAATGAAACCTCTCCGTGATGTTGGTGTCCAAAACAAATATTTTTTGTATGGTAACATTTAAAGATTTAGACAATACGAAATGTCATCGCTCTTCTTGTTTGCACTAGTAGTTGTGTCCTTAGCAGAATGTCTAAGTCGTTTCTGGATTTTCTGTAACGTTCTTTCTATCCCACCTGTGGGGCTTACTTTTGGGTTAGGACAAGAGCTGTGCAGAGCTTGGTAGCTTCAATTTCCAAAGGTTCCAGTTTATATGAATCCAAACAAATATTCACATGAACCTCGCAGATTGAAACTGCTGGGTTCCGCACTAGAACTGGTAGGCTGAAAAATTTCCATGGGAACCTTTTTTTCTGTCAGAAAATGCCAATCTGTCAATATCTAAATGTGCCATGGAAAAATGTCTATTTAAACAAAATTGAGATGGAAACCAGATCAGTTTCCTACCAACTCACCAGACCAGCTCCTCAGCAGGACTGTCTGGTGGCCTGCAATGGATGCAGGGCTCCCAGGGTCTCTGGCTCGGGGGTTGACCTGCTAGCTGGGCAGCTGCTCCATGAAAAATTCCAAGATTTTTTGTTTTCACTTCTAGAGTGATAACAGTAGTCTTGCCCACTGAGGGGTTGGGAAGAACAAACTGCCTCACCACTAGAAACCATTTGGAAATGATAGATTCTAAATTGTCCAGTGAGAGTAAATGTTTTGGAGTTCACTTCAAAAATGATTTTAAAAGCTGTTCCACTAAGGCCAGTTAGGATGAAGAGATTTGAATTGATTAGTGACTTTTGCAGCATAGATGCAGGCTTTATGCAGTCAGTCAACCTGTTGCTTTTGTATGAAGAGCTGAATGACAGGGCATGAGGAGAAAAGGGAAGAACATAAGTAGCAATCAAATGGCATTTGTTCCTGGCAGAAGCATATTGGAAACAGTATAGTTGAGAGTAGGTATTAGTATGGTTGAATATGCAAGCAGTGAGATCAGGTGGTATTGGGGAAGCCTAGGGGGCTTTGGGATGGGAACACTAGCCTTGAAGGAGAGGGGAGTCAGAAGGAAAAATGAGGATAAGGGCCTAGCAGCTAACGAAGAAAGCTCAGTAACAAATAGATGGACTGACAAAAAAGACAGAGGATGTATGGTTTTATGGTTAAGGCACTGGCTGGGATATGGAGGATCAGAGTTCAATTCCGGGTCCTGCCACTGACTCCCTCTGTTCAAGCCATTAATCTCTCTGTGCTTCAGTTTCCCATCTGTAAAAGAGGATGACAATGCTACTTTTCTTGAGTCACATCTATGTTTACTAGAGTATAAACTCTTTGATGTGTCTGTCAGTTCCATTGGCCTCTGCCCCTTGCCCTACTCCACCCATTGATGCTACCTGGAAAGGATTGTGGGCCTGTTGACACCTCCAGCATCTCTGGAGGTTGGACCAGTCTCTCCTTGGTGGGGAGGGCCACAGCTTTCTAAAATCCTGAATGGTTTTCAGGAAGAAAGTATTAGCTAGTGGACTTCCTCCTCTCACACTGCAGTGGAGAGCAATGCATCCAGCAATTTCCTGTTGCGGCTACCTCTGCTAAGTTTTGGGATTTGCTTGGGGTTGTTTAAAGTCTCTGAGACACAATATGCGAACATTCCTTTTGGGTAAAAGTGGCTTCTGCTAATCAGCCTAACCACCTGGGGCATGCTCAGCCAATCAGGAAATTAAAAACAACATCATGTGGCTGATTTGGCCAGTTGCAAATGATCTAGACAAAATGCAAAAGAAGTAAAAAGACAACATCATTTTTTAACAGTTCTTGAAAGTGACAAAAATCTTCCACAAAATCATCTTGAATTTTTAAAGACTTATTTCTTGTCACAAAAATTGTTGTGACTTCTAAAACAAGCGTTGTTCATTACAAAGACTTTTTTTGTTACCAGTAGCTTGCCCAACTTCAATTTCTGATCTGACTGGAAGCAATAAGTAGCAAATATCCTGGAAAAGGGGTTATTTCTCACAAGATTTCCAACAGTTTTGCAGATTGTAGTACATTGAAGTCTTGAATACACTTCTGGGTTTTTGTTTGCTTATCTGAACTTGGATCTCCAGACCTTCTAGCGGTTCAGCCATCACTAATGTTCAGAAACTCTTTATACTACAAGAGGATAAATGCTAGAGACTGACTGGTACTTTTTTCTGGACTATCCATGGCTTATTTATGATGCTATAAAATGTACTTTTAAGCCTTTGATCCTGCATACCCCTTTGTGAGTGCGTGTCTTTACTTGTGTGAGTAGTCCCATTTAGCTCAGTGGGACAACTCACATTTGTGAAGTTGCTCATTGTCTAAGTGTTTGCAGGGCTGACAGAATTTATTGTCTTAGGTCCAAACACAAAAAAAAAACCATCCCAATCCTATAAATGAGTCACAACAGGTATTCCTGTTCCAACAGGGTGGTGATCGATACAAATAACTTTGTCATTTTGTTTGTAAACGATGTCTGTCTTCTGCCAGTGCTTCATCCAACTCTAACCCTGAGGGGGGGAAAAGATTAAATGGGTTGCTTGACACTACCTATGAAATATTTATTAACATTTTCATTGGAATAAATGTATTAATGTAAAACTGCAGCACTCGAGTGGAGTCAAAACACCCCAAAAGGCAAATATTCTTCAGTACACGTGAGATAAAACTTGGAGTCTTTAGAAACGGTGAGAATGTTCCTGAGTGTACAACCCTTTTTGCAGTGTCACACAGCTAAGCAGGACTTTTATCAAACTGGCCTGGCGATAAAAGCCTGGGATTGCGGAAGACCAAATGGAAAAACTAAAAGCAGTAGAAGGTGGTAGCTGTTAATGAAGTGTAATGTGCTGCTCATTAGTTTTACTCAAGTTCTGTATGTGGCTGCCATAAGGAAATATGACTAGCGCCTCCTGTTAACAGTTTGCACTCTTATCAGAGGTCCTGTTTATTCATGATGAGTTTTCTGAAATAAAAGGATGGCAGCAGGGGATAAAAGCAGAGGCTATATTGGAGAAACAAAAATTCCTCAGAGTATTCATCCTCCACAGAACTCATTTTGCCTTTCATTCCACATGCGAATAGTGTGTGAAAACAAAATATCGCTCTGCCGTTCCCTACAGTAACAATGCGCAAAATGGGTTTGACCCCATTGAAAATAAAGGAGTGAGATCATTCACATTTTTCACTTCCTCTTCCAGTACCTTCTTCACTTAGCTTTTTCCTGGTTAATTGGCTCCGCTGTTTAATGTGATCAAAACTTCAAGAACCAAATAATTTGTCTGTCTGTCTATCTAAAGTCCCCATTTTTTTTCATTTGGATCATTTTCAGTACATTTAGGTGAATATTATGGGATTATCAGATATAGAAAGTCATCATTTTTTAGTTAATTTTTTAATTAATACAGAACCAAAATTCTGAATTACATAATAGAAGGAGCCTAAGGAAGAACTATGAGCTAAGATAACAAGAGCTTTTAATGGTTATTGAGACAAGAGGCCCAGTGATTTGATTTCAGTGGGAATTTTCCCTAAGTAATGTCTGGAGGACTGGGTGAGAGAGTGCAAGAAACTCTGTAAACATTCCTGTGAGTTTTTTAATGAATTCTCTTCTGTCATTAGCCTCTCTTCTGTATCTGCTTTCCGTGAACTTTCAAGTGATCAGATTTTACTTGTACAAATCTTCATAGGAAATCAAAATTGTGCACATACATATTCATAGAAACCAAATATTACATGCAAATTGCACAAGCATTTGTGTCAGACAGCCTGCATGCTCATTCGATCAGGAAATAGAAACAATGCCATGTGGCTTACTTGACCAAACTAACCATTACAGCTCAAATATTGAATATCATTTACTCTCTAAGAACTTTTTGTGATCAACTCACAGAGATAAAATGTTGGGCGGGGGGAGAAGTAAAAAGGCTGTGAAATACTTTGGAATAACAGATATGTTGGAGGAAATTGCAAATTGCTGACATTTCACAAAAAAAGACTAAATTTATCACATCATTTACGATGGGCAGATCTACTGTTTTCTTTTCCTCTGCTAATCTCCTTTAGCCAAAGAATAGCTGAGGTGTGCTTGTCTATGATGTCACCCATGGAGACAGCATTATTCTCTAAATGCCCTGCCTTTCTTTAGTCCAGAATATTGCATGACGTATGTGGCATGACATTTAGCAGGTGAGCAACAGTAGGAAGGCGTTTAACCACCAGAAATCGTTTCTCATAACCCTTTTCCTGACATTCTTTTTTCAATTTTAGGTATGACACTGCATGGATATGACTCCGTGTTTCATACAACCAGCGGAGGGCTATGATCAAGAGGTTTTACCAATGTATATAGAGTGTACCATTTAATCTGAAAGTGATTAAAACTATATAGAAACTCAGGGCATGAATCTCCTCTCATTTACACCTAGTTTACACCAAAGTATCTCCACTGGAGTTCCTCCTGATTCTCACTGAGGGAGAATCTAGCCCCAAACCCTTAGCAAAGAAAACTAAAGCAAGCTTTTTGAATCAACAGGCCAATAGTGTCCCCAGTTGACTCTGTGAATTATTTAATTTGATTTAAAAGTGGCTTATTTTAAAAGATGATTCTTATCTCCCTCCTGCAGGAAGGACTAAGTGTCTCTTGTAGAATCACCAAGCAATGGGTATTAGGGGAACCTGGTAACACTTCCTTTTGCAGAAACCTGAGCTCCATTAGCAGAATACAGATTTTAACAGATATGGCCCAAGCAGCTGTCTTTTAAAAAATAAAATAAAATTGGGAGTGGGGAATTGGGGATAAGAGTCTGATCCAAAGCCCATTGAGGTCAACAGGGAGACTGATTGATTTCAATAGGCCTTGAATCCAGCCCTCAAAGAATGAAGGAGTTTGCACAACATAAAATATGAAGTTAAAGGGATACTGTCTGTTAATTAAGATCCTGATTTTGACCTATAATCAAATTCTTTCTCCATTCCACAGGACCTAGCCACCCCAAAGGGGATGGACAGGAGATGAGGCTATGGCAGATGGGAGGCTAATGCTGACCCTACCTAGAGAGATGTGCAGTAGGCATCCTCCTTTCATCTTCCAGGGCATTTCAGAGGGTAAAATGCCTGCCATAGCTAACCCTGGATCAGAACAGCTTTCATCACCCTCAATCCTGGCATGTGGTTTAATTGCACAGTCTGCCACATAATGTTAAATCTAGAACTGTAAAAATACTTAATCAAAACTTTAGTTACAAAAAATGGTTTTTCAAGGGAAAGGATTTTTTTGTGAAAACTTTCATATTTTTTCAACATTTGGACTTTTTTTTTTTTTTTTGAGATATACTAAAAGAACTCTCATTTCCAAACAAAAATAATGTTTCATTTCAGTAAAATAAATCAATGGTTTAGTTTTTCAATGAAAAACCAAACATTTTCCTTGGAAATTTAGGGGGAGGAGGGAAATTACCTTTTCCAACCAACTCTGGGTAAATTTTTTAAAAGATGTAATTTGATGAAGTGGAACCTGCCGGTGCTAAACTGGTTGCTAAGAAGGTGTCATGTAGCACGTTGGGTTATAAAACTCTTTGCTTTTGATGATTACAAAATGTCTTCTAGTTTTAGCAAATATAAGCCGTGTGGCCTGTAGCTTTGGAGGTTAAGGAGCTCTTTGCTCCCATCTCTTGGAGAACAGGTGAAAGAACAGCCATAGAGCTGTTTCATTTACATCAGATATTTACCCAGAACTCCAGATGGACAAAAGCTGCAGATGGGTAGGAGCTCTCTTCCACATCTATTGGTGAACAGGGGGAAGTACAGCTACAGTGAGATTCCTTTGCATAATCTTTCTACACAGAATTTTTCCAGTCACACTTTTTGGGAGCCATCATAACTCTACCAAAACTCAGAACTGGTTGGGTAGCGGAAGCTCATTAAGAAAGTGAGAAAGGCAATAGGCTAACCTGGGGAAAAGAATGCATCCCCAATGCAAGGAGTTCACACAAAGTCCTGTGGGCTATTGGTTCTTTTTTGAGAATCCTGAGTTGTTGGAACAACTCTTCAATAGGACAGGATGTAGAAAACAGTAGAGTGACAGAACTGCCTAAGCCTCTAAGCAAAGCTGAAATTACTATAGCTGTGTTAGGTGGGGAAGTCTCAAGACAAGACCAAGTAGCACTTCCCAAGGGATGGCAGTTAGGCCTGCCCAAGACCACCTCAGGACATAGGCCTGCCCAAGAGCACCTCAGGACTTTAGGATTATACTACCGGCTGACAGCAAAGCATGAGTAAGGTTCAGCAAATCTAGATGTGATGGAAGTGACACATTAAAGGACTATTAACCTATTAGACATTCACACGGGGGAGGGGAAGAGAGATAACAATCTACTGCCAAAGTTACTGGCTTATTTATCATTCATTTTACATGTATTGTTGCTGTGTTTTCCCAAGCTGATGCGATGTTCCCTTTCCCCCTAATAATTTTTTCCTTGTTTCAGTGTTTGCAGAAGGGAAAGTATTGCCTACTAAGGGCATCTAGGGAAGGTATTTAATGATCCTAGAAATTGAGTGGGGGCTCAAACTGGGGTTATTTGTTAATTTTAAGAGAGATTCCTAGCTACTGAACCCAAACTTTATTGCTGCCAGAAACAGCTCGCAGAAAAGTTGCTGAATTGGGATAACATTTTTTAAAGCTCTTTGCTATGTTTTCTGCTTGATTGTTAATTTTTTGTCAATATCTAAGTAGTATTAAGTTTAGGATAGTAGGAGTTCTATTAACCGGAATAATAACTGATTTTCTGGACTTCAGTGTTAGGATTTTATTTTATTTTATTTTATTGGAATGATAAAAATCATACATATGCCATATTAATTGCTATTATGAGTTATTTTTGTTTTCTAGACAGACTGGCATACTACACAAATCTGACTACTTTCTCCACTACTTTCTGTGCAAATATACTTTTCTTTGACCTCTGGATGCTATCATATGGCTGGGGAAACCATTTTAAAATATTGCACTTAGTTTTAGTCTCATTGTAGTTACTAACTTTTAAATTCAAAGTTAAACAGAATTGTTGACACAACAAAACATTTCTTGTATGAGTATTAAAGGAGAGAGTGACCAATATAAAAGATAAAAGAATACAGCTGAGTTGAGGTATTACAAGATTATAGAGGGTACTTTGTTGGGTTTTTTTTACTATATCATTTTAAAAATCAGTTCATTACTGTTTTTTGCCTCTATTTATTCAAATAGTTCAGTTATTAATGTAATACAGGCAGTATGCACTCTGACACTATGGACTTGAGTTTTTATAGAATGACTTTTAAGCGGGCAGGAAGGGACAATGAAGTTAAAAGTTGTATATGTAAATGGATGGGGCCATAAAGGTTTTTCTGATTCTCCTAAGCTTAAATGTTGTTTTATACTTTATTCAAAAAAAATCATTTGTTCTGCAAGTACATCTCAGGTACGTGTGTTTGAAAGCTTAGCCTTACATGTTTATGTATGCTCAGAATAGCAAATCAGATTTCTGCACCTTAAATATATTATATGACTACTGAATTATATTTGGCTCTGCCATACAATCTCGTTTTTGACCCATTTTGCTGGTGATACTGGATACTTTTATTTGTTGCTTTTAAATCATGTTTTTAAAAAATGTCAATATATATATATAACTACAGCTTCACGTTCAAAAGAAAAAGACTATTGTGTTTGCAGGAGTGGCAGTGGCTGCAGGAAGGATTTGTCATTTGTTTTAGGAGTCTACATTATCATATTCTGAGATGGGACTCTGTTCCCAGTGAAATGGATGACTAAACTACCATTCTCCTTCACTGGAAATGGATTAGCCCTCAACAATTTGAGGAAAAAATATGATAAAAATAAGCAAAACTTAATTCTTAGTTCTAGTGATTTAAAAAAAAAAAAGTAACTTTTCTGAAAAATAATCCATTTTCAAAATCATTTCTCACTTGAGGAGAGAAGTGTAGGCCTCTGCATTAAAAGATCTATAATAAAAATATTATAATATATAATATAATATAATTATAATTAATGTAATAAAAGCCCAGTTCTGTGGAGTAGAACCTCACTCAAGGTGTTGTCCCATTGTTTTCAATGTACAAGTGGTGAACTGAGCCCTTATAAATTAGTGTTTAAGTGCTTTGCTATATTGGTCCCTCACTTCCCACTTGGATACATTTAGAAGGGTGTAAAAATATCATCTTTCCAATCTAATACTGCCTGCTTGTGACAATAAAAACATTTAGTTCAGTATATAAAATATTATAATAATGTTTGGCTACATTTTTTTTTTTGGTCAGAATTTACACTAAAATAAAACCTTTGGCTAGGTACCTTTGTTGGAAGGAATGGTTTCCAATGAGGATTTATATCTGGAGGGTCTACCAGCTACTTTTGAATTATTTTGCCAGGGTGTAAGCTTGAGAATCAGTTGACAGCCCAGACTTCATAGAATTTCTAGTTATCTGCTTTCTTATTTTCTTAGAACACCAGAACCATTACCTATTAAAATGTATATCCTGGTCTCATCTAATCTCAAAATTTTTAAAAGAATGTTCCTATTGGGGGTCTCGGAGGTGTCTGGGCTCATGCCCACCCACAAACTGAAGGCCTCTCCCCCAGGCTAAGGGGAAGAGCTACTAAGCCCGGGACTCAGCGTTATTTGAACTGTTTTATCCCACTTATGCATTTCAGTATCTCAGAGAAACGAGAATGTATCTCTCAAAGTATATATTTAAATCAGTGTTCAAGTACACAGCAAGATCTGCTAAAGAATCCAAAATGAAATTAGAGCAATTTAAAATCAGACACATTTCAGAATTCTGAATTCAGTTTATTGGACTATGTGTCCTGGTGGTATGGGAAGGCAGATTGCAATCTGGCACAAATCATGTTGCAAAATCTGAATACCAGACATCTTTGGCCAAACTTTGTATATTTTCTAGAAATGTCACAAGTATATCTGGGACTGCACAATCTTCTTTTCTTTTCGGAACATATGGAGCCTAGTTCTCCTCTCAGCTACATCCATGCAGGAGTTTCAAGGACAGAATTTTTGCTCATTTTCCATCACTATAACTTTTGACCAAAATTCTCAAGTATCTTGATTTAACTGAAGTTAGTCCTGCTTTGAGCAGGGGGTTGGACTAGATGACCTCCTGAGGTACCTTCCAACTCTAATATTCTATGATTCTATGATCTCCTCTGCTGTCTGTTGAACCAACCTTAAAAGAGTTTCTAGTCTTTCTTTTTCCTGCAGTGGTGATCTGTCTCTGTACACAAAGGGCCACGTTTTCAGAAATGTTCAGGCATCCTCAGCTGTTCTTAATGGGAGCTATTGGATGCTGAGCACATCTGAAAAATCTGGCCAAACTGAGCCAAATTATAGCTAATAAAGGTAAATGATAGAAACTACCTCCATGTAGGAAGAGAGAGAGAGAGAGAGAGTGTGTGTGTGTGTGTGTGTGTGTGTGTGTGTGTGTGTGTAAAAGAAAAGCAGAGTTAATAAGCACCCATTTCCCTTGCACAATTGAGGCTTTGCGCAAAATGTGAAATATCATCTCATGTTTAGTCAAAGTAAAACATTTTATGAAATGAAAGGAATAGCATTTTCTGGTTTAAAGTGACCCTCTTTCTCATTTATTGAAAACTATGCCATTTTATCTTTGAATAATGAGGCTGAAGGAGAGAACTTCAGGTTGTAGATTCTACCACCCAGGTGCTCACTCCTATTGGCATGGTAAAATGTATTATTGTAGTATGGTTACTACAACGTTGACAAACCAAGCACTGCACTGATGCTCTCTGCAATCTCAAGATCACTATTGTCATGAGACTTGCTTCAGTAGATGTTTGAGAATGACCTTTAATCACAGAAAGGCTTCATGCTGTTCTTTCCTATTTCACATGCCCTGTGTTCATATGGATAATGCCAAAATAAATTCCTTGTGTAATGATCTTGGCAAAACCTTTGATGAATGTGCATTCTAGTGATGCCCCAACAACATGAACTAAGCAGCTCCTCTGAAATATTCTACTGTAATACTTTCCCCATATTTTGTGTTTTCACATATGGGAGAGAAAGGGAATAAAATATCAAACTTTCATCTATTTTCAATTGGTTGTTTGTTTAATCACAATGATTACACTGAGCTCTGCTGCTTGCATGCCTTTATTTTATAAACATAGTTTAGTCCTAGTTTGTCACTATATATTAAATAGCATGATATGTGAGCAAGGTCAGAAATATAGATAAGGACATGGGGGAACAGCTTGTAAATAAAGTTCTTTTACAGATATATAGGACATAATAGATGTCCCAGGGAACCAACAAAACCTTTTATTAAAAACAGCATTTGAGGGAATAAGAGGGACACATAGGCTCTGATCCAAAACTCATTGAAGTCAATGGGAGCCTTTCCATTGACTTAATATGTTTTAGATCATGTCTTAATCTTGATTGGTTGCTGCCTTCTGGTAGACTGCAAGTCTCCCGTTTGTTGGCATTTTGTGAGGGAGATGGTGGCTGGATAGGGAAGACTGGTATTTTGGGCTGAAGGGCTATGTGGTGGCTGGGATTTCCTATGTCAGGCATGACGTTTTGTGGCCTTTCCGTTACGCACATACTAAGTTTTGTAACCAGTTTCCCAATATACTTTTTCCATGTAAGCCCTCCCACAGGGATATTATGTGATCACAAATAAAGAGAGGTCATTTGTGCCATTGTGAATGGGAGGGCAGGTATCCATGAAAACAAAGCCCTCTATTAACACGTTGTCCCAACCATGTTAAAAACTGAAAACTTTCAGGATCAGTGTCAACAAGGCTGTTCTGCTACTTCCACGCCAATTTCATACCTGAAAGGTGCCTGGGGGTCAGTGGTGTTGAAACAGTGTTTATAGTGGGGGTGCTGAAAGCCATTGAACAAAACTGTGAACCCTGAATATGATGGAAACCACTTCAAGCCAGGGGGTGTTATTGCACTCCCAGCACCCCTAGTTCCAGCACCCTTGCTGGAACTACTTATGCTTGTGTTGTTCTTTGCAGTTGCAAGCATGGCAGCCTGCTCCAACTAGCCATGGGTGGAACGGAAGGAGGTCTGTCTCACAAATTATGTGAGAGCCCTGAAACTGCATGTCCGTTCCGTAATCTAAGAGAGAGAATATCTGTATGTATAGTGCCAGTATGTTAAATAGTCCTGATTTCAGTCTCCCTCAAGAATAACTGTGTAAGGGCAATTACTCCAAGTGTGTGTGTGTGAAGTAAATTCTAAACTGACAATACGACAGACAGTTTTAGAGTCAGTCATGCAGTGCGTTTCCATCTTGGCCCTGATAGCTCTCTCCATCCACAACATGCTCCATTTTCCATGTTGTAGTAGATAGAAGGCAAGAGCAATCTGTTTAGACTATAAACCCCTTGGACAAGCCCTTCCTGACCTATCCCAACCTAATTTTCATCTGTCATTCTGTGTCAAACTGTATTCCTGCATCCAATTGGCCAATTATGCCAGCCTCCATCTCCGACTTGTTCACTTCTCACAGAAGCGCCTTCATGCTTTCTCCCATGCTTCCCCTCATGCTTGGGAGGAGCTCCCTGTAAACATCCACAAAGCTTCTTCATTATCCTCCTTCAAATCCCTTGTTAAAGCTCTCCTGTTATGTTGCCAACAGAAAAACTTGACAACAGTTAGGACTTGTCTATGCCACAGGGGCTGCAGCAGCATAGCTATGGAGCCGCAGCAGTGCTGCTGTAATCCCATAGTGTAGACACACACTAGACCAACGGAAAGGGGTTGTCCGTTGCCCTAGTAAGTCCATCTCCCCGAGAGACAGTAGATTGGCGGACGCTTTCTTCCATTGACCTAGCTGTGTCTACACCAGCAGTTTAGATCAGCGTAGCTGTGGTGCTGAGGGGTGTGGGTTTTTCACACCCCTAACCACCATAGCTATGTCAACCAACTTTTATGCATAGACTAGGCCAAGGGTGTCAAACTCATTTGCTATGGCAGGCCAGATTTGAATTAAATGTACTTCAAGTGGGCCATACATACCATGAATCAAAATACGAGGCACTTTTGGAGCGCTGTGTCTTGTGCCCCACGCGCTGCTGCCAGAGTACACAGATCTCGTGGCAGCACGCGATGCCGTGACATCTCGTGGCATTGTACCCTCTGGCGGCAGCGCGTGACGCCTCCAGAGAGTACAACACCGCAAGATCTCGCAGCAGCATGCGCTGCCGCCAGGGGCCAGACCAAAAAGGTTGGCGGGCCGTATCCGGCCCGCGGGACGGATGTTTGACACCCCTGGACTAGGCCGTACTCTGTGCTGCGCTGGTATCACTGCTGATCACGCTGACCAATATCATCTCAGTTTCCTTGTACTATCCATTGGTCTGTCTGGATCCGTCTGTTATCCCTTTTTTTATACTTGGATTGTAAGCTCTTTCAGGCTCAGACTGTCTTTTTGTACTGCTGTTTGTACAGCACAGTGGGGTCCTGATCTTTGTCCAGAGCTCCTATATATATGATAATATATAAACAGAAGACAGGAGCAATCTATTAATATTGCAAGCTCTTTCGTACAGTGATTGTGTGCTGCTCTGGATTCTTTTTGTCAATAGAACTCATTGGCAAATGTTTGGGGGGGGTTCCTGTGAAAAAATGTCAACAAAAAGGAAAACATTCATTTTCATAGAAAATGTTCTTCAAAACATTTTGGATTTATAATGAAAATCAGAATTTTTATTTTTGGTTTTTTGGTTTTTGGCAACTGAAAAATTACAACTGAAAACTGACTTTTGGAGTAGTTTGGCTAAAAAAATAAAAGCCCCTCAGTTTTTAGGGCTTGGTAAAAATTTAATCAAGTGGATGCTACTTGTGGAGATTTCTGTTTTGACAAAAAAGCCATTTTAATCGAATAAATATTTTGAACAAAAAAATTCAAACAGTGAGAGCACAGTGTCAGATTCTGCCCTAATCTGGGGCTCCTTTTTGGATCTTGGCAGCATAAAGAGGCTGCAAGGGAGGCAAAAATGACTCCTCCATCACCAGCACCACCACCATCTTCTTACAAGGGGTTTCCCTGCCCCGCAAAGAGCGGGTACAAGTTTGGTGCTGGCTCCTGGAATACAGAGCATGAGTGGTAGTCTCTAGAAAAGGAAAGAAGGAACAGAAGGGGATATGGACAAAGTGCACTGTAATCTATATATTCTGTACCAGTGAAATAATTTAGAGAGGGCTACCACAAGGCAAGGTAACCTGGGCTTGCTTTAAAGTGGGCCAGAACAGAATTTGGAAAGCTTTTACAACTTTAGCCACCTCTTGTGTCCCACCTTCCCTCAGATATTCTCTGAGCTGGATTAGACCATTAGTGTATCTTGTTTGTTTGGTGTAACATCTCTTCTTTTTCTGGTTTATCCGTCCTAATTGTGAATTTCACAGCCCTTTGCTAAACTGAAAAGTTCCTGGGAAGGGACGACTGTGTTCAAAACAGGGGAATACTAACCCTGTGCAGGTTGAATGAGAAACTTGAAAAATGTATCATACATATTGCGGAAGAGAGCCCCAAAAGTACTAATAGTGCAATGATTGACATCAAAAAGGCAACATTTACCCTACTTCTCAGGGTAGGATATGTTCTGTAATGTATGTGACATTAGATGATACAGAGATGAGCAACACACTAGAAAAGTTTATAAATAAGAACCCTGTGATACCACAGGTCTTTCCATAGATTCTCTCAAATGCCACACTGTAGTCACTACGGGTAAATGTTGACTTCGTCATGGTGGTTGTTTTGTATCAAGTGAGATCAGGGCCTCATTGTGCTAGGTATTATACAAACATATAGTAAGGGCCACTGTCTCGAAGACCTTACTGTCTGAAGAAGCAAGTTAAATAAGGGGTGGGAAGGCGAGGAAGTGGAGTCTCAAAGAGGTGGCATGACTTACCCAACATCACACAGCAAATCCGTTGCAAAGTCAGGAATAGAACCCAAATCTTCTCATGGTTCCCTGTCCACTGGGCCACATGTCCTCTCTGCAACTCTGAGTAGTCCCACTGACTTTTCCCCTCCCTCACTGTGGTGGTCACAGGAAACACATCTGCTGGCAATTTTTGATCAAACGAATCTCTTCATTTTGGGTTTTGGCTTTTTAGCTAGTTGACAAATTTCTTTTTGCACTTGGTTTTCATTTTTTTTAAAGCCTTGGTGGAGGTCAGTGAGACTACCCTCTTCAGAATAGTTATTCATTTTGGAACAGTGGGTCAGAAATCATGAGAAGGGAGCCACATATACACAAGGATCTCTTTTCTACAGTGAAAGGAGCCTGTATGGTGAACAGGTGTTCCACTGCACCCTCACCGGCTCCTATAAGATTTCTGCCTGGAAATCTCCAAGCTCTGCAAAAGGATGATGCTGTGGAGAGTGTCACCTCCCCTGTGCTAAACTTTCCAAGGCGTGAGGTCCTCTTTGATCAAACAAGTACAGTAAATACCAACACAAAACAGCAGCAGCCCCACACTGTCTCCTGCTTCAACCCTGATCTGAAGGGCATTCCTACCTGAAATACTTGGAAGTTCGCTGAGTTTCCCTGTTCAGTCAGTTCTTAGCCTTATTTTTGTGATCAATCGCAGCACAATTAACTTATTCTGTGGTTGGGTTTTTTGTATGTATCCTCCTCCTTCCAAGCATTTTTCCATGCAGTAAGGCAGACAGATGTACTAACTACGCCATATCCAGAAATAAAAGTATTCCACGTAATTTACCATGAAGTAGAATCAAGATGGTACATATTTAAAATAGGGGCATTTTCCCTATTGGACAACATATAGAGAAATATACAAATTTTAATTTCCACTGGTTTCAGTGTGTGGGGTTTTTCTGCTCATTTTTTAAGATCATAAATTCATATCTTGTTTACGCTGTTTTACTTGAAAGCTGAAAGATGCAATGGGCAACTGGAAAGCTAGTAGGATTAACACATCTTGAGCAAGTGAAACCCAGTTGAGAGGGTAAATGATTTTTATTCACTCCATCTAAAACTCTTCTGTTCTTTAACTCAAATGCACTGTAAACAGTGGAACAGAAGCTCTGTGTGTTAAAGCTTCAACATGTCCACCTTTCAGTTAGAAGCTGGGAAAGCTCAAAATACTCTTTCTGACCTCCAGGGAATCCTCCATCAAAACAGGAAAGCCAAGACTTAATTTTTCCCCCTAAGATAAAAACAGGGAAGGAATTAAACGTAGATCTTAGATATTTATCATAAAGAAGCAGAAAAGGGCACAGTCCTCATGAAATATTTTGATAGCACCAGACCTTAATTATAATTAAGATTTTAGGCATTTAAGCGAGGAAGAAGTCATTGTTTTCAGTAGGTTTGTTGCTTCATTTATTATAAGAAACAGGTAATACCTTTCCAGATTGAGCCCCTAGAAGGGTTCTTAGCCCTCTGAAAGAGCTGTCCACTCTGGTCCTGATCTAGCAAAGTACGTAAGCATGTGCTTAACTTTAAGCATCTGAGTAGTTCCATTGAAGTCATTTAAGATGTTTTGCTGGGCTGAGGCCAGAGGACTCACTATTTTGCAGACTGAGCCCTATATGTCTGATTTGATTAAACTCTATCCAACTCCCACACCATGAAAGCCCATGCAAAGATGAAAAAGTCACATAAAAATGGATTCGTGGGCAGAGGGCAAGGGCTTGAGTGGTCTCGTTTGAAGGTTCAGTTGTGGTTTATGGAATCTGGTCCTAGATTGCCTGCAAGTTTAATCAGAGAAGAAAAATAACCCAGCAACTAACTTCTGTGTGTGTTGTGTTCTGGTTTTTTAAACAGTAGAGCAAAAAAGTAAATCAAGTTTAAAAAAAAAAAAAGACTATATACTATTCTAAAAAAAGAATTGCAATAGCTAAAATATAGCCAATGTCAAAGTTTATTACATAAATACACTTCTTGTGTATATGCACTGAGACACAAACCTCCTCCTCCTAGAATTCCTCATCCAATTGTTGCAGGGATGCAATTGGCTACTTTATCTAAGTGATAACTGCAGCCTATGAAAGTGTGTCAATTGTGTTCCTGTTTTTCTATGAATAAACTCTAAAAAGTGCACTCTAAGTGGAATGAACCTCTCTCTCTCTCGGTCTGTTCCTTGTCAATTCACATCAGTTTAAGGTCAGGAAAGCTAATAGGGAACAAGGCACTGCAGCATTTGAACTCAACCTTGCTTTCCTGAGGAATAAACTGACAATTAGTACAGGGATCAGCATCAAAAAAGAGCAACCCAGCATGAAGTCTGTCTAATTAGTCATATGAACTGAGGGCTTCCCCTCCACTTCCTCAAGAACACATGCCTGTCAGATCTTATACAAAAAGACTTCTCTCTCTAACATAATACTGAAATTAGGTTGAGAATAGGTAGCCCCATTGGAATTGCTTGTTTAAACAACAGCATCTATCGCTGTAACACCTAATTCTGTGCAAACATGTTTCTTTGCAAGATAATTTCTAGACACTTGTTTTGCAAACAAGTTTGCAGGGCATTTCCTCCTCAAAACAAATTAAAAATTGGCATTGTTCTTATCGTTAATCTTCTCGTTTTAATAACTTTTCTTATTTAAATTGAAAAATGAGCACGATGAAAAATTTGAGATGAAAGCTGGATGAGATCCCTCTAATCCTAGAGAACTGTTGTTTCAGAGGCTGCATATTTCTACCTTTTCTTTCTTTCTTTAGTGTTGTATTGGCAGCCTTTAAGACCAAAGCCTCTTATTTATCCCTGCAATATGTAAAACAAGGGAAGTAGCAGCAAAAGCTTCCCTATTATCATTACTATTATTTATTATTATTTCTTTGTTAACTTGATAACATAGTAGTGCCTGGCAATCCCAGTCAATATTGGGGCCCTACTGTGCTAGGTACTGTGTAAATGCATAGTAAGAGACAGTCCATGACCCAATCTTGCAATCTAGGGCTCCAATCCTGCAACAAGGGCTTGCCAAAACAAATGATCTGACACTTTAATGAAGCCAGTATGAATGCTCAGTAATGAAGCTCATCAAAGAGATGAGCCCCCCCGTACCACCCCACCCCACCCCACTTGTATGTATGCAGTTATATTGGTAATAAGGCACCTTTTGTACAGATACAACTTATTCCTGTAATGGAATAAGCTATGCCAGTATAAGGCACCTTTATACTGATATAACTGCATCCACATTAGGAGTTGTACTGGAGGAAAAAGAATCACACACCCAAACTGAAATAGTTATATCAGTACAAATACTGTGTGTAGACCAAGCCTCAGATCCATGCAGGCAGAGACTCCTGCATCTGCGTAGAGCCCCATTGGCTTCAGTGTGGCTCCATGTGGGTTCTGGGGTCTATCTGCACAGATCTCATTACAGATCATAGCCTGGAATTCACTGAGCCTCTGAGACTGCAGCCATGGTGCCCCTTGTGTTGATTTCTATGATATGGCTATGTTATTGGACTGAGACTATGAGTTCCTTCAACACAGGCTTCCGAATAGCCATCAGATAACTTTTGGTACCTAGTATCAACTTGAGATTGATTTAGTTGCATCTTTGAACGCTATCCTAGCATGTTCTCAGAATGTTGATATGAATCAAGTGTCTGTATTCTGTTAGGCACATCAATTGTATGCTGAGATTCCCCCCCAGAAATCCTTGTCTAGGAAAAGTTAAAGTTCTACGGTTTATATACAGTAGCATATTTAGTTTACTATATCAGAGGAGATGACTGAGCTAAAACCTGGCTGCCTTCAGAATGTGATGCTGTAATTTTTGGCTGGCATTTGTCCTCCTCAGCTGTGATCCGCCTATCCAGGAGCAATCTCTCCCTCCTCACAATTACACGGTGTATGTCACACCAGCAGCATCCTCACGTAGCCAGAATACAGGAGTGCTGATGGAAAACGTATTCTTCTATAAACTGAAGCCTAGAGATTAAATTAAAGAATGGTGAGAGGTTGCTGCAGCAGCCTCCACTGCCACCTCCATCTCCTCCTTGCCCTCATCACATATTCAGGGTGTCAGTGCCCTGATTTCCCCAGAGCTGATGTAGCATGAGCAGCAGTCCCAGCACAGCTGAGTCTATTCTGCTGGGCTTTTTCTTGCTGCAGTTTTGCTTGTCAAATACTGGGGGAAGAGAGAGAAAAGTAGAAACAATTCTGCTGTGTTGAGAGACACTAATGTGCAGGGTGTCAACAGTGGTGTGTTTTTGCCAATTAAGGTGCAGCCCCCCCCAAGTATTTAGACTAGTGTCCTCCTGGCTTTTCCCTTTCACACAGATCCTCTCCTTATTAATTAACTCAATGCAAAGGGTCTTCATTTAAAAAGCACGTGTGCTCTTTAAAACTTAGACACTCGCTGCCACACTTCCACTAAAGAGCACCATGGAACACAGTACATCTGTACTAATGGTCCAAAAGTCCCTTCATGTTATCTGCCTTTGGCACTGGCATGTTCTGTTCCGCTTAGTGGCTACCAACAATGTCCTCTGGCTTTAGGAAATTGCATGGAAGCAGTGCTCATTCGGCTGCCTGAATGTCAGCCACTCCATGCCGCTGGTGGACAGGCAAGTGTACCTGTTGGTGACCGCAGCATGGGCTGTGTTTAAAAAACTCTTCAAAGTAAACGGGAGGCACCGCTTGGGTGTCATACAGCCACATGAAAAGCCTGTTGGCCACAGATCCCTCTTAGCTAGCAGTACAGAAAAGGTGATTGACAGCTAAGGTATCCTGCAGAGATCTAGAGACCAGCTGGGTGGCCTCAGCTTCAGCTGAATCTTTCCGTAGGTCGGGAGCAATGTTGGGAAGCCCAGAGTTCCTCCCAGGCTTTCTCGCATGGATTCTTCCACTCTGAACAGCTACAGTCTTGCAGTTACTGCTGCTGCTCCATGGCTGCTTTTCCAATGTCATGACACTGCCTGGTATTTGGATCACAGTCCTCCCAGATGTCATCAGCCACTGATTCAATTACTCTTTTGTTTGCAGTGGTACATATTTCTCTCATTCTGCAGGCAGGACCAAGAAACTCATGGTATTTTAAAGACGGGGGTTCATATATGTAGTCACAATAGCATATTCTTGTTGATGTATTTCTCTGAGGTGGCAGGTTACCTTTCCCACATGTGAAGCATTTTTCCTGTTGCATTTGTGGGGCACCTTCCTTGCTGTACGGCTCAACCACAAAGCTTACATTTTATTCCAACAGATAATTCAACGGAATGACCTGGCTAATGCAAGCCTCATCCCCGCTGAAAAAAACCTCATGGCATCATCAAAAGACCTGAGGGTATTGCCCAGAGGTGCTATTATGGGCCAGTCTGGCACAGCATAGTGCAGGCTGCTGTCTTCCTGCACCACACTGAAGGAATGTAGGTTGAGACATTAAATTGTGCCTGCTGCACATAAAACCTGTTTTACTTGTGGAGTGCCACAGCATCAGCTCTTGCTTCATGTGGTGACTCGTGCTTTAACTGAAGCTCTGAGGACACAATGCCATGTGCAAGACTGGGTGATATGGTTACGGATCTTCAAGGCAGCGATGAGAGCACCAGCCACTTTCAAGTCACTGTTGCATTTCCTTTCTGTTCAAGCATTGCACAAAGTGAGCTTTGTGGGAAACGGCCATCACACACTGCCTTCCTCACATCTTACCCACTGTCTGGGGCCTGGAACCTGGGTGGGAGAGAAAGGAGGGGCTGGACCATTCTTTTATCACAACACACAATTTATCAAATCTATCACTGGCAGTGTGTTGCTTCTCAAAGCATAGATTCATAGAAGATTAGAGTTGGAAGGGACCTCAGGAGGCCATCTAGTCCAACCACCTGCTCAAAGCAGGACTAACCTCAGTTAAATCATCCCAGCCAGGGCTTTGTCAAGCCGCAGCTTAAAAACCTCTAAAGATGGAGATTGCACCACCTCCCTAGGTAACCCAATCTGCATATGCATACAGTGATGCCTTGGTGATTTGATCTTGGTGGCTTGCTAAGGCTGACCCAACCTTGTAATCAGTTGTTTGATCAATGGGCTATTTGTCCAAGGTTAGCTATACCTTCCCTCTCACTCCCTGCTTCTTGGCCATGTGCAGAACTCCCTTCACTTCTTGGCCATGTGCAGAGCTCTAACGAGGCCTTTTTGCAGGGAGAAAAAGAACAGCATCAGCCATCAATTCCCAGAAGCCCTGACCCTTCCCCTGGAAGTAAGAGGAAGTTAGGCATTGGCATCTTTTGCATAGCCAACATTCAGTAATAAGGCTTCACAGCCTATAGATAAGCATATTCTTAGCCCTTAAAGCTCCTGTCCGTGGTCTGTTGGGTTGTTTTGCATTAGATCTCCTATGGAATACTTTGGGCATAATGGTGATGCTGCTGCTACTCTGACTCACACAAGACTTTCTTGACGCACAGCAGTGATCATGAGGAAAGCTCTTCTCTGTGTCAGCCATGCTGCAGCTCAACCTGGTTCTCATTATGTACCTCCCTATCACTTTGCTTTTGCATAGATGTGGTACCCACCCAGCCAGGATCAAGTCTATTGCTAACCATCTGCTGACATATTAGACCAGTTGCATGGGTTTCATCACTGCTGTCAAGGGGAAAATATTTCCACCCGTACAATTTCAGTGTCCATTTTTTTCCCCAGCTGTTGATGGAGTTGGCTGACTATGTGAAGCATGACAGACTATACCATGGGCAGCTCCAGTACCTCTGCTGCTTCCTGTGATCTTATCCCACAAGTACTACGGACCTCTTCTTTCTCTCCCGAGGAGATCTGACATATTTTGAGACAATGGTAAAGTAACATGTCAGAATCATATTACAGACAGCTTCTTCACCTGCCCTAGGGTGCTCCACAGAGAGACCCTCAAGTTCATCCTGGCCCTCAGGACTCAACCAACCTACCACAGTGCCAGTTATCAACATCCTCATCAGTGACACTCTCACTTGGGAGAGGGCTGCCATGAGGAATAATCTACAGAGGGATTTTCCTCTTTGACACTGAATGCTCATGTTAATGCTGTGCATGGACAAGAACCTGGAACCCAACCTCTTTATTCATGTCCCTCTCACAGCCCCTGACTGCCTGCTTTTTCCAGGCAAAAATGTACAAAAATAGACTGCTATTTCATTGGTTCACATAATACAAAGCACTTGTGGAAGTGCTTGGCGGTTGTGATATTGCCAGGCAGGAGGTATCCATTGTTGGATTGCCCCCATATTGGTTGGTGGTTTTTAGGTTTTTTGGCACACTTTTCCCTCCCTCCACAGGTACTCTGTGTATACGGTATGTGTATTGCAAACCAGCAATGGCAGTTACAAATAGGAATGGCACATTGCTTAAGCAAATACAGCTGGGGCAGACTTATGATGATTGTTCCCAAAACTCCTACGGTGAGTTTGGTTCTCCAACACAGAGATTGTTCCTGAGATCTGACCTGCCCTTCCTAGCTCTCACTGAGTAGGAGTATATGAATATGACACTGGTGATAGTATGTTTCAAAAAGTAGGAGACAAATAAATTAAGTGATGCCCTTGGGAGATAAATTAAATCGGGCTGTGTTAAATGTCCTATCATTCTACATACAAATAATGCTCCGATCCTTTCACTCTTCCCTAGCACTCAGACAAATAAATAGGCCAGTGAGGGACTGGCTGCAACCTTTCAAACAGGACCACATGTGTATATGTATGCACAGTTATTTGGTATCCGTGTGGCAGAGAAATGAATGTAAAGTCTGCAAAACAGCCAATAAGTCTGGTTTCTGTCTTTCTCTCTTCTTCAGTGAGAAGGGAACACAGCTATTTTTAAATCTGGGGTCCATATGCAGAACCAGCTATGATGTCTTTTCTTTTGTACAAAAAAGGACAGGAAAAGCTCTTAAATGTCCTAAAGTTTCTCTAGTGCTGCAATCTTTCTCTTCTTCCCCCTCCCTTGAGAATACTAGTGGTTTAGTCAGGCATGCCTCCTCTTTACAAGGAACAGACACAATAATATATGGTTTACACGACCCCCTTAACATTAACAAACATACTCTCTGATATGACAGAGAGGGGGGCATGTTATAAGAAACTAGAAAGACAGAATAACTAATAATCAAACACCCAATAAAGGGATAATACCGAGACTGTCATTTGTTTAGCCACATGATTCATTGAATTAGCAGATAATGAACACCTTTGGGAAAATCATGAATGTCTTGTGGCTAGCTTGCAAACAGAAAAAAAGGTTGATTGAATTGAGTAGATGGCTCTCTACTCAATTCTCCCATGCAGTTCTCCCAGCTCTATCTCTAATTTTTATAAGAGAGATTATTTTATGACAGTTGGAAGGTAATTCAAAAAAATATTGTCACTTATTAAAAGAGACACTTTCTTTGCTGCTGGGTCCTACATGTCCTAGCAATGTTTCCTGTGGAGAGCTCAACTGATAAGTTAAATTATCCATTAAAAATGTAATCTTAATTAGAAAATCTCTAACAGAACCATCAGTTCAGTTGGCACCGCCACAGGAAAAATGTTGCAAAAAGAGACAGCTGTGTGAGTGCTGCTGTCTCCACAACTGCTTTGAATCTGTGCTTGAAAGTGATGGTGATGGAAGCTGTATCTAAATGCTCATGTGGTTTGGGAGACACTGGTGTCTTTAAAAAGCAGACGTCATTTTTATTTAGAAATGGAAAGTGAGTTACAGATGCAGAGGGCCACGGCCCTCAAAGTGGCTGTGCTGCGGCAATGCTTATGTGAGACCGAAAGTACTTGACTAAAAGAAAGGTCATCTCAGTTTAAAAAGATGCTTCTTGAAATGATCAGTCCTCCCCTTCTCTGCCTTTGCAGCTCTACTCCATTTTATTTATGTTTTATATATAGCCACAAGCTCACCCACTAATCTACCTTCAAGCCCCTTCCTTATCCCACTGTGCCTGGTCTACCAGCTTCAAGTGATTGCACAACCTAATTTTAAAAACACACACTCCAGTCAGCCAAAAAGTATGCCCAGTTACAACAAACGGCAAGAATTTGCACTGACGCTTCCCTTATACACATACACAACCCCTCGGGTACAGGGCTTATGTCACATCTTCACGGAATTCTAATGGACCTGCTTTTTAATTCAGATTTGGCCAACCCAACCTTGAGATTCCGCATCCCAGCCAACATCTCTCAGGCCAACATCTGAACAGGCCTTCAGTCAGAGACTTCTATAGCCACTCCTTTACGGCTTGATCCTGCACCATTAAATCAAATAGTAGTTCTGCCATTGTCTTCAGCGGGAACAGAAACAAGCCCTTAATTAGAAGGGGGCATGCTGCTGAGTAATACACAAACCACGCCCAAGATCCCATCCTCCCCAGCATGCCACGCCCAAAGTGGATCCACCCCCCTGCTGGCCAACAGAGCCATAACCAATAAACGAATCTGGGTCTCAGCCTAGAAAGAGGCCATTCTGCTAACACATTTGATACTGTGTGCTCATATAGTTAGTGAGGAAGATCAGTAAGAGCAAGAATCAACACTGTTGGTCTCGCTGTTTTGGCTTTGTATTAGCAGTTTGCATCCCTTCAATCCTCCAGTGTTTGGGTCAGACATTAGAGAGAAATTAGTCCCTAAAGTTTAGTGTATGTGACCTATGTTAATGGAAGCGGTGCTAACGTAATACTGTCTCTTCTGCAGTGGTCAGTGGCTATTCTAAATACATTTCCAAATTCAAGTGCTGCTTAGTTAATTCTCTTTCTCTTATGGCATACTGCAATACTGGACTGCTGCCTCTGCTGGTGTCTGAATCCTCTGCAGTGAAGAGATCAGAAAAACTTTTTCAGTCTTCAGCAGAAATCTACTGAAAACATCAGTTGTAGAAAGCTGATGGCAAGTTGTTTGACAGATGCTAAGTAGTAAGAGTCCTATTATGCTACTGGGAATAGTTATTTGTGGGCATAATCTACATCGACAAATTGAAGAAAAGGATGCCATGCAGTTAGCAAATATTAAGTGACAGATTTCAGATGTCCTTGATTATTGCTGGAAATACTGTGGGTATTCTTCTGTGGTGTACATACCTCTCATTCCTTAGAAACAGTTGAGGATAAAAGGCTCAGGCCACTTCTTAAACTCTGCTTGTAAAAGGGCTGAAGTGGGGGTAGTTTTGATTAGATGTATTTAAAAATGGGATTAATCTTTTAAATCAGACTCAAATGAATGTGTTGGACTCTTCAGCCCTTAATGAGTACCAAGAATAGAAGTGCTGCTGTTTTGTTTACCACAAATCAGGCAAAGTCTACTGCTTGGTATATCTTCCAAACTTCCTGTTTTGCAAGTCAGAATAATAAAAAATACCTAGCTCATATCAGTAGATTTCAAAGTGCTTTACAAAAGAAGTCAATATTAGCCCCATTTTACAGACAGGAAAACTAAGGCACTGGAAGGTGGAATAACTTGCCCAAGGACACCTAGAGGCTAATGGCAGAGAATAGAATCCAGGTCTCCTGAGTCTCAGCCTAGTGTTCTGTTCACTCAACCCTGCTGACTCAAAGCAAATGTGAGGTTCCTACAGAAGGAATGAGAATTCTGTAATTACAGTTATAATTTTTAATCTCACTGAAACTACTTTGCCCTGCTAACAAGCAGTCCTATGGCTGAGATTTAGCATCAAATCCTACTGGCTTGATTACAGTTCCATTGCCTTCAATGTTTAGCTTTTGTTCTCAATTTTCTTTCCATTACTGGGGAAAGTGTCAAATATGCCTATTTCAGTGGTCAAAAATAACCTCGTTTCCATTTTTGCTATAAAATAGCTGCTGGAAAATGCTCGCTAATTGGGTCCATGTCTTCCCATCTTAGAGTCTGGTTAAAACTGTTATCTTTATTTTAAAGTGCTAGCTTCAGTTTTACTATGTACTTAGTAAATCCACATAATTTATTCTAGTAGGGTTAAAGGGATTTTCATTTTCAATTCTCATTTACTCTGGGCCCTTTTAAGTTATTAGTGCTAATCATGGTGAACATTTAGTGTCTGGTGAAATATACAGGCTGATGTCACTTCCCATAGGACCATTTATGCCCACCCACATTATTGTAGGGTAGGCGTTATGTTAAAAAGCACCAGCCCCAAAGTGTCAATTATAGTCTAAACAAAAGCGTCAGTATTAGAAAAATATCCCAGATATACATCAGGTAGCTTTGAATATAAAAGATGTGGGGGCAAAAATCTGCTGTTCTTAGTCACATGATAAGTCCCAATGAAAGTTTGAAGAGCAGGATCTGGCCATGTGTAATAAGGGCCATGCTGATCATGGATTTTTAAATAGGACTTCTCACTGATTTCAGCACAATTGAATTCCCCATGGATTTCAGCCACTCTCAGTTGCTGGAATAAGTTAGGGCTGCTTTTGCTATTTGTAGTAAATGTTTATGTTTGATAGGGTCTCCTTGTGCTGTCATTGGGTTGCCAGAGCACACGGCCTCAGATGTCCCAGTCACTCTGATGTAGGAGTAGGTAGCACAGGCCAGGTACATGGACTTACCACCTGGACATTGGATTGCCCACGCAGCATTCCCAGCCAGCAGTTTCAAAACAACCACTCTGAACCACTGCAGCAGAGCAAAAAGAGAGAGCAGAGTTCTAGGTTTGGCCCCAGGGTGGTGAAGCACTGGAATGGGTTACCTAGGGAGGTGGTGGAATCTCCATCTTTAAAGGTTTTTAAGCTGCGGCTTGACAAAGTTCTGGCTGGGATGATTTAGCTGAGGTTAGTCCTGCTTTGAGCAGAAGGTTGGAATAGATGACCTCCTGAGGTCCCTTCCAACTCTAATCTTCTATGATTCTTCCTTGGGTCAGAATTCACAGCTCTAAGGTGTCTTTCTTATAGCCAGTCTGAACATAGTATTTAACACAGTAACTTTAGTAAATCAATTCTGATTTACAGTATAGCCAACTCAACCATTCAAAAAATATGCCAGCACCCCCTCTCAAATCATGAAATTTTAAAAAATAATAAATGTGGGTTTCCTTTTATTTACTTTCTGGATTTTGAGTCTTTAGGGTTCATGTTTTTATGCTTTTCTCCATAACCATTAGGCTTAGAAACTTTTTCATTTTTTAAAAAGTGAGATTCTCTCATAATCAAAAGACTGCAGGAGCTGGGACCTTTAGTTATGTACCAAATATCATGAGATTGGTGATAAAATCACAAGAGCTGAGAACAGAGGATCTGATAAATATGAGATGCATGAAACAGGCATGTGTGAACACATTCTACAAAAAGATTCATGTGCTCTGTACATTCTACAGCGACAGTATTCAGAATGTGATTAGTGAATTTTAGCTACTGTGTCACAGGACAAGTCTGTAAGTAGACTTATCTAAGAAGAATATTGTTCTTAAAATGTACATTCCATAAACAAAATGTTTGAACTTGTGTTTTAAATGACAGGTAGGGTCTATTCTCCAATAATGCATACTGGGTGAATGTTAGAAAAAAAATGTGTAATTGGGTGAAATCCTGTCCCCCATTCAAGTCAGTGGGAGTTTGTCTATTGACTTCAATAGGCCAAGATTTCACCTATAAAATCTAAAAGTCAGTGGTGACCTACTTGGCTTTTATAGGACTTTTACAGGCATATAATCTAGTTAATTGTTTCATTGCTCTATGTATAAGTATCAGAACTAGGGTGACCAGATAACGAGTGTGAAAAATCGGAACAGGAGGTGGGGGGCCTCTGTAAGAAAAAGCTCTGAATATTGGGACTGTCCCTATAAAATTGGGACATCTGGTCACCCTAATCAGAACTAACTTTTTGTGATACTGTTTTGATTCCTTTGGAAATGAGAGTGGACAGAAAGTGCACAACGTGTGCAGTTGTCTTCACACCAATGAAATGAAAACAGTTTCAATGCCAATCTTCCTGTAAAGTTTATACTGCTAGTAATACAAACTTGTGAATACCTTATCCCAAATGTTAGCAAACTATTTAAAATAAGCCTTGTTTCCTCCTCACATGCTTACAAATTTCCCAGATAAGTCAATACATTGTTTTACTGGTATTGAAACATGTTCCTATAAACCTAATTCTGAATACTTTCAAAATCTCAAGGCTTAACAGAATATACAGGAAAAAATCCTCTTCACAATAGTAATCGTCAACCCTTTTCCTCAGCCTGTTAAAACAAGCAAAAGTTGATGCCTGGTGTGGGAATGCTGCTCACCGAGCTCCTATGTTGTGGGAACAAACTGGGGATGGGTGGGACTCCTCCATGCCACATCCAATTAGTCTTCCAACTCATCTCTGTATTGTGCTCGTCACTGTAATGCTTCAGACAGTGAGAGGCTGCTGGAGTGGTTTCTTGGTGGCGGCGGCAGCAGCAGAAGTGGCTTTCCTGAGACCATATAACATGCTTAATTACAAAGTGTTCTGTGTGATCTGGGAAAGTTGTAAATCATAATGCTGCTTTTCACTATTGTTTCTAGGCCAGAACTTCCTTCATTCTGTATCCATGTAATGGTTCTTTGTTCTTTACTTACTATATGTCCTTGAAAACGATCATTTTCTCTTCCCTCTACCAGGAGAAACTGAGGGAGGCAGGGGAGAAAGGGGGAGAGAGGTGTGAAGACAGAGCAGAGAAATACCTGTCCTCTCAATCACTTAAGAAAGATTAAAAGATTAGAGGCCATTGAAGCTCTTCGAAACTGGTTGGTTGTTTTATGTAATACTTTCTACAGCTGCCTTCAAAGCAAAATAAACTCATGGGGAGGGAGACATAGGCCAAGGAACCTTGGAACTTTCAATAGGAATCTCTAATTTTAGGTGCTCATTTTGAGACATTTGGGGACAGATTTTCAGAAGTGCTTAGCACTCCTCATTCCATCACTTCTGCAAATCAGAGATATCTCAGGTTGGACACCCAAAAACAGAGGCCCCTTTTGAACATTTGTCTTAGTGCCTGCCCGTGGATTATTTCTTTAGCTTCCTGGCAGTTGCAGGCCCTTGATTTAAAAAGGCTGATAATTGAATCCCTTGGGAGAGACACCAGCCTGCCAGCATCATCCTATTTCTAATACAGTCAGGACTGATGAGGGTATGTTTTGCAGGGGCAGCACAAACGTCTGTTGGGCCTGTTCCAGTAGATTGGACATTACGTTGACATTAGTGGGCACAAGATCCAACCCTACACAAGAATGCTGGCCGAAACTTTAAGAACAATTTTTTTCATCAAAAATTACCACTGATTTTTTTAAAAAGTTTTTCTGAACACAACTTTGAAAAAAATTCTCAATGTGTTGTTTGCAATTTTTTATTTAAAAATAAGTGACAAACATAATTTTTTAAATTTTGAAAACTTTTTAAAAATCCCACCAAACTAAAATTGTACTTGGAAAATGGAAGTGATTAAAAAGGAAATGATAAATGACAAAATTCAAGAAATTGTGAGGAAAAAATTCAGTTAAAATGATTTCATACAAAAAAATCAAAAATTTCTAATAAAAAAATGAACTGAAAATCATTGCACAATTGTTTACACATTTGCCAACCACCCTACTGTGCAACCACATGACCCAGCCCCAGAGATTTGCTTCAACCACCAGATAGTTACAGGAGCAGCTCATCTGGCAATTGCTTAAACCAACTCCCAGAAATGCTAAGGCATTTTTGGAAGGAAAAAACACAACTCTGCAACAAAGGAGCTGGGTTCTTTTTGTTTTTTGTTTTTGTCTTATTGTGTTAAAAAGCAATTGGGCATCCGATCCTGGAAAACATAGGGAAAAGGGGAACACACAGATGCCTGCCCAGACGTAACAGTTAGAGTGAGCCCTCCAAAACACATATATGAGATGAGATTTTTAAATCTTATTGAACTACTCCAGCAAACAACTGCTGCACCAGAGACAGATATTTTAAAATGTATCCAAACATAAGGATGTGTCCTTTTCTCAAATGAAGGAGATTTGGTAGGGCTGCAATCCAGACAGAAGAGAGGGGGGGAAAAAAAAAGACAGGAAAAAATCCTAAGAAAGGGACAAAGCATTTACAATTAGACCCTTTGCTTTTAATTATTCTGTCTATATTTTTACAACTCTAAAGATATAAAATAGATGCCACAATACTGAGGTCTGTTTCTGTGTGGGTACACACACATCTGCTGTTGAATTATTCTCTCTCCAACACGGTAGTATATGATTATATACTGTTTTTCATCCAGGAAGATCCCAATGTGCTTTATAAAGTGATATACCAAGACTACATAGAGATCACTTACCCATCACTGAAATGCAACCACTTTTAGGGTAGCAGCTGTTTAACAGGATACATTATTCAAGAGTTTAGGACAGGAAGTGAAGAATACTATATCCCAGTTTTTTTGTAAGGCCCATGTAAAGAGGTATTCCACCCAAACGCCAGCCCCTTCCCTAGCCTTTCTTTAAATGTTTTTATTCTGCAGACCAGGAGGAAGGGCTCCGGGAACCATTGTCCCACAACCAGCCCCCCTACCCAACTGAAAGGGAAGGAGGAGTTAAAGTGTAGAATGTTGTTAGAGCTGGTTCTTCTTTTCCTGACTGAGATTACTGGATAAAATATCCGTTACAAATACAGTTTTTCTTTGTCTCACAATTTTCAACCCGTTCTAGTTGTCACCTAACTGGGAATTTGACCAGGCTAGCTAACAGGCCACCAGTTACAAAAGGCGCCATGGGATCTTTAATGGGTCCTAGGAGGCAGGCACTTGATCCTCAAGGGGCATCCCTTGGCCTAGGGCCTCTTGTTGCAACCCACTGTTAGGAGTTGGCCAGCCTTTGTCTCCAGCGCCCCTTGGGTTCCCCCGGCTCACAAGGGGGACCCATGTGCCGTAGAAACCCCACAGCTCCCGGGGCCCTGTGCTCCTCTCCTGGCCCCTGAGTTCAGTGGGAGGCTCTCCGGCCAGTAGGGGGAACAGACAGACACACACCTCAGCGCCCCTAAACTGCAAGGGCTCGGGCAGCAGGGGGTGAGCGGTGCCTCGCTGCTGGCTGGCGGTGGAAGCCCCGGCTGGGCTGCCGGCCTGCGGGTGGGATCGTCCTCCGAGCTCTGCTAAGTGGGCGGGGAGAGAAGAACCGCGCGTAGGTGCCTGCGGCCGCTTTCCTCCCGCAAGGGCAGCCGCCGCCGCCGGCCTGGCTGGACGCGGCCCCGCCGCCCGGCCCATCGAAGGCGCGTTGGCTGCGGCAGCAGCTTCCAGAGCGCAAAGCAGCTGGTCGCCGCGACGGCTCGGCTGCAGAGAGGGCAGCCAGGGCTGGTCCATGGCCCCTCCCTGGACCGAAAGGGAAGCGGGGGGGAGGGATGGGTCTCAGCACGGATGTGTTAATCCCAGAGCCGCTTTGCCTGTCAGAAATGCAGGGGCCGAGGCAGCTGTCCTCACCCCGGCCACTCTCCCGGGCACGGCAGCGCCGAATAGGACCCCGCCGTGTGCACGCTTAACTTGTAACAAGGGGAGTTAGGAACCGGATCGTCTAACGGGGGCTACCTCCAGGTGACATCCCATCTGTGTTACAACGCAGCAGGCCCGATCCCGTCCGTCTCAGCCTGGCCAAACTCCCTTGGAAATCAGTGGGAATTTTGCTGGAGTGTAAAAAACCAACCAAACAAACCCAAATCCGCGGCACTGGGCCTTGTGTTAGCATCCTCTACCCAAGGGGATTGTCTTGAAATCTTATCCAGCTCTTCCTAAGTGTTCGTAGGCCCTGGTCAATGACACCGGGATTTCATGGATGTTGTAGATTACAAGGAGAGAAGGGGATGCTCAATCTACAACCCAAGTCAAAACCAGTGTGGATGGTAATGCGTATGGCTGCGTTTCTTCGCGTGTCGCTTTCTTTCTGTTGTATTGTCAACATAGAAACATGTATACATAGGAAAGTCACCTTATATAATAAAAATTGACTTGGTGGTGCATTTTGGACATGCATTTTTCCTAATGCAGAGACACGCTGCAGACACACTTTCTTTCCCAGCACCTTGTAGCACATATAAAACCAACGTTTTAAGTGCTATGACTTTTTGACAGCAAGGCATGTTACTGCTGGGGAATTTCAAACGTGGCACGTAACATGCTTTTTCATTATGAGCGAGTTGACTGATATGGGATATGCTAAATAGGTGGATGGACAGACAGATTATTAAACACCTGTCAAACCTAGTCTTGCCACAAAATGGACACAAGATACACAAGACTCACAATTGTTTAACTAACTTAAGAACGTGATTCTCAATCATACAATATTACTTCGTCCAAAGTATCTAAAATGAAGAGATTTTGATTTAAATGTGTAGTATAAAAAAATCCTAAAAATCGCTATGCTTCAAACAGTTAATAGTAACATTAATTCGTGATGATGTTCCTTTGAAGCTCACACTATTTTTAGGCACCTTATCCTACAGTGCTTATTCAGGAGAAACTGCCCTGGAAGTACTCTAGAGTAAAATGTACTCTATTCAAGGTCTTGCAGAGAACACAGTTCCTGACCAATTCATTAGTCTTAAGGGAAATGCTCTATTACCTTATTAAGAACACTCTGTAGTTTAAGGGACATTTCACGATGAATTTCAGATGACATTTTTGAACATGTAATTGCTACCAAACCAAGTAAGCAAAACTCAAATTTGACTTTTAAATTATGTTAAGGGCTTTTTACTGTACTCTAGATGAAATACATACTAACTGGTGGTGGAGCTGACTACATTTTACCAGATGTAAAAAGGTATATTGAGGTATAATCAGTATTCATCATGTTAATTGTTTTTTAACCAGAAAATCGCCAAAAGTTTGTATTATTAGTATCTATGGTTAAATCTTGGATTTTGCTTTATTTCTAGTGTTGTCTAACATACCGTTTCAGACAGCAACATTTGAAGTCTAATGCTATTTTGATTATATAGTGTATATTCATAGATTGCATTATATAAAACACATATCACTGGCGATCATACAGTTTACATTTTGCACAGCTGACACGATGCTTTCAAGAAATCATTTCTACTTATTAAAATCTATTTTTACAGAAAGGGAAAACAATTTCCTCTAGGTAAAGAACTAGTCTGTGCTTAGCAAAATAATATTATATAATTCCATTGCAGCCTTTCGAATAACAAAACAAAACAAAAATCCTAATATTTACATTAAACTTATCTTAGAAATCTTAGAACGTTTAATGAATTTAAATTATATATGGAAACAGAGAAATCCAAGCATACAGGATTTGATATATATTGAATCATCTGCAGTGACAGTTTCAAAACAGAGCCGATTTTACAGTGGCAAAATCTGGCTTGTATTTAAATTAATTTATAAAAATGTCATCACTTCAATGTTCGATGCAAACTTTATATAAAAATGTACAAACAGTGGACTAACCAGGAAGGAGCATTAAACTGTATATCCATTCTATCTCCATGATTGTACACACACACTGAATAGGTGTTTAAGCACACATCAGCATATACATATTTATATGTGTTTCTGTGTATATACAAATAATCATGATTATATGTACATGCCCGACGTATGTTTGTGTATAGACTACATCCATATGATCTACGCTTGCTTTATTGCTTTTTGCGTGCTTTTGTCAGCATGTATGTTGTGTTTAATGAATCGTGTGTGTGTGAGAGAGACAGAGAGAGAGAGAGAGAGACTATGATGGCTGTCTGTCCACTGTCTCTATAGAAAAAGACGTCTCCTGTGTACGAGTGCAGTAGCCTGCAAAGTGTGAATAATTTTCAGTAAGGAGTTACACTAAGTGGGAAAGCTTTTAGCACATTATCCACTGGCAATTGGACTATAATCTAATTGTCAACCCTCGGGTCTTAATAGAGCCTTTCTCTTTCCACCATTGGATTTGCATCTGGGAGATACCTAATGGGTTTAAAATGCCTCACATTTTGCTCCAATAAGCCACCTTCTCGGTGTAGGTGACATTGAGGTGTTTTTGTTGTGAAATTGGATAGGGTTTCTGTCGAGTTTGCGCGGTCCTTTTTGCTACACGATGTTTGCTCGGTGGACTGGAAATGTATCAATTTCAGAAATAGATTTCAACCTGGATTGGTTTCGAAACCAAACAATATAGTAGGATAATAAATCCGGAAGAGAGAGCCGTATATACAATGGAATTATGTACACTGAGGGGGGAAAAGATGAGACTTGAATCGAGAGTCATTTGACGAGATTAAATTACTTCAGATACAGAAAACTAGCGTTTCAGCGATTTATGATGTCTTCTCGTGACATTTTTATTCTAAAGTAGCAATACACGTAGAAGATATGAATGCGATCTATTGTGTCCGTGTCGGTGCACATCAAGGGCAAGGTTTCCGTTATATCCCATCAAAGGATACGTTATTTTGATCTTGAAAAATACGATTTTCTCCCTCTCTAGATATGAACACCTCACAAGAAAGCAGCAGACATTGGTTACCTTGCAGCTGATAATATAGACTGGACCTGAAACCCAGAGAAGTATAATTCCAGCTCAGGGGAAGATTCTGGGGAACGCGATTATGATCGGAAAGTACTAAGTAACAGACAAGATTTCACGAGTCAATGGCACCAGAACTGTGCAGCAGAAATGTTGGTAGGCAGGCGACAGTGTATCTAATTAGTGGTTGGTTATTCTGTCTGTGGGCGCATGCTAACCGTTTAAAGGCGACTGGAAAAAACAAGCAAAGCAGGGGAGGGAGGGATCAAACGCACATCCCAAATTATCTCTGCATGATTTCAGGGAAAATGACAGATGTTGCTCGTTTCGTTGTATGCCGTGTTGGAAACTCCTTCTGAATCTGATTGCCCGAGTAAGGACAGATCTGCCTCTATGTGACTGACAATGAACTATGGGTGGCACCAGTATTTTTAAAAGTAATAAGAGAAAATATTTTGACCCTCTTATATTTTAAACTAATAAAACAATTGCTCAAATGGCAATTATCTCTGCAGCTGAGAGAAGTCATCAATTAAGAGCCTGATGCGGCAAACCCAGACGACTAGTGTGTACGGACTACTCACATCAGCGTTTGCAGGATCGGGCCCTAAAGCTAATAAAAGCAAAATGAACTCTTTTAAGAAACATACTTGTTGGTATTGCAGGATGCCAATTTGCTTCCTAGAGGTCAGGGCCGGGTTTCCGAACCGGGGTGCCGTCAGGCCTGAGCAGGTAGGTGTGCCACAGAATTTTTTTGAAAAACTACTTGAAGAGTTTGGAATTGTCTCCTGAATAGTCATGACTTCATTTGGAGACTATCTGGTTGTGTGCCTTAAAATAATCAAAGGTATCAAGGTGTGCGGTGGCAGAGAAAAGTTTGGGAACCACTGCCTTAGGGTACTGCAGAGCTAATTTAAATGTTCTAATATTCGCAGTGTAGGGGTTAATTAATAGTCTTCCTACTGGGGTTATAACTAGTGTAGAAAAGTATTGCCATAAACTAACTTAAGCAAAGTTCCAGAGGGGTAGCGGTGTTAGTCTGTATACAGCAAAAACAAGGAGAGTTTTGTAGCACTTTAAAGACTAACAAATTTAATTTCAGCAGGCATAAGCTTTCCTGAGCTTCAGATCACTTCCTCAGATGCAGCTGGTAGAAATGATACAGCAGATAGGTAACATATATAGTAGGCAACATATACATATGCATGGGCGTACAGATAACAATGGGGTAGGTGGATAAAAGCCGGGTACTTGAGGCCTAATTACAACCACTGAGTAGGAGGTGAGAATAGGTGATCAGAGCAAATTACTTCATGTAATGAGAGAGCCATTCCAGACTAAAACTAAAGAAAGTATCTGAATTATTCAAAGTCACAGGGTGGAAGGCTGGCCTTCTAGAAGTCAATGGGAGTTTTGCCACTAACTTCAGCGTTTCACCCACGGGTTTTCACTGATGACTCTGGGGTATTTTACATAAGATGTAACAGAGAAAGCAAGACGGGGCAATCGGGTGCTTAGGAGGATGAGTTTCCAATGAGGTGTCAGGGAGGTTGATTTTTTTCTGCTCATGATCCACCCTGGGAGAAGCTTCCACCAAAGCAGGCAGATCCTCTCTGATTCACACTAACAATTAAATGAAACGCACGCATTGAGGGCCTGGATAAACCTCGCCAATTCCACTAAGGAGAGTGCCAATATATATATATATATATAAAAATACTATAGGTCGAGTCTTGACTCGGGCAAAAGCCCGGCACTGGCTTCAGTGGGTCTTCTGCCTGAGTGAGGACTGCAGGAATTGGCTTTACTGTATGTAGTTCCCTGGCTCTGGCTCGTCCTCTCAAAGGAGAAGGCTGTCCGAGGAAATCGGGGTTGCTTTCAGAGATGAATTTCCCAAGGGATAGGTCGGAGATAAGTGATCTGATCGAGACAAGGACAGAACAACAGTTTAGATGCACGGTGTAGCCTTTCTTCACCTGGGAGTACACGGTAGCTTTTATTTCGCCAATTCAGACGGAACCTCCCCCCCCCCCGCCCCCGCCCCATTCCAGTCAGTGGGGGAGGCACCGGGCCCTGGGCTTTGTGTGTGCTGCTGGCAGCTCGGCTGAGAAGGGACCGAAGAGCCGGGACCTTGAAGCCTGATCAATTTCAACTCCGCTGCCTTCCTTTGCGGCCCCCCTGGTTGGCAGTCCGGTTCCCCGAATCCGGAGTCTCCTGGACTCCGCCTTTGTCCGGGCGCCCGCCGAAGGAAGTCGAAGTGAGAACCCCCCTGCTCGAGCCGAAACTCATTAATTACACAAGAAGGCACAAGTCTGGCGGGGGGGGGGGACTGCTAAAGGTGTCTAGACAAGACTCATTTCCTTATCCGAGGCGGAGCAAGCGAATAACTAAGAAAATAAAGATTCTGCGGTGTGGGGGATATAAGGAAAGCCCAGCTGATTTAATAGAGCGAACGGGCGTCGGTTTATCTCGCCTGTGTGTCGCTCTTTCTTTAACTAGGCCTCTGGCTTCCCCCGGCTTCATTTCCAGCCTGATTTAGATGTTGGGTCCCATTTTTGATTTCCAGATCTTCACAAGGCCGGTTCGTGGCGCGGCCATAGCTTCAGTAGCCTGGCAAGTGTCAATGCAACAACGAAGGGTGTGCGAGTTTCACTCTGTCTTGAAACACAGCCACTATCTATACCCAGGCACGCCAGCTCCTTTCCCGTGGTATGAAGTCACTTTTCCAAAGCCTAGGAGCCCTGCTGAAGACGTGAAGTGCAATTAACATCTCTTCGCCGCCTCTGTAAATGTTCTAGGTTATATTTCCCGAATGATCTCTCTCCATTCAAGTCAGAAGGAGCATCCGAAACAGCCCCTCCGCCCTCTTCCAATCTAGAAATAAATTGCAACATTCCCAGGAATCCCTGGTTTCTATTTATCCTGTAAGGAAGATGGCAGAAGGGGGGGGGGAGCCACCACCATACAGTTTCGCTTTGGAAACCTCTAGTTTGCCGGAGTGGCACAAAATGGGAACAAAACTTTGGCAACAGACAAATGTACAGTAGAAAGCGAGGCAGGGGTTGAGACTCAGTAGCGTGCTTTGAAATCAACTCGTCTGTTGTTTTCTAAATGGAGCGAGGGAAAGCCGCACGATTCGTATTATTCGAAGAGACACATTGACCAAAATAAGACCCTCTTGTCAGTCGTCCCGTCCACCCAGGCAAAGAATGTCCCCAAAATCTAGTGCAAGAGTTCTGCCCGGATTCAAGGTATATGTCATTGACTGGGTACCCCCAACCAGCACCGGTTACAAACCAGCCACCAAGTCCTGTCCAAAGCTGGGAGTATCCGATCCCACCCCAAAACCCGACCACTTCCTCCCAGTGCCTGGGACTGGCTGGACTCAGAGCAAATCCAGCACCACCCCTGCTGAGGCGGATCTGTCACTTCACCAGAGACCGGGTGAGCGTCAGGCTACCTGGGCGCAGTCGCTCCCAGGGGGCAGGTATGTTGTTGACGGGCTGGCTGCGTTCTAGCTGGTGGAACTATGTTGATTTGTAAACGCGCTCCGGCGTTACTTCTGCTCAGAAGTAAAAAGCCCAAAACAATCACAATAAACCAGGCATGTGGGGGGGAGGAGGCTAATTATTGTCCAGGTTGTCTTTATCGGCCTGTGTCTTTTAAATAGGCCAGATGTGCAGTGTCAGAATGGATTGGCTTACATGCAACGTTTGACAAGCATTGCAACTCATGTAGTGTTCCACCCTGGAAATGTCCTCGCTGCTCAACAAGGAAGGGCTCGGTTCTGTTTCCATTGAAGTCAGGGTGAGTTCAGCCACTGATTGAAGTGGGAAAAGGCTTGCGCCCCTCCCCCCAATAATATTTTAGTTATAGTGGGAGCTAACACAGGTAAGAGGCGCTTAAACGCAGTTTACCGCTTGCCTTCTGTCGCCGAAGGAAGACTTGTAAAGCCAACATGTTGTAAAGAGGGCTATGCTAAAGGAAATTCAAACAGCTGCAAAACACGGAGCCGGAACAGGAGTTTGGTATAATGTATGTTTAAGAATTGCTATGCACTGAGAAAAAAAAATTAATTAAGGGCCCGATCCTGCACTCCTGGCTCAGTCTAAAGTCCCATTGGCCAAGATTGGGTCCCGAATTGTTGATTAGCCACACTAAAATCCTCATTAAAGATGTCTTACTAAACTTTATGGGCCACCTGAAATATCACAAATAAATGAATTGAACTAAAAGGACAGTTCCTCTCAGACGATAATTTTGGGTGAGTTTCACCGAAAAGATGACACCAATAAATAAGGCTCGTTGTATAGCTCTCGCCCACTGCAAAGCAATGAGGCATTAGTTTTCACAGCACCATATTGATTGTGAAAAGCTAACAGGAGGCCGGCACGACCCCGGAATACTTGCATCGCGTTCTAAATGTTACTGCGTTTGTTTTAACGGTGGCAAGATGGTGGGACCCAAGAAATATTGATGGATAATCCCACCGCTCACATCGCTCTAATTACACTATCGTATGACCAGTCCCCGTGATTCTGTTAATCTTTATCTAGAAATTGGCCACGTTTACCTTTTAGCTGTAATTCTCGCTCTGTGTTTCTTAGCGTACGGGGCCAGATCATACTTCAAAAGAATAATATTTAACAGTTTTATTTTCCTATATTTAAACAATGTCTCTAAAAAAACTCCGTGGTTATGTTATCAAGACGATAATAAAACCCAGCAATTGTACTCGGCTGATTCACCTGATCAACATCAACTTGTTTTCGTGGAGTTAATTAATCCAGATTAGTTGAAATGAATGTGGGCATGATTCTGTCATTCTGATCAATGACTTCAATCCGATTTTGTCTGAGTCAGAAATCCAGCAGGATCGGTTTATGGTCCCAGCTCACCTGGGGCTGACGGAGGTGAGTACACCTGATTCTGGAGACCTCCAATCAAATAATATTTTGGGATTAATGTAGAAAGAATGGGACCAATAGCACGTGTAAACCGAACTAACCAACCTCATCCCTACATATAAACAATCAACAAAGAGGACAAAGCAGCTGCACCATGCAGTTAAAATGACAGTGGACCAAATCCTGCTCGCTTTACTCCCACATATAATCTGCTCACCGGGGTGTATTGAGGCATGGGTAATAAAAAGTAAAGAAATAAGAATATACTCTCTAGAATGGAACTAAAATGGACATACATAAGGGTTCCTGTAATAACTCGCAGCTACATCACTCATGAAATACATATCTAAATGGCATATCAAACTTAAGCCATTGTGTGTGTTTGCATATATAGATATAAAATCAAAGAGATAAAGGGTGGTGGCAGTTGAGGAAATCCATTGTAAAGATTGTCACTCACTCCATCCTTAGCTAGAGAAAAGGCACCACAGAGCTCAGGGTGGATGTCTGATTTTCGCTGCTTTTGTAAATTTGTCCAATAAATGCGACATTATTTGAACAGTTCTTAGAGTATTTCAATTCTTACACGGACTTCCAGTTTTTAGAAAAAGAACGAAGCAAAAGAGTTTACTGCTTTGCGAAACGTGCAGTATTTATGGGAGACGCTTCTGTTGTTTAAATCCCCATTTAAAACACTTACTTTACAAACCAAGCCATCTAAGGTACCATTTTTCATGGTATTTAGGAAATTAAAAAAAAACATTGTAAGTGCACACGAAATCAAAAAAGGCTCTTTTGAAACTTTTCAACAGGGTAAATGTATGCACGTACACACACACACACACACAACTTATACACACTACTATACACACACACACACACACACTGGCCTGGTTCTCATTTTTGTTCTGTAATCTGCCACGTAAAACATATATTTAACCTTTGTACCACAGCACTGTATGAAAAATATCTTAGAAAAAGAATCTTCTGAAAACTATATGTTGAGTTAGAAGAGCAACCTTTATTTTTATCGCCTTTCTTTCCAAAATGAAAACGTATTTGCTACGTCCTCTCCAAATTCATGAATTCATTTTCATGGAAGTGGATTTGTCAGATGCTGGAAATGGTTGTTTATTGTTTCTATCATTTTTTTTTTTTAACAAGCAAGCTGCTTTTTCTATTTGTGTCTATTTATATAGAAAAGTGTGTATTGCCTTGACATTTGGTATGGCAAGTCTCAGGCTGGAATCGGTTTCCCCCAGTAATTGATACCTACCCTCCGGGTACAGGAAAGCTTTTTCTTGCATGTTTCTGGATGGAGAGAGCAATTTCGCTAAAGTAAAACTGGGCCAAAAGGCCAGTACAATGTATGCAGGGGCCGATTCGTGCATCTGTAACATACAGCCTTCCACCCACTAGTGGCACATACATCTCTGCCTGCAGGCAGTGCCTGGATGGGAACGCGCAGCGCTCCGCTAAATTCCAACCTCCCTGGTAGTCCTCCCAGGCAGCGCTCGCTCTGGATCGAGTGTATGTGTTACCCGCTGCAGTCTATCGGCTCTGCCTGGAGGGAGTTTAAAGAGCTCCGCGCTCCCCCCTCCCACAGCCTATCAACAGGATCAGAGAGCCCTTGACGTGGCCCGGAGACGATTGGCCGGCGGCCGATAGGATCTCTGCGGCCAGCAAATTAAGGCGGAGGAGAGTGTGCGACTGATCGCAGTGTCCACCCTTCTGCCCTCTGAGCCACTCCGGGCTGCGGCTCCCACCCGCAGAGAGAGAAGCAGCCCCAGCCTGCGCCAACTCGCTTTTCACACGCAGCGAGCCATCTAACGCAGCGCAAGGGAGATGATGGTTACACTTTAACCTAATCCTGTCCGGGGCGTTAGATCAACCCCCGCAGGCGTTGTGAAATCCTGATTACTCTCCACACCCACCAAGTTTTGGGCCCCCTCAGTGTCTCCGTATCTGTCCCCCCCACCCTACTTCCCTAAGTTTGGTTCTCGGGCAGACTAGCTGGCTCCGTGTTCTCTCGTTCGGCTCCGCTGCTTAGTTCTGTAGGATTTTTTTAAATATTTTTTTTTTTTGGCTGGAAGCTGGGGATCAATTTAGGACCTTCTTGCTTGGTTTGTGTAGGATTTCCTCTGTGGTCATGGAGTACACAGCATCCCCCAAACCTCAGCTCTCCTCCAGGGCCAACGCGTTCTCCATTGCTGCTCTCATGTCAAGTGGAAGCTCGAAAGAAAAGGAAAGTGCAGAGAGCACCATCAAACCGCTGGGTAAGTTGTATTCTTGGGCTACTCTTTTTTCAGCAGCAGGACTCGATCCTGTGTCGTTCGTGCACAAATGGATCAGTGATCCAATGCAGAAAGGAGTTCAGTCAAATATCTATTGGGAGGGAGGAATGTTGTGTGTCACTGAATTCTTTGAAAGTCGAATATAATGCTGGGAAACAATCAGATAGGAAACAAAGAAAGCAAAGGAAATTGTTTCAATTATACACTGCAGATGTGTAAAGAATTCGGGCTGAGTTTGGTTCATGTTTTGATTTTTCTTGTGTGTTCTTTTTAGTCTGGTCAAAAGAAATACCAACGCATTTCAATACTGGCTATCCATTTTCCTATATTTTAATTTGGTTTCTTGTGGCATTCATTAACTTGTTTAAGGTGAGGCTTTTCCTCAGAAAAGCCCAATACATCCCGGCACAGATGTCGCTGAAAACTGAGGTTTGGAGGAAGTAATAGTTGCAGAGCTTATAAATAAAAAGGCAGGTTAACCAAACTGGGATCCAAATATTAGCACATTATAAAGCTAGATTGGATTATATACACATTCATGTTTTTATTTGCATTTATTTCTTGCATTTAATGCGGGAACATGAGTCATTTTCATAACTAACTAGCGCCAATAAGAAAGTTTTAAATTGTTGTTTACTTGTGAAATTCACCAGTTTCAAATTACTGCTGCACAAATCAAAGAATAACGTTGGGTTGGGGTTTTTTAAAGTTCTAATATATAATTTCCTTACGGAAGCTAAAATCTTATCATAAAGCCAACTTTTTTATTGCTGCAGTCATTTTCAGCTGAAGTAGTTTAGAGTATTAGCCAGTAACCGTTTTCTAAATTCCTCAGCTTTTAGTTACACTGTTTATTTAACAATCTTTACCATTTATAGAATACATTAAACTGTAAAGCAAAAAAAAAAAAAAAAAAAAAAAAAAGGAAGATACGTTTCTCTCCTCTCTGAATGATGCAAGAGACATTACTTTAAATTGTTAGTGTGAATTACCTGTACTTTTACAAGTACCATATTTAACGTGTGCACCTTGTGAGAAATAAAAAAACCAGATTATTTATTTTAGAACATAATCATTTTGAATTGTAAGTCATTATTAGTTTCCGTAAACGAGTTCAGTTAAAGTTACTAAAACCCGTTGAATCTTATTCAAGACGACCGTGTTGAACATCCAGTTTTTTCTTTTTATGTCTTGTGTTACTTGGCTATATCCAGAAACTCGCGGAAAAATTACAAAAAAAAAAAAAAAAAAAAAAAAGTCTTTCTCCAGAATTCTGGGTCTAGATGAACAGTAATAAACCAATTATTGGAGGAATTCAGCATCGCCAGATTACTTGTTATCTGCTACATCTAATAAAGTTATACGCTGGCTGATCTACAAATCTTTAGTATATTTTAAGTATTCCTTTTGTCTTCTAATTTTTGGTCTATAAAATGTATGTCTGACACAGAATCCCGTATTCAACTTTCTCTTGGGTTATTCACTGCTTTTGCCTAAATCTATTGGAAACTCCTTCAGGTCATGTTCCGATTTCTTCTCATTTTCAAAAACAATTCGAGTTTTAAAAAAATCGTCTAATACACCAAATATCCTAACTCAATATTTGTATGTTGAAGGTTTGGGGGACAAATCGCTCCCTTGTAACTGTAACCGCGTATTTGCTCAAGTAAAGTTCGTTTGAGTCTGGAGATTCAAATAGTATGACAAGCATATTGCTGTATTTAGATCCAAAATAATAGAAAATTAAAGGGGGTAGTGGAGCTCTTTATAGCTCCAACACAACATGGGAGAAATAATCTCTCTTCGAATTAGTTTCAGATGAAAATTAAGTTAAACCGTTACATGTACTTTACAAAATGTGTAGGTTTCCTTTAGTAGGAATATATGAGTCTGAATAGTCTATACAGAAATTTAGCCTAGAAAAAACATTAATAGCATTATCTATGTATTGTCCATAAGTTATAGATTGGCAAAATATCCCAACGTCAGATGTAGATTATTTTTAAAACCTCTTTTTGAGGACCCCACTTCCCAAAGGACACGTTATAAACTCGTGCATCGTTTGTTTAATAGTCATGTATTCTAGCAAATGTAAAGGCTGGTTTCCGAATATTTTAGCTGTATTTTTCTTCGGTTTCCTTTAGTGTAAGCGCAATTGTTTAAATTATTTAACGTGAAGTGTTTGGTCACACTTGTTAGGATGTAAGTACAGCTGTAATTGTGGCAAAGGGGAGGGGGGAAGAACAAGAATGAATCTCTGTAAAGACTTTAAAATCCCCTCGGACTAGATCGGCGTCTATTTTACATTTATAGTCGCGCCGCCCACAAAACACTTTCTACATCTCCGGCATTACACACTCAAGTAGTTTCTTTTTTAAGGGTTCTGATAATCGGAACAATTGGAAGAGCTTCCTGCATTCAATCAAACTGACTTGCGCAGTCTAGGGTCCTTATCAAAACTGGAGCCCAGTGCTCCTGTTTTAATGAGAATTAGTCATCTTGTGGCCAGTGGCAAAGTGACCTTTCCACTGAAATCCCCTATTAGCAGGAGATACCGTACAATCCGCTTTCCTGTTTGTTTGAAGTGCCCTCCGCCAAGGATCTCTGCTGGTCACAGGAGAGTATAAAACCAGTGCACACATGCAGTAAAGTCACATCGCCTGTTGATTATTTTCTTTTGAAAATGTTAACTAAATCCTGTTCTGCTGACTCCTTCTGAAGCACCTGGCACCAAGACAAGATCCTGGGCTAGATGGACCATTGGTCTGATCCAGCATGGCCATTCTTCTGCCCATGCAGTTCTGTAAATGCTTTCTAGGCTGGGGAAGGGGGGACCTCAGTGATCGACCTTCTTGAGATTCAGACGTACGGAAAGGCTGGGTTTCTCTTCTGCGGGCCGTTGGAGGGAGAAATTTCTCTCGCCCTTGGGAGTTGTGACTTCTCCAGATTCCTGTTGTCATTTGGGGTGCGGGAATCTCTCTGAGCTCGAACAGGTTGAAATTGTTTCATCCCTTGGAAATACTGCCCCAGAAAGCTTTTTATGGTCAGAGGTAATATTCCCAGGCAACCAAGCTCTTTTCCCCAGACGCCGGGTTAAGTGCGCCAGTATTTGGGTGCCCAATCTGAGACACCTGAATCGCAGTCAGTTTAAGAGGGTGGCTGCTTCCGCGCTTTCTGAGAAGCAGGCCCACTTGAAGGTGTCTCAGGTTACGCTCCCAAAAATCAGCAGCGACTTTTAAAAGTCTTGGCCTCGGACGGGGTAGCTGAGATTTGAGTGTGTGTCAGCCAGGATCCAGCCGAGCGACTGGTTCTTGATGGAGCCCTCGTCTATACGGTTCAGAACTGAACTGCCTTACATTGTAGAGCAACGATTGTTTATCCCCATTAACGCCACTCTCCCTCCTGTTTCAGAACAATTTGTCGAGAAATCCTCGTGCGCCCAGCCCCTGGGGGACCTGTCCGGCCTGGATCCACACGGGGAGTTCAGCACCAGCCCTTCTGCCCTCTGCACCGAGCCCCTGATTCCCACCACCCCCGTCATCCCCAGCGAGGAAATGGCCAAAATCGCCTGCAGCCTGGAGACCAAAGAGCTGTGGGACAAGTTCCACGAGCTGGGCACCGAGATGATCATCACCAAGTCGGGAAGGTAAGGCTGGGCAGCCGGGGTGGGGGGAGCTGATGAGGGGCGATGGTTGACTCGCCCCGCTGGCTGTGCTGTCGGGGCCTGTAGAGAAAACCCCCGGGAATTTAAAAAACAAACAAAAAATGCGGCCAGGCGCTGTAGGGCCGGGGGCAGGAGGGGTGGATCGCCCTAAGCAGGGCAAGGTGGAAGAGGCGCAGCGAGCCCGGCTCCCCGGTGCCTGGCGGGCTTGACGGGCTCCCCGGCCAGGCTGATGGGAGCAGACGCTGAAAGGCGCTGGAAATCGCTGGGGGCTGCAGGGCAGCGTCCGGGTGAGAAGCCGGGAGGGGACGCAAGAGGAGCCGCGTTTGCAAAGCAGAGCCGTGTTCCTGCCTGAGCGTGCGTCCGAGCTGGGAAGAGAGCCCCCTCCCCCTGCCGGATCGCTAACCCGGGCCTCAGCAACGCCCACACTCAAGGTCGGACCCCCAACTCGGATTGTCTCCATTGCCTCCTAACCTGTTCCCTGCCTCCCCCATCCGCTGTTCGTCGCTACATTATTTAAAACACTATTGTAGGTGGGGTGTTTTGTTTTGTTTTTTTTTCAATGACAAGGCTGCAGCCGAGTTCCCAACAAGAAACAACTCTTATTTTGTTTAAAAAAAAATCCCATTGATTTGAAATGTGTTTGCCCTGGGTTTCCCACGGTGTCCCTTAGCGCCCCCTGCAGGCACCACGCCGCCGCTCTCCTTTCCGTGCTCAGCGGGCACCAGCTCTTTGTCACACTCACCCCACGGAGCTTGCTGGCAGTGAAAACTTCTGATGCGGCCTACCGACGGATTCAGGAGGCCCGCTAATTCAGGAGGCAGTGGTGTCTTTTTTTTTACATCAAAGTTGCGTTTTTTGTTTGTAAGAACAAATTCACTATGTATTACACTAATTACAAAAACATTTTTGTAGGACAGCCGATTGTCACATCACATTTTTGTTCTCATACCACACAAGATGAGCATACACAAGTTCTGGCAGTAGCTAACGAAGCAGCCATCTTTTAAAATCTATACAGCTATACGCATTTTTTGTGCTTTAGGCGGAAGGCTATTGTCAAAAGAGTGAAGTTATTAAACATTACAGCTTCATTTCCAGAAAAACTTTTGTCTAATGCATAGTTAAAAAAACAAACAAACAAACAAAAAAAGGTTTACGGGAGAACACAATCATTGGAAAGCTGGCAAAGCTCTCTCCAGCAAAAAGTTGCCAGCCAGTTTTGCTTGTTTTAATTGAGCACCTAGTGGACAAAATCTAAACCAACACTAGACTGTGGTGGGGATGCTGCAAGTCATCCTATCCAGAGCTCCTGGGAAGCAGGATAGCTGTTGGGAAGGGTGCCTTATTCAGTTCTCTCCCACCCACTGATCCCCTTAGCTCTTGTGCAAAGAGATAGCTTTGGAAAGGCCTGCTCCCCAGGCCATTAGGATTGAGCACTTGTTGGTTCTGATCCTTTGAGTAGAGGTTGCTCCCAAACATTGGCCCAGATAGACAGCCGCAAAGCACTGGGAGAGGTACAGCGAATTAGATATTAATGGGCTGTTTGTAAATGCAGAAACTTCAGATGTATTTGGGTTATTGTGGAGACTTTAAAAGCCTGAGCTTCCAATGTACCTTTTGCAGATTCAAGGATGATGATTCCTGCTTTGGTTTGTCTTGTTTCCTTTATGGTTTAAAAAGCAACTAACTGTCCCGAAGGTTACATCTAGCTCTATCAAAGGCTTCTAGCGATTTCAATGGACTTTGAATTGGGGCCCCACTGACTGAGGGAACATCTCTCTGCTTGCAAAAGTGCCTCTAAACTATGCCACATCAGACAGTCTGTTCTCTGGTCTTGCTGCTCCTGGCACCATTGAAATTAATTGCACGATCTCCCACTGGTTCAGTGGGTAAATTCGGGTCCTTTGTTGACAATTGGGTAGGATCTGGTGCAAGAGACACTGAAATAACCAGAGATAAGCCATAATGAACATAGACTTCAGTGAAAGCAGAATTGGGCCTTTAATTAGTTGTGAACCAGAGCAACCTTAGACAGGTAATTTTAGTGTTGTGATTTAAAAAAAAAATTATTACTTTCTGTTATAACTTCTTAGACATGTGTTTGTGCACTCACACAGAGTCCTGGAGAAATAAACCATAATATAAATCTGATGAATGTCTCCTCTTAGTTTCAAGGATCAAGTGCAACCCTCTAAACTTATTTTCAATTACTCATAAATTTCTTCAGTAAAGATCTGTTGGTTTTTAAATCAGTCAAAAGCAGTTTTGAACATTCACAATTTGTGTCATGTTTGTTAGTTGCCTAAGTCACTTGGTAGTGGTTTAATTCCCTGATTATATGATTTTTATAGGTTGCATCATCAGGTATAACATTAGCAATTTGAAGTTTGCATTTTTATTACTTAAGCAATTTAAAATGACATTTTTGGTAAATATTGGAGCATTTAGTCTTAAAAAAATCACTTTTGTTTTCACTAGAGTTCATGTAAGTAAAGCTCATTTGCTAGAATACTTCTGGAAAATGTTAACAGAGTAAAAGAAAATAAGTTTAACATTTGCAAGAGTACTAATGAAAATGTTTTTTTGCAGTGTTTTCCCGGCACCAATATAAATGTATATTTATGAAAAAACACACAGTGTCTATAGGAATTATACTCTGAAATTAGAATAATTACACTTTAACTCCCTGGCAGAAAATATATACCATGTAGAAATTTATATTTCCTCCTATTTCAAATAATTACTCTGATTCCAGGGTATCAATTCGCTGTGTATTTTATAGAGGTACAGAAGTTTTAAACTCCCACCAAACTGAAATATAAATTTCTATTTCTTCATGGTGGCTTGAATGTAATTTTTTTTTTTTTTTTTTTAAATTTGGAGCAACATTTCAAAAGCTCCTTTTTCTACTGCCTATTCATGTGTTAATTTTCTAATTTGTCTTTATTTCAGGAGAATGTTTCCTACTATTAGGGTTTCCTTTTCGGGAGTGGATCCTGAAGCTAAATACATAGTGTTAATGGATATAGTTCCTGTGGACAATAAGAGATATAGATATGCATACCACAGGTCTTCCTGGTTGGTAGCTGGAAAAGCTGACCCTCCGCTCCCTGCAAGGTTTGTCCATTTTATAGCTGATTTCTTTCTTTTCTTTTTTTTTTTTTTTTTAAATGCTGAAAAAATACCTTCAAATGATCATTCAAAGCTGTTTGCAGATAGTGCTCTGAGAGCCTAAGTCTGTGCCTGCTGGAGCTGATGGTAAAGCTCCCATTAATTTCAGTGGTGCACTGTCAGGTCCTATATTCTTACATAAGCCAAATATTTTATGCTAGAGGTTCCCAAAGGCAAGCAGTATTTGGCCAGAGAATCAGTTACAGAAAATGGTTCTGTCAATCGAAAGAGAAGGAAACTTTTTAAAAGACATTTATTTTCCTCTTGTTATGACTTTTCCCCTTTGGCTCTCCTATTTTAAAGCAATCCAGGCACTTTCAGGTCAATGCCAGTAGAAATATTAAATTACAGCTTTGACACCACTTGAAGTAGAAATGCCATTATTTTCTAACTAATGACCAGTGTTTTCTAACTAATGAGTTTACTGCTGCACTGTACTTATTTCTTACATCTCACGCACACACACACAGACAGGTCATTTTCCAGGAAATTTAGGACTTCAGAAACTATGGAATAATTAATAAAGTTAAACAAGTTAACCCCTTTTTCATAATGAACAAAACAGACAATTCACTTCTAAAATGATTGCCTCACTGCAATTGATATGACATGGTTCTGAAATCATTGTGGAACATGTACGGTATATAGCTAGCGAGGCTTCATCACTTAGACCCCAATTTAGAAAAGCATTTGAGCATGTGCTTCACTCCAACCCTATTCCACGCAGCACTTAAGCACGTACTTAAGTCCCATCAACTTAAGAGGACTTAAGCGGGTGCCTATGTGATTTTCTGAGTCAGAGCACTGGGCTGCTGTCGTGTACTGGCCTGCAACCCAGACCAGGGTTATGTCATTGTTTGTCCTGAGTGTCTTAAAATGCACTGCTGCTGTAGCTTCCTGTCTGGATGTTCCCAGCCAGCATACAAGCACGCACTGAGTATCTATGTGATAAGCAGCTCTGGTTCAGCAACTCTGTCTCCCAGCAGCCTGCTTCTTACACCACAGCCACACTCTGGTTTCCACCAGCCTTGATTACCTCTAACCAAGTGATCCCCAGCTCCGAATTTCCCCCAAACCATCTGCCCTGAAATGTCCAGCCCACTCCTGGACCACTCAGAGACATAATAAGGTTTGTTTGCTCCTTTAAAGAGTCCATACCCAGCAGCTTGCCTCATTAACTGGAGTTAACTACTACTTCAATTCAAACAGCACTAGGTTGGTTTAGATTAAAATAAAACAAGTTTATTAACAACTAGACATAGGTTTAATGATGCCAAGTAAAATACATAAAGGTAGAGATGAGTACAAGCAAATGAAAGTGAAAACGCATCTAAAAATCTAAAACTTAATCTAGTAAGGTACAGTCTTTATTTAAGATGGTTTCTCTCACCAGTTATTCGTTGTCCAGCATGGCTGATTGACTGTCTCTCTGTCTGGACCTTCCCAGAAATATGAGTTGGTTTCTCTTGTCTTTGTAATGCTAATTCTCTGTCTCTCGAGTTCAGGCTCAAGACAACCCCATTGGTTTAGTTTGATAGTTTTATTTATGGTTAATATGTTAATTGAGATAAACCAACATTCCTTGACAGTAGGGTTCTCAGTGCAGAATCAGCAGTGCTTAATTTGTTCCAGGGCTTGCCAGGGCTCTAGGCTTGGCAGTTCATAGCCCCAGCACCTCTAGACTTGCTGTGTCAGTTATGAAAGTAAAAAAAAATTGCTTGAGTCCCAGCATCTCTTTCATTACAAATTAAGCATTAAGAGCCAGGGCCTTGGACACTACAAAGACAGGCACATTAGAAATACTTCAGATAGATAGGGGAAAATGGAAGCATTTACTTGTGTGCAAATATGAGGCCAAATCCTGCTCACGCAAGCAGTCCTAGAGAACTCATGAAGTATCATTGACTGCTGATCTCTGATAAGCAATTCAGGTTTTGTAGCAGTGAAAAAGTGTCTATGCTTGGATGATCCTGTTGGTGGGAGAGGGAAGGTAACCTCTGTAAAGGATGGCAGGATTTTGAAGGCTCTAGTGTATTTGTGTTACACTTATCTTAATAATAAGAAAAAATACAATTTTATTTGGGTTCCCTGACTAGTTCTCTAACTGTACTCTGCCTTTTTCTTTAAGCTGTTTTATTTGCTATTTTAAGCAATTATTAGTGCAGCTGCTGGGAGACATGATCAATTTTTCATTTGGAAAAAAGACATAGTGAAATAATGTCTCCATTTTAGATTATTTTTATCTGCTACTTAGATAAAATTACAGTTATACTTGTAAAAGAATAATATGCTTAGAGAATGATTAAGTCCTAAAAAAGAGAGATTCTTAATTATATTTCAGTGGGTGAGGAACTCAGTCACGTCTTATACTCTTTTTTCATCGATAGTTATGATATTTAATGGGTGCACCACCTTAGAGGAATCCTATATCTCTTGCTTTTCTGTAGATCTGTGTGGTCCTAAGATATGGGAAAATACATCTTGGTGAGGCCATTGGATATCCTAAAGGCAAAAGACTGTTTTTTAATTTTGTGTGGATGCGTATTTATAAAGTCATTACCATTTACACAAATCTGTCTGTTAAGACTTCTGTGTTTGTTTGGTTTTTTAGGTTGTATGTGCACCCTGATTCTCCATTTACAGGGGAACAATTATTAAAGCAGATGGTGTCCTTTGAAAAAGTGAAACTAACGAACAATGAACTGGATCAACATGGGCATGTAAGTAGCCTATCTGTGGTAAGGAGTAAAAAAAAGGCAACACAAATTAGCTCAATTAGTCTGTTACAGGATGGCATTAATTGGCACACTTCTTGATGCTCTGATCCCAATGGCAAAAGTGCAAATGGTCATTAAGATCAACCTACCTTTCCAGGTGGTCCCAATGTGTTACAATGGTGGTGCAGTGGCAGGGGTTTGTGGGAAAGTTTGTTCTCATTCATTTGCCCATAGACAAACAAATGACTTCAGGCTCCTTGGTTTGTCAATTCAACACATTTCATCAGCATCACATTTGCCTTTTGGTGGAAATGTGTGGCATTACCCATTGTAGTATAAGGCCATAGACAGGTTTAAATAAATGAACTATGTTTCCAAATGGTAAATCATGGAAGCTATGATATATTAATGTATTAAATGGATGGGCTGAAGCCCAGCTCATCATAGTGTTCGGATCCCGCTTTCACTGCTATCAAAGGGGCAGAATCCAGACCTAAATGAGGGGCAACACCCAGTGTCAAAGGGAGAAAAAGGGACATACATGATTTTTTCTAATATGTTCCTGTCTCTCTTTTGCTTTGACTTAGTTGTATGCTTTGCCATGCCCCACTGCATAGTGCTCTGATCTCTGAGACACTATCCAGTGCTTTGTCATGTACACTTGCAAATCCCCCTCTGCTGAATTTGGTGTCAGTGCCCTAAGCAACCTACACGGGAGGGGTTCAACAGGGGCATGTCTTTTTACTTGCTGATCCAAGAATCGAATGAGCTAGGAACCCAAGCCTGAAGAGTAGACTCAGGATGGGAAGGTTTCCTGTGCAAGAATTAAACTATATGTTAGTGTTAATAAATGAGACCCCAGGAAGAGAAAGCTGGTTTTGAACTTTAAAACATGGAGGGGAGAGGACATGTGAGATACCAAGCAGGGAAACTGAGGCATGGTGATACCAGACATTGGAGACCCTCCTCATACAGAGAGTTATTTATTGCTTTTTCAGAGTGCTTGATAAAGCAAGTTACAGTCTGAATAGTCCAGTGGGCATATTTCCAATATGAATGAGAGTTTTACCCACTTAAGGACTGCAGGGTTGAGCCAAAGCATTTTCATTGGAAATACATCCTAAAGCAAAAAAGATAAGCAGAGGTGCAAACACACTATTCTTTTCTAAAGAGCTGTAGATATATTTTTATTAAATCTTCCTCTCCCTGACTTTTCTGGCTAAAGAAGAATATAGTTTTGTTTTGGTTTGGTTTTTTTTGCTCTTGTTCCATAAAGAGATCTCTAGAAGCAAAGCCGACTTTTTTGTAGGATGCTAATGACGATAGAAGCAACATACCTACATTTTTCAAAATTAGTATCTGGTCATTGAAAAATGCTTCTATATCTTAACAGGGGCTATGTATATCTCTAATGAAGGACTTCGAATGAATCTGTATATTGTGAACTAACTAGGACTGGGGCATTTCCCAGAAGCAGAGATGAGCCTACTACTTTTTCTTTTGTAGCCCTGAGAGGTTGTCGGCAATGTAGTCATGTGACAGAGCAAGATGTAATATGATCCGTAGTGTGGCCATGTGGGTTCTCCTGTCAAAGCAAGAAGGAGCAAGAGTGAGATTCATTCTCCGCACTAATTCTATGCAACTAAAGTCAATGAGAGTTTTGCCATTGACTTAAGGTCTTGATCCTGCAATGAGATCCGTGTGGCAGAATGTTGTGCGTGCAAAGAGCACGGACATCAGTGAGGCTCCAGGTGAGCGTGGAATTCATTGTAAGAGTGAGGCATTCATTTTCTTAAATTATCTAAGACATTAATATACCTATATTTAAAATCTGACAACCCACATGCTGTAACAAATACATTTTTTGGTAAATGCAAGGCAGTTCATTTAAAAAAAAAATCACTTTCCTGAGCTAATGCTGCAAATGATCTCTTTACAGTGAAACCCATTTCTGTCAATTCCAGACAAGTGGACTACCCTGCACTAGGAATACAAACTGATGTAGCAAACAGTTAGATGGAATAGCTATGAGAGCTGTTAATGTCAGGAACCTGTGAAATTATTAAGGGCCAGAATGTGACTTTCAATGCAACAGCAATGTGCTTGGGAGGAGCACGGATGTGCCTCAAGTCAGTGAAGTGGCTGTAGCCACTCAGCCTGCAGAGAGTGAGGCAGAGGGAAAGCCATTGGTGGTGCTGGAGACAGCCCCTGCACCTCCCCTTTGGAGGTACAGTCTGTGCGCTCCCCCTCATTTGCTTAACTAGAGCATTTAGAGGGATGGAAGAGCCCGTCCATACCCTCACCCATGCATACTTTTTTGGGGGTGTGTAATATCATGGTCAGTGCTGTGACTCCCTCAAGCTGTGCATCAAGGAATACAAGCATTGGGACCATGACTGCCCCCTGCACAGGCAAGGAATCAGGGAGACAAAGCAGGGAACCTTCCTCTTTTCTTCCTCACCTGTGCAAGGAGCTGCTACAGACAGATCCTAAATCTGCTAGGCACTGATGTGCCACAAGGTGATGGCATTCCCATAAAGGAAGATCTGATCAAAGAAAAAGGGCCTGATGATGCCTCTCTGCTGCATGCAATGCTCCGGTTTACAGCCAGTGCCACATAAGGACAGTAGCACCAGGCCCAAAGGCTGTGGGAAGAACATATTGGTCTATGTATTTATTTTAGAACACTCACCATTTAATATTTTGTGTCCTTTCATGTTAATTATTAGAGTAGTTATCAGTGCCTAGGTGCTGCCGGGTTGGTGCTGTGTAAATACCACCACCAGATATTGTATAGACCTATGGAACAAATTCATTCTATGAAACCTTTGAAACAGATGGTTCATTGAGTAAGGGCAATGATCTTTCTGAGTTCTAATGTACTGGGTTAAGCAGGTTTGATTTTTAGAGAACTTAAGGCCTTCTGAAATGCCACCCTTGAATTTAAAAAGCTCTTTTTCTCTGACTGGTTCTTCTTATTTGGCCTGTTAAAATGTTCATTGCATTTGATAGGCCGTCTTGGCTCATGAGGGAGTCTTAATGCCCTTAAAATGCCTTAACATTTTAGTTTTTTTATATACAAAAGTTGGAACTATGCTAACTATGCTAACTATTTGTTCTGGTCACTTGTTCTGTCCATCCTCTACAAGACATGTTTGGCTGTTAAAGGGGTGAAGCGTTGGGGTGTTCTGTTTATAGAAGCGCTCTTTTTCTGAAGAGGAATTAGCATGCATAACACAAAAGTGAGGGTACTATTTGTATTCTGTCTTTGCACTGGGCAGCAGTCTTATTGTGGCATTCATGACAAAGTTTGTTGCAAGGAAACACAAAGTGAAACTGCATTTGTACGTATGTGTCTTAGAGCTAAGTGAGGAATTCATAATAAATAATGTATTTGAACACTCTTGCCTCTCTTTCTATTCATGGAACATTTGTGAAAGATTTTTCTCAAATTTATTCAAAACATTTTGGTAAATTTTTTTCACAAATTTCATGTATTTTATGGCTTGCTACTTATGCTTCGCTGTGACTGGTTATATACTGCACATGGCATTATTTCCGTTCCCTAATTAGATGAGCTGTGTGTACAACTCTTGCATGGCATTTGTGCAAGTGGAACTTGATTGCATGCATGTTCACAGAAAACACGCAAATAGAGTCTGACCACAGTTTAAGAATAATCATTACTGCTGGGATTTTCAAAGAAGCCTACGGGAGTTAGACATTAACTCTCTTCAATGGACAATGGCTGCCCAACAGGCTACTTTGAAAATCTTAACCTAAAAATGTGAATAAATGCTAGTGGACACTTTTTTGCAGTATTTACTCAGCTCTAATATCTAAGAGCCTTGCCACATTCCCTGGTCATCTTGTACATACATGAATTGACTTGTCTCTGTCTGGCATACACAGAGTAGTACACATGTGCACCTAAGGTTTCAAGGAAAATTATATGTGATTATATTGTTTGAGAAATGGTTTTTACAATCTGTATTGTAATCACATGCTCAGAGAAGCAGAAGATGCGATTGTAGGGAGAAAACAGTGTAAGCAGGTGGCAGCTACAGTAGGTGTAGGGGGCTGCTCTATCAGAAACCATACACCCTCCTTTTGGCTGCTTTTCAGCTACGTCTCCCTTTTGCCTCTTTGGGCCACTTTCAGCTCCCATTAAAGGCAATAGAAAGACTTCTACTGAGTTCAGTGGAAATTGGATCAGGCCCCTACTTAGTAAGTCGTTTGTTTGCACCCATACTGACATACTAATGTGTAACTTAGACTATCACTCACATCACTTTTGAATTGGGTGCAGAGCATGGTGTTTCTTTATGGCTGATATGCTTCATAAAGCAGATTGGTTAGGATAAGTTTTATATGTAAGAAGGGGGGCACTGAACTACACTAAGCTATTCCAAGTGTACATATGAAAGAAGGCACGTATTTAGGAATGGACAAAGAAGACAAAAGAGCAAATAGATGAGAAACTCTGAAGCAGCATAAGGGAAATGGGAGAAGGTGAGGGTAGAGAAGTAGAGGACGCTATGTATTGTGTAGGGCCTTGAAGATGAGAATGAGGAGTTTGAACTCAATGCAGAAATAGAGTGGAAGCCAGTGAAATGATTCAGGAAGAATGCTGAAATGGTAAAAGTTTGCATGCTACATGCTCTCCATTGTACATGTGCAACCTCTGAAATCAGAGCACAAATCAGAGCAGAATTTGGCCCAATGGGAGAAGAAAAATGTGTAATAGGAATCTGCAGCTATAACAAAGCTGTTGCAATATGTAACCTGCATTATTTACTGAGTTATCAAGAAATACTGCATTTCTTATGATGACTTTCAGTTTAACACATGTCTTTGGATGTAGATTAGCTATTCCAGATGATGTGTGGAATTGCCTGTGACCTCCTTACAGCCCTGTAAAACGGAACTACCAGTCTCTCTGCCAGTTTAGTCTGAAAACTGTGATTATATCCAGAATGAGAAATGGTTCAAACCTAACTCTACATTTCATTTTTATGTTCTAGGATTGTGATTAGAGTTGGGCAAATAGAACTTAGTCCAATGGGATGTGAAGCGAATGGGAGTCTGTCCTATGACTTCAGTGGGCATTGAAGTTGGAGGATTAGGCAAGAAAGGAATTTTTTTTTCACAAGCAAATATTCATGAAGAAAAATGGCAAAATTTGCAATAAACATTGTTTTCAATGAATTACTCATGGTCCTCCTCTGCTTTTCCATTTCTGTTAGTTTAGCAGTCAGATTTGAGTATATAGGATAAGCTTCTTTAAAAGCCATGTTTGCACTGAGGTGGACAATAAAGACCTGACTAATTTTTCCAAAGGGGCCACAGGCTGGCATTATTTTGCGTGTGCACAACTTTACAGTTGCCTGCTCCAGTGCACACACTTTTCAAGCACTCAAATCCATGCGTGCAAAGATGCATGCACATAAGTGATAGAACTTGCATATGTCAGACTAAGCTCCTGGAAGAACAAGAGTTAATTCTTGGAAAGAGTGCTCTCAGGAGTTGTGCACAAGCACAAAAGGAGGCCATTTTCTGAAATCTATTCTTCTTTGGCCTGATTATCCGAAGAGAGCACCCACTGAAGTCAAAGGAAGTGTGGGTGCTCAGCACCTCTGACAACCAGCCCCTTCATATCTGGATTTCTGTTGCTACGGTGTAGCCCTGTAACTTTAATGTGCACAGGCTTTTTAAAGTTATGTTTTGTTCAACTTATCTTAACCTTAAACTCAGGACAACCTTTTGTAACTCTTTGCTTCAGATAATTTTGAACTCCATGCACAAGTACCAGCCCAGGGTGCACATTATTAAGAAGAAAGACCACACTGCCTCCTTGCTAAATCTGAAATCTGAAGAGTTCAGGACATTTATCTTTCCAGAGACGGTTTTTACAGCAGTCACTGCCTACCAGAATCAGTTGGTGAGTGTGATGCTAGATCATTTTTAAAACTCTCATTAAACTTGTCTAAAGTTCTCTGTGCTAATAAATTCCCCCTTTAAATCCAGCATAGAAGTCTCTCTGATGTAATATACCTTTCCATCGCAGAGCTCTCAAGGACTTTTTTCTTCTCTTTGGGCCTGATACCGCTCATTTTCCATTCAAGAGTAATCCGTATATAGATGAGTAGTCCCGATAACTTCAGTGGATTCATAGAACAATAACTACTCATAAAACAATAAGGATTATTCATGAGTAAAGGTTACAGAAATGAGCCCTTTAGTTGTCTTTATTTCTGTGCGTATAAAGCTATTGCCCATTGTTGTTTTAGTGCTTTTCAAATTAATCCTTTCAGTTCACCTAGGGGCTGTTCCAATTTCTAGTAATCCTATGTCTGAGAGTTACTGGCTGAGATATATCCTGGCTTGGACATATTGACAGCCTGGACTTTAAAAATTGACTAATTAAACTGCAAGGGTAAACTACAAGGGAAACAACCCAGAAATATGCCTTTCTCCTACTGCCTAGATTATACCAGCTATACATTTGAATATCAGACTGGTATGCCAATGAATAACATCCACAAAATGGACCAGGATCATAATAATGGATCCTGCTTTTAACATTGGATGGAATAAGGAACTGTAGGATGTTTGTAAACAATTGGATGAAAACACTTCAGAGGACATTGGATAAGGCCTTTATTATTGAAGTCAATAGACAGACTCCTGTTGACTTCACTGAGCATATCCTAAAAGAGACTAGCTATCACACTTGAAGGAGTAGCTACCTTTTTCCTAAATTAAAAAGCTTTAGATTAGAAACATAGCAAATACTGGCCAAACATTTAGGAGGGCATGATCTCAGATTCAGAGTAGTATGTCTAAAATTTACAGCATTTCCTAATAGATGACAAAATTTCCAGATGCAATAAATGGAATAAACCTACTGTGTGTTGTACAGAATAAGCAATGCAAATAAATATTGATACTGTATGAGTTGAGCAATAATTCTGCCTTAGGCACATCTCTAGATCATATTCATAGAGTTTAAGTCCAGAAGGGATCATTAGCTCAGGTAGTCTGACCTACTATTTAAAAAATTCTTTCCTTTATAAGGATATGACTTGATCTTACAGTTATGACATGCACCAAACCTAGCTTAATATCTGCTCTGGAGCTCAAAATGTTTCCATTTAAACTCAGGTTTATAACTGACTGTACAAGAAAATAAGCAATGCAGTCATCTTGATAGTATACCAGCAAGAAATTTGTTTAGAAAAGGGTGTTCACTTGACTTTCTGTAGAAATCCGTAAAATTTAAAAAATCCAATTTAAAACTGGAATGTACTTCTGTACAATAGATTTGTGCTTATTGCTGACATTTAGATCATGGCCATTTTAAAACAAAACTTCTCTAAGCATATACAAAGAATACTGCAAAATTTCTCAATGGAACATCTCTGGAAACCCAAGAGATAGATGCTGTCATTCTTTTTATGACTAATGAAAATGGAACATTTTTTCATTTCTGCCATTTCTTTCAGTGCTGTTTTAAGGGGGTTGATTACATTTCTGCTGGTTATTAGATAAAAGCTAAATACATTACACTTTCAACAAACTATCTCATATTTTAAGATTTAAAGGGCATACATTTGTTTAACAGTCAAACCACTGCTACAGAGTTGAATTGTAGGTCAAATTTCATTTTTAAATGCTTTCTAGCAGATGTTCTTCTCGTTCTTTGTGAGACAGTCTCTAAGGATAAATGTTATTTCTATGTGAGATCATAAATGGTTGTGAGTCTCATTTAGAATGGGTAGATAGGACAAGTTTCACTCGTGATGTCATACCAAGTCATTAGGATTAGAGAAATGACAATCTGAATGGCACAAAAATAGATTTAAGTAAGTTTTCCTCAGGAGTCATGGATTCATAGATTCCAAGGCCAGAAGGGAACACTGTGATCATCTAGTCTGCTCTCCTGTATAACACAGGCCATAGGATTTCCCCAAAAGAATTCCTTGAATATATTTTTTAGAAAAATATCCAATCTTGATTTAAAGATTGTCAGTGACGGAGAATCCACCACTGTCCTTAGTAAGTTGTTCCAGTGGTTGACTTGATTTGCCCAAGCCTACACAATGTGTCAATGTCAGAACTAGTATTTGGGATTATTTTTACTACAGCTGGGTGGAAACAGTTTTTCTGTCCTATAAGAATTTTTTGAGATTTTGAAAAAAATTACGTGTCCCAAATTGGGATGAAAAATCTAAATGTCAAAAAATTTCCTGAGCATGGTTTGGATTAATAGAAACATTTTGTTTTAATTTTGATCTTTTTTTAAAAAAAATTTAAAACCCCCTAAAATTTCGAAACAGAGAGTAGTTTTGAACCAAATTATGAAACTTTTCCTTTCAGAAATGTCAAAACGGGACATTTAGACAAATTTTAACTTCACTGCAAACCTGTTTTGAATGGGGAGATTTGTCGAAACCGAGCCTTTTCTACACACAGTTTCAGTTTTGAAAAATCAGCATTTTGCAAAGAAAAAAAAATGTCGTCAGAAAATTCCCAACCAGTTCTAGTTATTATAATTTATTTGTATTATAATGATGCCTAATGGCCTCACCTGAGATTGAGGCCTCATTGTGCTTGAATAACCCATACTTACACTTTGTAATTCCTTGTCCCCATAAACACGTATAGTAAGCGTCAGTCCCTGCCCCCAAAAGCTTGCACCCTAAATTGACAAGACAAAGAGTAAGAGAGGAAACAACACAGAGAGAGGGGAAGTGACTTGCCCAAGGTCACATAGCAGGTCAGTGACAGAGTGAAATCCAGACCACACTGAAGTCAATGGGAGTTTTGCCATTCCCATCAGTGGAGCCAGGATTTCACTCCAGTCTCCTGACTCAGTCTGGTGCGCTATCTATTAAACTAGGCTGCCTGTGTATTTGTAGTTCCGAGTTCCCAGACCAGTTGTAGTCAGATCACTAGACTGCACCTTTCATTTGTATAACGTAGATAGCAACTTAAAAAAAAATCAGTCCTCCTTTGCTTCCTATGATTTTCATAAGCCTGCCCTCCCCCCTCCACTGACTTCCTGGCCCGGAGAGCTGTCTCTCAGAATGGAGAGACAGATTTGTCTGTAATCTTCTCTGTTTTTGAATGAGTCACCCAGCTCTAAAATATCCTTGCTCCATGAAAGCATGTGAACACTCAGGAAGCTGGAAATACTTGTTTTCATTTCTGAACCTTCCAGGCTCATTTTTTAGAAGCAAAGTGGTGACCAATATGCCACAGGCCTTTTACGGTGGAGACCAGGTGAAATTGGTGATGGTTCTTCAGTGGTGCTAACCTCTGTTTACATATGAGGTACTGAGCACCCTGGACTCTCAATGACTTCAACTGGAGTTGATGGCATTCATGGCCTTGTGGGACATGCTCAGCATTTCTGGGGATCAGGCTTCAAATCCTTACTTCCAGTAGCCTTTTAATTCTTTCAGGGTAAAATATATTTGGCAACTCTGATTTTATGACATGCTTCCATGTTTTAAGCAGTGAATCTGCCTATTGAAAGCAAAATTACAGGTTTGAGCAGTTTTATCACAAGACCAATTGAAACCATCAATGGCAATTTTAGGTAGATGGATACACAAAGTATTCTTTACAATGATTCTGCAGATAGTATGGCAACATTTACTGAACTCAAATATACTACACTATAATTTATTATAACTCAGAGAAAACACATGAAGGCAATTACATCCCTGGTGTAAGCCAAAGCAATCCAGTTGGTTTCTCAAGACGATTGCAGTTTTTTCTTTAAAGTCTTGAAGAGCTGGGGATATCTTGGCCAAAAGAGTGTCTCTCCTTATCCTGGTCCTACCCCTTACCACATCCATATTTTACACAACTATATAAATATACATGGATTTTCATGGAGAATTGATGGCAGAAAATGGCATATGCATTTGCCTGAATAACCATCATTTTATTATAAGATCAGTACATATTTAAAGAGCTCTGAGAGAAGTTTTGATCACATTAAATGGCAACCAACACAAATTCTTCCTTTCTTCCCCACAGTTTCTTCTGGAACAAAACTCCTGCCTATTGTTTATTGTTCTCTGCATCTTCTGGGTTTCTCTGTCTTCTCTAACAATGCCTATAAGACCTGTAGGGATGTTTATGTTCTATACATATACAGGGCCTGATCTGGAGAGGTGTGGAAGAAATTCAGCAGCTCTGAGGATCAGGCCAGTAAGGCTTGGGGTTCTCAAAGAAAGCTTTCTTGCATGTCCCTTCTGAAAATGAAAGGCTGTCCCTGTTCAAGCCTGTAGCTGAATTTGAAGAAGAGAAGAAAGGTTTTGGTTGTAAGATGTCTGATCTCTTAAGACTATAATTGTTTTAGTAGGGTCTCTCTTTTAACTCAGCCTTTCCAAATCTGGTTTTAACTGTGACATTTTCCTCCTTATCTGTACAAGTTCTAGTGTCTGTGCAGTTTATTAGCCTTGGCTTGGACCAGTGGCATTAAAGTAAAAATTGTAGGGGCTGCTTGGGACAATGGTCTAAAATTTGCAGGCCCAGCAGGCCCATCTGGTTGTGAGGCCCCACCCCACCAAAGTAGGTTCCACCGCCAGCGTAGTGTTGTTTACTGTTCATGCTTCAATGCCGCATGGAGAGAAGTATGACCTGCTTTGTGCTGATGGAGACTGATTTGGAGACATGACTGAGACTCCTGTAGAATCAAGATATTTCCCTCTTTCCCGTAGCCATATATGGGGAACCTCACAAGCTCCCCCTACTCCTGTTTAACAGGAAGCCTAAATCTAGTATTCCCCTAACTCCATTAACACACACAACCATTTTGGACCATGGCTTAGCCCGGCCCTGTCAGCAATCATGACATAGGACTTTGGGACAGATGCCAGAAAGGAAACCTGATTGATCCTCTCACTTACATCAGTTTTACACCAGTATAATTCCATTGACTTCAGCGGAGCGACTCCTGGTTTATCCTGGGGTAAGAGGAGAATCAAACTTTGAATCTTGCGCTTTGACGCTGGTGGTGCCAATTCAGTGGCTTCACAGAAGCTCCCATATTTGCTTGATCCAGCCCAGAGAATGGTAATAAAAGAAAAGGGAATGTTGATAAATGTCACCATGAGGTTTGGTTAACACTTTGTATGCTGCAATACCTTCGCACCGCAATCATGTTCTGTTGCTCTTTCTGTGTTTCCAGATAACCAAGCTGAAAATTGACAGCAACCCTTTTGCTAAAGGATTCCGGGACTCTTCCAGACTCACTGATATCGAGAGGTAATGGGGACTTTCTGTTTACTTTCCATGCAGATAAGATAAAGAGAAGAGAGAGTTTGTAGGAAAATCATCCTTTCAACTCCTGGGAAGCTGGGCATTTTAACGTTATCTTGTTGCATATAGTAAGTCTCCTCCACCTCCTTTAAAAATACTTATAAACCTTATGAAGACAGAGCTGTTTTGATCCTTGAGAGCGGCTCCAGTTGAGTCTGATGTATTCCTCTTTCAGATGCTGCTTCTTGAAGAGGTCACTTTTCTGGCTTCAATTTTTTTTAAGTTGCAGAATGCAAAGCTCCCTTTTTATCATGCTGTTCGGTCCTATTGAAGGATATGAGCTGGGCCTCTGGGAAATGTGATCTCTGGTACTGTAAAAAAAAAAAAAAAAAAAAAAAAAAAAAAAAAAAGCCCTTGTATTGTCCACTGTTTCACATGAGGGAAAAGAAAACAAGTACTTCCCGAAATATACTGTTAAAACGGTATTAACATTTCTGCCCCTTTGGCTCCTAGCACTTAATGTACTTTTCATGTGTCCAGTTTTAGAAGTCCCAGATACTGAAGTCAGCATGTACTGCTGTCAGTATAAATCCATAACCCCCACTTTGATGGCAGAGATGCCACTTTTGTTTAATTGAGATTGTTCTGCAAGCCTCATCGGGGAAGAATGTTTCCAGAAAGAGTCTGGAAACCGCTCTGAAGTTTGTGTCTGTGATTAACCTGATTGTGTCTATGATTAACCTATGATTACCTCTGTAGCCAGTGGATGCTTAGCCCTGTCATGTGATGAGGGCATTAACACAGATCCATGCTGGGTGTGTGGGACTAGGAAATAAAGATCAGTTTCTTATCAGTACTCCTGTGTGTCATGCCTTTATTAGACAGAGTCAAATGTAAACTAAATCTTTGGCAAAAATGGAGCAAATTAAACAATCAGACTCCTTCAATCTGGAAGAGGATCTGACAGAGAACTGGAGGTGGTTACTGCACTTCCAAAATGTCCTGGAAGCAAGTGGTACTGATAAAAGACTCTAAAAGGACGAAATCCTCCACACTCCTATGTGTGGCTGGCCCAGAGGCACTGATGATCTACACCAGTGTTGCTCAGTGACTGGTCCATAGACTGGCACCAGTCCCTGAGATCTCTGTGACATAGTTTAGGAGGGCAGCAAGCCGGTTCCTGTTATCAGAAAGGTTGAGAAACATTGATCTACAGTACATCCCTGTGTGACCATGAACGGGATTGCAAACTGCTATATGAAATCATTAAAAAATTTCAGGAATGTTTTGATCCCAGCATGAATATCATTTGGGAAAGGGCACATTTTTTTTAATAAGAAATTGGCAGCCAGGCAAGACCATTGATTATTAGCTTTATTATATAGGTATGTAACATAAGTCAGGTGACTTTAAACAGTTAGCTGGATGATTATGAGTCGTATATTGGATAATTAGGGCAAAGAACAGTTACTTTGATAAATAGAGTTTGCAAAATACAGGATATATTTGCAGGGCTAGTGAAAAATGCTACCCAAATGAAAGTCTTAGTAAGCAGTGAAAAAATTGAAGTGCATTTAATTAAAAAAAGCATAGGATGGCATAATGACAGAACAAAAGAGTAAACACATTTCATTGACCAGATTTGTTTGCAATAAATAGTGAAAATAGGAAGAGACGAGGACTACAACATTATCCCTTTCCAACACTAAATGTGATAATCTCAAACAGGGAACACAAAAGGACCCAACAAGAGCACGAGAGAGTAATTTTGAACAGGCAGCCAACAGAAAATGTCTAGGGCACCTCCAGTTACATAAACTCATTGAGGCTATATAGATGAAATTGTTGGATGTGAAGGGAGCTTTTAAAAAGGGCATCCTATCATAACAGCACATGGCATGAAGTTGGAAATGCTAAGCATATCCACAATGCCATTTTGATTATTGAGAAGTGGAAGAACAGAGCCTGAGATAGCCTATCCTGGCCAGGCATGAATGCTGCCATCAAAGATAAGGTATCCAAGTGCAATACCTTGAATACAAGGAATGGAATGTGAAAACCATTGAAGCCACAGGAGATTCCTGGTTTTCCCTTAATCTATGGTCAGCTCAGATCTATTCTGAATTAAATGAGAAAGATTGCCTCTTATTAGTGGTCTACTGCATTTTTGAACATTAACAGTTGCACAACACTTCTGCAATGTAATAAAATTGCAACTACTGCAATGTAGTAAAAGGTGTGACACACAAGAGCTGATAAAAGACTGGTTGGGGTTTTTTATTTATTTCCTATCCTTATTCTAATGGATCAGAACTGTAAAAGGTTTATTCTGTCTGTAGACATTAAAATACCTAAGCACTTTAAAATATGAAATGTAATGTCTGTCAGTGTTACTTCAGTAAGCTGCAAATCTGCAGTCATAGTTCAGTGTGTTTTTATAATAGCCAATGATAGCACCATCTAAAGTGACAGCTAAATAAGGCAAACAGAAAAAAAGAAAGAAAAATAAGATGTAGTGATCCCATGCAACGGAATATAAGGCAGTATAAAGACTTTCATATCTGAAACTCATTAAAAGTCATGCATTACAATATTTTAGGTAATATATTGAATGATGCAACTTGAGTTTTGACTGGTTATAATAATAAATAGATTCAACAAGGCCACCACTTGAAATAAACAATATTGTTATTCCATTTCTACGTCTTGGAGAAGAATATGCAATGCAAATACACATTCACACATCTCTTTATAGCTGAGAATTTGACTAGATGTTGCAAGTAGATTTTGCATTCAGTGCATGGGCTTCCCAAAGCAGATATGGATACAGTGCATGCATGAATAATTTGAAATGTTGCACAGTGATCTTAATGATCTCCAATCTGTGAAACATCCCATGATGTAAAGGCCAAGAGAGCGCTCACGCATCATCAACTGCAAGTTTTCAGGATGACCTAAGTAGTGTGAAAGTGGACAAATCTTTGGATTTCATTTCCAGGTATTTAAGTCTGCTTTTTCCTAAACAGCCTGTGGGGAGGGAAACAAATCAGATCAATTGATCTTTAGAGACCTAAAGAAATTAAATTAGTCTGGAGTCAGTTACTGCACTAAACCATCTAGTAATTGGATTGCTCCTTGTTACTGATTGAAAACAGCCCCTATCTGTAACAATATAGGGAGCTTTTTCTTTATAGTAGATCTGAGAGAAAAACACATCTTTTTATGACATGATGACAGAAATTGCACTTTTCTAACCTAATTGAATATGATTTTATAAATATGTGACTTTAACGATTTCAAGTTTCCTGTTCTAGATTTACGATCATTATGTAGGAAATCCAAACTGAAAATGCCTTTAGGATTGAATCTGTTTACATTGTACATATTGAAGTTACAATAAGATAAGAACAATGGAGTATGTGAAATGATATAGACTTGTAACTATTAATATTAGTATACTTTCTCTCATTCCGATTCAAATACCTGAACATAGTCTTCTTTTCCTGATAGCTTTCCATTCATAACTTTTATCTATTAAAAATGTTAGGTGGCTGTGGTATATTTCAAATTTATGTTAGCATGTGTGATTCCTTCTATAATCAAATAAGAAGTGAAGCAAGAGACTCTATTCTCTTTCCACAAATTACTTTTAGCTATGCTTACTCAGGGCAGTGTTTATCCAGAGGTACTTGGTCTTAGGTAAGTTACTGGCTCACCCACCGATACTTGCACTTTTTATTTATTTTTTGTCTTCTGTACATTTGCTCTATCATAGGTTGGTTCCTATGGCTGGTGCCTTTAAAAGTTAATCTTTCACAACAATTGTCACACTGTGGTATATGAAGTACCATGGTGTCACGCATATTATATCAGACACTGTGGTGTGGTCATTGTTGCTGATTTTTTTTTTAATGGTAATCATTGTTAAGAAGGCTATAAAATAGCTTGAAAGTATCAATGGCAATATGTATGAAGCGAGCCTCTTTTTACTTCTGCTGGACAAGAGCCCAAAGTCTATAAGAATTGTCAGATCTCAAGGCCAGTGGATTCACTTTTTGCTATGAGTCTGAATGCCTCCCTTGGGCTCGTGGTGAAGAATATCACGCAGACCAGCCAGCAAGAAATTCAATCAGTTTAAAGTATGGGAGTCAACAGAACTACTGAACCATAAACTAATGTTCAGAGTACGATCGATGGATCATAATCTTATTCTGAACATTCTTTTGTTTCAGTGCATGTGAGGAAAGCTCAGGAACGGACTGGTGACTGTATTAAAGATAATTGAGGGGGTGTCCTCACCTGCATATTGCCAATAAACACTCCCTGGAGTCAGGGAGATGCATCAAAAGGAGACAGCCCTTAATGCAGAAGTGTGGCCTGAACACCAAAACAATACTTAGCATCTGAGCGAGAGAGAGAGAGGAAAGTAGGTGTGGGGAAATTTCAGCACAGCATTTCAGCTTAGTTTTCTTGGTAATCAGGGTCAACATGCCAAAAAGACAGAAATATGGTACACAAAGGCATAAACTGAATCTGAAATGTGCTTGCACACTCAGAAATATGGGCATAGCCCCATCCGCATTGAAGTCAAGCCTTGTGCTTAGTTATGTGAGATCAGTGGCAAACTTGACTTGGGTCAGTACCTCTCTTGCTCTCCAACCCAATGCAGAACCCCTTCCTCCTACCCCCCATCTATCAAAAGAGAACTCTTCCTATCCCCTTTCAGCCCCCCACTTGGGGACAGAAATCAGGCATGCCTTCTAAACTGGCAGAAAGTCATGTGCAGCTTGCTAGTGCCACTGGCCCCATCTCCCTGTCCAAAGCAACTTACAGCTCTGTGCTAATTCTTCTCCAATGTGGGTCAAAGCTCACAATGTGACCCACCTCCTCTGCTTGTTCCACCTCTGGAGGAGTTGTCAGGAACCAGCAGAGGAAAGAGACAGATCCTATCAGAAGTGCAGGTCAGGGGCTGAAGAAAGGTGCCAGGCATAGGGGAGGCCCCTAGTTACATTTCTTCCAAGCTTACCTACCCAACCCTTCCTCCTGGTGACCAGGAGCCAGCCTTTCTTCCTTTCCAGCACAGTACTGTCAATAGCCCAGCTGAAACCTTGGAATCTATCCACTTCCCAATATTTTAAACACCTGATTATTCTCCTGTTGGGCCTGATTTGCTTTTGCCCTGCCCCCATGTGTAGTGATTTAGTGGGTGTAAAACACGATCATTCTGATTTGTTAGCGTCTTACTCACTTTTCCACTCACTGTGCATTGGTGTAAATGATTACACCAGGGGCAGAACATTGGAGAATCAAGCACATTATTTCCACTGTGACGGAGATTCTCCATGTGGATTTCCCTTATCTCGCACGAAAGGGAGCACAAGCCACCTTCAGGACACTGTTTCACCCCCACTTCCCTGACCTTGAAAAAAGAGCTTTTTGCAACCACAGGGTTGAATCTGGACCAGTGGAGTAATACTAGGGATATGTTTGGCCCCATATGTCATTAGTTTAAGAAACAAATAGTTTCTCTAGTGCACTTTCATATGAGTTCGCTATTTTGGCAAATCAGGGGAGAGGAATATAAAGTAAACATTTTACTTTTCTGATTTGCTGCATATCACTCTTTTCCCATGGGTGGGGGAGGTAGTATATGACATGCGGGGGGATATTTTAATATCTTCATTCTTTACTTCCATACTTTCCACTATTTTTCCCATATAGTGGTCTAAATCTTGCTACTTTATCTTAATGCAAAGTACAAGGCTTATCACAGCTCTTTCAAAGTTAAAATTAATGGCTGGTATGTGCATTGTGATGACGCCATCATTTCAGGAAGTGTCATTTCTGAGCTAAATCCTGCCTGTACCCTACTGTTTTCCAAATACAGATTTTTCCAAATACCAGCAAATATTTTATTTTGATTTGTCGTCTTTAAAAAGTTGTGAGTCTTTGTTTTTTGTGTGTTGTATTTATCCAGCTCTAGCATGTTGGTTTTGAGTTTCTGTGGCTAATTTTGGCTCCCTACCACACTTGGGACCAGATTCCATTTTCACTTTAGCCCATTCAATACCATTTAATTTGTTGGGCCAAAACTTCAGCTGGTTTCGACTGGCATAGCTCTGCTGAACTATGCCAATTTGCATCAGCTGAGGATTTGGCCGGTTGGCATATTTGTAAAGCCAGCATGCAATATCAGTATACCTGCATAATTTATTTGAACTGCTATATATGTTGTTAATCATGTGTTGTGTATATACAGTAAGCATCGTGGCTGGAAGTTTCCTGAACAGGGTTTCAGATGAGTGTTTGTTTGTTATTCATTTCTCTCTGTTCCCCATTCAGTAAAAGGGTACTTCTTTCTCCCTTTTTTGTTGTTATTGGTTTTTTTTTAAAAGGACTCCTTTTCACCACTTGAGTCTTGAACAAATTAGTCATCTTTTCCTTCAAAAAAAAAAAAAAAAAAAGTTCCACTACAGTAAGACTTCCAGCAAGTTTATTTTTTTGGCCTTCTGAGCCCATTTATTCTGTCTGTCTTCACATCACCTCACTTCTGATGTCTTCTGTTATCTGGGCTTTCTTCCAAATGTACTAACTGGCAGCTACAAAAAAAGGAAACCTTTGAAATCTAGAGCTAAAGAAGTTATTCAAGCTGTAAACTGATAATTCATATGCTCTGTATCCTGTTTGGTATTTTCCTTTGTGTTGCACTGAATGGCCAAGCAAAACATAGTTGTCAGTTTTATTATTTTCCTCCTATTAATCTAGTGTAAATTGCATTTTCTTAAAAAAGAACAGCAAAAGATACTTGGGCATGGGGAGTGGAGTAGGATGGGATCCTTGTTGTTTTTCTTATTGCTCAGATTGATAATGAGGAAGCTCCTGGAAAAATGGAGAAAACATGGACAGGTTGATCAGTATGGCCCTTAAAGTCTGTAGCTATTTTAGGTATTCTTAACTGACAGCATCTACTCAAAGAACTACAGGTGCAGTGTGTTCTTCTCTGCCACCACCTGAAGCAAAAGATGGTAGCATCATGGAATTTCTCTCTGCATTTTGATAGGCATTGGATCAGGCCCAAAGTGGAATGGCTGAATGAGCAGTATGTAGGTATCCTTATTTTTGTATATGACTAAGATGGGTACTAACCTGCACCTGGCACCGACAGGGTGGTCCAGTGCTTAATTTGTGCCAGGGCTTGCCAGCTGAACCCCAGCCCTCCTAGGCTTGGTAGTTCATAGCCCCAGCACCTCTGGGCTTCTGCATCAGTTATGAATGTAAAGAAATTGCTTGAGCCCCAGCACCTCTTTCATTACAAATTAAGCACTGATATTAGTTGACTTGAGCCAAAATTAAAAATGTTGTCTAAAGCCTGCTCCATCCAAAGAGAGAAGGTAGAAATTTTGTCTCCTTCCCATGTACACCTTCTCTCTAGCACTGATACCAACTGCAGAAAAAGACACAACTTCAAATATATGCAAGAATGGAGTGGACTCAATGTCAATGGCCCTGATCATACAGTGTATTATGCACAGATAGGCCCCCATTGACTTAATTGTGGCTCCATGGGAACTGGATGTGCTTATTCAAAATATATTGCAGCACCAAGGCCCAGGTGATCAGAGCACGTTATATCGTGGGCTGTAGCACAACCAACAGAAAATGAGAGATTTGATGAAAAGTCATCAAAGGAATGCTTTCTTTCACCTACAAGGAAGCACAGCCCCTTTCATCTTGATTGAGAAGCTGGCCATAGTGATCCTTGCATTTATCATCTCCAGAGTGAATTTCTATAATTCACTTGGGTTTGATGGTGGAAGGAAACAGATGTTCCAGCTTACGCAAGATATTGCCCCGCTCCTGAGTAGCAAAAAATACTTGAGTGCTTTGTGTTTTTTTTACTGGCTCCCAGGTCACTTCCAGTGCCAATTCAAGGCCTTGATCTTAATTTATTAGTGGATCACGTCCCAGCTACATCAGAGACTGCTTGTCAATTCATGGTCCTGTGAGACAGTTCCACTGTTCCAGGACAGTGCTGTTAACAAGGCCTAAGATTATGCTTGTGAAAGCGGAAGGTAAAGCATTGTCAGTCAAGAAGACTCAGCTTTGGAATGAGTTACCACAGGAGATAAGACTGAGCCATCCAACTCACAGGTTAATATGTCACTAGAATTGCAACAGATAAAGAATCTATGCACCTTGGTGGGTTGACGTAGCAACCAAGGTGTGACAGCTTTGATGTTCCTCTGCCTGCTGGAGAGAAAAAATATTCTCCATGATCCATCATTAGGTGTCATTATCCTTGAAATGCAGCATGCAATGGGTGCTGCAGTCACCCATGCATCATTGAAATGCTACATCCTGTCCACATTATTGGATTCATGGTTCAAAACCACTTTGGCTTCTTTCTGATGTGTTCAATATCAGTAAAGATTGGTTGACAAGGCTGGTCTCACCACATGCTTCTGTCACTCTACAGTTCTTTGAGATCCTTGTAAGTTCCCTTCCCACATTATCACTCATCCTGTCTCCACCACTACCACTGTCAGCATGTCCTCCAGTTCCATCCTGGCCAGCAGCAACTCAGTTTCCCCTTTTGCTATCTAGTACACAGTTACTCTCCTGTTCAGACATCTTCAGCTCCTATCTTCTGTGATCTCTTTCTATTCTCAATTCCATTCCATACTATTATTGTACAGCTGTATATTTAGTTTAACATGATCACGATATTTTAAAGTATGTGTGTGTATTTAATTCATATTGACAATATAACTAAGTTTAAAAGGGGATCTGGATGGTTGAAAAAATGTTAGGAGAGCATGCAAAAGAAATTGGCAGTAAGATAGCACCTTCATCTCTACTGCTCTGATAGCCTTAACCCCCCCCCCCCCCCCAATATTCAGTGACCTAAATTTACCAGTAAATAGAGGTGCTTGTAGAAATCTAAGTTATTGTATAAAGTAAAAATCAGTTGACTTAAGCATTAGGCAACATTTGATCACAAACTGAATACCAAAAGTTTTTCTTGGATTAAACTGAAATTACTCCATTTTTCACAAGATGGCCAACTGATTATAGTTCAACTCTGAAAGATTTCAAGGAATGCTTCTAAAAACACAAACAATCTGATTTTCAGTCTACAGTTTTCATTTATTAAGTATTTTTATTGAACAGAATCATAATATGGCAAATATTGATTTATCTTTCAGTAATTTATAAAATTATCTGCATACATCTTTTGAGCAATGTTGTGACATGATCAGCCTAGTTATTAATTTCTTTCATTTGCTTTAGACCTTTTGCACGCACAAATAAGTTTTAAATAAACGAGTATTGTTCCCATTAGGTTCATTTCTATGTTTGGACTGGTTTTTGTGCGTGCGTGTGTGTTCAATCAAAAGTTTCAGGTAGTCTGTGGAGGGATTCTTGGCTGCAGGGTTTTCTCTTTTACTCCATTACACAGACATATAATCTAGACCTTTAAAATTAAAAATCATGAGTTGTTTGTGATAAAACCATAAACCAGCGATGCAGTCAGACTAGATAAGTTTATGTAAAATTTTGAATTTAAAACTTCAGCTACTGGGAACAGGGCCTAGTCTGCACTAGAAAGTGTTTGCCGTTCTAGCTATAACAGCAAACCGTCCTAGTACAGATCTAGTTTACACGCGCAAAAGAGTTCTTTTGTCTGTGCAACTCATTCCAGTTCCCTAATGAAATAAGATATACTGGCAAAAGAACTTTTTGGCTGATAAAACAATGTCTACACTAGGGTTTTTGCTGGTATAAAAATATTATTAAAAAAATCACACCCCTATGCGACATTACAGTACAGGCAAAAATTCCTGTGTAGACCTGTCCTAAGGTGATAGCTCAGAACTAATACTTTTGTATAATGAGCTTCTTTTTCTAATTTGTTTCCTCATTCTTAATTTTTTCCTGTTTTTAAAATACTTTTTTCTTTTTACATGAATCTTGATGATCCCCTTTCTAAACCTTTGGCACAATATCTGTGAAATAATAATAATAATAATTAATATAAAATTCTAATGTACTGTGCCCCATTTTTAAACTTTTCAAATTCAGAGTTCACTCAAAAGTCATACCTCTTTTCCCTTTGAAAAAAAGACAACCAAATAGGATAATACAGTTCTCTGTCTAGCAAAGTGACCCATCTGGAAAGAATTTAGTCTGCAATAATTGTGGGTATTTGATTTAGTTTTAAATTCCCATAGGCAATTCAAAGGTAAATTTATTGGGCCAAATTTATCTGTAATGTACCTCCATTGAACCTCATAAGGTTACAGATGAATTTGGCCCATTGAACTAGAATTGGAGCCTGCATTGTTTCTGCTGTATCACAACATTATTACATACCGTACATCAGAGTATATCATTACAAGCAGACATTTACTAGTAATAAAGTCAATACAGACATATCACCTGAAAATGATTTATATTTTTCAGAGCTTTCAAGGTTAGTTGCTGTATATCTCACATTTGAAGCCCCAAGTGCTTACTGACTGGCATCTACACCGTTTTGCCAGGGCAATCCCAATTCATTATTCTATGTTGATCTCATATTCTCTATTTTTATTTATTTATCTATTAAGTAACATTTCCCAGTCTGTTTGAAAAAGGAAAGAGGCATTAAATACATAACATAAACAATGCCGTCTGCCTTTTTCTTCGTAAAATCTTCTCGGAGATAGCCCTGATATGCCCACTGTTTTCAATCACTTAAAAGGCAATAATTCAATTATATCATCCTCTATGTAGGAACTGCCATTGCTTTCAGTCCACTTCCAATCCTGACACAAGTAAATCACTTAGATAAGATCCCCTTTTTATTTTTTTCCAGGAGACTAGCATAAGTAATGATACCAGCGATAGACCAAGGACAAAATGACTATAATAGCCTTTTTGTAGGAAAGGAAAACATGTGCCATGATGATTTATTGTGCTATTTGGAAAATGCTTTTCCTTGGAATTTTTGCAACAGCCGAATTGCCATAATAAACTGCATGTAGCAAATATGAGTTATCAAACGGTAGGGGCAAAAGAAACCTGCACCAAACAGCTGTATTAACTATGTGAAGGTATAAGGGATACCATTCCTCTGGGGTCAGAGGCCTGCAGCTGGCTGGCTGGCTAATTAGCCCTGCCCTCTGCACCTGAGAAAAGGGCTAGAACTTAATGGCTGATCCTTATAAAAGAGGACAACAGGAAATGGAGAGGGGAGATTGTAACCGCCTCCAGAAAGCTGAGGGGTAGGGGCTGTGCTCCCAATGACCTGCTATGTGAGCTATTGCTGAGAGGAATTACTCCAGAAACCAATATGGTCAGCAGGGAGATAGTGTGAAGTCCTTTATTTCTGAGGCTCTGAAGTAAGAGCCAGGAAATTTAGGGTGGCTGAAGTTACCGGTGTGAGGGGCTGACTTGGGGAAGGGACTTGGCCAGCACAGGCTTTGAGGGAGGAATCTGAGGTTTTGATTTTATTTATTTATTTTGTTAAGAAGCCTTAAAATAAAAACACCTAACTCTTCTGGAAGCTGCTTGCCTGGATTCTGTGACAGAGCTCAGGCAGAATTACCTCCGGGAGTGAGCAGGCTCTGCAAGAGCAAAACCGGGTCTGGTAGGAGGAGGGTGCTAGGCCCCAATCCTTTACAAACTGGATTTCCTGGATGAGAACAGGAGTATAAAGCCACACTGGAAATGTGTTAGATTCATTCTTGGTGTAATGCCACTGACATAGATGGAAATATACCAGGGATTAATTTGACCCTTTCCATAAATTGGCTTACTCATCATGTAGCCAGAGTTTAATGTGTGCCAGGGCTCAGCCTCTAGGTTTGACAGTTCATAGCCCCAGCTCCTCTGGGCTTGCTGCCTCAGTTATGAGTGTAAAAAAATTGCTTGAGCCCTGACACCTCTTTCATTACAAATTAAGCACTTCACGTAGCTATGACTTTCTTCTGTTTAAAAACTGTTTTTGTGAATTCAGTGTTTGTTCAAGGTGCCAGGCTGAGAAGTCTAGGCCTATCAGCTGTCTGTTGGTCCACCAAATAGGTGCTGCATGAGAAGGAGCACTGAAGATTTTCCATGTTGTATTATTAATGTGCCTAAACCCTGACTGTGAGGGACTATCCTTGGGGGTGAGCTGTATCCATGCCCATACCCTGATCTTGCTGATGGTCTCTGATAGTAGAAGTGAAGCAGACATTTGTTCATTAGCAATTGGATTGTGACCATCACTACCAACCCAGACTGAGTTTCACTAGCACAAATGTTCATAGAACGCGAATTTTAAGCTTGCATCTTCAAATTACTTGCTGAGGCCAGTTTTATATTGAGTGTCTGTGAAAACTCATGCCAGAAATCTGATGGTAAATTTGCTCTCATTCATTCAAGGACCAGACACAATGCAATGTAACATGTGGTCAGCAATGAGTAAACAATCCTGATTGAATTTGGGATTTTTTAACGCAAGCCACAAAGTAACTGAAATGCATGAAACATCTTGTTTTAATAATTTTGAGAAAAAAATTATGATCTGTTGGTACACACTTCATCAACAAAAAGACCAAATCTGTTAATCTTTTTTTCTAATTTAATTATTCAGTCAGCTAGAGTGTATGTATGACATCCGTACATGTCAGACACATCACAGCATAGAATGGTTGAATGGCTTATACACTAAACAAACGAGGTAATGCTTAGGATGCTACTGATATGCAATATTGTTTTCTTCCATAGGGAGAGTGTGGAGAGCCTTATTCAAAAACATTCCTATGCACGCTCCCCCATCAGAACCTACGGAGGAGAAGATGATGTTCTGGGGGATGAGAGCCAAGCAACACAAGGCAGAGGTAGGAAAATACATTGAAATGAATGCACTAAGGGCTAAATTCTCCACTGCATCTCAACTCTTCTCAGTGCAAGGGAGAAGGGGGCTACATTCAGTGCTGCCCATCCCTGCAGAGTTGCTTTAACTTATGCCATTGAGGTAAGGCCCCTAACTGACTCTACACCACTGGAGTTTAGGCATAGCTCCACCAACCTCCCACCTCACCTTTGGCATGCTCTGTACACTGGTGGTGAGTTGAGGTCAGAGCTATGCTGCCTCCACCAACTTGATGCCAGAAAACAGTTCCCTTACACAAGAAGAGCTCTCTGCTGGCCACCTCCAGCCAGATATGGCATGTTGCATTGCCTAGGCAGTGCAAAGGGGCATAGCAGCAGACTGGAGAATTGGCCTTGAACTTGTAACGACCTGGCTGATTAAAGCCCCTATCCTGCTTGTCATTTCACCCCAGATGACTTAGTTTTGCCTGTTTTACCAATTGCAAAACCATTGGCTACCCTGAGTTGCCTTCCAAATGGATGGTTGCTGGACAAATTACATCTATAGTCACTATGCTAGTCAAAATAGACCTTGAACCAGTGCTATGGGAATCACTTACTGCCCTTAATGTGTTATTCCCCTGCCTGGTGACTTCATTACCTGCTTCATATGCAATAAGCACTTGAGGTAAACCAGTTCCGTCTGCCTGTTGCATAGCAGTGCCCTTGTCTTGTCCTCTAACTTCATGCAGCGTTGCTAAGATAGGAGCACTGTTCCTGTTCATAAACTCTCTGGACTTCTGAGGAACAATGTACTCACTTTTAACCATGAGTTTCTCTTCAACAAAGGCGCTCATTTGCACTTGCTTATGCATATCTGTGCCTCAGAACAATGCCTTCATTTCCGGAGTTACTGGGCCAGTTCCTCAGCTGGTATGTTTGAAGTGTGTCAGTGGAGTCAAGCCAATTTACACCAGCTTGGTGTGGTATATCCTTGATGCAAATGTTGCTTTCCCCCATCAAAAGACATTTGATCTTCAAAGTGCTGAGAGCACCTTCTTGCTAACTGTTCCGAGCAGAAAGTCCAAACTGGATTCCAAGGGAGGAGTCCTGAGAGAGGATGTAATGTGCTTTGTTTAAATAATTGATTTGGTTTGACATATAGGGTACAATCCTGCCCTTACTTGTCTAAGTGTACAAGGAAGTCGGGAAGAGGATGAGCAGAGATCGTCAGCCACTTGTGAGCAATGTTGCTGGCATGGGAGAGTATTGGTCAATCAGTGATATACATGGTGGTGTACAACTTACTGCTTCTCCAGATGAGTAACCTACATTTCCCCCCTCTCTCCAAAGAATAGGGCTGGCAACCTGGGACAGTCTTACTGAAGGAGACTCCCAAAAAGTAGGAAGGGAAATGTAAATGTCTCACTGAAATTCTTAGCAAAATCTTTTGATAACCTCTTTTAAAACTGCTTTAAAATGGATGCACAATAAAGGGAGTTGAACGAAACTTGGCAAGTGAGCAAGTGTCGTTGGCTTCAGCATATGACAAGAGGTCTGTGTGTCCTGACCATACCTAGAATCAGTAGACCATGTCCCCCTTGGCATGAGAAAGTATGATACTTGGGACTCTGCAGCACTGGTTGTAATCCTTCCCTGTTTCTGTACAGATGGAAAGAGGCTCCGCATTCCCCATCAAGTGCACTCTTTGTAAAGGGCTCAATTTTTTTCCGTAATGTATAAAAAGGGAAGAGTTTGTAATACTCATAATTTACTCCAAAACCCAGTCAGAGCATTTGTTTTCAAAGTATTTTGGCACTCCTTCTTCTGGTGCCACCAGCCTCTAGAAGTACAGAGGCATGTAAACACAACAGAATTTGGAGGAGAAGAGAGGAAAAATGATGAACTCTTTCAGGATCCCCAAAAGCTTGTTTAGTGTTTATTTCCTGCAACAGGCAAAGATTTGCAAGGGTCCTCCTGTCTATCCCCTCCAAATTAGCTTGATCCTTCTGTTTAGGCAGTCTTAAGGAGTCTCAAAGTACAATAATCAAATCTGAAAATGTGACCACACAGGCCAGTATCTTATGATGGTGTCTCTGAGAATCCCAGAGAAGCTGTGTCTGCTTCTGGAACACACAATACCAAGTTCAAGATAATATGAGTGTTATTGAATGTTCACTATAATATGAAGTCTGATTACCAAAGCCATTAACAAATGGGTACACACACTATATTTTTAACTGTAGAGGATTTTGTTTTTGTGTAATGATATATATACTTCCTATGTGTACACATATACATGTGTGCATACATACACAAACTCATACATGGAACAGCTCAGGATTGCTACTAGATCTAAGGCAAGTGTAAAATTCAGATTCTAATCCAGATTTGAATCCAACCTTTCCCAAAAGTCAGGAATATCCAGAATCAGTTTATACAAGATTTTGTTTTGGCCTATTATAGAGAGAAGCAATTTTTGCAGTTTGGCTTTAGATCCTAACTTCCCCTGTGTTCAGGGATGTTCAGATTTGGGTTCAGAATTTGGTTCAAGTCTAACTCTGATATGGATTTGACATAACTTTCATGCTAGAGCAGGTCATTTTTACTGGACCACTTTTCCTGTCTACTTATGCAGAGGAAGCATTTATCACGAATAACTTAGCCAGTGAATTTTTCTGCTTTTTCTGCTTTGAGGATTTGTCCATGGTCAGACTGATTTTTGTCAAATGTATTTGTTGTTTGAAATTCTTCTGCAAACAATTATTTGCTTACAGGTTGCTCATGAGCAGTTTGTTTATGAATAATCAGTATTTGACATTCAAACTGTTTTTCTTTGGCACATCGGTGTCTTCATGTTATTTCTTTTCCATGAGTGGCTAAACATATCTCTTCCAGTCAGGTTTCTGAAACAAATGCCCCCAGTTATAAATTTAAAATTCTTTCCCCATGAATATTCTGCAACATTGGTTTAAGATTGTGTTTGCCAAACATCCTCATTGGTGATCTCATTTCCTAAAATATCCAGTTAGGGTGAAATCTTGGCCTCATTAAAGTCAATGTGAGTCTCACCATTGATTTTAGTGGGACTAAGGTTTGGACAAGAAAGCAAACACAAAAGGGACATGAACAAAACATTTTAAAAATAAGGGTTGGGTTTTTTTTTTGCAGTATTTATTCAATTCTAAAACCCAGACAGGTGACAATAACCAGATGTGTATGAATAGCAGTGGCTGACTGTACCATCTGCATTAGACTCTTTGAATGTGACTGATTTTTGAAAGTGAAAAACCTCTTCTGTAGCTGTAGTCCCTGTCTATCTCAGTGTTACAGCAGCATAGTTATTGTGCTGTAGCTATCCTGCTATAGTGCCTGTAGTAGATATGTAGACATGGCCTTAGTGTAGTTATCAAAGCAAATTATCCACTGGCATGCCAAAAAAACTGATGTGAAATGGCTAAATAAAACATTTAGTCATTTGCAATTTAAAGACAATCTTTCTTACCCTTTTCTAATTCTGAAATCCTCAAAGGAAAAGCATAGCAAAGAAATGCTATAAGTTTCAGAAAACAGCAATATTTGGAAGCTAATGATAATAAACCCTGATTAGATTAGAAAATTACTCTTCCGAGCACATTTAATAGAACTACGTCCAACATTCCAATATATTTTGAGAGATTTCAATGATCAGGCAAGTCTATAGATCCTACCACTTATGATTATCATCTGACCACTAGAGCTCTCTGAAAACAATGATTTTTTTTTTAAATATTTTTTTTGCAAATGTTATAGTCTCTCCCCCACCCCAAATTAAAAAAAATGTCAGAATTTGTTTGGGTGAAAAACCCAATTTTGTCAAGCTTTCACTGGAAGAAAAAATCCCATTACAATTTTTGATGAAATTTTTATCAAATTCAAATTTTGGAAAATTTCAACCAGCTCTGGTGACCAGTTGTTACAAAACGTTAGGAGTATGTTTCTTAACACAGCGATGCGTTGAAATGAGATTTTACCTCTGAAAGCCAGATGTTTCAGTTTTTGGCACTAGCATTAGTGGTAGATGAAATTTTCACACCCATCTGTAGACTGACAAATCTGCAGAACAAAATTATACTTTAAAGTAATGGATTCCTTCAGGTGGCAGGTAAAACAAATGAGCAAAAGCTGATTTTTGCTCTCCAAACAACTTCAACCAGTTTCTTAAAATGATACCTTATCTAAGGGTACATGTAAAAGGGAGCAATCCATGAATAATAACCTAAAAAGTTAGAGAGAATCCTTTATGAGAGTATTTGATTTCCAGTGGCAACTTCTCTTAACATAAGAATGGCCATATTGGGTCAGACCAATGGTCCATCCAGCCCAGTATCCTGTCTTCTGACAGCGGCCAATGCCAGATGCTTCAGAGGGAATAAACAGAAGAGCAATTATCAAGTGATCCATTCCCTATTGTCCAGTCCCCGCATCTGGCAGTCAGAAGCTTAGGGACATCCAGAGCGTGGGGTTGCATCGCTGACCATCTTGGCTAATAGCCATTGATGGACCTATCCTCTATGAACTTATCAGATTCTTTTTTGAACCAAGTTATAGTTTTGGCCTTCATGACATCGACTGGCAGTGTTCCACAGGTTGATTGTGCACTGTCTTCCATATCAACTTTTCAGTGAAAGATTCCTTTCCTTTTATACCTTTTTGCTGTTCTAGTTATCTTAAGCTTCAGCCATTTATTTTCTTTGCAGGGTCAGCTTTTACAACATCTGATAACTTATCCCTGAGCTCCTGGGTATCCTCTTCAACCAGCTTTCCTGGATTTCAGCACCCACAGTCCTTGACTGCCCTTGGTACCAGCACTGCATCCATAGCTACACCCATTCCTCATCCAATCCAAGGATCTCTGCCTCCATACAGCCGCCTGGGAATGCCTCTTACACCTTCTGCCATAGCCAGCTCAATGCCAGGTAGTGGCCCAACATTCCCATCATTCCACATGCCCAGATACCACCATTACTTTCAGCAGGGGCCTTATGCAGCTATTCAAGGACTGCGTCATTCCTCTGCAGTGATGACACCATTTGTATGACTGACATAAGACAAGAGAAATCAAGATTTTTAAATGTGCAAATTTGGTATGAAAACACAGGGGACCTTCCTGAAAGGCCTATGGAGAAAGAGCTGAACTCATAACAGACCGGCTAACATAATGCATTATGGATACAGATTCTTCCTGTGAGGGGTCACAGCAAGAGAGAGTGCAGCTTGGAGTTGCAAAAGTATCTGTCTATTACAAGCAAATGGATCACAAAGTTCACAGGACTTTTAACAAATGCAGGTTGATCCAAAGGTGCATTATGCCTAGCGGAGTAAGAAGGTGCATTTACGCAGCAATGTACAAATCAATTGTGTATAGTTTTTTTCCCCACATGCTAAAAGAATCCTGAAAGAGGCAATACTCTTACTTAACTCCATCCTTCCTTATGAATACTGAGAGCTGATATGGAAAGATTTATTGCTATAGCTTTGAGCATGTTTAGGCTATCTCAGCATTAGTTTGCTGGGAGAGAGGGAAAAGAATTGTCCTTCTTTTAAAGACTGGCTTATCTTCAATAAGAGGAGTGTTTTATAGTTCCAAAGGGGAAATATCAAGAACATATGATCACAAAACAAGTCTTGAATTCTTTATTTTCTTTTAGTTCACAAAGTTATATCCGTTCAGAAAAAAAAAAAAAAGACTGTTCGAGAACTATATAAAATATGTTATATTCTGTGCTTTGTCTAAAAATGAGTTCCTCACGTATCCCAGAAGGGAGCAATTTAAGCATCTGTCAGGAGTGATGAAGGAAAATATTTATTCTGGAGGATCTGTTGCTTTTAATCTGAGAATGAAAGATCTCAAATCTTCATCCTGAATAATTTATCTGCCACTGATACTAAAGGACCCCTCTCTCCAGATGTGCTCTTGTACAAGATAAAGAAACAGAGCCGAATTCTGTTACTATAATGATCTGCCCATCCAACTTACAAATATCAGTGGACCCTGTTGCATGACCAGCCCATAAGAATTTACCAACTTCTCCTCTGATTTTCATGGTGAGGGGTGATGTTGCCAGCTATGCTGTTCTGCCAGGCACACCAGAGTCAAATTCGGTGCTTATGTATGTCCCAGTGAGATCCATGGAGTTGCCTGGGGAATAAATGAGCACATAATTTGGCCCACCATATTTTACTCATATCTATCTTTTGATGGATTTCTAATTAAACATGGTTGTGTAAACCATTCTGGCTGCAATCCAGACTTTCTAGTTATTTTTTGTCTGCAATATAATAATTGTAATTAGCATTACAGGTCAGATTTGCTCCTGTGCAGAGAGACAACCTGAGGCCTGTGCACCACTGAAGTCTTAAGATGTGTAGAAGCTTTGTGCTGGCTCTGTGTATGGGGTGAATTTCACCATATGAGAATAATAAACAATGTTCAGATGAAAGACCAGGGTACAATCAGCTCAACCAATGTACATTTTCTCTATATAGGTAAGAAATACAACATGCTTGTTGACCCCAGTTCTTATACCTAGTCATGACTTCTAGCAAGAGAACTTACAATACAATTTCACAAAGAAGGCGCTGTAGGGGTTAGAGTGAAAGGCCAGTCTTCATCGTATTATTCCATTCTATACCTGACCAATATGTGTTACAAGACTATGCAGTAGAAACTGGAGCATTTTATGCCATGTGCCGTACGTCTAGGTACGTGTCACATGATGGTTTATTGGTTGTAGTCAATTGACTAGCCTTTTGCTGTCCTGCCACAAAATGCTGTAACGCCATCTCACACTTTGCCTAATTTTTATGTTGTGTTCTGTTGCAGCTGAATTCATGATTTCTGGACTCAGAGGTCCTCCAGGGAATGTCACAAATCAGTATATGGGGCCAAGCCCTCCGTCTGTTTGCATGGGCTGTAAATAGATGTAGAATTTGGCCTGATGTACAGACATACTGGAGTTTGCACTCGGCTGTCTGACTTAGCTATAAGGTGTTTGTACTAAAGACCCACTTTTGCCTAATCAGGCCCCATTTTGATATGAAGAAACCTACTTTTGGAGTAATTGGAAAATATTGCTGGAACAGATACATATGCTACAAAGGCTACAATTAACCCCTTGAATACATAGATAATGCCACATTTTTTTAGATTTTCAGTGCAGATTTGGAGGGAGAATTGACCCTTTTTCCTCCCCTTTCAATTGTTTGGTTTACATAGCGTAAATGTGGGTGTTCACTTTTACCCAGGTACTAATTCTATGATAGTTAAGGGCAAAATCTGTGGGAAAAATTGTGACCTCATATACATCCAGTGCAACTTCAATAACTTATCTGGTGTTGCATGTAGTGTTACTGTGTGAAGAATTCAGCCCAGTGCTTTAAAACTGTCTTTGTGTGTGTGTGTGTGCACGCGTGCACGTGTGTGTGCTAGAAAATGCTTAAGCAAATACAGTTGACTCTCTGTTTCAGTTGAATCAAAGTAAATTTGAAACAGGTAGGCTGATGTAGCCCTGATACTCTGAGACTGATCTTCTCACATTGACCTGCTGTTCCTCTATAAAGCAAAGTCTAAGCAATAAATTCTTTGACTTCTTTAGCTCTTTTCATGAGTCTGTCCTACTAACGTCAGTATTCTCCATATGACATTTTTGCTATGATGCTAAATGAAGTATGAAAATGTTTCAAAGAAAGTTCTGTTTCTTCCTAGGGTACAATAGAGTAGCAGAAGAAGAATGCTAAAACATCCAATGAAAGGCCAGTGCTGCTTCACTAGGAATAAAATGTGAAATGTATATGAAAAATATGGCACTAGCCTTCTCGTGTGAAGAACACACATGAGAGCGGGACGTTCTCACCAAAACTCTGATCAGACTCATGGACTGCTCCCCACAGAAGGGTGGGGGTGGGGGGGGTGGTGGGGGGAGGGGGGTTTGCCATCCTGTCAGTCAGGAAGGGGACAAGGCTTTTCAACCTCAAACTGGGGCTCTACAGGCTGATTCCACAGACCCATGGATCTCTGAGGAGTCAGCCCCTCTGTGGTGCTGTCTGACTTGTTCCTCCCCACAGCAGGATAACTCCTTTTGAACCGGTGCACCCACTGGATTCCCCACCAATGCAGGCAGGCAGACAAAACATAAACATTTCAAATGTAGTGCGGCCATGGAACTCCCAGCAGCCTTAATTTCAGTTTTTCAGTGGAAAGTGTGTGTGGGAGGGAGGGGGCCTTTATGGGGAGCCTGCTGTGAGTGTCTGTTTCACAGCTCTAATCCATGGGTCTCCAATCACATGGAGCTCATGTGGAAACGTTTTAGTTGGGGGTAGATGTTGGGATGTTGGGGGTTTAGTTGGGGGGAGCAATGTTACTGAATAGGAACACCCACTCTGCTATTGGCATAACTATGGGGAATTTTTGCCCTATATTATTGTGATTCTTTCCCCTCCTTGCCTTTCAGCAGAAGGGAGCATGTGAGTGTAAATTCTGACTATCCTTAGGGGGTGAAACCCTTGCCCCACTGAAGTCAATAGCCAAACTGTAATTGACTTTAATGGGAACAAGATTTCACCCTCCAGATAGCTGGACAGTGACATTAGTGACACTGCCAGTGAAGGAACTCTACAGAGGAGACCACAAACCAGTTTTCATCCTGTTTTAAATTGATTTTAATAAGTAGAATACAAATTTAGGAATGTAATCCAGATTTTAACTGCTTAATCACTGACATTTTTATGATTGCTTTAAAAAAAATCCTTGTACTATTTGCTATTGACTCAGTCATCTCTTCCAGGGGCTCCTGTATTGCTAATGTCCCAATGATACCAATTCCAGGCAAAATGTCTGCCACCGGTCGATGGCTTAGCAATGCCAAATATAATTTGAACTGTTATTTTTCAATGCATTTCACATTTTATTCCTGAGGTGGAGCACTCCTCACTTTTACAAGCTTTCTTGGCTAAGCAGAATGGGTGCTGTTCCCTTTTAAGAAGGGTTGGGTGAACGTGCCTGAACTTGCTTTTCAAAGAAAATGGTAAGCTTATCCTCCATCTATTGTTGTATTGCCTGGCCCAGTGTTATGAATACATTTGGATGTTTTTTTAATTACTCTGTTACCCAGAGATATTCAAGAGCTTCACATCTTGTTTCAATCAAAGGAAGACTAAGGCAAATGACTTAGATGCCTTTATCCAATTTCCTTTTTATTTCTGGAACACTGAAAGAAACAAGACATCAAACACATCTTAAATTTATCTATTCATTTTGTAGAAGTGCCCTAGCTGGTCTGTTGCCTACTTTGCAGGATAGTCATGGGTACAAATTCAGAGCCATTGACTGTAGTGGAGTTATACTATATATGAACTGACTTAAACAATATAGACCAAATGTGTTAAGTTGCAAAATTAAGGAGAGGTTGCTCTCATTTCAGATAAAAATGGCCCTTTCTAGGTCCAAGTAAAACATTCGGTCTTCTCTACACTGGGAAACGTTGTAGCCGTTTTTCAGCACAGGTGCAGTCCCACACATGGGTGAGGTCTAGTGGAGACACAATGTGGGTTGTCATTGTCATCATAGTAAAAAAGTCTGTGTGTGGCCTGCACTAGCTGTTACTTCTTTAGTGGCAGAAGTGGAACTGCACCAGTGCTGAAAAATCTCTACAAAATTTCTTAGGCAATACACACCCTTAAGGCCTTGAGCACAATGGTAGCTGCCAGGTGCCAAGCGCTTTTGAAAGCCCAGCCATTCATTCATGTACTATCTTTTCCTGCACTGCAATGGGGGAGGAGGATGAGGAAGGGGGAAACAACATCCCAAGATTCTGCAAATATTAGACATTTAAAAATCAACTTGTTTTTAAAAACAAAATGATGATTTGATGACTTGTTTAGATCCCACAAGATTTTTGTGTGTGTATTATGGGAGATCAGAACTATTAATGAAAAATGTTTCAAATTTTTTGGGAAGTGTCCTAAACTGAAAGCTTATACAGACTGGGTGAAATTCACCCCTGTGCAGAGGGCCAGCGTTAAAGCCTAAGCCCCACTTATGTCTCATTATTTGAAGAGGCTCTGAGGCAATAGTCCTTATGTTGGTTCTCTGCACAAGGTGAATTTCACGCATTTCACGCATGTATGTTCATTTAGTCAGGTCTGATTCATACCACTTCTTACTGTCCCTTTCTGCCACAGAAAATGTGGCTTCCCTGTTTACATCCTCTGTCCTGCAGTGAGGCAGTATTTCAGACTCTGGTAAACTGTCATTGAATGTGGTTTCTGGGCTGTAAAATGAGAGAGACAAGATTTTGAGCTTACACAGAGCTTTTCTTCAGATCTGAGAAACATACTCAATGTCACAGCTCAATACACAGATTGCACAGATTGTTTAGCATAAGTAATTAACACATTTCAAGGGGCCATTCAAGGTGAAGTGGCCTGTTAACTACTTTTGCTAGACAATCTGTTCCACCTTGTACTGAGCTGTGACATTGAGTATGTTTCCCAGATCTGATGAAGAGCTCTGTGTAAGCTCAAAAGCTTGTCTCTCTCACCAAAAGAAGTTGGTCCAGTTAAAGATATTACCTCACCCACCTTGGCTGTCTAGTATGCTGGGACTGACATGGCTACAACAACACTGCATGTAAGTTTTTATTATATTATTTTCTCTTTTGAAATAAATTAAGCAGTGGTCTAAATAACCACTCTGTGAAGTAACTGCTTATCATAGTATATGGACAAGAAATACAGTTTGCTGTATTTTACCTCTGGCACATTTTTAAATAGTCTCTTATTTTCTTATTGTATCTCCAGAAATGAGGAAAGATTTCTTTTACAAAATGAGGAAGGTAAAAACTGGATGTGTAGCCTCTTTAGCAGAATGTACCCCAGTCCTGCTGTTTGCTGTGTTTAATTTGTTGTTTATAATGCCTTGAGTGAGCACATTCACCATGTACTGAAAGTGTGTGTTGGGGGGGGGGGGGGGGGGGGGTGATGGAGGGGAAATCTTTTTATGGAAAAAGATATGAGCATAACATACTATGAAGCAAGATCTAATGAAAATTTTCTTTTAAGTGCAATATATTTATTTCTGCTAGAAATATAATATCAACATTATGTAATATTTGAAGCATTAAATGTTATTTGTAAACAGCTTAAAATTATATATATATCACAAAAAATTGTACATAAGTGCAAATGTGTGGATATCCATTTTCTTTCATTAAAATATTGGGTGTTTTAATACAATCCTTCTTATTTATCCAAAGCTTCCTCTTTCTGGTGTTCTCTAGTTAACCAGGCCAGTGGGTTCATTTGGGCCACGGGTGCATTTCTGCAATGGCATGGAAAATTCAGGTACAGCTCCTGATGTGTGAAAGATGGCCTAACTTCATACTGAAGCCACAGTCGTCATAGTAGAGTTGTAACTCTGCTAGAGTGAATAGTAGTTGAGACTTGATTACTGTTTAATAGATGTCATTTAAGTGCTCTGAAGTCCACCTGCTTATTTAGATGGTCTTGAAAATTACTGTGCCTCCTAGGGTCCCAGGAGAGAGTTAGTGGCTGACATTTGGGGGTTGTTCGAGCAAGTGGTTCCCTAGATGAAACCCCCTTAGAAAGCCGTATGACACAATCCTCTAATTCTTCTAGTGTTTTTGTGCACCACATCTGTGGCTCTGATCCTCCCCAAATTGATATCAGCCACTTGGAATTTCTTAGCTAGTGCACAGCACCCAGTGGCCCTTGGAGGAAACAATACTGGAAAAGTTATTGAGGATCAAGCTGACTATTCCAGGTTGGCATAAGAACTGCCATACTAGGTCAGACCAGTGGTCTATCTAGCCTAGTATTCTATCTCCGACAGGGGCTAGTACCAGAGCTTCAGAACAGGGCAATTAGTGATCCACCCTGTCTTCCCTTTCTGGCAGTCAGAGATTTAGGGTTGCCCCAAGTATGGGATTGCAACCTGACCATCTTTGCTAATAACCATTGATGAACTTATCTTCCATGAACTTAACTAGCTCATTTTTTAACCCAATTACACTTTTGTCCATCAAAACATCACATGGCAATGAGTTCCACAAGTTAAATGTGTGTTGTATGAAAAAATACTTCCTCTTGTTGTATTAAATCTGCTGCCTATTATCTTTGTTGGGTGGTCTCACATTTTTGTAATGCGGGAAAGGATAAATAACACGTCCCCCCACCCCCCGTACCATTCATGATTTTATAGACATCATATCCCCCTTAGTTATCTCTGTTCTAAATGTTTTCAGTTGTTGGCTGTGTGTGTGTTGTCTCTGTGTGCTGCACTGGTTCAGGCTGGGTAGCTGGCCCTGCAAGCGTCGCACAAACTGCCCAAGAAGACCACAGACTCAGTTAAGTGGCGAAGGCACTTGATCAGGTTTATTGTTAATAAAGCATGCTCCTAGTATCCTGTAGACTGTACAGGACCAATAACACACATATGCCCATTGCAATGGACCAGATCAGTGAGCAGCAGGACTTTCCGCTCCCCCCTAGGCCAGACAAAGATACCCCTTCTGTGACTTCTCTTTTATACACTGACACAAGCAAGTTATGTATTGCCCCTCGGATTTGGTTAGTTACCTCCCTTTACCTTGTACCAATTGGTTTGGTCAAAACACCTCTATCCATCACCCTGTCATCCTAACCTTATCTTTTAGGAGTGGTCAATGTGTCCCTGTATCATCTTCGGGAAGTGTGTTTATACCGTAAGTTTGTATCGGGGTGTTCTAGTACTACTCTTCTGGATGTGTTTATGTGAATATCTAGTCCCCAGGAGTGCTTGTTTTTGCAACACCAGCCTTGTTCTTGCCAAGTTCATGTACCAGATAGTAAACTTGCAAGCAGGCATCTGTTTTGTAACAGGGCTTGACTTTTGCTAACTTTGCTTTATATCAGCAGGGCCTGACTTTTGCTGAATTTTCAGACCTTAGGTCTTGTACCAGGCCCCATGCTTCAAGCTTTCTTTCTACTACACTGAACAGCCCTAATCTTAGTCTCTTCTCGTCTGGAAGCCATTCCATATCCTTAATCATTTTTGTTGCCCTTCTATAAAACTTTTTTAGCTTCACTATAGCCTTTTTGAGACAGGGCAACAAGAACTGCATGCAATATTCAAGGTGGGGACATGCCATGTATTTATATAGTGCCATTATGATAACCTTCTGTTAGCCTTTTTGACTGCTGCTGTGCATTGAGCTGATGTTTTCAGAGAACTATCCACAATGACTCCAAGAACTTTCTTGAGGTGGTAACAGCTAATTAAGAACCCATCATTATATACATATAGCTAAGGCCAACATGCTGTAGTTGTTGAAGCTCAGTAATATTCCTAGTCTGTGAATTCAGTTCCTTCTCTGAGCAAATAGTTGGGCGTGACTACCAGGCATGTTGCTACTCTTTGCCTATAGGAAAAGGGTTTTAAGGGCTTTTTTTGGGGGGGGAGAAGTAGCACAGATCCTTAAAAAGGGTCTATAACTACTGTCTAATCCATACGTGTAATTTTATCATTTTTTAAACTTGACTTGAGTAGCACCGCCTTTTCTCAAGGTTCCAATATATACAATCGTTCATAAATCCATATTTATGGACCAAAAAACCTTCAGATTATCTGATCATGCTTCACGTCCTTCCAGAACATTGAGTTCAGCTACGCTCATCTCTGAAAACCAGGAAATTAAGAGTTATAGTAACACCAATGGAAACTTCTGAAAACCAGGCAATATAAAGTTAAGAGGCACTTCCACAACTCAACCTTAATTCTTCCCCTCTACCTGGAGTGGCAATAGTCAGTGGGAATGGTTCGGTAAGAGTGGTGACATAAGCAGACATGAACAACAGCTAAGAGAATATGCCCGTGTTTGTGTTGTGCTCCACAGATTTAGATTCCAGCACTTAGCTTGCAGGCACTCCAGCTGCCTTCACTGTTAGGTGTAGCTGTACTGAATGGTGGCAGGATTCGTTGGAGCAGCCTGGCAGAACTACTACTGTGATATGAGGAGTGTGTGCGTACGCGAGCACGTGCATGTGCGTGCCAGGAGGGATTCAGTCTGACTCATTTTAGCACTGAGTTCTGTAGGTTGTGTCCATAGCTGTGCACAGGGATCTTCTTGCCATGGGGATTGTCAGCAGTCTAATAGCATACATGGTAGTAGTCTCCAGGACTTAGTAAGGGGTAAGAGAAGGCAATGTCTCAGCAGGAATACTCAGGGCAAGGATGAAGGTAATATTTAGCAAGTCTGGGGTGGTTTGTGTAGAATCAGCGTTTGAATGTAGATAGGTAGTTGCTGTTTTGCTACATCTCACTTAAACTAGTTTTGCTTTATGAAAAAGAAGGTGTTAGTTCTACAGTACTCATGGTGCTTTATTCCCAGCGTGTTCTGGAGCATCTGTCCAGGCAGAGTGCTGATATGTGTGATATTGAACTGTTGGCGCGTCACTTAAGAAGGCAGAGTTAAGGTTGCATTTTGGGGTGGTGTGTACCTAAACTCTTCAATTTCTGGTTTTCAGAGGCTTGAGTGTAGCAAAACTCAACATTCTGGAAGGACATGAGTTACTACCAGGCAACCTCAACTCTACATTTATAATAAAGGTTTTTGTCCATGAATTTAAATGAGAAGAACAGCATAAAAATCCACTACACCACTACATGAAGTAATTCAAATACACTTTTGGTCACCTTTGTGGAATGCCATTGATTTGACCTTTTAACTGTAAATTTTTAATGCTTAGGAGACAAGATAGCTTAGAGGGCTGGTAACAGTATGCAGCATCTTTCACATCAGTTGCATTTTTTAATCCTGCATGGATCATTAGTAATAAAACATCTAATTAACATCTGTCAGATAATCAGGGGCCTCCAGCTCTTAGGCTCCAATTTCAGTAAAGCCTGTGAGTACATACTTAACTTTACTCACGTGCTTAAGGGCTTTCCTGAATATAGATAGACTTAAGCATATGCTTTAGTGATTTGCTAAATCAGGGTCATTGGCATTGATCCTAAAAGGTGTTAAACACTCCCTCCCTGAGCCAGTGAAGAACGTGCTCAAATTTAAGCATGAGAAGCCTCACTGAAGTCAGTGGTGCTGCTTACGTGTTTAAAATTAAGCGTATGCTTAAGTGCTCAGCAACTTGTAAGATCAAGTCCTTAGTGAGCAGATGTTCATACAACACTACTGCAATTGGCATCTTTGTTGTCAGTCTCAGCAGAGAAGCCAAGAATTAAATAAAATATTGATCCTTCAATGTGAGAGGGTATACTTGTGAGCAGAGATGAGGCAGAAACGATGAGAATAGACTCACTCCATTTTTACAATGGGTATGTAGGTCAGGGTGCAAATAACTCCTCTGGCAGCATAAAGCTATGGAGGAGATAAATGTTCTGGATAGTGGTGTATTGAGCTTCTAAACAAATGTGTATACAGTGAACACTTATACTATGTTAAGAATGCTGAGCAATACAAAAAAGTAATGCTGAAATATCAATAAAATACCATATCAAATATGCATTGAAATATTAGATTATACAGCATTAGTTCAATCATTTTATTATTAATAATAAACAATGACAACATTCTATCTAAAAATAAGAAATTAATTTATCAAAGGCTTTTCCTGTCTAATGTCCTGATCCTACTCCTACTGAAGTCAATCATTAAGTGACAATCAGTGTTGCTCTATGAGTTTATAGAGGTCCCTGGGGAATTATAGGCTATAATATGCAAGTTGGTCCAGGACCCTCCTGGTTAAGAAAATAGTGAGGGTACACTGGGTCTGTAACAGGATGGAGGAGTTTGCTAATGCTGCTTTTCAAGAGAGTAGGATAACATCGTCTCTCAATGAAGCAGTTATTAGATACTGGCTTGCTAAACTGTCTCTAGACATTGTAATATTCATTATTACCCAATCTTTAACATTCCTTTTAGAGGAAGGTTATAGAGAAGATAGTTTCAAAGCAACTCTGACAATACCTGAGGCCTCCAGGCTTCTTTATGTTGGAAAATCCAGTTGTGGTATGTAGACTGCACTGGATTTGTTAATCTCCTCCTCCTTCTAGTTATGAAAGAAAATCAAGTATCCATGCTGATTCTTTTAGCTCTGTTAGTTGACTTTGATGCAGCTGACCATGAGATGATGTTGCTATGGCTATGGAATTTGCCAGGGAAAGATGGTGTAGTTCTTGAGTGGCTCCATTCTTTTTTCTCTGGGAGGATTTTGAGTAGTTTTGAGTGACTGCTCAGCTGCCCTTCAGAATGAATGTTTCAGTCCAGTCACACCTCATGTTCAGTCACTAAAGGAAATAGTGAGGAGATATGTGTTTCCAGTATGCAGATGACACTCAGCTATTTTTCTTTGTTACACCAGACCCAGCTGTTGTGGATGGATGGCTTACCCAGTGCCTTGCAAAGACCAGGACTTGCCTGAGGCATAATCCACTTTAAGACAACTCAGAAACTTCTGCTGCTGCTCTGAGCAGTAGCATGAATTTGAGGTGGCGGTTCTTGCCGGGACTACATGACTCTTCTGCTTGTGGTCTGCATTGGCTTCTAGTTTGTATCTAGGTACAATTCATGATGTTGGTTTTAATCTATAAAGCCCTAAATAGTTTGGATCCTGGATATGTCAGAACCTGAACTCTTCCTGCGATATGCTGGCAGTTGAAATCAGCTGTGGCGCCTTAGCTATCACTTTTGGGTAAGACTTCTATGCAGAATACACCCAAGGACTGCAAGCACAGAGAGTACCTAGATAAGCAGCGAACAAGATATATTTTGTGCTGTTCCTGTATGTTATCACATACCCCTCACTGTGCCCCTGCCTTCCATCATGTATACGTTTTCATGCCCCTTACAATGTATCTTCCTTATCTGTTGAGACCACTTCCCCTCACCCTTCCATCCCCACCATATATGGAATCGTTTCCACCAGGACACACAGAACTGTTTTTGGTGACTAGTGTAAACCAGTTTAGTTTATCTTGATGAGTGAAATGTATTTAAAAATGGCTGTAATAATTGTACTTTGAAGTTGCTTGCTGAGTGCTTCCCAACGCGTTGCTCAATAAATTGCTTAGTATTATCTGTGTGGCTGGATTCTCTGGAGAAGAATTCATTTTGCTTAACACACCTGTCTTTTAATAGAGAGGTACTGGATTCCCTGACTAAGGAATCACTTCCCTGGTCCTATTCTATATAGATTCTTAAACTGCGCTCATTGCTGTAGTATCAGATTGATACATTACTGGAAGGTACTCTGTCAAGGCCTGAATTTGTGTCCTGTTGGTGATGTGGTAAGGTCTGTCAGTTCTCCCAGGCCTTTTTTGGGTGTACATAGGAAAGGGCGGTGTTGGCGGAAGTTGGAAGGGGAGTTAGCTTCTACATGTCCCTGAGGCTGTGAAACAGCATACTTTAATCAATTCAAAATAAATAAAAAATATGGACGTTAGTGAAAGCAGGCCCTGAGTGCTATAGCTTTTAGACTCTGGACACCAGTTTTCGAACTGTCAGTGAGGAAGGCAACCATAGCTTGTGGGAGTTGCCAGCGGACAAGGTGACTGGAGAAGATGTTGTGTGAATAAATAAGCTATAAGATGTGATGGTTGAGGATGAGGTGAAATGGGGTAGGAACCGACTCAGGGTGGCGTAAATCTAAAACCAGGGGGGCTTACAACTATTTCTTTTCTGAAAATCTCTCAACAGCTCAATACCGCCTTTCTAGAGGCCTTTGAGAACCTACACATTGGTAACTCTGTGGGGGTAAATCTATCATGACTCAGCTGTTGTTGCTCATGCTGAGACACAGATCTCAAGAGGAAAATCCAGATAAGAACAAAATGGAAGAATGAGTCAGCTGGGACCACCTAATGGTAGGGGTCACAAGCATCCTTTTTCCATAGGTGACTGTAAAAGGGTGTGTTAAATGAGGTGATTGACAAATTTAAACAGATTTATTAATGTGAATGAGTCCCCTCCATACTTGTGTTAGTAAAAGAGGTTACAACTAAGAGTCATGTCTACACAGATGGCTCTGTTAAAGAAAATATATTAAAACCCCAGAGAAGTTGGGAGATTTGGAGGAATGAACCCTCTTTTTCAAGCGGCCAAAAGGCATAGTAATTCTTTGCACAGAAGACTGGTAACAGCTTGGCTTTCAGACCAGGAGGCTTACACTTTACACAAACCAGCTCGAATGTATTTTAAAGAAAGAAGATTGTTGTTTCAGATGTGGATGCAGAATGGCAGGCAGAGTTGGTGGATATGCACCAGTTCTCCAAACACAACAGTGGTTTGAAGTACCCCTAAACAGTGATAGACATTCTATCTAAATATGACTGGGCCTTCGGCCTAAAAGACCAAGCTGGTCTTGATAAATAAACCCAGTTGTTGCCCCTTTCAGAAAAGGTTGACCATGAAAAACTAGCTAAAACCATCACCTCTTTAGCCTTAACTTTTTGGCAATGCTTTGTTCATCCCCCAAACGCAGACCACCCATTTGTTTACCCCTCAGCTGATGTGTACCCTTGAGGTACCCTTTTACCCATGCCCCTTTCCATGACTAGTCATGCATGCTCAGAACCAGAACCAAAACCATCCTCTGGAAAACTGAAGTATTTTTTAAAGTCACCTATAGGATCTTTTGTATTTTTTTATGTTGTTTCCAGTCATCCTTTCTTTTAGAACCCCTGAGGATACTGTGGCCATCAGTTTTCTGAACTGCGTGTTATGTTTTTCCCAAATCTTTCTAGAATACTGAAGAGCTGTGCTTAGCTTACTGAGGCAGGAGAATAGTTCATACCAATATTTCAAATACTTCATAAGGAGATAACCCTGCATTGCCTGAGCTTTAAGTCCTTGATTTTGTTTATTTACAACCCCTGAAGTGCATGCTCTGAGTTTGTGAATGTGTGTTTTTGCTAACAGTGTTCTTATTGCTTGGTGTGGTGTCGATCACTGAGGAACAGGCGTTGTGTTTGCATTGTTGCTTTTTACCAGAATCTTTTGTTTTGTCCTTTGGCTTGATGTATCTGAGCTTTGGACAGTCCTGATGCTCCATCTGTGGTCTTTGTGTGGGCTTTGTTGTTGTTTAAAGGTCTCAGAGCAGATTCCTGGTTCTTTAGTGGTTCTGCTGGAAGTGTCTCTGTAGCTACTACTATGGCTTGGTCTACACTTACCTCAGCGATTTGGTGGCAGTCGACGGGAGTGACGCAAAGTACACAAAAAACTTGCGTAACTCGCGTCGACTTCTGTGCTTCTCTTCTGCGTGCCGTCTTCACTGCACTGCACCAATGAGAACCGCATTCCCATCAATGCAGTGCTATGCCACTTGAGGAGGTGGTTTTAGTACCTCAACTTCTGGATCGACTGAGCGGGTCTTCACTGACTGCTCAGTTGATCCAGATAAGTCGATCTTCAGTGTAGACATAGCCTTAGGCATTGTCAGAGAGCTGCCCAGGCCTGATTAGGAAAACAGAAATGTTCCAATTTAGCATCAAATAAACATTTTACAAAATTCATCAAAAACACAAAACTTAACTCTACAATCTCTTTCTCACCAAAACCCACCCACATCTATGCATTTGCTTAAAATACAAAACTGCTTAAAATACCAAACAACTAGGAAAAATATATTTACTAGGCAGGCACTATAAGAAAAATGCATTCATATCGTGAAATAAGCTGGGCCTGGATAAAAATGGAATGATAAAAGGGGCTTTTGTGTACAAAGGCTTGGTAGTTAACAGTTCTAACATGCTCCATTAAGTCAGGGCTGTCCCCCAGACATGCTCCATTCCCACTAGCTAGGCACCTAAAGCAACGGTTCTCAATGCAGCCACCAGGGGGTTTCTGTGTGGCCATGAGCAGCTGGGGAGGGAGGGACAAGGATCCACCCCACCGAGCCAGGTTTCATCTGACCACGAGCCAGGACTTGTTGGGAGCAGCCCCTGCAGGGTGAATAACCCCCGGCCGTTGGCTCCCAGAAGCACCTTCCACCGCCAGACAGCACTGCAGTGCCAAAGTAAGTGACGCCCCCGCGTGCCTGCCTCGGGGTCTGCACCCTTTCCTGCCAGCCACTGGCTGTCCCGTGCCTCGGCTTCCGCCTCCCCCCCTCTTCCCTCTCTGCCTTTTCAGCACCCCTCCCCCTTTCTTTCCTGACAGCCGCTTGATTGCCTCCACATGCGGATCCAACTCCTTGCATTCATCCACCCACCCCGGGTCCCTGCCGGCCAAGCCAATGCCTCTGGGTCCCGACTTGCCTCCCTGCCTTTCTGGCACCCACCCCCCTTTCCTCCCTCCCTCCCTGCCAGATGCTCGATTGCCTCCAGGGTCCTTGCATTCACCCACTCATCCCCCCTCCCTGCAACCGTGCAAGTGACCCCCAGCAGCCCCCTCCCTAAGCTGCAGTTCTTCCCCCCCACCCCCAAAAGCAGCCCCCTCCCTGCCTCCTGCCAGGCGGCTCAGGGCAGTTGCTGCACCTGTAGCCAGACTGGCTACTCTGCAGGGAAGAACAAGTAATTCCCTCCAGCCACCTGGCAGGAGCTGCAGTTCTTCGTGCACCCCACTCACCTTTCTCACCTGAAAGGTGAGTGGGGCACATGGGGCAGCCTTTCCATTCAAAGAGCTCCTCAACTTTTGCTAATATTCTGATCCACACAATTGATGCATCAAAACCCAGAACTTATTATTTGCACATGTATATGTGCATATTTATTTGATTTTCCTAATGTTAACTGAGTATATCAGGAAAAATTGTCAATGCAGCCACCAGCAAGAGTTGGTGGCCACACTCTGAGGCCACCAAAAAAATTGTTGCGAGAACCACTGGCCTAAAGGATGGGTGTTTATGAATGCCATGGCAGAGCTGAATGTACACTCTTCCGTCATGGGCAACACAACCAACAGAGATCTTTTGGAACATGTGAAGGCCTCGCCCACCGACACCAGGTTAATAAAGACACAGTACTACCATCCCCATTTTGCCATCTAAAAAGCAAAAATTGGCTAAAAGATCCAAATGGCTCATATAATGTTTTTCATGCTTTAAAAGAGTAATTTTTAAAATGGTAATGTTTTGCTTTAAATAAAACACTTCTACACTTTTTCAAAAAAATTAAATATTGACATGTACTTTCTCTGAATTGATCATAGTTAAGGATAAGATTATGTTGTGGAGGTCACGGAGACCTCTGTGACATTTTTTTGCTTTGATCCCAGGATGGTGGGGCCAGAGCTGTCAGCTGGCAGGGGTCCCCCACCCCACAGCTCTCAGCTGCCACAGGCAGTCAAGGGCCCAGAGCTCCGAGCCACTGGTCCCACAGTTCTCCACCACTAAGGGCAGCGGGGGGCCTTGAAGGTCCCAGACACCCTGGGTGGGGAGGGGTGCTCGGACCATCAGCTACAGTGGGCAGCGGGGGGACCCAGGGCTCTGAGCCACCGGGGCTGTGGCCTCGAGTTTTAAGTTGCCATGGTGGCTGGTGCCCTCCTTCTGAGAAGGGCTCAGGCTCTGATCCCCTCCTCCTCACCAGCTTTAATCATCTCCCCAAGTCCCTCCCCATTATTTTTAGCAAAAGTCACAGACAGGTCACGGGCTTCTGTGAATTTTTGTTTATTGTCCATGACCTGTCTATGACTTTTACTAAAAATAACCATGACAAAATCTTAACCTTAGTCATTGTAAAAAAACAAACAAAAAACACAACCAGACATCAGTTGTCTTTAAACCTCTCACTAGGGGTGCTTTAGTCATTGCAAGATATACACCTCTGGGCTTGTTGAAACACATTTTGAGCATGCCTACATATATTTTATATTTTACAAAATTCATCACCATCCGCTCATTGTGCATTAAGTCATTTAGAATACAATTATAAAATCTGGTCAAAAGATAAACCCTTGCTATGGTGGTATAAGAAAAACATGCAGTGATAGGCAGAGGTGACAAAGCGAGGGTCTTGTAATTGTCTAATGTGAAACATAATGTTGGTGGCATTTTTTTTTTAATTTCATAAGGCTTCTAGGAAAAAACATGCTGTTTGAGGGGGTCCATATGAGTAAAAAAACTCAATGCAGTTACGGTCTGCCAGGTACAAAGCAAACCAGGGATCCAATCACAAGGGAACACATCCAAGAAATTCTCTTTTGTGTAAGGGTCCTGTAGTGAGGAGGCATGGCCGTCCTCAGAGATTGACGGGGAGAGACCACAACCAATCCCTCTGGGGTGGAGCCAGGAGGACAACAGCCACCATGCCAGAAACTGAGGGGTGGGACCGGAACAGGAAGTATAAAGGGCGGGCCCTGTGGCTCATTAGGCCGGAGCTGCCAAGGGAGACAGATGCAGTCCATCTGCTTCTGGAGCCTGAAGAGCTGCTGGGACTGGTGTTTTGAGTGTACCCTGGGGAAACGGAGAATGACACCAAGCTGCATGTACACTACAGAGGGGGTGTTGGAAGAAGCCCAGGAATACCAGAAGATAGCTTGGTTGAGTGTTAGTCTAACACCAGCTCAGTGTGATGTGGGCAGATCCGGAATACTTCACCACTGTTAGGGCCCTGGGTTGGGATGTGGTAGAGTCAGGTGGGCCTGCATCCCCCTCCCCCCTGCCACCGGGTGGCAGCCTCCCCACTTTAGGCCAAGAGGCCTACATTGGTCTGCCATCTGCTTGAACCCCTAGACTGTGTTGGTGCTCACCCCTGCCGATTTGCTGCCCTGCCTTGCTAGAAGGCCTGGGCTCATAGATTGCTCCAGTTCTGCCCTGATTGCAGGCCAGAGCCCCTGACTATGTGCCGCCCCACGTTGCTTGAGGGATTGGGCTCATAGACGGCTACAGCCCTGATCTGACTGTGGACCAGAGCCCCGTTAACTGTTTGGTGCCCCACCCTGCATGAGGACCTGGGCTCCGAGCTATTTGCTATTCTACCCTGCCTGGAGGGCCAAGGCTTTGGAAACTGCTAATTCCCCCCTCTTCTTTTTCTTTGAATCTGTGTATTGAGGCCAACCTTACAGGTGTGTGACAGTGAGGAGGCGTGGCCTCCCTCAGCGATTGACAGGGAGGAACGGCCACACATGCCTACAGGTCCGCTGATAAGATATGTGATAGTTGCGCAGTGTCCATTTTCACATGTAGTCAAACAGAACATTTCTCCCCTGATTTATCTTTGAGGTTGTCAAAAAACCCATACCCAATCATATTGAGGCCTTCACAAAATGTATTTCTTCTCTCAGGTTCCTGGTTTTAATCAGGGAATAGTGATTGGTGCATTCCTGGTCAGGAGCCAGGTCAAAGGCAAATAAAGTGTAACCATTTGCAAACTCTTCACGGCTGATTAACAGAGAATGATCTTTCATGTGTTTACCAGCCATCTGGTACTCTGTACATCACGTATTCTCTCATGTAGTTCCCAGCTTTGAGTCTGATTGCAGAGGCTTGACTGGTATCTGTTCACTATCCACATACAAGGCCACAAAATTACTATCAGAATGGTTTAAAGTGAAAGGAATTTTTAGTGTAGCTTCCACTAAAGGCATTGTCATCCACAAATCCTAGGACAAACGTTTTGGGTAACTGTCCCAAGAAGAAAGTTCTCCTGGTTACTGACCCTGCTGCCTGCAGGTATCCTAAACCCTTTCATACCCGCACAGTCCCTGGGGTATTTAACATTAGTGGTAAGCAGAACTTTCGAGTGTCCTGGACAGATGCCCAAGGCCCACCCATACTTCCTTCACAAACAGCAACTAGGCTCAGTTCAGTTCCCCACAAATGAGAGCTGCCCAGCTACTGTGGTGGAAGGCAAGCCACAGCTAGGCAGCTCTCACTTGGCAGTGAGGAGCCGAGCCCAGCACGGCTCCCCCCCAGTGTTTAACTGTTTAAACGTTCTATTTTTAGAACATTTAAACGGATTTGCATTACATTAATGTTTACATCCCTATTGGGAACCTCCATTTGAGATAACTAGGTTTGTGCATATCATTTTCTATTAATGAAATGATGGACTTTCTATGAGCTTGCATTCTTCAGAAAGAAATAGCTGAGCAATATAAGATGCACATTTCTTGGGACAAAGCTGGGACTGGGAACTTGCTGGTGTCACTCTGGAATACAGTTCAGGAATGGCTGGCTAGAAGTACTCATATATATATATTCAGCTGGGAGTTATTTTTGCATGCTAGAGGCTGTGTGTGAACAGACCAGGAGTGGTTGTTCTCACAGCAAAGCAGTGTAAAAGGCACTCCCAGACTGGAGAGTTGAGGGGACACAGCTATCCATCAGTCCATAGGGTGAAACTCCATTTCTTAGCTCCAAAGGTGATTTTGAAAGGAGTGTCTTTGCTGATACTGTTAGAGCTGTGCGGGTATTGTATTTCCACTAACCCCACCTCCCAGATCCCTGGGTGATCCAAGAGCTTAACTAGATCTATTGTAAAGTTCAAGCTGGTGTTTTGGGGAAAAACCCAGAGCTGGCGTTGCTGGGCAAAGTGATGTAAAAGCTACTGTCACTCTTCTTTTTCACTCTGTCTTTGCAGGAGTAATCATTTTCTTTCACGTCTAAATGTCACAGAGTTGAGAAGCTTCCACCCAGCTGTTAAACTTACCAGGCCACCTCAACCATTTCACCAGTAGCTTTTTTTCCCCTTCCTTTTATTTTCTCAGCTAGAATTTTTTCAATCGAGTAAATCATATCCTTCTTTAGGTGTTAGCCTGTCATAATTCTTCAGGGGTAAAAGATCCAGTGATTGTCTCACCTCTGTAATCTTTTAATCAGTGTACAGGTCTCTGGCTGTTTAAGGCTTCATCCACTATGAATATCTCATTAGTAAACGTTTGTTCACAACCTTTTTCCAAAGCTCCTTTGGTTTTAAATAGGCCCACTTGGGCGCCTTTTCTAAAAGGGGCAACAACCAGATTTATTTTAAAACTGTCTCCATAAACCGTTTTTCATACTGTTATGGGGTGAATATACCTCATGCTAGCCCAGCAACCAATGAGTTAATACAGGCACTGCTGAGCAGCCTCACAGCAGCTGGGAGGATAAAAAGGCTGAAGGGCGAGGAAGCTAACAGGAGTGAGCAGGCAGGAGAGAGGAACTCCTGTCAGCAGACTGCTAGAGAGCTGCCAAGGGAATACAGCCCAGAAAGGGCAAACAGGCCTACAGACTGAAGAGCCTGCAGAGGCCCGAGGGAAGGTAGGAAGAAGCTCCGGGCACTGTCAGAGTTGGCGAACCCTGACCCTCCTTGTCTAGCTTGCGGTCCTGAGCTGGAACCCAATGGAGTAGGCAGGCCTGGGTTCCCCTACCAATCCCCCTGAGTGGACATGAAAACAGAGAGGTTTTCCAAATTCTTGGACACCAGGCATGGACTGACAGCCCTGCTGAGCTGAGTGATCCAGAGCCACACCTTCCCCCCCCCCCCATTTGGCTGGGAGGGACACCGTTGCACTGATACACTTCAGAGAATTTGAGGGGTTAACATCCGCACGTCTGGTACATATAGTTCTGTGAAAGCACTGCTTGTAACTCTTTATAAACTCAGGTAACATCTCAATGTAGCAAAAGATGTTGTAGAATGTAAAAAATCATAAGAACATAAAAATAGCCATACTGGGTCAAATCAATGATCCATCTGTTGTACAACAGTGGCCAATGCCAGGTGCTTCAGAGGGAATGAACTGAAAAGGCAATCATTATGTGATCCATCCCCTGTCATCCATTCCCAACTTTTGGTGAACAGAGTCTAGGGACACTCATATCACTACATCCTACATTTTAATCCCTGCTTTGACTTCATTATTAGTAATAAAATGGTGAACATCATGCTGCTTTAACTATCTGCTTAAAGATTTGTTTAAAAATTCTTCTCCGACTGGTTTGTAATTTGAGTACCCCTTTTACTACTCATATTAGTAATACTCAGGAGATACATGGGCCTGACTTTATTTAATCATTCCCATTTACATAGTCACTCTCCAAGCAGTGAATTTCCAGATGATTATTAGACTTTTCAGATGGTTAAAATCTTTGGCCTTCTTCTCTTTCACTTCACAACACACCAGAAATGTCATGCATTACTGCATGGAACTATTGAAGTCTAACATTTGTGCCTGTGTTATTTATTTTACAAGGCTTTCATAATTTTTCAGTTGTATTTAGACAAATTAGTATGTACCATATATCCTGCTTAGCGCTCAAGACATCTTGGCATGGTTTCCAGTACCACTGGACAGACAGCTACTTGAGTTCTCAGTCAGTGAAAACATTTTCTGACTCAGATGCCCTTTGAGGGAAAAGACTCACATGTATAGGCTGACGAGGTGGGTGCGATCAGATCTTTTATTGGACTGACTCCTGTTGGTGAAAGAGACAAGTTTACACAGAGCTCTTCTTCAGGTCTTATTTAGCTTTGTGTAAGCTCAAAAGCTTGTCTCATTCACCAACAGATGTTGGTACAATAAAAGATTCCACCTTGGTCCCACCTTGTCGCTCATATCCTGGAACAAACACTGCAAACAGAGATATATAGGCTGACATTTTCCAAGGCAGCTAAGGGATTTAGATGCTCAGCTTCCACTGATTTCAATGGGAATTGTGCATCTAAATTCTCTATGGCTGCTTTGAACATTTCAACCATAATATTTTTCAAGGGACTGCTGTATGGTTTCTGGTTATATGCGCAATGTTGGACAATTGGTGGGGTTATGTTAAGGTATAATCAATCATTGTATTGCTATCTTCTTTATAGAGCTGTGACTAATGCAGTGTAGATTCAGCTATGTTAAAGCAATCACACAGCAATCATTTATTTAAACTAGTATTTTGTTCCCCTTTTCAGCCATTAGAACATAGGAATGGCCAGACTGGGTCAGACCAATGGTCCATCTAGCCCAGTATTTTGTCTTCTGACAGTGGCCAGTGCTAGATTCTTCAGAGGGAATGAACAGAACAGGACATTATTGAGTGATCTATCCCCTGTTGTCCAGTCCCAGCTTCTGGCAGTCAGAGTTTTAGGGACACCCAGAGCATGGGGTTGTGTTCCTGACCATCTTGGCTAATAGCCATTGATGGACCTATTCTCCATAAACATCTAATGCTTTTTTGAATTCAGTTATACTTTTGCCCTTCACAACATCCTTTCATGTTTCACAGGTTGACGTGCGAAAATATTTTAGTTTTGTTTTAAACTTGCTGCCTATTCATTTCATTGGGTGATCCCTGATTCTTGTGTTATATAAATGGGTAAATAACATGCCCCTATTCATTTTCTCCACAACATGGCATGGGTATCCACGTGGGAGTGTACCTCCTTATCTTTCTCTGCTATACCATTTACAGAGTTCCGCTTGGAGATCCTGGCTGAATGGTTGGAAGATAATGTTGATGCTTCCAGACCATGGATGCTTTGAAAACCCGCACCTTGCCTCTACCATGGAAAGTGCCAGCTAACATGAACCAGCAACAAGGAAATATGAATAAGGGAGATTTTCTCCAAATTTTATGGAATTTTCAGTGTTTCACAAGAAGCTGCTCGTGTTTCTTCCTGCAGCAAAACTAGTATAACATTTTGTGAGCCTAAGCAGAAGATGCACACCACCTTTGTGTCATGTAACCCAGTTCCAAAAAAGGCTCCCACACAGACATTCAGTGGCTATTTGAAGGCCTGGGTAGCCAAATGACTGTGCCCATGGACCTCCTATTGCTCTCAGAGAGCTCCTGTGGAGCTGAGCTTCACCTTTGGCAGGCAGTGTACACACCCTGCACTGACTTCCCAAATCCTTCTTGTGCCTCCTTGCATAGTGAGACCATACCCGTGCTACTGCAAGAGCACATGAAAGGAGCAGGCTTGTCCCTTAATGCAAAGAATCAGCATATACTGCAGACACTGCAGATTATTTTAAGTATTCTTTGGTTCTTTGGGCCAATTCCTAATATCTATTTGCAGTTTCTAGAGTCAGCTCAGTATTCACCAAAATCACCTTTATGTACCAGGCCATCTGTGGATTTTCAGGGTTTTATTCTTTTTAAGATACTAGTTGCAACTGACTCATCAAAGTACAGCTATAGAAAAAATATTTAATAGCTGCACGTAGTAACTTTAAAAAAAAAGGAATTAAGTGCAATAGATCAGTCGTGAAGTCCATATTCAGGCCCTGACTCAGTGAACCACTTAATCACATGCTTCAGTGCTTGGCTTAATGTGAGCCTTAGTCTTTCCTCAGGCAAAATTCCCACTGAAGTTATGGGAAGAGTTTTAATCATATTGGTTGTTTTTTAAAATCTAAACTTTAGAGCAAATTTGGTAAAGTGATATTTTACAAATACAGAAGTCTTGTTCATAAGACAAGACATGAAAAAATGAGTTGAGGTGTTTTTTAAACTTGGAGTTACCCTGGAAAAATGAGTCCCCAATGTGAGATGGAGACTTTCACCAAAATGGAAAAAAGGGGAAAAGTCCCCAAGTGAGAAAAGGAAAAAATCCAGATTTTTACCATACTACTCTGGAAATAAATCAGAAACACAGCATCAGAGCCAGTGTTTCGCAAGAATGGAAGTATAGATACTAAATTAAGCAAATAACATGCCATTCCAGCATGAATAGTTTTGCATGCCAACTGCAAAACTTTACATTAAATGTGTACTACAGGGAAACTGGAAGGCAATGGAGACATTTAAGTAACAGTGTCATAAGAAAACAGTGTGAAGAAAACTCGCACAAGCCACATGATTATGAACAAATTGTAAGTTGGTTAAAAAAGACAATAGTAGCCCAGCAAGAAGACCTTTATAATAATGTAACCGGAGAAGAACCAGGGCATGCACCACAATTTTAGTTCTACCAGTCATCAAGGCCCTGATTCAGCAGAGTACTGAGGCATATGCTTAAACTGACTCAAGACTTAAAGGCAAGAAGAACTAACCTTTAAGAAACTGATTCTGAAGGTTACAATGTGCTGGTATACCCCTATTGACTTCATTGGGATGCTGCGCAGATGATGGGGTCTGCCTGCATGGACTTATTTGCAGGATTGCAGCTGAAATCAGTGATTCAAATGCACAAAGATAATCAATGGGGCCAAAATAATGGTTTTCAATCCTATCCATGTTTCACAAGATATGAGCACGCATCCAGTGGAGAGATCATTCACACAGACAGAAATACAAAGAGCCCGAGAAAAGGAAGTAGAAAGCTGTATATCATTTTAGTTTAAATAATGAAAACCATAAGAATTAATAAGTGCAACAAGATGTTGGAGATATATGGAGAAAAGAAACAGACCCCTACAAAACATCCACTAACAGAGTACATGAAATAAAGAAGTTTAAAACAAATAATTACTTCACTTCTGTTTTGTTCTATATGTTACTGATGTTGAATTAATGGAATATTTTTTAAAATAGATTTCTTCATGTGAAATGATTTTATAAACACGGTGCTTAAAAGAGCATATGGATATAGTGGGAAGATTCTAACTGTTTTGCAAAAATATTACATACCAGACTGCACTTGATTCGGGAAAAAATAATTCTTAAAGAATTTTGATAGAGAACACTGTGATGGAGAAGAGAAACCTGATTCTCAATAAAGAAATGTTCTTTGTTTATGTAAGACAAAAGTACAGCTTAAAAGGACTCTCAGCCTTCTTTTTTGCAGCAAGGAAACCTGTTCATGAAAAGTAAGTGTGGCTTCAGCTCTTCTTACTGGGCTTCCAGAATAACAATTCAAAGAGCATATGAGCGGGTTGATTTACTTTGTTTGACCCACAGTCATATGACTCCTTGATCCTCTATACTGATGAACTGTTGTGAAATAGGAAGCTAATTTTAAATCTGAATTGAAGACGCTACAATCATCTAAATCTAATGTATAAACCAAAACATTTTATTTCAGAATTAAGACAACATTTTCAAAGTGTTTCCAACTCTTGTGATTTTATCGGAAGTCTTGTGATATTTGATGTGTTTTCTTAAAGCCCCAGCTGCTGTAAGCAAGAAATTGTCTGAGAATCTTAGCTTTCATTTAAAGCAAAATTTCTAGCCTCCATAGTTGCAGAGAAATGCTGGGAAATGTGGACCACATTCACCCTAAAGGTTCAGAAACCAAAAGGCAAATAAAAGTACCCCCAAAATATTATATTTTAAAAAAAATTCATGATTTTTTAGAGGTCCTGACTCATGAGTTTTGAATGCTTGGGATGCCAGTACTGAACACCTAAGGCCTCATCTACAGTAGAAAGGGTTTGCTGATATAGTTCATACCCAGTTTCCTGAACAAAATAAGCTATGCCAGCAAAAGGACTTTTTCTCTTATGTTGTCTAAATCACTTTTGAAAATGGGATGTAAGCTCCTAAGTCACTTAGCCACTTTTGAAAATTTTATTTGTAGTCTGTATATTGACAATTTCTTTATAATATTGTGACATACAGCATAATAGAAGAATTGTACTTGAAAATACAATCTTGTATTTTGCAATGTGTGTCACAAATGACTGCTTAGAGTCCTTGTTTGTAATTATAAAATGAAAACTGTAGGAAATAAAATCTTGGTATGGTATTTCTTCTTGCCTATTAATATTTTCAAATTAATAGGTACCCCCCTGAAAAAGAAATAGTAATTTTAAAAGATTTATTCTCTTCTGTGATTATGCAGTGTAGTTGTAGTTGTTGGTCCCAGAGTATTAGGGAGACAAGGTGGGTGAGGTAATGTATTTTACTGGACCAACTGCTGTTGGTGAGAGAGACAAGCTTTCCAGCGGCACAGAGCTTTTCTTTAGGATTATTTATTTAACAGACTCTCAGTGCCATCTGCTGGTTGTAAAATGCCATCTTCACATGTAATGATTACTGACAGACATAGTGGGGCTGTGGAGCATATATTATGTGAGTTTTGTGGATTTAGTAGATTAGGTGTGCAACTCCTATTTTTAATTTTAAATTCTGTTATACACTGTTCAAGGGGAAGAGTAGACAAATAGGGGTGTTCCTGCACTTGAATCAAGAAATGAGATCACCAGTTTATTACTAACAGTAATAATATTTACCATAGAGCTCCTTAGGTTCAAAGTAATTTCAAATGTTATCTAGTTAATTAACCTTGAACAGCACCAAACAGCCATGAAATGTTTACTTTCAATTGTTACCAACGTAGGCCATATCTGTGCCACTGATCAGCTCCATAGCCAATTCTCAGGCTTCTGAATCATTAATTCCCACCAAATTTACTTGTACAGATTCTGTATCAGATCCTCAACTGTTGTAAATCAATGTACTTCTATAACATCATCTTACACTAGCTGAAGATCTTGCCTTTTATGCTTCTTAAAGCTGTGTGCGCTTTTGAATACCTCAGTACAGCGAAGCAAAAATACTCAGAACTGACACAAAAGTGGAAGGAAACATAATAAAGGTTCATCAGATGGCTGAAATGTGAAATGCTCTAAGCTATGATGATCTTTATGCATTATTGGTGGTAAAGTATTTTTAATTCTTATACATATTTAGAAAATATTAAATGTCTATAACAAACGTTATTGGAAGACAAGTGTGGTAATATCTTTTATTGGACCAACTTATGTTGGTCAAAGAGAAGCTTTCGAGCTACACAGAGTTCTTCTCCAGTAAAAGATTTTACCTCATCCCCTTGTCTTTCTAACATCCTGGGACCACCATGGCTACAACAACACTGCAAGTTGGAAAACATTTCTTTCGCAAAGAGTGAACCTTAGTGCAGGTTAAGTTGAAGAAAAGGAACTTTATTAAACCCCTTGGACTGCTCTGTCCATGTGGCTGAATTGCTCCCAGTCTATCTCCACACTGTCCCTGTTCTCTTTGTATCCTATCAATAATGGTCCCTCCAGAAAACATGGGCCCTCTGACTCCAGTTCCACTGATCACAATATATCTTCCCTATTTTACAAACATTTTAATATGTTGATGCCCAGACCTCCACGCTTTATTCCTTCAGCAAGAGATCACTAGAACATAGCACAGCTGAAGTCTTGTCTTTACCACAGACTCATCTGGTTACATAGTCTTTGAGATAGTTTGTTCTCCTCAACAGGTGACCACATTGGGAGTGGCCTATCTCTGTCTCCCCATCACTGAATCTAGCAAACTATCTCTCTCTGTGGTCCCCTCTGGGGTTGGCCTCTGGATGGTTTTCTGTCTGTCTGTTCTGTGATGATCTCTGTTTCTCTGTGGGGTTTCTCTGGGTGTCGTATGCTGGTTCGCAAGTGATCACTTGTCCCTTTGGCGTAGTCACCTCATATGGTGTGAGTGCCACTTCACCCCTCACAATTCAGTTAGTCTATTCCTCCTGATGTCTCTCTAATGGCTGGATCCTCACAGGAGTGCCTGTCTCCAGGACTGGTAGCGCCTTTTCTGTCTTGTTATACTCTAGTGCCTGCTTTCTCTGGTTGCCGGCCATCTCCTTTCAGCAATGTCGCTATCCTTTTTGCTACAGTAGGTCTCCTCTCATTGATAGCAGGCTTTTGATCCTTCGTCTCCTCACTGCCTGTGCTAGACTTTTTTGTACTCCTGTGTGCCAAAAATGTTAACAAGGGATCTGGACCAGAAGAAACAGCCTTGTATAATAGTCTCGTAGCTGTTTTTACAACTGTGTCCATCTTATCATTACTCTGCTGGAGAGGAGGTGTAGTGGTCAAACTCCCATTTGCATGCAAATTCCTTGAATTCATCTGATGCAAATTGGGGTCCCTTGTCAATGAATACTGTGTCCAAAAATGCCATATCTCGCAAATGGGCCTCCAGTTTGCCGGTCACTACCTTGCTTCTTGTATCAGGCAGGGCAGTGGCCTCCCAAAAATATGAATAGTAGTCCACTGTAATCAAGTATTTTCCTTGAAGGTAAATCTGTCCACTCCCACCTTTCCCATGATTGGGTGGGTTCTCATGTGATACAGGGTCTCTTTCTGCTGGCAGTTATCACATGACTGGGAGGTGTCACACAGAGTTGTATATTCATTCTGAGCCAGTAAACACACACTCGATCCCATCTAAAACAGCTGTCAATACCCAGGTATGAGGTGTGTGTTTTTTGCATGACATCCTTTTGTAATGAGTCAGGGACAACAGCTCTCTGTCTTCGAAATATGATTCCATCCTGCACACTTAGTTCATCTTTAATTTGAAAAAGTGGTTCTGCTCCTACTGGTACTTGGTTTTTGTTTTCTGATCATCCTGCTAGTATTGCTCTCTTAACTGTCTTTTCAGTAGCCTATTTGATTTCCATCAGCTTCACTGTTGAAACTAGGAGATAGTGCAATATGCTGATGGAGTCAATGTCCTGATCCCTTTTCCCAAGCTTGTTGATGCTGGTCATATATGCCCTGCTCAGGATGTCAGCTAACACCAGTAATCATCCAGGACAATATCTGAGCTCTACTCATAGCACTGGAGAAGTTGTCTTGTAATGTATCATTTGGAAACTAGTAACACGCTGGTCATTAATATCACTGTGAAATGTAGTGTAACAATGCTCTGTGTGAAATTAGAGCTGCGCTCTGTTACTATGTTTTGGAGACTGTAAACAGGCTAAGGAAGCAAAACAGTTTTTTTCCAAACAAAGGGGAAGGCAAAAACCTCTTTGGCGCAGGTGCAAACTGAGTCAGGTGTGACCAGAGACAAAGACAATGGGTTATTCATTTGTATCAGAGACTTCATGATGATCATTTGCATTGTAAATCACAGGAGACTGCAATATTAACATGGCCTCAGCTCCCTGCTGGATAGAGCAAGCAGACCTGAGTTGAGCCCCTAGAAGAGCTTCCTGATTTTGAAGTCAAAGATAAACTTTGGGCATATAAGGAATTTTGGGGATCCGTCTCCTGAGGGAACAAAGAAACCTGCTATTTGATTCTGTGATGGTTGGATCCTGGCTGGAACAGCGAGTCATGCTGGAGAATGCAAATGACTTGGTGTGAGAAAGAAGCTATGTCTGGCAAAGCTATATCTTGCTAGAATTGTTTTAGACTCTAGAAAGTGTGTTTGTGATGCTGGCGACCAGGTGCCAGCTTGTGCTAAAGCCCCTATGTCTCACTGAACACTGACAACTAGTCTGGTTCATCTGTGTGTTAGTATTGTTAAAATATGTATTAGATTTATAGAAATGTGTTTAGTGATTAGACTTTAGGAAATGCTTGTGAGTCGTTGCATAAATTAATTTCATTTATAATATCTGTGCCCCATATTATAAGGTAATATTTAAGCGTTTTGTTCTGTAACTCTAAAAATGTTAGCTATGAAATTAGAAATCCCCACAGTAAGAAGAGAAGCATTACGGAGGCCATGTCTACACTACAAAATTAAATCAACCTATATAGCATATAGCCACTGCAGTAATTACATCACTTGTGCGTGTCTCCACTTTGATCCTTCTGTTGATAGTGTGTGTCCTCACCAGGAACGCTTCTATTGATTGTTCTGTTAGTGTGGGACATTATGGGATGGTTCCTGAAAGCCAGTAACAGTTGACATATGTAACACAGTGTCTACACTGACACTGCATCCACCTAACTATATGGACCTTGACTCTACACTGCTCATATATGTGGAATTATTAAGTCAACGTAGTGAGGCAATTATGTTGACAAGAGCAAAATTTTAGTATAAACTGCCTTTCATCAACCTAATTCTGTACTGTAGACCAGACATAAGTGTGAAATACTATTTTACCACTAGTGGTGTCATCTCCTGTCCAACAAAAGAAGGCCTACAGATATCGGACAAGCCATTGTGGAACATCAGTGGACAAAAGACTTTGTTAATTGCTCCCCTACATTCATGAAGAAGAGATGTGCACAAACACTCATCTCATCAGCTTGGGCTCTGGAGAAAGGGAATAAAAATACCTGTCAAGAAGAAATTGTTATCCCTATGCTCCTTGGACTTCAGGGAGAGGGCAAGACTTCTAAGCAAAAGGAAGGGATCCCCAGCTGTTTAGCTTAGGTTAGGCCTAAAGGATATATAGAGACTGCACATTACAGCAGTTTCTATTACTTTTTGAAACTAAGACTGTAACTCATTTGTGTGTGTATATTTACCTGCTTTAATCCTGTAAATAACTCTCTCATTTCTTTTTCCTAGTTAATAAATCTTTGGCTCATTTATTATGGTATTGGCTACAAGCATGATCTTTGGTGTGAAATCTAAAGTACAACTGAACTGGGATAAGTGACTGGTCCTTTGGGACAGGGAGTAACCTGAATATTGTTGTGATTTTTGGTGTGAGACCATCTATCACAAAGGCAAACTTGCATCAGTGGCAAGATAGACCAGAATACCCAAAGAGACTGTCTGTGACTCAATGGTAAGGCTGCTGTAGTGCTTGAGGAGTTCATACTTGATACTTGGTTTGTGAAATCTAAGTATAGAACACACAGCCAGTTTGGGGCTTGTGACCTGCTTCTTAACAGTGCCCTGAGGTTGGCACTCATGGTCATGAACTACAGCAGACAGCTTGACCGTGTTGTTTATGTTTTGTTTGTTGTAACCCTCACACACTTGCTTGAAATCATGTAAATCTATGTTCTTTGTTAATAAACTTATTCTTAGTTTTATTAGAAACCTTCTCAGGGCTGTGTATTAAAGTGAAGAGTATAACCCTAGCTGTACTAACAAACTGTTGTATATACTGGCTCTTTGGAAGAAGCGAATCTTGTTTTACCTCTGTGTGTGTTCAGTAAGAGCGACTGGCCACTGCAGCAGAAGAAGGTTTTGGGAAGACTTGGGACCAGAAGTGGTGTTGAGGTCACCCTGCAAGGAGTAACTGGGCTGGTGGAAGCTCAAGGTGAGACATTTGTGGGGCAGGCATGCAGCTGGTGTCAGGGAATAAGCCAAAGCTTCACAGCCTAAAAGCATGCAAGGTTACAGGGCGGGCAATGACAGAACCCCTTACTGGTCTGAGTGAATCCCAAAAGCATCACTTTGGCCAGCTGAGTTTAACTGTTACATATCAGGAAGCCCTTTGCCATCTGGCATCGGAGTGCTCTTAAGGTCATAAATAAGCACTAAGAAAGGTCTTTGCCATGATTGTCTCTATGGGTTTGTGGTCTGATTCCACAATTACTGGGTGGCCATAGATGTACTGATGGAATCACTCCACTCCAAATACCACAACCAGAAGCTCCTTTTCTGTTTGGCTTAGCCCTGTTCAGTTCCTGACAGGATCTGCTAGTGTAAGTGACTAGTTGCTCCTGCAAAAGGCCTACACCCAATACTTTCTCCAGTTCACCACACTGGATTATCAGTGCCTCTCCTGACTGGTAGTTCTTCAGGACAGGAGCATCCATTATCATTTGTTTCAGTGTGTCAAATGCTTGCTGTTGGAGACCTGCCTGGTCCCATTCAACATCCTGCCTTGTGAGCTGACATATGGTTCTGCTACTGCAGCCAGGTGTGGACAAAGCTTGAACAGAAAATTTATCATTCCTATGAAGCGTGTATCTCTTTCATCTACACTGGAGCATGCATATCTCTGACTGCCTGGATCTTGTTGGGATCTGCTTTCAGTCCCTCTGCTGTGAGCAGACATCCAATGTATGTCACCTTGCTGTTTGAGTTGCATTTTTTGGGGGGCTTGAGTTTTATGTACTTGTCCCTGCATTGCTGTAGAAAAACTTGTAGTTTTCTGTTGTTCAGCTTCTGCATTATTGCTCACTTAACCTACAAGAAAGATACAATCTACAATTATTTCACCACAGGCAGTCCTTCCAGTGCTTGCGTGAGTCTTCTCTGGAACATCTCTGATGCGGGGTGTGTGCCCATCAGCCATCTGTAGCAACCAAATGGTGTTGCAAAGCTTGTCAGCATGCTATACCTTTTATCTTTTCTTTATATTTTTATCTTATATGCCAAAGCCTGTTCCTCACATCACAGACTGTAAAGATACTGGCTTTGGAAAATTCTGGCACGATATCATCAATTGTGAGCAGTGGATAGTGGCATCTCTTCAGTGCCAGTTCAGTGGCTTTGGGTGTATTCAGATGCATAATTTGCCTGATGGTTTCTTTACCGTCACCATGCTGCTTACCCATGCTGTACTGGCCTCTACAGGTGTTGATACCCCATCTCTGTAGACTTTTGAGCTCCTTGCATAGTGGATTATGTAGTGTCACTGGGATTTGCCTTATGATAAAGCACACTGTCCTGAGTACTTCCAGCTGCACCTTTCCTTCCAGGTACCTGTTGTCTTTGAAAACATCCCCATATGCTTTTAAAATGGTCTCCATTGTCCACAGGGCACCCATTTTTTCTTCTTGTATTGCAGCTATAAAATTCTGATGATGCACCCTGGTCAGTTCCATGGCTTGTAAGGCTGTATTCCCCAAGAGAGATCTGCAGTGCTTACCATCCACCATCATAAATTTCAGGTGGTGCTGTCTGTCATTTTTTAGGTTAGGTACCCTGAAGTCCTATTTTTCTACAGGCTACATTATATTCTCATTGTACATTATTAGACTGTGCCTGCTGTCTGAACCAAGTGTGTTCAAGTCCAGTTCACCCCGAGGAATCACATTGCAGGAGGCCCCACTATCTAGGTGAAATCACACAGGGCACTTCTCTATTAGCATTGTTGCATGCATAGAGGCTTGCATTGTCCCTTATTGCTTTCCTGTCCCAAGAACCTGAACCTGATATGCTTTTGGACTCAAGGAGAGAGATATGATATCATCACTACTGTCTGATATCTGATCCCCCTCTTATACAAGTCTGACTCAATCTTTCTGAGACCTTTCTCTACTCTTGCACATCCTGCAAAAATGGTTCAACTTGCCACACTCCTTGCAATGTTGTCCTAGTGTGCAGCACTTCTCCTTTATCCACTCGTGCTGTCTCCACAGTAAATGTATCTCATTATGGGAATGGAATCCAGACAACTAGCTCTCCTTTGCTGTTGTATTTCTGGAGGCATTGTGCCTCGTAGGGCTTTCATCCTTTCTCTTGAGGCTTCTGCTGCACACTCCATGTTTAAGCGTATGTCTAATGTGAGATTGCCTTCCCAGAGCAGCTGCTCCTGCAGGTGGTGACCCCCAGTGCCACCAGATAACCCTGTTCTGAATTAGGGAATCAATCAAGTCTTCAGAATTGCATGTAGCAGCCTGTGTGTAAGGCAATAACATAGGGGTCTATCCCTTCCCATTGGATTGGGTCTCTAATGAAAACCCTTTGTTGCAACACAGTTTTGTTCTATTCAGGGAGCAATAGGTCCCCACAGTTCCTAGGACTGCTGTGAAGCAGTGGTAAGCTTCAGAGTGATGCAGACCTCTCTGCTGGTTTCCCAATATGGTAAAATAATAGTTTTACTTTCCTGCTGTTGTCGTCCTCCTGTATGGCCAGGTTGGTATACAGCTTGAACGTCTCCTTCCACCAGGTCCATCACTGGGCCAGGTTTGTGTCTGCACAATCCAGGGCTGTGTGGGTTTCAGACTGAGTTCCATAGCTCATGCTGCCAGCTACTGCACTTGAGAGACTGTGCTGCTCAGAGGCTGCCACCATGCTTTATTTGCAAAGACTGAACATTAGCACAGGTTAAGCTGCAAAAGTGGAACTTCATTAAATCCTGTGGACTGCTCTGTCCATGTGGCTGAATTGCTTCCAACCTAACCCACTGTTCCATGTTCCTCTGGTGTGCTGTCAATAGTATTAGTCCTTCCTGGGAACATACTTATAATATTATATTATATTATATTATATTTTATATTTATAATATAATATTCATAATGTTTATAAGATGGATAAGGGTCTGAATTATACTCTGTAAAGAAGAGGGATGGAACTTTGCCTACTCAGATCCTCTCACTCTTCGCTAATATTCATGATGAATCCACAATTCAGAGCAGAGGATGTCCTGACATGGCCCTGCCCCACCCCAATTCCATCTACTTGCAATTAAAATCTTGTATTGAAAGAATCACAGTGAGAAACAAATGCAGCATTTAGGAAGGATTGTTATGGCCTGTGCTGTAGGGTCAGAATGTCTAATCTGGGCTCTCTGGCCAAATGGGGAATAACTTCTACGCCATCCCCCAATGGAAACATTGGACCTCATGAAAGAGACAGATCATGATCTGTAGCCAGAGCCCCAGGCCAACTCTGAGGGGTAAGTACTGTCACTGAATGAACATAGGAATTGAATTCCCCTTTCCTCTTCCAGGACATTTTGGGGGGCATATTTTGGGAATGCCTGAATCTCTGGAAAGAGGAGTTTGATTGCGTGTAGAGTGTGGGGAGATATGGGAGAATGAAGCCAAGGAGAAGGGAGCTTGTGGGAATGGGGTACCCTGTGCGTGCAAGAAGCAGAAACCCAAGAGGGTGTATTGGGAGTAAAGCTCAGTAGAGGAGGGGTCACAATGGGGAAATGGAGCATGTGTTTGGCAAGGGTGGGTGTATTCCAAATCCAACAGCTCTGCACCGGATTACGAAGCAACCTCATCTCACCCACATAAAAAGTGACTGATTCTCTATCTCCATAAGGAGCAGCAGTGATGAAGGTGTTGGGGAAGGCCTGAGTCAGTGGTCTGAGGGAAAACTCTTTATAGGCCTGTGACAGCATAGTGGGTGGAGGCTGGCATCATAGGGCAGAAATAGAAAAAGCTGTTACACTGAGAATTACTGAGATGGGGAAATTGCAGGTCATTCCCCCTCCATCCCTAGAGCAGGAGTCTCATGTTGAGATCCTGGTGGACTTTCCACTTTCTGAGGAAAAAAGATTAAAAAAATCAGTGGAGGAGGGAAAGGACAGAAGCCCCAAGGGTGATTCTCCCTGCTCTGTCCCTTCTCCAAATCCAGATTTGGGGATTCAGCTATGGTTTTAATGCTGCATAAACAGGGGTTCATTGGCACAGGCCCTCTTCCCAAAGTTTTCTTTCCTCCAAGCACAGGGAGTGAATATGGATTTCTTCTCTTTTCCAGCTGAAGACAGGATGGTGACTGACAAGGAGAAGGAAGAGCCTGTGCAGGAAGGACCTGAGACAGGGGGCCTTCTAAAGGCATTTCCTGAAAGACCAAAAGGCAAGAATTTCCAGAGTCCTGAGGAGAATGAAGCCTCTGAGAGCCAGTGCATGAGGATAAGGCAGAAGAGAAATTATTTAAGCAAGAGAAAGTAAATATGCTTATTATTTTCACCAGCAGAGTCCACAGGGAGGAAAACCAGTTCAAATCTTACTCAACGCCAGAGAATCCATACAGGAGAGAAACCCCATCAATGTCCTGAATGTGGGAAATAGTTCTGTCAGCACTCAAACTTTATTGTCCATCAGAGAATCCACACAGAGCAGGGCGGGCTCCCCCATCAACGTCTCGCATGTGGGAAAAGATTCAGACAGAACTCCTCACTTACTGCACATTGGAGCACCACACAAGACAGAAACTGTACAAGTGCTCTGACTGTAATAAAAAGCTTTCATGAGAGAGCAGCATTTATTGCACACCTGTGAATCCACACAGGAGGGAAGCCTTATCAATGCTCTGAATGTGGGGAAAGTTTCAACCACGGCAGAGGCCTTATTTGGCATTGCAGAAATGTGGGACCGCAAGGTTATGGAGCTTGTGTGGTCAGCAAGTGGAAGGATTTAGGTTAAATCTTCTCTGCCCCATTGTTTTATTTAAAATATTGAATGTAATACGTTCTTTATTAGTTTTAGGCCTCTGTTTCGTGTGCAAATTTAAAGTTATTTTATAAAATTGCTTCTCTGTCATTCTCCCCCTTTTCTCTCCTCTGCCCTTCTTCTCTTTCCCTGCCTCACTCCTCTCTCCACAGCCCCTTTCCAGTCTCTGTGCCCATACATGGTCCCACCATCTTGTTGATGTTGATGAGTTTATCCTCACAATCCTTCTGTGAGGTAGGGAAGTGTTGTTATCACCACCACTTTACATATGGGAAACTGAGTTACCAAGGTTACATAGTAAGTCTGTGGCAGAGACAAGAGCAGAACTCAGATCTCCTGAGTGGCAGGCCATTGTTTTAACCACAAACTCATCATTTCCTGTTCTTACTGCCACTTCTCAAAGCAAAACTAATCCACACAAATATTAGCAGGGCCTTGAACTGGTAGGACCCTATGACCCTTGCTACTTGGTCTCCAGTGCATTGTCACAGGAGCAACAGGCACTGAACACTTGATATTTGTTGTTTCAGGTGCCAGTATCTGTAGAGGAAGTCGCCATATATTTCACTGCAGCACAGTGGTCTCTTCTGAATGGGAGACTGAAGAAGCTGTATAGGGACATGATGAAGAATTATGGGAACTTGATAGCTCTGGATAAAGATTTGTTTTCCACAGTGTATTAGAAACTATGAGGTCTCTGAACCCACATGGGGGGTCAATGTTATCTCAAGGTTTCTCTCACTCCCTAGATTTCTTGGGGGATCAGCTTCTATAGTTTCTAGAATCTGTATGAGGTGACTGTCCCAATCACACTCTGCCCATACACCCCATAGAACAATAGAAGTGAGAGAGGGATTGGATTGTAAGACATCTCTCTCCAGGACTCAGTGCAGGACTGTTCTTTGTCCAGTGGAATGTTAAATCTCTCTAGTGATCAGATTCCTACATCCATTTGGAGATTATTTTACGTTTTCTTGGTGTTCAGCCTAAATTTTTCTTTCTTAATTCACTTCCATTCTGTCTCCAGCACTTAATCTCCTCAGATACCATCCAGAACAATTCCTCTTACTGTCTGGTGATTACAACCATTAAATATTTGTAGATTGTTTCCATGTCTCCACTTTTTTGTGTCTCAGCTAAACAACAGTTATTTTCCTATTTTAATCTTTCCTTGTAAGTCAGTCCCTGGATCATTTCTTTTGCTCTTCTTTAAATTCTCTGCATTTTCTTATTATCTTTTTGACACTGATATGCCCAGTACTGAACACTGTGTTCTAAGGTGCCATCTCCTCAGAGAAATAGAGAGAAGCATGGTCATTTCCTTGTTCCTTGATGCAGTGTCTCTGCATGCACAGGCTAAGGGCACATTTAATTTTTCTGCTTCCAAGCTCCTGTCATGTTGGCTGTCCATTGCCTCCACTCCTGTGATTGTCATCAGTGGATGTGGAAAGTCTTCACAGACAGACATTTCACTTCCCCAAGTGGCTTCTATGAATGTTTAGATTCCACATTCCCTTCAGAAAAGAAAAGGCGGTTGGGGTTAAACTCATGCCTATTCATAGTAACAATAAATACACAAACACTGAACAAACTGTGATGCTACCTGTTTTCTTTTCCATGAGCAGGAATTCCAGTTCCCTAACCAGATGTGATCTCCCAACTGGAGTGAGGGGAGGACCCCTGTGTCCCCAATCCCCAGGGCTCTGAAGATATGAAGGGCACAACAGGCATCCCCACAGGCGAGGAACATGGTAAATCCAACTCAGAAATTATCCAAACGTGAGGTGAGATTTCAGCAAAGTGGCCATGAGCTCTTCCAGCTCTATATCACCCCCCCCCCCAATGTTGCCTTTCCAGAGATAGACTCTTTGATGCTGTCAGTTTAAATGCAGCTCTTTCTATCTTGAAACTATTCCACGTTTTCAAATAGAATGAAACCATATTATTTTCAACTTTATTCACCTGCTTTCTGAGATTCTCTTATGCTCAGGCAGAAGGAATGAATTGTGTCTGGATTCTGATCTTAGTGCAGCAGATGATGGGTTTGGGAATCAAAATGAGGAGGAGAATTGTCATCTGGGAATGTGAAGACAAGAGAAACAATTCCATGTGTAGGCTTGAGCATAGCCCCCATAGAGGTGACAATCCCATTAATGATCTGAGGATGAGAAAAGCTTGAGGGGAGCATCATGTCTAGAGTCACATCAGGGCCTCCACACAGAACAGAAACCGGCAAGTCTTCTCCCTGTTGACTCATGGGACATCATCCACTCAGACGTTTATAAAAATACATCGTTTGGGGGTTGTGGAAGGTGTGATGGCATGTGGACTCAGAGGGGAGGGAATAGGTTTCTGGGTGACTGGTTGGGAATCCTATTTGCTGACATAGTTGGTGGAAAACAGGGGAGTAGGAACAGTGTGGATGTTATTGATCATCTGGGGATGGTCGGAGGGCAATGGAAAGCAGGAGGGAGGAAGCTGGATGCTGAGCAAATTGATCATTTGGGGTAAAGTGATGCTAGAATATAAGAGGTGGTGGGAGTTGGGGATGTCATTGTGGGGTGGAGGAGGGGAATGGGTATTGGAAAACTTTTGTTATTTAATATGTGTGTTTGTTTAAACATTTTTTTTTATTTTGGATTTCTAGTGCTTATAATAATTATTGAGAGAATTAAACTGTTATTTGTTGAAAGAATGTGAGCTGTCTGGATGGACACCAGTCTATTGTGATTGGATCTGACTGTTTAATCCCATGTGCTTCTCAGTCCCCTGGGTCTAAGTAATGACTGATCACTGTTCCTAGCTCCAGGGCTCTCAGGCTCTCTCCCAGCTGCAGGTCCTATGCCTAACACCTTTCTTGGTCAGTGGGACCGTGCAACCCAACTGGCTAGACCCTGGTAACCATGTCTCAGCCCTCTTGAGCCCCCAACTGATTGAGCACATTCTCTTAGAGTGCTGGAAAGTGGGTCAAGTTGTTTTCAGTAATGAATGTTATGAACGGGTGAAACTAAATTAGTCCAAACAAGAAGCCACATTAATAGTCCTTGAATTATATGTTGAAATCATGCTTAGTAAAATCATGTGTATGTGGAACCAGAAATTAATTAATCAAAGTTGGTGTGTCAAATAGTAGGCCTAAAAAAAGGAGAAAATGATAAGGGGATGAACTGTTCAATCCACCACTCCTTTTTTGGGTCCTTACAGAAAAAGACTTTGGGAGGAAATTACAGAAGAACACACCAGAGAAAGCTTCACCCTCACAGCTGCTGCCCCCACCCTAGACCTCCTTCTTTCTAAATTTGAGATGTCCTGACCAGACCAGGCTAGAGAGAGGGACCCATTGCCACTCCTACAAGCTGAAACCCAAACACCACCTGAAATGAACGGAGATCAGGCTTTAACAACAGCAGCAACAAAAACAGCTTCATCTCATCTCAACCAACTTCTTTTACTGTCTTTGATACCATCTAAGAGATGGTCAAACAAGGTTTTTTTTGCCTTCTAAAACTCTCTGAGCAGTGTAGTTAAGCCAACCTAAATCCCCGTGCAGACAGTGCTAGGCTGACAGAAGAATTATTCTATTGACCCAGCTACCACTTCTCGGGGAGGAGAATTACCTCCTATCAGCATAGGTAGTGTCTACACTGATGCGCTACAGTAGCACCACTGTAGCATTTTAAGTGTAGATAAGCCCTAAGTAAATGAGATATAGGCCTGACATATTTGAGATCTGACTTCTATTCCCAGCAGTTCTTTATACAATGTTTCAGATATTTTTTAAAAAGCTGTACAATATTACTTCTCTGCCATTGAAGTTGAGGTATGAAGTTTAATCAGTTGTAATTGCTAAGCGAAGTGCATACAAATATTCAAAAGAGTCAGCTGAGTATTTTCCTTATGTATTTTCCATTCAAACCCTGAAAATCTGACACTAAATATTTTAATATATAAAGAGCTTAAATGTAGACAATTCATTGACACTTATTTCAGTCAGTTTCATTTCCATCTTTCATCCATTAGACTTGATTTACTACTGCAGGTTTGGGTGTAAATTACACCTGCAGTAGCAAACCAAGTGGGGAATTCACCCTCCAGGGAAAGATGCTGATGGCACTTTCCCTAATACAGGGGAATACAGTAAGTGATATTTTCCCTAGTTACTTTTTCCTTTAATACAATTGGCTAACCTCATTCCTGGTATAACTCTCCATTAAGATCAGTGAGGTTGCAACTGGGATGAATTTGGCCCAAGTTCTATAATAGCTGGAAAATCTGTAACTCAGTGGATTTGCATGACAAAGGTTAAGCCTGTTTTATTTACTCATTAATTAAGAAAAGCATCAGCTGCAACTCGCAGATTAATTGTTCTTGCTGCTCCAGTTTCAAAAGGTCTGGACCAGGAAGAGCACAGCTGGGTGGAGGAGCCCCACATAGAAGAACCAGGAACCACTCAACTTTTGAGCCAGGTAAGATGGGTATAGTCATCTTTGTTATTTTTATTAAGGATATTACATGCTATTTGTGTAGGCTTAGCCTATCATTCATAGAGTCATAGAATTTAAGGCCAGAAGAGATCATCAGATCATCTAGTCTGATCTCCTGTATATCACAGGTATTAAACACCTGTATAGAGCCAAAGAACTTATATGACTAAAGCACATTTTCCAGAAGGGCATCCAACTTTGATATGAAGACATCAAGAAATGGAGAATCCCCCACTTCCTTTGGTAGCTTATTGCAATGGTTAATCACCTTCATTGTTAACATTTAGTGCAGTGGTACTCAGACTAAGGCTCGGGAACCACAAGTGGCTCTTTAACGTGTCACCAGCAGCTCTTTGCAGCACATGATATTAAAACATTGTGATTCAATTATTAACCAGTCAGGATGCTTTTCCTATGTTATTAAATAATTGTAGAATACTTGGTCAATCATTTTGCTGTGAGATTAATCTATAAAAATAGTAGCTGAAACTATGAATTCACACTACTGTGACTCTTTTGGGTAATGTTGATCAGTAATTTGGCACCTGAACGACTGAGGTCTGAGAATCACTGATTTAGTGCCTTATTTTCAATTTGAATTTGTCTGGCTTCAGCTTCCAGTCATTGGTTCTTGTTATGCCTTTCTCTGCTAGGTTAAAGAGGCCTGTGGTACTTGGTATTTTCTCTTTGTTAAGGTACTTTTACACTGTAATTAAGTCACCTCCAAATTTTCTTTTGGATAAGCCAAACAAATCAAACTCATGAAGTCCCTTGTAAGGCATTTTCTCCAACCCTTAGATAATTTTTGTGACTTTCCTGTGCCTTCTCCAATTTTTCAACACTGCTTCTTAAACTGTAGTCACCAGACCTGTATGAACTTTTCCAGTATCAGTCTCACTAAAGCAGGATACAGAAGTAAAATCACCTCCCAACTCCTGCTCATCACTCCCCTGTTTATATATCCAAGAGTTGCACTGGCCCTTTTTGCCACATCATCACACTGGGAGCTCATGATGAATTACTGGTCCATTATGAGCCTGTGGGGGCAGTGCATCAGTGCAATGGCACCTCCTCTGGCCAAGCCTGGAACAGCTCCTGGGCTCACATAGCCTAGCAGGGCTGTCAGTCTATTACTGGCTCCCAGGAGTCTGAAAACCCTTTCTGCACTCCCAAGACCATCAGGGAGTTAGTAGGGGAACTCAGACCCGCCCACTCCACTAGCTTCCAGCTCAGGACCCTCAAGCTAGATAAGCAGGATCAGGGTTCTTCAATTCTGACAGTGCCCTGAGTTCCTTTCTACCTTCCTCTGAATCTCTGCAGGCTTTCCAGCCTGTCAGTCACTTCATCTCCTTCTGGGCTATTGTCTTTGGGCTACTCTTTAGTCACTTGCTGGCAGAGGCTCCTTTCTCCAGCCTGCCACTCCGCTGGTAGCCAGCTCAGCTCACCTGTCTGCTTCTTAGCCCTTTTATCTTCCCAGCTGTCATGAGACTGCCAGTCAGCGGTAGCCAGCAGTGCCTTTATTAACCCTTTGGTTGCTGGGCGAGTGTGGGGTACATACACCCCCATGACTGACCCTTAAAACCTTTTTAGAGTCACTGCTTTCTGGATACAGTCCCCCATTCTGTAGATGTATAATCTTGTATTTGGCTGTATTAAAACACATTTTGTTTGAATGGGCCCAACTTAACAAGTGATCCAGATCATTCTGTATAATTCATCCTCATCATTATTTACCACTCTGACAATCTTTGTTTCATCCACCAATTTTATTAGTGGTGATTTTATCTTTATTTCCAGATAATATTGTATAGTGTCAGGCCTGGTACTGTTTCCTGCGTAACCCCACTAGAAACACCTCAATCTCATGATGATTCCCCACTGACCAATATTTTGGGATGTCAGTTAGCCAATTCTTAATTCATTTAATGTTTGCTTTATTGATATTATATAGTGCTAATCTTTTAATCAGAATATCGTGCATTACTAAATCAAACACCTTACAAAAGTCTATTACATCTAAGTAGTTTCCTTTATCATCCAAACTTATAACCTCAAAGAATGAAGTCGATAATTGACAGGACCTATTTTCCATAAAATTATATTGACCAAAATTAATTACATACCTTTCTTTTAATTCTTTATCAATTGAATCCTATATCAGTTTCTTAGTATTTTGATGGGACTGATGTCAGGCTAACCAGTCATCCTACTTCTCCTTTTTGAATATTTGCATGGCATTACATGCTTCCAGTCTTCTGGAATTTCCCCCAGTATTCAAAGATTTATTAACAGTTAACATCAGCAGGCCAGAGATCTCTTCAGCCAACTCTTTTAGGTCTTTTGCATGCAAGTTACCAGACCTGCTGATTATAAAATGTTTATTCCTAGTAGCTGCTGTTTAACTTCCTCCTTAGTTACTAATGGACTGAGAAGTACTTTATCATTCTCATGTGATATAAATATATCATTTTGCTTCTTTTCAGATATAGACCAGAAATATTTATTGAACTCTTCTACCTGTTCTTCATCATTATTAATCATTTTACCATCTCCATCTAGTAATGGACTTATACCATTGCTATGATTTCTTAAGTTCTTAATATATTTAAAAATTCTCTTATTGTCCTTAGCTCTGCCAGCCACAGATTTTTCCCTGGTGTCTTTAGCTTTCTTTATCCTTTTTATAAATTTCGTAACTTCAGTTTTACATGAATTGCTATCTATTTCCACTTTTTGTCCATTTGTTATATGTTGCTTTTTTCCCCCTAATTACTGGCTTCACCTTGCCACTGAACCAGGATAGACTTTAATCAAAGTTGTCTTTTTTCTTGGTTGCGGAATCATGACTTTTTGGCCCTCTAATAAACTCCTCTCTAAGTATTCCTAATAATAATCCTAGATGATTCTTCAGTTGTGGGTGGATTCGGTGACATTGTATTCATCCTCCCCTACATCTTTTTTTTTTTTCCTATGTTGCTGCTTAAAAGTAGAGGGAATGGAAACCCCAAACCAGCAGCTTACAGTGGCTGAATGAAATAGTATTTTAATAGAAAAGCATTAATGCAAAAGTTAAAGCTTTGTGGCCATTTCCTGGGCAAAATATAACTTGCCTTAACACAATCCTTTAAGGCAGTACCATCTAAATAACGCTGAATATTAAGTTACTCTCCCACTAGTGCAGAATCTGGTTTACTGCTGATTTTATTTTGGTCCATTCTTAGAGAGTAGTAAAATTGAATTTATCACTTAGCAAAATTCCAGGTTTCTGATATTCCTTGGTAAGAGAAACCTCTCTTTGCCACCACTGTAACTGCAATCCCTGTCCAGTCACTTAAAATTTCATATATCAAAAGACATAGAAAGGTTTCTCTTGCATAGATGGAAAGTCCCTTCCTTGAGTCCTGGAATAACTAGCCCTTCTTCCATTCTGGTATCTGAAGCAACGTGACATTTTATAAGATTGCCACATCAGTAAAAAAGATATAGTATAATCGCCATTGCTGCTATGTATCCCATGACCTAGACCATCCCTCGTCCCCAAAAAGAATTTTTTGGGAGCATTGAAAGGTAAAATTAACTCACCATTTCATTTCCTGGAAAAACTCCATTAGAAAACTTCACAACAGGCAGAAGTTTGCTGGCCAAGAGAATCACAAGAGAATGGCATCTTGAGATAAAACTTGTTACTTTTGAGTTGTGGCTGTGCATAACAAGTACCACATTTATAGAGATTCAAGGGCACTTGAACATTTTTCCCTTGCTCTGTCATGAGCAAGGGTGACAATATCAGACTTCCAAGGGGAGGGACAATATCTAGGAGACCACTCAGTGTTGGTGAATGACTCAGGGCTGTTTGAAGGATGGGGGGGGGGGGGGGGGGAGAGAGGCAAAAGGGACAGTTTGCCCCAGACTCTGCATTTGAGAGGGCCCCCAAACTGAGTTCTGTTGCAACGTGGTGTAAGTGGTCACAGTGCCACTCAGGTTTGGCCCAGCCACCCCTCCATCATAATGGAAGGGTGGCCAAGCCAAATTTTAATGAGTGGAATTGCAATCTAGTGCATGGGTGATTGAGGGCCAGCTGGGCCATATCTGAGTGTGCTGTGATATCTTGCACGAGGTCAGTGCCCAGAGCCAGGACCAGCCCCATGGGACAGGAGCTGCTGCTAATGCAGGGTGAGTGCAGGACAGGTTCACTCTCCTATCCCCCTGCCCTCAGTCTCCTCTCAGTGTTTTTACATCCTTGAGTTTTTTGCAGAGGAGGAGGATGGCAGCAGCTCAGTTTCAGATGTAGCCCCAAAAATCTCTGTTTAACCTGTAAAACCTTCAGAATTTGAGGGTAAAGTTACAGAGGACCAAGGGTGATGTGATCATGGAGGTGCATAAGGAATGCTCCAGGTGATCAGAAAAGCACATGGAACCTGAGGAGAAGTGAAGAAAGGAGGACAAGGAGCCTGAAGAGAAGCTACTGGCAGGCAGAGTATCTCTGTCCTGGTTGTGAGAGGATGGAGCAAGATCAGAAGTTTCATAGGGACATGTCTGAGAGACTATTCAGGCACAAAAGCTATAGGGGTGAATCCAGGGGCTTAATGAGCCTCGTGGATTTGTCTTGATGATGTTATGTCCTACAACTTATAGATGACAATTCCTGGGGAGACAGTTAACGAGCCATGGAATCTCACACAGTTAGCAGTATTCACTGTCCTCTATACCTGTTTCAATGTGGGGGAAAGAACAGATACACTGTCTGCCAGAAGCCTGCCAGGCAGTTTGTAAATTGGGCTAACAGCCAATATCTCAGGGACTACAACCTAAGGGTATTGAGGGGTTTAAGGCATTTTTAAGGAACAATGGAGTTGCTGGGGAGATATGCAGATAAGTACTTAGCTGAACATTGGGGGGGGGGGGGGGAAGGGGATCCTTTACTGGACATCCTCACAGGCTAGAATCCACCTGAAGCAGTTGCTAATCTGCTGGAAAACAACTTTTTTGGCACCAAAAAGGTTGCTAAGAAAAGGGTAAAAGCCGTGGTTGTTCAGAGTTTGATAGTAGCAGCCAGAGCCTTTGTGAAACAAAATGAAGTATTGAAACTAGAATGCAGAAAATATAAAACTGATCAAGGATGTGCAGGAGAGTGAGATACAAGAACAGAGAGACAAGGTCACTGAGATAGGGGCACAGTGTGTTATAGGCTCTGGGGCTTTGATTGATAAAGCTCAGGAATGTGAGTCTCGAAAGGAGCAGAACGGCATTCTGCAAGCACAGCTAAAGAAGTGCAATTGGAGGATACAGAACTGACCGGTGCTTTTAATCAGACAGTAAAACTTTTGGAAGGAGAAAGCATTAACAGGGACAGTATTGTACTGCCTGAGGAAGCTCCACCTCCTCATAATCCACTTCTTCCTTGAGCAATCTGGATTCTAAAGCTGCCCCTGTGGTGCCTGTCCTTGTGGAGCCTATAATCATATCCGCATTTGATATCCTGGGTCTTCAACCCAGGTCTGGGAGTCACTGCATCCTGGCCTCCACCCAATATCTACTGAAACCTGGTGGCCATTGAATTGTGAGACATCACAATACAAAGACACTGTTCTTTGCCCCTTACACTCATGAAGAGACTATGTGCAAAAGGTCTAGTCCCATCAGTTTGAATTCTGGAAGAAGGAAATAAAAATAGCTGAAAAGAAATTTTTTTATCTCGTTTACTGTTTGGACTGTCACAGGGCCAAAGCTACGAAACAGTAGTAGAGATCACCTGGGTTAGCCCTAAAAGACACTCTGACTGACAGATTACTCTGTCATCTTTTGAAGCCACAGACTGTAACTCATTTGTGTATACATGTTTGCCTACTTTAACCTTGTAATAACTCTCTCATTTCTTTTCTGAGTTAATAAATCTTTAGACAATTTGCTATAGGATATGTTACAAGCATTATATTCGGTGTGAAATCTGAGTTACAAATTGACCTGGGCTAAGTGACCGGTGTCTTGGGACTGGGCGCAACCTGCATATTTTGCGATCTTTAGCATATAGCAAAGGTCAGCTTTGGCGTATAGCAAAGGCATGCCCCGGGGGTCTATCTGTGACTCCATGGTAAGACTGTTATAGTGCTTTAGGAGTTCACACTTGTTTAATGGGTTGGTGAAATCTAATTATAGAATATACAACCAATTTGGGGTGTCTGTCCTGTTTTGTGAAAGTCTGTTCTGAGGCTGGCACTCATAGTTGTGAGCCATTCAAGACATGACACTAGATACTGCCAGGAAATGAATTTCCAGGTCCTAGACCATTTCCTCCCATAAACTCAAGAGTAGACAGACAAGTTGGCCCACAACACCTGCAAATACATGCATAGAGCAACACAGTTGTGACTCTGTGAATCAAAGGATATGAGCACAGATACAGAGCTAGTGCAGGGAATGACAACAGCATGCTGATATTGACAAAGTGGTCATGCTGTGTAGCGGGTTAGGCTATTGTGCATTGACTAACCCACAACTGCTTAATCTGTTGTTAGCATGCAATGAAGACATCCCGTTAGTGAGAGAAATGGCTTTAGTGAAGAATCAGAGAATCTTTTAGGGCAGTGTTTCTCAACCTTTTAAGTAGCAAGTATCCCCTAACTTCTGAAAATTTTAATAAGTACCCCAACACTCAATTTCCCACGGGATTTTATATTTACAGACTAATGTGTGCCATATGTTGGAAGAAGGGCTGAGTATATAAGGCCGTGATATGACAGATGTCAGATCTAGTGTGGGTAGGGTTGCCACCTTTATACCAGGGGTGCACAAATCAAGTATGTACCTGGGCTAGAGGTGATGTTGGCCAAAGCTAGGAGGCTTTGAGCGGCATGCCAATGCTGGGGAATATAAAGTGCCACGCAATGTGCGGCATGCCAAATATTTTGTAATAGATTTGAGAGGAGGAAGGGGTGAGAGGGAGACAGAAAGAGGGTGAGAGAGAGAGAGAGAGAGACAAGGAAGGAGAGTGAGAGGGAAGATTGTGGTTGCTCTTTTTCTAAAAAGGGCAAGTCTGAAGGAGTACTGTGGTGGCAGTGGGTGAAGGGAGTGTTTGGACCTGAAGTTCAGAGATAAAAAGACACAATGACATAGTCAGACACATGTGGCGACATGCTGAGACACATGCACATGGAGGCACACACACACACACACGCACACAAATAGGCATACAATAATTCAGAATGTAAGATTTATTCTTTTTTATTGAATTTTACGACAGTTTTTAAACAAAATAATACATGAATCATAAAAATTATAGAACAGTAAAAACAATATAAACATTTATATTTTTATACTGGTAAAATCTGGGGCTGTCATAGTTGTCAATTTCACTGTTCAACTAGAGCAGTCAAATTGACAAGTAAGTCTGCGAGTAGAGCCCGGCTACAGGACCGGGCAAGCTGCTGGGCTCTCAGCCTGGCTTTCTGGGCACCGGGCTTTGAGCCAGGTAGGGAAGCTGCCACCTGGGCAAGTTGCAGGTGGCTGCCACCTGGCTATGAGCTGGGGTGGAGGAGGCTTCCACGCGGGCTGGGACCTGGGGATGTAAGCAGGTGGCTGCTGCCCGTCTTCAAGCCAGGGTGTGGGAGGCTGTCCCTTGGCTTGGAGCTGGGGTGTGGGTGGCAACCACCGAGCTGCAGACCCAGCTCACAGGGTGCAGGAGGCTGCCACTGGTCTCCCACCTGGGAGCTGGGACCCGGTGGGACGCAGGCAGCTGCCGCCCGGCTTCCCAAAAAGCCAGCTGCTGCCGCCCAAGCCAGCAGCTGCCACCCACCTTCCCAGGACTGGGACAGCTGCCACCCGCCTCCCTTCACTGGGTTTTTCACAACGTACCCCCTGCCTGTTTCTCGCGTACCCCCTGCCTGTTTCTCATGCCTACCACAGGTTGAGAAACTATGTTCTAGAGGGAAAATAGAAGTGGGGAAGACTGAGGAATCTCTCAAGGGACAGGTAAGGAAATAGGAATGCACTGGGAGTTTGAAAGTGCAGGAGTCACCAGCATAAGTGAAGACACCAGCAGAGCTTGATGACAGTTAAGCTGTAATGTGTAGCTTGTACTTTTGGATCTCCCTGCGTCCATTTCACTCCCTGCAGGATATGACCAACTCCCATTGACTTAAATGGAAGTTATTTGTATCCTGAGGGGGGAGAATTGAGTCCCAGGTGAATATGAAAGTGTTCTGTTCTCCTCCGTCACAAATATACATACAAAAATCACATCTCTCTCCTCTCACTTTTAAAATAATAATTGTAATTAGATTGATATGCAGACGACTGCTATTTTATTAAAATAAAAACATAGCCTGCCTCCCATTATAAGCTGATGGAATAGTGAGAGTGGGAGTATGTCAGCAGGCTGACTCAGTAGCCTGTGCACCAGGACACCCTTCAGCCAGACGATTCCAGTCCTCTTTTCTTCAGGGTTTCAATTTTATTTATTCAGAATTACACAATGTCAATTGTATCAGACATGTCCTTTTCCCTTTGACCTAGGCAGTCATATATAAATTGGATTCTATCCCCTGACCTAGGGAGTCCCGCAGGAATCTTTCTCCTCTCTATAGCTTAGCTGAACTACTTGCTGGTTTTTATTAGGACCAGGTCAATAGTCAAAAATAGCTATGGTTTCAGGCAAAACAGGATGACAAAAATCAGATAACATGGAGTAGAAAAGAGTTTCACTATTTTCAGCTGTTCGGTCCCATAAATAGCCTTGTATTTATTTCAAACATATCAAATGCTTTAATTATTTTTCTTTTATATAGGCTTCATATGTAATAAGATGCAATCAAATGGCAGAGAAATTTATCTTTTGTGTTTAATGATCCCAGGTGCAATTTGGAGAAGAGTTTATTTAAAACCTTATGCTACAAATAAGAGGAATCATTTAAAAGTCCTGGATTTCCTGTCCTCCATCGCCTATGGTACACATTGTTGCAAGCTTTGCATGGCATATATCCTATGTTACTAGTTATCACTGAGACAGATAAATGCATCTGCACAGAGCTAAGGTTACTAGAACAAACAGCAAATGGGCAGAGATGCAGGGAAGAAAGGACACATGGATTGCTGCAAACATGCAGGAGGAGAGGTTATTACCCTCTCTTTGGATACCCTTTACAGCACAAGAAACTCAAGTCCTTAGCATTATCCAGCCACAAATTTAAGAATAAAGACCCAGAGTGTTATTTCGGGGCTCTTTTATGGGCCCCATACACCGCTGTGGCAGTGCATAGGTACTGTAAAGGGCCTAGGGCCAGTAAATGCAGTTACCCCAGTGCAGACATTGCATACGGCAGCTGAAGTGTGCTCTATGCGGCTTTCCCCATAAGCTCCAGTGCCAGGATTTGCCAAGGTTTGTTGGGACCACAATGCTGTGGTGATTCTGAGTAGCACGGTCACTCCTAGGCTGGGCTACTTAAATTACACTGTAGGCCTAGAACAGTCCAGAATTAGATGTGCATATATCCACCTTTGCTCCCTCTTCCCTTGGGCAGGAAAGTTCATGTTGTGTCCCTAAGAGTTGCAACAGAAAATTGCACCTCCAGCTGGTAAGTAAACTGGTGGTCTCCAATGATAGGGTCTGATATAGTATATGACTGGAATTGGGGTGAGGGGGAGAAACAGGTAGGTTGCAAGGGAGAATGGAATGATGGGAGAGAGGGAATGTAGTGGAACTGAAGCTGGAGGCCCATGGGGTGCGGGACTGAATCAGACGAGAGCTGGAATAATCACAGAACTAGGCAGTAGCTTTAGAGTCTGGTTAGATCAAAGAGTTGCAGTGCAGAGTGAATTACTGCACCCCTTTGATGTTGAGATGAGAGAGGGGGCCAGGAGGCCCAACATAGAGAAGACCCCAGTTTGCAATTGCCCACTATTCAATCTGCCCCTGCCATTATTCCATGTTTTCCTTCCCTTTGAGTCAGACATGTTGCCCTTTCAATTGTCACAGAAACCTCTGGTCCCATGTTTCTTTACTTATTAAAAGAACATCACTATTCTCCCCTCCCAAATATTTTCCTGGTATAAAAAGCAGTTGGACTCTAGAAAAGTGTTGTTCAAAGTGTGGATGCAGAGAGTTTGTGATTTTGTAACTGAAACACAGGACTAGGAATCAGGAGATCTGAAGTCCCACCTTTGTGATAAATTTCCAGTTTGACCTTGGTAAACCACATAACTTCCAAATGCCGCACTTTACCCAGCTTCTCATCTTAATCTTTTTATTGTTTTTGTCACCTTATATATTTTCTTATGATCTTATATTATAATCATATCTTTTATAATGTACCCTTCACCTTCATATTGGTAGCTAAGCCTGAAATGCAATTTTTAATCATGCTGCAGATATTATGTATTGATGGAACTTATTGATGGAACAATATGATGATGTGCTATTTGTGCCATGATGCTGAAACCCTGAATTCAACATTAAGAGGCCTAAAAGATACCCAGAAAACAGGAGAGGTGCATGAAAATTGGAACTGTTTGTAAGTTTTAGGACAGGTTACCAAAATGTTTTGGGAGGAGAGAACTGCAGGAAGTCAAAAATAATGTAGGAAGAGAATCAAGAGGAAAGACTAATGTAGAAAAAATAAAGAACACTAGAAAATCCAGAAACAGAAGAATATAGTATAAAAGAAAGAGTGGACCAGAAGAAAACAGACTGAACAGAGAGACAAAGAACAGAACAGGAACAAGGAGTGTAAGTGGTTGAAGTAGAACTAAATTTCAGAACAGACAAACGGGGTTCAGAGAAAAACAATGAAAGGAATCTGGAGGAGAAGCTACAATAAAGTGATAGATGTATTTGTGGGTGCAGGGTGGAAGCCACCTTGTGTTCTAGTTAATTATTCTACAAATTGTAAATTAAACAATGTATATTTTAACATTGCTTTCAGATCCCACACTGTCTGACCTCAGTAGTCCCCTGGCCAAATAAGCACAGTTGGGGTGGAAAAGGAGAGTTCTGCTGCAGCACCATAATTCTCTGATGCCAGAAGTGCTGTATTTGCACCACCGGAGAAAGAGGAATTGTAATCTTAGTACAGTAATTGTAATTATTAGTGTAGGAGGTACAGTGATAGCTGTTGTGATTTACTGAAGAAGACTGTTTTAGAAAGTTGAGAATAGTATTTCAGGATCCAGAGGTACACATACACAGCAACCAACCAGACAATATGTAGGATAATCAATGTCTCCAGGCAATCAGCAATTATACCACGTGCTGAGTTATGCTATTCTCCCTACCCCCTCTAAAATGAAGGAGTCAGATCGCTTAGTAACTAGAACTGAGATATTCTTAACACAATCTTCTGGTACCCCAAGGTGTCCCAGTCGTACATTGCAGCAGACAATATAAATCATTCTCTAGCTGTGACAATTTGCAGGCGTAAGATTTTTTTTTAAACAACGAAGCTTTAAATGAGTCGCCAAAACCCGTTTGCAAAAAACCCAAAAATCCTTTGTCATGAAAGCCAGAGACTTTACAAACCCTGGTCCCAATCCGTAGCTGGTGTAAATCAGTGTAGCTCTACTGACTTCAGTGGAGCTGTGCCTATTTACACCAGCTGAGCATCTGGCGCCCCTCTGAAGCCGCCCAAAGATCTCCAAGCTGTGGGCGGACACACACAACGAGGCGGTTGCAATATCTGTAACAAACGATCACGGAAACCGCAGCCAAGAAGCACAGAGCGGGGCGGGGCGGGGCGCCATCTCCTGTGGCTGGGGGAGCTATTGACCATTTAGCGCCAGGCAACCGAGTGAATGCCCGTCCCAGGGGACATTTACAAACGCCCCGGAGCCCCGGCAGTTCATCTGGAGCAGTTTATTGGATTAAAAAAAAAAAAAAAAAAGGGGGGGGGGGGGGGAAGAGAAGGTTTTTTTTTTTAACCAAACCAACCAAGCACGAGAAGGAGCGAGGAAGAATATGGGGCAGGGGGGATGCCACAGCAGAGGGGGCAGCACCAAGAAGGGGATCAAGGGGGCAGGAAAAGCTTCCCAGCAGCATGAGCGGGGCAGGAGGCTCAGGGGCTGCTCCAGCAAAGGGTGGGGGGGGGGGGGTGGAGCGAGAGGAAGGCGGCGGGGCACCGGGGGCAGCAGCAGCAGCAGCAGCGCGTGGGGTGGGGGTGCGGGTGGGGGGGGCAGGTCCTTTGGTCTCGAGAGGGCGGCGCGCGGGCGGCGCGGGGCGGGCCCGGCGTTCGCTGTGACAGTTAGCGGCCGCCGAACGCCGGGCCGTTGCCGGGGAGGGACGAAGACACGGCTCCGGGCTGGGTGGGCCCCCTCCTGCCCCACGTGGCCAGCGGGGCGGGGCGGAGCAGGCGGGCCAGCGCCAGGCGGGACGACAAGCCGGCGGCAGCAGGCAGGGCAGGAGCGGAGAGTGAGCGAGCGAGCGCTCGGCCCCGGGGCGCCCCGCCCTGCGCCGCTCGGGGACTGTGCGGAGATGGCGGTGCAGACCCGAGGCAGACACAAAGAGTCGCCGCTCAAGACCCCCGGCGCCCAGCAGCCCCCGCCCCAAGCCGCCGGGGCGCCCCAGCCCGCAGCCAGCCCCAGGAGGACCGGCCGCGGGCAGCTGCAGCAATCCTGCGGGGCCGGCGCCATGCGGAAGGGAGGAACCGGCAGGAAAGGGGCCAAGAGCGAGCCCCAGAAACCCAGCCGCCCCCTGGCCCAGAGGCTGAGGGAGAGGCTGGGCCTGGGCCAGGCGTGGCCGCTCCGGGGCTGGAGAGACGGGCTGCAAGGTGAGCGGGATCCGGGGGGGGGGAGCTCTGCACAAAGCCGCCGCCCCCTTGTGCCCCTGTCGCGAAGGGGGTTGACGGGCTTTGCTCCCCTCAGGGAGCATCAGCCCCGGGGTGGGGGCTGTCCCCGCCACGTCTCTGTGCTCCTGCTCCCAGCACGGCGGGGCGGCTGCTGCTGCTGGGCCGCTGCTGCCACAGACGGACAGGACAGACCCGCCCCGCCCCGCCCTGAAAGGCAGCGAAGTCCCTGGGGCGAGGGAGGCTTTAATCCCCTTGCCCTGCTGGGGGAGTGCTCCCCGCTGTCCCAGGGCCGCTGGGGGCTGGGAAAGCCGATTTGCCTGGAAATTGCGTTCCTGTAGTGTAGAGTGACCCCCCACAGGCTGTTAGTTCCAGTTAGAAACTCCCCCCTCCACTTTTTCATCTCCCCCCGTCCCCACCCCGCCGGTGTATTTAACTGGGGTTGACAGGAGTCCGGTGTGTGTGGTCAGTTTCGCTGTTCCCACTCTGTGATGTTATATGTACACCCACATGCATGTACACAGGGCATTACACACCCTTTATACAGCGTCAGAAACTACATTTAAAAAAAAAAACCCTGTAAATAAAAAACGTGCTGTTCATTTTATTTAGCTTTATTACTTTTGGGATTATCCACCTGGCCCTTGGCTGTGCTTTGATGGAAAAATGGGGGGCGAGGCAGGCTGATGGGTGCAAAAGGGGGGAAAAAAGTAACAACTTTATACTAAAAAGTTCTGTGGTTCATCTGTAAAGCTATTTTGTTAAGTGCTCTCTCTCTCTTTTGTCCAAAGTGTCTTTAAAAACACTTCTGATGAACTCTGTAGAAATAAAGTGATGTTTCTTGTAGTCACCTTGATTTTTGTTTTTAGGTGTGTTTATTCACAGACTGTCCCTATGTTTCTCTCAGCTGTTTTGAAGCCAAGTCTGGGTGGCTGTGGAATATGAATGCTGCCCCATGTGAACACAGTCTCTTAAAATGAGATTGCTTTTAATTATTTGAAGTTTAAAACTAAATACTGCTAAGACAATATTTTCTTTTAACAGTATTTATTGAAGAAAAAGGGGCCTTCATCATGAAAGCAGACAGCAAGATATGGTCCACTTTTATACTAGGTAAGGAGATAAACAGGTTAGAACCATACCAGTTCTTGAGGCCTCACTCCTTTATAAAGATGTACTATATCTGAGTTTGTCTGGAATGTAATTGGGGGTGGGGGGGAAGCCTGATGCTTCTTTGCAGGATAGTTATTGCTGCTGTTGCATTGTGTGTGTGTCTGTCTGGCGTGCATGTGCGCACACTCGCTCTCACAAATAAACATCTAGATGGGATTTTCAAAAGTGTTTAGCCTTGATTTAAATGGGAGCATACTTAAGCCAATAATAAAATCCTTTAGGTAAGCTAACATACAAATTTCAAAATAACTGTATTAATATTCAACTAATACTTGTTACTCTTTACTGGGAAAATGTTTCTGTCCTCTGCCTCTTGCAACCATGCTTATCACAAATTGAATAAGATGTCAGATATGAAAGACTTTGATTTAGGAAACTGTATCTAAAATGGGAAAATCATAAATATGAATTTGCCTCACAAGAGTAAGACTGAAAATGGAGACAAATTACTACTTTTTCATTTATATTGTTAATAGCTCATAAGCAGTAATATAACCTGTCATAACACTTTAAAATCAACTTTCATATATATAGTATAGCTTATTGTAAATAATGTTATACGTCATCAGTTTCTGATGTCTGAAATAATATTGCACCAGCAATGTCACAGAGAAAGTGGTTTAGTAATCTGCCAGTGGTGAAAAGAAAGAATTTACTATTCAACTAGACTTCTCTGTGATTGGTTAAATTTAACTGCTTTATTTGGATTAGCTGCTAAACCTTACTCCATTGTTCTAGAATAATACCATGGAATCCTAATCAATAGGTGTCATATCTCCCTAGAAATGATGTTAATGAGTACCATAACTGATTGATCATAATTGTCATAATGATACATAAGATCGTATGATTATCATAATGTTTCGTTATGAATTTTTAATGTATAGTTAGTTTGTAATTATTAAATGGAATTGATAAATAATATCCCTGAAAACTGGTAACGTTTGCTCACTGTCTTTCAGTCTGGATATTGGATTCTGCCTGATGAAGCTGCAAACAGTCTCATAAATGAACATTTGTAGCCATGTTTTATTCAAAATACCTTTCCCGAGCTTTTATATTAATTAACAATTTCACAGATGGGCCAAGTATTTTGAGCTAAAATTCTCTAAAATAATTATTTTTCTGATCAAAATTAATTTCTTAGAACATATTACTTTGGAAAACGAATTTCTAGTAAAAAGGTTAGTTGATAGATGGTCCACCATTCATGAACATTCAAAAATATATTTTGCTGTAGGCAAAACAATTATGCCAGTTGTTTGATATACTGTTTAAGAGTCGCTCTCTATTACTCTTCCAACAGAAGAATACCATAAGACTATATTTGACTTTTAAATCTAGGAATTGTAAAATATACAGTTGCCATTAAACAATGGATAACGTATGACTTTTTTGTTCTTGCTTCAGTTTATCCTTCTATAAAATGCATAGTACAGAGGAGTGTTAAGGCTTAGGTAATGTTTATAAATGGCTTTAAAATACTTGGGTGAAAGGTACCATTAGAATGCACAGTGTTAAATATAGATGCACATTCACAATGTGTAGCTTTAAGGGTCTGATCCAAAACAAACTCCATGTCAATGGAAAGACCTCCTTAGGCTTGATCAAACCATGAAATTGTAGAAGTGCGTGGCCAAGACTTAGAAAAATGGCTGCCTAAAGGTAGGCTCCCAAATAAGTTGCTTGATGGGGTGTGTGTATGGTTATAATCTCACTTACGTGCTGAACATGTGTATGTGTGTACACTTATGATTTCACATAAATAATTCCCTAGAAATGCATCTGGAACTTGTAATAAATTACTAATTATTCAGTCAGTTAGATCTTTTTATTCCTTAATATTCCATCATCTTCCCCTAACAATTTACAAAAATTATTACTCTGATAGATAGTGTAGGAGTTCAGTATGTAACTTTGGAAAAGGAGGGGAAAATAGCTCCATATTTTTCAAGCTTTTTAATTGATATGATAGTAACACTTGTCCCAGGATATTTATAGGAGAAGAAAATAATTGGCTGAGGTTAATGGCCTAAGATGGAAGTTTAGGGTCATAAGCTCTCTTGTAGCCAGTAATTATTTTCCAAAGAAATGACCTGGATTGTGACCTTTATTGGTTCGATAATGTAATCTGTGGAATGCTTTGTTAGCTGGCATTACTGGTTTAAGAGCACTTACCTGTAGGTGGACATAATATCAAATTTATTATATTTTTTGGGGGGAGGGGAGGGAAGATGATTTCTTGATCTACTATGTTTAAGGACAGCAATAAAATCATGTATTGCCACAGTACTGGAAATGAATGTAAAATATCATTTGCTATGTTAAACAAAGATGCTGGGTCTTAAAGTTAAGAAAGGTAAAGTAAAATCAACAAACATCAAATCATGTATCTGTTAAATACCTCTGAAGTTATTTGGTGTTAAAATAAGATTACTATATTGTAAAATTTTGGGTGATATTGCTGATACTGATATTTGGTCTTACGCAAAGTGATATCTTCTAAGACTGGCTAGATTCTAGAAGAAATTGTAGCAGCGAAATAACTTTTAAATAGCAAATTTATTTTTATTATAAAGTAATTGATAATTAAACCTATTGATAAGTAAATTGCTTCATTTATCAAAGACATGCAACTACTTCTCAGTTTGAAACATACCTGTTTAAAAGGCATAGCAACATTAAACAACCGATTTAAGGCAGGAGTTAAATACTTTGTTCAGCTGAAATTTCTGAAGGGAATTAGGCAGGAAGAATGTAATTTCCAGAGCTGAAATTTGGCCATGACATCAGGGCTAACAAGTTATACCCATTTCTTCCTACAGAATATTAATCCATACTAATGTAAATATGTGTGATCTATTTCAAAATCTGTTTTAAAAATATGAACATTTGACAAAGGCTTGGGTTACAGTTTTGTTATTGGTTTAATCTTGTAAAAATAATTAAGGGTCAGACTTTCACAAGTACTGAGCACCAACAATTGGAGCGAGATTTGCACAGGAGCTCAACTCCAATTTAGGGACCTAAATGAAGTTTCTTCTAAAAAATGCTCAGCATCCAGTAGCTTCAATTGTTCTTACTTGAGAAAATCTGGTCATTTCATTTAGATGCCTCCTTGGAGCTGAACTGTTGGAAAACCTTGCCCAGATTAATTTTCAATAAATCTTTATATAGGGAGCCTGAAAAATAGTCAACCCTTATATTCTGAAACTAAATTATGACAAAAGAATAAGTAATTACAATATGATTACTTTACCTTCTTGCATTCTTGAAAGTATAAACCATTTACCAGTAAATTTTGACTATTGTATGATGAAATCTCAGCCTTTGTTGTTCTGCTGGCAGATCTGTGCCATATGTTGTGACATAAGAATGGTTTCCTTTGTCAATAATATTTCATTCTCAAAACATGTTATGCTTGTATGATAGTATGTTTATGCTTGAATGCCATTCAAGTTCTGCTGCAATAGAGCCCTTTTACATAATTACTTCCCAGTCTTGCAAAAAATGTGTGTATGTGCTTATCTATAAATGTGTGTTATCTCATTAAGCAACTGACTAGTTCTGTTGAGCTCAAGGTTAAGCACGTGCAGCAGAATGGAGTCTTGGGTGGTTTTTTTATATTCCAAATAAGAGCATTAAAAGCACTACAAGCTACAATAAGGGTGGCCTTTTTTTTTTTAAACAAATATACTATGTATGTATTTCTGATGTAATTTAAAAAATCCTGGGCCAGATATGTAAATAGAAAACATTTGTGTAAATCTGGAATAATTCCACTGAAGTCAATGAAGCTGCTTGCTTTACACTGGTGTAGCAGAGCAAAATTGCTCCTATCATCTTTTGAAATGTAGATATTGAGGTAATGTTTGCAAGCAAGCATGATACTATTGAAACAGTTTCATCTGTTATACATACAATGAAGAGTGGCATTTGAGAAGCTGAATAAAAGATCTATAAGAAATTCTTGTAAAACCTAATGTGACTGAATGTATTTACTACTAATAATACAAACTTCTTCAAAAACTTTGTTTTGCCTAGATTTTGATTGGTGCAAGATGTCTTGTGACATACAAGACACTAACAGTAGATTTTTTTTTTTTTTTTTTTTTTTTTAAACATGACAATGTTGCTGTCTTAAAGATTTATGAAATGTACTGTCAGCAAAATTAGATGTCATATTTGACTTTTTGCAATGTTGGATAATGAAGAACTTACCTCTTTTCTTTCTTTCTTTCTTTCTTTCTTTAAACAGCTGCTTTTGCAGGAGTTTTACACTGGTAAGATTATTTTTATTGGCTTAAGGTCAGTATAAGTAATGAGAAAAAATACTGTTTTAAAACAATGTGAAGCATCATATAGACAGATTGATGAATAGATAGATAAGCAACAGGGATGACTAATTTGTCCATTATCTTTGTATCTTTCCTTTTCAATGGAAAGTTTTCTTTAACAGAATTATTCTGTTTTTGTGATTCTGGGTTTTAGAGATTTCCCCCTAAACTTTTTGCTGTAGGGCTAAGTCTACTGTTTGTGTGAAAAATACCTATATAGCTGTGACTCTCCAAATCCATGCATATTTTCACTCTTTCCTGTCATCCAGTCAGTTCTGAGAGCTCTCAAATAAATCCTTTCTGTTCCTCAATTAATTCTGCCCATAAATAAATGCACTAATTCTGTATCCCATTTTACCTTTTTTCGGGGCTTCTCTGCTTCTGCTTTCTTGTGTGCACAGTTAGGCCCTTGACCTCCCAGCTACTACTGCTGTACCTAAGATCTCTCTGCTCTAGGTCCCACTTCTTAAAGTGCAATATCTGTGAAAGGATCAGTAACTGCTTTTCTATCTATCTGTGGAAAAAAATGCAGCATCTCCAGCCATTCTGCTCTCTCAGCCCTCACACGTCCCTCCTCCAAACCCCTCTCCCCACAAAACTAGCAATTCTAGTACTGTGTTATTTGCAACCCTCTTCCTCCTAATAAAAGAGCAGAGGCACACTTGGGCTGTTCTGTCTGTTCTGCTCCTTTCTCCTCCCTTCCAGAGAAGGAGCCAGCCCTAATGCGCATGCTTGCAGAGGCATGTATGTTTGCTCTGACAAGTGGGTCCCGTCGTCGTCCCGTCCCCGTCCTCCCCCCCCCAAGATCTGTATCTTTTTATGATAAAATCACCATTTCATATCTTCACGCTGGTACATAATTATACTTTAGTAAAAGGCACTGGGTAGGGAAGACTTCCATGGGCAAATATAAAGTACTTTCATTTCATTGTAGCATTTGCTCCATTTTTTAAAATCGTTCCTTCAATTCACTGATTTGGTAGGCATACATTAGTATTTCCTTCCCTGAAGTACAGATTTGTTAGTTCTAATAGCACTTAGCTTTTGCTCCCTGGGTCTTTTGCACTTTATTTTTCATAAAATATTCTTTATATATGTATTTGATTTTTAAAAAATTCCTCTTTAATGGTATTGCAAGACACACTTGTAGGTTCACGTTCCCTTTATTTCAATTAACTCACTTAAAATGGATAGTGTGAAGAGAGGAGAGTGGAAAGTAATCATCAGTATGACACCAGACTGAATTACAGTAGCTGCATTAGGTATAAAGTGTTTTCTGATGTGAAAATATTTACTGAAGGGTTCTTAGTATGTATAAATCAGTATTGGTTTTAAAATCTCAAAAGTGAAACTGAATAAGTTTTGTTCATGCAGGTGCCATATTACAACTATTTTTGAAAATGACCGTCATTTTTCTCATCTCTCAACACTGGAAAGAGAGATGGCTTTTCGCACTGAAATGGTTAGATCTTTTTTCTTCTAAATAATATAAATAAAAAGTGACACTATATTCTTGAAAGCTCTTATCTGCAATAATTGATTGTGTAACTTTGAAATTCCACAGCAAGGGAAAATAATAGATACAAATGCTCTATGAGTAACATATTTAATATGTTAATTTTGAGGTACAAATCTCATGTATAACTGAATGATATTGCCCTTTCAAATGGGTTTCAAAAGTATTTTATTTTAAGCATATTATGTAATGACAATGCACAATAAAATATGTCAAATTTTAAATATCCTATTTTATAACTTTTTAAAGTTTATTAATTAAAGAAACACATATTTTAAAAAGTGAACATTTACTCCCATACACCAGTTTCTCTGATAGTTTGTTAATGAAACACATGTCCTAACTGCATGGGATATTTTTAACTACCTTTCTCTATAGTATTTCATGCTTCTTTTGAGACAAAATGGAAGTTTTCTTTGGGTGTTTTGGACAACTGAATTTCAAAATGGTATTAAGCATAAGGAAACTTGGAAAATTCTTTAGTCATCCTGACTGGCTTTGTCTTAGTCTTATAATACAGAATTCCACTTAAAAGAAGGAATCTTAAGTAGGACAATACAAATGGTACTACCTGATTAATTTCTACTAAATTATGCACCCTTTTAGGGCCTTTATTATTCCTATTTCAAGACCATTGTTGAAGCACCATCGTTTTGGAATGGAATGTGGATGATTATGAATGATAAATTAACTGAATATCCTCTGGTGATTAACACATTAAAAAGGTTCAATCTTTATCCAGAGGTAAGCCATATTTTGAAAGGAATTCCTGTTTCTATGAAAACTCTGGTTAATATCTTATAGTGCTTTATTTAGAAAGTAAAGATGGTGTTGAAAAGGGTGATACTGCCAGAGGGCAGAAAGAAATCTTCCCTGAAATGTACATTTAATTTTATCGTAACACTGAATTTAAGTACTGTGTGTTAACTTCCTCATTTAAACTAGGTGGCTATTATGTTTCTGTGATTTGGTTTCTGCTGGTGTGTACTCCTCACCGATTTCAAGCAGGCAGCAGTCAAACTAGATATTTTTCACACCTTAATTTTCCATTCTTCAATTGCAATGTATTTTCATTTTTTCCTTGCTTTCTTGTTTTTCTTGCTTCCACTGAAGACTGACAGGTTGGTGATATTGCTTAATTTAGGGCAACCTGTGTTTTTTTCCTTCCACATCACCAACAGTTTCTTTAACAAACAGTTTAGAAGGCACCCTTGTTGAGCGGGTTATGTGCATGTGAACAACATATCTGGAAGGACCACAGTTACTGTAAAGGGTAAATAACAATTCTTTGTGGACTTGATGCAGAGATCACTGAGTGAGGATTTTTGGCCTTAGATAATCAGGGGGTTAGATTGGATTCTGGCCTTAATCTATGATTTGACTTCCATATTGAGAAATAAATGCACAACATGGAACTCCCCCTCCAATTTTCAGACTGGAGAGACATAAAGAATGGTGTTCTCCATGGGTCTGTACCATTGTTCAACATATTCATAAATGATCTGGGAAAAGGGGTAAATGGTGAGATGGCAAAATTTTCAGATGATAAAAAACTACCCAAAATTAGTTAAATCCAGAGCAGACTGCGAAGAGTTACAAAGGGATCTCACAAAACTGGGTGACTGGGCAACAAAATGGCAGATGAAATTCAATGTTGATAAATGCAATGTAATGTGCATTGGAAAACATAATCCCAACTATACATATAAAGTGAGGGGGTCTAAATTAGCCATTAAGACTTTAGAAAGAGATCTTGGAGTCATTGTGGATAGTTCTCTGAAAACATCCACTCAATGTGCAGTGGCTGTCAAATGAGCTAACAGAATGTTGGGAATCGTTAGGAAAAGCATAGATAATAAGACAGAAAACATCATGTTGCCTTTATATAAATCCGGGGTACACCCATATCTTGAATACTGCATGCAGATCTGGTTGCCCCATCTCAAAAAAGATATATTGGATTTTGAAAAGGTACAGAAAAGGGCAGCAAAAATCATTAAGGGTATGGAACAGCTTCCATATGAGGAGAGATTAATAAAACTGGGATTTTTCATCGTGGAAAAGAGATGACAAATGGAGGATATGATAGAGGTCTATAAAATCATGACAGGTATGGAGAAAGTAAATAAGGAAGTATTATTTATTCCACCTCATAACACACGAACTAGAAGTCACCAAATAAAATTAATAGGCAGCAGATTTAAAACGAATGAAAGGAAGTATTTCTTCACACAATGCACAGTCAACCTATGGAACTCTTTGCCAGAGGATGTTGTAAAGGCCAAGATTATAACAGGGTTCAAAAAAGAGCTAGATAATTTCATGGAGGATAGGTCCATCAATGGCTATTAGCCAGGATGGGCAAGGATGCAAAAGCATGCTCTGAAATGTCCCTAGCCTCTGTTTGCCAGAAGCTGGGAATGGGCAACGGGATGGATCACTTGATGATTGCCTGTTCTGTTTATTCCCTCTGAAGTACTGGGATTGGCCACTGTTGGATGATAGGATACTGGGCTAGATGGACCATTGGTCTGACCCAGTATTACTGTTCTTCTAGTCTAGATCATTGGGCAGGCTACCTGCTATTACTTTGTATTTACTAATATTTGCAACTAATTTATTATCTGACTGACTTTTTATGAATCTAGTTTAAATACAGAATAGGAACCTTATTCCTCGTACAGTTTTTTCCCCTCCTTTGGTTACAAAAATATTCCAATATATAACACTTCTATACTATTCTCTTTGAGTGATACAAAGTTCCTTTTATTCTGAGCCAGTAGAGAATTTTGACCTAAGCTGAAATGACCTAGCAAAGACCTTGAACATACCTGATCAAATATGCAACTGCAATGATTAGTAAAAATGAAAGGTGACAAATAAGTATCCTAAATGAGGACATCAAAACATGGGTCAATCAGATACAAAGTGGTGGCTGGGCTACAAGAGCTTGAATAGACTTCAGTGCAAGAAAAGTAGACTAGTTTATTTGTTCAGATCCTTCTAAAATCTTGTTGGCATAATCCAGACCCCAAGCTTTCATTGACAAAGTACTTGAACATGGTCCAGATAGCTAAGAGACAATTGGTGTATGATTGACATAGCAGTTTCCTGCATTTATTTTTCCTCCATTTCCATCATCCATTAGCCATGTCATCTAAGGAAGCCTTTGACAAGATTATTGTTGGTATTTAGTACAAAATACAAGAGCTGGTAGTCTCCTGGGAGTAGCTGTGTATAATATTTAAAACTAGTGTAGCCCTTGAATGGACTTGAGTTTATTCCTCATAAAGATCACTTATAACTTAAATAGAATTTCTTGTGCAATATTATCTCAAACACTTGGCTTCCTTGGTGAAACAGAACAAGATGCAAGGTCTGTGAGACAAAATTTTCAAAGGAGCGCAAACTAAGAACCAAGGATAGCTTTGAGAATCTCAGCTATAGTATTTATTGAGTGTGCAGCTGCCCTCAGTAACATTAGCTGATAACTCACTTCATGACAAAAGTATGTCTGGCTCTTTAGGGTCTAGTTGTCCATTTAGTCCTTTGAGATACATTTATAGTTGGTAGCTAAGGAATCTAATTCCCACATGCCGTTTCTGCAAGGAGGGCTGAAGAAGGGAAACGTGCTTTTTAAGAATTTAAGTTGGTTTGTTTCTTCTGGTGCTGCTCGAGGAAGAGAAGATACAAAAGGGATTCCAGTGCTGAAATCCTGTCCCCAAAGAAGTCAATGGCAAAACTCTCCTTGACTTCAGTGGGGCCAGGATTCATCCCTGATGTGCAAATTTCTTCAAACTACCTCTGATGTTAAGTCACAATTCTCGTTGCTTGGAACTTTAACTGTGAGTGTGCCTGACACTCTTAAACTTCAGAATTTGCTTTTCCTCTAGTCAGTTTAGATTTTCTTTGTGATGGCAGTTGGATAAATGATGGCCTTGTGATTAAAGCACAGATCTGAGTGATGAGTAACCTAGGTTCTATTCTAGGTTCTGCCAGACTTTCTACCTTGTCTTGACTTTTGTGCCTTAGTTTTTCTATCTGTAAAATGGGGATAATACTACTTCCTAAGTCAAGGAGTGTTGAGGCTTCATTTGTTCTTGATTGTAAAGTGCATTAAGATCTTTGGATGGAAGGCGGCATTATGGAAGTGCAGTATTATGTCAAATTCTGAGCCCCTTAGTCAGGCAAACTCCAATTCACTCTGTGGGAATAATTAGTCTGAGTTAAAATGGAGTAAAAACTGAATATGAAACTCAGGATTTGTCATTACTACTTTTTTCTGGCGATGCTGAGAGGTAGCCTTATCTGTTCTTCTTTCTTAGTGATCCATAAAGAACACTATGCAATTCTTCATGATTGTGTGGATATTTTCCCTAAAAAGAGGTCTCAGCTTCATGTTAACCATCTCTCTGTATCAGATATCTAGAGGTGTTCTGATCAGATGAATTCGATCTTGTATTATTGGAGCATGAATAGGGTATTTGGATATTTTGTTGTTCTTTGCCAACTTTATGAGCAAACTATTGGGACCATCTGAGACACATCTACTAAGCAAGCTTGGACCATAGAGGTCCTTCCATAAAATGTTCAAATACGCCAAATTCCTACATGGTTCTGAATACTTTAGGTTGATGGATATATAGACTCTTGCTGTTGAGCAGGTGTAGTGTTCGGTATTTATATCTCGGTGGTGGGATGGAGCACACTGGCAAAATGATGTCAAAAGTGCTTATTTATTACATGAGATAGCATAAGAAAGACAGGAGCGGGAGTCCTTTACCATACAGGAACTGAAGCTCCGGCACAAGTCTTAAGGTGAAAAGTACAATGAAAGTACAATTAACCACAAGGATATAAAGTAGCATGAGGTAGCATAAGAAAGACAGGAGCGGGAGTCCTTTATCATACAGGAACTGAAGCTCCGGCACAAGTCTTAAGGCGAAAAGTACAGTGAAAGTACAATTAACACAAGGATATAAAGTAGCAACTTATAGGCACAGGACTTATTATTATCATGAGCTGAGCAACCGCAGCAGCAGCTGCAATTAGTGAACAGAGAAGTGAACCTTAAGCAAGGAAGAGACCTGCCAAGAGGATACCTACAGCAATATACTCCTGGGGGCCCATCGATGTAAGAGAGCTAGCCTTATCTAAACGTGTGCAGGGACGCTTACCACTGCAAGAACGATGGAGACCCATACTTCGTTCTGATAAGCGGGTGACGTACGGGAACCGCCTTGATCGAGGCATCCACTAGCACTTCTACGGATCCACGGAGAGTCTCCGCTTGGGGAGGCTCTCGGAGGATTGATATACCCTTTTTCCCCCCCTCACCTTGCAGCAAGCCTTACCCAGTAATACATGACGTATATCTCAATCCCAGTAGGGATTGGGCCTTAACACTTAGTTGCTATTAGTTTATTGGTAGTTAGCTAGGGATCTTCTGGAACAAAGTGACGTTAGTTGTTTACTTCAAAAAGAACCTAGCCATAGTCTTACTTCCCCTTTATTATTACTAAAATAGGAACCTTTTAGCTTATCAAGCATTAGCAAATGTCTGTGGTCGTCTCAGGATGCTCCAGACCCTAAGGCACTTCCTCCTCTGGCCTAAGGTCGGGCAGAGGGCAGCGTCTGGGTTCTGCTCCTGAGAGGTCTTAACTTTTGCCTTTCTGGCTGCTGGCTTAGCATTGCTTTCAGGGCCTTGCTCTTGTCAAACTATACTGATTTCGCGTCACAAAGTCTTGCGCGCCCTAACAGCAGGTATAATGTTAAGACTGTTGCTGAGCAATAGAGTTATGCTGGGTGTTCAGAGTGAATCAACCCCAAAACACTTAGTTTTGTAGAAATTTAAAATGTAGAGCCTTGGAAACACTTTTAAAAACAGCCAGGAACAAATAAAATGGCATGAAAGGTTGCCTTAGATATTGAGATAATCTCTAAATCAAAATTCCTGTTTAGAAATTTCAAATTCTGTTTTCTATACAGGTGGTCCTAGCCAGCTGGTATCGCATATACACAGGAGTAATGGATTTTATTGGTCTTCAGACAAAGACATGCTGGACTGTAAACAGAGGAGAAGGGCTTAGTCCTGTTGAAAGCTGTGAAGGCAAGTTTTTTCCTGGTATATTCTTGTGGTTTTGCATGCATTTTAGAAATGGTACTGTTAATGTGTGTTCATCTCTGGCTCACTTTCATTTAGTTAAGCCTGTGTTTTAGCAAATTTTGCAACATGGTGTATGAAAAACATGGAAAAGGAGGGATTTTGTGCTATGTCTCTTAAAAGTATAGCACAGAACTTGCAGCCTGGGGGTGTGGGGTGAAGACTAAGAGCTTGTCTTCACTGCAGCTGTAACTCAAGTTTTGCTTCTAACTGAACTCTTGTCCACATGCACAAATATGTAGCTTGAGCTAATTGGCCTGTTGAGGAGGATGAATTGATGCTCCAGTGCTGCTAGCACTGAAGTTATTGTAGTGGGGATGCAGCAGCTCAAATTTTAATTCCTCAGCTGCTAACCAAATTAAACTATGTAGGTGGAACGTTTCGCAGTGTGGTCTGTCTTACTTGAGCTTGAGGTAGACTAGCTCGAGTGCAGTAAATCAAGAGGATTACCTTAAGCAACAGTTGTAGTGGAGGCAAGCCTATGTTGGTTTTAAGCCATTTTGAGCCCTCCCAATCCTAGGTTGCTCTGAGGGCCAGAGTGGTACCTGACATAATTGAGACAAGCCCTCTGTCTGTATAAATTAGGCAGTCTCCCTAGGCTGCTGTGAGCGTGACAGCGCAACTCAGAATCTCTGCATTGCTGTGGCCCCTGCCTTCTACATGTCCCATACACCAGAGCTTGTGAGTGAGTTTTAGAAGGCAGTCTTACTGCTGTTTTCCATAGGGATTGCACTGGGGGAATCCTCTCCTGGGATAACCTGCGTCTTTTACCTAGTTTAAATGGGTTGTTGCGGATGTGAGGATCTTGCTCCTGATCTTTAGTTCCCAGAGCTTGCGCGTGACCAACTGCTGTTTCAGATGTTCCGGAGAGTGCTGGATAATGCATGATAAAGCTTTGTAGAATACCTTAAGTATAAAAGGTGTCTTATAAAATAACCTTTTCATTTTATCACTTGAAATTTAGAAATATGCTATAATTTAACTGAGCTGTATAAATAAGTCAAATTCACATTTAATTAAAACATCCTTTAAAATCTTATGAAACAGACTTTAAATCCAATTTTACCTTAAGTATAACCTTTGTTTCTAAAATAAATGTAAAGGTTAAAACTACTGTACAGTAATGGAATAAAAAGTTAATGGATTAGTTTGAATTGTAAATATATATTGTGGGATTTGTGCATATATGATCTGCCTTATATTAAGAGAAACTTAATTCACTTTTGCTGTAACTGTTTTAATACTTCATTATTCTTAAACTACACACAAAAGAGTCCAAACAGTTCACTTTTATCTAATTTGGTCAGAATTATTCTCCTGACTTTTAAGAAGCAATATTTTGATGCTTATCAAGTCTACCATACGTGACAGCCATGTCATCCTCAATTTTAGAGAGCTTCCCTCCTGTGTTTTCGGCATGTGGGGGGGGATAATGTCTGCAGATCTGTGTCCTCTTTTCCTTGCCAGCCTCTATGAATTGAACATGGCTCTCTAAATTGCCTCCATTGTGGGAGAAGGAGAGCTCACTTCTGTTTTTTAATGTCTTGAGACGGCATCTGATTGACACATTTTCTGGTGGTGCATTCCTCTTACCTATTCACCCAGTTAGCTTTGAGATATCAGAAGATAAATTATTTTTCTTTTTCTCTGTATACATGTAATAAGGTAACATGCTATATGCTATGTTGTTCTGACTTTTTGTTGCTAAATAGATACATGTTTAAAAACTGTCCTATTTCTTGGTATATTTTTGTTGATCTCTGTATATTAATTGCTGTTTGCTAGGATTGGGAGATCCTGCTTCCTTTTATGTGGCTGTGATCTTTCTTTTAAATGGAGCAATGATGTCATTGTTCTTCATATATGGTACATACCTAAGGTAAGACATTTGAGGAGCAAGTAATTTCAATGGTAACAATTGTTTGTGTTCTTAGTTAAATTATAGTGTTCATAAACATTTTAATAATTCTAAAGTAAAATATAAGTGATTTTTGGGATACTCAGTGAAGCATTATTTTGGGGGCATTGTTTACATGTTAGTATTAAATATGTACTGTTTTTGTATCATAGAAGAGCTTGTTAATCCTTTAATTTGGATGACAACTGTATGTAAATATGAGAAGATAAAAATTTCCAGAAGGTAGCATTTGGAAATCAATAAGCAGGACAGTATCCGTTTTTAATAACATTTGATGTTGTCATGACCTCATAATTATTACTGTCACACATTTTGTTTTTAAATGTAGATGTTCAGTTATGCCTTTAACCAAAACCAGAGTTTTATAGTGTCTTTGCTGCAGCTATCCTGTGCTCCTTTGAACTTAAGCTTCTTATCTAAAAACCTTAAGATGAAGGTTTCTTTCCTTCTCAGTTGGTGCAATCTTACAGAACAAAAAGTTGCATACATTTCCTCTTGTTGTGAATGTCTATTTTTATTTATCGTATCTGTACTCATTTCAGGAATCAAAATGGACTCCAAACTTGGTTACATTTCTGTTTTTCTATTGAACATGAAGTACCTTTCCTTATTCTCATAAGACTGTGTTGCCAAAAAAAAAAATAGTTGTGGAGACAGTGGATGAAATAGGTTTCTTACATTACAAATACCTACTTGTCTCTGCTCTTTGCTTTTCCCCCTTCCTTTCCTTCTGCTCTGTTGTATTCTGCTTCTGTTCTTTTTTGAATACGGAACTGGAGGTATAGAGATCATGACTTTGTTATACTCTGAGCATTCCAGTAGCTGCAATGAAGAACAACACTGGGGCAGAAACGGGAAGTTGCTTAGTCCAGCTAACAAATTTCAGGGGTGATATTGTATCTCCTGTGCTAAAGTGGGTACATCTGTTTTGTGTGTGTGTGTATATTTGGTATTCTAATTGATGCATGCAGCATGTTCTGAGACAACAGATAACCTTTACATACCAGGGAGGCCTATCAGGTTTATGATACCATGGGCAGTTTAAAGTGAAATCCACATTTTATGTCAATGTAACTCAAAGCGCATTATTGTCCTTTGTTCTAAGTTCTTAGTATTTTATCTCCTGAGTGGGACTGTGCTGGATGCAAATTCGAGATTTAGCACTGAAATTAAATAGTTTAATTTGAATACAAGCCACCTGAGTTCAAGTGTGTATAGAAGTTTGGATATCTGAAGTGTTTTCTATTGAGAGGCAAAGTAGGTAAGTAATATCTTTTATTGGATCAAGTGCTTCTGGGGAATGGACAGGCTTTTGAGCTTCACAGAGTTGATCCTCTGGCTTTTCCATTGTCAGCTGTAAAGGAAGGTGGTATGATAGTGTAAAAGTAATGGCAGAGAGAACGTAGAGTACTCCTATTTTCCCTCTCCCATAATATAAGAACAGGAGATCATCCAATGCAATTGAAAAGCAACACACTTAAGACTGATGAAAGGATTTTTTTTTAAATCTGCCCTCTCCCTATTCAACCAACCAGTGGAATTGCTACAATATATGGAAGCCAAGAACTTGGTAGGATTCAAGGATAAGCCAACCAATAGCTCCTGGGGGTTATGAAGAAACTTCCCCATGGCACATGATTCCACAGATATCCATTAGGGTTTTCTTGTTCTTTTCCCTGAACCATTTGTTGTTGGTCATTTTCAGAGACAGGATACTGGACTAGATAGACTATTGGTAATCTAGTATGGCTATAATTCTTAACTACATGGAGACTGAAGGGGCTTGGGCTTGGACATCTCCTTGAGACATGAAAAATCAAAGGGCAGCATGACCATTTTGAAGTGATTAGAATCAGAGTGGGTAAGGTAATATCTTTTTTGGAACACCTGTTTGTGAAAAAGACAATCTTTCGAGCCACACAGAGCTCTTTTTCAGGTCTGTGTGGCTCAAAAGCTTGTCTCTGTTTCCAACAGAAGTTGGTCCAGTAAAAGATATTACCTCACACACTTTGTCTCTCTAATACCGTAGACTGCCATGGCTACAACTACACTTTATAGAATCAGGTTGGCAGTTTTGACTAATAAGTGATAGATGAAGTGAGAGCAGAAGCTTATTTAACCACCAAAAGAAGCTTATCCATCTTCCTTCAAGATAATTTTTGTTTATGAAAGTGTATGCAGGAACCTTCTTGTTGTAGGATGCAAATGGATCTATTTGTAGGGTGCCCAGAACTTAAAGAACCTGGAAGGAACCTGTTGATTTTAATCCTGCTGTTTGCCCTACCTCCTTCTCTACCTCTAACCTAAAGTTTATTTTTTATGTTCTTCCTATTAACTTGAATAATTAATTATAAAGAATATTTCTTTAATTAAATGTGTTTGTACTGCAGCAAATTCTATCTGGGAAGTCAAAATAGCAGTTCTTTCATTGCTCCAGTGCCAGCTCTGCCAGCAAGTGGCCCGTTGAAACTTACCTAATCAGCTCTTCATTATTTCAGTACAGAACACTCAAAATAATATTTAATGATTAAATAATAAAACAAAAAATTCTAAAGATCAGAAACATGGAGTATAAAGCTTCCAGCTGAAGGGCTTATTTTTCAAAAACAGAAAAAACTTAATTTTGTGCTTCTACTCCTTCAACACTAGCCCAGTATTTGGTTAAGAGATCCACAATGTGTGTAGTTCTTACCATTTTTATGTGTATGTGTGTGCTGTCTCCCTTCTGTAATTCCTGTGTAGTTGCATTGCATTGTTATCACCAAACCACCAGGTTAGCAAAGTCTTAAATAAAACTCTCCTTTTTCTCCCCTAAGAAACACACTCAACATTCTCTCTGAACAAACCCTGTAATAACTTTTTCCAGGAAAAGATTATGCTTACCGGCAATTCTGTGCTTCAGTATTCTAAATGCTCTCTATGTTGTAAAGCTAACGCTTTCCTTAAGCTTATATAATGCTACAGCATGCATAATGCAATTAAGATTTGGTACTTAAGACTGTAAAATTGCACCATGGATTGTTTACTTTCAGTATATTCCTCAAACTGTATTTATCTTTACTTTACAAAGTTCTTTTAATTTGTTCCTGAAGGCGGCAGCACCATTGTTTTTGTTAATCATGTGGTTTTGATATTGACATATTTAGTATTAATAGAATGGAAAGGTTACATCTTAGATGCAGCATAGTTCTGTAGGAGATTTATTTTTGACTGTTTCAGCACCCTGTTGATTTGTTTAATCCTCCAAACAGAGTTGTACCCGGAACTCCATTGATTCTGCATGACCTACAGGTTTTGGTGGGTGAAGGATCTGGGAGTATCTGATTTTTTATTTTTTTTTTTTTAACCCCTAACTGCTTCTACAGAAGTTTTGTTAAACTTCATTCTTTTATTGCTTTTTATTGTAACAAAAAATAAACTAGGATTAATTTTTCCTATTTTGAGGGACTGGTGTATTTTTCTTAATTATCATAATTTTACCACTCTGATTTGCCTTCAAATGATCTGTTGTGCTTGATAGAGTCCCATGCATATTGATGTAAGAAGAGGAAGAAAATGTATGTGATTGTTTTTTTTTTAAAAGGGCATAAATATTTTTACTTATACGTTCATTCCTTTTTTGTCCAATGGCTTGTTCCCTAATGTGAGGAGATAGTACTGAGAAATTGGTTATTTACTCTTAACTGTTAGGATTTTTTTAAATTCCTCTCAAGAACTAAGTAGCAATTCTATTTATTAAAAAGCAAATAGTTAAGGTAGAGAATACCCCAAGAACTCTGTTAACAAGCCACACTAGAAAAGTTAGTCAATGAGCTGATTAAAATCACAAAAATATGGAAGCTTCATTTTCAATAGACTTTCTTCTTGCCCTGTACAGCAAGGATTTAAGATAATGATATATAATATATCATGAACAAAGAACTTTTATTTGGTGAATCTCCGCTATGAGGCATCGCTCTGAAAGCCTCCTTCATTTCTCCCAGTGAAATCCCCTTTGTAAGAACATGGTGGGCATCTTCTTGCGATCTTGGGGGAAGAGGAGATTTCTCGCAATCTCCCCTTTAGCTGCGAATGTTCCAGTGAATATCTATGGCTACAATAACATTTTTTAAGGCAGCATTAACTTAAGATCTATGTCTGCCCATCCTTACTTAGGCCATGTTTACACTATGGGGATTATACCAGCATAGCCACAGTGTTGTGTATGCTGGCATAACACTGTAGCACAGTCAGCCTACACCAACAGAAGGAGTTTTTCTGTTGGTGTAGGAATGGCTCCTCCCCAAATGATGGGCCATGTCTGTGCTATGGGCACTATAGTGGTACAACTCTGGTGCCATAACTATGCTGCTGTTGTGCCTTTAGTATAGACCCTTCATATGGAAAGGGCTTGAGAAGGAGGTTGAACTAGATAACCTCCTGAGGTCCCTTCCATCCCTAATCTATGATTTCCATCTCTATAGGAACTCCATCTCCCCCAGTGATGGTAGCTAAGTTGATGGAAGCATCCTAGCTGCATCTACACTAGAGGTTAGTTGAGCATAGCTACGGCATTCAGGGGTATGGATATTTCACACTCTTGAGCAATGTAGCTATGCTGACCTTAATTTTAAGTGTAGACCAGGCCTAAGAGAGAGGGGCATTATGTAGATGTGAAGTGTCTGCCTGGGGCAAAGGAGTGACTGAGTAGGGGTAGTCTCTTTAGGAGTAGGATTTAATTTCCTCATGGAGCTTGAAGACTTGCTGGATTGCACATTTTCAATCTTCCATGGATCCACAAATCCATCTCTCTCTGGGGAAGTTTAAGGAAACATTGAGAATCACCTCCATGGAGTTTTAGCCCACCCAATCCCTCTTTTATAAGCATTAGCTTGACATTTTTTTGTTAAATTCTCTTTGAAATGTTAGGCCATAAACCTCTAGCTCAATAGAAATTCAATGGATCTCTTGACTGTTGTGGATCAGTGATCTCACAGACTATTAGCAGACATTATAGACACTAACCTGTCACAAGACTCATCAGACCATCACTTACATGACCATCCTTTATTTGGTCAGTTTAGTGAGAGTTTTTGTATTTTAAGAATGTATACTGCATAACTTGAGCTAGTTAACAATTGGTCAGAAGGTATACAAACTAAAAATACAAAGGAAATTACATTTACAATGCCTTAACACAATTCACATTTTAAGTGTTTTAATATCCTGACCATTTTTACAATAATTTCTCAAGACTTAAGTCCATGCTGTGGACTAATATTGCAGCTTGCAACATTTCATTTTTAAAATCATAGCAATTTTTTGAGCTCTTTAAGGACAAAATACTTTCAAAATACCACTGTTTATTCTTGGGCAGGTTTTTGTACTCTTGTAACTTAAAAACACCAAAACTCATGTAAATAGTACTGGTTTAAAAAATATAACTCAAGACCTAAACCTTCCAGTCTCTCTCTTGATCCACAACATGTTTATTTCTGAGTTATAAAACAGTAAACACTATTTTCTAGTAAAATGAAGAAATTGTTACTGTACAGCAACACAAGAGGGCACTGCTGTAGAACTTCCATATTTCCAGAAAAACAGAACATATTATCTAGCTTTTTAATACTATTTTTGTCCACCTCAAATTATTTTTTGGTCAGTCTGCTTCAATACTAGACTTAATAGTAAAGCTTTGGCATTCTCCTACTTTAAAATAATTGTGTTTGGTCTTTAGATTTGTTCAAACAGTTTAATGTGAAAATGATTTTTGACAAACAATATTAAGTTGGCAAAGTCATCAAAATGTATGGTTTAAGGGCTAGTATACACATAAAACTTGCAGCAGCACAGCTGTATTAGTACAGTATTAGTACAGCTGTGCCACTCTAAGAGCACTTGTGTAGCTGTGTTATGTTGAAGGGAGAGAGCTCTCTTGCTGACTTAATAAAGTCATTTAAACAAGTGACGGTAGCTATGTCAGCAGGAGATGCTCTCCCGCCAACAGTGCTGTCCACACAAGCAGTTATACTGACAAAACGTATGTTGCTCATGGTGGTGGTTTTTTCCAGACCCCTGAGCAACAAAAGTTTTGCTGGCAAAAGTGCTAGTGTAGACAAGGCCTTAGAATGGTGTTTATTTGCAGCAACTTTTTTTTTGTTTGAAATTATAATAATAGGGAGTATAGAGTAACAAAATTATAACATAAAAGTAACAAGTATGGGGACCAATCATGGTCCAGATGAAGATACTGGCTAAAACTCACACTGACTTAAGTGAAGCAGGCCTAGGCTTCAGTCATCAAAAAGTTCGATCTAGGGTATTACCACGCCATTGTAGCTCACTGTTCATGTTAATATAATACACCCACGTATTAGTCAATATGAGGAAATTCAGTGATATTCTTTTGATATTCTGGGTGACTAATTTCTTTGTTTTTTGGCTCAAGTTTGTAACACTGAAATATTGGTATCAGGAGTCCATTTCAACACCCCAGAAGGAAGGTTCCATCTTAGTTGAAACATTGTTCATGTTTGGACACATGATATTCCTTTCCTTTCCGACTACTCTGCATTGGCAATTTTCTTTTGAAATGTTAGTGTTCTGTTGAACCCTGGCAGTTTCCCTGGGATATACCAGATATGATATACATTGTACACAGTGCACTGTGAGAACAGTTCCTCTTCAGTTACGTGCTGCTGTTACTCCACTTAAATCATTGGATTTGATTTTTGTTGAGTTACTTTGATGTAAAACTGGAGTACTGCAGTAGTGAATCAGTCCCTTAAGTTATTCTGTTGAAACTCTTAGAGCCAACAAGAATCAGTTGAGTCAGTTATAGGCTCCTAAATGGTTAATCATAAAATGTAACTCCCTCTTAGCCTCAGGTTTTCAAGAAGCGATATCTGAGAATTGCGAATATAGATTGTGTACAAGAAATGTAAGAACTCATTTGTCAGTATCTTAATTATGACATTGAGTTTGCTTAGGAGAGAAAATTAGAGACAAGAACCCTAGATTAGGTATAAGGTAGAAGAAATCATTGACACAAAAATGCTAATACTGAAATGTAGTTGGTTGTGTTAAACAGAGAAGTTTATTTTTTATTATTGTTTCTTTAATCCCCTGGGAAAGCAATGTTTGAAAATGATCTGGTGGCTTATTTTCAGATAAGAACTCAGAAAAACAATGGCCTTCCACATTTTTTGTTTTCCCTTTCAAATTGGTAATTCATCCATTCAGCTTTGAACACAAAACCAATATTGCACTTTCTATCTCAGTTTTATGGGATATAAAATAAGATATCAGATATTTGTCAAAACATTTAGAAGATGAACTTGCATAGAAGCTGTCTATGGGGAATAAGTTTAACCTTCCCCTTAAGTTTTTCTAATGTTTGTCTTGTAGGAATAGACCATTAAGCATGGCAGGAGGACAGAAGAGCGGTTTTTCAGTAGTATGCATGTGTTCAGTTGTTCTAGCAGTGTTCAGTTGTGGATGTGACAATCTGGAGAGCGCACACACAGGTGTCAAATGAGAAGAAAGTGAAGTGTGACCATTATAAATATTGTAGAAAAAACATATTTAAGTAGCTTAAATGCCATTTTGTGTTTGGACGTTCATTACTGAGTTTCAAAGAAATACATTTCCAGACGACCTTTAATGTTTTGGTTGTAGTCTTTTTGTATTTTAATTTGTTATTTTCATTTACTTAAACTTCACGTTATTACAGCAAGTACATGGAATTGTTAGGATATATCACACTAATGTACATGGGATTGAAAAATTCACTCACCTACTCAGTGCTGGCTAATAGAAGGCTTTTCTGAGTGAAGAGGAGGTTCATTGCCACCTCCTTTGCAGAATTTAATAAAGCTTTCACTAAAAACAATGTCTAGGCCTTCTAGTTGCAAAAATACTTTGGAAATATTAACTGACTGAATTTATACTTTATCATACATCTGCGGAGAACACCATACTTCTGCTGCTCATAGTTCTACCAAATGGAACCTATTCAAAACCTTGTGTGCAGCACTAGGATTGATAATCATATCATTTTCACTCTACTGCTGATGTTTGGCACAGCAATGAGGAAAGGCAAGTGCTGGAGCTGTTCTGTGGGGAGAAAGATGCTAACTGAGGATTGGAGAAGTTGTGTAGTGTGATGGGGACATACCCCTTGTAATTGCCAGGATGCTGTGGAAGAAATGTGGAATTGCAAGACCGGTCCTTGAAGAAACTGGAAATTTCTGATGTAGAGGAGGGAAATGGAGTTTACTTTTGCTCTCAGAAGCAGCTGTGCTATTTTTCCCCTTCAAATTTGCCACACTTACTAGGCAGAGGCTGATATGAGACAGAGACAGCATTCTTCTTCCCGAGAGAGAGAGAGAGATTTACTATTCTTATATATGTGTCAGTAAAGAGGAAGTCCCAAGGAGAGATTTGAATGAGTATAAGGTAGTGGCATAGATTTTTATAAACGGGGTTTCAGAAAATCAGCTAATTTGCAGAAGCCTTTATTTTGTTATAGACTATGGAGACTTATGTAAATGCGTCGTTCTCTCCCTAAAGAATAAAACAACCCTTACGTAATGCTTCTTTTCTGAGGTGCAAGGAAATATGCTCTCCGTTTCTATTTTCTTTGGTTGGTGATTTTCAATGTAGACTCCTTCGAGCAACTAGTAGGTAGCAGGTGACTTGTTAAGTGTTCAGATACCATAATGATGAATACAGTAAAACCCTACAGAGATGACAGGTTTAGAGTGATTCCTATGTGTAATGTCAGAGAATTTTAATTGACTGCTCATTGACTTGTCTTGACTTTACAAGTGTTGCCCATATTTAATCTGTACATTTGTAATATGTATGCATTTGATTATTACGACAGAATTTCAGAAATTCAGATAATCAAGATTACTAGTGTTTTTTGAAAATCAGAATAAAAGTAAAGCTTATAGTAAAAATTAAATAGTTTCATGTTTGTCAGTCAGATGTAATCAGACAGGTGTTCCTGTCAGATAGGAATATAAAATAAACCAAAAATAAAATGAGAAACTGAAGTTTACATGTTCAGCACACTTTTTTAAATGTAATGCCCACAACTGAAGCTGCATCCAAAAACAGTATTTCAATCACATGTATGTAAAGATTAGTAATATGGGGTGCACAAGTTTGAAATATGCTACTAAATGTGTAGTCACAAATGTTTCTTTTGTCTTTTAATGTAAAGAAGCCCAGCGGTCTAGGAAAGATTGTCATGATTTCATAAACCTTCCAGGGCCCTCCACTCACTGCTAGGCTGTAATGACACCTTGTTATGGCGACTCTGGGGATTAGCTCATGAGGTTGATGGCCTGTCCTGTGGTCTCTCTCTGGTCTGCAGCCCCTCTCTTGCCCCTGGAACCACAGCATCCTTTTCGTGACTCAGCCCTCCTGCCAGCTCACTCAGGGTTCCCCTCCCTCCCCTGCACTCTTCCCAGGGTATAGTCCCTCAAAGTCTGTCACTCCTCCAGTGACCTAGGCAGTCTTCAAGTTCACTGCCTCACTGGAGCCACTTCCCCAGTGGAGAGTAGGGAAACCTGGGCCAGCCCTCTATTCCAGGTTCCAGCCAAGGGACCCTACAACATGCAGCCAAGGTCTGTTCAGTCCTGAAACTTACTGCTTCCTTACCTTTTGTCCCTCCCCACTCCTCTGGGTTTTCCTGCTTCTTGACTCCCTCCTCCCAGCGAGCAACCATGGGCTACTTGTCTTGTTAGCTCCCAAACACAGCTCCCTTCTCCCAGGGAGTGACTGCAGACTACCTCCTTGCAGCCTCCTTCCTGCTATCAGCTCCCTGGCTTTATAGAAGCCCTGCCTGTTCTTGCACAGGTAAGCTTTCCTCTCAGCCTTCAGCCTAATAGATAAATTGGCCCATCTGGCTTCTGTTAACCACTTCAGGGTGACTGTGGTGTGGACACTCCCATCACATCCCTGAAAACTTAACACATACATGAAGAAAACCATATGTAGTTAAGCTATTGTATTCAGGGTACTTCTTCTCTGCCCAGTAGAGAGCTGTGGAAGACTTAATTTTCCTATTCATATTTGTTGAAACCATATTGGAATATGGGGACTTAAGTATCCTCAGATGCTATTGCTTTCTCTTGTTTGTCTTGTTTCTGTTAATCCTCTTTTATTACTCCTTTAACTGGTGAGAGAGGATTTAGCACTCATGAAAAGTACAAAAATAATGGAGTTCTCTATCTACCTAAGAGGTACAACTAATGTATTAACAATATAAGCTTCCCAACTGCCCTATCAGCTTGCTTCAACTCTGATCTGGGCAGATTGCCTTGCGATTGAGAGGGTGATTTTGTCTCCATGAACATTCAAATTTTGGCCTTTCAGTTGAGATTAGTAGCAAGGATGTTTTTTATTGTGATGGTGTTTTCTGTGAGTGTGGTTAAGTTTCCGTCAAAATGGGGTTCTGACCACAAAATTAGTTTTGTTGAGTCCAATAAACAGGTCTTGGATGGCCTCTGGATTTGAACTGGCAATAAACACTTGGTATGTTGAAAAATTCCTCTCTCCCATTAACATTCCCCAGAACCATCCGTTGCTTCATCCCATTACTACTGGCTATGCTGTAAAATATCAATGTGCGCATGGCTCAGTTACAAAATTCTAGGATTTTTCTTTGCTGAAGTCAATAGAGCTACTCTGTTTGTATCTAATCAGTTGAACCCTATTTTCAATCATAAATACAGACACGGCAGTTCTTTATATCTTATTAGTTTTTCAGATGCAGCATTTGCTTTTTAGATTCTGACTTAAAATATCAAGCAATTACCATACTGACTAATTTTCTTTCTCAAAATATTCCAGCAGCCTTTATATAAACATGTTATCATTAGCTGTAGCACAAATTTCTGTTAGTGTGGAAGATATCAATGTGACTTGTAGATATTCAGCACTGCTACTCTTATCTTTGGGCTGACCTTTATACCTTTTTAGTATTTTGTTTGAATACATGTTTTTGAATGAAATTTTGAAGTCATTTAGGTCTTCTCTGAGTATTTATCGTATTCTGTGAACTCCAATGTCTGTCTTCAAAGGAAAACTGTTTCCACTTTGCTTGGTTTAGCTGTCTGAATTTTCAGAAGGTAAGCAATGCTTTGTACCTTGAATCAACTATGAAATTATTCTAAATATAATTTCAATTGGCAGTTGTTCCTGAATCTATGACTGGAGGGTAGGCATCAAGCTAAAAATGTGGTCTTATTTTTGACAATAGTCCAGTTTCTTTTGAACTTCAATACTTCTTTATAACAGTCCTGAAAATAATTTTTTTTAAAGTAAAAGATTGTATTTTCTCTATATGTTCAAAGCTTAATTTTTGGCAAATAGAAGAATTTGTGCACCTACTTTGCATGTGTAGTTGCACATGCAAATGGTATATTTACACATGTCAGTGTGATTTGTGGTAAATGAACATGCAAAGTAGCCACAAATATTTGTGGACTTTAGACCTCAGACTTCTAAGGTTGACACATTAGGTTAGTGTCGTATTACTCTTTGAGCAAAATGATGACTAACTGCAGAAGATATATTATTTATAATTAGAAACTTTTTAAAAATACATTGTTCATTCATACAGGCAAGACTTTTCTTATTACCTCAATTTTGACTACTGGGTTGTGCAAAACAGTGCAATTCGGCATTGCAAATGCAAAAGGCATTTGCATTTCTTCAAAAGCCTCTGTGTATTACCATGTGGAATTTGATACCCTTCCTTTGTGGAACTGCTTTCAAGTGCTGTGTCTGGGGGGTCTGGAAACATTCTCATACAAGGATAACAGCAGCACACTTACTGTGCATGAGAAAGCACACCCTCACATCTGCCACATTTCCTTTGCTGCTGCTGTAGAACTAGTTCTCCTGATTCGGTGACCAAATCTTTAGTCTTTTTTTGGGAAATAATATGTTAGTGTAGATAGTTTAGGTAGTTAGCTGATGTCATACTTCTTTTCCCTTGTCTTGGGAGCATCCAAGTGCCTTTACTGGGGTTGTCCTGGTCCCTCAGCCCCGTAAGGTCTTTAAGAGAGGCACCTCTCACCTTCCTATTTTACTGGAATCTGACTTCCATATCTGGTGCCTGTTGTACCTGGTTGAATAGCAGTGTGCTGTGCCTTTATTCCCCAAACTAGAAAGAAAGAGATGAGGCTCCAAGCCTGAGACCCTGACTGGCCCATTGCTAGCGATGAGACCAGTTTCAGTGCTGAGATTCTCAACAATGGTACCCAAGATGTACTTCTCTGCTTTGGCTTAGTACCACTTCTACCAATGGCTCCACTACTGGATCCCCAAGCTGTGTACGAGCTGTTGGCTTTGCGTGTCCCAGTAAATCTCTCTGAAAGAGGCTTGAGATTGAGCACTGGAGCAGAAACTGTTGAAACCTCTAGAAAGTGCCACCTGTTAGTACCAACCTAACAACAAATGACATGGCCACCCTTTAGACAGGTTGCAGGACCCACAGCAGTCTGCAAGAGCTATCAAAGGTTTTCTAGACAAGAAGAGGAGGAAACAAGGTCTTCCCAAAAAAGGATATAAACAAAAGAAGCCCCGCTATCTTTTTCCTTTCTGCTACTGCTCAAATCATCTGTTAATGGAATATTGACCTTTTTAAATAATAGTACATACTGGATATCTTTTGAGGCTGCAAGTGTTGTATTTTGTTGAACCTTCTCTTGCTACTATAAGAACCTGCAAATAAAAACATGGGGACTTAATGTAGGATTTTGTTGCTGCAACCCCATAAACAGTCTTCATTGGTGTTTAGTCAGATTTTCTTTCTATATAACACACTAGGTGGATCATTTAATAATTTTGATTACTAAATTTAAAAGTATACTACAGATTTTGGGCAAGGAATGTGGGTAAAGCCAAGCAGAAACAATTAAATATTTGTGCGCCAGTGCAAGGAGCTTGGAACAAAATGGAGGAACTAGAACTACTGCTGCAGGAAGTGAAACCGGATATTACAGGGATAACAGAAACATGATGTAATAGTAGTCATGATTGGAGTACAAGTATTGAAGGGTATGTGCTGTTCAGGAAAGACAGAAATAAAGGCAAAGATGGTGAAGTAACACTGTATATTCATGATGAGGTGGACTGTAAAGAAATTAGAAGTGATGGAATGGATAAGGCAGAGTCTGTTTGGGCCGAAATCACTTTGGGGAAGAAAGCTACCAGAGGTTCCCTGATATAGTGCTTGGGGTGTGCTACTGACCACAGTATCCGATTTGGATATGATTTAACGTTTTAGTGTTTTTAATGAAATAAATATTACTGGGAATTGTGTGATTATGGGAAACTTTAATTTCCCAGATATAGATAAGAGGACAAGCGCTACTAATAATAGTAGGGCCCAGATTTTTCTGGATGAGATAGCTGGCAGATTTCTTCACCAAATAGTTGCTGAACCAACAAAAGGTGATGCCACTTTAGATTTGGTATTGGGAAGTACTGAGGACCTCATAGAAGAACTGGTTGTAGAGGACAATCTCGGTTCAAGTGTTCATGTGCTAATTCAGTTTAAAATTAATGGAAGGATAAACAAAAATAGATCTACAACAAGGGTCCTTGATTTCAAAAGAGCTAACTTGCAAAATTAAGGGAATTAGTTCGGGAAGTGGACTAGACTGAATAACTCAAGGATCTGAATGTGGAGGAAGCTTGGAATTAATTTTAAGTCAAAGTTGCAGAAGTTATTTGAAGCTTGCATCCTAAGCAAGGGGAAAAAAGTCATAGGGAAGGGTTGCAGACCAAAATGGATGAGCAAGCATCTCAAACAGGTCATTAAGAGAAAGTAGAAAGCCCACAAAGAATGGAAGATGGGAGGGATAAGCAAAAAAATCAACCTCTTGGAGGTTAGAAGTGTAGGGATAAAGTAAGAACTGCCAAAAGCCAAGTAGAGTTGGACCTTGCAAAGGAAAAGGTAAAACGTTCTATATGCATATAAATGAGAAGCAAACAAGGAAAGAAGAAGAGACACTGCTGAACCCTGAGGATGGGATGGAGATTAAAGATTATCTAGGCATGGCCAAACACCTAAACAAATACTTTGGATCTGTTTTCAGTGAGGCTAATGAAGAGCTTAGGGGTAATGGCAGGATGACTAATGGCAACGAGGATATGGAGGTAGAAATGACCACATCCAAGGTGGAAGTCAAACTCAAACAGCTTAATGAGACTAAATTGGGGGCCTGGATAATCTCCATCCAAGAATATTAAAGGAACTAGCACATGAAATTACATGTCCAATAGCAAGGATTTGTAATGAATCTGTAAATATGGGGTTAATTCCCTATGACTGGAGAATTGCTAATATAGTTCCTATTTTTTAAGAATGGGAAAAAAGGTGATCTGGGAAACTACAGGTCTATTAGTTTGACCTCAGTTGTATGCAGTTTTGGAACAAATTTATAAAGAGAAAATAATTAAGGACAAAGAGGTGAATGGTAATTGGGATAAAATACATGTTTTTCCAAAAGGTAGATCTGTTACCCAGGGTTCCTTGACCCAGTAACTTTTAATCTCTGTGAGTCAGTATCAGGCCATAAACAAAGGAAACACAGTACATCTGCCTGCTATATGGCTGGCAAAAGATGAGTCAGAACCAAATATTTATTACTTAAAATCTTTACTTCTGGTCCCCAGCAAATCCTTCCCTCAGAATTACTTTCACCACAGTCTCCACTTATCAGTCTTAAGCACATACAATACAATAGGTGATTAAAATACCCCAAAACTTAATGTTTCCTCTCACAAGTCTCAAGCAGTCTTTGGGTGAATCAGTCACAGATTTCCAGATGGCCAATCCTTCCATCTGTGCCTGGGGATCTTTCAATGTGTCCATGAAAATGATCTGCTGACTCAGACTCGCTGCCTTCATTTTATACCCCAAATATTACAGACATATGTCAATCAAGAAAAATGTTACATAGCTGACCAAACAAATAAATCACTAGGCAAAAGCAAGAGTTAGACATTTTACTAAAAAAATTAAGCAAGCAGTTTTAGCTGTTAGTCTGATAGCTGAATTTCCCCATAGCTGCAGTTCTAAAATATATCTAGACTTCCTGTTTTTCACAGACATCTGCCCCAGCATTGTCAGAGAGAGAGAACACATAGAGCCAGGCTCACTTCATGTGTTCACTGTTTACCCACTCCCTCTCCTACTTTTTCTAGTTATGCTAAGTTCCTGCAAAGGCTGGAAAATGGCTAAAAGCTGCAAACGGAATAATTGACAGTCCATCCCAGTAATTGGCAGTGGCTTAGAGACCTGGTTGATTGCTAAAATGTCTGTATACCGATCGTGTCAGACCAACCTAAACTCCTTTTTTGAGAAGATAACTGATTTTTTAAACAAAGAAAATGCAATAGATCTAATCTACTGGATTTCAATGAGGTATTTGATACAGTTCCACATGGGAAATTATTAGTATATTGGAGAAGATGGGGATTAATATGAGAATTGAAAGGTGTATAAAAAGGAGACTACAGTAGGTCATACTGAAAGATGAACTGTCAGGCTGGAGGGAGGTTACTAGTGGAGTTCCTCAGGTATTGGTCTTGGAACCAATTTTATTTAACATTTTTATTACTGACCTTGGCACAAAAAGTGAGTGTGTGCTAATAAAATTTGCAGATGACACAAAGTTGGGAGGTATTGTTAATATGGAGGAGGACCGGAATATCATACAACGAGATCTGGATGATCTTGTAAAGTGGAATAATAGAAATGGGTTGAAATTTAATAGTGCAAGGTCATGCATTTAGGGATTAATAACAAGAATTTTTGTTATAGGCTGGGGATTTATCAGTTGGAAATGACAGAGAAAGACCTGAGTCTGTTGGTTGATCACAAGATAACTATGAGCCGTCAATATGATGTGACAGTGAAAAAGGCTAACACAGTCCTAAGATGCATCAGGCAAGATATTTCCAATAGAGAACAGGAAGTTCTATCTTCGAGTGATTGCTCATATCCATTCTAATATAGGTGAGTGCGCGCCCCATGCACTGGTGCAAGCCCTGTAGGGTCGGCTTAGGCGCCTCCTGGAGTACCGCGCTCATGCCGCGGTATATAGGGCGCCGCCAACCCTGCGGGCCCCCAGTTCCTTCTTTCCACCTGTGACGGTTACTGGAACGTCTGCCTCTTGCTTCAGCAAGTAGCATCCCCTTTGTTTGAACTGTGACTGTTGATTGTTGTTTAGTATAGTGTTAAGTAGTTATATAGTTAATTAGTTAGATAGCCCTCAGGGGCTTAAGGTTGGGCCATACCTGGCTCAACCGGCTTCAAAGCATGCACCACATGCAGAAAGGCTTTTCCCGTGAGTGACCCTCACCAGCTGGGGCATCTCCTGACTCCCCCCAGGCTGGACGAGCAGTGCGGGGGAGTTTCGGCACGTGGTGTCCTTCCCATTCTTCCGTTTCGGCACTAGGCCCTGATGGGTCGATGTTGGTGCTGGTGGAGCGCTCCGCACCGAGGAGACACTCGGTGCCGCAGGGGAACGCGCCGGTTCGAAGTCTGGGCAAAGCGCAGACTCCATAAGGATGGCCTTCAAGTGCGCATTTCTTTCCTTCTGAGTGCGGGGCTTGAAGGCCTTACAGATTCTACATCTGTCCTTTCTGTGCTGCTCTCCGAGGCAGCGATCGTGAGGGTCACTCACGGGAAAAGCCTTTCTGCACACGGTGCACGCTTTGAAGCTGGTTGAGCCAGGCATGGCCCAACCTTAAACCCCTGAGGGCTATCTATCTAACTCTAACTATTTAACTACTTAACAACTATACTTAACACTATACTAAACAACAAGCAACAGTCACAGTTCAAACAAAGAGGATGCTACTTGCTGAAGCAAGAGGAAGACGTTCCAGTAACCGTCACAGGCGGAAAGAAGGAACTGGGGGCTCACAGGGTCGGTAGCGCCCTATATACCGTGGCATGAGCGCGGTACTCCAGAGGGCGCCTAAGCCAACCCTACGGGGCTTGCTAAGGGGGCAAAAAGTTCCGGAAACCAGTGCACGGGGCACGCACTCACCTCTGTTGGAATGGATATGAGCAACACATCTCGAAGAACAACAGTTACTGGTAAGTAACCTTGTTTTTTAGTACACATTTTAGGCACTGGTGAGACCTCATCTGGAATTCTGTGTGCAGTTCTGGTCTCCCATGTCTGAGGAATTCAGACTGGAACAGGTGCAGAGAAGGACTACTACTAGGATGATCCAAGGAATGGAAAACCTACTTTGAGAGAGTAGACTCAAAGAGCCTGGCTTGTTTAACCTAACTCAAAGAAGGCTGAGGGGAGATATGATTGCTGTCTATAAATACATCAGAGGGATAAAAACCAGGGAGGGAGGGGAGTTATTTAGCTTAAGCACCAATGTGAACATAGAACAAATGGATATAAACTAGCCATCAACAAGTTTAGGCTCGAAATTAGGTGAAGGTTTCTAATCATTGGAGTGAAGTTCTGGAACAGCCTTCCAAGGAAAGAAGTGGGAGCAAAAAACCTAACTGGCTTCAAGACTGAGCTTGACAAATTTATGGAGGGGATGGTATGATGTGACAGCCTATCATCATGTGGCCTATCAGCGACTGCCAGTAGCAAAAATCCCCAATGGCTGGAGACACAGGATTCTAGATGGTGAGGGCTCTGAGTCACTACAGAGAATTCTTTCCCAGGCATCTGCCTGATGTGTCTTGCCCACATGCTCAGGGTCTAACTGATTGCCATATTTAGGGGTGGGAAAGAATTTTCCCATGGGTCAGATTGGCAGAGACCCTGGGTTTTTTTTTGCCTTCCTATGCAGCATGGGGCACTGGTCACTTGCAGGTTTAAAACAGAGTAAATGCTGAAGTCTCTGTAACTTGAAGTCTTTAAATAATGATTTGAGGTAACTCAGCCAGAGATTAGGGGCTCTATTACAGGAGTGGGAGGGTGAAGTTCTATGGCCTGCAATGTTCAGGAGGTCAGACTAGATGATCATGATAGTCTCTTCTGACCTTAAAGTGCTTTGAGCCTGAGATTTTCTCTGTTTCCTGGTTGAGTTTTTGGTAGAGGTTTTCAGTTAGGCTCTCATGCAGTTTGTCATTGCTGAGGAAAGATGTAATTTAGTTTATAGGCTGCTGGTTTTCACATGACTTCACTCCCATGGAATTCTGTGTGTAGTATATTCCATTTAGAAAAAAATGTGACGAAAATGCTGGAAGGCTGCAAAGTCAAGCACTCAAAAGTTAGGAAATACCAGATTTCATGTAGTCTGTGAAATCTTAATTCTGACTCTTGTATATATTCATTACAAAATCACATTTTTCCACACAGGACCCCATCTCATTCAAGGCACAGGATGTACTGTGCTCAGCAAAAGAGACAGCTGTCAACATTTCTCTTTATCCTCAACATTCAGTGTATGGACCCCATGCCTTATTTATTTCACAAATGCTTCACCCAAACACTGCACTGAATGTGGCACTGATTTTTTTCATGAATTTTCTGTGGTGCCTATTAGCATGGCCACCTGAGTGTGTCTCCAAACATTAATGAATTTATCATCTTAATACCTCTGAAGTAGGAAAGTAGTATCCCTCACTTTACAAAGGGGAAAATGAGGTGTCATATCCTAGCAAGTGCTAGTCACTAGGACTGTTGTGAGGCAATCCAAACCTCTGCTGCTGTAGACTGTTACTGGTTGTTTCAGGCTTCTCTTGCTCTCAGTGGGCTGCAGCAGTTTTTCTTTGGCTCCTCTGGCACGTTTCCTGGGCACAGGCTCAGTCTGCTTTACTTTCATGGAAAGGGAGCTCCTCAGCTCATCTGCTGTAGGCCCCCAGGATGAGTCCTGAGCCCCAAGAAAACCCAGTTACTTAAACCTACTTCTTTTCCACGACTTCACCCAAAAGATGTGAAGCTTCTAGTTACATTTTAACTCTCAGGGACATGGTACAATGAGCACATGGTCATACACTGCACAGGTCTAACACATTTATTCTCTTTACTTGTGTAAAGCACCAGAGAGTATAGATCATACAAAAGAATAAACATCTGAAACAGCAATGTTCCTCATTAGCTCACCCTTCCTTTGTGAGCCCTTAGGGAACCATCTGGGTCCAGGAAGGCAGCAGGTGTGTAGGGAGCCTTCTACTCAGACCAACCAATATTTAACAGCCTTCATTTCTCTCTCTTGTATATCCGGCTTGTGCAACCTTCCTACTTCCCCATGCTTCCTCTTCCCTTTTCACTCTTAGTTTCTCTATGTGAGTGAGAGTGTGAAAGTGTAAAAAACCCCTCCTAGTCCCCTGCCTTGTTGTTCTACTCCTGATAAGTTTGCACTACTCCCTTCCCCTCTCCTTCTGAGGAGTCTGCTAAAATGGTTTTTCTAAGGGTGTATCTGTTGTCCCAAATGTATGCACCTGAATAGGATCATTGAGTCCTTAGCATGCCGCATAGTATCTGTCTGGTGTGTACCTGCTATAGGACCTGTCAGCATTGGTGGATCTACAAATATATAGGTATTCATGATACATCAGGTTTTTTGTGATACAACTTCACAATATTAATCAGAATTAATAAGTTGTACAGAGGGAGCCTCAATTCATAACAAGCACAGATTTGAGTTTCCAATTTTTGAGTGCCCAAACTGAGACACGTAGGAGCTGATTATATATTTTTTTTTTCAAAGGTGCTGAGAATCTGCAGCTCTCATTGACATTCAGATGGCATCCCATTGAAGTTGCAAATACTTAGCACTTCTGAAAATCAGGCTCTGGGAGTATCAAATGGGGTACTCAAAAATGAGGAACACCTAAATAGTTGCTGTCTCTAAAAATGTTGGTCTAAGAGGGAAGCCTGCAGCAGAGCTAGGCAACCAGATCTATTTTACTCCACTGGTTGTGTGTTAAAGGTATGGAAAGTTCAGAGGAGTTCTGCAGGGAAGAGATGTGATATGAGGGTACAGGCCAAGGGTGGACGGTTCTAAAACTACCATTGGTTCCCTATCTAGGTTCTTAACTGGTTTACGTTGTAATTCACTTTCCCATCTCCTCCTCTCAAATAATATAAATACATAATGTCTGTCTACTACTATGTGTTTAAAAGTGAGAAATTAAATATTTGTGTGCGGACAACTCTTGTGAATTTGGTTTTCAGAAGATATTACTTGAATATTATGAAATTCTGTTGCACTCATTTTTTATTTTCTTTTCACAGTGGGAGCCGTCTAGGAGGCCTAGTTACAGTATTGTGCTACTTTTTCAATCATGGGGAGGTAGGTCTTTCAGACTTTGAATTTTTTGTTTTAGAACAAATCAGGTGTGGGATTTTTACTTAAAAACAGAGAATGCCTGTAGTTTACATTTTAGCATAGGTTTAAAAATAAGAAAACATTATTGAAAAGAAAATATGTAGTATTTTGAAAGTACCCTGAATGCAAACTTTTTGTGGTGTTTAAGATGCCACTATAGAAACAGCTTTATTCACTGAATTTCAGTTTTTGTTTCCCAGATGTCTACGTGTAGAAAAACTCTTGACAGAAATCCCCTACTTTAAACTCCTTCATAACTAAACATCAATCTCAGTATGCAATATTGTGGATTGATGTAATTTATCTTTTAGCTAACTTTTTTTAATGAGGGAAAGTGGAACATATAAGAAATGTTGAAACCTAGAGACATGACTTATTTAGTCATTTCTTGTTTTCTGAGGGTGACTTAGCATTCTTGGTCAGGTTGTTTACTAATGCCCTTAAATTTAATTTAGATCAGTAGCATTCTTATTGCTTAGTAATATAATCCAAGCAAGTTTATTTGAATATAATTATGAGAGCTGGATTCCCTTTTCCCCTCTGTTAAATATAAAGGCGATGGTATTGTGGGTTGTGGAGAAATGTAGGCTGATGTATGTGTCAAGTGGAGATTTTAATTGCACAAAAATCAGGACATTAAAAACTGATTTCCATCTCCACTCCAGAAGTAAATTGTTTCTGTACATATACTGTGTATAATGCATAACACTATGCATATAGTCAGAAGACTATAGTATGTGTGAAATTCTAGCCCCAGTGAAGTCGGTGAAATTCCTATCGACTTCTCTGGGGGCCAGGATTTTAGCCTATGTTTGCATGGTTATTGTTGCTGTGGAAATGAAAACTATAGCTGTGAATACCATCCCTGGTGCTTTTAAAATGTGTATCTACTGTTACATTAACTTTCTTATGCTGAACATAGAGTTGTTTGTATATTCATATGGTTATGTTATTCTTTAAGGCATTTAGATGACATTTTCAGAGGTATTTTGTTGCATAAGTGCTTTTGAAAATTTCACTAGAAACCGGCATCTTTAGGTGCCTTAATACCTTGGAAATGTGGCCTAGACCTGTCTGTTCTGTAGACGTTTCATAAATAAATGTGTTCATTCTGATGTCTCAAATATTTATTTCTCCAATTTATAAAACTGCACCTTTCAATCTCTAGCTGCCTGTGATTTTTTAGAGGTTTGTACACTATCACTGACACAATGATAGTTAGTTTGTTTGACAGTCACCACTATTGCTCATCACTCTCCTTCTAGATATCTCCTCTAACAACCCCTGAACTAAAACCTGAGTAAATGAATAATTTTTGTGGTGTGCTCTAGAGAGCAACAAACTTTGCTTCTCCTTATAGTTTTACAAAACACAGTATATCTTTCTTCAGAAACACACAAATGGAGCAAGTTTTAAATCATCATTTTAGTTACAATATAATTTTAGTTATCTGAAAATCAGGAAAGGTAGATAATGAATAAATAATTGAAGTTCAGATAGCCACAGTTGAACAGTATTTTCTGTCAGTATACAGATGTTTAGTCTACCAGAGTCTGTCAGGCTACGTATCATTTAGAAACTGTTCACATCAATGCAGAATTCTAATGCCAAGCTTTTGAAAAAAGCTTTATTCCTTTAGAAAAAGGTTTGTTTAATCCAAAACATCTGAATTTTTTTCTATCACTATTGTGATCTCTTGCGTTTTGAAAGAATAAATGATTTTAAGTGCCCTTTGACTCTGTTTCTGGTTTTTTACTTAGAAATGTGTTCTTTGAGGATTGGATGTGTTCATTCCACTGTAGGTGAATGTGGACCCCGAGCACAGTCACCGGAAATTTTTCCCTTAGTGGTACCCAATGGGGTGGCTCAAGTGCCCTCTGGTGTTACATGCATATACTGCTGGTATAATGTGCCCAGCTGACCTGTGTCCGCCCCTTCATTTCCTTCTTGCCTCCCGTGACAGTTGCTGAACTATTCTCCTTGCTTCGGCAAGCTTTTTCTGTGGTCTTCCTTTTATAATTGTATATAGTTTAATGTGGCTCCGTTAGTTAGTGGAGTGGAGTTTTTCATTTCCTGGTACTGAGGTATGCCTCAGTCGCCGGGCTTCAAGCCCTATGTCTCCTGCAACAAGGCTATGCCCCTGAGCAGTCCGCACTCTAGCTGCCTAAGTGCCGGGGAGAGGCTCACTTTGGGGACTTTAAACTTTGCATGAAAGACCAGGAGGTTAGGCTAAAGTTTTTACTCATGGAGGTGCATGAGACCTTCCTCTGAGCCGAGCTGGTTGGACTTGACATCGAAGACCTCGGTGTTAGTAAGTAACGCTTCTCTGCTATGCAAAAGTCCTGGCAGTGTTCACCAACCCCCATGCCTACGAAAAGGCACAAGAAATAGCGGGCTGAAAGGGGACGGTCCTTAGCACCAAAGACTGCCAGGCATTGGAATCAGAGTAGAATGAGACCTAAGCCAGGCCATTCCACTGCCTTGGTACCGCAGCAGTCAGCGCTCTGGCTCTTAGGCAAGCAAGATTGATTCCAGTACCGCATGAGCTGTTCACTTTGGGGATGCAGCATGGTAGCAGCACAATTGTGGTGCCATCCATGCTAGAAGCCTTTGCTGCTACCAGAGACCTGCTATTGCGGTCTGTACTGGTAACTCCACCAGTACAGGAATTAGCATCCAGTTACCATTTGGTACCAGGCCCCATGGTACTGGCTAAGGGGAAACCAGCAATGCTGGCTTGACGCAGGCTTCCCAGACTCAACACCAGTCTTCTGCACTGGTGGGCATCGCACCTCCATGGTCACTAGATAGACTCATCATCTTCTGAGTTGGAGTTCTGGTCATACTCCTCTTGTCCAAGGAGTTGCTCCTGCCACTCTCCCAGATGCTTCTACCCTGCCATGGACCCAGGCACAGGGGTGCATTTGAGTGCTTGGCCTAGCGGTCACTGGGGACCTATGCCAGTGTAGTGGCTCTTTGGAACTCATGGAGGATTCCCCCAATTAAGGGGTCCTATTCAAGATGCTTGTATTCGGTGGATTCTGAAAGAAAAGTACTAGAGGCCTCAGCAGTCTCTCTGGTACTCTGCCTCACTGCCCATTAAGATTTGTAGAGGAAAAGGAGCAGGGGTTTTAGGTGTAGGCCACCACCCCGTTCTACCTTGATGTCAATGTCTGCTGCACCCAGACATCTAGAGGGTTCTAAGCAGGCATTTTGAAGGGATGCTAAAGGATGTCGTACCAGTTCCTATGATGCTGGATCCTGTTTCCCCTTTATTTGCAGACTGCCTGTCCCACTTCATCAGTGCATGGTATATATCACCGTGGACCATTGAGTGCTGAGCACGGTGAAAGGAGGATATACCTGCCGGTTTATTTCTTCCCATCCTCCCTCCCTGTCCTTCAGTAACTCATCTCACAACCAGCTTCTAGCCCAGGAAGTTCAATCTCTTCTTCATGTGGGAGCCATGAAAGGGGTTCCACAGAGTTTAAGAGGGAAAGGATTCTACTCTTATTGTTTCCTAATTGCAAAAGCCAAGGGTTGTCTCAGACCTATTCTAGACTTCCCGAGCTCAAAAGTTACATCAAAAAATTAAAATTATGCATGGTCTCCCTGGTTTCCATTATTTCCATCTTGGTTCCTGGGGATCGGTATGCAGCCCTTGATTTAAGAGACGACTACTTTCATATATTGATATACCAAGGCAACAGAAGGTTCCTCAGATTCATAGTGAAGCACATGCACTATCAATTTGTGGTACTCCTGTTTGACTTGTTGGCAGCTTTGTAGGTGTTTACAAAAGGCATGGTGGTAGTGGCAGCCTTCCTGAGGAAACTGGGGGTGCAAGTCTACCCATATCTGGATGACTGGCTAGTCAGGGGCAGGTGCAGGGCTCAGGTAGAGTCAGTGTTCACTTCATGCAGTCAACATTCAAGGTCCTAGTCCTGCTAATAAATGTCCTAAAGTCTATCCTCACTCTGATACAGAGGATAGAGTTTAATGGAGTGGTGCTCAACTCCACTCAGGCCAAAGCCTTCCTCCCAGAAGGTTGTTTTCAGATGATCGTGTCTCTGATAGTACACCTCAAGGGCCACCCAAGTACAACTGCCTGGAATTGTCTGAAGCTTTTGGCTAGCATGGCCTCATGCACATATGTGGTGCAACACACAAGCCTCTGTGTACTCGCCAAACCATCGTGATCTGGACTCTGAACTCATGATACCTTTTCAGGTCCCTCAGTTAGTGGCTGGATCCATTTGCTGTTTTAACAGCCTCAACCATCAATGTCCCTAGTCTCAGACATGTCAGCACTAGGCTGTGGAGCTCAGTTGGGGCTCTGAAGGACTCCAGGCCTTTGGTCTCTGGAGGAGCTCCCACTTCACATCAATGGCAGAGAACTCATGGCAGTTCACCTAGCCTGTTAGGCATGTCTGCCTCACATTACATGAAAGAATGTGTTGGCTCATATGGATAACACTACTGCCATGTTTTATCTCAGTAGGCAGGGAGAAGCTCATGCTTCCCCCCGTGTCAGGAAGCAGTTCAGCTATGGGAGCTTTGCATATCCCATTTAATCCACCTCAAAGACTTTCACCTTCCGGGAGCACAGAATGTGGGCTGGCAATTTGCCTTAGCAAGTCTTTCTCCAGTCACCACGAGTAGTCTCTTTGTCCAGACATTGCGAGGGACATTTTCCAGCAGTGGGGGAACTCCCCAGATAGACCAGTTTGCAATCTTTTACAGCAGGAAGTGTCACCAATTCTGCTCCCTGTGAGACCGCAGTCCGGGATCTCTCATGGCCTTTCTGCTCTTGTGAACAAGTCACCTGTACTGTGCTTCCCCCCATCCCACTTGTGCACAAGGCACTACTAAAGATCAAGTGGGACCAGGACCGGGTCATTCTGAGTCCCAGCATGACCCTGTCAACATTGGTTCACCACTCTGCTAGGCCTCTCTGTGGCAGCTCTGATCCCACTACCTGATTTTTCAGGACCACGGTAGGCTACTCCACCCAAACCTCAGCCTCCTCCATCACATGGCCTGGAAACTCCATTGCTAAATCCAGGAGAGCAGGTTTGTCAGGTCCTAATAGGTATAGGAAGCCCTTCACTGGTGCCACTTACCTCTCAAAGTGGAAGCAGTTCTCCATCTGGGCTTCCCAATATGGAGTCTCGCCCATGTGTTCGTTATTACAGGAAATACTAGAGTATTTATTACACCTGAAGCAGTAAGGCTTAGCTATCTCCTCAGTCAAAGTTCACCTTCCAGCAATATCAGCTTTCCACCCTCGAGTGGATAACCGATCTGTTTTTTCACATGAGATGTCTATCCGTTTCCTCAGGGCCTAGAAAGATTGCACCCCAAGTACGAGAGCCTTCTTCCTTGGGACTTGAACCTGGTCTTATCGAAACTTATGGGACCCTCGTTTGAGCCATTGGCAACATGCTCCTCATCATACCTCTCCTGCGAGATGGCTTTCTTAGTGGTCATCGCTTCGGCCAGAAAGATCTCGGAGATCTGCACTCTCGCATCGGGACCTCTGTACGCTGTCTTCTTTAAGGATAAGGTGCAGTTACGTTCTCACCTACCCGAAGCCACATGCAAATAGGAAAGAGCAATGTCTTCACTCATTGGACGTTAGATGAGCCCTACTGTTTTACATAGAAAGGACCAGACCATTCCATAAATCCACCCAACTGTTTGTAGCAGTAGCTGGCAGGGTGAAGTGTCTCCCTGTCTCTGCTCAGAGAATTTCATCCTGGATCACATGTTCGCTTATTCGCATATGTTACAATCAGGTGGGTGTTCCACCATCGGATAACCTTGACTGCTCATTCCACGAGGTCGCGTCATCAGTGGCATTCTTAGCATAAATCCCTATTCAGGACATTTGTAGAGCAGTGACTTGGTCACACATGTTCTCTTCTCATTACGCCATCACTCAACAGTTCAGGATCAAAGCTAAATTTGGTCAAGCTGTTTTGCAGTCAGCGTGTCCATGAACTCTGATTCCACCACCTATGCAACTGCTTGGGAGTCATCTACAGTGGAATGCATATGTGCAATCACTTGAGGAAGAAAATATGTTTACTAACTTTCTGTAACTGTGGTTCTTTGAGATGTGTTGCACATGTCCATTCTATGACCTGCCCTTCTACCCCTCTACATCGGAATTAGCCGGAAAGAAGGAACTGAGGGAATGTGGGGTTGACTGGGTGCTTTATGCTGGCACTATGAGCGTGTGGCATCAGAGGGTGCTCGAGTTGTCCTGATGGGTACCACTGAGGGAAAAATTTCCGGCGACTGCACTCAGGGCACACACACACCTATGGTGGAATGGACATGTGCAACACCTGTTGAAGAACAACCATTTTGGAAGGTTAGTAACCGTTTTTTGTCTGGTTCAGATGGAATCTAACTGCCATGTGGCTCCATTCTGAGTTGAAACTAGTTGTCTTTTCCTGTTTGCTCAGTTGAGCTTGGTAAAGGTCTTTTGTATATGTTCAACTACATTTAATTGCATTGGAGCATCTTGAACTTCTTTATAATAGATGTCAGATTTTGTTGAAATAGTCGTGTTTTTAAGATTAATGAAAAACCTGAGGGATGAAATGGCTAATAGAAGATCTATCAAATGGAAGTTCAAAAATAATTATTCTGTGAAGATACCATCTGTGCAGGATTCTCATTTGTGCAGTTCAGGCACAACTTCTCAAGTTCTAAAAATGTCTGGTTCCTAAGGGTATCAGACAGGTATAAAGGTGCCACACCCCACCATGGAAGTGAACCACTGTCCTTTGACCTTTCCAGTTAGTTCCTTCTTCAGGGGTGCACCCAGTAATTTTTCACATTGTAGGCACAATCAAACTCCTTTGTCTGCCCTGTCCAGGGCTCCTCACTACCCTTCTACTGGCCTGTTCCCCCATGTGGAACTCCCTGTACTAGTAGGTCTTGAGGCTGTTGCTAGTGAGTCCTGTGGGTAGAGCAGAGGGGGGACAGCTGCTGGAAGCGGCGTGAGGCTAAGCAGGCCCCTGGCAGGGAGCTCCGATTCAGGAGCCAGCCCCATGGCAGTGGTTAGGAGGAACAGTGCTGGTCACCCCACTGCCTACTCAGTTTTGGCCCTGAGGCTCACCTGTCATGATAGAGGAGCCACAGTGCCAAACCTCAGTAGCACTGTGACCCTCGTGCATCAGGTTGCAATGCTGTTTACTCAGTATTGGTCCCATTGTCCGCCTCCCTGTCATGAGGCAGGGGCCACATGGCCAAACCTGAGTAGGCAACGAGGCAGCCAACACTGTTCCTTTTTGCTGCTGCTATGGGCCTGGCTTCTGTGTCAGGGCTCCTCACTGGCTCCTTCCCAGCCATGCCCTGCTTCCATTAGCCTGAGTCCTAGGTGTCCTGCTAATGGCATGCATTGTGTGTATGGCCGTGCGCACTGCTGTCCTTGACCACAGATGAGCACCGTTACAGCTTCAACAAAATACCAAAGAAATCAATTGTGTGTGTGTATTATATCAAATAACTGTTTGTTTGGTATAAAATAAAATATTAATGTGTTACTTTGGGCTATCTTGAAAAAGAAACATTTACCTTACGGCGATATTACATTTCAAGCATAGGAAAATGGCACAACTCATGGTAAAGTCAATATGGCAATAAGGTAAATGCTTCCTTTTTGTGGTTGCTCATCCTACATATCACTTTTGTTTTTACTACTTTTTTACTCTTTTCTTTCTATATCATGCAGGTTTTGATATATTTAAGTGTGGCTGTACTCTGAAAAGTAACTGTAAAAAATGACAGCACTTCACAGTATATGTGTTTTTAGCATAATATCTACTTACTTCACCCAAAAAAAAAAAAAAATTTACAGTTTAGCTCATGTTTGTGCTGCAGAGCCAATACAGCAGAGAGTGAGCGTGATTCAGTTTCTTCTTGTTAATTCTTAAAAAATTGTTTACTAAGTTCCAGTTGATTACACCTATTAAAATCATTTGAAGACTAATGGGGTTATACAGGTATTTCTGATGGTTTAATTTTAAGATATTCTGGATGAACAGTTATAAACTGGGGAAATAATTTGCTCTGAAGGTCCTTTTTATTAGTTGGGATGGTGCAAGAGTAAGAGAGAATCCAGGCTGATCCTGATCAGGACTTGTTTGCATGGCTGGCAGTTAAAATAAATAAAAAGTAGGAAAAAACGAACCTGTCAATCAAATATACCTGATTTGGAAATTAAGGATAAACAAAGCAGCACAGTGTTGCATTTGGTCACTGTACAGAGTGGAACTGCACTTTAAAATGTTTGGTTTTTTTTAATATCTTTTCAATTGACATTTTTTTGCCTCCGTTTTCAACAGCTTATTAGAACCACTCCATCTTCGTGCTTCCTTTTTTCAGCTGATATTAAGATATTTCATAATCATTTTCATTCCTTAAATCTGGATTTTGTTCTTTTCCCTTGATTAAACCTTTTCTTCTGTTTAAATTGTCTCTCTCCTGCCTCCTTTGTACAGCATCTGTCCCTTGAACTCTGTCCCTCCTGTCTTGATGTAGCTAGCAGAGGACATCTAACAACTTAAATTTTTTCCTCCACGTTCCGCCAAGTTTGAACTGCCTTTGTGCTCATGCTCTGTTTCACTGTTTTCTCTGGTATGTGGAATTGCTACTGTGTGGAAGCAGAGCACATATAGCACTAATAGGCCAGTTAAGTAAGATTGGAGAATAACATGTCAATTTTAGAGAGGGCTTTGGCACCTGTTGGTTGCAATACACATGCCCATGCTGCAGACTAAATGCTACCATACCCTAAAGAGTCCAATCAGTTATCAATCAAAACAGAAATAGAGAGGAGGTAGAGAGAAAATATTGCTGATACGTAAGTTAATGTAAGAATAGAAGTTCATAGAAACGCTTTAATTGCCACCAGCAGTTCCTCAGTAAAAGTTTCAGTACTAGTAGAACTCAAGCAAAGTCATTCCTCTTCCACTGCAACAGTAAGTGGATACAAAGGAAAGATGTATTTTGTCTATTCAGGATTACTTTTAAAAATGTTGGATGGGAAAATAGGTACCTGATAGCTATCTGTTGGTAATTAAAGCTTTCCTGTAGCCTTGCGTATACATCTCACATTGCTAAAAGGTTTTTATTTAGATACTGAATTGAATTTGCAGTACATCTTATAGCAGGCATTTGTCAAACAAAATTTTCTCACACAGTTAAATTGCTAATGTATAGGAAAGAACATCTTTCAAAAGTTGAAGTAACATGAAGACACTTGTGTATAATTGCACAATAACATTGCTTTGAAATGGAAAAATGATGCAAAGAACTAAAACTTTACAGATTTGCATTTTTAACTCCTTTGTGGAATTGAATGTTGAAAACCAAGGATCCGATTTCTGCAAATCCTTATACAGGGCTGAGCCTAAAGGCTCAATCTGGCCTATATGGGGTGGCACAGCTACATGCTTTGCCACCCCAGAGCATTCTGGGAAGAAATTGTGATTCAATCTCAGTTGGTTTGCCTTCTCACCACTTGCTCTGTGATGGGGAGAATAATTTACAGCAGCTATGTAATGGGTACACTTATGCCTGGTCTACACTGCCATCAATGAGAGATACGCAAGCTACATAGCTTGCATATCTCCCATCGACTTACTTACGTTGCCGTACCACAGGGTCTCCACTGCACTGCATTGACAGGAGACTCCTTCCAGTCGACACAGCCTTACGCCTTTTGGGGGGTGGGGTGGATTAATGGCATCGATCCTGGAAGTGCTGTCTGCAGCCCACTCAATTGATCCCTGTAGCCCCAGCAGTATAGATATACCCTTAGTTTCAGCTCAATGTTACTGGCTTGTGTGTTGGTGGGCAGAACCAAGATTCTGTACATTCCCCAAAGCTGTTGGGTGCACAGTCTCTGCTTTCTCCTCTTCATGCCTGAGCCACAGTGTGGGAGACCTTATCATAGGCATGCAGGGTGTGTTGGCTTATCCTTCTCACCCTCCCACCCACACTCGTATATGTTGCTGATTTAGCTTGTCACAATCCTGCTGTGTGCGTAGTTCTTATTCACATGAATAATTCATTGATTTCAGCTAAGACTTTATGTAAATAAGGGGTTGCAAAATATGGCCATACAGAAGGGGAGGTGAAGTGAACCTGACTACTTTGACATCTTTGTTCCTTGGAGGAAAAACTGCTCCCAAGCTGTCAGATTTTTTTTGCAAGGGTAAGATATTGTTCCCACTGTAGTTCTCTCATGTACAGAGAAGGAGCCAGTAGTAGTGGTTTAAAAAAATCCCCAACCATTAGAGACCTGAAGCTGTATCTTCACTCAAGCATGCATGTTCCTTCCTTTCCTCTCCAGTATCTTGTCTTGTGACACACAATTTTTTTTAATTTATGACTGAGTCTTCATCCAGTTTGTTTTTGTACTATTGCACTTTCCATAGTTGATCATTTTTTATTATAAATGCATTGCATTGTAGGGGAAAAATTAAATGTAGCAGAACATATTATGAACTAATCCAATTCTTATTTTCAGTGCACGCGTGTGATGTGGACTCCACCTCTCCGTGAAAGTTTCTCATACCCGTTCCTTGTGCTTCAGATGTTGCTTTTGACCTACATTCTCAGGTAATTTTCAATTTATGCATGGTTATTCTGAGTGAAGGGTTCAAAAACAGAATCCCCAAGACAGTGCATTCATTTAGATGCTATGGTGTTGTACATACTAGGTTTTTTTTTCTCTCAGACATTAACCATTGTTGCTAACACCAATGCAGCTCCTCCACTGGTAGTAATAGTGATATTACTGGTGTGGATCAGGCTCCCATGACCACAACATTTTTAACAATGGGCTAGTGGAGCTACATTGGTGTTAGCAACAGTGGCAAACTCCTAGTTTAGACACAGCCTTCCTGTACAAACCAGAAATCATATATATGATTCTTTGAGTGATTGCCCATTTCCGTTCCACCTTAGATTTGTGGGCACCAGTGCATCAGAGTTGGATAACTTTTTCCCATAGCAGTACCTGTTGGAGTGGCTCATGAGCTCTCTGAGTGCTTTTGCTGCTTACCAAAAGCATAAAGGGGCTGAGCGGCCCTGGCTTCCTTCAGTTCTTTCTCATTGCCCATGATCAGTGGTCAGAACAAGTGTGAGTATCTCATACTTCCCCTTTGTGCTTTAGAGAGCTAAATTTCAAGACAAGTTATTGGATGACGTGAAAGAGGAATTTAAGCCTTTTATAAATGAGGGTTGTTTGTTTGTCCATTCCTCTCCATAGGCCGTGCTAGATGAAACACACTTAGTGGCTCAAGTGATTGATAGCGGTCACTATGTACCTTGTTTCATGGCTGCAGGTGTTAAGCATACTGGTTAAAGTCCTGCACAGAATAGAAGGCTTGCCCTTTGAAGGTTTGAATTTGATTTTGTGCAAAACAGATGAAGCTCTGAACTCTCCAGAAGATTCCAGGACAACCCTGAAATCGTTGGGTATTTATACCCCTGCTATAAAAAGGAAGCAGTTTTGACTTCAGGTCTAGAGAGAGAGCCCAACAGCATAAAAGAAGGCATAATAGGTCTCAAAAGAAGAGACCACCTTTTCCACCTCCTTCAAATTCTGCAACTTTGAGGCAACTTTAAACTTCTAAGCAGTTTTTTTTTTTTACTCCTTGGTCAAAAGCAGCAAACTGCTCCTGGAGATTTCCCTTCCCTTTGGCAACAGGTTGTTCCACTTCCTAAATGCTTGGACCCACATTACATCAGATACTGGAACTGGGATATACCCTGCAATTCATGTATATTCCTTCTACCCCCTTCTTTATCCCTTTTTACAGACCACTCTCACGGGGTTATACTGTACTAATTCAGAAAGTGCAAACTCTGGTGCAGTTAGGGGCCATAGAGGAAGTGACTCCTCAACATTGTGGGGGAAGGGATTTTATTCTTGATATTTCTTATTCCAAGTCCAAAGGAGACTTCAGGCCCATTCTGGACCTCTGAAACCTCAATCTATTAATAAAAAAGATAAACTTTAAAATGGTTACCGTATCTTCTATTATCCTGTCCCTCTCTCTCGATGACTGGTTCCTGACCCTCGGTTTAAAGGATGCTTATTTTCATGTGGCCATACACCAGAGTTGCAGGAAGTTTCTAAGATTTGACAGAGCAGATGTCTATTATCTGTTCACGGTCCTTTTTGTTTGGACTGTCTTTTTCCGCCCCCAAATTTTCACAAAGTGCAGTGGCAGCACATCTTTGAAAGATGGACATCCTGGGGTATCCATACTTGGATGACTGGTTGCTCCATGCACAGTCAAGGAAGCAGGTGGATCTTCTGTATCTCTTCTTCCAGTTCGTGGGCCAGCCAATCAGTTATCACCCCTGCACAGACGATCAGATTTATAGGGGCAGTTCTCAATTCCTCCACAGCGAGGACACATTTGCCTCACGCTAAGTTTGAGGCAATATTTGATGTGGGTGCAGACTTTCAAACAAATCCCCATACAACAGTGAGGAACTACTTGAGACTTCTAAGACACGTGTCAGCATCCATGTACATGACTTTTGTCAAACTTCATCTCAGAGTCCTATAGGGGTAGTTGAAGTCTGTTGACCATTCCTCTCATCATCTACTGTACATGCTGATTTACGTACCTGCAACTTTCCGTCCTTCCTGAACAGATGGGTGGACCCAGCCAATATATGCAGCAGGGTCCCTTGCCCCGTTCTACGGTTAGTGACTCTGGTCACAGTACGTCATCCCTTGGCTGGGGAGTACATCTGGGAATCTTAAGAACTCAGAGTCTGTGGTTGGATCAGGACTTCTCCCTCCATCAGTGTCAGGAACCTTTGAGCTATACATCTGGCCCATTGAGTATTTGTACTACATGTAGCTGGCTGTTCAATACAAGTACTCATGGGCAACATGGTGGCAATGTCTTATCTCAACAAACAGGGAGAGGCCAGGTCCGACCCCTTTGCCAAGAGGCAATGGACTTTTGGAATCTCTGCATTGAGAAAGGAATATCACTGAAAGAATATCACCTTCCAAGATCTCAGAATTCTCTAACAGTCCATCTCACCAGTTCGTTTAGCAGAGACCACAAATGGTGTCTCAGACCCAATGTTGTAAAATCCATTTTTCAAATTTGGGGAGTGTCAGGATTGGGCTTGTTCATTACCTGGCCAAACAGTGTCCCCAGTTATGTTCAAGGAGAGGACTCAGTCTGGGGTCACCAAGAGATGCTTTTCTGCTGTCTTGGAAGGGGCGGCTTTTTTATGCTTCCCCCCACCCATCCCGATGGTGCCAAGGATGCTAGCCAAGCTCAGGCAGGACCACTCCATTCTAATAATGCCTGACTGGCCTTGTCAGCATTAGTTCTCGTATCTCTTGAACTTCTCTGTTTGGGATCCAATCCCCTTCCTCACCTCCTTTGGACCCATATCTCACAAGTTAGACTCATAGACTTTAAGGTCAGAAGGGACCAGTATGATCATGCAGTCTGATCTCCTGCACAACTCAGACCACAGAACCTTACCCATCCACTTCTGTAATGGACCCCTGACCTATGAGTTATTAAAGTCCTCAAGTCATGGTTTAAAGACTTCAAGGTACAAAGAATACATCAGCAAGTGAGTAGTGCCCAATTCTACAGAGGAAGGCAAAAAACCCTCAGAACCTTTGCCAATCTGCCCTGGGGGAAAAATTCCTTCCCGACCCCAAATATGATCAGTTAAACCCTGAGCATGTGAGCAAGACTCACCCGCCAGACACCCAAGAAAGACTTCTCTGTAATAACTCAGAACCCACCCCATCTAACATCCCTTCACAGGCCATTGGGCATATCTACCACCAGTAGTCAGAGATCAGTCAATTGCCAAACTAGGCTGTCCCATCATACCATCCCCTCCATAAATTTATCAAGCTCAGTTTTGAAGCCAACTAGGTTTTTTGCCCCCACTGCACCCCTGGGAAGGCTATTCCAGAGCTTCACTCCTCTGATGGTTAGAAACCTGTGTCTAATTTCACGTCTAAACTTCCTGATGGCCAGTTTATATCCACTAGGTCTTGTGTCCACAATGGTGCTGAACTAAAATAATTCCTCTCCCTCCCTGGTATTTATCCCTCTGATATATTTATAGAGAGCAATCGTATCTCCCTTCAACCGCTTTTGGTTAGGTTAAACAAGCCAAGCTCTTTGAGTCTCCTCTCATAATTCAGGTTCTCCATTCCTTGGATCATCTTAGTAGCCCTTCTCTGCACCTGTTCCAGTTTTAGTTCATCTTTCTTAAATATAGGGGACCAGAACTGCACACAGTATTCCAAGTGAGGTTTCGCCAGTGCCTTGTATAATGGTACTAACAGCTCCCTATCTCTATTGGAAATACCTTGTCTGATGCATCCAAGGACCGTATTAGCTTTTTTCATGGCCACATCACATTGGCAGCTCATAGTCATCCTGTGATCAACCAATATGCCCAGGTCCTTCTCCTTCTCTGTCACTTCTAACTGATGGAATCCCCAGCTTATAGCAGAAATTCTTGTTATTAATCCCTAAATGCATGACCTTTCACTTTCCACTGTTGCATTTCATCTTATTTCTATTACTCTAGTTTACAAGGTCATCCAGATCTTCCTATATGATATCCTGATACTTCTCTCTATCGGCAATACCTCCCAACTTTGTGTCATCCGCAGACTTTATTAGTACATTCCCACTTTTTGTGCCAAGGTCAGTAATAAAAAGGTTAAATAAGATTGGTCCCAAGACGGATACCTGAGCAACTCCATTAGTAACCTCCCTCCAGCTTGACAGTTCACCAATCTGTATGACCTGTTGTTTTCTCCCCTTTAACCAGTTCCTTATCCACCTTTCAATTTTCATATTAATCCCCATCTTTTCTAATTTAACTAATAATTCCCCATGTGGAACCGTATCAAATGCCTTACTGAAATCTAGGTAAATTAGATCCACTGCATTCTCTTTGTCTAAAAAGTCTGTTATCTTTTAAAAAAAGGAGATCAGGATGGTCTGGCACGATCTACCTTTTGTAAAGCCATGTTGTATTTTGTCCCACTTACTGTTAACCTTGATGTCCTTAACTACTATCTCTTTCAAAACATTTTCCAAGACCTTGCATACTACAGAGGTCAAACTAACAGGCCTGTAGTTACCCGGATCGCTTAGTTTCTATTTTTAAGAAAGGAAAAAAAATGTTAGCAATTCTCCAATCATACAGTACAGCCCCTGAGTTTACAGATTCATTAAAAATCCTTGCTAATGGACTTGCATTTTCATATGCTAGTTCCTTTAATATTCTTGGATGGAGATTATCATCCCCCCCCCCCCCCCCAATGTAGTCCCATTAAGATGTTCGAGTTTGGCTTCTACCTCTGATGTGGTAATTTCTGCCTCCAAATCCTCATTCCCATTAGCCGCCATATCACTATCCCCAAACTCATCATTAGCCTCATTAAAAAGGGAGGCAAAGTATCTGTTTAGATATTTGGCCAGGCCTAGATTATCCTTAACCTCCACCCCAATCTCAGTGTTTAGCGGTCCCACTTCTTCTTTCTTTTGTTTTCTTACTATTTATATGGCTACGGAATCTTTTACTATTGGTTTTAATTCCCTTTGCAAGGTCCAACTCTACTTGGCTTTTCTCCTTTTTCACTTAATCTCTACATGTTCTGACCTCCAAGTGGTGGTTTTCCTTGCTGATCCCTCCCATCTTCCACTCCTTGCAGGCTTTCTGCTTTCTCTTAATCACCTGTCTGACATGCTTATTCATTTAGCTTGGTCTACAACTTTTATCTATGAATTTTTTCCCCTTCCTTGGGATGCAGGCTTCAGAAAGTTCCTGCAACTTTGACTTGAAGTAATTCCAAGTCTCCTCCACCTTTAGATCCATGAGTTCTTCAGTCCAGTCCATTTCCCCAACTAATTCCCTTAATTTTTAGAAGTTAGCCCTTTTGAAATCAAAGACCTTAGTCACAGATCTATTTTTGTTTATCCCTTCCATTTAGTTTGAACTGAATTAGCTCATGGTCACTCAAACCAAGGTTGTCCCCTACAATCAGTTATTCTATGAGATCCTCACTACTCACCAATACCAAATCTAAAATGATATCCCCCTCTTGTTGGTTCAGTAACTATTTGGTGAAGGAATCCGTCAACTATCACATCCAGGAAAATCTGGGCCCTATTATTACTACTAGCACTTGTCCTCCAGTCTATACCTGGGAAATTAAAATCTGACATAATCACACAGTTCCCAATAGTATTTACTTCATTAAAAGCCTTAAAGAGGTCTCTATCCATGTCCAAATCAGATCCTGGTGGTATGTAGCACACCCCAAGCACTATCCCAGGGGAAGCTCTGGTAGCTTTCTTCCCCAATGTGATTTTTGTCCAAACACTCTGTCTTATCAATTCCATCACTTCTTTTTTCTTTACAGTCTACCTCCTCATTGATATACAATGCTACTCCACCCACTTTACCTTTATATCTGGGTTTCCTAAACAGCACATACTCTTCAATACTTGTACACCAGTCATGACTACTATTCCTCCATGTTTCTGTTATCCTTATAATATCTGGTTTCACTTCCTCTACCAGTAGCTCTAGTTCCTCCATTTTGTTACCCAGGCTCCTCGCATTGGTGTATAAACATCTCAATTTCTGCTGTTCGGCTTCGCTCATGTTCCTTACTTGACTTGGCATAGTCATTCTACTACCAATATTGCCTATTAGACTGGTATCGCCACTACCCTTCCTCATAATGTCCATTCTGCTCCCCACTTCTGTGTCCTTTTTTACTTCATTTTCCTCCCTCATTTTCCTCCTCCCAATGCTAAAATCAGGCGTGGAGATTACCTGGGCATCTCCCAACCATCTCCCCCAGCTTGCTAGTTTAAAGCTCTCTTAATCCATTGTGCCAGCTTCCATCCTAGAAGTGCATTTCCCTCCCTATTCAGGTGAAGTCTATCCCAAGAGAACAGTCCTCTGTCCAGGAATGCCTCCCAGTGACCATACATCCCAAAGCCCTCATTATAGCATCACTGCCTGAGCCATCTGTTGATCATCAGACTCTTATCACACCTTTGTTGTCCTCTAGGGACAGGCAGAATCCTACTGAAGATCACCTGAACCTCAATTTCCCCAGCCTGGCATAGTCTCCTTTGATACATTCAATTGAGAATCTAGCTATATCATTTGTACCCACATGAAGGATAATCAGTGGATTCTCTTCCACTCCCACTAGTATCCTCTTCAGTCTCAGGTCCACATCTCATATCTTAGCACCCGGCAGACAGCACACCCACTTCTGTTCTCCGGATCAGTTCTGGTTACAGGCCTGTCTGTTCTTCTCAGCAGGGAGTCCCCAGTCATGTAGACCTGCCTTTTCCTGGTAACGGTGCGATTCTCCGGCCTATCCCCAGTTCTTTCTGGCTGCAGGTCATCTCTTCTACTATTCTCCTTTGCAATCCTCTGCAACTGTTCCTGTATCCTCCTGGGGCTCTTATTTGATGGTATCTCTATTGGCTTATCCACCCTTTGTAGAGGAATAGCTGCTCTTCTCTTCTTCCTTGCCCTCCCACCTTCAGCAACCACCTGCTGTGCCCCTTCCTCATTTTCCAATGTCGCAAACCTGTTTCTGAGCTCTATTTCTCCTTCACTAGCCCATCTTTTCCTCTGACGAACTCTCGCAGTCACATGCTTCCACTGGCTACTTTCCTCACCCAGCATTCTCCCCCTCAGAGTTCGTTGGTCCTGCTTCCATCTGCAGGTCTGGGTTTTCCCCTTCAGCCTCCTCATTCCTTTGCTCCATCAGCTGCTCGAACCCCCTTCTAAACTCAACCAGAGTTTCGACCTGCATCTCCAGTCCTCGAATCTTCACTTCCATCAGCTCTATTAGGCGGCACTTCATACAAACGAAGCTCTTTTGAAGTACTCTCTCCAGGATCGTGTACATCCCACAGCTTCCACATCAGTCATCTTCATTGTCTCTTCCATTGCTTGAGTGACTACCATTACCACCTCTGTATCTGTTATAGCCTTTCCCCTGCTTCCTGTCAGTGAGAGAGAGACACACAAAAAAAACCACCAAAACAATCCTCAACGAGCACCCCAACAATACCAGAACACCATACACTCCCTCTCCAAACAAACTCCCATTCAAACTCCCCTGTTTTCAGCTCTGTTGCTGACTCCTGTGCCGCTGCAGATGATTAGGCTTCAGTTCATGACTAGACTCTGCATCTGAACCCTCTCAATCTCCATACTCAGTGGTTAGATTATCAGGAGTTTGCTGTTCCTTGGCAATTCAAAATGTTCTTTTGAATAGCAGGAAATAGTCTACCAGGTGTACATACCTTATGAAAGGGAAAAGGTTCTCTGTTTGGTCCTGGCAGAGAAACACCTCTTCTTCCCAGGATCCTATCCAGTTTGTCCTGGGCTACTTACCACACCTAAGAGATGAACTTGTCGTTTAGTTCACTGAGGGTACAATTGGCTGCTATCTCAGCATTTCACTCGCCTGATCCGTATTCTTCAAACCTATGACTGTCACATTTTTAAAAGGTTTGAACGGACTTTCTCCTGTTAAAGATCCAGTTCCTTCTTGGGATTTAAATGTAGTTCTCTTTGAACCCATGGCCTCCTATTTTTTGTCTGACCTCTCAGTGAAAGTTGTATGTTTAGTAGCTCTTGTCTCAGCTAGAAGGCTTATGGACCTCCACACTCTGATGACTGACCATCTGTACACCATCTTTTACAAGGACATAGTGGCATTGCATCCTCACCTCAGATTTCTTACCAAAACAGTTTTGGGTATTCTCTTGAATCAGACTATTTATTTGCCAACTTTCTATCCGAAGCCCTACTTAGAAAGATGGAGAGACTACATACTTTGGATGTTCAAAGAGCGTTAGCTTTTTACTCGGACAGAACTAAGGAGTTTGTCATCTCTGTGGTTTGTTTCATTTGCTGATTGAATGAAAAGGAAACTAGTTACCTCCTAAAAGATCTCCTCTTGGATTTCCACCTGTATTCGTTTATGCTATGATATTGCTAACATACCTCTTACTCACAGAGAATGAGTTTACTTCACAAGGGCACAAACAGCTTCAGCATGTTTCCTGGGTCATGTTCCTGGTATCTGCAGGGCTTCTACTTAGTTTTTGATCCATATGTTCACCTCTCATTACACTATCTCACAGGGATACAAGGATTAAGCAGTTTAGGCGGGTAGTGTGTTACAGTCCTTGTTTGGGAAGACTCCAATACCCTCCTCTATTGGGGACTGCTTGTGAGTCACCTAAACTGGAATGGACATGTGCCATCACTTGAAGAAGTTACCTGTTCAGATACTTGTTCAGTAACTGTTGTGCATATCCATTCCACTACCTACCCTTCTTTCCCTGTACAGTGAAGTCACTGCACATACTGGCTACCAGTGTGAAGAAACTGAGGGGGGGTCAAGGTGGCTGTGCCCCTGTATCACAGCAAGCAGTACAAGTATGTGGAGGGTACATATGTTGCCACAGTGGGTATTGCTATGGAAAAAGTTCACTGAATCCAGTGCACTGGTGCAAACACTCCTAAAGTGTACTGGAGATGAGCAATACTGCCTGAAGAACAGCAGTAACTGAACAGATCTGTAACCAATTTTTTCTTTAAAGAAACGGAGGATTCTCACTTTGGTGTCATGCTCCTCCCAGCACAAAATAGGGTGAAACTCCCCCAGCTCAAAACATTTTCCCCTTTAATGAGTAGTGTTGGTTGTGGGTAGTGCCTTTTCTTTTACAGCAGTGGTTCTCAACCTATTTACCATTGTGGGCCATATATGCATCTCTTTGTGTTATGTGTGCCGTATCCATACTACCTGTAGCCCGTGAGGATGTTACATGTGTGCTGATTGGGCTGCAAGCCGGCTGCAGGTTGAGAACCACTGTTTGAGTTTCTCTGCAACTGAAGATGAGCTAATCTTTTATATTTACAACCCTAAATTTGTCCTAATAAGAAAGAGTTGAACTGGGAAACCATCCAAGATATAACTTGAGAATTATAACTCTTTAAGCTGGAAGTATATTTTGCATAGTTATAGCCAACACCAATGTTTTTTGAGCCATTTTTCAGTTATACCGCTCTATGAAAGGCGAGGATAAAGATACTTTCCTTGTCTGGTGTGTTGCACTCTATACGAAGTCAGCTTCAACCTAAAATGTAGCAGACACCGAATATTCAGTAAATGTCGAGCCCTGAAGTGTTGGGGTGAAAAAGCAGACCATATTACACACAATTCATTTATCAGTTATATATTCCAGGCTTAATTATGCTTGTTGATTAGTGGAGTCACTCGGCTCCTTACATCTGGATACCCAAAATTGTATTTGAGTTTACTACCTACAAGAAGTGAGCGAGTATTTAGTAGAGGTATTTAGTGCCATTTCTTTGAATGTGTGCTGATTTGTGGGTCTTCCATGAAACTTTAATTAGTGATTCCCGTCGCTCACACAGAAATCCATGGGTGCATTTTGAAACTTCAGAAGCTTTTACATTATAAAATATTTATTTGATCACTGAGGTAATCCAAAAATGGAGTCAGAGGACACCATGGGTCAGTGCAGATTCTGGAGATTGTATTAGAGTGCTTCAACTAGATATATATCATTTAATCCCCACTTGTTTACTTGTAGAGGAATGGAAGCATGGCAGCTATTCTAGGGTTATATAGGGCTCTGCCCTTGGGTCACTGGAATCACAGCATGCCTATGGGAGAAGGAGTAGAAAACTTTTATGCTAACTTGCAGCAGTTTGGGAAAACAGGGGCAACCATCCATGAGGTTCAAGAACTTTCAAGGAAGTACAATCATTTTACTGTCACGTGGGTTAGTTCACACAAGTGGTTATTACTATAATCCTCCTAATAAATGGAATTAAAGATTTTTTGTGACATTAGACCTCTGTATAAAGTCTAGCTGCAACTGAGTAATCTAATTAATTTCCTACCTTCTAACAGATGGAACAGCTCAGTTTGAATGAGCTGGGTCTTCTTTTTTTAGCATTACATCCCATTGAAGCAGTTTTTTCTTCATTTATGGAAATGGTTGTCCTTCCTTGGAGGAACTTGAGCCTCATAGGTAGCTGCCCTAGTTTTCCCAGACTGTTACAGATTGACAGGAAAGTTTCTACTCCTTTTCCCATAGACATGCCTTTTTGTGATGCCAGTGACCTTTGAGGATAGAGCCCTATATACTCCTAAATAGTTGCCATATTTTCACTCCCCCATAAATAGATAGACAAGTGGAGTTTAAATGATACATGGTGGGGTCAAATTCTGAATTTGTCAGCAAACGTTGACATCCCATGTTTATAACACTGTACTAGCAGTATTGCACAAAATATTTGTGTCACTTGTGTAATGCATCATTCTGGCTGTCATGTCATCCATGAGAAAGAGGCTGACTGGGCATCTTTAGAGAAATCTGAAGAGGTGGAACACTTCATAAAGCTTGAGAAGAATTCTGAAATAAATGTTACACTTTTTGAGATGAATGTTCACCATAGCTTGCTTAGTGGAGCCACTCAGCACATTTTTTGTTTACTTCAACTTCTACTTTTATTTCAAAAGGTGAGCTATGAAATAACAATGGTCAGAATTAATAATTTTGCATGTTATGGAAATTAATACAAAAGTTACTTGAACTGTACTGTTCACAGTTGTCAATTTATATTGCAAGTCCAATTTTTCGATACTATTCCCTGCTGCTCTTTTGGATGAAATGTAAAGGTCTATTGTAGTTTAACTTACTGGTATGTGTTCTATTTCTTTTTTCCCAAGGACTCCGAATATTAATAGAGGAAGCTTGATTGCACTGTGTGTTTCTAATGTCTTTTTCATGCTTCCCTGGCAGTTTGCTCAGTTTGTCCTTCTGACACAAGTAAGACAGTTTTTAATGAATATCACCAAAATATTCATGCTTCTATTAAGTATATCTCTGTTCCTGTACCCAGGGTGATAGAATAATGTGTATGTAGCTTCAGAATAATAAGGTCAAGCTTTGTAGCAGTATGGTATACACAGAATGTTTAGACAAGTGTGTAGGTCAATGCACAACTTAGATTCAGGTAGAATCTTTATCTTATTTAGTTAAATTGCTTTGTACAGTCAAGTGAATTTACCGGACTTCTGATGTGTTTTTTAGCTGCCATTTTCATTCTGCACCACAGTAACCAAAATTTGGTTTTATGTTCATTCTTAATATCTGTTCTCTAAACGGAGTCCAGAATTCAGCAGCGAGACTTCTCTCTTGCTCCCAGGTTCATATCACATCATCATATTCACTGCTTTCCTAACATCTCCAAAGTTATTTCAGAATTGTCCCCTTGTCCCACAGTCTTTGGAGCTTTCTCCCTGTAAGGTGATTGAAAGCATACCATCATTTTTGTCCTTATTAGAGCATAGGAATGCCCCTTTTGAACCTTTCCCAGATTTCTCTGCCTCCTGAGAAACAGCAAGTACTCCACATGTAGTTTTGCAAAACCATATATGAAAACAAATATTTTTGTGATGCAAAATAAAATATTTCAGTGACAAAAATATTTTGTGGGCATGGAAACTTAAGTAATTTGCCTTTTAGTCCACGAAATGCAAATATTAAGCAGTCAGAAAGTGAAATTAATATGTTTAATTTCACTGCCCAAATTGTTTGAAGTCTAAAAAATAAAAATAAAAATACCTAAGTACAATCACCTTAGTTTATTAAAATGATTTTTTAATTTTAATAAGGTGATATAATACAAATAAGGAATTGTTTTAAAATGTCTTGAATTTTTTTGTTGAACAAAATATTCCAGCATGAATTTTACATGGGTAGTGCTCACTTTTGATGTACCTACTGATACAGGTACAGTATCCCGAGCTAGAGTGCAAAAGCTGAGAAATGAATGAATAACTGGATAAGAGAATAATGTAATTGGCAGAATTATTCCCAAAGCTCTCCTCCCAACACACCCCCTCTCCCAAGTTTTTCTGTGTCCTTAGCTTTTATTGTTCTTCTGAGGATGCAAGGATGCTCTTCCCTTCCTCCCTTCCCTTATCAACCCAGGTTGCCTGGTGCCTGAAATACGGGAGCTTCTCTTCTTCTCCTCTATCTTCTTTGGGCTGCTGCATTTTGAATTAGCAAAGCTTTTGAGCAAAGCAATCTGGGCTGGGGTAGATGGGTCCCATAACCCCAAAAAAGAAAATTAGTTGCAGGTGGCCACCAAAAATGTAAACTACAGGAAAATGTTTATTTTAAAAAACATTGATAATATGACCCTCATTTTTCAGAAAATTAAGGTAAGGACAACAGTGGTGGTCTTCTGGTTTAAATAGTGGATTGACACTTCGGAGAGCTCAGTTCAGTTCCTAGCACCACCATAAACTTCATGCGTGACCTTGGGCAGTCACTTAATTTTCCTCATCAGTGAAGTGGGGATAATATTTCCTGATTTTACACAGTGTTAAGGCTAATAATAATGAATGTTCTTTTATCTGAAAGTGCTTTCTAAGAGCAAATTAATAAAAAAAAAGTGGAGGTCATTAAAAATTAATAAAGCAACATTGTAAACCTTATTCTTGAAAAGTTTGTGTTTTATTTTGTATTCATTGGTTGTTACACATAACTTCACTGGAATGTACACCTTTGTTCAAAACAAGCCATTGCAAAAATTCATAAGCCTGTAATCGTTAAAAGGAGCTACAGATGCTTGTGAGTTATTGTTGAATAATGTACTTATGCTGTATGAATGTATAGCATTCAATTAGTTTAATCTTCTCTTTTTAATTCCAGATAGCCTCATTATTTGCTGTGTATGTTGTGGGTTACATTGAATCACACAAATTACAGAAGATACTTTGTGCACATATGGTAATACTTCCTTTTTTAAAATTAATCTAGTCAAAGCAGCTCTAGTATCAAGAGAAGCTAGTTTTAGATATTTTGATTAGATGTATAGTGAGTGTAAAGAATTGAGTGTAAGGCTAAGAGTGAAGAGGGGGAGGGGAATAGAACCCTGTCCCCATGTAGACTCTGAGATGCACGAAAATGTCTTTTTAAAACAGAACACTGATGATTATTTGCCATTACCTTTTGTGTGTTAGAAAAAAAGAAAAATACGATAGCTTTTAAAAGAATATAGTCACGTTTGGTAGACCAACATTTGTGTCTGTCTTAGAGGTGGATATTTTCCAAATGTCTTGCTAATAAATAAATTGTTCTTTTTATGACTCAGTGGTTCTCAAGACTAGAGGCATCCTTTCATTGGGAGTACAATATGTGCTGTTACATAGCAGGAAGAAATACAAAACTCACTTACCTCCAGAAATGGAGAATATATCATCTTTGTTGTAACCACTGTCATCTTTCACCTGTCCAGTCATCTCTCCAGTCTATGCAGGAAGCTACCTTCCACATGCTAAATGTTGAGAGGGCATTGGCCTTTTATTTGAACAGAACCAGAACATGCAGGAAATCTTCTAGACATTTTGTTTCTATTGCAGATAGGTCTAGGGAATCCATTATCTCCACAAAGATCCTCTGGATGTATTATTGCCTGTTATGGCTTGGCTGATGCTCAAACTCCCCTGTAAGTGACTGCATGTTCTACTAAATTGCAGTCTACTGTAGCCTACTCAAGGATGTTCCAGTTGCTGAGATCTGCAAAGCTGCAACATAGAGTTTAGTGCATACTTTTTTATTCTGTTATGCTTTGGTTCATGCTGCTAGATTGGATGCTGCAGTAGACAACGTAGTTCTCTCTTCAGCGTTGGACTCTGATTTGAACTCCCTGTCTCCTTGAGCTAAGGAGTCACTTGAAGTAGAGCACCCACAGATACACTACTCAAAGGAGAGGTTACTCACCTTGTGCAGTAACTGGAGTTATTCAAGCTGTGTGTCCATTTGGGAGCTCCACTACCTGCCCTTCTTCCACTTTGCTTTGGAGTTTCCTCTGTGGGTCTTTGCAGTACAGAAGGAATTGAGGACGGTTCGCTGGCGCATTGCTATACAGCCTCTTTTCAGGGCATAAAAATGTGTAGTGTGCATTTGCAGGCCGAACGGGCACTGCTCCCAAAAATTTCTGATCAAAGGCGCAGGGAGCATGCACATCTGAAGTGGAGCACACACAGGGACATGCATCAGAACATGCAAAGAACTCCAGTTATTGCACAAGGTGAGTAACCTTCTTCTTTCCCCCTCAGGGTTTCAGAACTACTTTGTCCCCAGGATTCTGGGAGTCTGACTATCCGCCTATATAAGTAATTTAGTAAAATAACTTGAAAGAATGAATAGAACATCAGGAATATCTTTTTGAAAAATGAAAGAATAGCATAGAGGCTGAAATAGATTCTGTGATTAAATCTTTTAGTCTGTGAAGACTATTGATTTAAGTTACTTACATCATCATAGTAGTTCACATTTGCTACATTGCCATCATTTTAAATCTTTATAACTAATCTTTCTCAATACAGTTCTTTAAGCTGGGTCTTTAGGATAGAGAGTTGCTGCATAGTATGTAGATATTGATATATTTAAAGAAAACTATGGCATTGCTGTCAGTTATCTATTTTGTTTATACTATATGTTGTATTTAAGAGAGTTACTTGATGGTTTAGATATTGGGACATGTTTTGTATTTTCTTATTTCAGGCATCTCTTGCACTGTGTTTCATTTTGATGTTTGGCAACTCAATGTTATTGACTTCCTATTATGCTGCCTCTTTAGCAGTTATCTGGGTAAGTTTTGGAAGATAATTCATTTGAGATGCCTAGGAACATACTTTTGCATTATTGTCTGTGGACTGGTGTATTAAATGTAAAATTACAACTTTCCAAAATAGTTAGAAAAGATTATACTTCAATGAGATTGATAACGTTAATCTTGGCTGATGTTTAGGAAATGGAGAAGTGACTTTAATTACTTCTTATTAACAACAAAATGGTGACATGTCAAAGCTTTGACACGAGAGAAACTGAACATGGACTTACACTTTTTCATGTGTAAAGCTAAAAACACTCACGTTAGTGTACTAAAAGTTATTTATATGCTGGCAAATTTTGTAAAACATCTGACACAAACTATACATGATTAACTGATTGGACTTTAAAAGGAAAGCTGTGGCTTAAGTAAATTTCTGTTTGAAGTTTAAGCAGTATAAAAATAATAAAGAATCAATCTTAAAACAGGTATGCTTTTTCCAAAACTGCAATTAATACAGTACAGAATGACTATTAACATAAGCAACAATAATCAGAAATTATAAATTGTTATGAAAACAGTCCGAGAAAGTCCACTCATCCAGGACCACACTACAGGCATTATTAAACTATTAAAGATTTGTCATCTGGTGTCTTTCCTTACCCCCTATTTTCAACAGAAAAAGACTTAGCCAGGAAGAAAGAAGACAAAAGGATTATCAGACAAGGCTAGTATGAGGACACTAAAGAGAGCCCATTTCCACTTCAGTCTCTCTTGACATTCCATGCTGGAAGCCTGGAGAGTAGCCCAATGCCTCAGTCATTTTATTTTAACATTGTCTCTTAAATCTTTTCTGAGAAATAACATAGTACAGGGACGCTGAACCACGCTCCTGACTCCCTCATTAGCTAGAAGTTCAAATGTCCTTAGTTACTAAGAGACTTTCTTTAGTTTCACCATTTGTAATGAAATTTCCATGTCATGTAGCTATTAGTCTGGTACAGAGTAGGCTTCTTACAGCTCTTCAGCTCATACCCCATTTGTGATTTTTATTATTTGTAACATTCAATGATTGTATGTGTTCTTGCTATCATAAGATGGTGAAGAGAGCACACAAGAAGAAAATGTATAGTGATTCTGTAACTTAGCAACAAAATGCAGGAAAACTTAGTGATTCTGTGTTTAGTGTTTTTCTTCCATTGTACTCCATCTTCCCTTGTGGATTCTTTGTGTACATCATTTATGCTGGAATTAGTAATTATTCTTCACTTCGAAGTTTCTTGTTGCTGGTGAAAACAGCCAAGCTTTGTGTGCTTATATTGCCTTTGATGTTTTTTTAAAGAAAGCTTGAAACTATATAAAGTACAATCTCACCCAGCAGACAGAAGAGTTGTTCTAACTTAATGCAAAAGAACTGCAATAATAAGAGTATCAGTTCTTTAGTCTGTCTGATCATCATGAAATTACAGTAAGTGATTTATTACATGATATTCAATCATACGGTTGACAGAGTACATGGGTTTCAGCTATAATTTTTAAGAATGTTCATGTGGTGACATGTCAAATTCTTCAGGAAAAATACCTTGTTTTTTCATGTGTTACTGGAATATGTGATTGGAATATGTGATTGGAAATAAGTGAATAAATTTGTTATTATTTTAGGGTATTCTTGAATTGAGTCCAAAATTGCTGAAAATGGGTAGAAGAGAAGTCAGTTTATGGGTAAGGATTGATAGTTCTTTTCTGATAAATTCTATTGAAATATCACTTATGTCAGCCAAATCAGGAAATTATCTATGTATTTCTAATGCAGTGAATATACAAGAACTCAGTTTCAAGTAGTATTTTGAATATCAATATTTCAGAATTGACTAATATCTCAGGAGGACAAAAAAAAATTTAGAAGTAATTTGACAAAACTGAACTAAAATCTTTCACACTGCAAGAGTTAATAGAAGTTAAAAATACAGGAATTTTCTGTTTAGTTACAGTATTTACAAAATGATAAGAATTGGATCACTTACACTAGATTTATCCCCAAGACAGAACTATGGAAGGAAATTGCAAAATAATCCAATATCTGATTAAAAGAGCAAATTGTATGCACTCTTACTTTAGAACTTAAAGGTAATATTGACAGTGTGAATTTAGATTGAGAAACTGATATGAACAGAAAATTTCTCCAGAGGACTGAAGGAATATAATATTGATACAAGTTCACCATCATGGACAGAATACCAGTTGAAAAGTATGATTAAATATTGTCTCCCACCAGCATTGCAAAATAAAATACACATGGTACAATTCTGGAGGGGATGCCATGGTATAGGGCAGTGTTTCTTAACCTGGGGTTTTAGAGGGGTCGCAAGTGCAGAGCTGGTATTGGGGGTGGCAAGAAAGGCAATTGCCTGGAGCCACAGGGGCGCCATGAAACTAAGTTACATGCCTCAGCCCTGTGGGGGTGGGACTCAGGCTTCAGGGGTACAGTAGTTTGGAAAGGTTAAGAACCACTGGTATAGGGGATCATTTGCATATCTTAGACAGTCCTGAATTTAAATGATGCTGGTTAGATAAAAAAATAATTTATGCAAATTCCTATTACTTTGAGATTAGGAAAATGTCCCAATTTGTGGAAATTAAACAAATCTCTTTAATTTCTTATGATGGCAGTCAATAAAAGTATTTAATCCTTTGGGTGAAAAAAGATATACCATCTCTAGAAAAGTGGCTGGCAAAAATAAAAGAATTAAGAGAAATGGAAAGACATGCTAACTACATTAGATTAACTGAACTATTGCAGAAAATATGAACAAAATGGGTTATATATCAATTTTTAAAATTACAATATGTATGCCTCAACTTGTGGCTTCTCTGCCTCAATTCTGCATTTTTCCATTAGCTTGTATAGCATTCATCCTCTTTTAATACTTATGCTGTTAATCATTATATTAATGATTTATAAAAAGTTAGTAGCTAAAAATAAGGTTCTGGAAATTTCATTTCTGTTGACTGCACACTTGCTGTGATAGTGTTTCAAAGCATTAGGAGAAGAGAGGGAGTATTAACTAATGTTTGGAACAATGTACATAAATTAGTAATAGGTCTTTCAGTCTCAGGGGCAAAACATTTAATATCACTACTGTGTTCTCTAATTATTGGAGTATACCTCGAGTTACAAATCACACACTTCTTGTGACTGTCTGTTCCTTTATTCTTGACACTTTCCTAACATGAGAGAACTTTTTCCACTAACTGCACATATTCAGCATGCTTTTTTCTTCTGTTCTCCTTCTTCAGTCTGAATTGTATGCTTCATTTTGTAGGTCATTGAAGGATTTGCTTGGTTATTTGGGACAATCACCTTGAAATACTTGACTTCTCTAATATTTGGAGTAGCTGATGATGTAAGTGCTGCTTTTTTAAATGTTAGTCATTGTTAAAGGTTTGTGTTCAGAAGGTTATATTGCTGTATTGCTTCATATCTTATTTAATCGCTTTAAGTTTTTTCTTCTCTGAGAAATAAAATATTTAAACTGCACAATACTGAAGATGATAGCTAATTTATTATTCCATTTTCCTTTCTTCCAAAATGAAATGGACCTAAAAGTTAAAGCAAGCCAATAAATGAATGTTGTTTCTTTTTGGCAAACCAATGTAATGTTCCAAGACATTGAGTTATCATGGAAAAGTTAAACTTTGCTCAGCTCTTAACTGACCACCATTGATCTAGAACTATACTAAGTAGAACTTAGACACATGGGAAATAACTTAGTAAAACTGTCTTTGGAGTTTAAAAAAGTTTAGTAATTTATTTTTAAAGACCTATTAATGCTTTATGGGAAACCATGGGAAACACTGAATAAATAAATTCTACATTTAGATTACATTGTCCTGCCCTCCTACTTTATCATTAAGGGGTTTTGTATGAAAAAGGAATTTAAACCGAGTTATATTTTATCTATTTGGCACCTTTTTGTCAGAAGCATTGAAGGAAAAAAGGATGTTGTAATAAAACAATAATTTAAAATAATCAACATAAGTGGCAAATGTCATCCTGAGCTAGAAGAAATTGTTAACCATACAAAAAAGATTTATCTATATCTTCAAAAATAATGTTGAAATTTTGCTTAAGATAATTGTTTCCAAAGCCCTTAAAAATGTTCTGAACATATTTAAGTTTTGGCTATATTATACTTTATTATATAATGTTGCCTTTATTTGGTATTGTATTGTTATGGGATTTCTAGGATTACTTGTGCAGAAGTGGGAGAGGAATTTCAAAATTGCTTCTCCCTCATTCCCTATGGATTATCACTCCAGGGTATTATGATTTCCAGTGCATGCCAATAAGGGAACTATTCTTACCTTAATTAGTTTTACCCAAGGGCAAAAAGTTTTTACTATTAGCATTCGTTGCTATGTCTTCAGTCATAGCATTCACTTAATGGAAACTATATGTCTATTCTGGATGCCATCCAACCATATAGGAGATGTTTTTACTAACTGTTCATCTCCATTTGATCAAGGTCTTTATTCTTTATTTTTGTATTATGCTCACTTTGAGTTCTGAAATCTTTGTTTAACTAGAGGACTTCAGTCCACCTTCCTGGGGGTTATAGTGCTAAGTAGACTCTCCTATTTAACCCACGTGTGTTAGAGGCCACCTCAAAAAAAGGTTATTTACCATTGGAATGTGGTTCTTGTGATAGATTGTATAGCTGCTGCATATTGTACTAACTCCCCTTCTCACCTTCCTTAGAGTTCAAGTTCAGCTCCTAAGGACTCTGAGGTGGCTGGGGCTGCATGATTCACTTATAAACGTTGCTCTTAATGTTTCATGCTGCAGAAAATACATGTATAGCCCCAACATGAAATGTATTCCAAGATGTTCCTAAAGTTCACTGGTATGAGATGGGGATAGAAGATAGGGAGCATGCATCCCCTAAATATGAATATGCAAAGCAAAGGCTCTTGATGAACCACACTTTTTTGGTAACCAACTTTTTTCTTGTAATCTTCTGCTGTATGTATTTTCGCAAATCTAAGAATTTTGTACCTGAAAATCTCCTTTAATCTATCCAAATAATGTCTTGATGCATTTACAGTTATACTATAAATAAAGGGTTTTTGTTGAACTAAATAGGAAGATGTTTGGTTATGAAAAAAGAACTTTGTTACAGCATTATGAGGTCAATTTCACATTTACTGATTTTTTTTTTTTTTTTTTTTTTTTTTTTTTTTTTTTTTTTTTTTTACTTTATATTTTCTACCAGGCTCATATAAGTAACCTGCTAAAATCAAAATTTATTGGCTACAAGGATTTTGATACTTTATTGTACACCTGTGCTATAGAGTTTGACTTCATGGAAAAAAAGGTAACTTATTAACTTATTAACCTCAACTATGATTGCTTTTATCAACAAATCTGAGAGCTATTTGCTGTCATTTTGTTTCTACATTCAAAAGGAGTGACAGAGCCCAATGAAAGAGTTTTTGTTTTTGTTTGTTTGTTTTTAAGTCCACTTAACTTCTTTGTAGATTTTCATGAAGGTACAAATAGGAACAGTATGATTTCAGACTTGAAAGAGCTAGCTTTGGATAAAAGAGTAAGTACTGGTGTAAAGATAAATACTTTAAATTTTGTGAAACCACTTGTTTTATGTAATTAGACATGCATAACAAAAATGTTCGTGGGACAAAAAGCAGATGACACCCATACTTTAAGGCAGGGGTGTCAAACATCCGACCCGCGCCAGGTCCAACCCACCAACCTTTTTGGTCCTGACCCTGGCGGCAGCACGCATTGCCATGACCTCTTGTGGTGTTGTACTCGCTGGCGGCAGCAGCACACTGCCGCCAGAGGGTAAGGCTGCGAGATCTCGCAGCGGCAGCGCGCTGCCACGAGATCTGTGTACTCTGGCGACAGCGCATGGAGCACTGTGTGCACGAGACACAGCACTCGGTAAGCAGTTGCTAGATATTTAAACCTGTTCAACATTTTACTCACTGTTCTATAGATCTGTTTGATGCCTTCACAAGATTAAAAACAAACAATCCCAGTGGGGAAGGTAAAGTTGATAAAGGTAGGGGAAGAGATCTTTGAAATTCCAAAAAAGGAACAAATAACTTGTTTTAATTGGTCATTTATATTCCTATAGGTCCTGAAAAATAGGACCTGCTTCCTGATTTCCCTAGTAAAACGAGTGACCTCACACATATTGTAAACAAATGTTCAGTTTAATGGTTCTTCAAATTCCTATTCTAATTTCTTTTCTTCAGAAGAGTTGTGTTATTGCTCATTCTTGGCAGAAATGCCAAGAAGAAAATTAGGTTTGATTTATATATAATGAAATTTGTCAAACTTTATTATAATACAGTACAATATAATACAGTAATTTTAATTTTAAAAAAATTGATTTATGGTATGTATGGCCCACTTGAAGTACATTTAATTCAAATCTGGCCCGCCATAGGAAATGAGTTTGACACCCTTGCCTTAAGGTATAATGCCTTGTGATTTGTCTGCACAGAAAATGACTTTGGCTGAATGAGTAAAAATGCTTTTAGGACCAGTAAACTTGTCTTGGAGCAATCATAAATTATGAATATTAAAAATAAATTGGTGAGTGTTTGAGATGACCACAATTTAGTTTGAACCTTATGACAGATAGATAACTAAAGAAAATAAGCTGGAGATAAGATTGAAGTCTCCAAAAAGATTCTAAAAACGATTGTAAAGTGCAAATTGAAAAGAATGTATGTAATGTTTAATGGTAATCCCCCTATGTTTAAGTAAGGATAAATTTTATAAATGCTGCATCAATATTATGGCTACCAATTAGATAGCTGGATGAGGCCTGATGTCCTGAATCTCCTTTCATCTCACCTTGTTTTTGCTATATATTGAAATGTACATCTACACCCAGGGAAAATATTTCAAATATAAAGTGAGAACAATAATAAATAAAACTGAATTTGAAGCAAATAAAAGTTTCTTTGCATTTCAGACTCTATTAAGATACACGAAGACACTATTACTTCCAGTTGTTCTTGTGGTTTTTGGGGTAATTGCCATGAAGGTAAGTGATTTATTTAGTGACTTACCTATTTCATCTTTTGGTGGTGTACTTAGGAGGGCAATAGATATGTTGAAATGAGGAAGTGCTAGATAAATTAGAGTAGAACTGATAGCCAAACTTTTTTTGGAAGAAATGCTGTACTTTTTTCTGTAAGATCTAGTCCACTGACCCAGTCCTGCACCAGCTGAAGTCAAAGCAAAAACTACTATTTTGCCTTATAAAAATCATGCTGTAAAAACACCCATTTTAAAATTAGTGGCTAGTTTTAAACGTTTAATGTAAGATACGTTTAGGACTAATTTGCCCTGTCCTACCTACCCCCTTTATTTTTGAGGCATGTAGGACCTTTAAAGTTGGGTGGGGCCAGAGTTATTCTTAATTGCCCTTTTCAACTTGAATATTTTTATTCTAACCTATTTAAAATGAATTTTTTATTAATAATATACTGTAGTTTAACTTTGCATCTGTTCTGTACCTGATTGACAGAGTATTTGACAAGAGTATTTAACTAATTGTTTTTGTTATCATATATTGTGTTATATGTAAAACATTGCTGTTTAATCTACTCAAGAACAGACATGCTAAATGCAGGCTGCTTGTCTAATAAGAATTCTTTTTTGGCATGTGCATTTAAAATATATTGAATGAAAATTGCCTTTACTAATAGTTTAGCTTTAAGCCCTCTTAAAATTAATTTTGGAATTTTAAAATGTTTAGAAATGCTTAAGAAAGATGCTAATTTGTCCATACTTTTGTTAACTTTCATTCTGTTCACAGGCAGTTAAATATATTGTGTGGGTTTTATCTCAGAAAGACCTCTGTGAAAGGTAAGTATTGCGTTTCAGATGTTAAACTTAATGTTCTTCAAGTGGCTCTGCATATTCCCTCTTACAGGTATTGTGCCACCTAGTGGTGTCTGACGGTAGAACATTCTCACAGCAGTGTCCGTTAGAGTAGCCATCCAACCTCGCCTTCCCCCATGCATCTCTGAACGTTCTGAGGGTGAGCCCATATAAGGATGCACAGTGCCCTCTACCGCCTCAGTTCCTTCCAACCATGTTCTAGATGGAAGTGTACCATTCCGGTCCCTTTGGATGCGGTGTTTTTCTCCTTGAGTGTTTTTATTATTAGTTGTTTAGTAATGTGTATAGGTAAGTAGTTAATTTTTAGTATCTTGGTTCCAGGCTATGGTGGAACTGAAGAGGACGAAATCAGGATTCAGGAGGTGTGCTTTGTGCCCAGCTATTTTCCCAGCATCAAACGTTTAGGTGTCTGGGAGAGTGCCATACTCCTTCTTGGTTTTCCATCTGCCAGACTTTTACATCCCAAACTTGCCAAGAGAGTCAGACTAGATTGCAGGTGCTTCTCTGAAGCCCTTGCAGCTAAACCCTCTGGCTCCAAACATTTATTGGCTCCAAGGTCTAAGAGGCCATTTTCAGCTCTTGTGACTTCCATCAAAGCAGTTGAAGAATTCCAGGAAGTCAGACCCAGTGTTGGGTCTGGCTTTGTTTCCCACTGCTTCAGCAGTCAGGCCTTCAAAGCCACCTGTGTTGGAACCAGGGACCATGCTATCAATTCTGGCTGTCTTGGTTCTGAAGTGGAAGAGATCTAGGGATAAGACATACACTGTTACTAGTGCTGGATTCTGTGCCTCAAATTTATTGGATCTGTTCGATTCCAACGGAGTCTCTGTGACGCCAAGATCAAAGTCTGTTCTGGTCTCAGCTTTGGGAGCCAAATGGATGGATTTGAGAATTGTGTCAGATTAGTCCCATCTAGGTCTTTGGGTCTGGCCTTGGTTCCAGATCCATTTTCAATTCTGGAGAATACTGTGATTGTGGTAGCTGATGTGCACCGTACCAGTTCTGGTTGTTTCTCAGATCAGAGTGAAAAACTAGAGGCTATTTAGAACAGACAAGCTTCACTGGTTCTGAGATCTGTATCGTCTTCACCTGACTAAAGGAGAAGAGCAGAGAGATTGTCAGACTTTCTCCTGACTATTTATAGCTCTTCCTTCTAAGACTCCTACAAAATCCCACAAAGATATTTCTCTCCATTTGTTTCTGGCCTCCCTCCAATTCCATTGTTGTCTCTGGTGCATTCTGTCATGAATGCAAGGCTGGATCTGAATCCCAGTTGCTGGGATACTGGCATTCCTGGGGTTCATGGCTTTACTAGAGGCCACCAGAGGAATTTTTCAGTTATCCTCCATATTGATGGAGAGTAGTTGTGCATCAATTCTCCAGAAAGGGCTATATTTTGGAGTTTAATGTACCCACTTTGTGCACACCCAAGCCATAGATCATTTGAAAGCTTATTTTATGCACATTTAGATGAGTTATTATGTGGAGCTGTCAAGTAGTGTTATCAGCCTGTAGATGAGGTGAAACAACTGTACCAAAATGAAAGTCATTTTTTGCACAGTTCCAGAGACACCGCAACATGACTACAGTTTTTACTGTTTAAGTTAATTTCAGCACCTTAATGTGGTGGTTGTTTGTCAAAGCTACCAAATGACATTATATTAAAAGGTTTTTACTCGTTTTGCATGGGCAATTATCTTTCCCAGAAATGTTGAAGCTGTTTAGCATGTGGCAAAAATGGTAAATATCAATATTTTGCAATAGTGGCGGCGGTGATAATGCTAACAATATACTTTTAGAATTTTATCTGTACAGGGAAATTACAGTATATGAAAACATGGAGGATAAAACTCCCTTAAAGCTTTCATCAGAGAGAGAAACAATCTCCACAAGCTCTGAAAAATGTCATTTGTCAAGAAACTCAAAAGAATGCAAAACTATCAAAAGCTACCAGTTCTAGACAGAATTCTGTGATGCTGGCAGCAGAAGCCAGGAGAGATGAATTGTACTGGTGGCTACTTGATGAGTTTTCTAGTTTAGATGATGTGCCACCAATATTCCCTCATAGAGGTTGCTTTCAGAAATACACAAGCAAGTCAAATTTGGCGCATGTTGAAGTTGTATTGAACCTAGGAAAGAAAACAGACTCTGAATCTGATCAGAGAGCGTTATGTTCACCTGCTTCGGTAACCACCAGAGCAAGCGCATCCTCCAATAATTGATCCTGTGGCACTGTTTGCTTGAGAAAAACACCCAAGAAAGACACATTTGAGAAAGAAACCAATCTACAGGGAAGCAGCACTTGAAAGAGGGAGTGATGACGTTGCTCAGAAGTCTGTGGAAACTTGATTAAGGGTGCATTTTCAGTCAATGTGCTTTCCTTCCTACATGAGTAAAAAGGAATCTTAAAGCAGAACCATCTAATTACATTGCAACAATAGTGCAACTTTATAATATTGCATTTTGTCAGCTGATTGAAGAGAGAGACAATAATCTTGTGTACAACAAGAAGGCTGTTCTGCCCAAACTTCTACAAAGATATAAAGCTCTACTTCCAACAGACGTAGAAACTGCAGACTATTCCAGCAACGTATTATAGGCAAGATTAGAAAAACACTATTGTTCTGCAATTTCATTCCATGCATGGCATGGACAAGTCAAGTCTACCATTTTTCTGTGCTGTGCAATAACATTAGCTGATACTATCCAAGCTGCAAGTCATCTGAAGCAGGAATTGAAGTCATCCAAATGTTTTGTGGATGTTCTTCTGGTGAGTGAACCTGATGAACAACTTTCAAATGAACCAGTGGTTTTGTATAATGCCACTTCAATCCTTCAGTCTGAAATAGCCAAAATGAAAGCCTCAGACTGTCATCCAAGTCAGATAATTGTAGTTTAGAGGTCAGCTACTTTTGTGCCCCATTTGCTGCAGGAGTTTGTTCTTTGGTTGATAGATAAAGATGCATATAATTCAGCCAATAATGAATATCCTCTTTGAGATGAAGGATTCAAAGAAGGTGCCTCTCAATTTTAGAACTGTTAAATACTATGCACTCTGCAACTTTATGGATTCTTTATCAATTATGATGAGCTGAGGCATTTCATTACTAGTGCTGCAAAAACTGAAGCAAAAAGTCTCCAGGGAAGTGAATTCATTCCAAATGGAATTTTACCATTTCATCTTGGTGAGGAAAGCTCATCCATGAAGGAGCTGATGATTTAGAGATTAATGTAAAGACCATTGATGGAAAGAATACCTTATATTCAGTGGGTAGACTGGTATTTCAAAACAGTCTGCAGATAGTCCAGCATCACAAAAAACCTCACTGAAGCATGCAAAAGAGAAGTCACTTACTCACTCTAGGGAATCAGAGTTTCTTATGCAGTGTGTAGCATTTGAAAAACCTAGAACATGTCCAGAACTGAATTGCCCTGGAAAAGTACTTGAGAAAATCAACTGTCTGTAGTCCAAACAATGTTCCCTGCACAGAACTGTGTATATGCCAAAGCAATGAAGACTGTGGTAACCCAGGCACTCTTGATGGACATCACGATGAGGAACAAGATGATAATGATGTTGACTAGAAATATCCCTAGCACTATTACATTTCAAGTTTAAATTTTATTTTACTCTTTAGATTGTTGTTATAATGCTTTGCGATCACAAAGAAATCCAATTTTATGTCTTGAAATAACTAACAGAAACAAATGCAAAAAAAGTGGTCATTTTAACATGTTGATGGTGTCATTGTTTATCCCTGTTTCTATGGTAACAGCATCACTGGATAGCGCCACATCATACCTCATCTTAAAGTAGACATAATACGTTTTCAAATGTATGATGCGTGTGTGTGTGTGTGTGTGTGTGTGTGTGTGTCAAGAAAGTACATTAATTCGACCAAATTGGTAGTGTCTGATGCTGCCGAGATTAATGTTCATCTGTAAAGGATCTGGCGGTGAAGAAATTCTCAGATCCAGTTCCATTTACATCGCAGGCAGTGGTGCTTGATACTCTGTTTGAGGAAGAGGAGATCATACTCCTGTTCAGAAAGAGGAGTTATGACACAAACTATGTCCACCAGATGGGAGTGGCTTCTGCTGCTTCCTCTTCTTGAGGACCATCATAGTTCAGAGCAACTGAACTGGAGACATGCACTCTAGGCCTCCAGCTCCATACCCATTGCCTTTCATGGGTGGAGACTCATGTCTCTCTCCCTTCTGATGCAATATTCCCAGGCTAAACAGTTCCCTGCCCTCACGGTGGTGTTCCCAGTAAAAAATCTGCTTACGCAGAAGCTGAGAACAATGTAACTACCCACAGCTGAGCTACCCATATAGCTCTATCTGTGCAAACTTACACATTCTTAGGTAAAAGCATTACAGAGAAAACATTAAAAATAATAAAAACTTACATGTGTGCTAATAAGCTTATTAGCAGCTCTAAAATGGACTCTGGCAGGAGCAATCCTTCAAAACCTCATGAAGTGGAAGGGGTCTCTTCTGTGGTCACAAGTTCGTAACAGCCTCAGCTCAGAACTAGCCTACTCATTAAAAGTTTTTAGTCTATCCTTTATACAGTTCAGGGGTATTTTGTCTGGAGCAGGTAGTCAGTAAACAATGGGTTTTCCTCCCCAGAACTTAACTTTGAAAGCCCTTCCAGGTACCTCCTGAGGAAACACAGTTCACAGTCATTGTCCCAGATAGTTCTTTGTAGTTCTTAAGATTTAAATCAGTCACATCTCTAGAACAAGTTACATACAATCAGACAACAAATTATTGCATTTTTAATAAAATGGAGCCCAAAGGTATTAAACTTTATTCAATAAGGTTTATTCAGGATATTACTAACAGTCACAAGAATACTCTGCAGTTTCATAATTTGGTAGATTGCATGGTGTCAACTTTGAATTTGCCTTTATTGCTGTAGAGGAAAGAGCTCATCTGATGTTTGACATTATTGGGACTACTTACAGGAATAGGATGTCCTTACCAATCCTGAATTGTGCGCTTCAACCTGCTGAAGACTGGTCCTCTTCTGCCTTTTGTCAGCCTATGTCTAAGAAGGCAGAAAAGTTATGTCAGATACCCTCAAAGGGGTTTTTCTGTTTTCATTATGCACACTGTATCTAATTTCCTGGTGATGGCTGCTGCCAGTATTAGGTCAAGGTCATAGCAGGCACATTCCACCCCTGTTGATAGAGAGGAGAAGAAGACATCAGCCTGTTGCCTGCAGGCTACGTCTTTCCAGAGCCAGCATAGAAAGAGGTTGTTTAAATCAAAGCCTAAATCCAAGCAATCTGTTGCCTCTTTGTTGTCGTCGTCTCACACTAGACCACAGATTTGATATGAGGATCAAGAACCAAATGGCCCAGGACCCTTCTCTTCTGCAAGAGACTGAGGCATAGGCAGTCTGGCCTAGTGGTCACAGCTGGGCTGTGGTAGTCAGTGAGCAGGGGTCAGCAGAATTGCTAGAGCTTGGCTCAATAACTAAGAGGCTGGAATTGGGGACTGGAGATTAGAAAACAAGGTGAAGTCTGGAGTCACAGTAGGCCAGAAATCTGTGTGGTTACCCAAACAACCTCTTTGGGCCCCTGCAGCTCCCCAAGGTTAAATAGTGTGCTTGACCAATCAAAGGACCACAGAGTACTGTCACTCTGGGTCCTTTGGATGGTACTTCCGGTGGCACCTGCTCTCCACAGTGCTCCCTGGATATGGCTCTGCACGCCCTTCTGGTGCATCGTGGGAACCTAAGTCATCCCAGGCTCTGCAGATACTGGTTCTAGTCCACAGATCTTTAGATCTTCCTTTGTTTGGAGACAAGCTAGCCCATTTTATCAACACATGGAGGCTTATTACATTGGATAAATGGATCCTAGAAATTATAGAAAAGGCCTATGACATTCAATTCAGCAAACTACCCTTTCCAATTCCCCCCTTCCTTTGCCTTTTCAGGGGACCTGATCACAAGGCTATTCTGCTTTCAAAAGTGTAGAAGCTATTTCTCATAGGGGCTGTCAAGGAAGTATCCAAACACCTGTGGTTTTATGCAAGGTACTTTCTGGTGCTGAAAAAGGATGGGGATTTTAAATTTAAGGAACTGAACAAATATATTTGGAAATTTTGGTTCCGTGTGTTAACTTTGGCCTCCATAATCCCTTTGCTTTCATGGATTTGTTTGCGACTGTTGATATATCGATTGCGTATTTTCATTAATTGATTCAACACAGTCATCAAAAGTAACTTCATTTCGTGGTGGTAGAATGTTTTCAATATAGGGTGCTGTCATTTGGCCTGTCTGCAGCACCAAGAATTTTTACCAAGTGCCTCACTGTGGTAGCAGCTCAATTGCAAAAGCAGGGTAGTTTGTTTATCCCTATTTGGATGATTAGCTGCTGAAGGCTGCTGTTCGCAAGGCTGTGTTAAGCCACATCACTTTTACAACCACTTTTTTCTTAGACCCGGGACTTCTTCTCAGTGTCAAAAAGTCAAATCTCTCTACCTCAGGATTTTATACATAGGCTCCATATTGGACTCGGTATCAGGGAGAGCTTTTCTACGAGAGGGCAGATTTTTTAAAATAGCAAAATAAGTTGTAAACATTAAAAAATGCCAGTCTCAGAAAGTAATCTTTCTGGGTCTCATGGCAGCTACTACTTATGTGACTTAATTCCCAAGTCTCAGAATGAGGCCTATGCAGCACTGGATGTTTCAAGTCTACAGACCAAATCTGGACAATCTTCAAATGTTGGTCAGCATGCCTTGAAACATTCTGGACTCATTGTCGTATTGTTCTCCGGAGTGTCCAGATAAATCTCCTTTCACCATCGATGAAGGTAACTTCGAATGTTGAAACAATGGTTGGTGGGTGCATCTGAGTCATTTTACACTTCAGAGTCACTGGACTTCTCAGAAGAGAGGCTTGCACCTTGTTTTGGAGTTGAGACACATCTATCTGGCCCTCAGATCATTCATCCCTGACTTACACGGGAGGGTTGTGCAAGTAGTAACAGATAATACATCCACTATGAATTACACCAACAAACTGGGTGCTTATTCTGCTTTCATATGTGCAGGGGCAATCAAATTATGAGACTGGTGCATTCTTCACAGTGTTTATTCTGTGGCTCTGCATTTGGCAAGAAAAAACAACGTAATTGCAGAATATCTCAGCAGAGGCAATTCTCAAATGCATGAAGGTCCATGAAGGATCAGTTGATTCAGGACATATTTTCCAGTTGGGATCTCCCAGACATGGATTTGTTCGCAATGAGGTTCAACAAAGTGTTCTCTTCTGCTCCAGAGTGGGCAGGAACAATCAGTCCATATCAGAGGCTTTCCTTCTGTACTGAAGAATTAGCCTTCTGTAGGCTTTCCCCCTTCCTTTGATCTAGATGGTAGTGAGGAAGATACATTGGGATGGGGCAAAGATAATTCTCATTGACTCAGCTTGTCTACATCATAGTGGTTTACCAGTCTCTTTCAACTATCTGGTGGGGCCTTCTGGTGGTACGCCTTCTGCTGTCTGCAGATCTGCTGTCTCAGCAAGAGGGCAGAATTCTCAATTTGGATCCACTGTCCCTTCACCTGATGGCTTGGGAAATTGGACTTGGACTCTGTCTACTTTTGAGCAGTTATGTTTCTTGTCAATGCTCTGTTTAACTCTAGAAAGCTGTGTACCTGAAGGTGTTACCATTTGAAATAGACCAGATTTGTGCCATGGATGAGGGGAAAATCTGATTCTCCTGTCTGAGTGTCTATATCTTGTATTTTAGAATACCTCGGGGCTGTCCCAGGAGGTGCAGAAATCCATTCAGGACCTCCCCTTTGACGGGTCGGGCCTGCTTTCTGATAAAACTGATGCGAAGCTGCATGGCCTTAAAGACTCAAGGACCACACTTCGCTCCCTGGACCTGTATATGCCCCAGGCTTCTAAGCGGCAGTCCCAGCCCCAGGTACAGCAGTAACCGAGGCCCCTGCCTAGGCCCTTTCAGCCCCATAGGGGCAGGGACAGAAATAGGGGGTTTGGAAGATGAAACTGGCCCCCTAGCTCATCCCCAGCCTCCCAACAGGGGCCCCCCAAAGGATCAGGCAATATTGATGGTGCGCCCAAGGGTGGCACTCCTACCATTTCCCTAGATCCTCCCCACCCCTTCCGGGATAGATTAAGGCCCTTCTACGCCAAATGGGTGAGCATCACATCGGACCGTTGGGTCCTCAAGATAGTTCTCAGGGGCTATGCCCTGCAATTCACGTCACACCCTCCCTCCAACAACCCTTCCCCTCTGTCCCTCTTCAAGGGCCCCTCTCACGAGCAACTCCTCTTGCAGGAGGTAGTAACCCTCCTCGACGTGGGGGCAGTGGAAATGGTCCCCCAAAACGAGAAAGGGAAGGGACTCTATTCCAGGTACTTCCTCATCCCCAAGGAGAAGGGGGGGTCTGAGACCCATAATAGACCTGCGTCATCTAAACAAATACATCAAACGACTCAGGTCTCCCTAGCCTCCATTATCCCTACTCTGGATCCAGGAGACTTGTATGCCGCCCTTGACCTCAAGGACGCATACTTTCATGTGTCCATCCACCCCAGCCACAGGTGTTTCCTTTGTTTCACCGTGGCTGGTTCCCATTACCAATTTACGGCCCTGCCCTTTGGCCTCTCATCAGCCCCCAGGGTGTTGACCAAATGTATGGCGGTAGTGGCTGCCCACCTAAGGCACAGGGGCATGCAGATCTTCCCTTACCTGGATGACTAATTAATCAGGGGCAGGTCCAGGTCCCACGTGCAGGACAGTGTATCCCTCACCTGCGCCACGTGCAACAGGCTGGGACTGCTCATAAACGAGCAGAAATCAAGACTAACCCCGGTGCAGCGCATAGAATTCATTGGGGCCACCCTGGACGCCTCCCAGGCCAGAGCCTTCCTCCTGCAACTTCGGTTAGAGGCTATGACGGCGATTATCGCCTAGCTGCACTGGTGCCCCACGACAACAGCCAGGCACTGCCTACAGCTGTTAGGCCACATGGAAGCCTGCACGTACGTAGTGAGGCTAGCTTGCCTGAAGCTCAGGCTGCTCCAGGCATGGTTGCCTCGGCATACGTGCCGAGCAGACACCCCTTGAACAGGGTGGCCACGGTTCCCCCGTCAGTCCTGGCCTCCCTAAACTGGTGGCGGCCTCCCAGGGCAGTGATGAGAGGTGTCCCTTTCAGAGACCTGGCCCTGTCGGTCACCCTGATCTCCGATGCCTCGGGTTGGGGTGGGGAGCCCACATCAGCACCAACCTGGGCACTCAGGGGCTCTGGATGGGGGAAAAGAGGTACCTGCACATCAATATAAAAGAGCTCAGGGCCATCAGACTAGCATGCAAGGTGTTCCTCAGATTCCTGAAAGGTAGGGTGGTGCAGGTGCTGACGGACAACACCACAGCCATGTTTTATATAAACAAACGGGGGAGCATGCTCCTCGGCCCTCTGCAAGGAGGCCCATCCGCCTGTGGGACTTTGCAGTGAGACACGACTTTCACTTGTCTGCCTCTCTCCTCCCGGGGGTGAGGAACGACGAGGCGGATTGCCTCAGCAGGTCGTTTCTACCCCGCCACAACTGGTCGTTGCACCCAGAGGTCGTGACTTTGATCTTCCGCAAGTGGGGTGTTCCCCAACTGGACTTGTTTGCGTCGTTCTGGAACAAGAAGTGCCTGAGGTTCTGCTCGCTCCGGGGTTGCAAGCCAGGCTCGATATCTGACGCATTCCTCATTGTATGACCGGGGACCCTCATGTACGCGTTCCCATCCATTCTGCTCCTGCCCAAAGTTCTCTTGAAAATCAAGAGGGACAAGGCAGACATGATACTCATCGCCCCAGCCTGGCCGAGACAGCATTGGTTCAGTATGCTGCTGGATATGTCAATCGCCCCACCCGTGGAGCTCCCGAGATGGCATGACCTTCTCTCCCAGGACTGTGGTTGTCTGCTATACCAGACCTGGACTCCTTGCATCTCATGGCCCGGAGGCTCTGTGGCTGACAGAGGGAGAAAGAGCCTGCTTGGCGCAGGTCCAACCAGTTCTGGTTGGCAGCAGAAAACCTTCAACACAGGTCGTGTATCGGGCTAAGTGGAAGCGGTTTATCTGCTGGGTGGAGGCCCGGGGTATTCCGCCAAGCCTCTCTCTCCTATTCAGGCGATCCTGCAGTACCTGCTCCAGCTAAAGTTCCAGAGTCTGGCGCTGGCCTCCCTGAGGGTCCTCCTGACGGCCTTCTCAGCCTTCCATCAGCCGCTAGAGGGGAGATCCCTGTTCTCCCACCCCATATCAGTCAGGTTCCTCAAGGGGGTGGAGAAGCTCTATCCGCAGGTCCATGACCCGGTGCCTCCCTGGCATCTCAACCTGGTCCTCTCTAGACTCACGGGGCCCCCCCTTTGAGCCCATGGCTTCATGCCCTCTGCTCATCCTTTCATGGAAGGTAGCCTTCCTGGTGGCCATTACCTCGGCTAGGAGGGTCTCCGAGATTAGGGCCTTGGCCTCGGAGCCCCCTTATACTGTATTCTTTAAGGATAAGGTGCAGTTGAGGCCGCATCCAGCCTTCCTGCCCAAGGTGGTTTCCCAATTTTATTATAACCAAGATATTTTTCTCCCCATGTTTTTTCCCAAACCACACAGTTTGGAGGAGGAGTGGAAATGGCATTTGCTAGACGTAAGATGAGCCCTGGCCTACTACATTGAGAGGACAAAGCTGTTCTGGAGATCGACGCAGCTCTTTGTCGCAGTGACGGACTGGATGAAAGGATCATCTGTCTCCACCCAGCACATCTCCGAGTGGATCACTTCTTGCATCAAGTGCTGCTATGAGCAGGCGAATGTGCCACTTCCAGGTGTCATCACAGCACACTCAACCAGGGCTCAGGCCTCCTTGGCGGCCTTCCTGGAGAGAGTGCCCCTGCAGGACATCTGTAGAGTCACCACCTGGTCGTTGGTACACACCTGCACGTCCCACTACGCCATCATTCAGCGGCGAGAGAGGACGTGGGTCTCAGCAGAGCTGTGCTGAGGGCAGCTCACCGGTAACTCCTACCCACCTCTAAGGTATTGCTTTTTAATCATCTATATTGGAATGGACATGAGCAATCACTCGAAGTAGAAAACAAGGTTACTTACCAGTAACTGTTGTACTTCGAGATGTGTAGCTCATGTCCATGCCACAACCCACCCTCCATCCCCGCTGTTGGAGTTGGCAGAAAGAAGGGACTGAGGGACCGTAGGGTTGGCCTCATATACCACGGCATGTGCGCGAGACTCCAGGGGGCACCAGAGCTGACCCTACGGGGTTTGCTAGGGGGGGAAAAGGTTCCGGGAACCCATGCACAGTGGCATGCACTCACCTCTGTTGGAATGGATATGAGCAACACATCTCGAAGAACAACAGTTACTGGTAAGTAACCTTGTTTTCCCTCCTCTGAATTATTTTCAGCACTGCTTATCAAACTATCCTGTAAGTAGAAATATGCATAACCACTCAAAGAAGAAATGAATGTTACTTGTAACTGGAGTTATTCAAGGTGGCTTTGTATCAGAGCCCTCTTTTTTCTCCCTCAGTTGGTGACAGAAGGAACTGAGGTTGTAGGGGATGCTGCATCCCATTATAAGGCCTTGCTTCAGAATGTGTTCAGAGATACTGAGCAGAACAGTGGAAAGTGTTGTAGGAGGAGGTAAGAGAGCACTCTAATGCAGTGGACCTCAAACAAAGGTACATGTACCCCTGGGGGTACGCAGAGTTCTTCCAGGGAGTTCATCAACTCATCTAGATATTTGCCTAGTTTTACAACTGGCTACATAAAAAGCAGGAGAAACTAAAATTTCATATAGATAATGATTTGTTTCTACTGCTCTATGTACTATAACAATACACTGAAATGTAAATATAATATTTATATTCCAATTGATTTATTTTGTAATTCAGTGAGAAAAACGAGAAAGTAGGCGATTTTTCAGTACTAGTGACCTATGACACTTGTATTTTTGTCTGATTTTGTAAGCAAGTAGTTTTTAAGTAGGGTGAAACTTGGGGCACACAAGACAAATCAGACTCCTAAAAGGGATACAGTAGTCTGGAAAGGTTGAGAGTCACTGCTCTAATGGACACTGTTTGGAAAAGGTTTTACCATTAGGCACCAGTAGGCGGTGTAATATCAGTAAGTGTGAATATGCAGAGCCATCTCAAAGAACTCTGGTTAAAGGTATCTAACTTTCATTTTTCTACAAAAAATTTTTAAGATTCTTTTTCTTTTCATTTGAATTGATATATGCCAGATACTTTAGATCCAAAATAGTGTATTGACCGGTTTTTGGAGAGCTATTTGTTTTTCACTAAATGGAACTGGTTTTCCCTTCACTGTGTACCATTCACAAAATATTATTTGCATTTGTGCTTATTGATAAGTTAAACTACCATAGTTTCTCTTTGTTTGCTGTATAAGCTTAAGCTAGTATTTCTACCCCTCTGCCCTTCCCTTCCTCTTGCACAAGCAGTGAATATAAACACCTTCTTCATCCTCCCTTCCTTCTGGGGTATCATGTTCAAGTTAGAAACCCCAAGATTTTTGAGTTTAAGCTGTAGGAAGTGCACCTATAAAATGTTCATTGTATTTCCTAAGCTGTCTTCATTTAGGGTAGGACCATTCTTTGATCTGAAGATGTTGCTCATTTTTTATTCTGAGAGCCGGGTCAGAGAACGAAAAGTACAAACGTCCCATGCTAGAGAGCTGCTTGACACACAATCCCTTGCTGATTGCAAAATAAGTACGTTTGTTCTATCAGTGTTTGCACTCAAACTTTCTCCTCTAGATAGATGATAAATTCAACATGGGGCTGAGAAAGGATAGTATCAGCTCCTTTTTATTTGTTGTCTTGCTGAAACACTTTGGAGTGCTTTTTAAAGTACTGAGTGTCTGGTGTTTCACTCCAGAAGAATCATTGACTTCTTAACCAGAACCAAGATGAATAATCTGCCTCTGTAACCAAGTGCTCTTTTCCGTTAAATCCATTTTGGTACCAGTATTTGATACTAACATCTGACTGGTGAATTAGGCAATGAGATTTTTGTCACTTCCTTCTACACATTCAGCTACACTGATACATTTTGTCTTCTTTTTACTGTAGAGCATTACTGGGACTTTTTATGTTTGCCTTAGGTCATGTGGTCTTTATCAGATTTTTAACAAATATGAAATTCATGAGATTCAAGATCGCTTTCTCACAATTATCCTGCAAGAACAACAGGAATATACGCATCAGTTTATGGAAACAAATTCAATAGCAAAGTTAAGGTTCTCTGGAAGCACTTTTTAAGGTCTCAACAAGCTTCAGAAATTGCTGTAAAAACAATATTTTGTTTACACAGTTTCCTCCTAAGGAGCCATATGTATGGTAAATAAGTAAACGGTGTTTAACAATACATAATAGGACATGTTGTGTACTTATTTTTTGTTAGGAATCTCTTCTAGCTCTGTGCCCAAATAGCTAATCTTCTGTAAACATTGTTCATAGAAGTAATTAAAATATTAAAGCGCATTTACAGCACTGGAGATAAGCCAAACCATATATATGGGACAAAGATACTGACCCAACTTGTAAAGAGCTTTGAAATCTGTGGCTCAAAAGGTGATATATATTTACCAGCTTAATTTAATTCCTTATAGACATATCAACAGAGCATTTCATAAATGAAACTAGTGCATTTCTGTAATACATAGTAATGGTTCTGTGTTATGAACAAATAAAATGTGTCATTTTTCTTTTTTGTCCAGAGAGGATCATTTTAACCATGGTGAGGTAAGGCTTTCATCTTCATGCTTTCATGTGTGTCTCCTTAATTTGAATAAGTACTGGTATATTTTAATATAATTTAAATTAGAATTATCTGTCTATATATTAGATGTTTCTCAAAAATGTAGTTTTTTTCTCTAATTCCCCATTCCTTGATTAGTGTCACCAGAATAACTTATTTAGCTTTGTGCTTTTGGTAAAATAACATACACAGGACCTCCTATTTGTAACAGGGAAAAGTCTAATGCTTTGTTTTAATTATATAAATAGAGCATCATGGATTCCAACTTCCATGTGTTTTTTTTTAATTGGTAGAAGAGTACGTCTGTCCACATACTGTTTGTTTGTAGGAGTTGTATGCAGTAGTTAAACTTATGATTGCTTTACTTTCTGCCCTTTGTCAGTTACCCTTAACATTTTATTAATCTAAGTAATTGTCAGTTTTTCAGTATTTGGTTGATTTTGTTATTCTTGAGTGATGGCTTTTCTTTGAGGTTTTTCTTCCATTTTCAGTTCAAAAAGGCAGCACCACCTAATATGATATCTGCTTGATGATGGGTGGAGCCATCAAAGTTTAGGTAGACAACTTTATATCCCTTGGCATTCAAATCTCTAAATTCAAATTCTTTAATCCAAAAGCCCAATTGTAAGACTAGGGTAAAATGAGGGATTAGATCACTGGAAATTAAGCATTCACTCAGTGCATTTTGCACTGAAGGAGCCTAGACTGAAGTACAAAATCCTTCCATATTTCCTACAATTGGAAAACTAATTAGAATGTAGGGGTTAACACAGAAAATATCTTCCAATAAATCTACATTTTAGACAATTGCTTCTAATTTGAAGGAAGGAATCTCTCCTTCCATGCAAAAAAGAAGCTTCCCAATGAGCCGCCTGCTACCCAATCATTTATTTTACTGGTTTATTTAGGGGCATTGTGCTGTTTTGCTCTTTAGAAACAGCTTAATTCATCCAAAATATTAAAATTAATTTTTAAAATAGATAGAGATATTGATTGGAGTGGTTGCATTTTTACCAAAAGTTCTCAGGTAATGTGTGTCTGATGTTACATGTGTCAAGAGATAAGAATCTGATACTTGTACTCTGAGTTGAATTTACTGATATTTGGTTTTAAGAGTATCAGAGTAATATGGTATAGATAACTGGCCTTGTCAGTAACGGTGATAATAAGCAATTTGTCACTCCTTTCATCTCTGGATCACTAAGTATTGTAGATATATTAAATAGCTAAGCCTCTTCCTCCCTGTGAGGTAGGAAATGGCCATACAGGGAACATTACATCCATCATTGTCTGCCTGTCTTGCTGCTTGCCCTCCTAGACATCCAGCCATCTCTCCACCTATCCCTTCTATGCTGCTGTTTCTTCTTCCTGTTGTATTTTCTATCTGTATGTAAGCATACTTAAAAAACAAATAAAAAAACCTCACAATCCTCAGGGAGAAAGAGCAACACAGTCTACTTATCATGTGCCATTGTTTAAATTTAGAAGATTGTTTTACTTTGGCAATAAGTAAAAAACAAATAGATTTGTATTTTTCAGAATGTATTTTAAATATAAAATGAAAATGTATTGAAATGTTTGCTCATGTTTGTGTATGTGGCTGTTTTGTTTCTTTGTTTTTGGCAGCTGGTATACCATGCATTGCAGCTATTGGCATATACTGTACTTGGTATTTTAATTATGAGACTGAAACTGTTTCTGACACCTCATTTGTGCGTTATGGCTTCCTTGGTTTGTTCAAAACAGGTAAGACGTTCTTGAACCCTGCAACTATCTCAACCCTTAATCTTAGCGTAACACATTGTTCTCTGAGCTGTTATCCAAAATTATCCAAACTGCTCTGTTGTTCATAACTGCTGAATCTTTCAACTATAATATTTATTAGTTAAAAGGAAAATCAAGAAAATCTTTTAAAAAAAAAAAAAAAAAAAAAAAAATCAGCATTCCACTTTTTGTTTTAAATTTAAAACAAACATTTTGAATTTTGTAATTACAACATAGAGAAGTCTGTCTTATTACGCCTTGTTCTGAATTGAGTTATAGGATAGCATGCATTACATTTTGTTTTTAATTATACGTATCATTGTCATTGCTGGTTTTTATCATTAATTTTATCTAAAATTAGTGGTGGTGTATAATCACATTCCTTTTTTTCCTAGTAGACTCATCGTCCATATATAAATTCTCAGTAGAAGTTTAGTTTAGTGTAGATAGGCTTGAATGTTGAAAGCATATTCTTGCTTTGAAGCTTAACTGGGTTGCAAGATGAAGATAAGATTTTTCTAGTTTTAAATCACATATAATGGAAAAGCAGACCAGATTTCTCCAGATGTAGAATATTTGTTGGAACTGGCTATCCAGACAAGTATTCTACGTTTCTCAAGGATGAACCTCACAGTTCCCAAAATACAAATTAAGTCTTTAGATCCACAGCTAAAAATCTCTGGAAAATCCACTTCTTCCCAATTGTCGTTATGTACATTATACACAGTAGTATAGTATGCAACTACATTAATTTTGTAGGTGGGGCCTGGCAATTCCCAGTATATACTCTGTTTCAGTTGCTTATAACTTTGCTAAAGTTTAACTGTTTGGAATGAAATTTTCCATGCCCAAGTGTTTGTCTTAAGCTGAATTTTTTGAAAAATATCAGCCAAAATGGTTGTCCCGAGAACAAAACTAGGGGAAAATACATTTTGCCCACACTCCTTGTGCTGCGAAGTGAGGGTATAAAGGGCAGAGTTGCCCTGCCCCTCTTCCAGTTCCTTCTTAGCATCCATGGTTGACGGTTGTAGCAATGGTGTTCCCTGTGAACAAATAAATTGTTCAGTACTGCCTAATGGTATTCAGCTTTTAGTTATTTTCTTTTATTTTCATTTCTTTATTTCTTGTGATTTTTTTTTTAATTTTGTTTGATTATCTGGCAAACTGTAACACTGCCAGGCATTGAAGCAGAGTATTGAAGTTTGTCCATTTTTGGGAGGGGAGGAGAAGTGGCCTTCATGACTGGGATATGCCTTTTGCCATCTGTCACTGGGGGACTGCCACTGCATCCTGTTTCCAAGCATACGCTATCATGCCCAGTTTCAGTTAAGGAGATTTATTCTTTTATAACAAAGGTTATCAAACAAATTGAAGGCAATCTTAAGTCAATACCTGTCCCCCAGGCTTCAGAGTCACCCCTCCCAGGGATCTCTGGCTCTTTAGCTCCTTGCAGCTTCCTTGCCTCCTCCAACTCCTCTTGGAGCCATAGCTGTGTGGTTGCTTCCTTGAGCCCCCGGGTCCCTTGCTCCAGGGACCCACCACAGGAGTTAGCTCCACTCCACTGTAGTCTTTGCTGACCAGGGCTCAGCTTGTCTCAGTCCTTCCTCCTCAGCTGCCTACTAGCTACCCTTTCTAGCCCAGCCCTTTTTAATTAGCTGGATTAGGCTAGCCAGCTCCCAGTCCAGGGGAGCTGGGCCCAGTCAGTCCACAGAGAAAATCTTCCCTAATTTGGATAATGCTATATTTGCCTTTGGAAAATCACAGTTTACATATAGACTTCTTAGATTTTAGCACTAAATCTCCAAAGATTTCATCTTCACTGAGCATGTTTGAGCCTCTCTAAACTCCTTGTGCTGACCAGAATGCATGCTCCATCCCCACACAACTCCTTTGTATGACCAGACTGCACATGCACCATTTCCACAGAACAACTAGACTTGCCCGAGCTTCTAAGAGCTTGTGTGTGTGACAGGACTGCCTGGAGTGGAATCCAAGTTTCCTGAATCGCACCATTCCACTACTCTAAGCAAATATATGTGAAATCTACTGGCGAAGTGTCTCTCCTCCTGCTCTAGTGCTGGTTCACATAGTGGATTACAACCTAACTGTTTTTAATCAGTTTCTCTCTTTAAGTATCAGAGGTCTGTGTGGTGGATTTACGTATTCCTACCCTCCTGATGATGTGGGTACCACATTTGGAATATTTTTTCCAGTTTGTTTTTTTAGGAAGCCTTGGAAATTAAACACTAAAAACTGTTAAAAGAACATTATTCAGGTTGTAAAGTCAATCAGGAAATGCCAGTATTAAGGTTGCCTTCAATTCTAATTCAGCCCCCTTGTGCACATGCATTATGATGGTCTTTTCTTCGTGGAGTGATTGCACATGTCCATTCCACTTCAGGTGTGTGCATGCCCAATGAAGTTGTCAGAGATTTTTGCCTCAGCAGTACCCACCAGGGCAGCACAGGTGCCCTCTGCTTCCTCGTGTTGCTGTGCAATAATATGAAGGGCAGAGCCATCCCCAACCCTGTCAGTTCCTTCTTATTGCCTCTGATGGTTGTTGGAGAGTGTGGTCTTATTATAGCATGTCTTTTCCTCGTTTTTTATTTTGTATCTAGTTGGTACTCATTTTAGTAGATTATAGTGTTAGGTAGTTATAGAAGTAAATTATTTTAAAGTGTTTTTAAACACTTTGGTCCCCATTCCTGGGTACTGCTGTCTGTGCTGGGACATGCCTTGGTCACTGGGTTTTAAACCCTGTCATTCCTGCAAAAACCGATGCCAGTGAGTGACCCACACTCCAGTTGCCTGAAGTATCTTGTGGGGACTCAGGTCCATGGTTGGTTTCTAACTTGCAGGGATTTTGAGCCAAGAAACATAGAGGCAAGCTTAAGTTTCTGTTGATGGAGGCAGCCCTACACCCATCTTCAGAGCTCTCTCTCTTTCAAAGCGGTTACCGAACACATCTGTTACAAGTGCTTCTCATGGTCTTGCTGATCCTTGGAGCTGTGCTCTTTCCCTGGTACTGAAAAAGAAGCACCGGAAGATAGCATTTAGTCTCACCAGGCCCAGAGCTAGCACCAGAGTCAGTGGTCCCATCTGAGCAGATGACTGCTTTGGAAAGTGGAGTGTCTCAGCAGTCTAGACATGATGCCAGGTTTGAACACATGACCCTTCAGTCTGGAGGTGGGATCGGAGTCTGTATGAATAAAAACTGAATTGCTTGTTAGTCACCTGAAGTGGAATGGACATGTGCAATCACTTGAAGAAACAACAGTCACTAGTCTGTTCCATAACTGTTGTTGTTTGCGATGTGTTGCATATGCAAAATATATTGGAAGGACAGAATAGGTCATGCTGATAGGGGAGTGGCATTATATGTGAAAGAGTAGAGTCAAATGAAGTAAAAATCTTAAATGAACCAGCCTGTACCATAGAATCTCTATGGATAGTAATTCCATGCTTGAATAATAAGAATATAGCAGTAGGGATACATTACCGACCACCTACCAGGATGGTGATAGTGATTGTGAAATGCTCAGAGAGATTAGAGAGGCTATAAAAATAAAAAACTCAATAATAATGGGGGAATTTCAACTATCCCATATTGACTGGATACTTGTCACCTCAAGACGCGATGCTGAGATAAAGTTTCTTGACACCTTAAATGACTGCTTCTTGGAGCAGCTAGTCCTGGAACCCACAAAAGAAGAGGCAATTCTTGATTTAGTCCTAAGGGGAGCACAGGATCTGGTTCAAGAGGTGAAAATACCTTAACTGCTTGGTAATAGTGACCATAACATAATAAAATTTAACACCTTGGTTGGGGGGATACCGAAGCAGCCCACCACAGTAGCATTTAATTTCAGAAAGGAGAACTACGCAAAAATGAGGAAGTTAGTTCAACAGAAATTAAAAGAAATTAAAAATTTAAATTGCAGGTTGAAAGGAAACCTTTTAAAGACACATAGTAGGGGCTCAATTTAAATGTATATCCCAAATTAAAAAACATAGTAAGGGGACCAACAAAGTGCCACTGTGGCAAAACAACAAAGTAAAAGAAGCGGAGGCAAAAAGGCATCCTTTAAAAAGTGGAAGTTAAATCCTATTGAGGAAAATAGAAAGGAACATAAACTCTGGCAAGTGAAGTGTAAGAACGAACCCTGCAATGCTCCACAGGTGGTGGTAACCATCAAGCAGCTGCCCATCATGATCATTTAGGACTTGTTGTAGAGCAATGAATGAAGCCAGTGTAATGCAACCTCTCAACTTTTAAGTTTTTTGGGGGGGGGGGTTGTTTTTTTTTTAAATCTCGTGATGGAAGTATGTGTGGGAGAAAAGACTAAGGGATTATTCATGTTCATAAGAGTACAGAAAAATTTCTGTAGAGTCTTCTTCCCCCACCTTCCCAAAAAACTTAAAAATGGAGACAGTTCATGCCATGAGATTTTTCGTTTTTTAAAACTCAGTAGGTGCCTAGCATATTACATTCTGCCTCTTTCTTTCCTTGCATACTATTCATACTCTGGATAAAATTATCAGTACCCTCTTAAAAGAGAAGACATGAAGTATTGTAAGAAGAAAGAATTCAGCTACATAAAGGAGTTTACATTAAAAAAATTGGAGTTGGAGAAAAAAAATAAAAAGCTATTAGCCATAGGAATGGGTACATATTATTTTCTTGGAATGTAATATTTACATACACAGCATCCAATCAGTTACGACTTCCTTTTGTTAAATCCGCACTTTCTACAAAGAGTGTTGTTTTTCTTTGACAGATTCACAGGAATAGTTGGCTGGTTTTACTGTTCTATATCTTTAAGAAATTATTAACAGATCTATTTAAATAAATTCTGTTTCCTTCAGCAGTTAGCTAAGCAAAACAGATTTTTTTAAACCAACTTGTTGGTGCATGGCTTCCAATTTTCTATAATTTCCAATTCAGTCCTAAGCCTTGTTCTCATGAAGTAGGCTCATATCTTTCTTATTTAAAGTAGATGTGAATAGAGCATACTGAAGTTGAAAACTTAGGTGTTGCTTGTTTTTAACAGGTAACTAGTACTGTAGTATGGTAGAATTTAATTACCAAGCAAGTATTCCTGAATTTTAAACATGGGTACAGATTTTGTTTCATAATGCTAAAAGTATGTAAGTGTCAATGAACAATATCTATGAATCCAAAGTGTATTTTGTTGTATAGAAAGTTTGTCATCACAGGATGTGAAACTTGGTAATTGATTCTTTTTTCTGTGCTTAACTGAAGTATGTTTTATTGTTTACAGCATCCAAACTAGAAATTGGTAGAGAATTCTAAGGGTGCGCATTTTTAGGGGTAATATCTTTTAAGATAACAAAAACATTAGATGCATAATGTTGCATATACCATATAGCTTTATGTCCTGGCTTTTTCTTTTTAAACAGTAAGGAAGTTGAGATTCTTAAACTAATAAATGAACTGTTTAGTAATGCAATGTATTTTGCTTTAACTATATACATTGGTCATCTGCATTATCCAGGTTTGACCATAAGACCTATGATCCTGATCAGATTGCATGTATTGCTTCTCTGGTTGCTTTCAGATTGACTAATTGAATAATGTAGCTATTTGTATATTAATTTGAGGTCCAAATACTACTTTGTAGAATGTTCTGGATAAGTGAGCGGTTGAAATATTCAAAATTTTATCCACTCCTCCATTTCATTTGAAATCAGTGTTGCAAAAGCATTATGACACAAACCTTCATTTTTATAGTCAGTATGTGCATAAAATGTTAACTTTTGTGGAGTAAGTATAAAACCTTTCATTAATTTAAATGTCTAAGGTACCCACATATTCCACTTACTGTATTTACACATTCAGGATAGGATAGGCTTAGTAGTTAAGCAGGAGTCTCACAGGTAAAGTCTAGTTTCTTCCTAGAGAATGTTTCGATGCATCAAGAGGAGAAAAATCTTTTATTTACAATTAGCACATTACCTAATTTGCACCTGGAAGACGTGGGCCAGATTCTCTGTCCTTGGCCTGGCTTCTTTGCACTGTTCCTGTGGCACAAAGAGGTTGCAAATCTGATACATGTAGGGGATTCCACAGACGGCAGGAAAGACTGCTCTTGGATTCTGCATAGATTAGAGCAGACATGAGGTTGTCCTTTCTTACACAAAGGGCTGAGAAGATCTCTCTCTCTACCTCCAGGACCATGGAAGTGTAAAAGTGGCTTTCAGGCTGCCCCACTGGATCCTGAATAGCTCAGACAGATTCAGAAATCTGGCTCTATATATGTAAAAAGGGCTGAAAGGAATAACTGCTTTTTGTGCTGTGTAGGATTTGAGGGTCATCAGGACTGATTGTCCAGACATGTCTAGAATAAGGTTCTGGAAGGATCTGATAGCTGTGGGATGCTTTTCAAGGATTAAGCAGTTATGAGAGTGAAAAGAATTTACAAAGATTTAGGAACATAAAATAGAACAGCAAGGGACCTGGATCATCGAATCCAGACCCCAAACTGTTAGGGGAGAGATTGACAAAGCCTTAGAGTGTGTTTTACATTGAGATCACTAATGCATGATGGTTATCTTGCTGTGAAATCCTAAGTAGAAACAAGGCAGTTGTCATTTTTGCTGTCAGGTAGCTAGGAAAGGTCAACAGAATAACCCCCTCCATGGTTGACTTCATCTAGGTTACCTCATGGTTAAATTATAGTACCTTGTCACCACTAAGATTTTACAGCAAAATAGCTAATGCGCATGAGTTACCTGCAGTAAAAACACTTTTTTTTGTCAGGGAAGACATAGCCTGAGACTGGGAATCTGTGGAATGGGAATAGTAGAAGCATTCTGCAGCTGGTTATTTTTCTTTCAGGCCACCACATGGATGATTATACCCTTCATTATCTTAGCACAGTTTGCTCAATGCAGCATCTTGGAATGGAACATTGATGGTAAAGCTGATGTTGTTTGTGTGTGTTTGCTCTTTAAATTAGGAGCAATTACTCCATCCTAATTGGAGCTTTAAAAAAGAGGAGAAAATATTCTAATGGACTCGAATATGCAAGGAACATTTTCTTAAAATATTTAAAGATTTCTTTGGCACAGCATATTTATGAATCATGTACCAAAGATAAAGCCACGTGAGAATCATCCTAACCTAGTCACAACCTCATATAAAAGAAGATGTTTTGTTGCATTTCCTGCATGGTCATTTACTTTGGATTGTTCAAATATACAAAGTACTTCTAATTTTCTGAAGTTTTTATAGATCCATTATGGGAGTGTGTTTTTTCTTCACTTGAAAAGCAGCAAACTGACTAAGGCATTTAAATGTTTTACCACATTCTCACTTAAACTGAGATTGCCATGTAGCTGTTAGTATATCTGCCAAAGAGATGCTAATTGCTAAAACAGACCAGCAGTCAAATTAATTATTTAGCATCATGTTCTATGTATATAAAATGAGATTTTAATTTTTAGAGAATAGTAGGATTATAAATGTCCATAAAATGATTTTGTGGTATTCTGGCATCTACACGTTGGGCTACTTTCTTTTGTTCTCTATAGTTTTGTTCTCATAGTCCTCTCAGAGCAGCTACTCCTCTAAGAAAGTGACATAAGTTATGACCATCTAAATATTATAAAGTTTTTTCACCCTTCCAAATAGAAAATGTTATTATTAAAAATATCATTCCAGGCCCATATAAGAAGCTTCTTATGCTATCATGCAGCAGATTGCAGGTTGTTCCCTTTTGGTTATATAAGCTAGTGGTCTGGCTAGTGCCCAGATTTGTAGAGAAGCACATGGGTGGATAGAAGAAGCAAGAAGCTGTCACTCCCCTCCTACTCCTGTACTGCACCCACACTGGGGCCAGGTACACTATGTGCAACGAATGCTCCAGACTAGTGCTGCTGCTTATGCTAGATCCCTCAGCAGAGATAGAGCTGGGCTCTTTTGGGAGAAACAGTGGAGTGTCTGGTGTACCCTGTAGAAGGATGGTGCTTTGTTCCCCCTCTGCTACCAGAGGAGTAGTGTTATATAAAACATAAAATACTGTTATCTCATATGGTATATGCTTAATTGATATGTCTAGCTTACTGGGAAGTCTTGATGGGAAATTAACTTTGCCTAATAACAGTAATTGGTAATGCATTAATAGTACAGTAACTATATAAATTCTGATTAATGAGAATGCGTTTAGCTAGTGCCAAGTAATTAAGCAGTGTGTTACCTGGTGTCGTAAGCACAAAATGTAAACCCTTGCTTTTTTAATTCATAAGTTGATAAAAATTAAGGGATATGTTTTGTGAGTACTTGGGGGTTTAGGTTAAGTGTGGCTGGGTTACGGTGTCCTTGATCAAGCCAAACAATAGAGCAGTAAAAACAGAATTCCTATTTCCCTTCACACTACTCATTTTACTGAGCCATGCATTTCAAAGTCTGCTTCATAACCTTTGCTTTGTCATTAAAACAAAGGCTACCTCTTTCAGTGTAGGAAAGGGAAAAAGTAGATGTGATGTAACAGTAAGGTTTTACCATTAACTTTTGCCTTTCTGGTTTGCTTCTAGGTTCTTAAAAAAAGTTGATTTATCCTGTATATTTTTATGAAATACATCGAACGCGACCAGAAATAAACTGAATTGTTCATTTGACAAGAATATATCATACTACATATGTTAGACTTAGAAGTTGACATTGCTGAATGAACCTTAACTGCTGCATTTTTTTTACTTTAACTGCAAATTTAAGGTTGCATTAATGCATGTTTTCTTATTTTATAGTATAAGAAAAGTAGGGGCAACATATTACAATGGAGTCAACTTAAGTGAATACTTGTTAAGGCCTTGATCCTATTCTTACTGAAATTAATGGCAGAACTTCCATTGATGTCAGTGAGAGCAGGACTGGGCCCTAGAAGAAAATCTTTTGATTGTAGTGTGTGACAGGTTTCTACCGGAGAAATTAAAATCATAAGACATGAATATTGTATAATACTGTAGGTCTGTGGGAATTAACTGGTTTTTATATTTCAGTTGTTTGGATGGCTCTTTGGCAAAATCCAGGCCAAAACATTGGTCTTTGCTATTTTAGCAATAATGGCAATAGAAGGATCAGCAAACCTTCAGACTCAGTGGAACATAATGGGAGAATTTAGCAATTTGCCACAGGAAGAACTTTTAGAATGGATAAAATCAAATACCAGACAAGGTAAACTGCTTGGTTTTGTTTGTGACAATGTCTTTATTTACTTAAAGCTGTATCTGAAGGAATTTTTAGCAATAATCAGTCAAAGTACAGTCAATCAGGAGCAGTTAAAAATTAAGTCTTATTAGATTCTGGAATTGAATCAATTTAAGCCAATTAAAATGCTCAACTACATTTTTCAAAATACTGTTGTGCTATAACATATATGGTTTTTGACACAGGTTAAATTGAACATATTTTTTTTAAACTAACATTTGGAATGCTGGGATAGGTTCCTCATATTTCACTTAGATTTAAGTGAGAATCCTCTGTCCTTCAAGTGGTTGCAGATATGAATTCTACTCGTGTGCATGGACCCAGCGCACGAAAGCCAGAGAATTTTTCTTAGCACTACATATAAGTGCTGTTCTTGTGTCCTCTGGCTCCTTGGCTCCTTCCCCTGCTATTTAAGGGAGGCGCCACCTGGACCCCCATCAGTTCCTTCTCACCAGGCATGGCTAGAGTTGGAGCATTCAGTGTGATAGTTTACCTCACACTTCTTTATCTCAATCTTTCTGGGATTTTATTGTTGATATCCAGCTCTAAGCGGTTGGCACCTCACTACATGGATACCGGATGGTTAGATAAGGAGGAGCACTGTTCCGCAGCTGTTCAACAAGTTCAACTTACTAGTAGAAAGTCCTCTACTAGGACTATATATGTATTTCGACTTAGTCTCTGGCCCCAGGGAGTTCAACTGAGGCAAGCCTGCATTCAGGACATTTTGGAGTACCTATTATACCTTCAGTCCTCTGGCCTGTTTATCAGCTTATTGAGTATCCTCTTAGCAACAATTTCGGAATTTCATCCTCTGGTCCAAGGGAAATCAGTTTTTTCAAACTTCATGGTAGTCAGATTCGTGAAAGGGGTCACTTATCTCTTTCTGTCTGTAAAGGATGTGATTCCTCAATGGGATCTTAATGCTGTGTTGGCTGCCCTCATGGGTTTTCCATTTGAGCCCCAGGCAACTTGTTCTTTGTCTCTTCCCTGGCAAAAGATAGCGTTTCTTGTGTCCATGACTTCTGCAAGAAGAGTTATCAAGCTACAGATCCTAATGACAGACCCTGTATATACCCTGTTTTTTAAGGACAAGGTTGCCTTGAGACCTCATTCTAAGTTTTTGTTTAAGGTAGTATCACAATTTCATCTGAACCAGATGATTTACTTACCTGTATTTTTTCCCAAACCTCAGCATTTTCATTCCTTGGATGTTAGATGATGCTTCGCATTTTTCTTGGAAAGAACTAAGCCGTTTCATTCATTACTTCATCTTTTTGTTTCCTATGCGGGTTGCATGAAGGATCAAGCAGTCTCTTCACAGACTGTTTCCAGGCAGATATCTATTACAGTGGCTTATGGGATAGTTTGGACTTTGCCTCCACAGACTTTGATGTCACCTGGGACCTCAGTGAATGGGCTCAATCACATGTTTCAGTGATGTTTCAATACTGGACATTTGCAGGGCTGCTATTTGGTCTTCCATACATAATTTTACAAAGTGTGATGCTATTATGCAAATTTTGGAAAGGGAGTCTTGCAGTTGCTCTTAGACTTTGAGCCCTATGTCCTGATACTGCTTGAGAGTCATCTCAATAGAATACATGTCTGCAGCCACAAGAAGAAGAAAGGATGGTTATTTATATTTACTGTTACTGTTGTTCTTTGAGACGTGGGTGCAGATGTATATTCCATGACACATCCGCCGTTCCCTCTGAATAGGATTCTCAATTCTTGAAGTTTGGTGTGAGTGAATTGAGTGGGAAGTTGTGGCAGCGCTGCCCTTAAATAGCCTGGGGAAGGACTAACAAGCCAGCGGATGTGAGCACCACCCCTACAGGTACTGCGAGGCAAAGTCCTCTGGCTTTGGTGTACTGAGTGCATGTCTGTACCCAAATCTCAAAGAACAACAGTTACCGTACAGGTTAGTAATCATCTTGTATACCACCTTTCTTGAAGACAATCACATTTTTGGCTAAAATATCAGTGTAATTCTGTTCAGAAAAAAAGAATCCCTAAAGGAACATTCAATATTTGTCTTAAAAGTTTCTCCAGAAATATGATGAGCATATTTTTTTAAAATGCTTGTGTTCTTAAGTACAACAGTGTTCACGTATTTTGGTGTCATTCGTGCAGTTGGATTCATGTTTGTGGACCCTTGCACATATACAATGCTGAGCTGACTGAAGCATCATGATCTAGTGGAAAAAGTACAGAGCTAGGACTGAGGATACCTTCGTTCCAGTCCTAGCTCTGTCAGTGACCTGCTGCATGATCTTGTACAAGCACTTGCTTCTGTTTCCCCTTTCTGTTTAGATTTATAAGCTCTTCTAGACAGAGGCTGTTTTTTACTGTGATTTTGTACAGAGCCTAATACTGGAGGGCTCCAAACTTGTTCGGGGCCTCTATGCACTGCTTTAGTACCACTAGTAGACGTAAATAGACTCGACATAGATGTAGGGTTCCACCCACGTGGAGCCATATGCAGGATTGGGGCCTTGCTCTTCATTTCATCAATAGAGCATGCTCTATTCATTCTTGGGCACGTTCCTGTTTGTTTCTGTCCTGTTGGTCAAGTGTAGAAAGATAAATCAGAAAATGAACTGCTTCTCCATAAACAAAATGGATATTTTGTAAACATGAAAGCACTCTGCATATATCAAAGTGGGACATAGTTGGCTGTATATGCATCAGAAATCAAGTAAAAATGACACTAACATGAATATGTCAATGTACAGCTTCACGACCAAAATACCTGATCAAATTATATTAAGTCCACAGATTTAATAATTTAATTCCTTAAGACATACAGTACTCAGGCCTTTCCAAAATGAGTGATTTTTGCATGCCTCCTTTTGGGTGCTCAACCTAAGATGCTTTTAAAAGCATGATTCCCCCCCTCTCCCCTCCTCCCGAAGGTGTTTATCGTCCCAAATAAATAGTTAATTTTGAAAATCCTTGGCCTTTGTCTTTTGAGCATCTCTTCACAGGTTGTTTGAACCATGCTTTCAGAGCAATTACATTTTAGGATTTATTTTTTAAAGTGCAACATTCTTTCCTTTGTTACCTTTATTTTATTGTATGCTGGTTTGAAAGTGAAGATCTCTTCTCCCCTTTTTTATTATCCCTCCTTTAATTAAGTCTTTCATTATATATTTCAGATGCTGTTTTTGCAGGGACAATGTCTACAATGGCAAATGTCAAGTTGTCTGCCCTTCGACCTATCGTAAATCATCCCCATTATGAAGATGCAGGGCTGAGGTAAATTACAAAGTTCCATTTTATGCCTCTAACATTAATTATTTTAGTCCTGTGATGTACAATAGGAATAATCATCATGTAGTCTAGTAGAATTTTTTAAAAATCCATGCAGTTCTAGGTCATATTTTTATTAGACTAATCAACATTGTTTTAAAGTATCATCAACAAGTTGGAGGACAATAGACCATTGTGGGGTAGAAGTAGTAGTAGTATCAACAGGGTAATGGTTCAGACTTAAGGCTGATCTGTGCTAAAAAGTTAGGTTGACCTACCTACATCACTCAAAGGTGTGAAAAATCCACACCCCTGCATGGCGTAGTTAAACCGACCTAATTCCCAGTATACACAGCCCTAGGGCAACAGAAGAATTCTTTCATCAATTGAGTTGCCACCTCTCGGGGAGGAGGATTACCTACACGGATGGGAGAACCCCTTATGTTGGCATAGATAGTGTCTGCACCGAAGTGCTACAGTGGCGCAGCTGCAGTTGTGCCACTGTAGCATTTTAAGAGTAGATATAGCTTTAGTTTAAAAAAAAAAAAAAAAAAAAAAAAAAGTGTAATTATGAAGGCTGAATCAACACCCTGCTACTAAATCTACCTCTTGTTGCTCTGTTTTTCCCATGGCCTGATTACAGACAGATTTTCAAGATACTTAGATATTACCATAAGAAGGATTGTGTTTTCTTGAAATATTAAATCATATTATTGAAATATTGATTAGTAAGTTAGGAAGTTCTTTTATTAAGACTGATTGAAATTCAAATTTGGCACAGACTTTTTTGGCCAATTTATTTCATATAGCATTTGAAGCCTTATTTGATTTCCTTATAATTTTGAGAACCCTGAGCTTTTTGTTTAAATTGGCTTCTGAAATTCATTTATTTCAAAAGTTTAACATCTTGCATCTTATGCCCATGTATCATGGCAACAGTCTTCAGCAATTCTAGTTTGTGAAAGAAGGTAGGGGAAGGGGGATCATGCAGATAATACCACACGTTTATAGTATGTTAAATTCACATATGCCCCAGCCTTACACTATGTCAGGTGGAAAAGAAGAGGCTGGGGCAAATGCTTTGTAGTTGCTCTTCTAGAAGTGGTATGGAGTCTGTTCTGGATCCTGCACCTTTCTGTCAAAGAGGCAAATTAATTTAAATAGGAATTTGGGCAACCACAGCAAGATGGAGTTAGTTTGTGTTACAGGGCATAATAATAGCTACTTTGGGTTATTTATAGTATGACAGAAAAGCTTATTCAAGCTATCTGAATCAATATAAGACCCAACTACAGTCAAGTCGTTCTGTCTCCAGAAAATCCCCTTCAATTGTACGTGCTGTCAGAGCCTTAATATTTTGGACCATGCCTGCAAAACAGCTTTTTGCCTTACTTTCCAGTCCTCATATGATTTTAGGATGGGGCTGATACTAGGATTTTGTAGAGCTTATTCCAAATGATTTACTGCATCACTCCTATGTCTTTAGACTTTCACCAACCTTCTCTTCTACAGGACAAGTAGATTCTTTTAAGGTTATAGGATTACATTCATTACACCAGTGCATTAATAGTGGATCATAAGGCCAAGCTTTGTTTTTTGGTGATTCTGCCCACTCTCTTTAGTCTTCAGACTAAAATCATGTTCTTTTCAGTCTATTGGGAAACAGAAAGAAACAAATTCTGTTTCTTCTGTTTTGAAGTGTCTTATTACGAATCCTAGGAAGCTCAAACAGGGGTCCACCCAGGAAACTCATCTTGTTTCTCATTAAACTGGAATTAAATGCATCCACTTCAGGCAAAATGTGTGGAATTAATCTGAATGACGTTAGAACTAAATGCCTGGAGCTGAATCATCTAAAATATTAGTGTCCTCTACTACAGGCCACTTCAAAAGAAAGATGTGGCATCTCTCTCACAAGTGATACCCAGTTGGTATGAAATAAAAAGCTGTAATATTTGCTGGTGCCATGTCTATAAAGAAGACACCTATATATATTTTTAAGAATGGACTCGATTTATTTATTTGAAAGGAATTACAGGATTAAATTGACCTTTACTGAACTTTCTGTGTCATGAGCCTTAAATTATTTTGGGCCTTGTTGATTTGACATCTTTACCTGTTGGATCCCCAGGAGTCATAACCTGTGGAATATTCATTATCATCTGCTACTACACAATGGCAGGGTTGGGTACACTGTTCTCAACATCATTCTAGTAACTGTCATAAATAAGCAAGAGAGAGAACTAAATTTAGATTTCATTAATTTTATTTCAGACCCACTGCCCTGTGACATGATACTTTCCTGCCTATGCAGTCAAAAATTGCACTGGCCTTTTTTTTTTTTTTGCTGCCACATTGCATTTCGCTCCAATGCCTATGTGCTTTCCCTGATCAACCTTTAATTTCTTTTGGCATTTATGTTTGAAGCATGTCCTAAAATTCATTATATCTAGTTTTGGTCAGTTCTATTGGTGAATAGTTCACACACAGCCTTGTTTTTTTGGCATTATTTTAAAATAATAGGAGAGCAAATAAATTAAGAAATGCTAAACCAAAGTACCCTAACATAATTTTATTACATTGTTTTCATCCAAGGCAGTCTGCCTTTTTATACAATGCCCCTCATTATGTTATCTGGCTATTTTATCCATCCTAAATAACTTGGTTCTCCACATCCTTCTCTACCTCTCTCCCCCTCTCCCCGCCCGTCTCCCTGCTGTGTCCTATTTGCTAAAAACTTGTATGGATTTTTTCTTTTCAAAGGGCCAGAACTAAAATAGTGTATTCTATGTATAGTCGAAAACCAGCAAAGGAAGTGAAAAAGGAATTGATAAAACTAGGAGTGAATTATTATATCTTTGAAGAGTCATGGTGCATAAGAAGAACTAAGTGAGTATTAATATTCAGCATCAACATTCTGTCCAACGTATAGCTGAAGATATACTGGATCTTGTCTTTGGATTGTGTAGATTGATAGTAAATTATGGTAATCATGTCATTAGAATTTGCAAATTTATTTCACATGTAGCACATGTTCTTAAACGGTTTGAATTAATTAATACAGAGCCAGGCTCTCTAGTCACACAAACAGATTTGAGATATGTGAATAGAAAAACAGACTTTACAACTCTGAGAACTTTCACAGTTATGAGCCTTTTTATATCAGTGGTATGTTGTTTAAGCACACCCCACAGGTACATGAACATTAGATATTAGCTAATTTGAGTTGGATATGCAGTTTGAACTTACATTTATCCTTAAACATTATTAAATACCAGAAACAAATTTGAGCCCAGATCCTTCAAATACATGAATAACTCTATACACAGTAGTTCTATTGACTTATTATATGTGTGAAGTTACACTTGTATGTGAACATTTTAGGATTATAACCTTAAACATAATTATAGAACACAATGAATGTTAATGCAAAATGAGCAGATCACTCTGCTATGAAGGCTGTTGCAGATGTTTATGTATAATGAGAGTCATATGTGATTTTAAAAATGTGTAAAATAGTATGTTAATAAAAGTTAAAACATTTTTTTTTAAACACTGAAGTGCTGGTCAAATTTTCAGCAAAAAGCTCTGTGTGAAGGTCAAAATTTAAATTAACTTTATTTTTAGAAAGCATAAATATCTTAGTTTTAAAAATTGTAGTCTTTGTAGCCTTTTCAAACTCCAATAATGTGGACATCTTTGATTTTTCTGCATTTATAACAACAGTGAATCAAAAGCATTTGTTCATTGTTCATCTTAGCCTTTAACGTTGCCAGAGCTGGAAATAGTTTCCAATTGGTGGTGATATGATTTAAAGGTGACATAACAAATTCATTTTGGTCTTGTGCTTTATTTATTCATTTAATTTTTTTCCTGCTTTTTTCTGCTTTTTGCTGTGCCATCTTTTTTTATACCTTAAAAATATCAGGAATGTCAACTCTGCTCTCCTCTAGTTTTACAGTAGAAGTTGTTGAGGGTCTCGAGGGATGTAAATTAGGTCTCATAACCAAACTGGAGGGACAAAGATTTTGAATCTTTTCTGTAAAATGCTAATTAGTCATTGAAATTAAACAGATGTTACAAATGTGAAACAAAACTTTTTTAACTAAATACTTCTTCTTTGATCTTGTAATATAATTTCACTAATTTTCCAATCTGACCTGTATTTCCAATGTAAAGACAAGTGGAAAAAAAAAACCTTTAAAGAAGACCTAAGTTCTTTCTACAATACATCATAAAGAAGCAAGAGTTCATATGCTTTTTTTTTCTTTTATAGGTCAGTCACTTGTAATCTTTAGTTTATAAAACAAACTTGCTATATGTTTCCTTGATTTACATTTCCTTACTTCTACCGCTTTATTTTTGTTTACATACTCATATATTTTCTAGGCCCGGTTGCAGTATGCCTGAAATTTGGGATGTGGAAGAACCTGCCAATGCTGGCAAAATTCCTTTATGTAACCTTATGAGTAAGGACCCCAGGCCGTATTTCAACACAGTATTCCAGAACAGTGTTTACAGAGTTTTGAAGGTTACAAGGGAATAACACTTCAGTGCAAAGAACTGTCAATCTTTTTCAACTCTCTAACTGGTAACTGTATAAACATTCTAAATCAGAAATACCTTTTATACTAAACTTAAAATGAAGAAATGTGTATTCTTTATTTTTTGTCATTTTAAAGGAATTCTGATTATAGAAGTATCTTAACCTGACAGTTTGGATTTCTATTTCAGGGTCAGTCCCTTGAGGTTTGCTATGCAAATGATTATATGTTTGACCACTCTTTTTAATAATACTGATCCAAACAAAAGTTAAGTGGCTGTAGAAAGTAACTACAGCTCTCAAAACCAATTAAATTGTGAAACAATGCTGTCAGTCTTTCTTAGCAAAGCAAGATTATTTAAACCATTGGCACTAGCGATTAGGAAGTAATGGATGGTGCTGCAGCATCAAGCAACAGACTTCTCAAATCACTATTACAGTATGATGGTCACTCCCAGTATTCCTCTTTGGATAATGTGATATTGATCACACATTTCTGAAGAAATCACACTAGAAATTTCATTAGTCATAGCTGTGTGAAGTTTGTTTTGTTTTGTTTTTGTTTTTGCTTTTGCTTTTGTATTTTTAAGAGAAACTGAAGAATGGTTGTTGATAGTTTTGAATCACTTTAAAAACATATTGTGCCTTTAAGTTTGTCTTTTAAATGGAAATGGTTGTTAAATAATCTTGAAACTGTACATTTTAGATGATGTGCACGTTGCATATGCTTGGAACCTTAACTTCAGTGTTAAAAAATTATTAGACCAATAAGAAGAATATTTGCAACTGATCAGTAGCTTAGTCTCTGATTGTCCAAGGATTTTAAACATTCCAGTACATTCAAAACAACCAGACATGCACATGTGAAGTTTTATAAGGGAGAATATTTTATTCAGGCAAAATCTGTCTTTTATTTTTGTTGTTGTTGTATAGCTTTAGTAAGGTAATAGAATAAACTCTGCACAGCCTTAACTGTGCAAGAGCTACATCTTAACTCAGTAAGAAATGCTGCATCTAGTTCACATCACATTTTCTTTCCGTATCTATTAGAGCCTGTTTAAGGATTCTGTTGTACATTGTACATCTAGTTTTATTGAACTAATACTGTTTTTTTAAATTGTTTTTAAAATTTTCCAAATAATACTGAAGAAAAACCTTTTAACAAAATTAACCTGATTGTACTATGATTATGGTCAAAAGATTGTGTAAATTTAAATACTAAAACAAACGTTAAATGTACTCTCCTTGAGTTGTCTTACTATGTTGAGTGCAATTATCCTTCCTGTTCTGGAGCTTTTTCTTATTTCTATCACCTTAATGTGGCCCTGTCATTATGGATGGTACAGGACTTAATTTCACCAAGAAATTCTTCCCAATATATTAGAGCAAGGACACCATACAGACTATTAACAAACAAGATGTTTTAAATTCTATATGTTACAGCCACTGGAAAGTATCACAACTAATCTAGATTTGTAACTTTTGAGACTGTATAAATGTTAACTGTTCAATCCGCAGCCTAATGACATGACATTGGTCTAGGTGGCTGTACTGGATATTCAGCCTTGTCTGCAGCTAGCAGTAATAGATGCTGTAGAAGTAAACCTCTTTTACAGCTGACAGTAGATAAAATGTTGATCGAAAACAGTGGAATAAAAACTGGCCAGTATTTTATGTATTTAATTTTTTTAAACATTTGCTTTATTGGGAGGGTGAAGGTAAAGGGTTGAAAATAAATATGAACTTCTTAACTTTTACAAAAACACATTTTGGATAAAGTTTCTATAAGAAAACTGTATCACTAAAAAGGGCTTGTAAAATATGTTAGAGTTTCAAGAAAACAGTAAAAAAGATATCTTTATATAGAAACATTGTGACTAAACAGTATTAGAGCACAAAAAGGTACTGTATTTTTATGGGGTTTATGCTAACTGTTGACATGTACTTACATGTAGTTAAATTAAAAAAATTAATTGAATTTGTGTTTTTGTATTTTTACTCACTATAAACATCACATTTTACAAAATGTATTATGATTATCATGTCAGGTAGGACTGCATAGATTAATACTATTTGCCAAACAATATGGAACAGATCAAGAGTCTCTACTGCTTTAAAAAAAATTCTGCTAACCTCCATTTGCTTTTCCTTACAAATGTCACTTAATAAACAAAACATAATCATGAGCCCAACCCCAAAATGTTGATTTGTTTGAGTGGAAATTCATTCCTAAATTTCAAGCTTTAGTTAGTCAATTTGCTGAGATTTGTGCTTAACAAGAATCATTGTAAAAATCTTCAAAGAGGATGCTATAGAGTGTCAGTGAGTATATCTCCAAGCATAATTTTGACACTGATTGAGGCACATCTTTGGGTATGTCTATATTGATGAAGGCACTGTTGGCACTGCCGGATTGATTCTGCAGGATTGATTGAGCAGCAGTGGAGATGCACTCAATCGATCTGGAAGTCTGCCATTAATCCACCCCCACAAAAAGAGTAATGCTGCATCAACGGAAGGGCATTTCCCATCGGCGCAGCATAATGGGGACACCATGGTAGGTAGAAGTTAGGAAGCTTTTATGCTCCATGCAGGTTCCCCTCAGCCGCCCGGGAACCTCTCTGCATGGAGCATATAAAGCTCAGTACGCCAGACACACAGGCAGCGTGAGACTGCCTCCAGCATTCTAACTTCTCCAGTCTCAGTTTCAATTTCACTTCACTCTCTGCCTGTTGCTGCCTTACCTGACTGGGCTCGGGCAGTGCTACAGTCTGAATCTGCTCTCAGCCTGCCCTGCTTGCCAGACTGGTTCCTCCTCTCCTCCGTGTTTAATGACCAAAATAGCAGAGTTTAATTTTGTTTCTTGGTTGAAAAACTCTTGTTGATTCAGCTCTGTTCTCCCCCTGGGGGGGAGGAGATGGAACATTATATAGAGTAATTATGAAAGAATAAAACCTCACTTCAGAATAACTCTGAAAATACATCTGCCAGTTTCAAAGATTTCATCTTCCATCGGAGCAAATGGGCATGTATTTCAAAACCAGCACTGTGTGTTTTAATTATAGATAAGATTCAAGGAATGTGCAAAACAGACAGACCAGCTGTTTGAGTGGGTTCATAATTTAACAGCTAAGCAGCTTTGTTACCATCTATTAAAATATGTATCTCTGCCAAGAGCTCTTTTCCTGAGTAACAAATAGAAAAATATGCTGCAGAAATTGTGGCTGATTTTATATATGATTAAAAAGAGAGAGTGGCTAAAGCCTGGAGACTTGCTTACCTGCCTCCTGGCTGTTGACGTCATAAGACATCTGCTCCTAGGGCCTAACCAAGGCTATTGAAGTCTATGATTGTCATGGGTTTTAGATTAGCTCTGTAGTGCTGCTGCTGTAGCTCCTGAGTTTCTTAATCTCACTGGCCATGACAGAAAATCAAACCAGCCATTGTACTGCAATGGCTAGTCTGACCACCTCGAGTCTAATAACTTTTGCTGTTATGAGACATAGAGGTGGTTAGATTAATGGTTAACATTTCAGCCACTATGGAACTGTTGGTCTAAAGTTTCAGTAAAACCTTTTCCTGCAAGCTACTGTTCAAGATAATCAAAACAAGATTTTGTCCTTTGGAGTCCAATTTGTATGTCACTGCTCCACTGAGGTACAAAGGAGATAAGATTGGGGGGAAAAATTAAAAAATAAAGAGGGGGAATTCAGCTTTTGTCATTATAAAAAAGAAACTGGAATATCAAAACAACACTTGTTGTATGTACTCCGCCGAGACGGAGGGTTCGTGGTTTGAGATCTCAGTGGCGAGAAAAGAGCAGTCGGGCGAGCCAGTGCCCACAAGATTTGTTTATTTAAGCTGTTAGCAACACAATTCAAACGCTTACCAAAATGAGGGAGGGAAGCCCCATTCTTCCTTAAGCATGCCGCTCCGGGAGCAGATCTGCCACGTGGCACCCTCGCAGCCCGTGGGTCCATGGAGAGCTTCATCGCAGTGTGCCATCCCTTACCCTGATATAACCCTTTCCCTCATCCTGACTATTGGTTATGTCTTAATTCATTAAGGGATTGGTTGCTGGCACCTGTTGTTCTTTTTACTACTGGTGTTTTTTCAGTGTCCAATCCGCTATAAGCTGTGGGCACTTGTTTACTACTTTAGCTGCTTCAAACCAGTTTTGTGGTTAGCATACTTCTGCTTTATCTCAAGCTCATATCTGGGTCATCGGGCCTAGTCTTGTCACTATGCTATATTCACGTCACAGTATCTTCCGCGCCCTACAGTTGCATCTCAAAGATAATTCGCTAACGGATAGCTTGGAGCTGCAGCAACAGGCTGACCATCTGTAGTTGGAGTGTTTTTGTTATCTAATGGGGAACAAGTTATATGAGAGAATTCTATTACCTTGGTCTAGACTTTCAAATCTGGGTTCTTAAAGTTAATCCATATTTGAACACCTGGGTAAGTGGTCTGATTTTTTTCCAAACACCAGAGCCCCCAGCAACTCCCCTTGACGGAACCACTGGCTGCTCAGCATTTGGAAAATCAGGCCACTTATGGTGTAAGAAGTTTTTTCTGGCAACCCACGTAGCAGGTCGTACACTAGTCACTCTCTGCACACAAGGGGCACAAGGTTATAAATACAGGAGCTAAAGACAGTCCTTTGGACTCAGTGGCTGATCAATTCAGGACCAAGAGATGTGGGGGCTGGGTCTTAATCCCTGTACCAATTTGGGTACAGGTCAGTGCTATTCTAGCTATATTTACTAGGTAAGCCCTCCTTTAGGACAGTGCTTGGTCTACCAGTGTGTTTGATGGACCTAGAAGGAGAGCTTGGGGAGAACCTGTGACAATCACATTTAGCTGTCAGATAACTGCTGTAAACTGGGATTCTGGGGTTTTGTGAATTCTTGCCTGACTTAGCTGGATTTATGGGGAGAAGATGGTGCCATAGAGAGTGAGAGCCAGGAAGTGGGTATTTTATAGGCTGATCCCAGAACCTGTACACTTTGGATACAGGCTACAGACTTCTGTTCCACCGGCAGCTGAAATGACCAGTCTGCTATTAACCCAAGGGCTGGAATGCTGCTAGCTGTGGAGCTCCCACACTGTTTGCTTGCTGACAGGGTTCAGAAGCATTTAAAAGGACTCAGATGCTGCCATTCTTCTCAAGCGCTGAAGAGTCCAACTGACGCACACTTACATATTAGGGGCACTTTAAAAAGCATGATAAATCATCTCTGAGAGAGGGTCAGAAGGGAATGTGTTTTGAGGTGTGCACTAAGGTACAGAAAACATGTTTAATCCTTATACAGTAGAACCCCATTTATCCGACCCACTATTAAGCGGCTTTACATATTAACCAAACAATCAGCACGCACAGGTCCAGAAATGGGAGAGCTCTCGTGGCTGCTAGATGGCGATGCAGCCTCACACTGTCCCATTCTCCAGATTACCTGAATTTTTGTTTATCCCATTTGGCCCTGGTCCCAATTAGATCGGATAAATGGAGTTCTGCTCTCTTTTAATGTTTATAACAGAAACAAAAGGGGGACATGTGCATAAGGAGCCCCAGGAGATGTACTGTTTAATAACTTTTGTTTAAAAGTTATTCATATTATTACAAGTATTTACAATATTTTATAGTATTCACAATGCATTGAATGCCTTAAAGGTTTGCTTTACTAAGGAAATGTGGTATTTTCTCTTTGAAAGTGACTGGGAACTAACAACATCCATTTATCAAGGTTTTACCTAAATAGTCCTGCGTTTTAACTCTGTGTAATGCTTTTTGAAGAGTCTTGAAAAGACCGAACTCTGGCCTGTGCTCCAGCAAAGATTTAGACTGAGGGGCAGGAAAAATGGGAATGTAACAGTTTTATACATAAAATGTTGCCTGAGCAACCTGTTACAGTAGCAGGGCAATGATCCGGAAAGTGGTGAAGGATAAGCCAGTTGCATGATGCAAGAAACCAAGTAAAAGAGACAGGAGTGCAGTGAGGAGATGCTTTGGTGACCTGATGAATGTCTCGAATACATCAGCCACAGTGGGAAGTCATTACAAAAAACTTGGTTAAGTGATGGCTTTGCTCTAAAATGGTTTCCAATGTGAATCATTTTTCTTGAGTCTTTGGGGAAGAAAATACCTTTGGAGCTGTGGATTATGGGAGAGTGGTGGGACAGATCTCAGGGGACAGAAGAGACCAGGGCCAAGATTTACAAAAGTGACTAATGATTTTAGGTGTCCAGTTTGAGACCCCTTAAAGGGGCCTGACTTTCAGAAAGTGCTTTGAAAACCAGGCTCCTTTAAAGGTGTCTCAAGTTGGGAACTCAAACACTACCAGTTACTTTTGGCCAGGAGTTCCAAAATCCTGTAAAAAGAAGAAACCAACACCCTACCCAATGGTCCATTTCAATTCAGGGCTTTACCACCACAGCTAAACACCACAGTAAACAGTAAACATCTGAACAGTTGGAGTGGTGGTGGTAATGAAGACAATTGTGAGTTTTAAAAAAAAAAAAAAAGTGCTTGGTTATATTTGAGTATTAAGTCAAGATCAGAAGGCAAAGAACTAAAACAAGCATTCAATATACTTTTGTGTTCCGACCATCTGTTTCAGTCTCTGAGTTGGTAGTATTTGCAGCACATCCATTTTCCCCTGGTTACTCATTCAGTTTCCTCTTTACTTGCTGGTACTTTGATTGCTGGGTTTGAGGGATGTTGCCATGGTTTTAGATCAGCTGTAAAAGGCTGATCTCTGAGAATGACATTATGGTTGGCCAATCATTCACAACTCCCTCAAGCACAATTATTTAAAGATTAACATAAGAGCAGATGGGGAATAGCCAATTAGCCACTGGTGCAGAAGCAAATCTGGTTATTATGTTGCTATTCCAGGTAGTCAAGCAGAGGCGTTAGTTATGCCTAGGCAAACTTTGTATTAGCAGAAATCATGAAATATGTAAACTTTCCTTCTGGGCTCATTGTGTTGAAGTAGTAGAAGATGAAGTGTCTCAAGGGAGGTGGTACTGAAGTAAGTTCTTATGTTAGCTGTTTCTGGCTGGGCAGAGTTTTTGTTTTTTAAACAGAAGCACTGTTTGCTTGCTTCGTCATTGCATCTGTATTGAACCAGTCTGCTTTTTAAATTTTTCATAACATCCCCAAAATGCTGTTTTCCTTGCTGGGCAAACATTATATCATGCACATTGCTGCTGATATCCTCTATTTGTATATAGTTTTGGGACCATTCCCCCTTTGTTTCATATATTACCTGACACAATGTTCCAATACTTCCTTAATTATCTTATTACTGTCAGGTTGTATCTCCCAAAGTCTTTGTATTCCAGACAACTCAACCCACAGTCCAGATGGCTAAAGGGTTTTAAATTCCAGCTGTACTAAACATATAACTATGATTGAAACTATCTGCTCTATGCATTCCTAATGACATGTTATTACCCGCTGGTAAATGTCCATATTCCCTTTCTTGATTCACTCCTGGGAATTTGTGAAAAACAAACACAAAAAAGGACCTAGATGACTTTTACCAAAAGCTTACCAGATAAAGGTAATTTTTTAAATGGTCTTTGTGCATTTCTACACAACAAAATTAAATTGACTTAATTAAAGTCAACATCCAGCCCTCTAGGTAATTGAGTCGGTGGAGTGTGTCCTCATGAGCAGTGCTTGCATCCGTGCATGAAGCAGTGCACCCTGGGTAGCTATCCCACAGTTCAACTTGCCACTGGGAATTTTGGGAAGAGCTTGCAATGGCTCATGGGACCAAAACATTGTCGCAGGGGGGATGGGACTATGGCTTCAGCTTCCCATGATGCCGTTTCCTCCCTTGAAATCAACAGCAACCAAACCAATACTTTTTAGGGCCTTTTTTCCAAAGATTTGCTTAGCTGCGCATATGCCATAGCCCATGAAGCATGGAGCCCGCTCAGCTGTGCACTCTTGTTGTGAGCTTTACAAACACCTCACGACTTAGCCTGCAGTATTCACAGAGCAGAGAGAGGACCTACCACGTGGAACATTATGGTGTAATTCAAGCAGCATTGCTGCAAGCCATGAACAAAGCAATTCCCGGTTGCTGCTGTCAGTCATTCAGCAGCCGAATATGGTGGAGGGCTGTTTCTGGTCCCAGGAAACAAGCACTGACCGGTGGGATCACATCCTTATGCAGGTATAAGATGATGAGCAGTGGTTGCAGAACTTTTGGATGCCTAAGGCAACTTTCCAAGAACTATGTTCAGAGCTTTCTGCAGTCCTGAAGTGCAGCAAAGCTAATGTGAGACCTGCTCTGACAGTGGAGGAGTGAGTGGCAATCGCTCTGTGGAAGCTTGCAATGCCAGACTGCTACCAGTCAGTGGGGAATCAATTTGGAGTTGGTAAATCCACTGTAGGGGCTGTTGTGACCCAAGCTTGCAAGGCCATTAATCAACTTCTGTTAAAAAGGGTAGTAACTCCGGGCTGCGTGCAGGACACAGTGGATTTTTTGCCGTGATGGAGTACTGTAACTGCGGTGGGGTGATAGATGGCACACCTATCACTGTCTTGCACTGTCACATCCTTTGCTGCTGTCACCAGAATTAATTAGATGGAGTAGAGGAGTAGAGAAGGACCAGGTGAAGGTGAATAAAAAGGAAGCCAGAACCACCTCCTACTGGCTCATGTTTATTGAAATTTAAGCTGTTGATGGATCCCTCTCTATCCATCTTCAATCCGTCTTTGTCTCTCTCTCCATACAATTAATGACAGACCTAAAAGGGTAGGAGTAGCCTTAGCAGCAGATCCTTCCCAAAGTCATTTGTCCAGCTTGGAATGAACCCTGTAAAAGTAACCTCATCCCCCTGTGACTCCTGATCCACAGCTGAGAGAAAAGGGCAAGGTGTAAAGAGCAACCTATAAGAAACACAAAGAAGAGAAGCACAAAGCTGAGAAGTTTACACAGCATACAAAAATAGCTGACCACATTAAACTTGAAGCTTTCATTATAGAGAACATTGATGCAGAGACATCTGGCTCTCTTATGGTGAAAAGAAGTTTGAAGGGGAAGGAAAGACGTCTGGAGTAACAAATGCGGAGGAGGAAACAAAAGAGATAAAGAAGTATTCAGAGGCTTCATGAGGAATTGTGAAAGAAGAGACACAATATGGAGTGTTTCTATTGGCCTCAACATGGGTTCATCCATCCATAAGTCAATTTTATTATCTTACAGGAGGGATAGTTGACATGAAAGCAACAGGCCAAATGCAGTCCAGTGAGTAGTTGCCCTCATCTTGACTACACCAAGGCAGCTTACAGAGAGAACATGTCAGCTGGGGAAAATGTGCATGTCCCTAAACCAGAGCATCAGCTTTGGATGAGTTTGTTTCTAGGAGAGTATAAACTAACCCTTTCCAGATGTGTATATGCCCAGCATCCCTACCATGAAAACATCAACCCTGAGGATGAGTGGAAACTGAGTAACTAGTAGCTATAGTCCTGAAACACTGATAGAAATGAGACACGTTCTAAGCATATATTGTCCTAAAACAGCTGCCTTTCTTAACAGTTTAAGCTTGAAAGATTGGAAAACACAGCAATCAGGCTAGCCTATTGAGACCAAAATAGTTATGAATTATTTTTCCTAAATGTGTTAACTGCTGAAGGCAATTAAATAACATGAATGCAGAACACCTGCGGGAAAATGTTTGTAAAATCCTGCTAATTAGTGAATGACTGAAATGCAATTTACAAGGATTAGAACATTAGATATAGTATACGGCTTTGTCTTTTACAGTTCAGTACATTTAAAGTTATAGAAAGATTCAATTTTGCTAATTAGGTGGATTTTATTCCCCTGTAAAATGAATGCATGGTTTTGTTGAAGCCATTTGTGGATGAGCTGCACCTTTAATATAAATTAGCGAGATTGTTACAACACATACATCGGATATAAGCATACAGAAAATCTAGTGCTTAAGTATATAGGGCCAAATCCTCAGCTGATGTAAATCAGCTCATTAAAGTCAGCAGAGCTACACTGATTAACACCATCTGAGGACATGGCAGGTGTGCAGAGTGTGAATGTATATGTATATCTCACACACACAAAAAACCCTACATTAAAAGAACATGAAGTTCACAAAGCTAAGCACTGAAAAGTTAGAAAATGCCAGAATTAAGATTGCCCAGGCCAGTGGTTTCACAACTATTTGCTGATGGCAGAGGAATGTTGAGACTCAAGAATCTTGGGTTCCATTCCAGGTTGTGGAGGGGAGTGTGTTCTAGTGATTAGAGAGACCCTTCTGGTCCCAGCCTCTCTCACTCCCTTCTTCTTTTCCTTCCCTGCTATGGATCCTTGGCCCCGTCTAATCCCATCCCCAACTCTGCTCCTTGGCCTAATTCCAGTCTCCATCACTGAAGTCCCTACCTGAGTCTCAGACTTTGCTAACCATCTGTACACCCTCTGGGTCTCTCCCTACCTCATCTCTGTCTGTCCCTAGGCTCTTTGTCACAGTCTCATCAGCACCCTGGGCTCATCATCCGATTTCATTCCCCCCCCCCCCCAGCTCCTTGTTCCAGTCTTCTTGTCCAGCCAGCCCTCCCACCAGGTCCAGCTCTTACCCCTTGTACATTTGAGTCAGACTGCTTCCTCCTCCACATGCCTGTGCTCCAGCTTGAGAGCACAGGAGAGGCAGTTTCACTGCTCTTAGTTCCTGGGCCTGGCCTGGCCTGGCCTGGCTGTCAGCAGCAGCTGGGAGCAACAACTGCAGGAGAAGTTGTGCTCTGTTGCTGGAGCATGCTCACTACAGACAGAATCTTCAGAAAATTTAGCTACCAAATCCTAACAAGCCTCTACTGACCATGTGTGAATTGAGCTTTCTTTTGGAGACTTACAACCTACCCAAAATCTTCACCAAGCAGCCAAAAGCAATAGGGCAACCTCCCTTCCCTGCTCCTTTTCAGGTCCCTGCTCCTAAGGATGGAGGTGCTAAACCCTCTTAGTGAAATAACTGCATGAATTTAACCAGGGCAAAGCAATATATTATTTCTTAACTTTGTTTGAGGAATTGCTGAACCATTTTGCTGAAATTTCCAAAAGAAAAGGGGGAAAAAAAAAAGTCAGCTGAGGCGGACATACCTTCCGTCCCCCCCATCCCCTCCATGGAAAATGTCAATGCCAACAAACAGTTAAATTTTGGCAAAACATAAGTAATTGAAAAGAGGTTCTTACAATGGGAAGTGTCAGACAATCTTAACTATGTGTTGCTACCTACCCTGGTAAATTGAATCACATCCCTGCCTCTGTCAGAGAGTTCCTATGTGATGCTGGTCAAGTCACTTAAATCAAACCTTTCACAGGTGGTCTCTGATTGTGTTCCTCATTTTCTGGGTGTCTAAATTGAGACACCTCGGTCTCATTTCCAACGAGCTGAGCACTCACAACTGCAACTGAAAGTAATGGGACTTCTGCAGTGAAAAAGCAAAGGACCAAATCTTCAAAGGTATTTAGATATCTAACACCCATTGAAATCGAACTATACACTCACATAGTCTGTTTGTGCAGGGTATATTACACAAAAAATATTTTATAAATGTTTTAGACATTTTTTAAAAATTATATCTCTCATTCCTTGTATCTGCAGGTAAAGCTATGTGTCTTAGTTAGAATAAGTCCAACTCTCCAGGGCTAAAAGGGAGTAGAAAATTATAACTAATATAAATAAAACCCTCTTAAAATGGCCTAAAATACCTTTAAATTCCTGTTATCGGGTTTCTCTGGAGTTAGAGGTAGGGGCTGAGCCCTACTGGGAAGGTGAAAATCTCCCTTTACCAATTGCCATGTCTAGCTCTGTGGGATCATGAGATAGCAGACTTTAAATGTGTCACTGGTACAGAACTGATTACTGTGCATCCTACACCTCAGGCCAGAAGTCTGATTTGCAGGGAAAAAGAAAAGAAATGCCACATCAAGTGAAAAGAAAACATTTCTGTGACAGGACGATTTTTTTGTTTTATAAATGGCAGTAGTTTGCGGTTGTTTAGAAATGTGACATGTTTGGTGGTGATGGATTAGGGGGCAGAGTGCAGGTGCAATGGGGCAAAGGTGCAAGATAAATGCAGTTTATCCCATGACTAATCACCAGCAGCTGTATGAGTGGGTGTACATGGATGGAGGGATGGATAATGTATGAGTGTGTATAGATATATCCATTTTCGATAGACTGAGTACAGTGCCAATGTTTTTTTTTTTTTGCTTTTGGTCATCCTCCTTCTCCACTGTGTGAGAGAGAAAATAAGTGACTAAAGCACAGGCTCACATGTCATGTAATCAACCTATAGAAAAAAGACGATGGATGGGTAAACAGGTTAAAAAAAGAATATGAATCTCTGTCTGTGAGCCTCTGTTTTAGAAGTGAGTCCAAATGTAGCCTTTCTGGTCAGATTTAGCAGACTCAAAGGCTTATATGAACATCCAAACTTTTGGGTATTTATTCAAAGAAAACATAACAGCTGAACCTTTTGATCAATCATATGTCAACTTCACTGCAGTAGAAAAAAATACAACAAATTACAGTTTGATCTACTTGCCATTCAGAGCAGAAACCTAATAGAGCCAATTTTACTTCATTTGGATAATAAAAACTTTGTTTGGTAGAACTGACGCCAATTGTTCTCAGTTTGACATGAAACCAAGTACAGTAAATTCAAGAGCAAAGCTCTTGGATTTATGGATGCACATCAGAACATGTTCCAATAGGGTTGGTTTCTCAATTATTGGTCCCCTTAGCTGTTTCATGTGCCAACAGCAAAAACTTTTCATAAACAAGATGGAATAAAAAAAATGGTTTGGAAATCAGTGACTGACTTGTCAAGAATCCAGATGTCATCAGCAGACAACAAAGGAATCACATCTAATGGTTTGCCAATAGACTACATGACAATTGCCCTGAAAATTTAGGTAGAAAAAACCAAAGTAGATGACATCTCTAATAGTGTAAACGCTCACTTCTTGCTCATCTTCATTTTGAAAAGGTCAGCAGCCAGTTAGAGACCTGAACAGGTGCACAGTCAATGAAGCAGATGTTGAAAGGAGGTGGCAGATAGAAGAAATTATTTATCTCAGAAGAATAAGAAGCTTGTTTTAAATATTATAATTTTAGTTATTTGCAGAGGTGTTGTAGCCATGTTGGTCCCAGGATATTAGAGAGACAATGTGGGTGAGGTAATATCTTTTATTTGACCAATTTCTATTGGTGAAAGAGACAAACTTGTCTTCCCAACAAAAGATGGTCCAATAATAGATATTACCTCACCTACCTTATCTCGCTAATAATTTTAATTATTCCCATACTAGTTAAAAAGTAGATTATATAACAGATTTGTAGTACAAGGCAGGAACCCCCAATATGGCTCTACAGTAAAGGCTGCAATCAGGCAACTGTTCCAGGGTTTATTTTTCACATCCTGATAACTCTGTGCAGAAAGGTTCCTTGTACCTCAAAATTCTTGTGCATTACTTCCGGTTATAGAAGAAATTTTCCCAAAGATTCAAGGAAAACAAGCAAATTGTTCTGAGCTTTAGCAAAACTCCACAGGACCATAGTTTTCACTTTGTACAGTCTAGCAGGTGTTCTTCAATGTAGCTTATGCAGTCTAACGAGCAGTTTCAAGTGTTCTGAACTACATAAAGTTAAAATACAGTGCACAGAGGCCAGATTGTGGCCCACACTTCAATCTGCTTTGCACTGTCAGGGTTATCAGTGGGTTAGTGATTCCTCAGTCATCTGAATGTCTGTGAATAAAAGGAGTCATGAATAACAGCAAAGCAATCAATAGATTTTGTTCATAAGAATATTCCTAAATACTTATTGCTATATTTATTTAGCTCCAGTCAATACCTAAGAGATCCCAAAAAACTGGTAGGTTTTACACCAGTCTAGTTAGGAGCCATATTATATAGGCTAGTGTGATGGTTATTTAAGACAAGATTTGAAGGGAGTCATTAACTCAACGTAGAAAGCTCTTACAATGGCGTAAATCAGGAGTACCTGCACTGAAGTCAATACAGCTACAATGGTATAAAGTTGGCTGACTCCATTGACTTCAGTGGAGTGACTCCTGATTTACACCAGTCAGACTGAGATCTGATTCAGACCCACAGAGACTGTTCCAGGTGTCTCACCTTAACCATAATAAACATTTTAAAGGCAAAAAATCCCTTACCTGATAACTGGATCATAGATTGAAGGAAGCGTGGCAGGAAAGTGATGACCAATCCTTAGTTAATGACAGAATTGCAGCTCCCAAAAACTCCACTGATGAAGGGAAAAGACAACAGGTTAATATCTATTTTATTAGCCATAAGATCTTCTGATAATCTCAGAGTTGGCAGGCTTGATTGTTGTTGGGGATTTAGTAAAGGAATCCCATATGTGAAACAGTGTCCAAGTTCCCTCTGATGGAATCTGTTGCTTACAGGCACATCTTAGATTCCTAATAGCGGAAAAGAGAAACTAAAAACACGGCTTCTTCTTTTGTATGCGTCACAGGTTGATTTCTAAATTGTTCGGCCATTTGACTGTTGCATCATCAAAGGTAGTAACATGTTGTAGTCCACTCTGAGAAACAAAGAATCAAACACTCTTAAAACAAAGCTTAAAATGTTTGTCGACAGCAACAAAAAAATCTGTTAAAATCCCTGTGGAAAGAGCGAGGTTCCTGCTTTTTGGAAAAAACCTGGAGCTTGTTCTCAGGTCTCTGTTTAATTTGATTAACTCAGTGTGTGTATCTTCATTTTTCAGCTGTGTTTTTTTTTTTTTTCTTTACCTCCACGTGGAGCATCCTGAATCTTCTGTGACTCAAGACTAGTTAGTCACCATATTACATCTGTAGTCCACTAACCCAGAGTGAGCTTTTTTTCAACTTCTTTCTTTTTCTTATGTGTGGCTGCATCTCATTTAACTTTGTATCAGTTTTTACAGCGCTTTTCTCCTGGATTGAATGCTTGTTTGCTTTTCTGCAGCACATTTTGTGCTCTGTTCACTTATATTTTTGGACATGTGTATACACTATAAAATAAGCTATAATGAGCAAAGACATTTTGTATTTCAAAGCCAAAGGTTTTTGCACTTGCCACTTAAAATGTATTTTCTCCATATACATTTAAGCCACATATAATTCTTCATGTTACAGGACTTTCCCCAAACTCCTAAATAATAACTGGAGTAATAATAAGTCTTAATTGATGACAGAGCAAAGGGGAGATGTCAACTGACTTCTCTGGGACTGTTCCGGTATAATAGGGTTACACAATCGAGTCCCGGGACCCAATTTTTGAATGTAGGGTACTTGAAAGGACATCCAAATCCTGCATGTAGCCAATTCAGTCAGAATTTGGGAACATAGGGATTGCCATTCCTTATCAGACTCATCTTGTCCAGCATCCTTTTGACATCTGACAGTATCAGATGTTTCAGAAGATGGTATAAGAACCCACAGTAGGCAAATTTGGGGTAATCTTCCCTCCTCCCCCCGACACACACATTTGGCATCAGTTGGGCCAATGGGTCAAAATTGGTTATGAACATGTTATTCAGTAGAGACATTTTATGCAGTAAAGAAGGGTGACAGTAAGACGATGCAGCTAATAATGTAAAGCAGGGGGAAAGAAAATGAAACAACTTCCCAAAATGTCTGCAATGTCTTTGCCTTTTTTGCCTACTGGTAGTCAGTGGGAACAGGGGTTTGTTTGTTTGTTTGTTTTCATAGCCCTAAGCAATGGGAAGGAGTTCACAAATCTTTGTGTGTGAGAGATTATAAAGTCAGTAAGCAGGATATGCGCCATTTCAATTCTAGCTCCATACCAACAAATGACAACTCTTTCTACTGGGAAAGAGGGAGGGGATAGGCATAGTAAAGTTACTCAATGCACTAAATTTTTACCTCTGGAGACCTACACTCAAATCTTAGATCACAAGTGGTAATTGATTTCATTGTCTAAACATGGTCTCTAGTGGATTATTTTATCTACTTTACAAAAATCACCACATGTGGAATAAATGGCAGCCTCTGTTGAGGGAAAATTGAAAGAGTGCTGTGGGCCAGAAAGAGGTGTATCTGTGGGAGAGCTATGAAATGTCTGCAATTAGCTGATCAGTACTGATGTATTTCGGTTCACTAGCACAGATATAGAACGGAACTAAGGCAAGGCTACTAGAGCTGCCAGTTAAATTTCATCAAGGCTTTCTTGAGGTAAGCAATAAATATCTCTTTATTGGAGTTTATAGATACTAGTCTTATAATATTACATCACTTCCTGTTTGGGAGGCAGAGGAAGGTAAAGGAAACTAGAGAAGAGTGTGATAAATAGACTGTAATAAGGAGAGTGTCTTCTGAATACAGCTGACTGAACGTCCCCTCACCCCATCCCACAGTAAATTCTGATATTTTGATTTGTTTTTGTCCTGAATTGGGATAAAAAGTTGAAATATTGAAACTTTTCATGGAGTGAAAATGTCAGAGCATTTTGTATTGATATTTTTAATTACATTCTCAAATTACACTGTTTCCTTTTGGCTCAACATTAATCTTTGTATCTACCTGAGCTGCTGCAGTGCCTTATGGGAATTATAGTTCCAGGTCTCTCATGCCCCCATTTAAATCCAGTATAATCTCTTGAAATGATGAAGTATAATAGCAGTTCAAAACTCAGGACAAGATTGCATTTTTGTGATCAGTGACATCATAAAAATAGAATTTAAGCAATAGTAAATGAACATAAATGACTCTTTTAGAAGGTCAAAGACTTCTTTAAAATGGTATTTAGTACTTGGGCTTGGTCTACACTTACCCAGCGATTCGGCGACAGTTGACGGGAGTTATGCAAGCTCCCATCAACTGCTGTGCTTCTCTTCTGTGCGCTGTCTTCACTGCACTGTGCCGACGGGAACTGTGTTCCCATCGATGCAGCGCTACGCCACTTGAGGGGGTGGTTTACTAACGTCGACTTCCTGATCAATTGAGCGGATCTTCACTGATTGCTCAATTGATCCAGAAAGATCGATCTGATGGCGGCGACTTTGCCGCCGTCAGTGTAGATGCACCCTTAAACTCTTAATGGAAACTTTTTTTTCTTTAAACCACTAGTCTTTTTGCATTGTTTGGGAGTAGTTTTCATCTGAGCTCAAAGTAGATGGATCTGACTCTTGCCTTGTACCTTGTGCTGTCATGTATAGCATTGATGCAAAGTAACTATATAGTTGGTTTAAATGCTACCAAACCAGAATCAGTCAACAGAACTACTCATGCGTAATGTAGTAACACACTAAAGTATCTTACTGAATTGAGTACTTATTTTCCAGCAGACTTCCAACACTGCCGTAAGGGAAATTGCACCAGGGAATGGCATCTACATTCAGATTGGTAACATTTGCTTTGCTCTGGAAAAAGATCAGAACAAGAAACCCAATGTGCTTGAAGATGCACTCTTTCCTTTTCTTGCATCTGGCTGCCAGGAGGAGAGTGAGCGAGAGGGAAACCAAGTGCCTAGATGTAACTTACTTCAGATTTAACAAGGACCATGGGAGATCTTAAATTGCCAGCAGCATAAAAGTGTTTCCTGACTAGAAGAAGGTAATCTAACAGAGCTACTCTGTGGGTTCTGTCCCGTGAAGATATTTTTCCTTTAAGAACTTCTTTTCGGAGGGTAGAGCCCTGTTGGCCAGTTTGTATTATATGTTATGGTTGGAATATACATTTGTAGTTATGGTCCATTGCTTAAGGGTTTACTTTGATCTATTTTATGTACTTTGTGAGGTCTGAGTAATTGTATTAGTGCTTAAATGTCTATTAAAAGGTTTTAATTACAGAGATAACATCAGCCACTATTTCTCTGGAGCTATTGCTCTGGCAAAGTTGTTTTATCACTAAAATAATGTTTGTATTAATGGAACTTGTCTTATTTTAAAGTGTGGTTCTACTCTGAATAGTGACTGTTTTAAAAAAAAACCTCCATGTAAAATGGCTCAATCTCCTACTTTATAACCTCTTTCATTGAAGCCATCTGCCCTCAGATTGATAGATCAGCCTACAACACTGGGAATTTTTTTAGATGCTGCAATGTGATTAGCTACCCAAACTGCCATGGTGGCAAAAGATCCTCTTCTAGGGCTGGCTGGAAAAGGGCAATTTTTCCTATGAGAAATTTTGAATAAACATTTTTTTTTCCCATTTGGAAGTCTTGAAATTAGTTGAAACAAAATGTTTGGAGATTGTTTTGTTTTTAATTGACATTTCAAGGAAAATTTCATTGGTTTCAAAATGTTGATGTGAGACCTTTTTTAAAAAAAAAAAAATGCTGTGGGAAAACATCACTTCTGACCAAAAAACCAAAGTTTTCCCACAAAAAAAGTTTTGATGAAACTATTTTTCAGTGGGAAAAATTTCTGCACAAATTGTCTTGTCTAGCCCTATTCCCTTCCATCTGTGGCTGTGTGCAAATCCTGTCTGACACTGATCTGAGCTCTGTGATTCACGTATTTGCAACTATTACAATTCCCTTGGGCTAAGATTGAAACATAGTGCCTGAAGACGCTACAGCTAATCCAGAACACGGCAGCTCATCTGTTCACCAACCAGGTTATCAGGAACACATCACCAGGATTCACTACACTGACTCTTTATTGAACAAAAGTCACCGTACTGCCTGTTATAGCCCTGCATTGTATTGGCTCTTGCCACCCGAGAGATTGCCTCTCTCTGGTTGATGATGACCTCACACAGTTGCTCCACTTGAGAAGTGTAAGACCTGTATGAACAGGTGACAGAGCATTCACAGAAGCTGGGCCAAAACTGTGGAATTCATTGTCTTCACTTGAGTTACACCAGCTGAGAGCTTGGTCTTCTATCTCTGCTCCTCAGGATTCATGTGGTAGGACGACCTAATTGGGTCAAGCTAATAAATTCATTAGCTAAATGGAGATGCCTTCAGTTTTAAACCAGGAACCCAATTTAGAGAGATGTGCACTGTAGGCACAGCTTGGGTTTGTTTGTGTTTTTTTTAAAAGAAAGTTTTCTGAATATATTTTCCTGTTCTATAAATAAATAATAAAGTCTAAGCCTAAGTGAGCTCTAATTTTGTTTTGCCACCTCTCAACAACGCACATCAGTGGCTGGATCTCAGTAGCAGCAGATCAATATGATGCATATTTTCAAGTAGTGCAGACTTTTACTTCCTTTGAACATTTTCTGCCCTTGAAGCTGCCTTTCACCAGCCCACTTCCATGTTTCTCTACAGTGCAACCCAGCTCAGCTCAAAATGAGAAGAAGGAGGGGTGAAATCACAAGGAAAAGTTAATAACAGGTACCTATCTTAAATGAGAGGGGCACAAAACAACTGATAGTGTGCTGATACTAGTCTACAACCCAATGTCACCGAGGAATCTGCTACTGAGGACATCTCAGGTATTGAGTTATTAAAGTGAGAGCCAGACCCATTGAACAGCTAATAATGATGGCACCGGATGCCTGGTTCCCCTTCTTTCTTAGCATCCTCCACTGAATAAATAGATGAAGAATCCAATGCAACAGTTGTTCCATCTACAGTCAAGGGAACAAACCTTAAAAGAACCAACAGCAAGTAGTAAGAGTTACCATTACTGGTTTCTAGCATGATTATGCTGTGCTGATGGTTTGGGTTTCTATATGTTTCCACAGTTCTGGGGATGCATTGATTAATGCCCCAAATAACAATGGCACAGAGGCTAAATTGTTTGCAGGTTTATTTGCTATGAACTGGGAGAAAAAGAATTTAGATAAACTTTGGAACTCAAGCACAGATGATAGATACTGAAATACTAAATTAACCTTCAAGCCCTCTTCTGATATCTATTAGACAAAAACAGTCAGAGAAGTAATGGGCACTCAATAGCTTATTAGCAATGACTGAGTGTCTATATAAATCAGACCTTTTTTATGTATTCTCTAGCACATCTCCCAAACATAATATTTTGTTTACATTTTGCTCATTTAGTCTTATTAAGTTAATATTATGGTGAATGTATTTTGCCTAAATCTGGACTCCCTAGAGCTAGAAAGCATGACTTAGAAGTTTTCAACTTGTACATTATTAGGTTTATATTCCATTTAAGAAAGACTGTGCTAAGAAGGCCAATCCCATACTTGTTGAAGTTAATGGAACCATAGCCATTGGCTTACGTAAATGCTGACTCCAGTCCCAAATGATGATAGGGAATACAGAAGGAAAGAGAGGTTGAACTAAAAATTTAAATACAACAGATCCAATGTTCCAAAGAGCCTCATCGCAGCATCTATTTAGTGTGTGTGTGCATGCAGTGAGTACTAATATTTGCATACACAGGGTTGTGGGCTGCTGATAGAATATACCTAGGCAAAGCCTATGACTTAGGCTTTCCAAGATGGAAGCTACTTCTTGAGAATTTGGTTCAGAATATATAACTGCATGGAAAGGCACCCTCTTGGAGCAGCTTAGAATTTGGGAGGTGGTTATCACTCACTGATACCATCTATAAAGCTTCCCTACAGGAAAACATTCAGGAAGGGGCAAAGAGGGAGGAAATATATCCACAAGGGTCTCTTCACAGAGTTATTCTATAATTGTTATATTGGGAAGAAGGGAAAGGGGGGGCTTTTTCCAACCATAGAATGAATTGTGAGGCCAGCATGCAAACCTGATGAATCCTCAGGAACCTACAGGGTTAGAGTGACACTTGCATAGAGGCCCTGTCCTCTACAGCTGCTCCATGGCCTATGAGCACTCTTCCTGGCTGTGATTGCCCCACAACTACCCCCACAGTATAGGTGGCTCTGTGGAACAGATTATACAGCCTAAGGTTTCCTCTTCTGAAAAATCTTCGAAGGATTTGAGAGCAGTGTACTTCACCGACCCATCCTCCTGCAAAACAGGGTCATCCTGTCCCTATCCCATTCACTGACCCCTTTCTTCTCTTGAAAGTCCAGATCCCATTTAGCACCCTGTGTGGCTACTTGGGAAGGCTGAAGCAACCACTGATTTCTGGTTCCACACTTTTCTTGTTTTCTTGATCTTCCTACCATCTTTGAGTTATGTTGAATATCTCCATGATGAGCATGGTGAGATGACAGACAATGAAATACAATAATTTGCTGAGATCCTGTAGCCTTGCTGAAAGGCTTACGACCACAGAGGTGATCGCCAATGCATGCAATTAATAAACTGCCTGGGAACAGCTGTTAGAATTCTCATCTTTTCAGAATGTTTTAAAGGACTAAAACTATAGGGTTAGAAGAAGAGCGTCATCTCAGCCCTAACCTTCAGTGACATAACAGTGAGAGCTGCAAATCAATTTAACAGAGATGGCTGGAGCTTTACAAAACTTATTGATTAAAACTTCAGAGTAAGTTAATGTAGCAGCTCAAGAATGAATCATAGGGAAAATCTGATCATACATTGTGTGCTAGCAATTAACTGGAGATATCTTGACGCATATACTGCAAGTCAAACAAAAAGGAATTACAACAGGAGATTGAGTGACATTTATAATTTAAAATGACTCACCTAGGTGATTGCCCTAAACTAGATAATCCTTTATCCTTGAGTTAACCATCCAGGCTGCAGGGTTGGCGATGGTTTGTAGAGAATGTATCATTATTGGATCATTACTCTGCCTTCATTCCTGTCTTCAGTGCAATTTGCATCCATTAACATTCAGTGGATGTTCAGGCATTGCTGCTTTTCAAGAAAAAGAAATGACCCAGAAACGACCCTTTTAGACAGCCCACAGTCTTGTCATTTTTTTCATCATTTGAAGATTATACCAGCCCAGTCCATTTAGGTTCTCCTATAGACTTCAGCAGAGTTGGCTTTGGTCTAAAAGCATTTATTCAAGAGTCAACAAGCCTATTGTGAACATCTGCATTGGAATCCACACTTGATTTTTAAATCAATTAAAATTAATTGCTTGAATTAAAGCAAACTCCCGTCAAATGTCAATGTTCCACCTATGTTGTATGCAACATTTGCATGCACAGTAACATTTTCTAAGATCATGTGTACATTTTAATAGCTATGCTCGAGCAAGTGTTAGAAATATGGGTGGCATCTTATTTTAGCCTCCTCAGTTCAGTACTTTATTCTGCATTCGTACCTCTGTCTCCCATTTCCTGATGTCTTAGAACCCATCTGCAGTAGTGGCTTCACTCTGCTTTGCCTGCCCAGTGGTTTTCCGACTCCTTTAGGTTTACTTTGAAGGGATTATTGGTTTCTCCTCTTCACAGAATTTTCTCTTGAGTCTCTTTCCACTACTCTCCATTGCATTGTGCTGGATTCTCTTTTTGAACATCAGTTCTACTTCGAGTGATTGCTCATATCCATTCCAATATAGGTGTGTGCGTGCACTGGCTCCCGGAACTTTTTTTCCCTTAGCAAGCCCCGTAGGGCCAGCTCAGGCACCCCCTGAAGTACCGCGCTCATGCCATGGTATATGAGGTGCCACCGGCCCTGCGAGCCCTCAGAACCTTCTTTCCACCCGTGATGGTTGCTGGAATGTCTGCCTCTTGCTCAGCAAGTAGCTTCCCCATTGTTCTACCGTTGTTTATTAGATAAGTAATATTTAAGTATAGTAGTTCAGTTTGCATAGATTTTAAGTGTTAAGTGTAGTTAGATTAGATAGATAGCCCTCAGGGGCTTAAGGTTGGGCCAAAGCCTGGTTCAGCCGGTTTCAAATCCTGTGCCACATGCGGCAAGACTTTCCCCATGAGTGACCCTCACGACCGCTGCCTCCGTTGTCTCGGGGAGCAGCACCGTAAGGACAGACGCAAAATCTGCAAGGCCTTCAAGCCGCGTACGCAGAAGGAGAGGGACATGCGCTTGAAGGCCATCCTGATGGAGTCTGCACTCCAGCCGGACTCCAAATCGGTGCGATCTCCTATGGCACCGAGCGTCTCCTCGGTGCAGAGCGCCCCACTGGCACCGGAGTCAACCCATTGACAAGCTAAGGTGCCGAAAAGAAAGAAGCGGCAGGACGCCGCCCACAAGGATTCCCTCGCACCGCCTGTCCGGCCGGGGGATGTTCAGGAGATGCACCAGCCACATGCTGTGGAGAGTGCTCCGGCACCGGCATCTCCCTGCAGGGAGCCTCCCGTGACTCCTGGGGGTGGAGGAGCGCCCCTGCAAGGGCCGTCAACGCCGGAGGCGTTTGCTGCAGCATGTGCCCTCATGGGCATGCCCATGCCTCCATCCCCCCGCGGCCGAGGGCGCAGGGACCGGTGTCTCGAGGTAAACCCGTGCTGGGTGGCCCTGGTGGGTGGTCAAGACAGGAGTCCAAGTCTCCCCCCAGACGGTCATGGAGGGTAGAGAGTGCAGGCTCCCCTCCCAGCTCCGACTCTGAGTTGTCGATCTCCTCGACACTGAGGCACCGAGGGTAGTCTAGAGGTTCACGTGCGAGGCGACACCGATACACTTCTGCCTCGTGTAGGGGTTACAGTTCCAGATCTCGCACCCCAGCACCGAGTCCAGTGTGGCACTGGTCTCGATCCCTTGCACGCAGCCCGGCATGGATCCTGGGGCCAGAAGAGACCTGACGAGCTCGGCACCGGTCCAGATCCCCGGCACGCAGCCCAGCACGGATCCCGGCGCCTAAGGAGACCCGTCATGCTCGGCACCGGTCCAGATCCCCAGCACGCAGCCTTGCGCGGATCCCAGCGCCTAAGGAGACCTGTCATGCTTGGCACCGGTCCAGATCCCCGGCACGCAGCCTGGCACGGATCCCGGCACCTGAGGGGACAGCCAAGCTAGGCCAGTCCAGATCCCCGGCATGTGGCCCGGTGCAACTCCCGGCACAGCCACAACGGCACTGGTCCCGATCCCCGGGCCATAGTCTGGCGAGGATCCCGGTGCCGAAAGACTCGGCACCAACGGCGACACCGGCACCGCGCCATCAGTCATGGTCCTTGAAGTTGGAGCCAGTGTGGAGATGCCACAGCCGGCACTGCTCCTAGTCTCCAAGGGGGAAGCGCCATTGCAAGACCTCAGCGCCAAGGCAGAGGTCATATTCCAGCTCCTCCAGCCGCTCGCCCACCCAACGGCACCGCAGATCCTCCTCATCAACATCGTCTCAGGGCAGGTCATCAATGAGGGCTGGCAGGGGCCATAAACATCGCAGGCACCAATCCAGCGGCTCAGGGTCCTGTGCCCACCACCAGGAGGCTTTGCAGTCAACACCGATACTGGCACCGGTGTGGCCACAAGGGCCTTGGCAGTGGCTGTACTGGGGGCTATGGGGGACTCAGATGGGCCAGGGTACGGTCTCGGTCCACACTTTAGTGGCCCAACCAGCACACCCCCCTCCGAGCTAGCTGGACAAGGGCCATTCCTCAGAGGAGGAATCGGACCTTGAGGAGGGTCCCTCCATGGGGCCCCTCCCACAATCCTCCTCTTCTTCCCCTGATGATGCGGCCACCAGGGATCATAGGGCACCCCTGCCAGACTTCAAGGCACCCCAAGAACTACTCAAGAGGGTTCCCTGTTCCTTGCAAAATCACTGAGGAGGAGGACTTCACTTTGGTGTGACAGGGTCAGCAGGGCCATCCAGAGTAATAATAAAGTTCACGAGAGGGTCTTTATTTAAAGCCAAGGCCCTTTGGCAGACATCAAACCTATCCCCCACATCCATGGGCGCCGAGAGGAAATACCTAATGCTCCCTCGGCAGGTTTGAATTTCTATACACTCACCCATCTCTATTTGGGACTCTCGTGGTTGATGCCACCAACCAACGAGACAGGCAGGGGAAATACCCCCAAGAATAAAGAGAATAAGAAACTAGACCTCTTCGAAGGTCCATTCTACGGGGGCCCTGCAGCTGAGGACTGCCAATCACCAGGCGCTCCTCGGCCAATACAATTTGAACCTCTGGCCCTCCTTGCGGAGGTTTGTGGAGGGATTGCCACAGGACCAAGCAGCGGACTTCGCGACGGTCCTAGACAAAGGCGCTGCGGTCGCAAGGGCAGCCTTACAAACGGCCAGTGATGCAGCAGATACCGCTAGCAGAGCCATGGCTTCAGCCATTGTAATGCGGTGGTGTTCATGGCTGCAGTCCTCGGGGTTATCTCAAGAGGTCCAGCAGTCCATCCAGGACCTGCCATTTGATGGGGCTGGACTCTTTTCAGACAAGACCAATGACAAATTGCACGCCCTGAAGGACTCGAGGGCTACTCTCAAATCCTTAGGGCTATCCACCCCACAGGCCTCGAGGCATCAGTCTCGGCCTCAAGCCCAACGCCAGCCCTAGGCTGCCTCCCAGGCCCACTCAACCCAGGAGGGGCCGGGATAGGTATAGGGCACCCTCGATGAGACCGCTCGGGGTCCTCGGCGGGCCCCTAACAAGGCCCAGCCAAAGGACAGAACAACAAAAGGCAATTTTGATGGTATGCCCCGGTCACAGATGTTTCGAGGGTGGCACCTTTACTGTTCCCCTAGATCTGACCCTACCTTTCACTCAGGCCGTACTACACCAAGTGGCGAAACATCATCTCAGACTCTTGGGTCCTCGGTGTAGTCCTCAAGGGCTATGTTCTTCAGCTCACAGCCTTCCCCCCAGACTCTCCCCCTACCCCGTCCCTCTTCAGGGACCCCTCTCATGAGCAACTCCTCATACAGGAGGTGAACTCCCTCCTCCTCTTCGGGGCTGTGGAAGCAGTTCCTCTTCAGGAAAGGGGGAAGGGGTTCTACTCAAGATATTTCCTTATACCCAAGGCAAAGGGGGGCCTGAGGCCCATATTAGACCTCCGCTGTCTGAACAGATTCATCAGACGCCTCAGGTTCCATATGGTTTCCCTACCCTCCATCATTTCCCCTCTGGATCCAGGGGACTGGTACACTGCCCTCGACTTAAAAGATGCATATTTCCATATTTCCATCCTTCCCGGTCACAGATGTTTCCTCCGGTTTGTGTGGCTGGCTGCCACTACCAGTTCTCGGCCCTACACTTTGGCCTCTTGTCTGCCCCCAGGGTGTTCACGAAGTGTATGGCGGTGGTGGCGGCCCACCTGTGCCGCAGTGGGGTTCAGATCTTCCCCTACCTGGACGACTGGCTGATCCGGAGCCAGTCCAGGGCCCATGTGAGGAACATCCTGGAACTCACCTGCGCGACATGCACCAGACTGGGGCTGCTCATCAACGAGCAGAAGTCCACTTTCACCCCAGTGCAGCACACAGACTTTATCGGGGCCACCCTGGATGCCACCCAGGCCAGAGCCTTTCTCCCACAGCCTTGCTTCGGGGCGATGGCTGCCATAATCGACAATCTTTACAGGTCCCCCATGACAACAACCAGGCACTGCCTTCAGCTGTTGGGGGGGCGCGCTCCTCAGCCCTTTGCCAGGAGGCCATTCGACTTTGGGACTTTGCGGTAAGGCACGATTTCCACATATCTGCCACACATCGCCCTGCCGCTCCCGAGGCTTTACAACCTGCTCTCCCAGGACCGGGGTCGCCTGCTGCACCCAGACCTGGACTCCCTCCACCTGACGGCATGGAGACTCTATGGCTGATGGAGGGGGAGAGAGCCTGCTCGGTGCAGGTCCAACAGGTTCTGCTGGGTAGCAGAAAACCTTCCACTCAGGCGGTGTACCGGGCCAAGTGGAAGCGCTTTACCTGTTGGGTGGAGTCCCGGGGTATCCCACCGAGCTGTTCGCCCATACAGGTGATTTTGGAGTACCTGCTCCATCTGAAGCTCCAGGGTCTGGCACTGGCCTTCCTGAAGGTGCACCTGGCGGCTATCTCGGCCTTCCACCAGCTGATGGAAAGGGAGGTCATTATTCTCGCACCCCTTGTCAGTCAGGTTCTTTAAAGAGGTGGAGAGGCTATACCTGCAAGTCTGCGTCCCGGTGCCTCCCTGGGATTTGAACCTGGTCTTCGCCGCTCTGACGAGACCCCCCTTCGAGCCCAGGGCTACATGCCTGCTGCTCGTCCTCTCATGGAAGGTAGCCTTCCTGGTGGCCATCACATTGGCTAGGAGGGTCTCCGAGATAAGAGCTTTAACCTTGGAGCTCCCCTACACCGTCTTTTATAAAGACAAGGTGCGGCTGAGACCTCACCCGGCCTTCCTGCCTAAGGTGGTGTCCCAGTTTCATTATAACCAGGATATCTTCTTCCCCATGTTCTTTCCTAAACCACACGGTTCGGAGGAGGAGGCGAGATGGCACTTGCTGGATGTGAGATGAGCCCTGGCCTATTACATCGAGTGGACGTAGCCGTTCTGGAAGTCAACGCAGCTGTTCGTGGCAGTGGCGGACCAGATGAAGGGCACACCTGTCTCCACCCAACACATCTCTGCCTGGATCACCGCCTGCATCAGGACCTGCTACGATCAGGCGAAGGTGCCGCTTCCAGGAGCTGTGTCAGCACACTCAACCAGAGCCCAGGCCTCGTCAGAGGCCTTCCTGGAAAGAGTGCCCCTGCAGGACATCTGCAAGGTAGCAACCTGGTCATCGGTCCACACCTTCATGTCCCACTACATCATCGTGCAGCAGGCGAGAGAGGATGCGGGCTTCGGCAGGGCCGTGCTGATGAGAGTAGTTCAACGTTGACTCCTACCCACCTCCAAGGTATGGCTATTTAATCACCTATATTGGAATGGATATGAGCAATCACTCGAAGTAGAAAACAGGGTTACTTACCAGTAACTGTTGTTCTTCGAGATGTGTTGCTCATATCCATTCCACACCCACCCTCCGTCCCCGCTGTTGGAGTCGGCAGAAAGAAGGGACTGAGGGCCTGCAGGGACGGCAGCGCCTCATATACCGTGGCATGAGTGCAGTACTCCAGGGGGCGCCTGAGCCGGCCCTACGGGGCTTGCTAAGGGGGAAAAAGTTCCGGGAACCAGTGCACGGGGCGCGCACACACCTATATTGGAATGGATATGAGCAACACATCTCGAAGAACAACAGTTACTGGTAAGTAATCCTGTTTTTTCAGGACAGTTTGGGCAGATGTTTTGTTCTTAGCATTCAGCTTTCTGGAGCTGGTCCCGTAGTTTAATATTGGATTAACAACTTTAAATTTCTTCCTCTGGGATCCAAGAGCCTAGGTAGCCGGCAGCTGGTTGAGAAGTCCACATGGATAGGGGAGGGATCTTTAGACCCATAGATTTTAAGGCCAGAAGGGACCAATCTGATCATCTAGTCTGACCTCTTGCACAACACAGGCCACAAACCTCACCCACCCACTCCCGTAATGGACCCCTGACCTATGACTGAGTTACTGAAGTTCTCAAATCATGGTTTAAAGACTTCAAGGTACAGAGAATCCACCAGAGAATCTATCTTTCTGCCAGCATCTGTTGCTGAGTAAGGGGGAATGACTGAATGGGACAGGTCTTATTTATATTTCAGTTTTGTCACAATTTGGGTCATTTTGTTAAAATAGAGTTAATTTTTGAGTTTGGGGACACTAAAATGCTGTTATCCCTGCTGTGAAAGGACAAGAGAAATGCACCAAAAGTTCCTGGGGTGAAGAGTCACCCTGACAGAGACCTCCATCAGGCACCATTGGGGAAGGGAGGCTGAACAGTGCAAAAGGGAAAGAGAGCGAGAGAAGGGAAAGGGACTCCTATTTTCTGTTGGAAGTGTGCCTTTGGTGGTGAGGACTCTGGAAAGGTCCTATATACCTCTGATTCCTCTCCAAAGGCTCAGCACAGAGGCAGCTTCAAGACAGCAAATGGCTTTGAGGATGCAGGCAGAGCTGAGCTAAGCTGAGGTGATTTAAGCCAAAGCTGCAGAGAGCAGCTGCCTACCCGAAGGACTCCAGCACGGGCCTCCCTACCCATCAATCAAAGCTGACATGACATCAGTTGGGTCAGATAGTAGAGCCTCTGGTGCAGCCGAAGCAGCACTTCCCTTAGGAGATGGAGACTAACCTGCCAGAATTCTTGGACTCCTCCAAGCTTGGAAAATAAACTGTGACTGGGAGAGCTGGAGAGGTGGGATGTGGCTAGAATGTGTCAACCATTCACAAATCCAAGAGACTGGGATTATTGCTCAGACATCCTAGGGGATGTGTGTGTGAGGATCTTACTGAGTAGATATTGTTAATTTATTAATTGCTGACTTTCCAAGTGTATTCTGTTGTCCACCCCATCTTTGCCCTTAATAAAATTCTGTTTGTTTTAAACCCTTGGAATCATAGCTTGTGATGGGAAGTCTTGCCTATCAATGGCTCCCAAGGTTGTATATTTAGTTTCCCAGTTTTGTGGATGGGTGGGCGCTCAAGCCAGTTTTTTTTAAATTTTCAGAAGGAACCCCTAGAAAATTGAACCTGGCCCTTTTTGCTGCTGCTGACACTTGGATGAAGGCTTATCTATATTTTACTCAAATTGATGTATTATGGCTCCCTCAGATTATCTTCTTCAGTGTGCCTTGTTCTGATCAGTGTAGTCATCCAGGAATGCCACTTACAGGTGGCAGCAAATAAGACTGATTACATAGCCAAACAGTGCTGATACATTGCTTTATGCCCGCTAAAGATTTTTCTTTAGCTGAGGAGGAATTCATTAGAGGAATTACCAACAGTTGGTGTAAAGGTTGTAAAAGTGTAGTGATTAAATATTGTATTCCTTATTGACCTATTATTAATAATTAAAGAGATTCTGTGATTTCTTCATTTATCTTTGGTTTGGGATGGTCCTTAGTTCCTGGGGGATTTTGTTCCACAGTCTGGGACCAGCCCCTGAGAAGGTTCTTACTGTTGAGAGTGCTACTGGGTCAGCGGAGCAGAGTGGTCAACAGTGATCCTTTTCATAGAATCATAGAAGATTACGGTTGGAAGGGACCTCAAGAGGTCCTGTAGTCCAACCTCCTGCTCAAAGCAGGACTAACCTCTTTTCTAGAGCTTAATGCGATCTTGCAGATATCCTGGGCCCAAAAAGAGGCTGGATAACCATCTGTCTTGGATGGTTTAGACACAACAAATCCTGCATCTTGGCGGGGGCGGGGGAGTTGACCAGATGACCTTTGTGATCCCTTCTAACACTATGGTTCTATGATTCTATATGCAGGTCTAGACATTTCTCTGAGAGGGGCTGCTGTTTGGTTAATGTCACAGAAGCAGAGGTGTGTGTGAGATTACATTCCTTGGGAGAAACAGGCAAGAGGAAAGTTTAGGTTTGAGAATTTGCTTGCCAACATCAAATAAAAATTTGAACTGCTATCCCAACCTTAAGCAAACTAAATCAAAACTGATCTCTTGGGTTTTTTTAGGTTAGGAAAATGTTGGCTAACTTTTAATTTTCATTATTTATCATTTTCATGCTACTATGCATTTTCTGGTTCCAGCCAGAATGAGAAGTAAACGTGCTGAAGTACTACGGGAGATGCTTCTCCTTGTTGTGTCTGACCTAATTGATACATTGGTACCAGGGCTATGAGTAGATACTGCTGCCTTCTACTCTTGACGAAAGTAGTGAGTTTCCTTCCAGAACCCTGCCTTCAGCCAGGAATGAAGAGCAGGAAGGGAATCAAACCAGAAACTTTATCTAGAAATAAATGGATTGACTGCATTAACAAAAATTAGAAGCTTAATCATTTGAAGGCTTTAAAATTTTGCTTAGTTATGTAGAACAACTAAAAAGAACACTCCTTAATGACCAGTTGTTGTAGTTCAAAATGATTCACAGGCATATTCCTTGATGAACTGATGCAGGGCCAGTCTCAGGCCCTGATCCTGTAAAGACTTACACATATGCTTAATTGTATGCATTATGAATAGTCCCATTGATTTCAAATTGACTACCTATAGTGCATAAATTTAAACAGATGCATAAATCTTTACAGGAACAAAGGCATTAGTGTTTTCTAATCATTATACACAGTCCATCAGTAGATCTAGCTATGTGATGATGGGGTATACAAACCCCACACTGGGCAACAAAGGGTTAAAGAGCTGCTCTGGGCTTAGTCAGCCCTGCCTTGGCACACCTGCAAGACATGCACAGGCTGGAGGAAGAGTTAAAAGGAAAGCAGAGCAGCTCACTTGTGGGAAGACCAGGGAAGAGGACAGACTTTAACTTGCATGTCCTGAGGAAAGGGCTGAGTGAAGGCATGATCTCTCCTGCAAAAACTGCTTTACGGTCCCTTCCTGAGGCAAAGGAGGATCTGATTCTGTTCCACCCTGAGAGGAAGGCATTTCCCACCCCTCTCTCATACTGGCGCAATTTGTTTGTGTTAATTCCCTTTGTTTTTGTTAATGGACTACCCCAGAAGGGGAGAGACCTGAAAGTGACCTGGCTGGAGGGCCAAATCACAGGAGGAAGCATGGCACTGCAGAAGCAGAGCAGCCGGCCACCACAGTGACCCCCAGAGAGAGAGAGAGAGCTGCCATGCCACAGATGCCCATGAGGAGGTGCTAAGGGGTGAGCTGACCCCCTCACAAGCTTCTAATAATTTCAAAGGCACAATAATAATTATTTCAAGAAATTGTTGTGGTTCTCAGTAAAGCTGTGCAGGAACTGAAATTTCAGTTTTGCGGAAAATTCCACTATTTTGAAATGTTTGTTTTCATTCCCAGTTGGAAAGCTAACAAAGAATTTTAATATTTTCCATTACATGAAATATTTGGAGGGAAAACTCATTTAGGGTCAATTAAAATGTTTGTAGATTCAATAAAATCAAAACATTTCATTTCAACTTTGACTTTTTAATTTTTTTAAATATAAAATAAAATACATTTCTAAAATGAAAAATCATTTCAAAATGAAAAATTGAAACATTCTGTTCTGAAAATGCCAAAACAGAACTTTTGACCATATCAACCTTTTTTCTCCTTAACAAAATTTTGTCAAAATTGACACATTTCCATGGAAAGTTTCCGTTTTGATGAAACAGCATTTTTCAAAAGAAAAATATTCCAGCTGAAAAATTTTGACCAACATTAGTTCTCAACAACTTAAACGTAACATTTGCAATGAGATAATTCATCTGTAAATGGCTTTGTGCATGTATTCCATATGTTTAACACCTATGGACCACTGCAAATATGCACCTGTCCCTTTAGAATTTGTACAAAATATTTCTTTGCATAGCGGTCTTATTCTGAACCATTGTTTTGAACAGCTTGCTTTGTGTTGCAGACAATTTTTAAACCACAAACAAGTTGGTTGTCTTTTAAGGTACAGATATTGATTCATCTAATCTTGGTGGAATAAGCTCAACAGTAAAGTAAAGAATAATTTTTTGCTACCTATTGGCCAGATTGCAAAACGGGGGTTGGGGAGGGGGGAGCTTTTCAAAGGCACAATGGTAGTTAAGGCACCTAACTCACTAAGTATCTTACTGCCATTTATGTCTTTGAAAATCTTCCTCACTCTTTTTCATGTTGAGTAGCATCTAACTCTGTTAGCAACCTGTGAGGGGCTATACAGACCCTATACCAGACAGGAAGGAGTTTAAAGAACAGCTCAGACAGCCCTGCCCTGACCCACCCCACCCCACCTCACCTCACCTGTGAGGCATGCTAGATTTAGAGGACAAGCCTTAAAAGAGAGAACAGCTCAGAAGAGGGGCAGCCCTGGGAAGTGGACAGATGTTTCATCATCAGTTCCCAGAGAGGAGCCCTGTGGAGGATAAAACTGCCTGCAGACTCCCATGAATGTGGAGTGGTAAAGCAAATGGCCAGAAGCCCCTTATTGTTGCCAGTCTCTATTTCTGTTGGGTTAGATTTCTTTCCTTTGCCTCATTGAGAACTCTGACCAGAAGTCTGGTCTAAGGGAGAGCACAGCAGATAGTTGAGCCCCTTGAAGATCCACACTGCAACTTGGTGTACGCTTCCCAGCACAGGTAGACAGACACAGATCTAGTGCACTAAAAATAGCAGAGTAGCACGGATGGACACTTAGGCTAGCACGGATGGACACTTAGGCTAGCACGGATGGACACTTAGGCTAGCCGTCTGAACACAAACCTGCCTGGACCCCTTGTGCCACCCCAGCTACAGCCAGAGATCACCTCATGTCACTCCATGGTAGTTCACCTGAACTCATGGTAGTTCAGCTGTTGTGCTGCAGCTTCCATGCACTTCCAGAAGAGAGGTGGGGCTGGTGACACATCCAGACTATTTAAATGTGCCTTTCCTTGTGTTTCTTTTCCCCTGAGACCTGAGGAGGACTGGAGGAAAGACCTAGAGACAGGCTGAGGTAGGAAGTAGTCCAGGGAAGAAGCAAAGAGTCTGAAGAGGCAGACCTTAATCCCTTACTACAGGGTCCCTGGGCTGGAACACATGGTAGAGGGAGAGGCTAGGTTCCGCTACAGGCCCACCAAGGAAGCTGGGATGAAGACCCTAGGCAAGGTCTGGAACGGCTTTTGAGACTAGAGTCGGGCCAAAGTCCTGGCCTGAGTCATGGGACTTTTACTGAATCAGACTGTAATTTACCCTGGAAGGGGTGAGGCTGAACATGACCTTCATCTAAGTCACAAGGCAGGGGGGAGGGGGCACCAGAAGACCAGAAGGGCCAGTTGGCAGGGCAATGGAGAGGAGACACCTACAATGCCGCCTCCAGCCACAAGGGAGTGCTTTGGCTGGTGAGTCACTTTGTAACACAGCCCCATAGTGATTGTAAAGTGCATAGGGCATACACGTGAATGAAGGATGCCACACAAAGGAAACTGAATTCATTTTGTAGGTACCCTCTACAAGTGTTCTGGTTGGAAAGAGCCTTAGAGACAACAACTCCCATGTTACTTTGAGGGAAGAGAAAGACCTTGGCTTCCAAGGGTGAGGGGAGTCTGGTTTTAGCTACAGAGCAAGCGTGTAGTGGGCTCCATTTGTGTGAGAAGCTGAGATTGCATTGTGGAGCTCAGCCAGGACCTGCTGCTGAGAAAGTTGGTTTATCAGGTTCACCACCCCACCCCCACCCCCACTGACTGAAAGTGATTGTGACATTTTAATTAATCTGAATCTGTTATATCATGTTTTTTGAGTTGTTAAGTAAAGGTGTGTTAACTCTAATTTAAGAGTACATTGTTTGCATATTGTTTATAACTGGTACTTTTGGGTTAGTGCCATTGCATAGACTAGCTCAGGTTTATTCCTGGAGGCTCCAAAAGCACACCAGTTTGTGTGTACAGGCCCCAGTCAGGTGGAGGCCCCGCCAAGATTAATTTCCTTCCTAAGTAAAACGACTGCAGCTGATGGAGGGTGGACAGAGGATTCCCCACATCCAACATCACCACTGGGATACTCAGGATCTCCTTTACTGTTGACCACATCAGAAACCTGGATATATACAGGGGAGTGTTGCCTGTTCCTGAGAAACTTGGGAAGGACTTCAGAAATATTTGCCAATTCCTTGGCCCATAAAGCCAGATTCTGTCATCTTTACTCACAAAGAGCAGCACCTCAATCTGCAGGTAGCCCATAATCTAAGGATAAGCATCTGATAAGGGTGTCATAATCCAGCCACAATGTGCAAAGGAATTGGCTAATATTTCTGAATAAACAACCGAATTAAATTTCCTTGGTAAAGTGATCTTTATTCAGATGTGAACAGTTCCTAAGCACATTACAAACACTCTACAGCATAATCACTTTTAAACTATAATTATAGAACCTAATATAACCTGTACACAGTTTTAGACAGGATTCTGAAGAAGATATACTCTCTACAAAGGTCAACGACTCCCTTTCCATGCTTTTAGAAGCTCTACCTCCTGGTAATTCTGTGCTTACAAGTCAGGATTCAGCCACAGAGTCTTAATGAGTATTCTTTATGGACTTCTTTAGCTGTTTGGTCATTTTGGAGAGTTAAACTGTTCTCTCTATGGTAGCTTTTTAAAGGGCCTTTTAGCATTTAACGTGATCTAGGGAATATGATTTATATTTAATTGTCCGTGTGCTAAGTTTTAAAAGATCCAAATCCTTAAAGGCATCAAGAGGAGCCTCCTTTGGCTCATGTATGTATATGTTTCCTTGATATTATCCACTAGTTTCCAGTATATACTGTTCGCCAACCACATAATGAATAACGCATGTAGGATTACAGGTTCTTAGTCACCACGTCATAAAACCATGCATGTGAGAATTTAGTATTGTGGCAAACCCCTTAATACTTTACTGTAAAAATAAATAAACTGGTTAAAGCTGACTGTTTTGGGATAATTTTGATATTCTGGCATGTACTTTTCATCTTAAACAGTGATTTTCAGAGTCTGGTATTATGGGTGCGGGGGAGGTGAGGGAATGGGGCAGCAAAGAATAAGAGTTTGAATATTTTACTGATGAATTGAACATAGGAAAGCTCAGTTGCTAGATGTTCTGCTGAGACTTTTTCCCGAAGCTTTGCTGTGACCTGACAGTTTTCATGTCAGACTTTCATGAAGGAGTCACCAACAAATTTCAAAATAAGGTGAGACGAGCCGCATGACACATTTCGCCTGCTGTGCAAAGCTATTACTGAAAGAGGAAAAACTCCTTACTTGCTTTGTTTTAATGCCTCAATAAACAACCATAATTAAATTAATTGTGTTTTCTCTAGACGTTGGCCCTGATCTTGCATTGAGCTCCATGCAGACAGATCACTGTGTTCCCGAAGAGCCTTGCTGAAGTAAATGGTGCTCCATGCAGGCATGGGGATTTGCACACATGGACCTCATTGCAGGGCTGAGGCCCTTATTTGCCGTGTCTGTGTAGCATGCACTTTGGTCCCTATCCTCCTCCCACTGAGGAGTATGGGAGCAAGATTGTCTTTTGTTATTTACCACTATAGTCTATACAGTATGTGATATCAGCCCTCTGTGTTTGTGGTGCAAACAGAAACATTTTTATACTTTCACAGTCCAAGATGTCACCAAAAATAGGACAAAACTGTATTCAATGAACCATTCACCTAGCATAACTCTTCTCTTAATTTAATGTTCTGTAAAATAAATTGCAACTGTTCAAGGAAATGCAGCAGTTTTTAGTGCAAGGTAAAAGATGTTTTCAAATTCCACATCAGTCATGTTTCAAAGACCAACAGTGTTTGTGATCTATCTAAAATCCTTGCTTCTGTAAGCAAAAAAACCTCTTGGCTATTAGTTTTAAACATTACAGTTTCTGCATTAATTTAATTTTCCCTGTGGACTATTTTCATCCTTTGAAGCAAAATAGAGTGCAATGATTTCTTTTTGCTATTGTTTTTACAAAGGCTGCACTTCATTGTGATTTTTGGTAGTCCTTTAGCAATTCTCCCATTTTTATATTTTCCAGAGCAGGGGCACAACCAGAATTTTCCTAAGGAGAAGACCCAGGGATTGGAGGGGCAAGTGTCTCCCTGGGGCAAGCATGTGATGCACAGAAGTATGGAGGGCTTTCCCTTCTATCATGTCCTTAAGCCCCCATCAGGCCCAGCTCTTCCCACCACTTCCATCCTGGGGTCCCCACCTCAAAGATAGGGTCCCTGTGTTGGATCAGTAGCCTCAACCACCTCTGCAGCTGCAGAGGAACCTTAGCAGCTCAGCTTCATTCAGCAAATCCATGCTGGGCTGGGTCAGCTGCTGGCAGGGCCCAGCGGGCACAGTCACAGACCAGAATGGCTGTGCCATGGAGCCACCAGCCCACAGAAGGACCAAGGGACACCAGCGCTGAGTGTTCTTTGCAGATCCCTTGAGCAGTGCAGCTCTGGAGCATCTGAGCCATGGTCAGCTTCAGGCAGAGCTAGGTGGACCCATTGCAGCCTGTGCCCTGAACCCTGATTTGCATCTATTCTCAAGGGGGTCCAGGGCCTCTTTGGGCCCTTCTCTTCATTGTGCCCATTCCAGAGAGTACATGGGATGCTCTGTTGTGGGCTGCCTGCAGTGGCAGATAAAAGTCATTCCACTTCACACTCATCGTAAAAAGCCATCTGGCCAAGGTTTTCAAACGTGACTAGTGATTTAGTGCCTAACGTGAGACACCTTTAAAGAGGCCTGCTTTTCAGACAGTTCTACCAAGCCTTTCTCTGAAGACCAAGCCCCTTTAAGGTATCTCAAGTTGGTGTTACCCACAGTCACTAGGCACTTTAGGAAATCCCGACTGAGAGGCTTTCCCCAATATGGTCATTTTTCAGCCTACTAATTCCTGTAGTTTATGTAGAGGGTCCTGTTGAAAATTGGTGCTATTTATTCTTGTAAAAATGTTTAAAAGATAAATGATCTGTAAAGATTATTGCACCAAAATGCCAGGAACTGTATTAAATTCCAGTAATAGTAGGCCTAATTATGCACCCCGCTCATATGAAACTTACTGTCTTCAAGACTGACATTGATAAGTTTATGGAGGGGATGGTATGATGGGACAGCCTAATTTGGCTATTGACTGATCTTTGTCTACTAGCGGTACATATGCCCAATGGCCTGTGAAGGGATGTTAGATGGGGTGGGTTCTGAGTTACTACAGATAATTCTTTCTTGGGTGTTTGGCTGGTGAGTCTTGCCCACATGCTCAGGGTTTAGCTGATCACCATATTTGGGGTCGTGAAGGAAATTTCCCCCAGGGAAGATTCACATCTGCCCTAGGGGTTTTTCATGTTCCTCTGTAGCATGGGGCATGGGTCATTTACTGGTGGATTCTCTGCACCTGAAGTCTTTAAATCATTATTTGAGGACTTCAATAACTCAGTCTTAGGTTAAGGGTCTATTACAGGAGTGGATGGGTGAAGTTCTGTGGCCTGCAATGTGCAAGAGGTCAGACTAGAGGATCATAATGGTCCCTTCTGACCTTATAGTCTATGAGACTTCAAAAGCTGCAGAGATCAAGCCCACTATCACTATGTGCTGAATGCCTACAATAGGCAAGGTAAGAAGAACTTCAGAACACTAGAATTGTAACATTTAATTCATTCAGGCCCTCTGATATGTCAATCTGTGAGGGAACTGGAATTTCCATTCCGTGGAAAATTTTGTGTTTCTGAATTCATTTTTATTTAACAATGGGGGTGGGATGGTGTGGACTAGATGACCTCCTGACGTTCCTGCCAGCCCTATACTTCTATGGACAGATCACCTGGATGTTCCACTTTTTACACTGTTCAATGTCTCTGTCTTGATATTCAAAATCTTGCATGAGATTTTTGCCCTAGCTACTTGAGTGATCGCATCTCCTGACATGACTGTGGTCTGCAATGAGAGCTATGATGCAGTGGAACAATTACACTGTCACCCAAGTGGGAGTGGCTTGTGAATGCAGAAGGCAAAACTTTAGCCAGAGCTGGCCCTGGATGATGGGAATCATTCCTGCAAGTGGTAAGGATGATCATGAAACTCACCTGTTTCAGAGCTAAATGCCAAGCTTATCTCTTTGGCTTGGCTTTTCTTCAGAAATACCTTCACACAACACACCCACTGGCACACACAACAAAGAAAAATAAAAAAGAAAGAACTATATGGGAGAATAAAGCTATCTCTACACTACAGCCTATGTTGGCATAACCTAAGTTGCTCAGGGGTGTGAATAAACCTATCCCCCCTGAGCAACATAAGTTACACTGACAAAAGCGTTCATTTGCACAGTACCATGTCGGTGGGAGAAGCTTCTGGTCGCAGAATTTGTTTTTTTTAATGCCAACAGGAGAGCTCTCTCCCATCGGCATAGAGCACCTTCACCACACGTGTTGTAGCAGCGCTGTACATGTAGACATGGCGTAAGAGAAATGTATTATTGCTATTTTTATCTGCTTGGGAGGCATTCAGATACAATTGTTATGGACTATTTAAATAGGTAGATGCTCACATGAGTAAGGCTCATAGTCAATTCAGAAGTATCTGATCATCATGAAAATGGTACAGTGTTGTGCTTGATCAAAATAACAGTAACTTTGATACTCAAACTAAATGGTGATTGGTTTCAAATCTTGGAGGCCCAGATTCTGCAAACACACAGGTGCTTAAATTTAATGGGACTATTCATGTGCTTAAAGTGAAGCACAAGTGGAAGTGTTTGCAGACTGGGGACTTAAACTAATTCGTCAAATGAAAATCTGTTTGACTTGCCCAGGGTCCCTCAAAATATCTGAAATTTAGATATTTGTCTAAAAAGTGCTAATAATTTAAAAGCAGAAAAAATTTGTTAGAATCAGAAAAGAAACAAACAAACAAAAAACCTCCCACATCCTCACATGCTAATTCAGCCTGAAAAATATTCTTCCCCTCTCCTCAACATTATAAGTGACTGAAAATAGAAAATGTTATCTAATCCTTACAGACAGTCTCTCTAAAGTGACTCTGTTATGAGGAATTGTGTCGCTTCATTGTTTTAATTACTCATGTGGCAAAACATAAGATTTAACTGAGCTTTTTAATTATGGAAAGGATATTCTTATTAGTGATCTTGGTTTCATGAGAACATATATCATTAATGATGCCTTGTATCTGCTAGTTAAAAAAAAAAAAAAAAAAGACCACTGTAATATACATAAGCAAATAAGATTTATTCAGGATTCTTGTGCAGGGAACAAGCTGACTGTACAGGATTATAAAAAAAACATATAAACTATTTAAACACATCCCACTTACATAGGAATGCAAATCTTGTAGCCGGAGAAATAAACTCAGATCAGAATTTATAATACAATATACAATGCAATACCACTGATCAGAGTGCAGTATCGTGCAAACATTTTACAATGCCTTACAATAAAATAAATATTGAAATCAGTATAGCTAGCCCACCAGCTAAATCAATGACAGCATTTAGCTCTACATTTGCGAACACTAAGGATGGAAGATTCCCTGAGTGTTCTTGGAAGGGAATTCTAAATGATGGAAACATGGTGGATTGCACGTTATGGTCCTAGTCTTGGATTTGATAAGACTGAACCATAAAAAGTTAATTTCTCAAGTTTATCTTAATCTTGAGGCTCCACCAATATACCTCTCCGTGACCCTCTAATAGAGCTTGACTTCTGCCTCTTTCCTTGTAATTCAGCAATAGTCCTCTTACTCTTCCCTCTTCCCTGGGTTCCTTTAATGACGATTTCCTTATATGTAACTTTCCACTAAATCCTGTTGTTATTTACTGCAGCAGCAGTCAAAAAAGCTAACAATGTTAGGAACAATTGGAAAGCAGTAGATAAGACAGAAAATATTATAATGCCACTATATAATCCATGATATACCGACACCTTGAATACTGCATGCAGTTCTGGTCACCCCATTTCAAACAAGATATAGTCAAATTGGAAAAGGTACAGAGAAAGGCAACAAAAATAGTTAAGGGTATGGAGCAGCTTCCATATGAGGAGAGATTAAAAAGACTGGAATTGTTCATTTTAGAAAAAGAGCACTAAGGGGGGTTATGATAGAGGTCTATAAAATCATGAATGGTGTGGAGAAAGTGAATACGGAAGTGCTATTTACTCCTTCATATAACACATGAACCAAGGGTTGCCCAATGAAATTAATAGGCGGCATGTTTAAAACAAACATACGGAAGTACTTCTTCACACAATGCATAGTCATCTGAAGGAACTTGCTGCCGGGGATGTTGTGAAGGCCAAAAGTATATTCTCTCTTTGAGTGATTGCTCATATCCATTCCAATATAGGTATGTGCGCGCCCCGTGCACAGATTCCTGGAACTTTTTTCCCTTTAGCAAGCCCCGTAGGGTCGGCTGAGGTGCCCCCTGGAGTACAGCGCTCATACTGCAGTTCATAGGGCGCCACTGACCCTGCGGGCCCTCAGTTCCTTCTTTCCGCCTGTGACGGTTGCTGGAACATTTGCCTCTTGATGTAGCAAGTAGCACCCCTTTAGCATTCTTAGTACGGTTCATTGTTTGAGTTAAGTAGTTGTTAATAGTCATACTTAATAGTAAGTTAGATAGTTGCCCTTAGGGGCTTGTGGTTGAGCCAAGACCAGCTCCACCGGCTTTAAAGCCTGCACCATACGCGCAAAGGCTTTCCCCGTGCGTGACCCTCACAACTGCTGCCTCCGATGCCTCTGAGAGCAGCATAGAAAGGAGAAGTGTCGGATCTGTAAGGCCTTCAAGCCCCGGACCCAGAATGAGCGGGTCACCAGGCTGGAGGTGATACTGATGGAGTCTGTGCTCTGCCCGGACTCCAAACCATCCCGATCTCCGGCAGCACCGAGTGTCTCCTCGGTGCGGAGCGCTCTGCCGGCACTGGTACTGAAGCCTTCAGTACCGAAGAAAAAGAAGCGGCCCGAGGCCGCCCACATGGACTCCCCCCTGCGACCGGTACAGCAGGGGGTGACTCAGGAGATGCCCCAGACACATGCCGTAGAGAGTACTCCGGCACCGGCATCTCCTCGCAGGGAGCCTCCCCCGACTCCTGGGGGTGGGGGAGCACCCCCGCAGGAGCCATTGATACCGGAGGCATTCGCGGTGGTACACACCCTCATGGGCATGCCCATGTCTCCGTCCCCCCTTCAGCCGAGGGCGCTGGGACAGGTGTCCCGGGGAAAACCCGCACTGGGTACCCTGGTGGGTGGCAGAGACAGGAGTCGAGGTTTCCCCCCCAGACAGTCAAGGAGGGTCAAGAGTGTGGGCTCCCCTTCTAGCTCCGACTCTGAGTCGTCAAGCTCCTCGACACCGTGGCACGAGGGCGGTCGAGAGGTACACGCATGAGGCGACGCCACTCCAGTTCCGCCTTGCGCAGGGGCTGCAGCTCCAGCTCTTGTACCCCGCTACAGAGCCCTGCTCGGCACCGATCCCCAACCCCGGTGCGCAGCCGAGATCCCCGGCATGCAGTCTGGCGCGGGTCACGGTGCCCATCGGTGCAACACACCATTGTCAGGCACTGGCTGCTTTGGCACCGGCTGCTCCGGCACCGACTCCTTCTGCGCCGCCTGCTGCGGCACAACCTGCTCCAGCACCGACTGCATCAGCACCAACTGCCTCGGCACCGTGGAGTTGATCACGTTCACGGTCGGCACCACGGCGACATCGGCGGCACCGCTCTCAGTCCCGAGGTGGGAAGCGTCCTCCAGCAGCTCATCCCCCCGACGGCACCGTAGGCGTTGGCACCAGTGGTCGTCCTCGTCGTCATCATCTCGCGGCCATTCACCACCCAGGAGCCGCAAACATAGATACAGCGGCTCTGGGTCCCAGGGCTGCCATCTAGAGGCGACCCAGCAGGCACCGTTGCCTGCTCCGGCGTGGGCCCAAGACTCCTGGCAGTGGCCGTACTGGGGGCCGTGGTGTACCCAGGTGGGCCAGGGTACCACATCTGTCCACTCCTCGGTGGCCCAGCCAGTGCCCTCACCTCCGAGTCAGCCAGACCAGGGCCGCCCCTCTGACGAGGGTTTGGACCCCGAGGAGGGTCCCTCCACGGGGCCCCTCTCGCAGTTCTCCTCCTCGTCCCCAGACAATGCAGCTGCCAGGGACCACAGTGCTCCTTTCTACGATTTCCGGGCTCATCAGGACCTTCTTAAAAGGGTGGCGAGCAACCTCAATTTGGAGCTCAGAGAGATGTCTGTGGAGGAGGACCCCCTCTTCGGGGTATCTGGGTCGGCAGGGCCATCAAGAGTCGCCCTGCCGGTGCATGAGAGGGTCATAAAATTAGCCAAGGCCCTCTAGCAGACCCCATCCTCTTGGGGACCCCCATCACTTCCAAGGGCGCTGAGCGCAAATACTATGTCCCCATGTAGGGGTTTGACTTTTTATATACCCACCCTGCCCCAGGGACATTGGTGGTGGATGCCGCTAACCAGCGGGATCGGCAGGGCGGCCAGGGCAACACCCCTAAAGATAAGGACAGCAAGAAATTAGATTTCTTTGGCTGCAAGGTCTATTCTACTGCAGCCCTGCAGCTGAGGATCGCAAACCACCAGGCGCTCCTCGGGAGGTATAACCTCAACTTGTGGTCCTCGCTGCAGAGGTTTCCTCCGGTGTTGCCCCCAGACCAGGCTGCGGACTTTGCCACTGTTACCCAGGAGGGCGCTGCAGTGGCAGCAGCGGCCTTACAGACTGCCAGCGATGCGGCGGACTCCGCCAGCAGGGCCATGGCTTCGGCCATCGTCATGCACCACTGCTCCTGGCTGCAGTCATCAGGGCTGTCCCAAGAGGTCCAGCAAGCCATTCAAGACCTACCATTTGATGGCGTTGGCCTCTTCTCGGACAAGATGGATGAAAAGCTCCAAGCCCTGAAGGACTCCCAGGCTACACTGAGGTCCTTAGGGCTCTATAGCCCGCAGGCCTCGAGACGCCAGTCTCTGCCTCAGGCCAAGAGGCAGCCTCAGCCTCCCCCCAGGCTGCCCTCCAGACCCGCCCAGCCCAGGAGGGGTCGAGACTGGTACAGGGCACCCAATCGCCGCGACCGCCCAGGCTCCTCAGCGGGGCCCAAGCAAGGCCCAGGCAAGGGCCATAGTAATAATAAATGTCAGTTTTGACGGTGCACAAGAGGGTGGCACTCCTCTTTTCCCCCTGGATCTCTCTCAGTCCTTTGCCCACAGGCTTTGGCCGTACTATGCCGAGTGGGAAACTATCACTACAGACCGCTGGGTCCTTGGGGTAGTCCTCAGGGGCTATGCCCTGCAATTTATGGCCTACTCCTGGACTCTCCCCATACCCCGTCCCTCTTCAGGGACCCCTCTCATGAGCAACTCCTCTTCCAGGAGGTCAACTCCCTCCTCCTGCTTGGAGCTGTGGAAGAGGTTCCACGACAGGAAAGGGAAAGGGGATTTTATTCACGGTACTTCCTAATTCCCAAGGCCAAGGGGGGGCCTGAGGCTGATATTAGACCTCTGCCGTCTGAACAAGTTTATTCACTATAACCAGGATATCTTCCTCCCCGTGTTCTTTCCTAAATCACATGGTTTGGAGGAGGAGCGGAGATGGCATCGCTGGACGTCAGATGAGCTTTGGCCTTCTACATCGAGCGGACCAGGCCGTTCCAGAAGTCATCACAACTGTTCATGGCAGTGGTGGACCGGATGAAGGGCTCACCCGTCTCCACCCAGCGCATCTCCACCTGGATCACCGCCTGCATCAGGACCTGCTACGAGTGGGCGAAGGTGCCGCCCTCAGGAGCTGTAACAACGCATTCAACCAGAGCCCAGGCCTCATCAGAGGCCTTCCTGGAACGAGTGCCCCTGCAGGACATCTGCAGAGCAGCAACCTGGTTGTCGGTCCACACCTTCACGTCCCACTACGCCATTGTACAGCAGGCGAGAGAGGACGCGGGCTTTGGGAGGGCCATGCTGTTGAGAGCAGCTCGCTGGTAACTCCTACCCACCACCAAGCTATGGCTATTTAATCACCTATATTGGAATGGATACGAGCAATCACTCGAAGTAGAAAACAGGGTTACTTACCAGTAACTGCTGTTCTTCGAGATGTGTTGCTCATATCCATTCCACACCCCGTCCCCGCTGTTGGAGTCAGCAGAAAGAAGGGATTGAGGGTCCGCAGGGTCGGTGGCCCCCTATGTACCGCGGTATGAGCACGGTACTCCGGGGGCGCCTGAGCCGATCATACGGGGCTTGCTAAGGGGAAAAAAGTTCCGGAAATCTGTGCATGGGGCGTGCACACACCTATATTGGAATGGATATGAGCAACACATCTCGAAGAACAACAGTTACTGGTAAGTAACCCTGTTACCGGGTTCAAAAACAAAGTAGATAAATTCATGGAGAATAGGGCCATCAGTAGCTATTAGCCAAATTGGTCAGGGACACAACCCCATGCTCTGGGTGTCCCTAAACCTTTGATTGCCAGAAGCTAGGACTGGATAACAGGGAATGATAATTGCCCTGTTTTGTTCATTCCCACTGAAGCAACAGGCACTGGCCCCTGTGAGAGACAATGGGCTAGATCCTCAAGGGGTCACAATGTGGTTATGTGGAGGTCACTAGCTATGACTCCTGCCAAGTCTGGCCTGTGAGCCTTCCTGCTCCTTCCTAGCAGACTGGGCAGAGGAACATGGGGGGCGGGGGGGGGTGTGAGTGAAGAAGCAGTGTTCAAGAGGGGAGCGAGTTGCAATACCAGCTGCTCCATGCATGCAGGTCAGTTCCTGCAGGGGTTAGGGGTAAAGAAGGAGCGAGATGCCCGCAAGGGCCAGGGGGCCGCACTCAGAGGCTTGCTGTGTGAAAGGGGTCACCAATACAAAACGTTTGAGAACCCTGGGCTAGATTGAGCATTGGTCTGATCCAGTATAGTCTTTCTTATGTTCTTACGTTACAGCGGTGTCTAAAGGCTCTATATAGGTCAGATCCCCGGTGTGTTACATACGATGCTAACAACTAAAACAATCTCTGTCCCAATGATCTTACACTCTAGATCTCACTAATTCATCCCAAGAGGGCCTCCCCGTCTTTGACCCCTCTCCCCTTCAGTCTACATTTGAAGATTTCACTTCTTTTGCACTCCAGAGTGTACAGTACATTTTAGAATGCATACAATGGTTTTAATTTATTCATGAACTAGGACAAGCAGAGAGATGCTTGATCCCATGTTAGGAACGTCACAGACACAGCAGAGCAAGAACAGGCCTACTGTGGGGGATCTCAGGTTGGAAGAGGAGAGAGTTGGGGGTTTATCTGAGGATCATGAGGTGGAAAGAAACAAGGTGGTATTCAGAGGTAAAAGGCTGGTAATCACCCTCATGCTTGGAGGCAGTGGGCAAAAGAGGAGGAATTAATTTAAATTGGAACCAATCTAAACCTAAATAAATATTTGGATTGTGCTGTTTGGGCAGGATGAAGATTTGAGCAAGCTATAACTTTTTCATCCATCCCTAGCCTTACTTAAAAGAGGAATCTTTAAAAGACAGATGGATTATACAGTGCTTAATATTGGAAAGATTTATATGTGGATAACAAGACTGTAAAATCAAATAGCTGAGAGATCAGTGGAGTGCGGCAGAAGCCTACTGGTACGTTCACTTTAAAGAGTGTGTGTTGGAACAGCAACAATAGAAAAGCAGGCACAGACAGCAGCATAAACAGTAGTGCATACAGTAAAACTGTGAATGAAAGCCTCTGTGAAATCTAGCACTACAGTATACAAATGAGAGAGAGTCAACCTCAACATGATATTACTGTGCTTTACCCGGTGAAAAGTCAGGGACCAAAATGACTCAAGGTATGCAACAGATTGACAGCAATGGGATCCTATTCCAAATTGCCCCTAGTTTGCAAAATGTAGGTATTAGTGCTAATTTTGCCTCAGATACCGTAGATAAGTAAAGTTAGCTGTTTATATGCAGTATTGTATAAACTTCCCTATATTTACTATAGAGACTACCCAGAACACAGCAAAGACTGAGGTAAAATTCTTGAGTTATTAAAGGCATTTGATCATCGTCAAGGGTGAACACTTGTACTCAATATGATCTCATAGGGTCTAATTCGGCAAACAGCAATATGGATATGATCAGTCCTGTTCTTCACTGGGACTACTCACAGAAGTGTTTGTGAGATCTGTCCATAAATTGCAATACAGAGGCTTCCATACTTTTTAAAAAATTTAAACCAACTGCACGGTTGTAGTTTTTACGAAGATTGCATTAGCGCTTACTTAAACATGTGGGGCAAGAGCCACAGCTGCTGTAAATAATTGGCATTCCAAAGAGTCGACGGCACTACATCAGTTTATATCACCTGATGATTTTGGCCCATTATATACCGTTTCCCCCCCTGCCTTTTTATGTACTTCACAAGTCATGGCATATTTTAAAAAAAACAAAACAAAAACCATTCTCACCAATAAATTAAATTGAAGGTGGTATGGTATGAGTTGTGTCGATGCCAACACTTTATTTCAAAGGTATTAAATAAGGCCCCAGTCTGTAATTAGCTTTAAATGTTCTTTGCCAGTTACATGAGCCTGTACAGCTTCAACAACATAATCTTTAAAAATAGATAGATTTTTTCTATCAGGATTTTCTATTTACATTCAGGTATGCCACTTGGATACATATTACAGCTTCTCTGGAAATAGAGGCCCAAATTCAGTCTTGGCATATGAGCATGCAACTCTCCTTTATCCCAGGGCAGAATTGGGCACATAGGGTGTACAGCGAAAAAATTTGCAATGCCATTCTAAAATGCATATGCTGAAGAGCAAGGATGAGATGTCAGCATTGCCCAGGCAGTACTAGTGGGGTCTCGATATATGCACACTAGATGTATTCGGGCTTGGACAGAACTTGCATTTCCTGCCCATCAGTTCCGTCTCTGAAAGTTCCCCCTAAATTTCTTGCTCTTCTTGTCCTAAAGAAAATAAAAGGTAAAAATTAAAATATTTTAAAACTTAGAATTATCTCCACACAATTGGTAAAGTTTAAAAATGTGTATTTATGTTCCTCCTCCCTTTTATTTCAGTTTTTTTAAGGGGAGAGGGATGGGTGATCTGAACTAAGGAAGTAGTACCCAAAAGGACGGCAGAGGCTGTTGCTGAAGACACAATAGATGAGGGGATTAACGGCACTGTTTAAAGATGGTAGATTCTGAATAATCACAGATGCATAGAAGCGTTCTTTGGTCTCAGGGAGTACACTGAAGTTGTCCAGGATATCAAAGAGAAAGTAAGGGCTCCAGCAGAGTACAAATGCTGCAAAAGAGAGAGGGAGATTTAAAAAACCTAAGGATGGAGTGAGTATTTAAGGAGATTACCATAAAACAGATTGGCCATATATATGTTTGCTCATGCAGGAGTCTCTCTCCCTATTAAAAAGTCTTAGTTATTTGATCTTCATATCTTTGCTCCTTTATTTTTGTTGTACTAACCATAAAATATTATGATTCTTCCAGTAAGTGTATTCATAAAGTGCTCTCCCTAGACACATCTAGGCATTAGGCGAGAACTATACAACTAAAATATAATCATAAGGATAAATAGGTAGCCAATCAAAACATCATCAAAAAGAATGAATGACTGTGCCAATGGTCCCCTGTGCTAACAGCCAGTCTAAACTCAGTCTGCAAAATTACCTCCATGTTAACATCATGATATTAACAGGATACACGTAGGAGAAAAGACATCAAGATGCTCTTCTGCTCTCTCACTCAAAACCATAGCAGACTCACTGGGATGCTGCATATTGGCTTGGGGTGCTACAGAATGAGTGCATAAAAGGACTGGACTCTGCACCAGTTCTGCATAGGCCACCCTTGAAGGGATGATGAGGGAAGGCTCGAATAATGGAACTTGCATGATCCATGGCCCTCTATTCCAGTCCAGAGTTGTCACAGCAGATATTAACAGGCTACAAAATTACCTCTTGTCTTGCTCACAGGACGGGGAATGGACTTTGTTCTACCCAGTCCCCAGGTAATCCCACCTCCCCCCCCACAAAGCACACTGAGTCAAGATTTATGTGGAGCCATTGGAATGGGAAATTCACCCATACAGAATATCACTCACTGGCTGGGGCATATCACTCATTGTCATTTTTATGTGGGTGTTCAGAAAAGAGATCACTAATGAGTACTTCAAAACAAGGTAACATTATTTCAGGCCAGGTCCACCCTATAAACTGACATCAGCATAACTACATCACTATGGCGTGTGAAAAATCCACACCCCTGAGAGATGCAGTTACACTGACCTAACTCCCTAGTGTAGACAGCGCTATGTCAATGGGGGTGTTTCTCCCGTCCACATTGCTTCCCCCCCTTGTGGAGGTGGATGAACTACGTCAATGGGAGAGCTTCTCCCATTGGTAAAGGTAGCATCCTCACCGAAGTGCTGCCACTGTAGTGTTTTAAATGTAGACCTGTCCTCAAGCACATAGTCTGAGCCTACATTTTGCCAATTTAGAATTTTTTGTTTTTCTCAACGGACACTTGTCTGAGCACGTTAGAGCTATGCAAGGAAGATACAAACTGCTTTCCTTTTCTCTGAAATACCAAACTGATTGTCTATATAGAAGAAGGCCAGGATTACTAATATATGGTGGAGGCACTGGTCACAACGGCATAATTAAGATTGAGATTGGATTTTGCACTATATATATAGGCTGCGATTTTCAATATAGCCTATGGACATTAACCCTCCCCGCTGACATCCACTGAAGTGCAAAGGGATTCATGTACCTAACTCGCTGAGTCTCCTTTGAAAATGCCAGTCATACATTTTTAATCAGCATAAACATCAACATTCACTAAGGTCAGCAAATGTTGTGGACAGCTTTGTAGTGGCAGTAGACTCTAACAAAGGCATTCTTTTATTGCCACACAGGTGAGTTTAAAAAAAAAAAAGCTGTGATTCCAGTCTTGTGAAAAGCACGCCTTAGACAAATGTTTTGGTAACTGCAAACACTAGCACTAAACAATGAAATGGGCAACTAAGGAGTAGTTATTTCCACAAAATAAGTCAGTATAAATGCTGTGCTTGAAGGGAAAAGGTATGTGCATCTCTGAGCATGCAGCTACAGTGGGGTATTTTCATGGCTGGAGGCATGGGTGTCATAAGTAAATGGTTACAATTATCTTCCTCTGTGGCACTGCCAGCTAATCGCAAGCCCCGTGTGATGCAGCCTTTATTTATCTCCATGCGGTGTCAGCATCATCATTCCACCAATATATCTTTAACAAATTTCTGCGGGCATAAGATTTCGTGCGCTGCAACCCACTTCATCAGATGCATGAAATGGTAATCACAGATAGGGGGTATATATATATATACGTCCAAGGGTAAGAAACAACAATGGGGAGGGTAGGTGTTAGCAACGTCCATTCAGTTAGAGTAGATGAGGCCTAGTCACAACCGTTGATTAGAAGGTGAGATGTGTGAACAGTGACAATTACTTCTTGTAATGAGAGAACCATTCCAAGTCCCTATTCAGACCCAGTCTGATTGCGTCAAGTTTGCATATGAGTTCCAGCTCTGAGTTTCCCGCTGAAGTCTGTTTTTGAAGTTTTTTTGTAGAAGTATGGCAATTTTCAAGTCAGCTACAGAGTGTCCTGGGAAATTGAAGTTCTCTCCTACTGGTTTATGGATGTTACCATTTTTATGTCTGATTTGTGTCTATTTATTCTTTTGCATAGTGACAGTCCAGTTTGACCAATGTACATGGCAAAGGGGCATTGCTGGCACATATTACATTAGTAGATGTGCAGGTGAATGAGCTCCTTATGGTGTGGCTGATGTGGTTAGGACCTGTGATGGTGTCACTAGAGTTGATGTGCGGCCAGAGTTGGCAACAGGGTTTGTCCTGTAGTAGGTAAATTCTGGGTACCCATCTGGCTCTGTCAATTTGTTTCTTCACCTCCCCAGGTGGGTATTGTAGTTTTAAGAATGTTTAATGGAGATCCTGTAGGTATTTGTCTCTGTCTGAGGGATCGGAGCAAATCCGGTTGTATCTTAGGGCTTGGCTGTAGACAATGGATCATGTAATGTGTCCAAGATGGAAGCTGGAGGCATGAAGGTATGTATTGCGGTCAGTTGATTTTCAGTATAGGGTGATATTAATGTGATAATCCTTTATTTGTATTGTAGTGTTCAGGAAGTGGATTTCTTGTGTGGACTGGTTCAGGCTGAGGTTGATGGTGGGGTGGAAATTATTGAAATCCCAGTGGAATTCTTCGAGGGACCCTTTCCCATAGATCCAGATGATGAAAATATCATCAATGTAGCGTAGGTAAAGAAGAGGTGCTTGGGGACAAGTTTCGAAGAAGCGGTGTTCTAGGTCAGCCATAAAAATGTTGGCATACTGTGGGGCCATGCGGGTGCCCATAGCTGTGCCACTGACTTGAAAGTATAGATTGTCTCCAAATCTGAAGTAGTTGTGGGTCAGGACAAAGTCACAAAGTTCAACTACCAGGTGTGCCATATCATCATCAGGGAAAATGTTCCTGATGGCTTGTAGTCCATCTTTGTGTGGAATGTTGGTGTAGAGAACTTCTACATCCATAGTGGCTAGGATGGTGTTTTCTGGGAGATCACCAATGAATTGTGGTTTTCTCAGGAAGTCAGTGGTATCACGAAGATAGCTAGGAGTGCTGGTGGCATAGGGCCTGAGGAGAGAGTCCACACCTTTTAATCAATGGTTGTGAATAGGCTTAATCTATTCTAACTGAATGGACTTTGATAACACTTACCCTCCTCGTTGTTGTTTCTTACCCTTGGATGTATATATATACCTCCTATCTGTGATTTCCATTTCATGCATCTGATGAAGTGGGTTGCAGTCCATGAAAGCTTATACCCGCAGAAATTTGTTAGTCTTTAAGGTGCTACAAGACCTTTGTTGTTTTTGCTGTATACAGACTAACACGGCTACCTCTCTGCAATATATTTTTGTTTCCCTGGGAAATGAATGCAGAATGACACCTGCACCAAGTCTTCCGCTATGCAGTAAGGTAGGGAAAGCTCACAGTTCCCATTTGAGTAATCAGCATGTTCAGATGAATCAGATTGCTAAACTTTTCTCTCCTCACCCGCTGTTTCCCAAATGTCTGCACTTCTTAGTCACAGCAGATATAACAATGGAAAATGAAGTCGATGTACAATTGTTTTCACAATGTCTTTTATGCATGAATTGTGTAAGCCTCACATATTGATCAGGAACACTGTGGGGTGTAAATATCTCCAAACAAGATCTCAAACCAGACATTGTCACCATTTAATCTTCCAGTGTGTTTGTTAATTTAAATGGTAATACATAAATCCAACATTCGCTCATGAAGAACAAAAAACTTCAGTACAAGCACAGACTGTGGAAGGCTCCGAATGCACGTGCCATCAGCAGAGCTCCATTGTGTGGGAAGTGGATAGGTATGGAGGTGATTGCACACTACAGAGCAGCGCTCTGAGATAACCATGGCCACTGGCTTATGCAGAGGGAAATGGGGGCAGATCAGACAGATAAGAAGAGTTGCATCCAATAGAACCACAACCATACACATCCATCAACTACTGCCTGGTATGTTTGGGGTTATTAAACATCCACAGATTTCTTTTTAAATGAGGGATGGAAAGGAGAGACAAGGTGGGAGAGGCAATATCTTTTACTGAACCAGTTTCTGTTGGTGAGAGAGACAAGCTTTCGAGCTTACACGGAACTTTTCTTCAGGTCTGGGAAACTTATCACAGTGTCACAGCTCAATAACAGATTGTTTAGCATAAGTAGTTAACACATATTTCAAGGGACCATTCGAGGTGAAGTAGACCGTTAACACCCCTCCAGTCATAGGGAGGAAAGGAAAGTGGAGGGGTTGTTACTGGGTTACAGATTGTTGTAATAAGCCATAAATCCAGTGTCTCTATTCAGTCCCTGATTTTTAGTGTCTCGCAAAGTTATGAATTTAAGATTTCCAGGCTCGTCTTTTAAAGTGTTGCGCAGGTTTCCTTTGAGGATGAGGACTGATAGGTCAGAGATGATACTTTCATAAAGTGGAAAATCTCATTCTAGAAAGGACTTGAACTTAGAGAGATCAAAACTCAGTGTGTTTCCACTACATCACCTTCTGGTAAAGTCATCCTCCAGGTTCTACCCCTAAAGTACTAGGTAAAATCCTTCCTTTGTGAATGAGTCCATGTGGAACTTTCATTTTAACATCTAGCTCTGTGTGTTTGTGTAGGTTTGTGCAAGACTCAGCTCTCATTTAACTCCAGCAAGAGACTAGAGTGCCTCTTTCTCCTTCTCAATTCTATGCCATCAGGGGTGATTTCTTTGCCAGCCCCCTTTTATACCTCTCTCCTAATCTATATGTGAATGAATTAAGGGTCAGATTCTGCTGATTTTCCTTGTACTGAGTAATATCTCACTCTGCAAACTGTCTCATTAAATATGAATGGAATATACATAGTGGGTGTGTTCATATGTGTACATAACATATCTACTAGTTGGGCTTCTATAAAAATACATGTATTTAAACAATATAACTACAAAAGTTACATAACTCTGAGGATAGGCTAAGAGGCTACCCAAGGATGTGATATAAGTGGGATAGAGAAGGCAGTTACCATAAAAATGATTATTTGGCTCTCTCTGGGTAGCACTCAGAAATGGTAAATACTGAGGTGTTTTGTAATACTTAGCTCTCATATGAACCCTTTTTGGAAATTCAAATTAAGTTCAGGTCAGTAGAGTCCAAGAATTGTTACGATTTGATGGCTGTTGGATGGTCTAATCTGGGATGAAATGGTGCTCTTATTTCAGCCCACATTGAAGAAGTGTGCATGTCATAAAATATATTAAAAAAAAAAACCCAACAAACTTACATCCACATTCACTACAGACACTAACTAGCATTCTGGAGTAATTCCAGCCTGAAAGGTGGTTTTCTGGAAAAGCTGTAAGCAACTGAAAAGGAGGTTTAGCAATTAAATGCCATCTTTATCTGTTGCTACTGTGGCACCATAATTAGTCTGACCTGACCAGGATCTGGAATTATTCCGCCGAATGTTATAGACATAACTAGCCCAACTAAACAGTGACAACTGGAGTTGCTGCTCATCCTCTTGAAGCCAGGATGCTTTGGGACTCAGCTACAACTCACGTAACCTGTTTTGCTCCATTGAAGTCAATGGTGCTACGTCTGTTTATTTCAGATAAGGATCTGTCCCTTGTCTTCAAAGGGTGAAGATTTAGACATGTAGAGTGCAAACTACTTTGGGCTAGGGACCTGTATTTTATTTGTCTATAAAGCACAATGAAGACACATGCCATCATGGAAGTAGTAACACATATACACAGGAAAAATGAAATTCCAAGTTAAAGTCATTAACAATTAAACATTCTTTCTGAATATCTTTACTGTTTGCTGATGAACCATTTATATCATCTATACAAAAGGAGTAGCTCTACCATAAATACACTTTAACCAAAATTCTGGATTACAGCCAGTCAAATCCCTGTTTTATCTATGACTGCTCTTTTCATTTTCGTTACATATAGCTACCAGCTGTGTGGTTTTCACTTACCAAGAATTATTACAATGCTGTACTTGATAGCTTTAACTTTAGCCTTTGATATGAGCCCTCGATGAGTATAGCTGGCACAGAATTTGCCATCTGGGGAAATAAGAGGGGGAAAGGTCAAATGCAGTACTCCCATTAAACTAGCAGGAAATGTAGGGATAAAAGGAGTTGTAGGATCTGGCAATATATTAGGGCCAACCTTCCACTACTTTAAATCAATGTCCATCAAGTGCACACTAAAGCTGGTTGGGAATCTTCTGAAAAACATTTTTAATCTTCAAAAATGGTGATGCGTCGAAACCAGAACTTCATAGAAAAGGGTCAGATGTGTTTTCCCATTTGAATTTTTTTTTGGAAAAACATTTCAAAATTATCAATCCCATTTTGACATTTTTTGAAAGGGCAAATTTTGTCTTCTGATTCAAAATGAATTTTAATTTTGAAATTTTAATTAATTTATACTAAAAAAGAGTAAAAAAATGAAAAAGGTCAAAAACATAATATTTCAAAATGATCAAAATGAAACATTTCAGCCAATCTGAATTTTTTTTTTTTTGGATAATTAGTTTTGTTCTATACATTCATAATTTTTTCTTGTTGAGATTCTGCTTTTTTGCCCTGCTTTAGGGTCAGGAATAACATCAGAAATCTCAAAAAAACTCTCGCAGAATGGGAATACTGTTTCCTGCCCAACTCTACTCAGCACATTCTGATAATCAGGCCCATTTATGGCATTTCAGCATCCACCAAAATCACTAATCACTTTAAAAATCTTGGCCTAGGTAACCACTTACCCAGCAACAACAATGCTACTTCTGTGAATGGTGTTAGAAATCATCAAAAAAAAGACCTTGAAAAACAAAATTATTATTCATTTTAAATGCATTTTATTAAAAAGGATTTTAAAAAGCTATGTTCTCAATTACTTTAAATAATCTTTTTCTCTTTTTGATCCCTTAGGTAATCAATCATACATTTTCTCCTCTTCATGTTTACTTAATAATAATTTAAAAAGGACTTCTGCTTGAACAGCTTTTCAGAAACGAACTGTGTCTTGAATTTAGAAGCCATGGACCTGACTCTCTTCTCAGTTACATTGGTGTAATTCAGGTGCAACTCTGTTGAAAACACTAGTGTAACTGAGAGGAAAATCAGGTGCTATAATTGAATAATGACACCAAAATAATTATTATAATATACATGGTTTTACTGTGAGTATCAATTTTCTTTTGATCATGCAGGTCTTGAACCCTTGCTGAAGTCTCCTCACCCCAGTGCTGTAGCCTAGCCTCTTGCCAGTGTCTACTGAAACTTCTTTAGCTAAGGAGCTAGTAGGACTATAACCTCAGCCAAGGCTCCACCCACAGGAGCCCTGATTGGAGGATCACTTGCCTCCACTGATTGGTCCAACCGCACTATTTAAGTCAAAAGGAGGCACAGGAAGCTTGTTTGAACAACAAGCTGATTTCCTATTGTGGCTGTCTCCTGCACCCAACCTGATTCTTGCTTCATCCTTGCCTTTGCTCCTGTTCCTACTGTGCTTCTGCTTCCTGCTTGATCCTTGCCTCTTCTCCAGTTCCTGCCGTTATGCCTTCCTCCAATTGCCAGTGACCAGACCGGACTGTTGACCCTGACTCTGACTCTGGCTTGACCCTTGTTTCTGGCATTTAGTATCTCACCTCAACTTTGACCCTCAGCTTTGATTCCTGGTTCTGAATCTGGCTTGACCGTGGCTCTGTTAATTGGCAGTTGGCTCTGGTGCAGATTCTTGGCTATGTTCCCCTACCTGGATTCCTGCTCTGACTAGTAAGCCAGACCACCTATATCCTGGACCAAAACAACTATCAGGTAAGATTAATTACATTCAATATAGTAAATACACTTTGGGATCATATTTATCAACTGATCTTTTGCCTTGTGTAGCCTCATCTTAGAAGTGAAACTTTAATGATCTCTTTGGTAATGGCACACACTTTTTAATGTCTTCTACACTTTAGTTTGTGGAGACTACATAATGGAGGTAACTGGTAAAAAGGATCAAAATGGCTTTGTAGCCAGTGAAAGTTCCCATCTGGAAGCTGAACTAGCTCATATTTAATGTTAATGGAGGTTAAGCACTTGCCCAAAAAGGACAATATACCCCTTAGATGAGAAGATGGATTTCTCTTTCCAGGCTAACTGAGCCCCATTGCATTATGAAGTTGGGGTGGCTGGAAATCTAAACCAGCCTTGTTCAAACTTGCTGAGGGAAGGTGAAACTTTAATATTATGAGGCAAAATTGCAAACTTACTGATCAGTGTTGATTATGTGGAAGCATCATGTCATGATTCTAGCCCAAAATGATCACTGCCCATGAATAAATGGGCAAACTTGTGTACATTTATGTAAACAAGCTTGCGTACGTGGGTTGAGAGTAAATCTTCAGAAACAGCAAAGATTAACTAGGCCTATATGTACTAGGAACCTCAATTCAGGTGCTGTCAGTGACTACACATTTTTGCTTTTATTAAATTATAGGTCTCCTTCTATTTCAATAACGTGGTTCCACTTAATCTTCAGGGTTAATCGATTATTTCACAGCACATACTGTTGTGGGTAGGGGAATGAGTAGATGGTGATAACTAGTGAGTGGGAAACATCCAGTGGATGGTAGTTTGGGTTCAAATGAGATAGCTACACAAAAACTCAGTCACTCTTCCAAATCACATCAGAACAGTCCAAGCCTCTTTGGCCTATAGAATTGGGATGGAAACCCGAGGAGCACAGGTCTTTGTTACTTTTGCACTTGTGTATTTCTGATGCTGACTGGAATCCAGAAGTGCAAGATGTGTAAAAAATATAGCCAAAGTATTATCTAAGCACCTTAAAAAAAGTGTTCCTTCTAGACATGGAAGCTTTAGAAGGAATAGGGGATCCCACGTTTTTTCTCAATCAGTTAATCCATCCCCAGTGAAAATAGGCTCTATGTACAATTTCCTCTTTCCTTGGACACAGATAGGATAGGAATGAACTGTGAACAAATGGCCATTACCAGAAAATAATTCTCAATAATAATTAGACATTGGACTCATACCAAGACTCTCTAGGTTCAGATGCTCCAAACTTTAAAGGGATCAAAAGAGTTTGAAAATCCAGAACAGAATTTTATGGCTTTGGCCCATCTCTGAAGTGTAGACTTACCAGAACAGTTGGAAACAATCATGGTGTGAGCATTACTCTTCATCCATATGGTTCGAATCACAATGAAGTAAATGACACTATAGTTGGGGGGAAAAAGAGGGAAATAAAACCATCTTTGAGACTGAGGTGCAGTGAACTTAACTAAGGCCTTGGTCCTGCAGTAAGCTCTGTATGTGCAGGCGTCTGGTGGTTTCAAGCTCATTGCAGATCAGAATTTGATAATACTTAACTCTTCTTATCAGTCAATCTGAAAGTGCTTTACAAAAGAGGCCAGTATCAAGAAATCAGTATCAGAAACCAAGTCACAGTGAGTAGAAGTGAAGAAGTCACAGAGCATACCAGTGCTGGAACTAGGGATAAGTCCCACATCTCTTGAGTTCCAGGCCAGGGTTTTGTTTAGGGATGAACTCAGTCTGAAAATGTTACTTTGCCTATGAATTAACTGACAACAAACCAAGATAATTTAAGAGATCGATTTTGAAGTCTGGTCCCCTGTTTTCATAATGGCAATTCATAGTAATTAATGACACCAAAGAACAGTCACTGGGCCAGGAAAGGAGTTTGAGTGACTCTATAGCCTGGTGGCTAGAACACCCACTTGGGACTGGAATCTGGGTCTCCTTCATCCTCTGTTCCATTGATGATTTATAAAATTTGGAATGTCTTCAACAGGGAAGACTGAGCAGGCTCTGCCCCCAAAATATCCCATATGTCAGTGATTAGGTCACTTTCCTACAATGGAGGAAGAACAAAGCTCTAAACCCTGCTGCATCTCAGGCAGGGGGGGCATTGAATCATAGTCTTCCAGCTGAGTACTCATCACTCGGCTAGAGGGTTATGAGGGTGGCTGTTGCCAAGACAATTCATGGATGGTTTAGGGGCAACCAGAAGTGAATTCTTTCGGAATAAACTATTTGTCCAGCTCTGTATATAAAGTGAGATGCTGGGCTGCACCTCTAAGTGAGAATAGAATTCCCAGGGAGGAATGAGAGGTCACTATGATGGCTTTCGGCTGCCTTTGTACTTTCTCAATCCTGGGTATAACTTAAACAGCACTGGAGACACATCTAGGTATCAGCTGCTGCTTCAAGCTACCCTATGGGCTCCAGTGCTGCCCAGAATCTCTGAAGTGCACCCTTACATGCCCCTCCCACCCTCACCCCCACACACAAAGGTTGCCACAAGTCCTCAGGAGACCACCTTAGGGCAAACTTTCACAGTAGGTGCTCTGGAGGAATCCTCCTCCAGTTCTATGGCTCCTTTACATTGCTCTAGTTCTTACCCATTAAGGAGATGGAGGGGGTATGTGAAGCTCTCAGTTTTTTATCTTTGCTACAAACCAAATAATTCAGGTGTTAAAATATAAGATGACACCCCCTCCCCTCCTTTCTGCTTCTTTTAGCTGAAGAAATGGGACCTGTAACTTCACCTTCTTGGGCTGAGTCCTGACTCGGAAAGCCCCAAGAGAAGAAAAGCAGATACGTGGGAGAAAAGATTTTGAATTAGGAAGCCTTATTGTTTCCATTCCAGGCCTGATCCTACACCTTTTAGACCACAACCAAGCAGCTCCAGAAGCAGTTGCAGCAGCAGCCCCTGACCTCAACCATCACTCTGTTTCTCAAAACTCAGACAACTCTCAGCATACAGTACTGGAGCTGGGAACTCCACAGTGAACTAGGCTGAAACTTGAGACCGTTTTTAGTAGCTTTATACAGTTCAAGAAGTCTTTCACTCCTATCTTTCTATCATATGGCTTTAATAATAATAATAATTAATAATAAAAAATCTTTTATAAGTCCTCTTAGTTTTAACTGATTCTTAGAGCGCTACCTGAAAGTAATGCAAGAGGCTTTTCTATAAATCTCATTTTGACATACATTTGCAGTGGCTGTACTTGCATCCCTTTTGGGTTTGCTTTTTGTAGAAACTTGAGTCATCTGGTTTATAGGCACAATATTTGTGAAAATTGAATTTCAGTATCTGAACCAGAAGCACTTGCATGTTCGGCCAGTAAGGGTTTCATGTACATCAGCTAACAGCCTGCTCTCTGGTCCTTTCATTCAAACATCTGGGCTTACTCCCGGTTGACCTTCGAATTTTCCTTTTATCTTCAGACTTTTCAGTGACCAGATCTGCTTTGGCATGGGTGAGATTTTTCTCATGTCTTTTTGCAGCCTTTGAAAAATCTATTTCTGTCACTGACCTTTCTCCTTTCATTACTCTAAGGCAAATAATTCATTCATGTTGTTTTCTAACAAAGCCTACCTCTTTTGACCAGAAATTATCACGCCAACTCATACAGATTCTATTAATATTTACTTGCCCTTTTTCTTTATGGGCCAGAATAATATCTACTTCATGTGCAATTTATTCTCTACCCTGTGATTGTGGTGTTATCTTTAACATTTCATTTTCTTATATACTGTTTCTCATTCTTACTTTTTAATGCTTGACCTTTCTTACATACTCACATAGGCCTTGATCCATTCTTGGTGTATTCATTGCAATCAGATGATACATAAACAGCACTTAATTGAAATGGTTTGGTTTTATTGGTTTTTTCCTTCTGGGCTCTGTTTTATCGCATTTCAGGCAAAGCTTTGTCTCGTACCAAATGGTGATAAAAGCCAAATCCTGAAGTTCTTGCTTTTTGCTTCTCCCCAGTCCACATTAGAACACAACATAACTTGTTTAAGGACAGCCTAAGATCTTGAAGATTTGACATAATCCATAAAATAAACAATATACATTTAAATACCACTTGGCATGATGAAAGGTCCCATAGCGTTTCAGAAACAATATACATACAAGACCATTTAAATACAGCCACCTCTGGTATAAAGGGTGGTTGCCAGCCAGTGCACATTAGTGGGACACAAAAAATGATATTAAGAGTAATTTGTCCTGGTGATCTTGTCATGGCATTTTTTTTCAGCTTGCCTACAGACATTAATAAACATAGGATCAAATCCTGCCTGTACTGGTAAATAGCTGTGCTGCAGGTATAGTGGGGGTTATGTATGGCATAAAGAACACCCTTCCATCCATGGCAGAGCACCACATTATACTGTAGAGTGACTGGCACTTTCTGTCAGCATGAACAAGGTGCATGTCTGCTCTGTTGCTGTGGAACCCTTGCCGATGAGGACATTGTACATAGTCTATAGTTTGACAGCTAGCCTTGCTCATTTTACAGAAAACGATGCCCTGTAGGTCAGAGTACATCCCCAAAGCATTACATGGGAGCAGCTTCTGGAGCATTCTTGTGTGCACATATTCCAAAACATACTTTGCTTCACCTGAATCAATTATTTTGGCTCTGGGTTTGGAGAAGGGTATTCTGAATTAGGTACTTGGTCTAAACATCAGAATACCTAGATCTTGGAATCTAAAGACTCTTCTATAATCTGGTTTAGGTTCTGTGTCCCTCTGCACTGCATTTAATTCAGGGGATGTTATTTGGTCACAGCTGATGTCCATCATGGGAGAGAAGTATGAAGAACTCTGTTTATATTAGCCACATCTTTAGTGTGCGCTAATCATGACATTTTTAATGCAGAAAAGAAACGTTAGGCTTTAAGATTTCAGTCCAAAGACTTCAATAAATTGCCTGGTACTCCATCTACACAAGATGAAGGAAAGAATCAAACCTGCAGGATGCCTGCACTATGTAGTTGCATCTAAGTATACCCAATCTGATGTTTACAATGTCCAATTATTGCACTAATTTATATTCAGTGTACTTTTATTTAGTTGCACTCCCTAATGCACCTCTGGATCTCCCCCTTACCCCCCCCCCCCCATGTATCTCAGTGATGTTGAAATAAATAAAAGAACATGGCAAAATCAGGGAGAAGGGTAAAGAACTAAGAGTAATGGCTCCATACAATGTTACTGAATGAATCCTACGAGGCCTTCACATGTAGTTCATAATGTGCATACTTTTTATCAGTAATAGTAAAAAATCAGACTGTTCATTCCTGGGGGTTAATTCAAATGGTCATACCATGAGTGATTTTCTTTTTGATGCTTCTGGTGTTTTCCTTTCTAGACACACAAAGTAAGCTGTATTTGGGGTTATTGGCTGCCTTGATTGGTAGAGCTTAGATGCACTATAATGCTAACCTGGGGTTCCCAGGAAAAGAGACGCATCACTATGTGAATGCTTTCTGATGATGCTTTGTGAAGCACAGCAGCACCCTGATCTCAGTTAGACTCTAGATGCTTTTGTCATATGAATTAAAATAAGTACAGTTAACTCTTCAGTTCCACTGGTGCGGTGCTCAACTGCAATGTCACGGAGTTCTAAACAACTCTGAACCTTTGTACTTCTTTTAAAGTCCCAGGTGTTATCATCTGAAGTATATATTTAAACTGAAAAAAACCTGCAGGCTCCTGCTTGGGTGTTCAAAGCCATGGCAAAATGAGCATGCATTTAGGGCACACTCCTCACTTAAGACAGAAGAGCCAATAGAAAAGACAGTTCCAAAGAATGGGAAACAATTCCCAGTTGAGAGAGAGTGACAAAGGAAAGACAGATGGGGAACAGTGTACAAAAGTACAGCTTTTTTTATGCAAACTTGTGAGATGCCTGGAACTGTGCACACATTTGACTTAACCATCTCTGTATCAGTATTTATACCATGACCATGAGCACTACCAGTACATTGGCACATAGCAACCTTGTAGTCTCAACAGAACTCACTTAGCAACAGACAAGTTTTTTCTCTAGAAGTCTCTTGAGATATAATCTGACATGCCCCTTTCATAACAATCAGGGTGGTGACAAGAACTATGGGGGAAATCCTGGCCTCCTTGAACAATGGGAGTTCTTCCATAGATTTCACTGGGACCAGGATTTTGCCCTGCCTACAGAACTGAGCATAATGGATCCCTAATCCTGAATGGGGCTGAGGGTCTATAAATCCCAAACTGCCTGAGAAAGAGTTTGCTAGAGCTTTTGAACTCTAGTCCTAACTTGTGATAGCTGGAGGATGTGGCACCCTCAGGAAGGAGTTAAAAGAAAGCAATTCAATGTAGTTGGGTGAAGGAGACATAAGAGAGGTGGTTTGGAGTTCTTCCTGTGTGGGAAGAATGTGATGGCAGGCAGCCAGAGAGAGAACCAAGATGAGCTTAATTAACAGTTCTCAAACTTTTTGCTAGGACCCCCTTTAAAAATATTTCAAGCTGTGACTACCCTTCTTCCCCAAAAGAGACAACCTTCCTTCTGTGCCGCGGTGCCTTCAGAACTGGGGACCCAGCCTCAGAAGGGCTTGGGCTGATAGCCAAAGCCCCTGACAGTTTGTGCCCCCCCTCCCAGTAATAACCTCATGACCCCCTAAGTGGTCCTGATTCCCAGTTTGAGAACCCCTGAGCTAAAAGCTTAAACTGGGACAGATAGAAATTGCTTATTTTCTATTTTTGTCTGGTTTTTTGTTTTGTTGAGAAGGAAGTTCTCCAAGCTGCTACTCAGGAAAGAGGGAGACTAAAGAGGACCCCAGAAAAGGTGGAAAACTTTGCTGATTACCAGTGTTTGGTTTTTGTCAGATTTTAGGTGTTTAGGACATTGCTATCCCAGAAGGGATGGAATTGTGGTGTAACCTGGCTGGAGAGCCAAATCATCCCTGTACCAGACTACTCCCCCTCCAAGGTGAGGTGAGACAAACTTGCTGAAATGCTGTGTTCCCCCATGATAGGCTGCTCTCGGATGGTGAGACCATGATAGGATCTCTGGATTCTACTATAATTTGATTAGTAATAGTCACTTAAAACGTGTTTTAACCTTACTTCTAAATGAAATAATAGAAAGGGAGTGGAGACCCACGGGGAAAAGTGTGCAAGTCTGGAGTGAAATAGAATCTAGACAATTTTTTGGATGAATCAACCTGGACAATGAAGATCCCAGGCTGCGAAGACTGCATACTTACTTGGTTTGGAAATAGTGACTTCTAGGTACTGATAGGATAACCAAAAATAACCCATGGTATGCCACTGGTGAATTAGTCACTATCAACAATTTATGGGGAAAAATACCACTGTAGTAAATTGGGGCATAATCCAACAAACATTAACCTATTCTCATTGGATAATGGCTGGTATTGAGCATTTATAGGATTGGGCCCATAGTCTGTCACTTCTAATTTGCCAATCACTTTTCTTTAAGATGTAAAATGTATATCTTTAGCAGCAGACCAGTATTAATGATCATCAGAATCTGACAGGAAAATATTAGTGAAAATTCGATCTATCTAATTGTTAAAAGTACAAAACTGTTGTATTTTGCATTTGATAAAAATACTCTGGTAGTAGCACATCTAGGCTCAATGTTTAGTAGTGATGTGAGCCTCTATGTTGATAAACAGACTTAAATTCTTTTTCTGTAGAATTGCTTACATTTATCATCTAATTTTGTCTTGTTCCTTTTCTCTGCTTCGTGTAATACCAGGCGGTTACATTGCTGTGTTATGCCTCCTAATTGCCAACAATGACTCAATGTTTGTAAATCAGTTGAATGTTACATGGACAAATAACTGTAGGCATATATAACAGTAAGTGATCTGACAGGCTTAGGTTACAAGTAATGTCAAACAAACGCTCTAGGTTTTTAGATGGACTCAGAAGTAAAAACTACTCTATCAAAATCAGTCAACTGGCTTTGATATTTTTATTCCTGTTCTGAGCACTCACTGGCAGCGATCTGTCTGGGCAGTGGGGGGCTGAGCAGGGATGGGGCGGAGCAGGGCCTGAGGCAGAGGCAGAAGAGGAGCTTCTTGTGGCCTCTTATATCCGCCGCCCATGATCCTGGGATGAGTTATGGTTTTGAAGCAAAAAAACAGTGGGAACACGGTAGTTTAGGTTAAATCTTCCTTTGAGTGTTCAGGTTTGTTCAAACACTAAACTCCAGTTGTAACTCCAGGTATATTAGATTTTTCCATCCTATTAGATAACTATATGAAATGTTGCCTAGTTGGGTGGTGGGTCTTTAAATACATTTATAGAAGGGCTGGAAAGTACAATATATTAACTGGTTGAGATTGAGGTTCTGAGGAGATGAGATGTTTGTAGTAACAGATCTCCCTAGATTTTAGGTCACTCAGAACCTTAGCCATGTTGCCAACCCCAATTGTCCAAAAGCCACGACTCCAGGCCCAAAAAATGAATTTTAAGTAATCAGTGTATTTTTATTCCTATTTGGTTTCTGAGTCTTTAGGGTACACTCAGGTTACATTTTGGGGCTTTCCTCTGCAACCAGGTGTGCTAGAAATGTACTTGGTTTAACGAGCTGAGGTTCCCTTTTGACTTCAGGCATTATCAAAAACACCAACTATTGTGAGACTTGTGATACATTGACAAGAGTTGGTCATGTTGTCGTTGCCTCAAATTTCAGTGCCTCGGGGATGTTCCTGATGGATGTAGAAACTGATGGAATCTGCAGTTTCCTTGTAAATAAACAAGATTGCACCACAGCAAATATCAAATGCTTCTCCAACTGCAGAAGGGACTATCTTAACTTACAGCAGCCTGAAGCCTCGTTGGCCAACAGACTTATATGCTCACTCTTTAGCTTTCTCCAATGTGTCCCTGCAATAACAGATACTGCTTGGCTTTCTTATCTGTGTTCTCTCCCTTCCCTACCCCACCTTTGTCACAATACCCAATAGAACCCTCTGCCCATGTGGTGCTAGTTTCTGGGCAGATTCTATTAAGCTTTATTTTAGATCTGGTCCTTTCACGGTCACTAACGATGATCTTAAATGACAGTCTTGTTCCTGCATCAACTTGAATAAGGTTTTAATTCAACCCCTAACAAGATTTTACCCACCTCATTACAACAGCATGTGCTAAAGTCAGCTGCAGTATTAGGCTGGAGGAGAGAAATCTGCAAGACATATATGGTAACTGGACTATGACAAGTAAAAACTGTTCAGCCAAACTTGCATATTTACATTGTTACCTCTTGTGTTTAAAGATGTAAAAGCTTATGCTTTGGATGTACCCTACGAGACAATGTACTATCATTCTGGGCTGTATAGTTCTGTAGAACAACCAGTCTTTATAGAGATTCAGGCAGAGCTAACTTAGAATGAATTTCACCTGATGGGGCCTTCAAAAGTGTTTCAAACATGTCTGCAATGTTAAATCAGAGTTGGTTTGAAGAGGAGATAAAGCTGCTATTCAAAGAAGCTTATTACAGAAATATTCTTTCTATCTTCATGTGTTTAAAAAAAAAAAAAAAACACCTTTCCTAAGTGAAATGCAGTAAGTTGTCTGACTCTGTCTAGACATATTCCTTTCTTCTGTGACACTATTTGCTGGGTGTGTAGGGTTTTTTAGTTTCAAGTAAAATTATATATACCCGACAAACTATTAAAGTGAGAAATGTTCTGAGTTGTCCTGTGGGGGGAGGGGTTGTAGACAGAAGTGGAGGTGTGGGAGTTTGTAAATGGCATCTTGATTTAAAGACCGTTTTTCTGTATGATGACAGAAACCCTGTTCAGTTTACTAAATTATGGCTCTTTTTTGTCATTACTGTCATGTGGCAAAGGAATATTACAGATCTAATACAAACTCATCTCTCACTCCTGCTTTTGAGATGGTACCTTACTTGTGAGCAAATGCCCTGTACATCTAAAAGCACTGGCTTAATGTGTTTAAGTACCATGGGAAAATAGAAGATTTATGCATAGTTATATTAAGTCAGAAATGCTTTAAGTGCAAATTGCCAACTGACTTGGCTTCATAAACCCAACAACACAGCTTCCATAGGCACTTATGGAGCCTTTTAACTAGGCCCTGATCCTGCACCCATTGGTTCTGATCCTCAGTTAGTAAATCCAGATACTTGGCACAGGCATGGAAGATGGGAACAAAGATGGCCCTAAGAACTTTGGGTTCCCTGGATACAGGTGTCATTGGGGGCCCACTGCAATTCCTGGTGTCAGAACAGCCTTGACACTGCTCTAATATATGATCTGCTTCACATAACCTCTGTAACGCCTAGTAATCAATGAATAGCAGAGGCTAGAACACCTTGAGCTCTGGCCATACCTCCTCCCTGCCCTGGATTTCCCCCTTCATTCCAATCTCTTCAAATGATATGCCCTGTATGCTGTGGGCTGAGAGTGGGCCAGTATAAGCTTGCTCTGGATGTCTTTTGGGGGTGGGTGGTAATTTGGGGGCCCCATTTGGGCCCCCTCTATGGCCCCCAAAAGCATAAAGGCCCCTTTAGTGGAACTGAGGAGCAGCCCCATTGAATTCAATGAGTTTAGCCATTGGGTGGCTTTTTGGTGGGGGAGGAGGGGGCTGTAAAATAGGATCACACTTGTAATGCTGTGCTATTATATTGTATGTGAGACAGCCTAATACATAGGTGTCCCCACTGTTTGTTTAGCTGATGCTTGAACATCACATTGACCAGAACTGTCTTCAGGATCTTCAGATCAGAAAGGGCAAAAATGTTCCTGGAATATCTCCATTAAGAAATCAGAAATGTTGGACAAGTCCAGTCTCAGTCCTGTTCATACCACACAGAAGCATGTTTGCCCATGTAAAGTAACATGCTCCAGTGCAAACACTTTGCCCTGTTGAGAACTCTCTGGCTTTGAAGTTGAAGAAGTCTTCATAATAGCTAGGTGATACAATAACCCTTTACCAAATCAAACTTTTGCTTCCCCCCCATCCCCTTCACCCAGAGAAACTTTCCCTCTTCTCTTCCAGCTAGATGAGTAAATAGTTAATAGCAGAAAGCTGGTGGTCCTTGTACAGTGACCCTATTTTGGAGTTCAGAGTTTATACATTGCAGTTAGATGTATTAGCTTCCTAGAAATTATAATGCAGTAGCTAAGGCTGCCTTGATACGCATATTGATGAGCACCCCACACCAGCTTTTGGGGTTGGAGGTTGCGAAATGCGGTTCTCTGAAGTACTGAACTTCAAAACACATTTTAAAAAAATAACAAATTTTATGGTGCATTGCATTTGCTGACCCTAATGTTACTGATCTTTTCATTTTTATCCTTATGTTAATCCTTTGTAAAGTGTTTGTAGTCATCCCTGTGGCACTCTGTACTTCAGGGTGCTCCTGTGGGTCCCCCATATTCACTACTGTTATGACTGATATATTTTGTACAATATATGACTTCTGAGGTATCACTTGAAAGTCTTGATCTGTTGAACCTTATCCCACAGAACTGTATGTATTATCAATGTATGTGAAATTATGAAGCATTGCTATGTTACTGAAATATGTTGGGAGGTTAGCAAAACACCTACAGCCAGCCTTTCAGTAGGGACAAAGAAGCAGCTATCACTGGCCAGACAGGTGTTAATGGCCCATCAAGAAGAATCCACTCTCCCAGAGACTCCTGGGAGAGGGCGCATACACAATGGGGACTGCCTGACCACCCCCACTCCTGCCCCCCAAATGTCACAGCAAGAAACTTTCTAGCAGCTGGAAGAAATAAGAGACAATGATATCAATGGCCACCAAGCAGAAAATAGAGAGCCCCATTCACAGCACCTACAACCAGATGGGAATTGGCATCCCTTCTGCCATGAGTTCATACTTACGGCATTGCAGGGGCAGGTAGTAATGAAGGGGTGGGGGAGAGGGAGATGTTCCATGTGGAAGTATGGAATGTGTGTGTTTGAGGAAGATAGAGGTTCAAGTCCCTGCTCTGCCACAGGCTTCCAGTGTGACCTTGGAGAAGTTACTTAGCTTCTCTGTGCCTCAATTCCTCCTTTGTAAAACAGGTATAACAGCACTTCCTTACCTCACAGGGCTGTTGTGAGGATAGCCAAAGATTTGGAGGTGCTAAGCCCTATTTGCCATAATGTCAGCACAAGTATCTAAGGTTGTATTTGCATGGTCCATTTTCTTCTGTTCTGATTTCAAACCAAAACACTGCAATAGCATCTTTCATTAAACTGTATCCACAACAAAAATTATAAGCTAAAAATTGCAGTTACAAAGTTTCCTATTAAATATTTAATTTAAGATAGAGAAATTAAGAGAGATGGACAAGGGAGAAAAATATGTATTCTGCTGATGGATCTGAAAATAGTGAAAGCAGTAGAGAGGGAAATAATGTATATCATATGTGTCCTTTTCGGAGACGTTGAATTGCTAGAATCACTTTCTCTTGGAAGATTTCTACACTCTTTCTAAAAGATCCTGGAGTACCCTGGTGGTATCCTTCTCCAAAAAAGTAGGAAGTTTAAGGGGGGGGGGGGGGGTTGTGTTTGTTTTTTGGGGGGCTTTTTTTTTGGCACAACTCTTACATGATGTTTTCCATATTGCAAACCCTGGCCTGAGCCAGAACCTTTAAGCATTTTTGCTGAATGTGATAGGCACGTGCCAGTTGTCTGCTGACTTCCAAAATACTATTTTTGGAATTATCTGTTATCTTTAAGACCATGATATTCACCTACAAAGCTGAAGGCTGTCACTCAAGGAGCATAACTACTTGACACAACAATCACTGAGCTCTCCCTTACACACACCTACCTATGTTCAGACGAGAAATAGTCACCTAGCTCCACTGTTAAATTCTTTAGCTGTGTTCTCAACAACAAAAATGATAGACATGAGCATAATTAACTCACCGCTATTCCAAAACCCTCTGTAAATTTGTTTCCGTTGATGTAATTTGTTCAGCCACAGCAATATCTATTTCAGGATTAGGTCTTTATCTTTCAAAATCCGATGGACAAATGTATATGGTACCTTTTTAAAAATAGAAGGCCATGTTGATTCTGTTCATTTTCTTTTCATTTTGTCCCCTTTTCTTCCTTTGCTGCCTTTTCCTTAATGTATTTTAGTGTCTATTGAAGATTGTGATTTTTACAGACTGGAATTTCACATGAGTAAAACCACAATTCATATTTCTGATTTGTCTTATTGCTGTAATGTACAAGTTCAGCCTTTGCTGATCAGAGTTGTTGACAACTCTAGTTTGCCTCATAGATATAAATACCATAGAACATAAAGAACATTTCTTTCTCTTTGAGGGGAATTTCTCTAAGCTCTACTGTGTGCAGTGGATGTAGCTTAAATTTTACAAATTCCTCACATATCAATGATGGTGATTTGCCTGCAAGTCATTTGGAAATATACATGTAAGCACACTCCCACCTGTGTGGCATCTGATCTAAGTATAAGATGTGGAAAGGCAGGCAGAGGGAATATGCCTAGCTTCACTCATGAATCATGCTGCCCTCTTTATTCTCCTCAGGCCATGGGCCTCATCCAATGAGCTACTGAGCTCCCTCATCTCCCACTGAGACGACGTGAGTTGTGACTGTCTGCTGCCCTGCATCTTGTGCACTCATTTACCCCTGTGTAAAGTGAGTGTAAAATGCTCCCACTCTGCAGTGTGCACCCCACCCATGTGTCCAGTGTAAAATTACTGCACAAAGTTCAGTGCAGCAAAATTTGGCTGTGATACTTTATACCTCAAAATAGCACCCTGCAACCTCATAGTCACACTGTGACACGATTGATATGTTTGGTACAATGCATGCCTTGAGGTATCATTAAGTCTCGATCTGTTGAACATTTAATATACCATTGGATTGCATTCATTACCATTGTATATTAAGTTCTGCTAGGTATGTTACTGACATAAGTTGGGAGATGCCCATAGCCAACCTTTCAGTTGCAGCAAAGGACCAGCCAGACGTGCTGATAGCCCATTAAAGGGAATCTACTCTCCCAATGGCCATCTCAGAGAGAGTACATAGGCAATGGGGGCTGCCTGACACCCATGTCACAACAAGGATCTTTCTAGCAGCTGGAAGAAAGTATAAAGGGACTGGTTTTGAACTGTAACCTGCTTCTACCATCAGTGAGGGTGAGAGACCGCAGGATTCAAATCTTGCTTAGTCTATTAAAGTTAGAATTTAGACTTTCTATTCTTATTTCTTAAGTAACCACCTTTGATCTCTATGCCTGCTAGTTATAATCACTTAAAAGCTATATTTCTGTAGTTACTATTTAATATTTTACCTAAAACAGTGTGGTTTTTGGTTGAAGTGCTTGGGCAACCACAGCTCAGGTTAACAAGGGCTGTTGCATGTCCACTACCCTTTTGCTGGAGTGGCAAACTAGGTAATGAGCTTACAGGGCGCAGGCTTCTGACCAGTACAAGACAGTAGTTTTTTAGGGTGCAAGGGTGGGGAGCTGGGGGCAATTGGCTAGATCCTCTCTACTAATGGTTCATGAATGACTGGGAGATAGTGACCAGATAGCAAGGGTGAAAAATCGGCAAGGGGTGAGAGTAATTGGCACCTATATAAGAAAAAGCCCCAACTATCAGGGCTGTCCCTATAAAATCAGGACATCAGATCACCCTACTGGGTGATTATTTATATAAATCAGTTCGATATGTGTCTGCCTGTGGATGTCTGTAAGTGCCATGGCTGTCCAAAGTTTGTAGCTTGATTTCAGCATCACAGTGTGAGGGACAGCCTAGACTGGTGGTTTTGGAGGTCACAGTGGTCCCACATCCAGGTTACCTAGGTTACCTCATCACAGTCCATCTATACTAATCAGTGTGTAAGGCACTCATAACTGGAAAGATGCTATTGTACAGTACTGACGCAAAATCACTGGACAAAGAAACAGCCCCCCACCTACAAAAAAAAAAAAAAAAATCTCATGTCCTCATGGCTCCTAGTCCCTGCCATTATAATACAATAAGTATACATTCATGGCTTATATAAATAAATGGATTAATCTATTAATTTAATTTAAAGGCTAACATCTATGTGCTGTCTGTATCTTCTAGTGTGGTTGGTTGCCCTGCAGCTGAAGTGCTTTTATGGTAATTTATTGCCAGGTGTCAATGAGCCCTGTATAGATAGACAGGGAGTTAAGGGTGCTCAAATTCTCATGAGAGGTTCTTTACACCTTGCAGGATTGAGCCTATGTAAAAGGAGCTTCATTTTGTTTTGTTCTGGCATTTTCTAAATAGGGGATTCTCAACCTTTTTCTTTCTGAGGCACCCCAACATGCTATAAAAATGCCAGGGCCATGGGTGGGTTACCATATTTCAGGTTCTCCAAAAGAGGACAGGAGGGGAAGCTGGAGGAAGGGGAGAGGTAGCTGAAGGGGGGACCTCTAACCCTTCCTACCCCCTTCTCCCCAATCTCAGTGCAGCCTCTCTCATACCTCTAGCAGCTGCACATAGTTCCTCCCCAGGAAACAGCTGCACAGCCTGTCTTCCTCCTGCCCTTCCCACCAGCCCTGTAGTTTGGGAATCCGCTCCTGCCAAGCACAGCCCCAGCGGGCACTGCTCCCCCCGAAAAGGTGTTCGGGGTCTGTCAGCGTGAACCTGACCGGCTGCACTGCAAAGCAGGGTGATGGGCTCTGGCAGCTGTGAGGGACCAATCAGCTTCAGGGGAAGGAACCAATGCGGTGCACAGAGAGCCTCTGCTGAGCTGCCTCTGATTTGAAAAACCTGCCCGGATAGACGGCAGAAGATCAAAGAGGCTCTATTTGGGAAAACCCATATGGTAACTCTAGGGTACTGGGGCTTAGTGCTTCTGGCCTGTGGGGCACTTGGACTCACAGGGACCCCTTGAAACCGGCTTGCGGCCCTGTTCTAAATTACATGTTACAGTTCCAAGTAACTGCACCTGTATCCCCCTCAATGGTCCAGGAAGGGCACCCACTCAGGTTTCCAGCTTCCAAGCTGTTGCCATTTGTGGGTGGAGATCTGCTCCTATCTCTTGTTCGAGTAGGGTATTTCCAGGCTGCAGGGTTCCCTGCCATCACTGTGTTGTTCCTAGCAGAGAGGGAGGCTGCCCCAGCGCACCTGTTTGCTTCCTCTTCAGAGAACTGTGTAATTGCTACATTCTACATTACCACCCAGCCCTTTCTATGCAAGCCTATTGTGTCTTAATTTAAAAATCACTAAAGGAGAAAATATACAAAAAAGAATAAAAGAACCTACACACATGCTAATAAGCTTACCTTAATGTAGATTCTGGGAAGAGCGGTCCTTCAAGTCCCCCTCCAAGGGGATTTCCTGTGATTACAAGTTCATTAGAGCTTCAGCTCAGAACAAGAACACAGTCTAGAGGCCTCAATAGATGCAGTCCTTCCAGCTCTACTCTAAGGATTGGGACCTGCCATGGAACAGAAGTCCTGTCTTTTTTCTGGATAACTAAGAAGGTCCTGATGCAGTTTAAAACCAGGCCATTTATCCCAAAACCTTTTCTTTGTCTGTTGATCCCTGGAGAAACTAGTATAGGTGCACCTTTACAGGGAGATGGCTTCAAAGTGCTCCTAATGGAGAGAGCTCACTAGCATCCAGCCCCAACTAGAGAAAGTACATACAGTTCCACAGCAACCCATATACAATTACATTTAAATACAATGTACCCCAAGGTATTAACCCTAATTTAATAACATCTCACTTAATTAACTAAAACTAATCTTAATTCCATCACATTTGTTCAGAATATTGTCAGTCTTACAAATTTCATTTGCGTTAATGAATTGCGTGATGTGAAGGAGTGAAAAGCATTTAATGCTGTTCTCACTTATATTCCTAATTAGTATAATAAATACAAATATTTAGATTCAAATATGCTTGTTAATGCATAATTCCATAGATGAAGGATCAACAAGATCTGATGTAGGCTTTTCAAGCACTTTTCAAGAACCTCATCAGATTTTTTTTTTTTTTTGGGCCCACTCCTCCAATTTGTCTAGATCAGCGGTTCTCAACCGGTGGTACTTCGAAGAAGGCTGGGTGGTACGCGAGCCGTACCGCGCCACCGAATCCGCCGCCGAAAGTTCCCCCACCCAGCCGCTGCGAAACCCCGTCACCGCCGAAAGTCCCCTCCACCCACCCACCCCTGCGAAACCTTGCCACCGAAAAGGGGCAAATGGCGGCAGGGTCTCGGCGGAGGGCATTGTTCCCCCCATGTAACCCCCGCCACCGCCAAATGGCCCCTCCCTCCTCCCCCCCCCCCGCTGCCGCCACCGCAAGTCCCCCCCCCCCTTTTTTTTTTTTCCCCGAGTGGTACTCGGGGGAAAAAAGGGTTGAGAACCGCTGGTCTAGATCACTCTGCAGCCTATTTACCACTCCCCCAGCTTAGTGTCATCTGTAAACTTGTTTAGGGTGCAATCCACTCCATCCGCCAGGTCATTAATGAAGATGTTGAACAAAACCGGCCCCAGCACCGCCCTCTGGGGTACTCCCTTGCTCTCTTACATACAGTGTAACTCCTCCACCTTTTCTCCCCTGACTGTTCTTCCTGAACAGTTTATACCCAACTATGACAGTGCTCCAGTCATGTGAGTTGCCCCACAAAGTCATCATAGTTCTCTGACTATGACAGGACTTCTCATGCCTCCTGCTTGTTTCCTCCTGCTTGTTTTGTTCTGCTGGAGATGTCAGTTTCAGTTATAATGAAACAAAAAGCTGATAAAGACCTGCATGCTTCCTACATCACCTGTTGTGTAGATTAGAAGAGACTGATACTCCTGTGTCTTAATGAGAATTGTTGGAGTGGGAGACACAGAATAGCTCTTCTTTCATAGACCAAAGGATGTCACCAATTAATGTGGAGAAAAAGGAGTGGGCTGGGATCGGGAGTGAGAGGGCAGATGCTCTCAGAACCGCTCGGTGGGGTGAGGCGTGATGGGTTCTGCCCCAGAGCCTTGTCGTTAAGTTGGCTGCCTGGCCCTGTGGCTCCTTGGTGTTGTTAAACTGTCAAAGCTGGGCTGTCTGAGGATAATCATCCCCTGAATGTGTCTGGGGCAGCAGCCCCCTCCATGGCCTGAGCAGCCCTACATCTACTGGTGTCACAAGGAGCTTGCTCCTCCCTTTTTAACACATCAGACTGTGAAGGGGAGGGGCAGATCATGATGAAAGCTGCAGCAGCTCCAGCCTGAGCGCAGAGCCTGCCAAGAGTTTGCCTTGCTTCCTCCCAGCTGAGCGTGTTTGTTGCAAGATTGAAAAAGTGCTGCAGAGGCTCCCAGCTCTGCTATTGGCTGTGCCACGTGCTGTGTTCTTATTGGCTGAGCAAAGACTAGGCCACTGAAGGGAGTGGGGGAAGATGTGCAAGCAAGGTCATTGCTCCGAGTCCTGGCTGGGGAGGGAAGGAGAGGGGGCAAGAGGAGCTGAGCAAGCAATATCGTTCCCAGCTATTAGGAAAATCAGGGTAAGGCAAAAGCCCACCACCTACCTAAATGGCTCCCCTGTGCCCAGTGGAGGGGCTGATGCTTGCACCCCTTGCAGTGGGAGTCCTCAGCAGCCAGGCGGGGATGTCAAAGCCCAGCCCCTGGCCGCCTGCAACAGTGGGAGGTGGCTCCTCCAAGGCATGGGCCCCTCTCCTCCCCCGCCCCCAGTATGCCACTGCCTTGGAATGTTTCTACCAGAAAACAATAAAAGAAGCAAAGCAAAAGAAAACAACATGGCTCCACTAGCCAGGAGAACCTACTGTTATATATCCTGGGACCGACATGGCTCCAATTACACTGCATGCTGATACCAGTGGCGTTTTCAACACTCTTAAGAAATGTGGTTCAATATCTAAATCCGCTGCAGAGGTCTAGGTTGTATCTGCAGTGCAGAGGTCTTGGATGTGGCTGGAGCACGACACTCCTCTGGATAATTACACATAGGCCAAACACACTCCTTCATATGATGCAGTTGCTTGTTCCATTCACAGGTGGAGAGACACCTGTGTCTCACGTTAAACAGTTTCTGTAACTCAGTACATTTCATCTGTATATTCACTCTGTCCAAAATAATAAACTGCAGTAAACCGTGTATTTTGCAATCTGTAGGAAGCCTATTAAATGTTTATAATTTCTGCCTCTCTTCCCCCAACTTCTCTTGTCCTATTCTTTAGGGTTTTCCCCATGGTATAGGTAGTCTAGAATCACATTAACAATGGCTCACGGGACAGGACTCCTTGATCTGTGCCTTTAGCCATGAACCTGAACTGGTCTTAACCTCAGAGGCTAAGGAATCATCTATCTCTCCTGGGGACAGACAAGGAATATTCCCCAAAGCAGACTAAAACCAGAAGTATATTTAAATAAAGAAAAGTTTATTAGAAAACTGAATCAAATTCAAAGGTGTAGGGTACAAAACAGGCCTAGATCTAAAGCTGCATCCATCCTTGCCTAAGTAGGCCAGAAGTCTGAAATTACAGTAGAAGTAGAGTATGAATAAGGATCAGATTCTCTTTGAGGGGTCTCAGATCCTGGGCTCCGGCCTGAGCCCGACTGTCTGTATTGCAGTTTTATAGCCCTGTAGCCTGAACACCATGAGCCAACCAGAGTCATACTGCAGGTCTCTTATTGCAGCATAGATGTACCATTTGTCCGTTTCCTTGCCTAAAGAGATTCTGAGCTATTAGATTTAATCACTTCAAGTTACATTTGGGGCTATCCAATTGCTCACTCAGATTTCTTCAATAAACAATGTCAATGGGTCTTTATTCAGGACAGTTAGTTTCCTGTCCTGCCTTTCCAACCCGACTAGATAACTAATACAGCAGTATAGTAAATTACAGGAATATTTTCCACTACAAAATTGCTTTCCTGTTTCTCTAACAAATAGGATACCCCTTAGTCACTATCCAATGTCCCAGACGATATAAATAAATTATCTTCATTGAATGGCTTCCAGGTCATAAATGGCTATGAAATATCCTGTTTAGATAATCATAGCGGTTCCCTTAAACTCTATGCTTTTTTTCAAATCTGACCTGCTGCATAACCCAGGCTTTACTACCAGTGATTACTGCAAGTGAAATGGAAAGGAACAACTTTGTGTCTGACTCACTTCTCATTCATGTGGATGTAAAGCAGGAGAAACTAAACTGAAATAAAAGGAGTTACACTATAGTAAAACCAATGTGCAAGATAAGAATCAGTCCTCTAACTTTCCAATGTCTCATACTTTATCAAAAATGAAACACTTGACCCAGGAGTTGTCCTGTGAAGCAAATACATTTAGGACCTGATCCTATTCCTATAGAAGGGGAGAGCAGACCCTTAATGTGCACCTTTTTCCTGATACCATTTGAATTTGAAGAACAAATGCAGGAATTTGCCATGTCAATAAATATCCATCCCCCAATGTACTCATTGATGGACTCATTCCATTGTCAACAAGAGACAGTGTTTGGAGAAGATTGCTTTGCATGGCTTACTAAAATGAGCTCTTTTTATAGATTTCTGTCAGGCTTTGAGTCAGTGCATTGAGTGTTCTTGTGGGATCTAATGAGGCAACTCTGCATCCCTAGAAGTAGTGGCATTGTTAGAGCTCTATAATGAAATGGAAGGCTGTGTTCAAGACTGTGGCAGATACACCACATGGTTTCCTGTCCCCATGGAAGTTTGGCAAGATTGTCACCATTGTTCAATATCTGCATTGATCAGTTGATGGATAAGCTTGAGGAGGCAGCTGTTGGCATTGAGCTGAATGCCATTCTGCTTTGAGATCTTGACTATGCTGATGACATTGTCTTGTTGGCTCAGCCTGTAAATCGTTGCAGCTGGTGTCGGATCTGGTTGGTCAAGAAGCAGTGTGCATTTATCTGGTAATTAATTAGGATAAAACTGAGTTCCTGCCCATTGCCATCAAGAAGCCTCCAGCTCCAACTGTCTGTCTGGACGGGACATTGAGCCATGTGGCAACTATCAAATACTTGGGCAGAATCATAGACAGTGCTGGAGAATTCTTGAAAAATGTAGACACACAAAATGGGAGCTGCTGCCATATTTCAGGCTATTCTGTGATCTCTGCTTGCTACAAAGCTGCAGATCTGTAGAACTACAATTATATCAACTCTGTATCAATGCTTCAGAGGAAGGTTATAGAACCCATAAATCCTTCCCCACCTCAACGTGGTTTGGGCTATCAGGAGACGAAGGTTCTGTGTCAGGTTCTACTGCAGACTTCCTGTGTGACTCTGGGCAAGTCACATGCCTCAATTTTTTTTCCCATTTGCAAAATGGAAATAATAATTACCTACCTCACTGGAACCTTAGTAAAACTTTAATTCATTCTTTTTTTTTTTTAAAGTGCTTTGAGATCCTCAAGTGGAAGGTACAAGTATAATTTAAAATTGTATTTATCATTCATTATTATGCACCCATTTGTACAATACTATCCTGGGGGGAAAGAAATAATTTCCTGACTTCTACTGGTAATCAGTTTGATACTCTGAAATTTGGGGATGGAGGACACTTTCAATTTCATTTTAGTGTAACTAGAGTAAATGCAGGTTCTGTTCTTTTATTAAAAATATTCTTCATTAAATATCAAGAGTGACAATATAATATTAAGAGTTCTTTAAAAAAGACTGTAGCTATGGAGAGTCATCCATTTGTGGCTTTTATTCTTATCCAGATAAATGTTTCTAACTATTACTCTTGGCAAGTTCTATGCAATATTAACTGCAGGGGCTCATACAACAGGTGAGACCAGTTAATAAACTGGAGAAGTATGGAGTTCTACTCTGTATTAATTATTTCAAAGCCATTTAGGATAAAACATAAATATAAAACAAATGCCTAATAAATTAGTTAGTTTAAAAACTGACTGCACACCTGACAGCTAGATGTTTTCAGGAGGTGTCCATTGTGTATAGAGTTATCCTGACAGGATTCTTACCTGATGATAATCAAAGGAATGAAATATACCAGGAAAGCGACCACCGTCATATAGGGTATCCAGTAGGAGTCATCAGGCCAGAGGGCCCAGCACTGCACTTCCCCATTGGATAGCTGCCTTTTCCCAAATATAATCAGCGTCGGGATCGAAAACAGGAAAGAGAGGCTCCATGCCACGATGATGAGAACTTTCGCCTGCCTTTCTGTTCAACAAATCCAAACAGATTTTTGTTAGTATTGATCCTGGCATTTATTTGATGTTTCTTTGGACATATACATCAGCCTAAATAAGGACAGGTAAGGGGGAATTCTCAACTGAAGTCTGATGCTGAAAATGGAAGGAGCTTTTCAGCTAATTTTTATGACTAAAGTTTTTTATTTCTTTATACTACTTTTGTGATAGCACTTGACTTCTTGCTCAATTGACTTCTATGTCAAAGACCCAGGTCACTGGCAACAAATCAGAAATATAAGCTTTGAGAGATACCGCCTAGACAAAGATCTTACTTGAAACAAGGGTTGGATGGATTTGTGCAGTAGTGCCCACTTGCATGGACATAGCAAGGTTGAGGTCAACAAGATCGTATGTCAGAAACAAAAGAAGCCTTCACCCTGCAGGTGACAGGGGAAGGATGATATCATGCAGTGCTGGTTAAAGTCAAGATGCAGATATTAAAGTTAATTTTAAGAGCATGGACTATCTGGTGAATGGAACTGCACTGATTTACAGTAGCCAAGGATCCCATTTACTAAGAGTGCTGGACGATTGCAGGAAGAAAGTTTTATAGGAAAATCATATCTCATACTGTCTGGGCACTCAGATATTTTGACAAGTGTTGTTCTATATATGCAGATGACTGATTGTACACTGAAGTAGAAAATCACATTCAATTGTGCCCAGCAGGAGACTATTTTTAAAATCTATACATCTTGAATGAAGCTCAATCATTTCAAAGTAAATAGAAGCACTTAAATTTTTTTGATGCATCCAGCATCAGTTATAATATTTATCCTTATTTTTAAATATTACACATGTTCAGCACAATAGAAGTTTGCTTATCTGAAGTGCTTTGAGGACATCCATAACATTTAGATCAGTGGTTTTCAAACTTTTTAGGCTGTGTACTCCTTTCCAAATAATGTAATCTACCGCATACCCCCATCTGAGACAATGTCATAATATACTTGTGATTAGATTGCCAAGTCTTACTAAATAAGAAGTGTTGTCTGCCATTATAGGATTTTTTTCACCTACCCCCAATGAGCACTTGCATACGCCTAGGCAAAGTGTACCCCAGTTTGAAAAACCACAGATTTAGATAAACAAAAGGGTTAGATGAAGGAGGTAAATATTATGCAGGGAGAAGTAAAGAAATACTAAGGGATAACAGAATTAAATGTAATGAAAAGAAAATTGAAGCTATGTATCCAGAATCATTTCCTGACAGATCTTTCAAGACTATGAAATGGTTAACCAGGGAGTGAGGTTGGAAGCCCAAACATTTTGCAGCTAGACAAAGTGCTAGAAAATATTCTATAGAGAGAAGCCTGAACTGGCAGAGAAATGGGCTAGATAACCAGCAAGGTCATCTCTATCTCAGATGTCTATAGGAACTACTTAGTTGCAATAAAGAAACGGGGCAACAAGGTTGTCCAGTGCTTAAAAATATTAGATTAGGGAACCAGAATAGGAGGCTCTAACTTTTGGTTCTCCCAGAGAATTTTTCATTGACCTTGTGCAAGCCTCTATAACCAGTTTGTTTCTCAGTTTACCCACCTGTAAAATGGGTACAATAATACTCAACTGTTGTCCCTCTCTCAGGCATGTGTGTGCATGTGCATGCGCGATAATTATGGTTAGATTCTGATACTGCTCATGGTGATTAATGGTATCTTACTCAAGTAGTCCCTCTGAAATCAATGGAAACACTCATGCAGGGGGTACATCAGAGTCTGGTCTGCTATGCTTGTGAAGAGCTTTGAAATTAAGGAATAAAAGGTGCTATGTAAGAGCAAAGTGTTAGCCACAGTTCTGATCTGGAGTGCTCAACACAAATCAGTGACATTATTTTTCTTTTCCTTTTAAAAACCTCCTAATTAAAAATTAAAGTAACGCTCTGAGCAATTTATATCTCAATTGTTTTGTAGTATCATTTTTTCTTTGTTTGCCATTGATAGATGAAAATTTCTATTAAGAAGCTTTGGACTTTTCTCCCTTGCCCCTGGCTTCAACGGACCTTGTGCTTATTGTCCTTTTGGGGCACACCGCAAGGCCTGTTTACACAGGCTTTCTCTGAGGGCTTGTCGTCACTGGAGCCTTAAGTTGAGTGATCCACACTAGAGTGAACTCTTCTCAAGTTAGCCTAGCTGGAGTGAGAGCAGTCACATTGTGCTGCTCAAGTGCTGTTTTGCAGTGTTTAGATTAGATTAGCAGCAGAGTGGCAGCATCCCCACTGCATTCCTAGCTCCAGTGTCAGCAACACTTGAGCTTCCACCCATAACCCCTGACAGGCCAGCTAGCTCATGCTCAAAGCACCGCTTAACCTGATCTAGATATTGGGATTTGTGAACAGGCCGGCATGGGGTGGCTGCCTAATGTGTGTTCTTGTTTTTTATAAATGCTCTAGTGCCTTGTGGCTGGTGTATCCTGCAACCGTAACGTGTATATATAAAATCCTGTAAGTCTCTGAATAGGATGTTTTAACTGACAGACTTAAGAACCTTTTCTTTTACAAAAAATAAAATAATGACCTTGTTAATTTAAAATGAGATTTTAATATTGCAGTGGTAATGGATAGAATTTAGGGATCTCAAACTTTTATAAATTCTAATCCCAACTCTGACACTGACTGACTCTCTTTATGGTTATGAACATGTCATGTCACATCACCTCTCAGCTCCATTTTCCCTGCCTGTAAAATGGAGAGAATATTACATACTGAATACACAAAGCTGTTGTGAGAGCTAATTATATCATGATGGTACAGCTCTTTAAATATGAAGAAACTATATAAAAGGTCTGATTCTATATTATCATTATCCTAACACTCTTTATTGCATGTTTTATTATTTCCGAGTTTGGTTATTGAATTAGATGTCATGTTTAGAGTAAAAGAGTTGGGATTAGGTTACCAGAAGGGTCTGATTCTCCATTGTTTTGCACCTTTTATAGTCCCATGCAGCCATGCAAAGTGAGAGTAAAACACTTATCTTATTGTCAAAACTAATTTTCATAAAATACAAACCAAGCACAACCTCTTTTAAAGCAGTTTCCTGTCCTAGTCTGATGTTGGTAATCATAGCATCTCTTCTAGCATTAGATCTTGAAGTCCTTCACAAAGGATGTTAAGTATACTTATCTTCCTTTTACAAAGGGGGAAACTGAGGCACAGAGTAGCGCTGGGCAAGTATTTTACGCACTGAAAAATGCAGTTTTGGGTAACCTAAAACCATTTGTGAATTTGATCCATTTAGTTTCAGCTGAGAAAGGTGTGTTTGTTTGGGTTTTTTTCAGGGCCAGCTTTTGGTGGGGGTGGAAGAGAGGAGGAAAGAGAGACAAAGATCATGTCCCTTGATAAGTTTTAGCCCAATAGATAGGGCAATTGCCTAGGCTGGGAGAGATCTAGGTTTGAATCTCCACTCTAAAGCAAGGGCTTGAACTCAGATCTCCTCACCCCTGCAAGGGCCCCCTCAACCACTCAGCTGTAGGCTATTCTGGGGTGAGTTGCTCTCAAGCTGTCTTTAAATATTCATTGGACAAGAAAGAGAGTAAGAACAACTTAATGCACTCACCTGAGAGGTAGGAGGTGTGGATTCAAAGCCCACCTCTGAATCAGGCAGAGAGAAGATTTGAATCCACATCTCCTCAACCAGCTTGAGCACTGAGACTGCCCAAGGTCACATGGATGAAATCTCAGGCAAGTACAGGTGTGTGGGAAAGGGTAATATGGACGTACATGGAAATTATGTTGATTTATATCTTACAATTTGATTCTGCTAGAATTTCGGCTCTTTTAATTTTCCTTTTGAAGCCCATGTAAATGTGTGACGAGGTTATATTCCTCCTAAAAGGATGTCACATGGAGTATAAATAGCATTGTAAGATAAAGGTAGAGTTTGGCATGTCATGCATAAAACAGCACATCTTCCATCTGCTCAGGGACAACTTTTGCATTCTAAAAATATACATATGGGATTTTTCTGTAGTGCCATACAGTTGGACAGTATGTGCCTGATTTTAAGAAATAAAATGGGCCAGGTCTTAATCTAAAACTGCAATTTGCTACTTGATATAGATATGGGAAACTGGAGTGAATTAAACAGCCCCTAGAGGTTTGCGTGATGGGACTAAAGTGTGTGATCCTTTTGCAGGCATATCAGAACGAAACAAGGGCCAATAAGGAGCATCTCTAGGTATGTCTACACTGCAATAAAACACACTGCAGCTAGTCCAGGTCAGCTGACGTGGGCTTGCAGGTCTCAGGCTAAGGGGCCATAAAACGTTCAGGCTGGTGTTGGAAGGCAGGGTTGGGCCACGATTGCTGCATGACAGTTGTCTGTCCTTTCTTTTCTGGTACTTTTCTGCTACCAGGGCAAGGTGATTTTCCTCAAAAGTGGTCGTTCCTTCTCTGACAAGTCTTCTCTAGTTATCCCTATCTTGCGCTACTGTCTCCCAGTGTATGATGTTGATGCCATCACTCTTGATGTTTGTCTTGAGGGTGTCTTTAAAGCATTTCTTTTGGCCTCCCCATTTTCTTTCTCCTTTGGTGAGTGGGCGTATAGCAATTGTTTTCGTAAGTGCGCATCAAGTATGCGCGCACAGTGCCCGCTCCAGCTCAGCTGGCGCTGGATAATCAAGGTCTCTACACTGGAGATGTTGGCCTCCGTGAGGACATTTACATTAGTGCAGTGATCCTCCCACTTTATGTTAAGGATCTTCTGGAGAAAGTGCTGGTGTTCCAAGTTATTCAGGTGTTCTCTGTAGGCCACCCAAGTCTCGCAACCGAAAAGGAGAGCTGGGATTACCACCGCTTTGTAAACTAAAAGTCTAGTGTGTGTTCTGATGTCATGGTTGTTGAACACCCGGCGAGACAGTCTGCCAAAGGCTAGCCTTGCCCTTCCCTCTAGTGTAAAGACAAATTCATGAGCACAGCCATGCTGGTCCGGAAGGAGGAGATTATAACTGTCTGGAAGCTGGCTACCCTAGGCTGCAATAGGTCCATCGCCAACCAGTTTGGTGTTGGAAAGTCAGTTGTAGGTAATCAGGTGTGTGGTTTACCCCAAAGTGGTGGGCATAAAAGATATTCCTGAAGTAACTGCTGGCTTTGAGAGAATGGAGTTTCCATACTGCTCCAGGGCCATTGATGGGTCTCGTGCCCATAGTTTGCCCTCCTCAAGGAGCCCATGAGTACATAAACCACAGAGGCCACTATTCCATTATCACACAGTCCCTCATGGACCACAGAGGCCGATTATGAATGTCAACATGGGCTGCACTGGAAAAGTTCATGATTCCTGGGTTTTTTGCCTGTTGGGAGTCTACATTCATAGACAGGCTGGGACACCATTCCCCACCAAATTACATTATCCTATATGGAGATACTATCCCCACCATTATTCTGGGGACCCTGCATATTCCCTGTTACCTCAATTTATGAAACTCTACTGTGAATTCAGAGGTCCGGGCAAAAGAAGGTGTTCAATTACACTCTCAGCAGTGGTAGAATGGTGATTGAGTGTGCACCTGGCAGACTGAAATACTGTTGGTGAGGTCTGCAGACCTGCTTGGATTCCAGTGTCATCAATGCTGTGGGCATTACTGTGGCTTGCACCCAGATAGTAGATGTTGGGGATGCTTTGTGCACCCACATTATGGATTTCCATGGGGTAATGGAAGAGGGAGAATAATACCTTTATAAATGTGCTTATTGGGGGGAGGGGTTGATTGTTTGGGAGGGGGTTCGGTGCGTCGGAGGAGTAGATGGGGGGAGAGGGAATTGATTTCTTGGCAATGTACTTATGAATGGACCTGACTGCTTATCAAATGAGGGGTGGAAGGGAAGGGGGTTGATTCATAGTATGAATTGCTGTAGCTGACTGTATTGGGAAATAGTATTTACATACAAATTCCCAATTGTCCCTGGTCATGTATTTTACCTTTATTATTTGAAATACACATTGCATAATGTGATGTGTTGGTAGCAATAAACTTCCTTAATAAATTAGAAAGCTTTTTATTTTAAAATCTTTATTAGAAAAACACTACATTCACCCATTGCCAGGCAGGCCTGCTGCCATTACCGCAACAGGACCTTAAACAAACAAAAACGGGCATGAACAAATGCAAACAGTGAAACCATGTACATGACAGAAACCCCCTTCTGTTGCATGTCCCCTGGCTCCCCATTTTCCTTTCACTTCCTCCCATGTTTGCCTCTGGGGGGAGGGAGGTCCATATGAAAGACCTCATGGGGCACAGTTGCTGTATCCAGTCACTCCTAGGGCCTGATTGCTTGAGCCCCCCAGGCATGGAGTTGTTCCTGGAGCGCAGCATAGGGGATTCAGACTGCGGTGCAGGTGCAGCAGGAGCCAATACTCTTGCAGCCATTAGTGCCACCAGCTGCTCCAACAGCTCTTTCTGCTGAGCTCTGTCATCCTCCCCTAACCACCTTTCCTGTTCCCGGAACTGTGAAGCAGATGCCTGCTCCTGCCCTGCCACCCTGTCCTCAAGTTGTGCAGCCAGCCTGAGCCTTGCCCCTTGACATGCCTTTCCTCTAGCCTTACGTTGCTCTGTCTTTGATACTCGACCTCCTTGTTGGCCCGTCCAGAACTTCACCATACGTTCATCATAGAAACACTTCCTCTTGGAACAGTCCGTGGAGGTACATTGGCCCAGGCTTCTACTGCACTGTGGGCAAGTTGTGGAAGTACTGCAGGACGTAGAGGTCGAGGGCCTGGAATAGAATACGACACAGAGCATTATTGTCTCAAATAGCTCAGTGCAGGAGCACAGAAAAAAAAATCCTTATGGAATTTCAAAGACCTAAAATATTACTTTATAAAATTGAACTTCAGTGTATTGTGAGAGGGATGCTTCAGACTACGGAAGCTCTCTCAACACAGCTGGGTTAATCTCAGCAAAAGATGTGCAGAGGCCATGGTAAGTTAAAATCACAACTGCTTTCCCTCCTACACCCCAAAATTGCAAACAACTCGGAGTTTTTTGGGGGGGGTTAGGGAGGCGGTCAGGGGCTGTGCTACAAAAGGTGACTGACAAAGAGGAGTTATTCCAAACTGTCGGTGGAAAACCAGTAGTGTATGCCACCCAAGTATTTGAATGTATATTGACTGGATGGCACCTCTGAGTGGAGTGGGCTGGTCAATTGCCAAGGTGGCCCTTGGACATGCCTTTGCCCAAAATGTGACGACTTATCTGGAGTTCTTGCTATGTGAAAAGTTTGCTGCTATCAACAGCTGGGATTAGGTCAGAATTTACGAGGGAATCAGCGGGATGCTGTGTTAGCTTTCATGTGGTTTAGCCTGTCATGACTTCACTCAACCACAGGGAACTCCAGTGTCCTACCTCTTCTCCCCCCACCCTGCCTGGCACACTTCTGGACGAAATTCAAGCTTCCAGCCAGGTTTGGGGCAAATGATTTTCCCACCTATAGACTACCTTTAACTGAAATTGACTAGATTTGTAAGTAGAACACATTTCCACACTCCCTGTCTTCTACCAGTTCACTGTTCTCAGATGGCTTGTTACACTGTTGCGTGGTTACAGAGTTGTGTACTTACAGGATTGCAATGTATGGCTATTTTAACAAACAAGATTGCCTAGCAAAAACGTGCGCCTTTAAAGGCATTTTTTGCTGTTGGCATTTCCCCGATCACCATTTTGAATTCCACAGAGTAGAGGGGAGGAGGACAGGGGCCCATCAAGATGCTGCCACACAATCTGTCATTAGTAGATACATGCTGCTAGCCAGGGCTTCTAATAACGTTTGCAATGGTTCATAGAATGGAAATCTTTCTCATTCCTATATTATTAAACATTAAAATGGAGCCAGAAACTTACCAGGCTCCTGGGCAGCTTCTGCTTCTTCCATTTCTGCTGCCAGTTCTGCAACAGGCTGTTCCTTGGAGAGGGGGAATCAAAAAACTCCTCCAAATATGGCCCCAAGACATGCTACAGGTGCTCCTGCAATAGAGCCTTGTCTGGGACCACTGTCAGCAGCAGAATCCCTGACCGCATTTGGTGCCAATTTCCTTTGTCCTCTCTCTGATGCAGGCTCCATCCATTCCCATGATGGATTCTGGGGACAGCAGGTCACCATCCCAGCTGACCAGAACATTGTGCACCACCGTTGACTGTGTGTTTACAGCAGGAACAAGTACCTGGTCAAACTCATCATAAAACAGGCACGATGTCGGCGAGTTACCGAGATGTGATTCTGGTGCCTGGTTTTCTGGTATTCAGTCTTGAGCTGCTTAGTCTGCTCCTTCCAGCGCTCACCAGTCTGGTAAAGGTCCAACGCTGCCCACTTCTTTGCTATTTGCTGATGCGTGTGGCCATTCCTGATCTCCTTACTAAAGTCCACTCTTTGGCTGACCTCACACCACAGAGTGACCAAAATCTGGCTGCGCTCCAGCAGCCATGAAGCAACATGCTTTGCAAAGGACTTCTTGTGGTCAGTGTCCACTGTAAACACAGAAGATTCTCCCAAGGTGTGTTCACAGTTCAGCAGTCAGAATAAAATGGAAGGGTTAAACGCTGCCTCACTGAGCTGCTGCACTACAACACAAGTGGGAGGAGGGTTGCTTCCCTTTCCCTGGAGTTGACTGGGGATTCTTGGGACAGAGAGAGAGGGCAAAGGAAATTGGTTGGTGGGATACTTCTAGTGAACTCCCAGGACCTGAGTTGGGAGGATGGGGGGGGTGGCTGAATCTATACTGCATAGCAATAGGGCTTGATCCCTGGATCTTGGCTTGACTCTGGCTCAAACCCTCCACCTTCCTGCACTCCTAGGATCCTGGGTCTGATCCAGAGTCTGAGAGATTTGTGTGTGGACAGAAGGAGGGTTTGTACTCAAGCCTGAGTCTGAGCCCAGGCCTGTATTGAAGTGTAGACATACCCTCAGAGACCGTAGTAAGGCAGCACACAAAACTTGGACCTTAATAGATTGGAACCGAGCCTGTTTTTTCTGACTTGTTGCTACTTTTCAACATGATAAATTACTCTGTGGCTCTTGGCAGAAAGAGCATTATATCAAATACAGAGAGAACTTGATTGAACCTGTCAAGGATACAATCTCCTTGAGGCAAAGACTTACTATCTCCCTATCGAAGGAAAGGAAAAGATAGATATGATATAGGATTACTTCTTTAATATAAATAGTTGCTATAACATGATGCATTTATTATAGATGTTTATACCCTCAAAGTGCTCTACAGAGATTAACTTATAAATTACTCACAACTAAACCCCTAAACCCATAAGGAAGTTTAATAACTACTGGACTTCTCTGTCTATTTTGCAAATGAAGATGCTGCGACCGTGAGGTTCACCTGCTTCACATTTAGGCACCCAAATTAGGTGGTCAGAATTTCAGAAATGTTGTGAGCATCCAACAGCTCCCCTTAACTTCAACAGGAACTGTTGGAGGCTCAGCACTTTTGAAAATCTGCCTACAGGAGCTTAATTTTAGCCTCCTGGTTTTGAAAATCGTGGAAAATATTAGGATAAATGTCAGTCCCAATATTTGAGGTTTTTGGATCTTATCCATGTGCCTGAACCACATAACCACCAGATCTGTTTGATTCATAGCTTTTTTTTTTTTTTTTTTTTTTTTTTTTTTTTTCAGGCCAGAAGGGACATTTTGAGTTCTTGCATAACACAAGCATTAGAATTTCACCATTATCCCCAAAATGAGTACAATAATTTTGTTCTGATTAAAGCATATCTTACAGAAAGCAACCACTGCCTGTAATTCTTGTCTTTCCTCACCTCATTGCCTTCCTACTTGTTTTCCCTGAAGCATCATATTTAGTATTGAAAACTCTTTCAGGATGGAAACATCCTTCTGTATTATACAGCAGCCATTACACTTTTGGGTGTTGTAAAATTAATGAAAAATGATAAAATTATTCCCAACAAATCTCTATACCTTCTGAATTTCGCTTATCATGGAACAGAACTACCACTATACAGATATTTAAAAGTCCACCTCCTTCACCCCAATAATTTCGTATAGTAAGCAAACAGTTAAACTGGAGGAGCTCACTCTGTATTTAATACTGTACTTTATTTCCCCATCTTTACCTATTTACATTGAAAACGTTCATTCAAACACTATATATTATTAAACTAAATGGTCCAAATTCCCCCTAGTGTGATGTCTATAGTCAGTGGAGTTGCACTAAGGATATTTTTTGTTCATTGTGTGTAATAATTAATTTTCTCAAAATGTTGGAAGATAATGGAAAATCTTTACACTTTAAATATAGTTTTATTCCACATGAATAATATTGCCAAAACTAGGAATTAATAAAGGATCTTAATACATTAATCAAGATAATATTGCTTGCTTTCATTGAAAAGTTGTTTAGCGACAGAAAGATGTTAAAGCAACATCATCTAGAGCAGTAGCAAGGTACAACACTTTTCCTACCTCCTTGAAAGAACTTCATTGGATAAACTATGGCATGGTATCGGTCTATGCTGAGTGAAACCAGAACGTAAGTTGAGGCATACAGAAGGACAACCTGAGGTAGAAGTGGGGAAAGAAAACACACTTAAGCATTTGTTGTAGAGAGTAACTGACATTGCAAGGGGTGGAATTCACATGGGAAACTTAGGCTGAGCATTGCAGTGTCTAACTTTTAGGCACGTTGCATGGAATGTTGAACACCCAGGGTCCCTATACAATGCATGGGGAGAGTTAAGTGCCGAAAAGGGGATTAACAAAAACCAGCCCACTGAATGAGGAGGTGCCTAAGCTGCCAATAGGAAATGCTGAGAAGAGGGAGGTGGCCTAAGGCCCATCCCTCAAAGGGAATTAGGTGCCTGAGTCTGAGTGAAGTGGCCTCCTCCCCTGGGGATTCACAGCCATGAAGCCTCTCCAGGAGTTAGGCACCTACACCAGGTCAGTTCTTCCTCAAGAAAAAAATCTGAGGTGGAGGAGCTATCATCCCCCTGCCTCCCGGTGCCCAATAACAAGAGCACTCACTTGCAATATAGGGGATGCTGGTTCAAAGAGAGAGAAAGAGACTGATTCTATTGCCCAGGGATGAGGGCACCCACCTGGGATGGTAGGCCCAAGTTCAAGGCCTACTCCAGTGACTGTTTAAGGTGGCTTCTGAGCACATCTGCTAGATCAGACCACAAAGGCAACATCCCCTTTGTGAATCCTGCTTGGGTGTAGGTGTGAGTTAGGTGCCAAACTACTAGTGGTGTCAAGACTGAGGCAGCTGAGCACATGTCCATGACCAGTGGAAATGTAGGCAGCTCATTGGGTATCTTGAGGATCTACATTTTGGATTGAGGCAACTTTAGGCACATAAGTCCCTCTTGTTAATTCCCCCGCCCCCAATATTTCTCAGTATGTGATATTTGGCAACCTAACTAAAAGCTTATAAAAGGTTAAGGATGAGATTATGCCACCCTTTCTTTCAATAATCCCTTACTCCATGAGTAGTCACACTTAAGTCAGTCAGTGGAACTACCTTCTGAGCAAGGTGCTATTGAGTGTGAGTAAGGGTGGTAGAGTCAGACCCTAAACTTCCATTTGGGATGTCACCGAGTGGAATTGCTGTAGCTTGAGGAGTACGAGCACAGTAACTAAGCAGTATGTGCTCTTGCAGCTCATTCAGTTATGATTTCCTTTCCCCGGTCTCAAAATTTGGTTGCCATTGGCAAGGTCCAACAATCAGACATGCAATGTGTATACAAAACAGCAGCCCTATGAAATGCCATCATGTTTCATGATCAAACTTCAGTAGTGTGCCTGGACTACCAAGAAGACATGGCTGGGCCAGCTAATAAACAACTATTGCTTTTGAGACTTCTCCTTCCCAGCAAACACCCTTGCTCATGAGCATTCTGAACTCATGAGCGTTACCTTATTTCCAGAATTACTGGACCAGATTTTGCTCCCAACTGCACCGGTGTGAATTTGAAATAACAGCACTGATTTCCGAGGAGTTGCTTTGGGTTTACAACAGGGTAAGTGAGATCAGAATCTGGTTTGCTGTTTTGGGACTGAGATTAGTAGTAGGGATTTTTGAGGGAAAAAGAACATAGGAAGAGTTTTTCAAAGGCAACAAATGTCTGTCAGGCAGTCAGCTCCCAGGAAAGGTCAATATGAATTAGGGGTCTCTTTGCCATTTTTGATTTGCAAAATCTCCCCTGAAGATTAATTACTCTTAAATACCTATGTTATTTTCATTAAATGGTGCTTTTAAAAAGCTCTTATGCTTAGTAAGTGGGAGAGAAAGGACTACATATATTTAATGGCTAAAATGCTAGGATAAATTTAGCTTGGGTGTCAGCAAATTCAAATCTATTAACTTGAATGGAATTTGCACCTGCTTACAATTTTCTCCATGACTTTTTCCATTCTCATATCTACAATATATAACCATTTAAAATCTAAGCAGTTAAGCTTTCATGCCTTGTTCTTTAAATGCTAGTTTTGTTAACTTCTTTGACTGGGGGGTAATTTAAGGGCTTTATACAAAAATTTAAAAGCACAATGTTCCAGGACATTGAGATACAAGACTTTGAGCTTTTATCTGAGTCTGGATTTGCACCACTAGATATTGAACAGTTTCTGTACCTGTAGGTAGCGAATAACTCTGCAAACAATATCAGGGGCCAGGAAATCTCCAGTGAAGCGCCAAATGATATCAGTCAGTATATTTATGAATCCCGTAAAACAATCTGCAAAGAAAAATAAATAAAGATACAATAATGGAATCAAACATGGGACAGTAGTTAGTTTAGCTATTCCCTGTTGCGTCACTTACTGTGTACTGCACCTTCAAGAATTCCTCTGCCTATTGAGACATGCAGCCATTTTGTGAACCGTTTGGTGCACCCTGCAGGCTGGGAATGCACGAAATGGAGACATTACCTTCTGTTCTTCTTTTAACTTGTTCTCTTAATCTAAAATAAAGCCCATTCATCCAGAAAGGTGCAATCCAGGAAGGTACTTGGCACCGAAGTTCTATTTTTAGGCACTGCTGAGATCCACAAAATTCCTCTCAGCCATCACCTAACCCATAGATGCTTAAACCTTTCTCAGGGCTTAAGGTTTTGCACTAAAAGTTCCTTTAGTGCCAGTGTTTCCACCTCTAGGCATGTGCCTTGCAACCTCACTCTACACACCCAGACTCCTATTTCCCACCAAAGCCGCAGAGTGATTTCTAAACTGGGGAAGTCACATGTGGGGGCCTGAGCTGGTAGGCGTGCTCAGGGGTCCTATCAGATTGAGCCCACCAGCTGAGTTCACACAAAACAGCTGGTGGAGGGGTGAGGGAGGGCAGAGACTCAATCTAACTCTCTCTGGCCCAATGAATAATATTTAATTATTCAATTATTTAATTAAAGTGGAACAACTTCAATAGGCACGACTAAGGGAGACCCAGATCAGAATATCCAGTAGCCCAGTAATTAGGGCATACACCTGAGAGTGGCAGAGCCTTGTTCAAATCCCTTCTCTGCCTCAGGAAGAGGGGGAATTTCAGCCAGGGGGTTTCTACTTCCTGTGAGTGCCCTGCCCACTAGGCTAAAGGTTATAAAGTGAGCGCCTCTCCTCTGGCTATTTTGGGTTTCACACACAACTTAGGCAGCTGAATGCCTATCTGCCCCTGGTTCATGGAGAGGTTCCAGATTGTGGATCACTAGCAGAGATAGGTGCCTATCTCCAAGAGAGAGAAGGGGCTGCGAACACTCCCACGCATCAGCCTCTCCCATTGGCTAGTTTAGGCGGCTCTCTGCGTAGTGTGCTGGCTGCTATTCATTGTATAGAAGCTGAGGTGCCTAACTCAGGCTTTGTGGATCATAGTGTTGTTCCTGTGATTTTTCTAGGTGCCTAAAAGTTAGGTGCTGTGATGCTCAGTGTTGTAATGCCCTAGTCCTTTCATGGGCCCCACTCAAAATAATTATTTGCTTTTTGCATAAGGAGAAACATAACAATGACCATGTCTGAGTGAATGTTAAGGATTATTCATACAGGGCTTGATCATCAGTATGACTACTCACATGCTTAAAGTTAGCATGTACTTAACTGTTTTGCTGGATCACGGACAAAGTGCTCAGCACCTTGCAGGACTGAGACCATGATGTTCTGGTTTTGTTACGAATTTCAGACGAGGCCTAACCTACTGCATGGTTTCAGTGTGATTTGCAAAGCCCTCCTGTGAATGTGTCCACTTAAGTCAAAAAGTCTGGGCCACTTTATGGCTTTGAATTGCACTTGCTTTGTTCTCAAACAGAAATGGGCAAAATTGGATTTGGTTTTGGTTTTTATAAAAGCAAAGTTTAGGTTACACTAAACCTAAACTGGGATTTTTTTAAATATCATTTATCTGACTCCTCAGAGTTGTTTTATTTAAGCCATATGGGTCTGGATTTGATCCACCTCTAGCTTTAGTCCATACTAGGAGTACTGGAAATCTTTTTGTAGTGAGTTTCCAGCCTTCTTGCTACAGACCCACAGATTTCCTATAAATTACCAACACAAGATAATGTTTGGCTAAGATGTGGGTTAGCATCCCAATGTATAGCAAGTTATCTCAACAGAACCAAATATCTAATTGTTTGAATAAGGTTCACCATCATTGTCTGTTGTTGTCCTTTTCACTGTAAGAGAGAAACACTTCTGAGGGAACACATCTGGGGTGAAATTGTGTCATTCTTCCCCACTGAAGTCAATGGGAATATTGCCATTGACTTTGATAAGGCCAGGATTTCACTCCTCTACTAATTATTTTGCAGCCAACTCTGTTGTCATCTTAAAACTAACCTCCTTATATCTCTGTCTGGTCATGTAGCTCACTGTCTCTGCTAAATTTATGCCCCAAGCCCTCTTTTTGGAGTAATCCAACCCCAGTACTCATAAAGGTAGGATGGTGACATAGAAGAGCCTGGTAGTTTTCCTATTACTAGCTGAACACATCAACATTCTAAGCAGTTGAGTATTTTATTAAAAGCTTTATACTGAGAGTCAACAAAACTGTGTTCTTCCTCCTATTCTGCTGAGTTCCTTTATTTATTTGTTTTTAAATATGGCATTCCCTGGAGGACAGGATTAATTTTAAAGTGCTATGATTCCATGCATAAAAGCCACTCTTCAAAGGAAAATGACACATCACTCCTGCAGCTTTCTACCGTGCAAAAAGATGCTACGGGCAGATTTCTCTGCAGAAATTGTTCTGTTGGAATCTATAACCTGGATCTAGCTAGTTTTACTTGTCTTCTCTGCACATAAAGCATACATCAAATTAAAATACATATGTTCTCATTATGGCTGCAAAAATAAAATTAGACTATTCATGGCTTTATCTTTCTTTTAATCCTTGTAAATTGTTTCTATCCCTACCTTAATTGTCCCTCATCCTCCGTCTCCATTTTCCCTTGTGTCTCTGCTCCCGCTCCTTGATGCTTTTCATCCTGCTCAGGTCTAGCTGGGACTTACTTCTGGAACCTTTATAATGAATGCTGTTCCTTAAATTAGTGGATGTGCCATATTTACATAACGTGAAGGATTCACCCTGGGGCTTTAACGCTGACACATCCTAGGATAAAGTTGTCTGTGCTTCACAAGATAGTCCTTGTGAAGAAACCCCCACTACCCTTGTCTCTGCTATAGAACCAGCTGGGATTAAAATATTGTGTTTGTTTAGCAGATGGGCCTTGTTAACTTGCCATGTAGGGACTATCTAATGTCCTGACTCTGGCTCTCTGTGGCCTTGGAATCAGTCACCAGTAGGGGGCTTACTACAAAATTGCTAGCCAGGCAGTGGAGAGGGGTGAACATGCTCTGTTATGGACTGATTTAGATAAACTATGGATGAGTATCCAAACTTTTGGGTGCTTTTTGAATAGATTCAAGCTTCCAGACATGTTGGTGTTTGCTCATGGGCAATGTATATATATTGGTTCTTTTTAACAGTTAAGGGAGTGGATGAACTCTTTTAGCTCATCACCTATCTTTTAGGAGCCCAAAGTGTAGAGTTTGAATCTTTATGCAGTACAGTATCTGTTTGATAGGGAGTGTAAATGCATGAGCCTGAATGCAGTACATAGTGTTCAGTTCAAAGCACCTGTAACCAAATGTATAGATATGTAGGTTCTACACTTATTGTCTTCTTCTCTAGCTGCAGAAATGCTTCCACAAAAAAACCCAGATTATTGCCTTCTGTCTGTTTTGGCTACCACCACACCCATATGATCAGCTCCCAGCTGCCAGAATCCCTATTGCTCCCTCCCCCAAACAAACCTGAGCATACTAAACGTATACAGCTGTGACACAGATGCTGAACCCAAAGCCAGCAGTAAATGACTCCTACAAAATTCCTAGTCACTGATAAATAAACAGAAACAGAATGCTGGATTATTTGCAATGCCTGGAGCGACTCCTTGAAGAGTGAGGATTTTGTGTTCCTAGAATTTGGCTTCATAAAGATCAGGAACTTGGAAGTCAGCTGATTTCTGCTATAAGATAGTGGCAGTCCACAGACTAGGTGTTTGTATTTGGCAAGCCTTTTTTTTTTTTCTCATTAAATGTATTGCTAGATTGCAGAATCAGTGCACTGTCCACAGTAAATGTGGCTCTAGGATCCTATATATCTGATTTATCTATCTGATCTTCAAAGTTCTACCATCGCCATGGTATAGCTGGCTTCCTTCCATTGAATAGTGTTTAGATTGGTTACCTTTAGAGCTATCTCCCCTTCCCCAATCTGTCCAGCTAGTCAGCTTTCACTCACATCTCTGTGTGACTTTTTTAATGCCAATATCATCTACCTTCCCATCTTCAAAGAATCCTGTCTGTGTGTCATAAGCTTTCTGCCTATGTTGCTAGGCAACTGCAAACACACAGTAAACAATAATGTTAATATTTTTCCCCCTCAAAGTAGAGAAAAAATGACACAGGCTATTTCTTTTTCCTCACCTTTTGATGGGAAAAATCATTCCATTTACAATTGATGAATATGAAAGTGTTCCATGACTCATAACAATATGATCTGACTCTGCATATATACAAAGACCAGACAAGATACTTCCTTTTTAAACCAGAAAATATAACTGCAGTGATGTGGGGGAGAAAGGTTAGTGGTTCTGTACTGAGAGGAAAGGAATTTTTGTTTTGTTTTTTAATTGCTTAAAAAAATTCCATGGGACATTAAATAAATAACTCCTAGTGGGGGTGAATGGAACTAGCATCTGCTGTTAGTGTAGACCAAATCTTGGTTGAGTTTTTCCTTTGATTTAAGTGGGACTATTTGACAAATAAGATTTGGCATTCTGTGTATGAGGCCTTTTGTTCTTTAAGGATCTGATCCAAAGCACACTGAAATCAATAGCTGAAATGAATTGAAATCAATCAATGAATTCTGTGACTTCAATGAGCTTTTGAAGGAGCTTAACTAGTTTTTAAAAAATGTAAACTTTTCAAAATGCAACCTTTTTTTTATAAGAGATTTATTAAAAAGAGAAAGAATTACTGAAGCGTGGAGGTGGAAAAGATCTTGTCGTTTTTAGGAGACATGAAACAAAGCATTGAAAATACAGCTAAATCTTTAATAGCTGGAGAAAATTGCAGTGAGTGATGCAAAATTTGAAAATGTGGGACATCAGAGGCCATTTCTGTTCTGTTATGTATTGTGTTCTGTGGAATTACTTTGCATTTTCACTAGTGTAATTGAAAGCAGAATGTGGGCCTAGAGAGCTGTGATTAATGGAGCCACTAAATGCATAAGATGACTACACAGGCTCACGGCCACTGCTTCCTGAAATGATTAAAGAGAATATAAAAATGAAAGGGGTGCACACTTCTGAATGCAGATATGCATATGACTGACTAAACAACTTTTCATGGCAAAAATAGAGAAAATTCCATTACCCAACACAAATTAAGGTAATTAACAATCTAACATGGGAATACACTTATATATGGCCATTCTTACAAGGTCAAATTCAACCTTATTATATGGTCACTCCATTCAGTCAATAGAATTGCCCATGCAATGTATTTGGCAGGATGGCTAGAACCAAGGAATGGTCAAAGAGAAAATGACACAAGTAGATGGCTCGTTCTAAAATTAAAAACTAAAATAAAAATTCAGCTCACTGACACTGTAACGAAGTGCTGGCGGACTCTGTCTCTCTCTCTCTCGCACCTAGAAAGCTCCATCATTGAATGATCTGTAATGGGCTTTGCTTTGTGTAGGCACTGCCCCCTGAGGACTTTTCTGTCGGAAGTGGATTTCTATGAAGCCATCATTTTTGTAATATACAGGTTATCCATTGCAAGTGTAGTTTTGATTATTTTTCCCTCGGTTGAGAACAGCCCTGTTAAGCTACATGTGACCTACTACTGACCTACTAGTTTTTACTGAGGCTTTCTGCTAAGTTGATTTTCTATTCTTGATACCATTTAGTATTATAAATGAATTACTTTCTATAAGATGGAACTACACTAAAGAGAACATAAAAAGGAGTATTTGGGGGTTTTATTTACAGCATCACATTGCATGAGGTAAAATAGCAGCACATTTTGTAATGCAAGACAAAGGATGTTTCCTTGTAACTATACAGGGTTTCACTTAGCTGAGTCTTCTGGGGGTTTCCCTGTATATACGTTTTCTTCACAACCCTCTACCAAAAGGGCATATCCTTCTTGGATATAGGAATCAATATTCTGTTATGACTAGCATGTAAGGGAGGGATATAACTTTTATAGCACTGTGTGATTGCCCTATTAAGCCAATAGGACTCTATACCCATAAATTCTATGTCTTTGAAACTGCTTAACAGCTTTCCCCAGAACACATTCTTACCAGTTAGCTGTTTATAACTCTTCCTCTGGTTATATTGTTGCTTTAGATTCTCTTGACTCATATTTCACTGTTGGTAGTTTGTTGCAGAGCTGCCTTTCAATTTGTAAAAACAGAGAGCTGATTTCATTATAACCCTAGAGACCCGGATGGACTTAAAATAAAATGAACTGAGTGCTCTTAAGATGCTGGACTATCAAACCTGGAGACCAAAGTTTTTCATTTGTGCTCAGAATGGGTACAACATAAGCAGTAGCAGTGTAAGCTTCCATGTCCCCACCCTCCACACACACACGCATCACTTGCTTATGTAGCTCAAGGAACTAGAAGGGCCTCCTATGAGAATAGAAGTGTCTCCAGGCTCATCCATTCTTTGAACTGTCTTCTTCACGAAGACTGCTAATAAGGGTGCTAGTATTCCCAGCTTTGGAAGTGTCTTTGTGATACGGACTCAGGTCCACTTGAAACACCCTTCCTCTCCAGCCTCCCACTTCTCTCAGAACAATTTAGTCACTCCTGACCTGGGTAGGATTTGGACTGGAAAGATTCCATATCCCATTAACAGCCTCCTGAGCCATTTCAGACATAACATTGCTATATTCTGCAAAGGATTTTTAAGCCTGTTTCTCTTTCTTTTCTTCCTCTCTTGCCTCTGTGGGTAACCAATTATTTAATCACGGTTGTTAGCACTTGAGTTTGCAAAGTCTTATTCCAAGCGTCATCTCTCCTTTGCTTAAAGCCCTTGCTTTTTGGAAGCTTACTGCTAAGGAACCCCAAAGCAGCTGACCGTGGTCTGACAGCAGCAAAGAGAGCTGTGTCTCCTGCTATGGTGCTGGACAGCACCATGAACAGGTGGCAGCAGGGTCACAGCAGGTTCAATTGTGAATGAGGCCAAGCAGAATTTTTTTTTTTTTAATGTTGCTGAGAAACAGATGCACATATTCATATTTTCTGCTAGGTTACTAAATCCCTAATTAGGAATGCATTGCCAATAGCGGATGTATTGGCCCAATGGCATGTTACTATGAGCTCTCCGTGGAAACTAGCCAAAACAGTCACAGCCTCTTTGTTTTGGCACAGTTCATGTGTGCGCCAGGCACTATTATCATTGGTGCTAAGAGTGTGCTCCACGCTTCCCAGAAAAAATATGCCCCCCGACCCCAATGAGCTTATAAAATAAATAGATCATACAAAATGCACTGTGAAGGGGTGGGTGACAGCAGTTTTTGTTGCCATGGGATAGTGTTTTTGAGTTATTAATTCTCTTATAGTAATGCTCAGAGGGCTCCCTTGTGCTAAATGCTATACAAACACACTGAAAGACATGGTCCCTGGTCCAAAGAACTCACAGTTTAAAAAGATAAAAGGGTCGAGGAAGGTGTATGACAGGGGTGGCCAAACTGGCTCTTTTTTACAGTTAAAATGCAGCTTGTGGACTTTAAAGACTAACAAATTAAATTTCTATACGCATAAGCTTTCATGGGCTGCAACCCACTTCATCAGATGCAAGAAATAGAAATCAGATAGGGGGTATACATCCAAGGATAAGGAACAACAATGGGGAGGGTAAGTGTTAGCAAAGTCCATTCAGTTTGAGTAGATGAGACCTATTCACAACTATTGATTAGAAGTGAGAATGTGTGAACAGTGACAATTACTTCTTGTAATGAGATAACTTCAAAAACAGACTTCAGTGAGAAACTGCAGAGCTGGAACTCATATGCAAACTTGACACAATCAAACTGGGTCTGAACAGGGACTTGGAATGGCTATCTCATTACAAGAAGTAATTGTCACTGTTCACACAAAACACAAGTTCACCCAGGACACCATTTTCCATTAAGGGATGGAAACTGCCTAGGGCACTGTGGTCAGGGGAGGCGCCATGGTCAAGGGGGAGTTGCTGGAGGGTGCCTTGGCCGTCAACGGGAAGTGGGGTGACCAGATAGCAAGTGTGAAAAATCAGGACGGGAGGTTTGTGTATGTCATAGGCACCTATATAAGACACAGCCCCAAATATTGGGACTGTCCCTATAAAATCAAGAAATCTGGTCACCCTAACAGGAAGTTGACTGTAGAAAGGGAGGTGGGGCTGCTTTTGTGCCTCCCCTGCACATTCAGCAGTTGCCAGTTGCCTATGACCGGGAATATCACAGGAACCACACTGCAATTCGCAAAGCCTAGGTTCCTATACAACGAACAGGGAGAGGTAGATTCCTTACAATGCAATCCACAGAAGACAGCACAATAGGTGGGGAGCCACCTAATCTAGCCAGTGGGAGATGCCGACTACGGGGGGGGGGGGGGTTCTTAAGGCCCTCCCTTCTCTCAGAGATAGTGGCCTAAACCTGGAATAGAAGGAGGCACCTGTCTCTGCTTAGCTATCCACAAACAGGAGCCCCTCTCCTGCAGTCAGATGGCTTAGGCGCCTGATTTGTTTCTTGTGAGAATGAGTTCGGCAGATGCTGGCCTCCAAACAAAACATGAGCGGGAGGTAGTAGTGGTGCTGCCCACCGGCTAACTCTTAGCCCCATGGTTAGAGCAGTCAGTATGTGGGGGAGACAGGTTTAATTCCCCCCTCTGCCTGAGGACCAGAGGATTTGATTGGGGTATCCCACACCTCTCAGGAGAGTGCTCTAACCACTGACCGATGGGATATTGCGACATGGGTCTCCCTCAGTCTCTCTTGCTGAAGCTGTTCCACTGTGAATTATTAATTAATCATTAGAGCAGGGGCACTGGACTCTAAGTCTCCCACCTCCCAGCCCTAACCACCAGACTACAGTCATTCTTGCTCTCTCTCTGGCTCAATGACTCTTTCATTATTTATCCACAGTGGAACAGCTTCCACAGGAGAGATTGAGGGGGCCCCACATCAGAATATCCCACAGTCAGTGGTTGGAGCACTCGGCTGAGAGGTGGAAGACCCTTGTTCAAGCCTTTCGCCCTCTCAGGAAGAGGGGTGCATTGAACCTGCATTTCCCACATCCCAGATGCATGCTCTAACCACTGACATAGAAGGAATAAAGTGAACAGCAGCATCACTGCCAGCTCCTCCTGTCGGATTGGGTCCCATTCAAAATCGGCAGGTGTTCTTTAATGCACACCTACCAGATCGGGCCCTGCATGCAAAATAGGCAGGTGAATGCCTATTATCCCTCAGTTGGTGGACTGCTCTGGAGCTTAGGTGGGAGATAGACACTCAGATGCCTAGAGGGAGGCAGCAAGGTGTATACCCAGAGGCAGAAACTTAGGTGCCTAGGGAACTTCTACCCTGAAAATGTAGGTGCCAGGTGAGTTTAGGTGGGAGTTCTGTGTGATTTAAGTCTGTGATTTAAGTGCCTAAATACCTTTGAGTCCCACCCCATGTATTAAAAGGAAAAAAAAATCCAAGCTGCCACAAAACTTTCTTGTGGGAGTGAACATCTGAAAAAGCCGGAAGTTGCAAGAAATGCAAGATCAATCCTTCAGAACAAGAAAACAATTTCACAATGCTGTACCTGTCAGACCAATAATGTTGTTTTGCGCTAATCTGACAGAAAAAACAGACTGTCTTAATTTAAAAGTACACAGCCCATGTTATTGGGTATCAAGTATACTCATACAGTACAAAGGCCAGCACAATCAAACAGGAGGCAGAAATGCCTGTTGTAATAAGAAGCATCATGGCATCTATTTTTACTCCTGGGAACCAAAGGAAAGCCTCTGGCCCTGTATGTATTTTCGCAGGAGCATATTAGGCAGTGAATGTAATAAGTATAAAAATATATGATATTTTTGCCCACTGGGACTGCAAAAAAATTGGATTTTTCATGAAGAGCACTACATATAATGTGATACAGCGCAGAAGCACTAACATTTTGGTATCCAGGGATCATTATAAAAATGCTTAGAATTTCACATTTTCAAAGCACTTTATTAACAATAACTAAGAGATCCAAACCCAGTCTGAACTGTAACGTTCTAAAGAATTTGATTAACCTTATGTATCTGATCCAAAGCCCATTGAAGTCAATCAAATGTTTCACATTGACTTCAATAGGGTTTGGATCAGACACTGCTTTTGGTTTTGTGGCCAGGCCCCAGAGCAGAAATACTAAGATTTCTAAAAGCATAAGTAGTCTCTGTCATTCTGTTGTATTTCCAACCCAAATGAAACCACAACGTGTTGACAACATTGCAAGACATCATGTGGCTTCAAGGTTCTCAGCATCCTTTCTAAACCAAAGAGATGAACTTCTGATGAGTATCCCAGGTTATGGATTCTCACTTGAGCCAACTTAAAGATGTGTGTAAATAATGCAAAAATATTCTCATTTTAAAAATTCATTGTTTGTGCCCTTTTTGTGTTCTTTCCATCAACATCCTAGCAAAAAATTATGACTAGCAGGAACATTTGCTGAAACAGTGAGTTTTCAGTGAAAGCTGAATGTTCACAGTAAGAGAATTTCAGATTTGTGTTGCATTCACACTGGCAACCTGATTCTAAGAGTTAAGGTCATCTCATCAAAACAGCTTGAATCTGTTTTTTAGTAACATTCAATTCAATAATGTAAATGAACACTTTGTGACAGTCAATCAGCTAAATATATTGGCATAAAACATTAATTGAATAACTTCAACAAATGAAAAAATATGTAGAAATCATTTGTTTGTGAACAATTTGTGAAAAGCATAAAGGGTGATGTTTGAAAAAGAAACAAAACAAAACCTGTTTGCTGCAAATAGTTAACCTATAGAGTTACACCTGCCATAGCACTAAGTTAAAGGCATTTTACTTTTACTAAGAGTCAGGTATTCTGGTATCCAGGATATGCAACTCACTTAACTTCTTAGTACCTCGGTTTTCCTGTTTGCAAAATGGGAATAATAAAACCTACCTTGCAGGGATGTTGTGAAGATTAATTTTGTGTTTGTAAAGTGGTTTGAGATGCTCACACAAAAGCAAAGATTTTTTGTGACAGTGATTTTATTTTATTTGTGACACTGTCTATATATACAACAGTCCAACAGGAGAGATCAAAATAATTTTTTCCTGAGGTACTCTCATTCAGCTTGTATTGTAAACCATTTTACGTACAGGTTTATTTAATTACAAGAATATCAATAAGGGATTTGAATTAGATAGCATTTACTTCTTTTAATGTTTTAGATCCATTTGAATTAATTTGTTCAATTCATTTGTTTTAGCTGTGTAAAATGTTCACAGAAATTGAAAGTTACATATTCTAATATAATTTTGATTGTAGTAATTTTCTTCCTTGTGTTATGCAAGGGACCGCCTCCCTGAAAACATTGCATTAATGTTATGGCAGCAGTGGAGGTTGAACTGCATGCAAATTACTCAGGCAGCACATATAAAACATTATTAAAGGTGAATGCCCTTAGTGTTCCTAAGTTTAAAAAATGTACAGTCTGAAGTGCTTTAATACTTATTTCAGATTGTAACACATTGAGAAACACTGTAGTTGAATTAGTGCTATGATTTTCAAAAGTGAAGCTTCTGCTGCCCTGATGATCAAGCTGGTTTGACTCTCATTCAGGGAGACAGCTGCTTGAATGGTGGTTCAACAGGGAGCATGATAAAAAGCAGGTGATACGCTCCCTAAAGCTGCCTCCAACATCTTGTACATAAGGTTCTAATTAACAGTGCACCAAACAATTTGGCTCTGTTTGATACTGACAAATATAATCCTTCCAGACTTCAAGGTTCTGAAGAGCTCCCTGCTAAAATGAAGTGGCTCAGGCTAATCTATTTTCAGACGTGTGTTGCGAGGACCCTGGCTTGTTTGGAGGGCTGTGAAGAGCTTCCATCTCTAGTTGCCACTTCAGGGTAGGTGAACAAATGCCATAGCTATTTGTTCAACTGATCTATGAAAGCTCCCTTATGTAAAACAATAATGGATTTACTTAAAAGTAAAATATATTGCTGTCTGGAGGAGCAGCGACTTGGCTTCTCCATACATTAAAACAAATGTTTCCATCAGGTTCTACCTTGCTTGACTTCAAGCATAGGTCTGATGTTCAAGCATGCTGAACATGCTCGACTCCAGCTGAAGTCTTTGGGAGCTTTTGATATTCGACGTTTCTGAAAATCAGGCCTTAGCTGTGTAGCTAATAGCTTGTCTTGGATAGAATTGTGTAGTGTCATGCACCACCAATTTAAAAACGAGTGTGACCCACTGATCAAACAAACCACTGGGTTTGATGTGGTCTTTTGACAGCCAAAACAATCCTAGCTTCTCTCTTAGATTCATTATACGTTTGTTCTCACTGAACTATTTTTGCATCTTTAATTCAAACAGCAGGTTGATCACTGCACTGGGTGTTGTGAAGCAGCCACAGGCATTTACGCTGCTAGCAGGCAGTTGCCCCCCAAGGCAAAGTGGCCTCATTTTATTGTATGAAAACTTTGTGTTCACATCCAGCAACATATTCTTCTGTGCACAAATGGAGTTGTTTCAGGACATGAAACTTTCACACCATTTCAGACTGGTTCCTTACAGGGAGTGAATCCTAATGTTTGGGGGGAGTTGGGTTTTTTTTTATGTTTTTGATTGGTGTTCAGGTCCCAGTGCGTACAAGTTCTTTGGAATAAAAATATACAGGTGACCCCCCGCCCCCAAACAGTTGTGCATAAACTTTTACATACGATTTAGGGCATGCTGGGATAGTTTTACAAGTTTCACTGAGCTGTGTTTTGATGTCAGTCCAAAATGAATGTAAGTTATAAAGGCGATAATTAGTTACTTTAACACCGAGACCAAGTGAAATGCATTCAGTGTGAAGGAAGGATAATCTGATAGTTAAATCAGTCAACTAGGATTTTGGATAAATAGGTTCAATTTCCAGCTCCGCTACAGGCTTCCTGCATGATCTTAGGCAAATCACTTGCTCTCAATTCTCCCATCTGTCAGTGGGGATAGCAATGCCTTTCTCTCACTCTTTGCCTGTCTGTCTTGTCTATTTAGATTACAAGACCTCAGGCAAGCACTGTATCTTACTGCCTTGAACTTAGAGGAGACCTCTAGATGTTACTATAATCAAAATAATGAGTCAAAACCTGTCAAACCTGATATGCAGTACAGTATGACTCTGTGGGCTTCTATTGCTCAGTGTCCTATGAAAGCTCAATGTATTCCTAATTGGTCAATGTGCAATGTACAATTCATTGATTGAATTTAACTATTTTTTTCTAAACATTTTGAAAACAGGCTATGAGTTTTTAGTTTGTTTGCTATTTCACATTATTCACTGAATGTTTGCTTTCACCCAATGGATGGCTCTCAAACTGTTGGTTGTGAATATTCCTCTGAGTAATCCATAGTGGTAATTTGATATTTGAGCTGTGATTGGCCAGGAAGTCACATGGTATTGTTTCTGTTCCCTGATTTGATGATGTAGTTTTTATAATCTATTTCCACTTCTTTCTGAAAACAAGCTTGTTTCATTACAAAAGAAGTTGTTTTGTCTTTAGATGAACCTTGGCTACAGGCCTGAAATTTATTTTCTGCTAACATCAGTATGAACAAAAATTCACTTACATAAGAGTTGGTGCAAAACAAATAAAAAGAGACTGCAAATTTTAGTCTAATCGAAACTATATTTAGAAGTCACCAAAATGTTAGCTCATATTTTTCCTGCCAACTACCCGCTCCAGTGATCAATTAATACCTGTCCAACATAAAGAGGTCCAAAATAGTTACCTTGGTTTGGGCAATACCCTTTGTGTTTAAAAAAAAAAAAATTATCATCTCTGCTTTTTTTTTTTTATGCATTATGCAGGAAGTCAGACTAGATGACCTAATGGTCCCTTTTGGCCTTAAAAACTGTCATGGTCTACAATATTTATAGTAAATCTGTTTTTTTCCTTCTTCCTTCCTTCAGTTCAACCATTATTGATTTTATTCTCACTAAAAAAAAGTCTTAACGTAACAGGAAAAATCAGAACAAATTATAGTACCAATAGAATGAATACACCCCAAGCTCTGTTATTATTCATACTCAGCCCTGTGTAAAGTGTTGCCAATTACATGGTATAGCATTCATATTGTACTTAGCAAGCCCAACTGACTCTGGGCATATCATAGGAGATGTAATCCAGGGAGCCTGGCCTATACAGGAGAATGAGGGATCAGGGTCCCTAGATGGACTGTCTGCCAGAACCCACCCAGAGACACGTGCCTTGAATACACCAGGAAGTTCAGCAAGCTGTGTTCATATTGCACTGAGAGGTGTTGTCCTCCAGGTTGTTCAGCCCATAGAAAACAATGGAGGCCTGAACTAAAACCCCCATAAGGCAATGCACTAGGGAAATACTGTTTAATTATTTTTTTAATGATTCAAAATTAAACATTTTGGGTAAATTCAATACAATTCTAAATCAGATCAAACTGACCCAAATAAAATATGCAGTTTTGTAGCCATGTTGGTCCCAGGATATTAGAGAGACAAGGTAATATCTTTTACTGGACCAGCTTCTGTTGGTGAGAGAGACCAGCTTTCGAGCTTACACAGAGCTCTTCTTCAGGTCCTTCCAGAAGTTGATCCAATAAAAGATATTATCTCACCCACCTTTTCTTGTCACAATAAAATATTTCACTTGCATTTTCTTGGCAGAAAATTTCAATTTTGCAGAAGCTGTGTTTTTCCATTGGAAAATCGTATCTATGGAAATTTCCTGACAGCTTTATACTTGATACCAAATCTGTCCTCTGTGCTTACATTAGTTATGCTGCTGTTCCTATTATGTTTTGGCAGATATGAGCAAGAGAAAGCTACCAATTACCATTCACAGGCTTTATGGGAATAGAAGTAAATTAATTTGACAGTATTTTCAAGGATCTGCTAAAGGGTTAATGTACCTGGCCATTATATGATTTAATTTAAATTCAGAGTTAATCCTTTCCCTTCCTTCAAATTGTCATATCCAAACATTTCAATCTCTCTACCCTTTTAATTTCTCAGGACCTGTTCTCCCCCAACCCCTCCCCTCAAGATCTCCGCACAGATCATGCTTTTCCTTGCCAGGTTGGGAAGGTTTAGACTCTTCCTCTGACCCTGAAGCAGTGGATATCCCTGGATAAGTCAGGAATCAGTGTGTGTGGAAAATTAGTATCTTTCCCTATTAATACAACAGGGAATCCACAGAAAAGTCAATGTAACCTGAGGCTGTGTTTACAATATCAGTCACTCCTTTTGGAACATTTCCCTAGAGGGAGAGTTCCAGGGGCTTCAGCAGGGGGTGATATGATGGTGGAATGGCTCCAGGGAGCTTTAATAGGAGGTGGAGGGTTCCAGAACTAGTGCAGAGGGTTTCTAATAGATCCAATGGGAACAGCAGGTTCTGTGAACAGAAATCTGTTTGCTCCTTCCTGTGTGTATCTATATAGAACACTGTTCTGGAATTACGTGCAGCAAGTTCCATGAACCATACTGTTTTCTTCTCCCTGGCTCACTGCATAGTGGATAGCAGAATACATGTACATAGTTTCCATCAGATACTGCTGGTCTGGGGAATTTATGTACAACTTAAGAGTTCTGATTCATTCTATGAGCTCTAAGTATAACTCTATCCCTCAGTGCGTATTGAATCAGCCATTTGCTAGAGAAGACTGGTCATATGTCTCACAAACCCTGCCTGGAAGCTGCTACAGAGCATCAAAAAATAGTTAGCACTGAGTGACTCTCTTCTGGGAGGACAATGCATAAACTAAGAGGACTGGTCAAGCTAAAGGAAACTGGTTATCCCAGTTTGTCTGCAGGGAGGGGAGTTGAGCAATAGAAATTCCCCAGTAGAACAGGAAAACTGAGAACGAGGTGTTAGAAGCTGCTGGGGTTTCTGAGCTACTGGGGAACCTGTTGACTTCTGGACCTGAACAAAGTAAAGAGAACGTGTAAGGGCAGGGAGAGAGAACCTGACATCTCAGCAAGAGGAGAGGAGGATCTTGGGACCTTGCTAAGACTGATCAAAACCCAAAGGGTTCTTGGAGTGATGAGGACACTAGAACAAGGTTTTGTGCATTCAGATGTTCTATCTTTGCATGGAATTGTAAGTCTCTAGGCTCTCTCTAGGAATAAAGTATGTGCATTTTAAGAAGTTACTTTGCAAAGCCCACTGTAGGAAGCCGCTGTGGCCTCCCCCAGAGCCAGAGCCCGAGGAAGGGCGCGAGCGCCCTGATTGGACCACCTCACATCCTGCCACGGAGTCTGCCCGGCAACAAGGGACCCGGGCCGTGATAGGACCGCCCAGCCAGTCCAATCGGCGGCAGCAGGATGGAGCCCCGACAGGAAGGGGAAGTATAAAAGCCAGGCCCCTGAGCTTAGTAGGCCCCAGACTGCTGCCAGAGACAGATGTGCGGCTCTGCCTGCAGAGGCCTAGGCCAGAGCCGAGCTGCTGATGACGAACCCCGGCCCTGCCTGGGGACTAGATAGGGCCTTCGCGGAGTTGGACCAGGCAACCCGTCCAGGATGACTGGGCCGAGCTACCCCGAGCCTGGGCTGGTGCTCTGGAACCCCCGGACTGGGCCGAGACCCCGGAGCAGCCCGAGTGGCAGGCACCCCCGGAGGCCAGGCCGGATCTGGAGGAACTGCCGGCCGCTGAGCCCCTCCCTGAGGCGGGGCAGGACCTGGAGGAGCTGCCAAAGGCCAAGCCTCTCCCAACTGGCAACGACCTTGAGGAGCTGCCCTCTGAAGAAGAGCTCCCCGCCTTACCCCCGGTCGATGAAGAGGGACTGACGAAGCTACCCCAGGCGAACTATCCTCCCAGCATGGAGGAGTCAGGTACTGGGGTCAGTGGGGAGGAAGTAGCCCAGGGACAGCCACTGCCTGTGGCTGAAGCCGCAATATAGTCGGTGTGTTGCAGCGGGAGCCCCGCCGACACAGTGGCAGCTGCTTCTGCCACTACTAGGGCCCTGGGCTGGGACGCAGTGGAGACGGGTGGGCCTGCACCCCCCTCCCCTTTTCCCTAGCCACCCCAGGAGAATCTCTCTCCTGACCGCTCCGGAAGCCGTTGCCTCGCTCACTGCTCACCCTGCCTAAGGGTTGGAGCAACTGACTCCTTGTTTGCTCGCCCCAGATTGAGGGCCTGAGCGGTAGACTGGGTGCTCACCCTGCCTAGGGGTGGATTGCTAAGACTACTCACTTGCCAAGCATGAGCTATTCCCTGTCTGTAGGAAGCCGCCGTGGCTTCCCACGGAGACAACACGCCTACACCCACCAAGTTCTTTGCTGTAACTTACGTATGTGCCCTAAAGCATCAACTATAAACCAGAGTACCCTCAGGGTTGAGCTCTGGGAAAGGGTTTGTGGTTAAGCTAATGGGAAGACCTGGACAGCTGGATCATAGATACCAGACAGGGAGTCTAAAACCCAGATGTGAGCCTGAGAGGCCAGAGCCAGTGCCTAGATGCTACCTCAAACTTAGTGATCTAAGAAGCACATAGGATTCAATATTTGGATTCAAACACAGCAAGCAGCCTGTTGTGTCCAGCAGGTGAATTTTGACCAGGTCTCTGACACTGCCTTCTCTGGTTGCCTTGTCTAGTCTGGTGAGCTCATAGTTTATCCTCAGCAGTAGTACTTGCAGGCTGAGAAAGTAACTCACTTAGACAAAGGTTTTGGGAAGAGTTTAGGAGGCTCTAAGAGGCAACAAAACACTGGCCCTTAAATCCCCACTGTTTATCAACTAATGCTAGAAGGGATTTCTCCAGGTCAGATTTGAGTTAGTTACACTGGCAGGGCAAATTAGGAGAAAGTTTGTACTTCCACTGTCTACCTAGTCTATGAATAAAGGTAAGACTTCAATAAACCTCTAGAGAAAAAGAATTAGAATTAAATTGGGATTAAACCAATAGTGATAGAGATTAAACACACATAGAATTTAATACAGTGATAACTTTACTTCTATAGTGTTTTTTTTAACTATCCTACAGCATTCTGTAGAGTGGATATAATTATTAAATGCTATGAGGTGGATCAAAAAGAAAAGTTATAGAAAAGTAGAAAAGTTATCTGATCTCTGGTTTTTCAATTAAATTCTAAAGGCTTTTCCCATGAAGCCTTTGCAATTATATTTTATACAAAGATACCTTTTTTCATTATAAATCCAAAGGAGGAAACTACCCTGATCTATTTATGGATGATCTTGTTCTTTTTTTTTCCCTCCCTATGCATGAGTGAATAAATCTCAAAGTAGATTTTGCCTGTTCTAAGATCAACTGGCAGCAAATGATAAGGACATTAAATTTCAAGTCAGAGCCTGGGGATATTCTTACCAAAATGTCTGTGTCACATCTTAAAATTATAAAGTAAGTAGCTGTAGCTTTTGAAAACAAATAAAAAACCAAAACCTACCAGAATTGGATTCTAAAATTGGAACAATAGACGGGAAATCAAGAATCATATGTATAGCTAACATCTGAATAAGCATTTTTACATTCAAGAATCTGAGTGCTTTGCTAACATTAACTCATTCACTACCCTCAACACCTATGTAAATTAAAGGCTAGCTCCACAAAGGAGACTTAGGCTCAGCGTTGCAATGCCTAACTTTAGGTGCTCTACCACCTTCTGAAATTCACAGCCCTGAGCTAGGCACCCAGGCTCTCTATACAATGCCTGGGGAGAGTTAGCTGTCTAAACATGGGATTCACAAAAGCTGGTAAAGTAGTATTAGGTGCCTAAGCTAGGTCAGTTTCTCACAAAAAGTGGGAGTGTTGGGGTCCCCCTGAAGGCCTAGAGGTTAGAGCACTTACCCAATATTTGAACACCCATGTTTAAGTCATCCCTCTCCTGATTCAGAGCAGGGACTTGAACCTCAGTTCCCTACTTCGTAAGTGTGGGTCCTAAACACTGGGCTGCGGGTTATTGAGGGACAATGTGCTTAATCTTCCTCATTAAGGTGGTTCCACTTTTTAATGAGCTACTCACATAGTCAATGGGTCAAGAGAGAAAAATGATTGCTGCTCTAGCCTACTAATTGGGCTGCTCACCTGGGATGGGAGCTGCCAATTAAAATCACTTATCTAATGAATATGTATTTACACAAATACAGTTCAATGGGACAGATGGAGAAAGGCCAATCTCAGAACATCCCATAATCTTGTGGTTACAGTACTCAACTAGGATAGGAAAGACCCAAGTGCAAACCTTCTTCCAAATCAGCCAGAACAGGACTTTGAAAATAGACACCCCCCCACCCCCTCCCCACATCCTGGGTAGTACCCGAACCACTGGGTCACTCACTGTAATGGAGTAGTCTTTCTCTCTCATTTTTCAGAAGTTAGGTTTATGCACCAGAGGGCTCATGGCTGTGCATCCTGAGTGGAGACAGACACTTAACTACTTGTGGGGAGTGATGTGGCAAGACTTTGATCACATATCTCTCCTTGACAGTGCCGTCTGGTTAGCTCAGGTAGCTCCCTGCTCAGCTTGATGGTCTCTAGGACTCCTTTTCTTAGGTGCATTGCATGGGAAGCCTGGGCTCTTAAATTTAGGTGTGGCAATATTGAGTATTGCCATACCTAAGACCCCTTGATGGATCTAGAGAGGTGATTTTTTTTTTTTTTTTTTTTTTTTTTTTAGCTCAGGCAGTAGAGGCTTATGCTTTAAGATCTGAAGACCAAGGTTCAGTCCTTGCTGCCAATGACCCACTCAAGGGTGCAGAATTATAAGTGGTGGCCTGTACAGGGATTTGAGCTAGATAGATTTTTGCATCTTGGGAACAGAAGCAATATGTAACCCATACCCACTCAGAGCTCTTTCCACATCTTGTGGTGACTGGGCTTACTCTACCAGCAAGCAGGTCGTTTGCTCTTTGATTTAAAATAAAGGATTAGAATGACTGCTATCTACAGTCAGCCTATTAATGTACATGATATGTTGGATCAAGGGTATAGGCGGCTGCTAATATTAGACTGTGTTACAATCTCAGTAACCATATGCTTTAGGTACTGTCACATAGCCCAGCTCTGTGCCGGCTTTGACAACATCCTCCGTGGCTACAGTGTGGGGAGATTGTTTGCACCCTGACTATAGTGATATTCCCACTATATCTAACACAGGTGGGGCTACATCACTGTTTGCAACACGGATTTTTTTTTCCATAAAAAAGGTCTACTGTACATGAAATCAGTGTGGTGAAGACAAAGTAAATTCTCAGTGCATTCCCTCTCACTACCACAAAGTCCATGGAAGATGCAAAAAAAATGGATTTCAAAGAAGCTGTTTGCTGTGAGAGCGTGTTTAATAACAAAGCAAAATTAGGTTGTGAATGCACTGTACATGTTCCAACATGAAAAGCAATGAAAGAAAGGACTCTCATGCTCCATCCACTTTACTGTGAAGATGGGCTCTTATGTGATCACTTGTTAAAGATAGAGAAATGTTTTGTTTTTTTAATACAAGAAGGGCCAATTTACCTAGAGAATTGATGGACATGGTTAAATCTGGGAAACTCATTCTCTGGGCTGGATTAATCCAAACTGGTACAAGAAGGTGAAAACTATATTCTAGGCAAGGATTCACCCTGTGGGAAGGAAGATGCTGGAATTACCACCACCTGCTCTCTGTTGGTGCTTCTGTTGAGGGAGGGCAGGTTTAGTTGGCAGTTTGCTCCAGGGGGTACTCTGATTCAGTGCATCCCCAAGTCAGTCTGTCTACACCCCCCCCCCCCCCACCTCTGGTCAGTACCACCCTCACTGAGCTACAGTGTGCTCACTCAAGCAGAGTGGGGCTTGGGGTTGCTTTCCTTCCACCCTGTGACAGACTTTCTCCTCTCTATCTTCCCTAGAGACTGTTCTCTGCCGGGAACTGATGGCAGGGCTAGTCGTGTTTCTGGCATGGTAGAACCTGGGCAAATCTGGATCCGAATTCCAGATGAGTTTTAATTCAGCATTTGAACTGCAGGTATGGAACCAACATGACATTTGCCGCCAGCCCATTGCTCCCTTGGCTTGTTTACCGCTCTGTACAGGACCTAGCATCATGGGGCTCTGATCTTGGTTGGTTTCTAAGCATTACCCTCATAAAAATGATAAAATAACATCAGAGATGCAGCCATTTAAGCTTGCACATAAAATACAAAAGTACTTCTCCATCAGGTGTATGGTAAAGGGCATGAGTCTGGAGTGACTGTATCACATCACCCATTGGACAGAGAACTCTGGAATTGGAGAGCCGCTCCAAGATCCCTGTTCTGAACACCTCAGAACTTGTCAGACACCCGAGTTGGATCCAAGCAGTCTGGCTCAGGTCCGTCTCTAATTCTGAGGTGGTTTCCTTCTGCCTCTCACCCTTATAGCTATGTAACTTTAAACATAGGGCATTTTGTCCCATATACAGTACTGACTGTACCAGCTGCATGAAACTTAAGATTGTAACTCATTTGTGTGTGTATATTTATTTGTTTTAACCTTGTAAATAATTCTCGTTTCCTTTTCCTATTTATATGAGATTTATTAGTTTATTACAGGATAGTCTACAGGCACTGCCTTTGGTGCAAGATCTAAGGTGCAACTGAGCTGGGGGTAAATGACTGGTCCTTTGGGACTGGGAGTAACCTGAATATTGCTGTAATTCTTGGTGTAAGGGGCCATTTATCACAAAAAGTATGCTCACATGGGTGGCAAGATTGCCTTAGTCCAGGGGACTGTCTGACTCAAGGCAGTTCTAGGTTGTAAGGAGTTTACACTTGGTAATTAGTAGGTGAAATCTGAGTATGGAACTCACTACCACTTTAAGATTCATGCTCTGCTTCCTAACAGTCTGGTGAGAGATTGGTATTCACACTCGAGTCACTGCAGGCAGCATTAGAAGGTGTAGCTATGGTTCCACTGGTGTAAATCGCTCAGGAAATACCCTGAATCCATGCATCTTATAGCTACTCCAGCCAGGCTTGCTTCCCAACTAGTGCTACCGACTTTGGCTACTCTGTCAGTAATTCCCCACCCGCGCATGTACCTTGCCTTTGGCAGATTTCCACAAGCTTCATTGTAAAAGTGACATACTTTAAGTAAAAGTATTCTAACTCAGGACTGAGTAAGGACCTCATCAGGATTTGGCAGTGTTTGGGCTCAGATCCTGAAGAGGAAGCTATTGCCTAAGTGAACTTCTTCTGACATCAAGGAGGCCATCCATGAATCCAGCTGTCATTAGCTGAGTCAAGATATCTGTTTCTCACATACAAAAACATAATCCCCTTGCCTTCTTAGCAGATCTGAAATAAGGCACAGAGAATGAAAGCTTGATAATTGTGTGGTTTTTATGCAGTGATAGTAGCCAAACGCCATCTCACTCCTCCACTTACAAAGGTATGATCTACTGGTATTGATTAGAGCCTAGTACAGGAGAGGTTATTTTAAAATATTCTGGACATTGATTTTTGAATAATCTGCTTTTAATATAGAATATCAGCTTCAAACAACCAGAGCAGGCATTGTTCAACCAGCCTCCATACCAGACTAATTTGCCTTAGACAAAGAAAAAACACCATTGTAACTGCTAAAATTTTACTTCCTTATATTCTCAGAAGATCTGCATTCATACAGGGTCTTTTCCAATGCTCTTATTTCCCAAAGCAGCAAGAATCTCTCTCAGCATTTGAAGCGTATAATTTCCTCTCATGTGAGTACAGTTTGCGGCCCTCCTGCTCTAAATTCTGAAGTATTGATATGCAGTTCAATCTGTTCCTCAACAATGTTCTCCTGTTGTCAGTTCTCTAGTGTTGGCCTCTGTGCAAATGTACTTCTGTGTACTATAACACACAGATGCAACAAAAGGAGAGGTCAAGTACCACAGGGTCAACCCCACAGAACTTTTGGTTCATCGCTTGTGATTGGGACCCACAGATGGCAAATGACAGAACTGAAGTTTCTGGTCTGAGCTTTTACCGTATTTTTCGCTACTGACTGGATTTCTAATCTTTTCCTGAGTCCTTGGAAAGGGAACTTGTTCGTGTATGATATTCAGCTCAAGACATATAGGACACCCCCCCTCATTCTTCTTCATGATCATAACTCCTGTGTTTGTGTGTGTGGCAGGAGATGAGGGGGGGAATTTGGCAGCATTTGAGAGGACCCTTCAGGAAGTTATAATATATACCCACTGTAGTTGGTCCTTAATAGTACTGGATCACTTACTTTTGCACACAATGAACCTCACCGGTTGACTTTGAGGCTCATACTGTGCACTTGGCAAGTCAACGGAGATTCTGATCGAGAAGGAACAAGGAGAATTGCTGCTAACACCTCTTAGAAGCCAAGAGTCATAGTTAATGAATTTTAGAGCATTTTAGTAGCAACACCGGGGGGCTCAAACCAACATCTTTGTTTAAGGGACAAAGGGTTGTCCCTGCTTTCACTCTTTCCCTATCAGATGTTATTAAGGGAGAAAGTTTCTAGCAGGCTTGATGCCAACTGTTGCCCAGGCTGCAGGCATTAGCTAAGAACTGACAAACTCATAGCTGGAGACCAGACCAGTTCACCTGTGTTAATTTTGCTCAAACTAGGTATAAGAATGGACTCAGTGAAATGACGCTATGAAATGCTTGCAAGTTGGCTGCATGCATTAATCTCACGTGTAATGTTGGTATTCCCAGGGACAAGAAAATATGTAAGTTTGGCTTTCTAACCGAAAAGGTTTGCTCTGAGATTTGAACCAGGCACTGGAATCGCTCTTCGCGTCTCCCCGGCCTATCAAAATCAGATGGGCCATCAAGGAACCTCGCAACACAAAGGATTGGTTAATGGCCCTATCACACCTTGGAAATGCTACATGCACGGAAGCTCGCCCTGTGTACATGAAAGCTGAATGAAGGAAATAAAACAAAGCCACAGGAAAATTTTCCATCTGTCTTTTCAGTTTGAACTCTGCCAGGGCCAGAGACTCTAAACTGGGGCAGAGATCCCCACAGGTTACACCTGGGCAGAGCCTTCCCTAGAGTATGGCGAATAGGGATGACCACCCTAGGCCCTGCACTATGGGGGGCCCTGCGTGCTAGCTGGGCCCTCCTCAGAGGAGCCACCCGTCCCCACTGTCATTGCTGCTGCTGCCGGTGGGGGGGGGGGGGTGAAAGAGGGGGAAATGGGCCCTCAGACTCTCCTCCCTTCCCCCGCAGGGTGCTGCTGTTGATGGGGTGGAGGATTTGCCCCAGGTCCCGCACCTATCTAGGGACAGCCCTGCACCTGGGTACACCCTGAAAGACACTCTGAAGTGGCAGTTCAGTACAGCTCTGCTGTGTCAGTCTGAGGATTTAGTTGGTAACTCATTTGCATGTATGTTTTCTTGCTTTAATTTATAAAGAGCACTATTTCTTTTTCCTAGTTAATAAACTATCTAACGGTTTATAATAGGATTGGCTACAGGCATAGTTTTTGGTGTGAAAGCTGGGATAAGTAACCGGGGACTGGAAGCAACCTGAACACTGATTTTTTTGGTGAAAGTGATCACTTAGTCCAGTTTGTCTGGATAGCGAGATACACTAAAGAGTCTAAGGAGACTTAATGGTAACACTGTTATAGTGATCAAGGAGTTCACATGTGTTACTGGCTTGGTGAAATCTAATCACAGAACATACCACCAGATTGGGGTATCCGCCCTGCGGTAGGCACTCATGATCATGAGCCACTCCAGACAGCATAATGGGGAAGTAACCAGAAAAATACCTTCTTTCTTATTCTTTCCTAAAAACTACACATAATATAGCAACAAAAGACTGAAGTCTAAGTGACATCTGTAAATCTCCAATAATATATACAGGCAGTTGCAGATGCATTCATATACTAGAACATGACCTGAAACAGCTACTCAAAAAAACTTTTGTCTGAATAAAAAAAATCAGGCAGCATGACAATCATCAGTCTTCTGTTTCTCTGTTACACGTAGTTTTAATTAGGGTGGAAGGAGATGCTTGTGTGGTTAAAAAACATGAGGGGGAGTTCAAACACCTGGATTCAGTGCTGGGCTCTGCCAAAGACTTCCTTTGTAATCCTAGGCAAGTCGCTCGTCTATTCCTCAGTTTCCTAAGCTATAAAACAGAAAAGCGTTAGCTCTAAGGTGTAAGGCTGTTAATAAGTATTTGTAAAGTATGTTGAGATCCGTGGAAATAACGTGCTATAAGTATGCAAAGGGTTCTCATAGCTAAGCCCTTCATGATTTTAGAGGGAAAGTGCTGTTTTGTTCTTTGTGTGGGTTTGGCTGGAGCTCAGGCTCTGAAGCTTCCCCACCCTAAGCTTCCTAGTCCAAGTCTCAATGTCTACATGTCTATTTTTAGTGCTGTAGCGCTAGCCTCTAGAGACTTGCTTCAGAACGTTTCTGCAGGGCATGTAGACATACCACAAGTGACTTGCCCCCGCTCACAAGGAATTGAACCCAAGTTTCAACAATTCCCAGAGAAAGTGCTCTATTTTTTCCCAGCTGTCCGACTTTTCTTCCTGGATATTATTGTTTGCTTTTTGTACATTGCTGCTCAGAGGGGAAAATAAAAGGAACAATTTTACCAAACCATACACCTCTTTGTCCGCAGGAGAAAGCTGGATGTAACCCAGTGCTGGATTTTTTAGACTGTCATTTTAAGATAAGATTTATGTGCTTGGATTTTTGGGAAGCACGGCCATAGTCAGTTTATGTAAATGGATAACTGCAATATTTGTTCTGGAATGTAGGTTTGTTCTGGAATGTAGGCTAAATTAAAAAGAGCCACGACAGTAAGTTAAAACTTTTTCACTTTGCTATGCTTTGTTGGAGCATATATTATTCCTTGAGTGAGAGAGACACACGAGTCTCTGACACAGATTTTCTATTCATATGGTAATGAGTTTCAAGAGTTTAGGTGGGTCCTGAATGATGGACCTAAAGAAGTGGTCTGGGGAGCTCGAAAGTTTGTGTCTCATCGACATAAGTTGGTCCAATGAAAGATAGTACTTCATCTACCTTGGGGTGGTTCACACTTACCGCACGATTCGGCGGCAGCCAACGGGAGTTACGCAAACTACGCAGAGTAGTTTGCACAACTGACGTTGACTGCTCTGCTTCCCTTCTGTGCGCTGTTCTCACTGCGCTGAGCTGACGGGAACAGCTACTTGAGGGGGTGGACTTACTCAGTCAACTTCCTAATCGATTGAGCAGGTCTCACTGTGACTGCTCAATCGATCAAAAAAGATCGATCGGGCAGCAGCGATTTTGCCGCTGTCAGTCTGAACATAGCCCTTGTCTCTGTCCCTTGAAGGTGGAAGAAATAATATAATCCCAAGATGTTCTTTCTTCATTAAATGAAACAGAAAATGCATAATTCCTTACGGTCTCAGTTCTTCTTTAGTTATCAAGGAACAGAACATGGTAGAAGTTGGCAGTGAGAGGGGGACCTTTTCAAAATATCTTCTGTACCAATTATGAAACCATCTCAGAGGATTTGAATTTAAAATTCAGAGTGATTCAAGATAAAGATTTGAACTAAAACTTTGATTAGACAGATGATTCCAAAGCTATTACATTTGGAAAAAGGAGACTCACATCTGAATGTTAACTTATTTTTATGTTAACTAAGATGGAACTTAATGCAGAATTATTTCATTGATACAACATGGCCCTCAAGTTACTCTCTTTTGTACCTAATGTATACAAGAGTTGTGAAACAACACAATAAAATGTGTATGGGGCAGTTCAGGAGAAGTAGTAAATCTATGTTCCTGATGCTGTATTGTATGTCTGTAGTTGGTTATGGCCCTGATTTTCAGGAAGCAAGCTACCATGCTTATAATAGGCATCACAGAAATTTGATGGATTGAAGATAATCAATGGGACACAGTAATAGCAGGGAACAAAATATATCAGAAGGAGAGAATAGGTTGTACTAGTGGCACCATATGTATGAAAGAAAGCATAGAATCAAATGAAATAAAAATCTTAAATGAACCAAACTGTGCCATAGAATCTCTAAGGATAGTAATTCCATGCATGAATAATAAGAATATATCAGTAGGGATATACTACCGACCACCTACCAGGACGGTGATAGTGAAAACGTTCAGGAAGATTAGAGAGGCTATAAAAATAAAAAACTAAGTAATAGGGTATTTCAAAAATCCCATATTGACTAGGTACATGTCACCTCAGGAGGGGATGCAGAGACAAAGTTTCTTGACACCTTAAATGACTGCTTCTTGGAGTAGCTAGTCCTGGAACCCGCAAGAGAAGAAGCAATTCTTGTTTTAGTCCTAAGTGGAGAACAGGATCTGATCCAAGAGATGAATATAGCTGAACCGCTTGGTAATAATGACCATAATATAATAAAATTGAACATTCCTGAGGATAGGGGTGACACCAAAGCAGCCCACCACGGTAGCATTTAATTTCAGAAAGGGAAACTACACAAAAATGAGGCAATTAAACAAATTAAAAGGTATAGTGCCAAAATGAAATCCCTGCAAGCTCCACAGAAACTTCTTAAAGATGCCATAATTGATGCTCAATTTAAATGCATACCCCAAATTAAAAAACGTAATGCCACCATGCCAAGTAAGTGCCAGTCTGGCTAAACAACAAAGTAAAAGAAGCAGTTGGAGGCAAAAAGGCATCCTTTTAAAAAAGTTAAATCCTATTGAGGAAAATAGAAAGGAGCATAAACTCTGGCAAGTAAAGTGTAAAAATATAATTAGGAAGGCCAAAAATGAATTTGAAGACCAGCTAGTCAAAAACTCAAAAAATAACAGCAAAAAATTTAAGTACATCAGAAGCCAAAGGGAGGGGAGGCTGCTGTACGATCACGCTGCTAAAGGAGTGCTCAAGGACAATAAGGTCATTGCAGAGAAACTTTGCATCAGTCTTCATGGTTGAGCATGTGAGGGAGTTTCCCAAACCTGAGCCATTCTTTGTAGGTGACAAATCTGAGGAACTGTCCCATATTGAGGTGCATTAGATGAGGTTTTGGAACAAACTGAAATTAACCTGTAATCAGTCACCAGGACCAGGGGGTATTCACTCAAGAGTCCTGAAGGAACTCAAATGTGAAATTGCAGAACTACTAACTGTGGTAAGTAACCTACCATTTAAATCAGCTTCTGTACCAGATGACTGAAGGATAGCTAATGTGACCCCAATTTTTAAAAAAGGCCCCAGAGGCGATCCTGGTAATTACAGTCCGTTAAGCCTAACTTCAGTGCCAGGCAGATTGATTGTAACTATAGTAAAGAACAGAATTATTGGACACATAGATGGGGAAGAGTCAACATGGTTTTTGTAAAGGGAAATCATGCCTCCCCACTCTACTAGAATTATTTGAGGGGGTTAACAAGCATGTGGACAAGGGTAATCCAGTGGATATAGTGTACTTAGATTTTCAGAAAGCCTTTGACAGGGTTCCTCACCAAAGGCTTTTATGCAAAGCAAGCGGTCATGAGATAAAAGGGAAGGTCTTCTCCTGAATCAGTAACTGGTTAAAAGGTGAAACGAAGGGTAGGACTAAATTGTCAGTTTTCAGAATGGAGAGGCATAAATAGTGGTGTGCGCCAGGAGTCTGTACTGGGACCAGTACTGTCCAACATATTCAGAAATGATCTGGAAAAAGGGGTAAACAGTAAGGTGGCAAAATTTACAGATGATAGAAAGCTACGTGAGACCGTTAAGTCCAAAGCAGACTGCGAAGAGTTACAAAGGAATCTCACAAAACTGGGTGACTGTGCAAGAAATGGCAGATGAAATTCAATGTTGATAAATGCCAAGTAATTCTAAATCCATCGTACGCTGACATCTTTTATACTGCGTGCAGATCTGGTTGCTCCATCTCAAAGATATATTGAAATTGGAAAAGATACAGAAAAGGGCAACTTAAATGATTAGGAATATGGAAACGCTTCCATATGAGGGGAGATTAATAAGACTTCCAAGCTGAAAAATTCGAAAGAGATGACTAAGGGGGGTATAAGAGAGGTCTATAAAATCATGACTGGTGTGGAGAAAGTAAATAGGGAAGTGTTATTTACTACTTCTCACAACACAAAAGCTAGGGGTCACCACCAAGTGAAATTAATAGGCAGCAGGTTTAAAATGAAAAATAAGGAAGTATTTTTTCATACAATGCACAGTCAACCTGTGGAACTCCTTCCAGAGGATGTTGTGAAGGCCAAGACAATAACAGGGTTCAAAAAAGAACTAAAGTTCATGGAGGTTAGGTCTATCAATGGCTATTAGCCAGGATGGGCAGGGATTCATTCCCTCTGAAGCACCTGGCATTGGCAACTGTTGGAAGACAGGATACTGAGCTAGATGGACCATTGGTCTGACTCAATATGGCCGTTCTTATGTCCATGGAAGTAGCTCCATTGAAGTCAATGAGACTATGTATATCTACACTGCAACTATGGGGCATAATTGCAGCATGTATAGATATACCCAATCTAGATCAGGTACCACAGCAGTGGTAGCTGCAGCATTGTGGGCTAGACACCTGAGTAATTACCCAGGCTTCTGGGTGGGCTTGTAGAGGCTGCACTGAAGCACATGCTGCTGCAGCTTTGCTGCACTGGTACCAGAGCTAGATAGATCAAAGCTAGCTTCAGTAAGACTGCATGAGGCTGCAATCCTACCCATTAAATTCAGTGTAGATATATCTTATGCCCAGGCTTAGAGTTAGGCATATGCTGAAATGCCTTTCTGAATTGAAGCCTATGACAACAGAAGTTTTTAAAGCTATTCTGATGGTATTTTGGTTCCACACAAAGCATCACAATAAAATCAATGTTCACAATGTTTCCAGTTCAGCTTTCCAAGAGTACGTTTTGAACAACATAGCTAAGTTTTGTATAAGCTTCTGAACTTTTGGACATTTAACAGAACCTTTAAAGGTTCACTTAACACTAGTATCTAGAGCTGGTTGAATGATAGCCAAATAATGTACTATTTGTCAGCTCTATTATTCAGCAAATATTATTATTCAACCAATGACAGTGTTGGTCAAATGATTGAAAATGAGATAAATAATTTCTCAGACAAATAGCATCATTTGTCCAGCTCTGCTATCAATACAAAGATACACACTTACACTACTGCTCTGACAGTTAGACGAGAGTAGCACGCACAAGAGCTCTCATTTGGTAGAGTTGGACAAACTAATCTTAAATGAACCTAAATTCATGGAATAAATTATTCCACAGAAACATCATTGTAATTTGTTATCACTTTACAGCTGTATTGCTGGGAATGCACTATTGTCATTAGGTAAGCACTTTTAAAGGAATAATATTCAGTGTCAATTTGTCTAAAGACAGCTTTACCAATTACTTCTCATCACCTGCTCCGATACGCATGAATAACACCCTGTTCAAACTACATTCTGTGTTATACTGCCCAAAATTGAACATCTAGAGTATAGTTACACAGAAATGCTAGTATTTAAAAACTGCTTTACGCTAGAAGCTCTGAATTTTCTCTTAGGATACAAGTCTAATCTTAAAGCTACCTGCACAATATATGGCAAATCAGCTTTTATAGGAAGGGAAATTGTAAAATATTTTTATAATTTAAATTACACTATAGCCCTCATTTACTCCTCCCCTTAGTTTTACCTTGATATAAAATGTGTTGATTTTAAATGGAGGTGCTGTTGATTTATATGAGCATGAGAGCAGAATGCCTTATGTTTTTATACCAAATATAAAGAGAACAGGATGCAATAGAATAAATTTGAGACAAGTTTAGTACAGCGCCTCCCATCGTTCAATCAGCTGATGCCTAAGGATTAATACCCCGATTCAGCACAGCTTAGCATTAAGGATATACCTAAATGCTAACTTCAGAGGGACTGAAAGTTAAGCATGTGCTTTGCTCAATAGGGACCAATTTAAGCACGCATTTAAAGTTAAGTATTCTGCTGAATGAACGCCCATCCGAGTAGTTCCATTTTAAGTCAACAGGGCTATGCATACATATAAAAGTTAGGAACATCTTTAAGTACTTTGCTCAACTGGGGCCTAGGAGAGGTCCAATTTGAGTCTCATCTCTGTGAATTTGCAAGTCCCCAGGCAACCTGAACCACTGGATTGTGGGGATGGTGGGAGAAAGTGCTCTGTTAATTAGTTTATTCCCACTCTTGTGTTTGGCATAACAGCTCGCTGGCAGGATTTGAATGTGTACCAACTACTGGCATGTCACAAAGTGATGTGATGAGCCGTTGTTTTTCATAACACACTGAATACAATTCATGGTCTCGTATAAGAGAATGCTGACTACATCTGACTTTTTTGTTCACTGGTGCTAATTTTATTAGCTTCTTTAAAAAATCATCTTCAAAGTTAAATGCCTACAGCAATTAATGCCATTTTTTCACTCCAAAATAATCAGAGACTCCGGGGGGCGGGGGTAGGGAGGGTGCATGGGTGTGAATAAATTAAACTTAAAGGTCTGGCTCCTGCATTATAAAATGAAAGTCAACTCTAGTCTAACACAGCTTTGCCTGCACCTAGCTTATGATAGTTGACTTTAAATTGCAGAACAGTTCCAGGTGTTTTCAAAGAGTAGTGCTGATTGTAAAGTGGAATAAACTATTGAATGTGAGCACTTAGAGGGTTTGATTTTGAAAAATTAGCCTGTGGGTTAATGTTGGGAATGGGCAAACCATTCAAATCAGAGATCTGTGCACCAGCCCTTCCTGCCTTCGAGAAGTTCTGATTCTAAACTAAAGTTCTTGAATTTTATTCTCTACCCAATCCCTCTTTGCATCTAATAAGACATCCTTTCCCCATGAAACAGTTAACTACAGCTGATTCGTTGCTAACCCTTGTCCCCTTTCTGACCTGTTCACAGCTAATATAATAAGTGCCTTGATAGTCAATGCTCCTGACACCTCTGAACACTTTCACCAATCACTTCTGGCCTTAACCTTTTCCTGCCTCAAACAACAATCCCATTCCATTCTCTACCGCTGGAGTAGATCCCTTTTAAAAATGTAGCCCTTCTGCCAAGTGCAGTTGGCAGCAATCCCTAGGGGTTTCTTTCCAACAATACAGCAGAACCAGCTCGAGCCTCTACCCAGCCAGCTGGGAAATTACACCTCACCACCCTGGGCACCTCCAAAAGGCAATACTTCCCCTCTCGCAAGCACAGAGTCGGAGTGTAGAAAGAAGACCTTTTAATAAAAGGAAGGAAGTAACTCAGTCCTAGTTTGGGAAAACAGTGCAAGCAGGATTCATAACCACAAAAAACCATGAGCAAGACTTCCCCCACACCCCACAGAGTATGTTGGGCAGTGTCCTGTGCCTCTCCCTTGTTGCTTCCTCACACTCCCATTCACAGTTGTCGTCCTTGGTCAATGATGATCTAGAGCAGTGGTTCTTAACCTTTCCAAACTACTGTACCTCTGAAGCCTGAGTCCCACCCCCACGGGGCTGAGGCATGTAACTTAGTTTCATGGCGCCCCTGTGGCTCCAGGCAATTGCCTTTCTTGCCACCCCCAATACCAGCTCTGCACTTGCGACCCCTCTAAAACTCCAGGTTAAGAAACACTGATCTAGAGCTTGAGTGAGTTCACTTCTCACTGTGTGTGTGGTGGGGGCTGGAAGAAGGCACCTTGCTTGCCTTGCCGTCCATCACCACTGCACTATTTGCCACTCCACCAGCTGCCTTGCTGGCTGCTCATGCTTCCCTGGCCGCCTGCCAACCATTCCCCTGGCCGCCTGCCAACCACTCCCCTGCCAACCTCTGTGCCACTGCCTGCTTCTACCCTGACCGCTGAAGGTCGGTCTCTCACGGTCCCACCCACCTCTCAGTGATCGTCAGTTTGTGGTGGAGAAACCGTGGTGCTGAGGCTGGGCAGGAGTGCTGTTCCCCAGTAGAGGAGGTCAGCTCTAACAAGCACTTAACAAAACAAATGCCTCCTAATGGAATTTTAATTAGCTCCATCGTTGAACAGTGGAAGGGGGAGGTTAAACCATGCCTGGGCCTCTTAGGCAGAGCCCACACTTCCAGGCGGGAATACCCGTCCTATTAACTAGGGTGAGCAGATGTCCTTATTTTATAGAGACAGCCCTGGTATGCAAGGCTTTTTCTTATACAGGTGCCTATTATCCCCCACCCTTTGTCCCAATTTTTTACATGTACTATCTGGTCACCCTACTATCAACCTTCGCAGGGCTCTGGCATCCAAACCCCTAGCTTAAGCCATTCGGTTCAGATGAGAGCGACTCTTCCAACAGAGCAGGCTAAACACAGTTCTGCTGCCCTTTGTTCTTACAATAAGGGGGAACAACATTTCATTACTCCTGCAATTAACACAAGTGATCTGTGACCCAACACCAGGCAAAACGGATCATTTGGGCAAAGCAGTCCCATCATGCTGAGCACCTAGGCAGGGTGGGTGTGCTCCTGCAAATACAGTCTGGCCCTGAAGCCTTTTGTTCCACCTTCCTTCCCCCCCAGCTAGCTGAGCAAGGGTGAGTTCTTTCAGCCCCTGCTTACATAAAAGTGAGCTGATGATCAACCTCCTTTTTCCCCATACCTCTTCTGAGCCCTGGTCTACACTACAGAGTTAGGTCAACGCAAAGCAGCTTACATTGACCTAACTAAGCGTCTACGCTAAAATTTCACCCCCACCGACGAAACTCACCCACAAGAGGCGAGTTTGTCTATGTCGTTAGGTCAACTCAGTGTCAGTGGAGACACTGAGTTACTTACATCAACTGATGCTGGCTTTCTCTCATTGACAGTTCAACTGGTGCTTCCCCGCCAGGCGTGCTTGCACACCGCTGACCCAAGGAGCAAAGTGAAGACATACAAGCAATGTAATTACTGCGGAAGCTGTTTGCCAACGGTAAGTGAGGTTGATTTAATTTTGTAGCGTAGATATGCCCTAAATTCCATCCACATTTCAAAGATACAACCTTTTCTGTCTGTCCACACGGTCAAAGTTCTTGTTCATACCCTTATCCTGTACTGCAGCTATTATCATCTCCACCGCTGAGACCCTGGTTGCTCCAGTTTTCCCCTCCTCAAGTCCAATCAAAATGATGCTGCTGGGACTACCAGCCTGGCTCATTGCTCCCATCAGATCACCCACCTCTTTGCATCCTTTCACTAGCTCCTCTTTTGCTACTGCATTAGACACAAAGTTTCTTGTCTTTAGGATAAGGCCCTTCATCATTTAGTGTTCCTATAAGACTTCATACTGTATTACAGTGCTGATCGCTGCCTTAACTCTGAGAACAATGCCAGACATCCTATGCTGCCCCTTACACGTGAGGGGCAATCACTTTCATCTCCTTTAAATTTCTCCTGCAGCTGTTCCTTTGCCGAGATGCCTAAAAAGACATTGCTATCCCATAGTGAGTAGGCAGCTAATAAACAGAGACTACCAATTTATTATGCAAAACATGCTTCGCCCGCCGTTGCCCCATCCTCCCGTCCTGCCACTCTTTTGTCTGTTTCTTCCACCTGCTGTGTCTTAACACTAGCTTGTGCACTCTGTGGGGCAGGAACTGTCTGTCTCTCTCTCTCGCTTATTTGCACAGTGCCTAGCAAGACTAGCATGACAAGGCCCAATCCTTGATTGGGGCATCTCAGCACTGCTGGAAGAACAGAATCCTCTGACTCTCTGAAAGGCGAGGGTTTCTAATGGCAAATGCAGCTGATGCACATTCTTAAAAAGAGTGATAAGCAAAACTGTTCATTATGTCTGACGCTCATGAAGTTGTTAACACCATTAATAATCAGTCAGTATTTCACAGAGGAACCACCACAAACATTCGCTTCCTTAGCTCGTAAAAAATCCTTAGACCAGGTTGTCTACAGAGTTACAGGCTGGCCCCTTTGCACCACTCAGTGAGTTGTAACCTAGGGCACAGAGGAGAGCTCCCTTGAGAGAAGGTGCAGGTGTTCCTGTTTGCAAACCTGAAGGGTTCCTGGCAGAAAGGATATGTGTTGGAGGAATGGCAGAGTGGAACAGAGCTCCGCTATTATCCTCCTTCACTGGCATAAAGGCCATTAAGTAGATTATGCCAGTGGTGCAACTTAGAGCTGTTGCTGGGCTGCTCTAAGTCAAATCCAGGATAGGCTGGCTCTCAGAATCAGGGAGCAGTAATGAGTGCTTTGCTTCTTCACTTACTTCTATGCCAAGCAGAGCTCTGGCACAGGAGAGAATCTAGCCCCTCCCCCACCATCACCACTAGTCCCCCATTGAATGGGCATTCATTTATTTGCAAAGTGTATGGGTAAGAGGCTGAGGAAGCTGTGCAGTTGCTTTTTCAGTTTAAACAAAAACATCATCTCCGAATAACTAAGGAAGAATGCAAAGTCACTGGGCAAGCAAACATATTAGGTTGTTCTCTATTGGAAATGTTTTATTGTTCCTGAAAGATATGCTGCATATGAGAAAATTACAGCACAAAGTTCATCTTGCATCATTTTGTAGATGGGATTATTAGGAAGACTTTATGGGATCTGGGGCTATTCTCCCTCGTGATTTTTTTTTTAAATACCTGCAATTTAGTCATGTCGAAAACCACAAAAGAGTGCTCTTCAGACATAATTTTCAACCATGTGTGCACTTTACATTCTTATGGGTTGACATCATTCTTATCTGGCATGATTACTACTTTACCAAACACTGATTTCTATAAACTCTCTTTACACATTTAGAGCCTGATGGAAAGTCCATGGCAGTCACTAGGTGTTTTTCCACTGAGCTTTGGGTGAGACCTTTTTTCTCCAATCTAGAAAAAACAGTTCCTCCTCCCATTAGCGCTTCTACAAACAATTTTTTGTGACAAACCAGAACCCGTGCTCTTGCATCTAGGAAGCTGTTTTCTTGCAGGGATATATTGGTCTATTTAGGTCCATAAAAAGGTTTTTAGCAGAAGAGCACTGGAGACACAGTCTAATCCAGTTTAATATAAACAATTCTGTGATGCCTGGGAACAGGGAAGTGGCACAAATTCAGACTCTGAGATAAGCCTCCATTAAGCTGTCAAACTGTGGCATGTGTCCATCGCAGTGAGTGCAGTGTATAGTATTTTTTTTAAATCAAGGATCAAATGTAATCCTAGTTCAAACCGATGCTGGACTGAATTCAATAGAGTTGCACCTGCTTACTCCAGGGTTGAATTTGCTCTCAAGAAAAAGTCTCTATTCTAAATGGAAACTGACTTTTTCACCTTTCATCTTGCATATCAAGGTAATGAATACTGCTGGTCTTATCCCTGCACCTCACCGCATTCCATATCTCCCATCCCAGACAATACCTGTAATGGCTAACTGTGTTACAAAGAAGGTCATTCGGGATTTCCTCTTCCTCTTCCACGTAGAGAGCAGCACGATGGAGTTTCCAGCAATTGTGACAATAAAGAGAATCCAAAGAGTAACCAGCTGCTCTGTCTGCATGGTGGGGGGGGAAAAAGAAACCAAGTAAATGGATCAGTGGGTGAGTGAAAGCAGCTTGGATTAAATGAATAATGAAGAATTATCTATAACAAAAGAAGGTAATGAAGAATTATCTAAACAAAGATGGGAATTAAGACAACAGGATTTAAATATGAGTTGACGATTTTTAATTTAGTCCAAAAAGTCTGTTTTTCATCAGAAAATGTTAAAATGTAGCCGCATTGGAACAGTGAAGTCCTGGCTTTAATTTGATGATGGCTGTGTGTTTGTTTTTTTAAAATAATTTCGCAAAGGCATCAGAAACATATCAAGTATCACTGAAATGGGGAGGGCCCTCAGTTTTCTTATGTTGCTCTGGTGAATCCTTAAGTCTGTCTTACTATACAAAGAAATATACAGATGGGCTCTTTGAAGAAATTAGAGAAATAAAATGTTTTGCTTTCTAATCCAAGCAGGTATGGGTCATGCAAGTACCTCATAAAAATTAACTCACTTATAAAAGAGAAAGGCAAAAAAAAAAAAGCACTGCCCAATGTACTAGTGGAATCTTACTATTCGGAGAAATACATAATGGAGAAATGCTCCCTAGAGATAGTATGTGTAAAAATATGTATTGAAATGAAAAAAAGGTTACCCAAACCTTTCAATGCCCCAAACATTCAGCAACAAAAGTAGAGCGTAAGGGGGGATGCACATGCATGCAATCTGTTTTTCTAAACGCATCAGCTCATCCTGAGATATGGGCACAATTCCCTCCCGCCACACACGCACACTTTTTTTAGTAAAACCTCTTCCAGTCATTTGGAAGCACAAAGTTCACGTTGTCTTTCTTTCATGCCCATGCTTTTTAGTTTTAAGAAGCACTAAGCCTGGTGTCTAGTGGGACCAAAATGGAGAGCAGATGCAGCATTTTTACGAACAGTTCATTTACAAAAACCTTGCAACGTGACTTTGCCCAGGGCCCAAGCATAATTTTTTCAGGCCCAGTACAAACTTGTAACACGGGCCCCCTCCCACACACAGACCCATGGGGATTGCAGCCTGGGCTGGGCTCCGATAAAGTGTCCCCGTCCCCCCCCTCCGCCCATGAGGGGGCAGGGACTTTGCCCATGAAAAGTAGATTGTTCTCAAAAAGAGGACCGCACTGTTCTTTAGCAGCTTTTCTTAATACATTAGGTGTTAACTGCAATACATTCATGCTGGAGTGACCTTTTCATGGTATATAACTTGTCTGAGGGGGATGTATTGCAGGATCTTATCGAAACAAGGTATTAACGTGTCGTAACAACAACATATAGTGATCTACTCTTCCATGCCCAAAACTCCCATGTTTACAAAAAAGAGTGGCTGGGCTGCGTCTTAACCCTAATGAGAGTGTTAAAAATTCAGGAAGTTCCTAAGGAGTCAGACAATTTGAGATTTATTTTTTAACCTAGGCCAGGGAAGGAAAATGAAACACTTCTTTCCTTCTTTCCCCCAGTTATTAGCTGCAGCCTCATAAAGTCGGTCTAACTGGCCCTGGTAACTGAAAATGAGGAGATGAACTACAGCTGCACTTGCGGCCACCTTCAGCCTCTGGTGAGATTGAGGAGCAGCTGGAGGTGAGGGTCTGCTCGTTGCCTAGGTTGTTGGGTGGGGACGGGGTACTCAGGGCTGCTGCTAGTGTTAGTGGCTCTCCTGATTTGCTGGGTGGGGACATGGACAGGAGGAGGGCTGCAGGAAAAAAGTTCCTTAAGCAGCACAGAGCAGAGGGGAAGCTTCTCTCGGACATTTCTCTCAATAACACTGCTGAGCAGGGAGGAGCAAAGTGGGAAGTCAAGCCCCCCTGACCATGGCCAGGAAATGCTCAGCCATGGGAGTGGAGAGGTAAGTTAGAAGGGAGTGAGGCTAGGTGCATCTCACTCCACTGAGCAGTGCTACAAAAAACAATGGAGCGGAAATTTTGGTCCCTTTAAACTTGTCTCTTGCAGTTTGGCTTGCATCTTCTGTGTCTGAACTGGTTCACTATTCACTAGATAGAACACAATAATCACAGGCCTGGAAGGGACCTCGAAAGGTCTTCTAATCCAGTCCCCTGCATAATAGGACAGTACAGCACAAATTGCTTTTTTATTCCCTAGCTATACTTTTGTTTTCTTTACAGATTGCCAGGATGTTTGTTGCCAAAAAGTAAAATTTGCACACTGGCTCACATTTGGGACTGAGGGCAATAGATGAACACAAGGGATGAGTTCAGGATAGTCTCTCTCACTGGTAACTGATGTGAGCTATGAAGGAGACAGTTTGTGCTTTCCCTTTCAGTGGTGTAAATCAGGAGCAGTTCATCAGAAATCAATGATGTTATGCAGGTGAAGAGGACAGCAGAATCAGACTCTTTGATGCTAAAATCTTCTTGAGGTTTAGCCAGAAGGAATACACTTGGATTTGAAAATAGTGTTAGAGTGGATTATTCCTCTGGAGCACAAAACACATTCAGCATAAGAACAAATTCAGTATAAATCCTATCCTGCTTAAAGATGGAGCAGTACATGACAATATGTAATTCAGCATTCTATGGACATGGACAACTGAACTACCTACACATAGATGATAACTCATTTACATGAATCATGAGTATAAAAGGGAATGTTTGAGTTACATTAAGGTTACACAAAGGAGTCAAATCAAGAAATAAGGCTTCTATTCTTCAATCCAGCAGTGACTTAATACATAAGAAACAGAAGAGTTGTACTAACATGAATTAAGGATCAGCAATGACCAGATTTAATTACCAAAGCCTTTGCAGGCCGACTTCAGCCTGCATTCAAAACTAGCATTGATGTCAATGAGATGCAAACTGTAGCATGTGGCTCTGTGTTCACCATGCTAACGATGTATAAACGTAGCTGCTTTTGATTTCATTTACTTGTTTGTTCTTTTAAAAGAATGCTTGTACAGCAACTTCCAGCTACGATTCTAAAATGTATTTACACATCACAAGTTTCCATGCAAAAGTAATAATTTCCCAGCAGATGCCAATTACTACTCAGGCTAAAATGGGGGGAGGAGAGGGGCAGAATACTGTGTCTCCTATAGCAATGCATGACAATTCTTAGCAAATGGTCATTTTGTAAATTGTGACCACTATAATTAAGTTGCACAAGATCACTTTGAGGTAGGTAAGTTATCAGCCACTGCTCATAGATGCTGTGTTTCATTGCAAGTTTAACTAAGTGACTTGGTCATGGTCAGAAAACCAATCAGTGGCAGAGGTGTGCATGGAAGTCAGGAGTTCATTGATATTTCTAATCTATTGTACCTACTACTGCTCTGTATGATCACTGCAGTTGGAATGTTGCAGTATTTGTTACCTGAAGCTGACATGAATATTTTGCTAATTTACTTTACGATTAAGCGCAACCTTTACCCATTAAACAAATTAGAAAACTGCATCTGAAAACAAGAAATCGCTGTATGGGGAAAAAATGTAGGAAAACCAATCTGAAAATGTGAAGATTTTCCTTCACTTGTGAAATAACTATTTATTATATCTGTAAGACGAACTTCTGAATTCATATGCTATAATGATAGGAAATCATGAAAGCTGGATAATTATACTTGCAGAAGAGACCTTTAGTTACAGTTCAGTACAGTATGTTACTCAGAACCAGTATATAAACCATCTATAATCTAAAGTCTTTCTAGACCATAGCTATATTTTAATATCACTTGCCTGTACCTAATTATTAAAGGCAAAATTCACTCCAGTGATCCTCTCTGAGGTTGATTGCTTATGCGTGTTGAATATGGTAATGGAAAGTTTTAGCTTAATACCATAAATGAAGTTCAGGGTGCTGTAGCTGATGGAATGCTGTTCTCCCACTGATTTAATTTTGTTGTCTTTAATGGAGTTACGCCTAACTTACGCACTAGAGTAAGTGAGATCACAAACAGGACCCATAAGTTGGAGAAGGCACAGGGAAGGGAGAAAGAGTCAGGGTGACATTTAATCAGATCATGAGACAAATTCTACTTTGGCACTCATGTACATTCAGAATAACTTTGATTATGTTTTATAAAGGTAAAAATTTAGCCTTGTGTATCCAGAGATGCAGAAATCTGTGAGAGAGCAGAGCACCTCCTAACAAGTGCGAAAGATCAGTAACTTGTGAACAGAGTAAGTGTCTTGTGTTGGGTTGTTTCAGGCCATATAAATCAGGTAAGTTCTTATCTCAGATTCTCACCAATGAGCGTGAACTCTTGAACCTAATGGCGTTACAAGGGGGTGAGTGAGACAAGGATCATGCTTTATAACCTTCAGAAATTGTCTTCACCATAAAATCTTGACTGCCTTCACATGCTTGCCCACCAGCTCTTGAGCCTAAGCCACATTTACACTCAAGCTGTGCTAGCATGTTGCTGCAGGTTGTACTACTGTGTCTAACATTGCTGTTCCTAGACATAGATCAAAGGAGGCAGCAGAGGCCCCTTGTGTACATTTCCACACAGTTGGCCAAGGGGAACATTGCAATGGGCCTTGTCCAGACAAAACTCCCCCTGAAGTCACAATGCAGGACAAGGACCGCAGGACCAAACCCCATATGGATGGTTATGTGGCTATTTTGGAAATAATTTCGTTCTTTTACTGTACAGCATTTTAATCTGCTCAGTGTTTTACAAGGGGGAGTAAGTGTCATTAACCCCATTTTACACCTGGGGGCACAGAAGTGAAGGACCCACAGCAGGTGAGTGACAGAGCTGGTCAGGGCTCCTGCCTCCCAGTCAGATGATTCATCCACTGGACCAAGGTGCCTCAAAAGAAAAATGCATAATGCAAGTGATATGGTTGGAATTTGCCTTTTGGTGAAACTAACTAAAACAAACTGTCTTAGTTCTATTTGCTCCCAGCATGGTCTGGACAAGAGCAATGCAGTGTACTGTGTGAGAGCTGCTGCTCTTTTCCCCCCTAACAGCCAAAAGAGCACCTAACGTTTTGTCTCACATGGCAGGATGTGATTGGAATAGAAAGATATCTATTAATAGAAATTTCTGTCAACAATTTCATTTCACAATACAAAGATCAAAAGTGCCACTCTGCTGTGTTTGTGTAGCAGATGGACAGTAAATGGGAACAGCATTACTCCCATTAGATGCTTTACCCTGCCACACAAACACCATTCAGGAAAAGCATAACTTGTTACATTTTTGAATATCAGCAACTAAGCAGCATTTCTTTTTCCTTACTTCTCTTTTCACAGAGTAAGTGCTCTAGGAATAATTACATAATTTCTGCATTTATAGAAAATTAGTCCAGATGTAAGATATACTGTATCAGTCAATGAGCCATTTTACTTTTATGTTATCACTATGTGAGTACGTGTAAGCATGTCTAAAGTGTATGGATTAGTATAAAGGAATCTAGCCCACATGTCAAAATTGCATTTAACCTGTAATGAAATTGTCAGTCCTGATTAAAGAGTGCATTCAGAAAAATTCCCTTGCATCTATTGCTCCTGCAGAAGTCCACATTAACATGTATGAACAAACTTGTGAACAGAGTGGAAATCAAGTACTTCTTTCACTACTACTTAGCACTTTCAAAGTGAAGTATAAACATTAACTAATTTATTCTGACAATACCCATGAACTACATATACATATCATCACCACCATTTACAGACAAAGAATCAAAATGACTTGTCAAAAGCCACACCAAGATTGATAGGCAGAACCAGTGCTTAATTTGTAATGAGAGAGACGCTGAGGCTCAGGCAATGATTTACTTTAATTACTGATGTGGCAAGCCCGGAGATGCTGGAGCTATGAACTGCCAAGCCTAGAGGTTCTGGGACTCAACCCTGGCACAAATTAAGTACTGGGTAGAACCCAATTAGAACGCGTGTGTTCTGGCCCCCAGTCCAGGGTTCAGTCCATGAGATAAAGCCTTCCGAATGTGATTCCCCCACTTTTTTAATTGGACAGAGTGAGTACAGTAGTGTTATTTCTGGGCACACCCATTGCACCCTAGTTTGAAATTTTAGCACTTCTTTGAAATTTGTTCCTGAAATTCAATTGTTTAGTTTTCTTTCCCCAGCAGGTCACTCATTGTTTTTGACGTGTGCCTTAGCATAAGAGGATTGGGCATCTTGATTTTGAACTCATGATAGTAATGTTCTTGTACTATAATAATAATTGAGGGGTTTATCAAATACTTAGGGATCTTTTTCCTTGTCTTCTCTTGCGGTTGATGTGTGGCTCAGGTGGGTTATATCGATATTAAGAGAAATAATTTGGATTATAAATAAGTCATATGAATAAAACAAAAATAATTAAGTGATTGATCTAAACTCAAAATTAAAAAAAAACAAAATCTGTGCCCAATCCTGCCCTTCCCACTGCTGAAGCAGTTCTCACTGACTGACTCGGTTTAGCTCCTTTTTATGGAAGTGATGCATAGTCCTTCCCACATAGAGGACATAAATAACAACAGAATCATAGTAACCATAACAGAACAAACATACCACCAAGCTCTTATAGAGCTCTTTTCATCCAGAGATCTCAAAGTACTTTACAAAGGAGGTCAGTCTCATTCTCCCCATTTTACAGAGGGAGAGACTGAGGCATGGACAGGTGAAATGACTTGCCCAAAGTCACCCAGCAAACCAGTGGCAGAACCAGGAATTCAATCTGGGTCTCCTAAGGCCCAATCCAATGCCCTATCTATACCATTTTGTTTCATTTATAGCACCTGGAAATGATTTGCATCTTCATTGTTTATTCTGGTTTTGAAACAACTCCTACAAAATGTTTTTTTCTGTTTATACATCAAAATTAAGTAACCTGTGCATTCACCACATAGTGCCATGCACCCTCTTTCTTGCAGGGGGAAAAATTAAGAAACTTTTTTTATATAGTTCTAAGAATTTCTGATTACATATATGGTAATATCGAAGAAGAGGAGGAGGGTGATTGTCATTAGATGGGAGATGCTAATTTACAGGACATCAAGAATATAACAGCGTATCACCTTGTAAAGAAATTCTGGAATAGTCTGGTTTGACGGCATTAGGGATGCTGCTAAGTGCTGAGACCCAGATTCTCACAAAGTATTTAGGTACTTAAGTGCCATTGAAATCAACGTGAGTTAGGCTCCTAAATATCTTTGAGGATCTGGACCTAAATGTTTCTGTGATGGTTCAAAGCTGGTGGAAAGAGAGCAGAGAGTGGTTCGTCACCTGAAGGAGATCTGTCCTCTTTTGGTAGTTTGTTTGGGGGAAAGACAGGATTTTTTTTGTCGCTCACTTAGAGTTTGTCATTTGTAACATGGATGAAGAGAAGTCAGCATGGTTACATAGTTCAAGGCATGGCCCACTTCTGTGTTCCATACCCCACCATGATTCTGTACATTATCCAGATGGATGCGCCTGACAAACTTTGGCACAAAATTTGATTTATGTTGCACTGTGGACTTCCTGAGATATTGGGAGTAGGAATAAAGCAGAGAAGGGACTATTGGTGAGGTGAACTAGGGAATCCTGTCACTGCTCTTTTCCCTTTACCAATGATAGCATAGTATTAAAGTTTAACCAGGGACTGGTGCTGTTGAATTATTGATTATTTTACTCTCAGTAAGAATTTAATAATCAGGCTCTGGGGCAGCAGCAGGATGACAAAGAAGAAAGGAACCTGAACAGATGTCACAATTGGACTTTCATGGCTGTAGAGCTGTGAGACTTAAGTGTAGCTGTGATGTGACTATGCTGAGCATGGCCCCATGTGTATCTTGAGACGCACTGGCCCACCTTACCCACAGACTTCACTGTTGGATCTTCCACGCTGAATGAATGGCTGGATTCACAAACTTTCAGAAAAACAAAGACAAGGGTCACAATGTCTGTATCCAGGGGAGATATTCTACAGGAGGTTTTAGTGGGAAAATTCTCTGTTGCTATTCACTGCTAGTGCTGGCCAAGCAGCTACAGACTTGAGGACCATACAGAAGGTGCTTGTTTCTCTGAGAAGATGAGATGCTCTGTCTACCAGGAAAAATGAAAAAGGAGAATTAAGGTGAAACCCTGGCCCCATTTAAATCAATGGCTAAACTCTCCTTGAGTTCAATGAGGCTGGGATTTTGCCCTTCAAAGTGTAACGTGTAGTAGATATAGATGGAAGAAATTCAAATACCGCTGAACAAAGGAGGAGGGAAGCATTCGGTGACTCTTCTATTCAGTTATGATGCCAGTGGCCCTGCTTTTGGTACTTCTGGCACTCCAGAGAACAATATGTCAGTCTGGCCCTTGATGTTATATCTACAGAGACAGGTGTGAGAACACGTTGCAATTATCCAGCGTCTTTCGTCAGGGTCTCTCTCAGTGGGGAAAATGAGGTACAGAATGACTGGCCCAAGGCCACAGGAGCAGGGTTGTTCAACCAGTTACAGAGTAAGGAATAGAATGCAGCTCTCTCGACTCTCAATCCTCTGCTCTAATCACTAGACAACATCTCCTGCCTCCTTGTATATCCCCTTCTGTCCAGTAATCTCAATTTTACAAAACACTGTCTCATCATTCTCCTTGCATCAGTATTTATTATACCTATTTACAGCTAATTAAAGGGAGATAGCAAATGATTAGAGCTGATTGGAAGTTTTCCAACAGAAGGCTTTTTGTTAAAATCAAAATGATTTGTGAAAATGTGACTGTTTTGATGAAATTCCAGTGCCTGGTTTCCTGCCTGCTCACCTGCTGGGCTTCTGAGCAGTCCACCTGGTAGACTGATGGTGACCCTGGGCTCCTGGCTGCAGGGCAGCCCACAGGAAGGATGACAGACCAATCTCTTGTACACTAGTGGAAATTTAGAATAATTCCACTGATTTCACTGGAGTTACACCAGATCTGGTGTACACTGGTCTGTCAGAGATCAGAATCTGTCCCTGGAACATATCCATCTATACCTCACTCACTCATCATATAAACAAGTGCCTAAATCTACTTGTCTGAATTCAAGACTGCCTACACATCACTTTCAAAGGTGGATGACCGTGTATTTCTACAAACACTGCATATATTTCTACTTACATATTTTATACTGGGAACTTGACTGGTATCACATATCTACTGTAACAGAAGCATAGCATGTATGCCACCTGAAATTAAGTGTTATATAAAGGATGACAGCAGCCATAGCAATCTAAATTAAGGATCTCATTCATTGTCATCCCTTCCCCAACATTCACACAGTACAGTGTTGGAAAGAGCAAAGAGCTTCACTTGACAAAATTCATTCATTCTGATCAGTTCCATTCTCAACATCCCTTTCACTGCCATGCCTGACACATTCTTTAAAACAATCTTTTCTTTGCCTCTACAGCCCCACTTTCAACTTGCAAAAAGTGTAAAATCCAGTCAGCACCACTTATGATTAAAAACAACTTTTCTTGGCTGTGTACGACGTTACTGGGGCAGATGGATAATTGATAAACTCTACATATCAGGTGACAGTTATAATAGAGAGAGTAGATTAGATAAAAGAATTTAAATAAATTACTGATTTGAAAAAATACCTGTATAATGACATAACATTCACAGGAACCCAGCACCATGCTATCATGCATTATCCAAGATCTTTTAGGGCTTAAACTACATTGGGCCCCTCAATAACTGCCTGATACAAGAAATAGTCCTTACAAAGAGAATTACAAATTTTAGACAAACTCATAGTATGAAGCTTTTAATAAATAGTTCCCTCCTGCAAAGCTACTGAAAATGCAGAGAGCTGCAAGCAGGTGAGAACAGTAAAGCATGCTGTCTGTACCTTAAAGGAATAGTAAAAGGATCCCGGTTCCTCTTCCTCCACCACTTCAGTGAAAGTCATTGTTTCTGTGCAAGTTACAAGGGTAAAATCCATCCCCTCTCTGCTTCCATTTGAGCTGCTGCTGGCATCGGTGAAACTGACTTGCATTGCTAGGTTTTGTTCTGTGTAAGTTCGTGTTGCTGTGGCAGAATTAAACACAGCCAAGCTCTCTTCAGAAGAGCACAGCAAAAAATACAGCTTCACTGCTCCACCACTGGCTATGAGAGGTATGAGGCTTCTGTGTAGCCCAGTGATTAAAAACCAAGCTGGGCTCCTTCCCCAAAACCATCCATACTGACAGAATTCTGATGACAGCCATCTATATACTCCTCTCCAATAGCAACAGCCAGTAATGGATGTACCTAGTGCATGTGGCATCATCTTGAAGCCTTGCTAACTCTTGCTTGTCCTAGATCCAAAGTTGCTAACTCTAGGAGTCAGGATTACCTGTAAAAATGTTAAGATCCATGATGATGTAGTGCAGTCCAGCAGGCTGGTTAGGTCACTCTGCATCTTAACTCATTATCTTTAGCACAGCCCCATCAGCTTCCTACAACTTGCCCTTCTTGAAAGACATGGTCCTGCCCAGGCACTGCTATTTCATGTAAGGAGCAGAGGCCACCACCTCAAGACCTTTTAAAGAAATTTAATCAAATTAATGTCTTTGCATGGATTGGGTTGGTTTTAATCACCCCTCTTGGATTACATAGCCATCGGAGTGGTGCATCCAATTCCATAGCACATAGGCTGAGAAATGACATGGCACCAGTCATCGACACATACGGATTGTGAAAAAAGTTTTGCACAAAGTGAAATTGAGGGACAAAATCAGCAGTGAGTCAAAGGAAGTTTAAATTGGCCAATTTAGACTGCAGGGCCCGGTTCTTTTGTTACACTGGTGTTAATCGGATTACATTTCACTGTAGTCAATGATTTTACTCCAGCTTTACAGCAATGTAATTGAAGAGATTCTGCACCACACTTGAACTAAAATCTGATCTCATTTATAATATAAATTCAAAGTAACTACCTGCTTCAGTGGCATTAGTTTGCCTTCACACTGATATAACAGAGCAGCATGTGGCCTCACATGCCAACATGTAATTTCCCTTTTTTGTTACATAATCCCTGAATCTGACCCTGGATTTTCAACTGCTTTTACAGTCTAGCAAAAGAAAAAAAAATCTCTTTTCCATTTATTTGTTTGGTCCCTAAGTGGGTCCCTTGGTTTCCCAAGGAGAGCAGGATTCTAGTTCTGACACTGCCATGGATCTCCAACGTGACCTTGAGCAAGCCACTCCAGGCTAGATTCGAATATCCTTACATACTTTGGATCAGGGCCCAGATAAGGAACTATAGAAAGTCCATTAGATCAGTGGAAAAACTCATTAGCTTCAATAGATTTTCAGTAAGGTCCCCGGGTGAGCAGTCCTTTTTCAGCAGGCCCATTTGAGGAGTAAGATACTACTCAAAGTATGCAAGGGCAGGGAACACTGGCTCTTAACCTCAATGTGCTTGAGTTTCTTCATTAATAAAATGGGGATTATATTTCCCTGCCTCAAATAAATGCTGTGATGCGTAACTAATTAGTGTTTATAACATTGTTTGAGATTTTCTGTTGGCAAGTGCTATAAATACTTTTTTTTTTTTTTTTTTCCAATATACTTTGCTTTTTTTCACCTCTCTCTTAAACAAGGAGTGATTTAGGGCTACATCTTGCAATAAGAATGGCAGAATAGAGCCCTAAGGGAGCTTGCCTTGCATAGCATCTTACTCCTTGTGTATTCTCTTCAGGAAAACAACACCATTCTTGTCCCTTTAGGCTTGCCAGGTGGTGTTAAAGGCCGTACAAATGAAGCCGGGCCATCTTCCATGCCCTGTTGATTAGGCCTTTGTAATGTGCCCCACACCATGGGAAATGCTGGCTTAAGGTACTACTCAATATAAGGATAGCAGAATCTGCCCCTATAGGCTTCACAATTCACAGACATAGCATCCCTCCCTTTCATGCCATGGAAAGAAAGTGAACCTATGGTTTGCTTCCACTGTTAAAGCTTGCATTTATATAGATACAATAAATAATATCCATTTACATGCTTCAGGGCTTGCTGCACAGGAAGGATCCTTCCCCCTCGCCCCGCAATTAACAATTGGTCAGATGAATTATGAATTTTCTGACCTTCCTCCAAAAGCATCAGAGATTAGCAGTGGCTGGCAGCAGGACATCAAACTAGATGAACCAACAGCCGCCTGCAATACAGCAAATCTTATGTTCCTAGATGGTTAGCTGCATAAGCCTTGTTCATATGCTCCGGGTGAAACTGATCACCAGATCTGGGGTTGGGAAGGAATTTTCATCTAGGTTTGACTGACTGAAAGGGGTTTTGCCTCCTTCCTCAGCAGCATCAAGCTGCTTTTATCTATTAGAATGACCAGAGCGTGTCCCATGCAAAGAATTTCTTGCAAGTTCAGGGGCGTCACACATTGGTGTCACTCTGGTCCTGCCCATTTTGTCTGTGGCTAATGACAGTTTAAGGCCCCTTGAAAACTCCAAATTTTAACAAGACATTGGGCACTGATCTGAATGTTATAAGTGTATATTTGGAGGAATAAAATTCCTTTGGAACAGTGATAAAGTGAGTTGTTTTTGTGTATTGTTACCCTGTTTGGCCTGAGTGGCTAGCCAAAAATTCAGGGTCTAGTAGGTAGTACTGGAAGTAAAAGTGGATGGAGTCTGGGATTTTCTTTGGTGCAGTTTTGTTTATTTACATAGAATGAGTCTTTCTGCATTCAGAGACATAGAACTTGTTACAAAGAGCACAAAACAGCTCCTTTTGCTCACGGCCTCAAGAGCACTTTTTTAGCCTGCACCCTGCTCCCAAAACCCCCAGGTTTCTTCCAAGGGCAGCCGCTCTGCTTCAGCTGCTCCTTCAGGCTGTTTTTTTCTGGCTCCACTTTGTGTGATCTCTTCTTCTACACAGGGCTCATCTACACTACAGATGTTTGTCAACAAAAGCTTTTGTTGTAATAAAACCACCTCAACGAGAGATGTAGGGCTTATGTCTGTGTAGTTAGGGCAGTATCAGTGTAGACGCTGCATTCCTTACATTGGCTGTTAGCTGTCATTCTTGGCAATTTCACAACTCCGCTGAAAGCTGGGCAGCTAGAGCCCAGCTTGCCCCCCCGCTCGGCAGAGAGTGGGGCGTGAGAAGCCCCAGGTGGCTTCCGCCGGCTTCTGGCAGGGAATAGAGTGGCGGCAGCCTGCGGGGAGCCCAGGAGCTTGTGGGACAGCTGGTCTCACGGCAGAGAGCTGCCAGCGGAGCTGAATGACTGGGCTGTCAGCTCCCCACACTGTTACCTAGCAGCTCTGTGTTCTTGGGGAACCAGGGTGCAAAACCCCAACTCTCTCTCTCTCTGGCTCACCTGAATTACCCCCCCACCAGCCCATGCTTGAACCAGAAACCAAAGGCTGCTTGAACCAGAAACCAAAGGCATTTCAATATGAAAAGGCAGGGGACACAACTGAAACCCTCCCATCAAGGGTAAGACAACTCCCCATGCTTCATACAAGAGACACAATTGGAACCCTCCCATCAAAGGTGGGACAACTCCCCATGCCTCATACAAGAGACACACTTGGAACCCTCCCATCAAGGGTGGGACAACTCCCCATGCCTCATAAGCATCTCAGTTAGCACATGAATGAAGAACAGAAGCCTCATCTACATCGAAGATGGAACACGCACTGAACTCTGGGATTGCTGAAGCAGGGAAGCACTGCATTTTGGGAAATCTTTGCTCTCGATGTAACTGAACTCACACCTGTGCACACCCAGCTCCGCAGTTATCAGACCATTCTAGTTATTGGTATGCAAAACACTGAAACCTGGTTGCATTGTGGGCTCTCTCTCAAGAAAGGACGCCCTTCCAGGAATGATCAGCTCTTTTTGTCCAGACATTGTTTATCCATAAACAAACCTGGCATCTACAAATCCCCTATCAAAGCTCAAACCTCTGTTCTGATGCTTGGATCCAAACTCTGCATCAGTTCCACTGTAACCTGTCTTCTCTTCCTGACTGATCGTGTTGGGGGCTCTGCCAGACTCAAAGCCCTCCAGACCCTGAACTGACAAGCCTCTTCCTGGGAACCTCTGAACTGCATGGAGTGGTGAGACCAAACCCCCCCCCCTCCTCCTTTTCCCCCAACACAACTTATCTCTCCCTCTCTTAGTCCAGGTATAACTTTCAACTTTTGTAATCAAACCTGGGATAGCTTTCTCCAATACCCCCAACTGTAATTGTGTAGTACTGTAAGTGTTTTGATTGTTTTTCTCTCCTGGTATGGTATTACTATTAGTATTGTAAGTTTTATATACCTAGCAATAAAATAACTGTTATAATCAAGCTGGTTGCCACTTTCTCTCTCTATCTCTCCAACCTTTATTTTCTTCCTTTGTGTCCTTGGTCCCTATCTTGCTCTGTAGTAACGCTTCTCTTACCTAAGCCAAAGATCTCGGGAGTGCCCAAAAATTCTATGGGGTTTGCTCATCAAGGGGGTTACTGCTAGAACAATTGTGTGTAAAAGGGGCATATGAAGGGGACAGCCAGGAAGTGCTACTCTGCCTAGCCTACGGAGTCCAGGGGCAAATGAGGGTGCAGCTCAAGTGCTGTTTGACCCAGCCTGATTGATTCCAAGGGGCAATTAAGGGGAGTAGCCAAAAAGGTGCTGTTTGGATCCAGCCTGCTCTATTCTGGTGTGTTGCAAAGGGGCATATAAGGGTAGCCACTGAGAGTGTGGTGTCACTCAGCCTGCTGAGTTCAGGGACATATAAGGGGTCAGCTGAGAGTGCTGACAGCCCGGTCTGCTCAGACGCACTAAGTTGAGCTGAACTGTGTATGTGTGTGTGTGCGTATCTGTGGGGGGTTGTGCTGGAGGAACCCAGCCCTGAAAACCTTAGGTCCTGCAGGATACCTCCATTGGGAGGGGGCTTGTAGCCCTATGAACACACAAGTAACACAAGCAGTACATTAGCAGAATCACACCCCTAGAATCACACCCCCCTTCTAGGAAGGTAACCCTAATAAATGAGCATACCCCAAGGAGAAGGGCAAATCTGGTAACAACACTGCCCCTCTCAGGTCGGTGGAAGTACTTCTGATAAAGACGCGTACCACCGACCCAAGAAGGGTAGTGTGGACATCAGCCACCACAGTACAAGTTGATCTAACATAGGTCGACTTGTCTTTGTAGCGTAGACAAGGCCACATGCCCAAAACAAGACACCACCGAAAGCTCCTAGGGCCCGTTCACGCACCCCTTTTGTTTTACAGTTTGTCACCTGACGCGTGAGTTTACACCTATCAATCAGTCTCAACAGGGTTTCAAACCATAACAAGGGTTCCCCTGCTCATAATAGTATAATTGTCATCTGTGTGTAATACAAACAGGATTTTTCCCAGTGGCTAAAAATAGACCAGAACAAGAGAAAGCGTTTTCACACCAGCAGTCCAGGAGGGGAGTGGGGAAAAGTAGCATTTCCCCATGTAGAGGAGAACAGGGGAGCTCCCCTTCTGCTAGATACAGAGGATGGGGAACTGTGCTTCCCCACTTCCTAACCCCCATTAAAGAACTGTTCCAAGCATAAGGGGTGCTTGGAAAAAGTACCTGAAGTTGGTGGGTAAAAAATACCCAGAGATTGGTCAGGACAGACACTTGGATAGCGAGTGTTGTGAAAGGAAAAGGATGTCTGCAAAGATGAAAGCAAGAGGATAGAGCACTTGGATAACGAAGCATGAATTTTATGCAAAAAAACAAAACAAAACTGGGAGCCAGCAGAGATTCGAGCATGTGATAGATACAGTCCGAGGCAAGAGAGGAACACTGTGTGAGCAATAGCACTTGTAATCGATTGCTGGGAAGGGAAATGAGGAGATTATAGTACTATAGGAAGGAAATTAATATTCCGTCATTTGGATGAGAAAGGAGTTGTGAAATGGAAGTGAATAAGTCTGCACGGGGTCAGTCAGTGCTGAACATACTCATTTTGACTGGCTCATTGGAAAAAGAAAAGACTTTGGCACACAAAATTAAAGCAAAACCATTTCCCCCCCCCTCAACCAAATGACAATGTATCCTTGTTTTTTTTAAAGTAGTTGACAGACACATCATTTTTAAAAGGCTCAGAGAACCGCAAGTAAAATAACAAAAATTTAACTCTATAAAGAGAAAAAAAATCCCATCTTAAAATGACAGCCACCACCTGTACTGCATGAGAAGAACAACATTGAAAGCAAACTTTGTATAACACAGTAATACTCAGACTCTGGCTCTTGAGTCGCACGTGCCTCTTTAATGTGTCTCTTGCAGCTCTTTGTAGTACATTATTAACCAATCAGGATGCTTTTACTATGTTATTAACTAATTGCAGTTGATCAAATATTTGGTCAGTCATTTTGCTGTGACAATATTATAATATATATAAATAAAAACTAAATACATCCCCTGCCATACTGTTTAAATACAAATATATAGTATTATAGTAAATGAAACAATATTTCATACTATTGTGGCTCTTTTGGGTAACGTTGATCGTTAATTTGGATCCTGAACCACTGAGTTCTGAGTATCACTGGTGTAACATCTTATTAGAGAGAGAGAGACAGAGAGAGAGAGAGAGATTAGATGGAGAAAAAGTCTGAAGGGCAGACTAAGGCTTCACACAGTTTTGTCAACAAAAGTCAGCTTCTCCTGCTATGCCCACAAACAAACGAGAGGCATAACGTTATTTGCACCAAAGTTAGATCGATGCAGTGTCAGCATAGACATTGCACTTGCCTACATTGCCGTAAATGGCCTCCAGGAATTATCCCATAATACCCATCCTGACTGCTCTGGTCAGCAGTTCAAACTCCCACAGCCAGGTACATAAGTATCTGCCCCTCCCCTTTTAAAAGACTGGGAATTTTTGAAATTGCATTTCCTGATTACTCAGCATGGAGAGCTCACATTGTGTCTTTCCAGCTGACCATGGCGCCTTCATACACTAAATGATCTCCTGCCTGAAGTAGACCAGAGTTGTTGAATCTGTGAGTCTGTGGGGAGAGAAGGCTGTGCCATCCCAGCTCTGCTCCAGCCGTAGGAACTTCAACACCTATAGGAAGATTTCCTGTGGCATGCTGGATAAGGATTATGAACAGGAGTCGTGCGAAGATCAAGGAGCTGAGGCAGGAGTACCAGAAGGCAAGGGAGTCAAACCATTGCTCTGGTGCTACATCAAAGATCTGCCACTTCTATTAGGAGCTAGATGCCATACTCAGCGGTGACCCCACCTCCATTGCCAAGAGCCCCATGGATACTTTGTGGAGGAGGGGGGGACTGAAGACTGCAGCCAGCGGACTCAACCCTGAGGATGAAGTGGTGACGAGGAAGTGGAGTTGGAGGATGAGATGAGACAAGTGACAGGGTCATCTAGTACCGCAGCAAGCCAGGACCTCTTCTCGACCCCAGAGGGTCCTAGCACTCCAGCTTTGGTGTATATGATGCAGAAGAAAGGATCTCTGGTAAGCGCCCATTTTGATTTAATGCTGCTTGGTAACAAGAAGTAGAGCTGTCCTTTGTGTCGTTACATACTAAAAGTGAGTTAAAGGATAGAAATGCACAACTCTAGCAGTGTTTTCATCTGCTTCCCATTCACCCATGCAGTGGGGACCCTGCAGAAGTGTGTGTTAATGCACACCAAGATTTCAGGGGAATCCTACAGAGAACTCTTAAGAAACTTTCCTGGAGGTACTCCTGAATCCTTTGCTGAAGCTTCTTTGGCAGAGCCGCTTTGTTCCTTCTTCCGCTGTAGGAAACTTTCCCACACCAATTGGCAATCATTTGTTTAATAAAAATGTACTCTTATAATGAAAAAGAATCTTTGTCTCCTACACACAGGGGTTACTGCTGGAATTTATACAGAATAGCAACTGACACATTTGCAGGCTACAATTCATGGTCAGGAAGCAATCAGAATGGTCATTCCAGGTCATAAGTAAACAAAGGATGGCAAACTGCATTAACAAAAAGACATTACTGAGGCTCATTCTCAAAATGCTGCTTCTAAGCCTTCCTGATTCGAACAGCCCCCTGTTGTGTCCCTCTAATAGCCCTGGTATCTGGCTACTCAAAATCAGTCAATCCTGCCTCTACGCTCCACCCCTGGGGAAACTTTTCACCCTTAGCTTCACAAATATTATGCCGTGTACAGTAGGCTGCTGTAACCATGGGAATATTTTCCTCACGGAGATCTAACCTGCCATAAAGGCAGCACCAGCAAGCCTTTAATCTGCCAAACACACCTTCAACAGTCATTCTGCACCTGCTAAGCTGATTGCTGAAGCACCCGTGCTGCTGTCAAGGTTTCTGGCATAAGGCTTCATGAGCCATAGGAGTAAGGGGTACGCTGGGTCTCCCAGGATCACTATGAGCATTTCAATACCACCCCGTTGGAATCTTCTGGTTTGGAAAGAAAGTCCCTGCTTGCAGCTTTCTGTACAGGCCAGTGTTCCTGAAGATGCTTGTGTCATGTGCCTTCCCTGACCACCCCATGTTGATATCAGTGAAACAACCCTGGTGATCCACAAGCACCTGCAGTACAATAGCAATTATGGAGAAAATAGGCTGGGTAACCAATAACCAGATATAGGGGATCCTGGAAGGGGAATTAAAAAGAAATAGACTTCATCTAAGCCTTGCTTAACAGACTTTGAGGACACACGATTGGCCCAAAATTAATGGCTACATAGATCTCTAGATTTCACATCCCAGGACTCTGCCTCCCAGAATTCACACTAGTGTGGTTTGCAAACTAGCAAATAATGCAAGGGGGGAAAACAAAACAAAAAACTAAAACAACGTAGAGCTGTTTGGAAAACAGATATTCTTTGAACATGTCTCCTCCACCAAATTAAGATGCTACTTTGGTGCAACTATAAAATAGTTTTAAAAGCTTCCTTACTCTCTAATCATTATCATGCCTGGGCTACACTAGGATTTTACAGAACTATACCTATATCTTCAGGTGTGTGAAAAATCCACACCCCTCAGAGACATAGCTATATGAATCTAACCCCTGGTGTAGACAGTGCTAGGCCGATGGCAGATTTCTTCCATTGACCTAGCTACCACCTCTCAGGGAGGTGGAGTACCTATACCGATGGGAGAATCCCTCCTGCCTCTGCAGGTAGCGTCTACACTGAAGCGCTACAGTGGCACAGCTGCGGCAGCAGCATGGTAGCATTTTAAGTGTAGACAAGCCCTCAGTCCTAAATAAGGCTAATCTTGTCCACTGTAGTCCACCATTACTTTTCTAATTCCTAAAGACTCCTAAGCAGCTCTTTGATATCTGGAAACAATATTTTCTGAGACCCAAGAAGTTCTCTTTAAAGACATCCAAAGACACAGATGTATAGAGAATGAAAAGAAAAACCATGCCACCCCACCAGGAAGATTTTCCACACCAAGGCCAAGTGCCCATAAGAAGGAACAAGATCAAATATGAATAATCCAAATATGAAGAATTAACAACTTGTTGGTTCTCCACACTGACTTTCTAGTTTTCCTCTTCCTGAACTTTGGCAAGAAGATACAATTTCATGAAGAGGAAACCCACCATGAATGCCTGAAGACAGAGTATTTTACAGAAAGAGTTCAGTATACCTGCTTCTCTAGAATAACTTGCTCTCAAACTCTTACTCTGAGATAAGGTCTCCTCATTTTCTACACAACGTGATGCCATTTTCTTCACCTGATTTGTGAAGTTCCAGCTTTGGTATTCCATTATGAGCACGCTTGATGAAAGGCAGATTAAATTAAGGGAGTTTAAGTAGAGAGAGAGCACAAACTGTGAGGGAGCTCAGCCAGAGATGGAAGGAGACTAGTTTCCGAGGCTGTTTGTATTCTAATGTTGGACATTCTCTTCACACTAATCCCTAAAGGCTATGGAAAGTCTTGCTGACTTCCTAAATGCCTTAGTCCTATCTAAATAAAAATTAAAGCTATCTTGTTTTATAGGCTTGGAGCATAGTTTCCCCTGTAAGCAAATGAAGCTCTGGGAAGAAGACCAGAATACTAATGGGCTGGGTGAGGAGGAATTCACAGACCACTTTTGGAAAAAGTTTGGATGAGGATTTAGGATACTGCATACAGTCAAAGGAGGATCAGCCATTGAAGCCTGCAACTCACTGACATCATACAGATGTATTTGGGATTTAAAATGCCATCTTTACCAACAGTTGAAGTAAAGAGCACATTCCCAAGCACTCAAAATGTGACTCTATGTCCTTTGTCAGCAGCTGGCTACAGTCTCACAATAGGATGATTTCTCAGACAAGTGGCAAGATGTTTAGGAATCATAAACTGTGATGACTGAATCAATAGATTTGTCAGCAGGTATACTGAGATGTCAGGCAGGTGGCCTTGGAAAGAAAACAGAGAGGCTGAGACCTGATCTACACTAGGAAATTTGATGAGGAGAGAGGATTTGAACAGACATCTCCCGCCTTTCAGGAGAGTGTTCTAACCACTGGACTATGGGATATTCTGGTGGGGGGCTCCCTCAATCTCTCTTGAAGCTGTTCCACTGTGGGTAAACAATGACCATAACCTGGTGGTTAGGGTACCCACATGGGAAGTGGGAGACCCAGGGTCCAGTTCCCAGCTCCAATGACTATTTATACACAGAGGGACAGCTTCAACAGGAGAGACTGAAGGAGCCCCACTTCAGATTATCCCATAGCTCTCATATCATTAAACGGGGGAAGAGGGCAGGAAATCGAACAGGGTTCTCCCACGTCCCAGGTGAACGCTCTAATCACAAGGCTAAAACATATAGGGGAGACAGCAGCACCACCACCACCACAGGCCATTTTGTGTTAAGTGGTTCAGAAACCTAATTCATTACCACAAGTGGCGGCTTAGGTGCTTAAATTGTTTTATTCCAGGACAGGCATTCCCAGCTGTGAATTACTAGCAGAGATAGGTGCCTCTCTGCAGCCCACACTTGGGTGACTGTCTCTCAGAGGGGCTGGGCCAAGGACACACCCCTCTCATCAGCATCTCCCATTTAGTTTAAGCAGCTCCCTTGCTGGCATGCTGACTTTTGTATCTCCTTTTCTTGGTCACTTGTATTTCTCCATGAAATGTGCTGGGAACGGAGGCACCTAACTCAGGCTTCAGTAATTGCAGTGTTGTGCCAATGATTTCCTAAGTGCCTAACAGTTAGACTTTGAGACACTCAGAATCCCAACGCCCAAGTCCTTTTTGGATCTGGGCCTAAGTCCCTCCACCCACAGCTGAGATGGCTGGGGTCACATGACCCTTTTATAACCTCAGCCCTGAGCATCCAGTGCCATGAGCAAGTGCCTGTGTAGCCCCTTTGGTTGCTATTTACTACGAGGTTGCCAAAGGTCACAGATATTGGCTTGTCCATCCAAAGAATGGGATTGTGAACAGACACCACACACAGAAATATTCCATTTGTTGAAAGGGATGATTTTCTATTCTTGTCAGGCCCAATGCTAATTAGAATATGGATTAGTTGTACATAGTGTTAATAGAACATGTTGTTCTATTAGTTTAAAGTTGTCTAATTAGACTATCCTTTCTTATCCAGTCTGTATTTTCTGTAGTTTCTTTTAAGAAGGGAATTGCATGGGGCTTCAAATATTGTGGATTTACCTTCTCATATTTATGCAGTGGATGAGCCAGCAATTGGATACATGCTTTTTTCTGAGAGACTAGATAACCTGAATATAATCTTATTACATGAAATGGGGGGATAATCCTATAAAATAAAGAGATATGGCTTGCTTTAATGGGAATGAGATGCTCCATTGTGTTTCTGCAGCAAACAGTCTTCTCCACATCACACTTGAAAGAGAAAGGGTCAGCCTGCTCTCCCCCAATTTACAGGCCTATCAAGGAACAAGTAGTCATCCTACTACATAAAAGCTTAAGATACATTGAGACAGAGCATGGGGGTCTGCATGGGGGAAAGAAGGATATTGGTAACAGAAAGCTTTAGCCTGGATCATTCCCCAGAGATCCACTCACTAATGTCTTCTGCATCACAGGGTTGGAGAGGGAGTTAGCTTCGTGACACAGCCCCTTCCCATCCCTGACTTCTCTTCCCCATGCCCTATAAGGATACTGGGACTCTGCAGAGAATCTGGTGACAGAGCTGGGGCTGGACCAAGGAAAGTTCTATGCCCTGCAGCACCATCCCCTGCTCTCCTCTGGGATTTTCCCTACACAGAATCTGCACTGGAGGTAACAGTGGGGCACATGTAAGGCTTTCTGGGGCAGAGGGAATGTCACGCTGGCTGGACATTTATTATATTGTTTAACATCAGTATGTCAAATTCATAATTCATATGAGATATGTCAGGTACTGTTAGAAAGGCTGTAATGTGCTAAGTAAGATGATAATGTTTATGTTCATGTGTAATGGAAGTTATGGCTATGGTTGATATCTCTGTATTTCAAATTGTGCTGTGTCTGGGCAACCCCCCAGACAGGATGGCTGCAGCACAAGCACCTGCTTAATGGCCCATTAAGGAGACTCACAGGTATGATGGGCCTGGGGGAGAAGCCAGGGATATACCTGATGAGTCACCAGTCACTCATGTGATCCTGGACTCCATCTTATTCCTGTAAATTTCCACAAGCAGCATGGCAAAGGCCAAAGGACATAAAAGGCAGCTGCACCACATCAGTTTTGTCTTCAGTCACCTGTCTTCAACTGCCCAAGATCCATTTTGTCCTTCAGTCTTTGTTTTTAGTCTCCAGCCTACCTCTGGATCAACTCATCTACAACTGAACTGAACTGAAGCTGTGAAACGAAGAACTGAGACCCATCCAGGTACTGGATGTACACCAGAGGGACTGTACAAGCCTGCAAACTCCACAATTCTATTAGAAACCTGATATATATGGACTTTCAAATCATTTGTATGTATCTGATTGCTTTAATCCTTTAACATTTCTCTTACAGTTTGTTTGTTTCTTTTTATAATAAACCTTTAGTTTTAGTTAATAAAGGATTGCCTGGCAGTGTGGTATTTTGGGTAAGATCTAAACTTATATTGATCTGGTACTGTGGCTGACCCTTTGAGGTCAGGAGAAACCTTTTTGGTAAAGAGCATAGAGTTTTAAGTAACTGATCTCTTTACCGGACCTAGTGGCTGATTGGGAGCCAAAAACTGAAATGCAGTAAAGGGAGCTGTGTATATTTTTATTTTGGCTTCTTGCTAACCAGTGTAGGGAATCAGAAACAGTGGTTGTGGCTGGCTGGGAAGTCTGACTTCAGTGTCACCCACCAGTGCTGGGAGAATCTGCTCTCCTTTTACAGCCTGCCGACTTTGGCATTTTCAGGTGACTACCCTAGGCACAGACGGGTCACAGGGAATACCCAAAATTGTGAGGCACCTCACTTCCCTGGAGAAAGTCTTGTCCGTGGGTCAGTTCCCCACACCCCTCAGCTTCTCGTAACAAGCAACAACCATTACCCTCCCAACTCTGCTCTTTCTTTAAAGGTTAAAGATGAGGGTCGGTTTGTGCCTGGGCATCTGCCTAGAGCATCCTGCCCCTGTTCCATTGATCATTCACAGAGCCTCTGCTCCCAAAGGAAGAGCACATACAAGCTTGCCACTTACACCTCAGGATCATCCCCACCGCACTTAAATATGGTTATCGTGAAATCAAGAAGAAGTTTAACAAAGACCAGAGATTCAAAAAGAAGCAAATAGATGGAAGTATTGGAAACAAAGTGTTCTGAACACTGATGAATTCATGTCAAATGCAGAGGTGGATATGGATTTAGTTTCTGTTCCTTTGTGTTTATGCTTAGATGTGCAATTGCATATTTCCACTGACTGTTTCTAGTAACATACATAAATGAGAACACCAGTCCAGAGCTGGCAGGCAACATGACTACAACATATTTATGATACACTGTTAGCTAAAGCACACAAAAGAGTCTTTAATATTCAACACAGATCATATTGGCTCATGACTGAGTGACCACGAATATAATAAGCTATTCTGCCTACTGAGAGTCAAAACTTGACATACATTAGACTTCTGCTCACACACTTTACAGGCATGACTTTCTGGGTACTATCTGTACAATGGTTAGCTTTGAAAACAAAAGCAGTATTCATGTTACTGATGACAGTGTGAAACTGTTATAATGGGAAGCTGAGCTGGACTCATTTTTCATTTTAACAAGTACATTCAGAATCTGTAGAATACCTGTTTTCCATTGAAGCAAATACAGAGCAGAAGCAGAAACTGACTCAGCCTCACAGAGCGTGGACTGCAGGGGTATAAAACTTCAGTGTAGATATGTGGACTCAGGATAGAGCCTGGGCTCCAAGACCCCATGAGGGGGGAGGTTATCAAAGGCACATAACTGTAGATCTGAAAACCAGAAACATGCCAAGTTGTGTGATAACTAACAATGTCAGCCCATCAGTTACAGAAGTACAATCAAATGGCAGAAATGACTGCATGGGAACAATCTTCTCTGTGGAGACCTTATTCAGATATCCTCAGTTTCAGAGTACTCATCTGTTTAGTTTAATAAATTTGCAGATGTGGTTTTATTTCTGGGGTAACATAGTATCCCTATGCATCTTATACTTGTCATCTAACAAGAGAAAAGAGGAACACATCTTTTGCCTTGGGTGATGGAATAGGCAGACATCTACAATTAACCACTAAATGCACCCACACTGTGCACTCATAGTGCATGCACACATTTATCTTGATGTAAGCAAAACTTCTATACAAACAGGTAATTGTGGATACAAATGGGATAATTTCATATCTTTAGCTGTCAGCTATTTTACAAGTACACATACAGGGCTCAGGAACTGCTTGAATTCTGGTAGATCTGAAAGCCACAAAAATTACAAGTTCTTTAAATAAACATGTTGAAGATTGGCCCATAACTGTAGACCGTGAAATTTCAGCTAAGATGGGCCTACTTATAAAATTAAACTACCAAATTGCAGAATATGTGAAATGGGGGCTGGAGTCCCTTTTGAAAAGGGGTGAGTGTTTCTCATTGCAACACACCCATGCTGTCTTTCTATTCTCAAAGAATGTCTGGTATTTCATTAAGATAACTGTTTATTAATTGCCTCTCTGTCTGGACCATTTTCCCTAATGAATTTATCCTCTGGGAGTAACTCATCTATGCAGTAAACAGAAATGTGTTAAATGCAGGGTGTGCTAGACCTCCACCCCTCCAGACCTCTCAAAATACCTTGTGATCAAAGCTAATGGCTGGATGCCACCCCAGGTATTGCTCAATTTAATCACAACAACCCCAATACTCCTTTGTTTGAAGGCTGGAACACTGAAACTAAAGAACAAATCTAGGTGGCTAGCACCTTTTCACTAATTAAAGCACATGGGTCTCTCGCTCTTGTATTATTTTCTGGAATTCCTGTGTTTACTCATGTAAATTACCAAAATGCTTTGTAAAACATTGGATTTAAGAATGTAAAAGAGAAGCAATGGAAATAAGCAAGCAGGCAAGCTTCAAGAGAAGAAGAATCACTCTTGACAAGAAATTGAGAAGAACTACCATCTTGCCCAGCTGCCTTCTGAGACCACGGATCCAGGCTCTCGGGGGAAGCTGCTAAGAAACCATCACCGCCTTTTGCCTGCATTGGTGAGGATAATTGCTTTTGCAGCTAAAATATACTGGACTTTTGGTTTGGGGGCTCATTTTATATGTTTGGTATAGTAATTAAAAGCCTTTCTGTCATTATCGAACGAGAGTCGTGTCAATTCCTGAGCACACTAATAGCAGATCCCAGTCTGTGAGGTAACAATAACATAGTGTGAGAACTTTGAAATAAGTCAGTCTGAAGAAGTTGAACTGTTTTCTTATCCCTAGCCTGACTTTTGATTTGATTTAAAATAAAAATCACTCTGAAATCTCAAAATGCTCTTCAGATATAATGCTCCAGATTTTTTATATTGTATCACTTATTCTAATATTTCAATAGAATTTTCTATCAGTATGTTATTTATTGGCTGTGTGGCACTGGATAATTTAACTAACCTCTGTGCTTCTGTTTTACCCTCTGTAAAACGATGATACAATGTTGACCCAACCTTTATAAAGCACCACCCTGATTTACAGCTGGGGAGTGGAGGTACCAGAGAGATTAAGGTCAAAGATGTCCACTAATTCCAGGTGCTCAGTTTGAGACACCTGAGACCTGATTTTGAAGTGTACTTAGTGCTATATAGCACTTTCTATGTTCAAAACACAGCTCCCGCTGACTTCAGTTGTGGTTATAATAATAGCTCTGATGTAGTGCTTTTCATCAGTAGGTCTCAAGGTAGGCCTACACTTAAAAAAACTGCAGTGGTGTAGTGCATAAACTTAAAAGTTGGTAGTGTAGACCTGGCCTCAGTGTGCTTTATAAACACTGAGGCACAAAGAGAGGGAGTGACTTGCCCAAGGTCAGCCAGCAGGCCAGTGTCAGAGCTGGAAATAGAACCCAGGTCTCCTGAGTCCCAGGACAGTGCTCCACCATCTCCCCTATACAGAAAATGGTTTTCTAAACACTGGAAAAAAGAGAACATGTATTTAAGACAAGATATGCACCAGGACAGATCTTCCATTGGTATCAACTATCATAGCTCTACTGAGGTATAACCTTACACCTGCTGAGAAATCAAATAAAAATCAGTGCTGAGATTCAAGAGGTATTTTTTTGGTTTGTTTTTTTATGAGAGCAGAAGGTACTTAAAACTTAGTGAATTATGTTGTGTAAGCAAGGCATGATTAAAAAGTGCATCAAAACATGTATATGTTATCAAAAATTGTTTGAAAGGCTTTGAAGATAACCCAAACAAATACACATTAGAAATCAAAATTATCTTGCCTCCTTAATTTGCAGCCAGTGATGACATATTGATTAACCTTTTCAGGTGTTTCGCAACTCATTTTAGCAAATATTTAGTTACAGACATGCCAAAATAATAATAAAAGGTTTCAATCATTGTAAACATGATTGTCCCATTCCATCTTTTCAAGGGTGAAAACTAGTCCAACTTGCTTTAATAATCCAAGAAAGGGTTTCTCATTTGAAACACATGGTCAGGACTGTTCACACCTGTTTCCACTCAAGTTGATAGCAAATCTCCCATTGACTTCAATGGAATGTCCTCCATCTGTCTTTCGTAATTTATAGAAGATGAAGGACTGACTAAATTTTGGAAGCCATCATTCATGTTATCACCTAAGTAATGTTTTTTGTTGTACCTCTTTCCCTGAAGTAACACCAGGGAAAATAATTTTAAAAAAGTTTAATAGCAGGCACTGTGGAGGAATCTCAGTCCTTGATAACGTATGCATGAAACAGACTGCATCTAGTTCATATTGACAAGTGCAATATTACAAATTGTGAACTGAAGCCACCTGACAATGTAACATGGTCATTTACTACAATCCATACAAGGCTATGCATCTATAATTACAAATGGGCCTGATCCCGCTCTCTTTGATGATAATGGCAAAACTTCCATTGACACCAATGGGGGTAGCATGGGACCTATCAATTTTAATGCGGATTGCAGTTTCTCACAATTGGGCCAAATGGAAGATCCCTGTAGTCAGCAGCTTCAGGGATTTGATCCATTGTGAAGTCCATTTCCCCTACCAATCTCACAACCCCAAAAACCTAGTTTTTCTACGAGTGGAATTTCACTACAACTAGAATTATAAATTTGCACATTGGGACAACTTGGGACTTCAGTCCTACTAAAGTAAAAATGGGGTTTTCTTATAAATAGATTAAGAAGAAATGGATTGCACAGAACTACCTCTGTTTCTAAGGTGTCTTATTCCTGAAGAATACCTAAATATTTCTACTGAATATATCTTGCAAGAAGGCAATGTAGAAAAGTGACTTACCAGCAAGCTCACTCCCACTTGCGACTAAGTGGAGCATTGCAGGACCTTCCCCTCAGATGCTTTCTTCTGATGGCTGCTCAGGCCCTGTGGTGATTTAGGTCTTCTAGTGACTCAGCCTTCCAGCTAGGTCACATATAGTCTCAGCCCTCCCAGGGCATCAATGTCCAATGCAATCCTAGTCATCCATACAGCATCTTGCACTCCTCCTCCTCCTGGGCTCATCTTCAATCCCACTTCTCTTTCAGAGCAACAGGCTCCCAATCTCATCCCCCACAGAATTCAAAAACCCTACATGAAACCAAACACAACTGCTGCCAACCATGTGCTTCTGCTTTTAATCTTTCTGAGTTTTCCCCAGCTCCTTGTTCTTCTTCCAGAGTACTGACTCACAATGCCACCTCCCTGTAGTCCTACCCCTCACTCAGGGATAATTCCACTCCTGTAAGTTCCCCTATAGTTCTCATCCCATACAGCAGGAACCTCAGAGCCCTTCTCTCCTTGGTCATTTCATTGCTGAGCTCCTTCCTTTACATAGGCCTAATTTCTCCCTAGCGGGGTCAGAGAAGAAATTAAACCTGATACACTTTCCAGGTGTAACACACTGGGGTAATTGAGCCCTGAAGCTCCTGTTAACTCTTTATCTACCAATGTGGGGTTTATATACCACATCCCAGGCCGCATGAGCCAATAAACTCGGGCCCAGTTCTTCAACTGGTGTAAAACAGCATAGTTCTATTGAAGGCAATGCAGCTACTGAGGTTTACATCACCTGTACGTCAGTCTCATAGAACTGAGTTGGGCTGCACTAGCCGTAAGTCAGGGCAGAATTTGGTCTTTGGGTTGGTATAGAAAAAAAAGACAACTCATTTCCCTTCCACAACTACTCCAACATATGAAGATTCTTCATTGTAAATGGCCTTTGCCTCTTTATAAGATTTTTGAGAGGCTTTGGGGATGAGATATTGGTGTTATTGTGCAATTTAATGAGCAAGTTTCAGAGAATATTATGCTGGGCACATACCTGTTGCCAAAGCCACCTGGCATGGTCTACAAGCCTTGCTGGGGGGAATGAAGTCACTTAAACCTTTCTGAGTGGAAGATTCTCCTGGAACGGAAGCACCATTTCTGAGTATTCTTTGAAAGTGAAATAGGTGATACAGGAACTAAAGTAACAAAAGTTCTAAAAGGTGGGGGTGTGCTGCTCAAGCATGAATCTCTCCACCTTTACTTCTAAGCTCAAGGGTGGTCTTTGGGGACAGCTCTACTTCAAAAGGTGATCATGCTTTCAAGCCTGAGAGGGGCTTAATCAAAGTCAATGAAGGGGAAAAAGCCTAAGTTAAAAGAAAAAAGGTTACCCTGAAGCTCAACACCAGGGCTCAAACACAGGAATAAATCAAAATACAAAAGTCAATTAGCTGTGCTAGAGAAATATTGGAATATTTTCTGAGTTAGTCCCATACAGCTGGATCCTGCAAGATGCTGAATACCATCAATGCCTATGAACTCCTATTCAAGTAGAGGGCACCCAGCAATTCATAGAATTGAGACATAAATGAATTAAATGTAAATGTAATGTGATGTAAATTAAATGTAATACAGTGAATACTAACATTTCTGTTTCCTTTCATAAACTGCCTTTCATAATTGTGCTCACAAGGTAAACTAACAATAGGAGGGAAGATTAGAGGAAAAAGAAAAACGCTACATAGGAAATTACACTAACATTAGTCATTTGAAATTAATCTTTTACTACTCAGTCTTCTCTTCCTGTTTATTAGGCAAACTCACACTGGTGCTAATGAGACATATTGTGACTGTGAAGGAAGAAAGTCAAAGCCCAGGTAGAAATGTAACTGGTGAGCTGATTCTAATCATTCTTCATATCAATTACTAGGGTTCTAGGTGGTGGTGTGGATAGAGTGTTGTGGAGACACTGACACCCTGACTGTGATCACAGCTAATGAAGAGTACGGATTCTGAAAGAAAGGTCTTGAGTAGGGGTGGATGGCTAATGTGATTTGCCGAATTTCAAATGCATTCATACATCAGTGGCTTGGAATTAGCATGGGAGTTTGGAAAGAACATCAGGCTGAGGAGAGTAGTCTCACAAAAGAGAGAGAAAAGAAGGCACCCCCCTCCCCCCAACAGTCTGTAAGCCAGAGATAGTTTCCAATACTCTTGAGCTAAACTAGGAAGAAATGAAGCTCTCTGGGATACAAAGCTTGGTGAAGGGTGTCTCAGATTCAAAGCTACTAAAAAAGAATTGAAATGTCTATTCTGAAAAAGCAACAGCCTTAAGCTGGGTTTGTTCCAGAAACTTCTTAAATTTGAAAGGTGTCCCCGCAAGACACAGGGACCATAGGGAACAAAATATAAAAATAGCCTGTTAGGACCAAATGCAATGGGGACAAACCCACTGTAGTGGAGCAGTTCTCTTGGCATCCAGTCATTAGTAGCACTATTGGCAGTGTTCCCCTAAACACTTTATTAATTATAAATACTTCTAAAGCACTTATTTTAGCATTTGGGTTTTGCTCTATTTAAGTACATTAAGCAAGTTCCAGTATATGTTTCAGCTACTGCCCCACATTAACAGATGCTAAGGCAACTAAATCAATTATTATAAAACACTGGACCTTTTCAAAGAACTTTATAGACAGGGGCCTCATCCTATTCCTATTTAAGACAATGGTCTAACTCCTTTTGACTTCAGAAGGGAACGGGATGGGTCCCTTCAGCTGATTATATCAGACGAAACATAAGCCCTACCTATGGGGTGTCAGCATAAAGCCTGGGGAGGGAAAGAGGATGAATTACTTAAGGTATGTATAGAATATTAGGCACCCCATTACACAGTTCCTCCATAAACATCAATTTTCCCCTCATCTATCTCTCACACACATGCACACACCTTCATTTATTCCCAGCTCCTCCAGACATTCCACCACTCTTCCCCCAAGTCCATCAGTAATCCCTTAGAGAGTCTGCAAAGACTCATGTCTATAAACCATAGTGTCTTTATGCTCCAAATGAGACATTTACTCTACTAATAATGGCATCTACTGTTCATTCACAAAATCCAAGAAGAGGGTTTATTTGTTAATGCACTGAATACTGTGTTAGAACACTTGAGGACAGTGCCTTTACACATGTAACATGTTTCATATATTGTCTCAATCTTGTAGTTCATGGTTTCTGGAAAAGGAACAGAACATACTGAGTCATTATGAATCTTTTTAGTCATTTCTCCTAGGGTCCTTAATATCCTGTTTAGTATGCAGACAAGAAAAAGTTTCCCCATGAAAAGTAATTCTGGAAGGCAAAGACCACCTAGTTTATCAAATCTTCCTAGACAAGGTTGTATATCATAGCTCAACAAGGGCAACTTTAGGTTAGAAACCATTTGGGATGGGATTCATAAAGCGATTAGGTGCCTAGAAAGTCACAGGAACAACACTGCACTCCACAAAGCCTGAGTTAGGTGCCTAGGTTCCTATAAATTGAATGAGGAGAGATAGGCGGTGATCCACAAAGCCATCGCAGTAGGTGGGGAGCCACCTAAGCTTGCCAATAGGAGATGCCAATGACAAGGATATGCCCCTAAACCCCAACTCCTTCACAGCGATAGACCCCCTAAATCCAGGCTACAGGGAGGCACCTATCTCTGCTTTGCAGTTCACAAACTGGGGAAGACAGGTGGCCAAACGCCTAAGTCGCATGCAGTGGCCTGATCTGGTGGGTATGCTCAGGGGCCCACAAGGTTTTTCCTGGTTCATAGAGAATGAAACATTAAAAAAATATGTCAGTCAGTGGTTGGCCTATGCCCTGAAGCACTAGAGTTTCTCCCTCGTATAATATTTGTTTTTAATCCGATCTATATAAATGTCTAGTCTTTTTCTAAATCCTACTAAGATCCTTGCCTCAATAATATTTGCTGGCAGCTGTGACCCCAACTCCTGCCGTGCCCCTTAGCCACAAGTTGTACACTGCACAGCGTTCACTGCACAGTAAACTGGGTAGACACTCGAACCCCACATAATCCACTACTTGTCCTCTATCTCCCTAGTTAAACTGAGGTTTTACTTTGTACCAGGGTTGCAGGTTGAGCTACATTTTCTCTCTTCATTAGAGCTAAAGCTGGGGAATTTGGGTGTTCAGTTATGAATTCCATTTGATCTGATGAACCACGACTTGGAATTGTAACAGTCAGTGTGAATTACAACATCCATTTTGTAGCAGAAAAATGGCTGTGTCTGGGAAATTAAAACAGGATCATCAACCTCGAATGGCTTCCACCATAGCACCAGGGAGCGGTATCAGCCAAGCCATTGACTTCTGATGACCCTCTGCCAGCAATTCAATCTGACAGCTGAATCCTGGAAAAATCCCAACATACGAAGGAAAGCAGGAAAAGATGTCAAACTGACTTTCAAAACAGACATGCTCTCCATGACGGGGCAGACCATCGCCAGAAGCAGATGAGTTGGTGAGGAGGAGTGGAGACAGGAGTTCCTGGCCTCCCTGAAAGGGACTAATCAAAACCTCAAAGATGCTCAGGACCCGTCAGGACCCCGGAGGTGGGGGAATTGTGTTCAGGTGTTTGTTTTGCATAGAGCTGTAACTCTCATGTTCTTTTTTAAGAGTAAAGCATTTTTACGAAATTCATTTGCAAAGCCTGTGTTCCCTGCTTTGCCTACCACATGGTCCCCAAAGAGTTAAGCTATAAACTGGAGAGCCCAGGAAAATGGAGCTCTGGGGGAGCGTGCATAAGTCACTGGGGGAAACTTGAGGGGTTCAGCTCTGGTCTCAGGGCTGAGGACAGTTGAACTGTGAGATCTCACATCCCAAGGAGGGCTGCCAGATCCAGAACCAGAGAACAGTGCCTGGACACTGCTCAGACCCAGCTGGCTTGGAAACACATGGGATCCACTGGATGGGTCCAGTGCAGCAGTCTGGTGACGGTTCACAAGAGGGAAATGCAGGCAAGGTTGCAAAGGAACTTATGGACACCTGAGACTTAATGTTATGAGCAACCCATTTTTGAAGGCTTGCTGTTCATACTATTATGAACTGTTTTAGAGGTTGGTACTTATTTAACAAATGCAGCAACAGTTGCCTTAAGTATACAGATATTCATGGCCTGTTTAAAAAAAAAAAAGTATTTGTAGTAGGCTCTACAAAATCTTACCTAATATGTTAAAAACAAAGCCAAACTGCACTATCCTTCCCCCATAGGCACAGTAAAAGCAAAGAACTTAAAATTCCCCACCTTCCTAAATATACCAACCTACAGCCATTGCCCCAAAAGCCAGAGAAAATGATTAATCTTTTAGCACATCCTATACTTCAACACCTGGAGGCTATTTTGGACCAGCGATGAGGAGGCATTAATTCCCTCACAGAAAATGCCTTGCCAGCAATTTCCTCTAAGGATATATCCATACTTGGAAAAAACCCACAGCAGCAAACCTCAGAACCTAGGTCGACAGACTTGGATTTGCAGGGTTTGTGGTAGGGGGCTAAAAATAGCAGCACAGAAGCTTTCACTGGAGCTGGTGCATTGACACCCTTATTTTTAGCACTGTAGCAGTTGACCCATGCTCTTAGACATGTTGCTGTTGTTTTTTGCTTTGGTTTGGTTTGGTTTAGGGGTTTTTTGGTCAGTGTAGTTGTACTCTTAGTGACCAAAAGAAATTCAGCTTGAATACCTCCACTGTGGCATTATCACATGGTCAGAGAAACAGGTTTCTCTCTGGTATGCTGATCCCAAGCCATTTTTGGCTTTATAGATTAAACAACTTAAGCTCCACCTGGAAACCAATTAGCAGTCAATACAGATCATTGAACACTGGTGTGATATTGCTGTAAGTCAGAGGTTCTCAAACTGGGGGGCAGGCCCCACTGAGGGGGCAAGTAGTATATTCTGGGGGGAGGAGGGCATGAGAAGCTGTCATGTCCCCCTATACATCTCTTCTATGAAGCAGTAATTCCAGTCTTTTCAATCTGTCTTCTTATGGGAACTTTCCTTAAGTGTATAAAATAAAGCGGTGTTTACTTTAGCAAACTGCCTCTTAATGATTGTGATGTCTATAATAAAATATCAAAATATAAACCTATGTCAGCACAAAGAGAAGGCAGATACATTCCCTGGTCTTAGCTGAGTTTGTTTTGCTAAAGTATTAGGTTTTCATTCGAGCTGAGATAGAATGGGATTTTCCATTCCACAAACATTTTCTGAGATTTTGAAGAAGTTTGTTCTTTAGTGGAATGGAAATTTGGGGGGGAATTTTTTGCATACTGGCTTCCTGGCTAGCAGCAAAGGAACCATCGGTCATGGGATCCCTGACTCTGCAGCAGCCCAAAGCCAAGTAACTCTGGATCTGGGCAGTCTGCCTAGTGAGCTTCCCAAGAGCTGGGGACCCTGGAAGCCTGGACTGTGAAAGATTCAAGAGCAAGGCTCTCAGCTCCCCATCAGCCTGCAGGTATGCTGCTCACCAAGCAGGTGAGTTGGCAGGAAACCAGGAAGAGTTTCTGCATGTTTTCCATCGGAATTAACATGATCCCACAGAACTTTTGACAATTTGGTGTTTTCTGATGGAGAAATATTCAGTCAGAAAATTTCTGACAAGCTCTCTCTCTCTCTCTCACACACACACACACACACACACACACACACTTTCTGTCTATCTCTATACACCTCCTATTTTTCATACTACATGTTTTCCCAGAGCAAAGCCAATACATCGTTCTTCCAGTCTGTTTATTGTGCATATATGCAAGAGATTAAGTTAATCTAAGGCTATAGTCAGCCTTGTGGCCAACAACAGAAGACAAACCAAAGATTTTGAAATTCGGTGGTCCTGAACAAATAGTTATTTTTAAATACCATGACAGCCACTCCCATTCAATAACTGCACTACTTCTAAGCAAGCCATGAGAGAAAGTGGTTAAGTGCAATAAAATGTGTAGTGTTGATGAATATATATGACTAAGTATGTTATTTAATCATGAATATTTGCATGACAACATATAAAAGTACTGACAACATATAAAAGTATTTGCTAGTGGCAACTGTTCAAACTTATATGATTGCTGTTTGTATGCTAGGAACATGTCTGAAGAGAGTTAAAATAATGTGGGCAAGATGTAGTCATGGCACAAAAGGGAAACCATCTGAAAAAGAAAGGGAAGTAGTTTAAGGGCCTGATTCAGCAGGGCACGTAAGCACATGCTTAGCATTTAGCATGTGCTTAAGTCTTATTGAAGTCAATGGAAATGGAAGCATATGTCTAAAGTTAAGCATGTGCTTAAATGCTTAACTGAATCAGGGTTTAAAGAAAGATGACAACATTTTGGATTATTTACATCAGAGTATTCAAGACACATAATATATTCAGGGAAATTCACAAGCAGTCAAACAAATGAACAGGTTTGAGTTGATAACAAATGCAACTGGCAGAGTAAAAATCATTGATATTAGTTTCCCTTTGTATTAGTGGCATCCCTGCAAGTGGTCATTTTTCACTGTCAGCTAAAGCTGGTTTTGCTCACAGAATGCTTCAAAAGACACGAATATATCAGTGAACTAGTAAAGCTAAACCTTTTCTCCTGGCATATCAGTAATTTTCAAGTGGTATTTGGGGGAAAACAATACTGCATGAAACTAATATACAAAATATAGGAAATGATCACTTATAACGTCCAATCTTTTGTATGTTATAAAAAACTTTCTATGGTTTCCAGGTTTGTTAAGTTTCTTTTTCTCCTTAAAAACATAGCTTTTCTTTAGTTACAATTTTCATATTTAGCTCCAAAATTCCCTCACATTTAGGTCTTTTATAGAATGAACTTATTCGCCAAAACATGATAATAGCATTTAGCCTTTCTTCTTTAGGTGGATTTCTTAAATATTCAAAAGAAATAGTTTTTTACTGAACTAAAAATACAGATTACAATAAAGACTGTAATGGAGAAAGTTAGGTTGAAAGAATTAGAGATAAGGGCTAGATTCACAAAAGGACTTAGGTGCACAACTGCCACTTTAAGCACCTAAATCCCAGAACCCAGTGACATTCACAGAACCCCCACTCAGCTGTCCCTGAACCTGTAAGTGCCTAAACTCGCTCAGCACCTGAATTTTGCAGTAAAAGTTCGTTAGGCTCTGATGTTTCTGAGCATATGAGCTGTAGCCCTATGCCAGGCATCCAGTTGCCTAAATCCCAGAGCAATGCATGAACTGGGGGAAGATAGGCACTGCTCTGCCTATCTCACCGGTGGGGCCTGATCCAATAAGCATGCTCATACCTCACCTACTGGATCGGGCCCCTACTGGCATGCTTACACAAAACAGCTGGGGTGGGACGTGAGGAGGATTAGCCTCCCTCATAACTTTTAGCCCAGGGGCTAGGGTACTTAGCTGGGATGTGGAGGACCCCTGCGTACAAATCCCTCCTCCACCTGAAGGGTAGCAGGGATTTGAAGTGAGGTCAGCTACCCCTCAGGTGAGGGCTTTAACCACAGGACTATGGGAATGTCTGTTGTGAGGTGGGTGCTCTCAAACACTCCTGTTGAAGCTGTTCCACTGGGCATAAAATTAGTCATTGGAGTAAGGGAACTACTTCTTGGGTCTCCCATCTCCTCAGCAGGCTATGGCATCATTCTCCTGTGTGCTTTCTCTCTCTGCCCCAATGAATTTTTCATTATTTATTCACAGTGGACCAGCTTCGGCAGGAGTGACTGAGGGAACCTAATCACTGGGCTGAAGTTTCTGAGGGAGCTGCTGCTGCTCACCCTCTTGCAAAAATGGCATAGGCACCTACTGTCAAGAGTGTCCCATTGGCTCCCTTCGGCCAGGAGCCACCTAGCATGCTGCCTTTTGTGAATCCTATTCAGAGGCACCTATCTCTCCTCATTCATTGTAGAGGAAGCCTAGGCACCCAGTTCAGGCTTTGTGAATCCCAGTGATTTTCTGGGCACCTAAAAGATAAGCGTGGGGAAACTGGGCATCGCCGCACCTACATTTCTTTGTGTATCTAGCCCAAGATCACTGTAGTCGACAGTTGACATGATTTTCACTCTTAATTTTTACATGCCAGAAAGTAGTGTCAGACACTACATCTCTCTTACACAATCAGGGACATCCCAGAGCTATCCGCTGTACACCAGGAATACCTGAACTTTGAAATATCAGGGCTCTCATTAACAATTTGAGGGAAGCCTAACAGTAACACGTAATTTACATACTATATATACTTAAGTACATGTAACTTAGGCCTAATCCTGCTTCCAGTGGAGTCAGTGGGAGTTTGTCATTACAGCAGAGTGAAATTTTTCAGCTGAAACTAAAAAAATTCACATTCATATCAGCTGAAATATTTCATGAAATTGTATGGGTTTCACCAAATTGGTTCAACTGGAAAAAAACAACCCTAAAACATTCAAGAGTCAAAACACTAGTGATTATCTTCAAAAAGTCATGGAAGACTGGAGAGATTCCAGAGGAATGGAAAAGGGCAAATATAGTGCCAATCTATAAAAAAGGGAATAAGAACAACACAGGGAATTACAGACTGATCAGCTTAATTTCAGTACCTGGAAAGATAATGAAACAAATAATTAAGTAATCAGTTTGCAGACAACTAGAAGATAATAAATTGATAAGTAACAGCATGGATTTGTCAAGAACAAATCATGTCAGACCAACCTAATAGCAGTCTTTGACAGAGTAACAAGTCTTGTGGATAGTGGGGAAGTGGGAGATGTGGTATATCTTGACTTTAGTAAGGCTTTTGATACTGTCTCGCATGACCGTCTCATAAACAAACTAAGAAAATACAACCAGGATGGAGCTACTGGGTGGGTACATAACTGGTTGGAAAGCCATTCCCAGAGAGTAGTTATCAGTGATTCACAGTCAAGCTGGAAGGGCATATCAAGTGGGGTCCTACAGGGATCAGTTCTGGGTCCCCTTCTGGTTCAATATCTTCATCAGTGATTTAAATAATGGCATAGAGAGTACTTATAAAGTTTGTGGACAACACCAAGTTGGGAGGGGTTGCAAGTGTCTTGAAGGATAGGATTAAAATTCAAAATGATCTGGACAAACTGGAGAAATAGTCTGAAATAAAGGATGAAATTCAGTAAAGACAAATGCAAAGTACTCCATTTGGGAAGGAACAATCAGTTGCACACAAAAAAAATGGGAAATGACCGCCTCGGAAGGAGTAATGCGGAAAGGGATCTGGGGGTCATAGTGGATCACAAGCTAAATATGAGTCAATAGTGTAACACTGTTGCAAACAAAGCAAAGATCATTCTGGGATGTATTAGCAGAAGTGTTGTAAGCAAGACATGAGAAGTAATTCTTCCGCTCTACTCCACTGTCCCACTCCCAGGAGTTGGGGGAGATTCCCTGACCGGAAGACTCGACGGGCTGGGTCCGGTGCATCTCCATACTCGACCCCCAAGAATATTATCAAAATTGGCCTAAGTATGGCTGCTGGTTTTTGGGTGAATCCATTTCTGAGTGCCCAACTCGTGATACCTTAAGGATGGCCTGATTTTACGAAAATGTCAAACATGCATTCTCTGAAAATTAAGTCCCTTTGAAGATGTCCCAAATTGGGCTTCAAAAATCATTAGCCACTTTTGCAGATACAGACTTTTGGTCTACATGCACTTCCTGACGTGCCATTAGAACAGATCAAGGCCCTGATCCTGAGGTATGCCCTTCCTTCAGGGTCAAGCAACATGGATGAGTTTTTTTACGACATCCCACCCATAGAGTGATAAACCTGTCAAACCTATTTATTGTACAGTTTATGTAGGGTTACCCAATGCCCAGGGTACTTATTATGGATTTCTCTTGAGGTTTGACATCTCCATAAGGAATATTTACAGTGTGAATTTTTAAGTAGCTATCTGTTTTTCTTTCATAAGTGAACCTAGTCTGGATCAGACAGTTGCAAGCTGCAGCATACAAGCATAGCTTAAACTCCTGCAACTCTCCACAATCCGGAGAACATTGAATTTAGCGTGCATGGTGATACACATCAGCTTTTATTTGTCATTGGTGGAAAGACTGGGCCACAGGCTCCAGAGATGCATTTGACTTCTACACCATCTTCAGCAATGTTACTCTAGATTGCACAAGCGGAGGGGGGCATATTCATCTAATCAGTCACAATCTGGAGATGATGCGCCAACAGCAAACACTGAGCAAAAAAGAACTTTTGAACAGGCAGGCCCCTATTACAGATCATGGAGCTGCAAGCTAGGGTTGATTTGCAGAGAAGTTCACAAATGCGAAATCCAACTGGTATCACAAAAGAAAACAAAAAAATTACTGATAAATTTAGCACAATTTATTGTGAGGGAGTGGTAAATAATGAAAAGGAGATAAGGACAGGGTAACTGAGAGCCATAAGCATCCCTTTGATAAGCTGGACCCAAGCAATCAATGTGTGTTTTAATATGTCCTAATATAAGATCATACATCAAGGAACAAGGAAGCTAGGCCATACTTACAGGATGGCAGACTCTGTCCTGGGAAGTCATGACTGAAGAAGACTTGAGGGTCCTGGTAGATAGTAAGAACATAGTAACAGCCATACTGGGTCAGCCCAATGGTCCATCTAGCTCAGTACTCTGTCTCCGATAGTAGCCAGTGCCAGATGCTTCAGAGGGAATGAACAGAACAGAGTAATTTCAAGTGATTCATCCTCCGTCATTCAGTCCCAGTCTGGCAGTTGGAGGTTTAGACCCCAACGCATGGGATTGCATACCTGGCCGTCTTGGCTAATAGCTATTGAGGGACCTATCCTCCATGAATTTAGTAAGCCGAACCTGAGCTCCCAGTGGAGTCATTGTGGCCGAAACAGCTAATGTGAAGCTTGGATGTATAAACTGGGCAATCTTGAGTAGGGAACGTTATACTACAATCTGAATTTGGCACTGATGTGACCACACTGGAACTGTGTCAAGTTCAGATGTCCACAATTCAAGAAGGATACTGATAAATTGGAGCAGGTCAGAGAAGTGTCGCAAGAATGATTAAAGGATAGAAAGAAATGGCTTATAGCCAGAGACTCAAGCAGCTTAACAAAGAAGAAAGTCAAGTGGTCACTTGATCACAGTTTATAAATACCTTCATGGGGAACAAAAAATTGATAATAGGCTCTTCATTCCAGCAGACAAAGAAATAACAAGTTCCATTGGCTGGAAATTGAAGCTAGATTAATTCACACTGGAAATAAGGCACGCATACACACACACACCACAGTCCCTTATTTCCAGTCTGTCTGTGAGTCTCTATGGATTTGCAAATATTGAAGGGTTCAAGTAGTGGATCATACTAAATTAAGCCCTGGTAAGTGTGAAATATTCAAGAATCCCCACACCCCCATATGACCATCTCCAACTGTTTATAGATTCATAGATTTTTAAGGGCATAGAACTTCTCTGAATTAATTCCTGTGTGAACTAGAGTATATGTCTTTTAGAAAAACAGTCAATATATATATATTTTAAACTGTGAGGGTAATTAAACATTGGAACAACATTACTTATGTGTTATAGACATCCACACATAGACTACACATAGCCGTGGCATAATTTAGGTCTAAATCTTTAAAATGTGAAAAGCAGCAGATTTGGCTTTTTCACACAGAGGAGCTGTAGGCCGAGTGACTACAACAGCTAGCTGTCTAAGCTTAACCACAAACCTCTTGCTAAACTGTAAAATAACTTCCTCCTGTACCTTTTTCTTCTATTTTAGATACTTTATGCATACACATTTTTAAACAGAGATACAGTCAAGCTATAAAATTTGAAACAGCAGCATAAGGTATTTTACTAGATAAATCTAAAAAAGTATCAATTAAAATTAAAAAATTATATAAAAAAATTAAAGTTTTCTTCAGTCTGTGAAATTTTCATTGCCTCTAGGTAATGTGTCACAAATTATTGCAAACAGTTCATACCATGCTGTCTATTTTAACTAGAAATGTGATCAATAAAATATAACTGGTCTTTAACAAAGGTATATTTAACAAGGTATTTGTTTTGTAGTAAAGAAGTGGATACATTCAAACATTATGTTGAACAGCCAGACTTTAAAGTGAACCAACTAACCAAAATCTTAGGAGGCCTTAAGGCCTGAACAACTGAATGACTGGCATTTACAGAGAGTTTAGCATACAAAGTGATCCCACTAACTTTATTACTGATGTGCAAGGAATAATTGAGTACTGGTACAGAGGTGAATGCAGCTGTTGTGTTATTTCGTTAATTGTTATCTCCTATTGGTGATTGACCAGGCAAGAGTCAAATGACTTTTACTGCTGCATGATGACCTACTAAACAGGAAAGAACCATGCAGCCATGTGAAGAGACTTTATATAAAGATTCTGCTCTAACGTCAATAATGACATGTCTGCAGACAACTAAGAGTGATGGTGGGAAGTGCACAGAGTCATACAAAGTTGACCAAAGGACTGCACTGCAGAAAGGACCCTCCAAAAGTAACTTGTGGAAGTAGGTTGCTGACTGGAGCGAAGCCAGCAGGTCTTCAATGTATAGTCCAACATACACAAGTTGGTATGGCACAAGAAGATACTGGAGTTTTCCAGACGAAGTTGCAAGAAACCATAAAGGTGCCTCGTTTTCTCACTGGATGATAAGAAGGAACAACCTGTATCCTGGTTGGATGATTCAAGTCCTCACGAGAACCATGAGGCACTTTGATTGGTCCATATCAGCTTTGCCAAGAAACGGAACCAACCCACACTGTCCAGCAGAACATGATAAAATGCCCTATGGTATTCAACGTGTTGCTCCATGAATCTGACACATCTGGCCAAGAGAGACTGTGAGCAGGACAATCATTGCCTGGCCAGCAAAGCGTTCTCTTCATGGTAACAAATAATTTTGTTGATTACAAGTGTTCCGTTAACAGTCTTTTAAAGTCCCATCTAAGGAGACTGCTGTGAAATCCAGGAAGATAATAAAAATATGTGTCATAGCACCTTGAGTTGCCCAGAAAGAACTTTTATCTATCTTGAGAAACTTGTCACGGCAACTGTAAAGCTGATCTTGAGAGCCCACCTTCCATTTCAACTGATAAGTAGCGGGGGGAGGGGAGGGGGAAGATATGTATTGTTTACTGAAGTGACAACCTGGTTATGTTTCTCAGAATCTAAATGATTCTCAGAAAGTACATACCTGTATCAAAGCCTCTGAATGACTTAAATGTATGTTTTCTTGTATTTTGTTTGCCAATTTTGCCTTGGTTGCCTAGAAGTTATGCTTACAAACAAGTAATTGAGAGCACTGAGACTGGAGTAAATAATTACATTAAGGCTAGTACTATTTATAACAGGAAATTGTGATTTCCCATCAACAATAGTTACTGCAAGAAACTCTGAATGTTTCAAAAGAATTCAGTCTTAAAAAACAGATTCTGGATAAGAGAATTGATAGTTTCTTAGACAAAAGAAACAGCAGATTTGAATTGGCTTGTAAGCTAAAGATATTAAACACTATTGAACATTTGGCTAAAGTTTTCATATGACAGAATGGTAAAATTCCAGAGAAATTACAATCACTTCAAAGTTACCTGCATATTTTATTTTGGGTTTAAGGGGTGATAATCTTGCATACACAAGTGGCAAAGCTTGATTACAAGTTTCAGCTGAGCGAGTGATTTTGAACTGAACTGTACAGATGTTCTTTGATAATTAAGTAACTTGTCTAATTTTTTTAATCCTACTTTATAATTAAACTGACAAGCATTTTTCGTTGGTATATAGATGCTTATTTAAGAATCCATAGTTTCAGTTTGGTAGCAAAATAATCTACTCAGACTACTGTAAAAGAATAAAAGTGTTTTGTAACAAGATTGTGATGTCCTTAAATTAACTAAATTTACTTATTATCTCTTGAAAGTTCCAACCTCCCATGTTGAATTCAATTTTTGACGTTATGAACACTATCATCTAACTATCTGTTTTGCTTTCTATGATTTATTATGTGCTTTGAAGACTATTTTGGCTAGTAAAACTCATACATTTATTCTAATTCTCCAGCCTGCATTATAGCTAAGGTACACTGATCCAAAGAACAATAAGAGACCTAGTAGATGTAACTAGTTAATTAAATTGATTTAACTAATATATTTTATGACCTCTCAGACCATCTGTATAGTTCTATCCTTTTATAGTAGCTAGCTGAAGGTCATAATTTTACAGTTTGGATCTCTGACATTCCTAGATCAGTTTTGATCACCAACATGTACACAACTATTTAGAATAGAATTATTAATCTACATTTAAAAATGTACAGTCACATGGGTCACTTGTCAGCCATTGTCCTCATTATATCCAGGTTCCTTTCAGACAAGCTCTTTTTCTATTATTGAACATCCTTGTCAGTTTCATGTCTGCAGATTAGCACAGCTGATTCTGCATTTCTGTTTCACACTCTCTTTCGCTAAGGAAGATTTGCCTTAACAGTGATTTTGGAGGAATTGTCACATCTCTCCTATCTAGACTGTTTCCATTTACCACTATTCCTATGTTGCAGTCAAGCTACATTTCTGAGGAGAGTTTCTCCACATTTACTATCCTGATGCTAATATTTTATATGCTAATGTGTTAAGAACTTTCATAAAGCCAGCCACCTGGAGTCTGTTCAGCAGCTTCACCTCTTCACCTTTGCACAAATAGTCTCTTCATTTGGAATAAACTCAAAAATTCTATGTGAAACTCAGTTGAAAGTAACAAGTGCCACCTAGTTTTCTGGAAAGCTATGTAAAGCTGGGCGTTTTCCAGGATTTCAGTGCAAACCTGGCTCCAGATTTGCTAAAAAGGTTTTGTGAACTTCAGGAAAACATTTGAAGAACAAATTTCTAATGAAACCAAGTGGCTTTCTGGTTTCTTCTCAAAACGTTTTGCACAGCCCTACTGCCTTGGGGAGGCAGCATATGCTAATAGATAAGTATCAGACCAGATCTCAGAAACCCCACCTCTGTTACCAATTCATTCTGCAGCCTTGAGAAAGTATCTTTGCCTCAGTTTCACCATGTGAAATGATTCTACCCCATTTTGCATTTACACAAAGCATTTCACCTGAAGATGGAATATTTACAAAATATGTATTACAGTGGTTCCCAAACCGTGGTACATGTACCACCAGTGGTACGCAGGCCACCTCCCAATGGTATGCGTCCACCAACTAATTAAGACTGCAGAATGTGGGCCTGGATCCACCAATATCTCTGTGCTGCTGGGGGTGGTCAGCCACGGAGCCTCCAGAGCGCTGAGGAGGCAGAGCACAGCGAGCCTCAGCACCCAGGGTGGCCCGGCCATTCTGCCCCTCTCCCAGACACACTCATGGTGACTGGCCTGGAGCTGCTTCAGCACCAGCCCCGCCCCCAAGCAGCGCGGCGGCCGCTCTCCCCTCTCAGCCCTGCTCCTTCCCCCCCCACCCCTCTCCCATGTGGGGCTGGCGTCCTGGCCAGGGGCCACTCCTGCCCCAAGCAGTGCGGCGGCCGCTCCCAACTCCCAAGATTTCACCAGATATCCACCAACCAAGATATCCACCAACTTTGTTCTGTTAAGCAAGCACATCCTTGTCATTAAAGGCATACCAGAAATCTCAGATGGGGTAAGTTTATAATGCATTTACTAATATTTTGCAAGACTACAGCTTTTTAATATACATAGCCATGCTGTTGATACAATGTGTTTTAACGACACTTAGGTTTTAAGACGGTTTTCATACATATTCTCTATAAAAAATTAGTGGCGGTACTACAGGTGGCGGCGTCTTACGTTGGTGGTGCACAATGTGGCAGAGTTTGGGAACCGCTGAGTATTATATTAATTCATATCATCATCCCAGATCTCGTTACATCAATTGAGCATGACTGAAACAGGGGCTCACCCAAGCCGATGTCAGACTTTGCTCTTGCTTCAGGTTCCTCACTTCCACAACGAAACAAAGCTACCACAAATTAGGGCTTAGTAATTCCTCTTCCTCTCTGGGGACGGATTTATTAACATATAGAAACAGTTCAAATCAAAACGAAGAATGCTCAGCACTCTTCTCCAGCCTCAGCAGTTCATTACACCCTTTTTAAGGGTTTGATCCTGCCCCTTGCTGCAAGTGGCGCCAGCCAGGCTTTTCCTTCTGGCTGGTATGGAGGGCTTCTTTCCCAGTCTCCTCTAAATCCCCTGAAGGACAGGCTCGCTAAGCCCTCAGAGAGAAACTGTGCAGACAAAGGAGCCCACCAGCTCCTTTGCATCTCCCCCATAACGCAAACTGCTTTTTTATATAACCCAGCAGGCCTGGCCTGGAGTCATATGTTCCTATTATGTGACCCCTGGACTCATTTCCTTCCCTTGGGGAGGTGGGATAAGCCTGACACAGACGCAGTTAGGACATAACTCCCTTACTGGGCCATCTCATGCTGTGACAGTGACCCTTTTTCTTGCAAACGCGAGATGTTCTGACCAATCTGTACTTGTCCAGGTGTTTTGCTCCTGTCCACTAATAAAACTCTAGAATTCTACTGTACTGCACTATTTGCAAAGGCTAGATTTAGAGGCCTGTAATTTCCCAGGTCATCTCTTGCTACAACATTAAATATGACTGTTGAGAGAGTCTCTCTCTCCAGAGCCAAGATAGCTCTCCTGCTACCCATCTGAAAAAAATTGGCTCTTTTATTTCTGCTGTCAGCTCATTTTGAATGCTGGGATGCAAGCCATCTGCCTCTGGAGCTTTCTGTAGCATTTACCTGCTATAAAGCTCTCTTGAAATTGATAGCTCTTTTCTTCCCCAACAACATTTTTTTTATATGCCTAAAAATGAAATACTGGAACAATTTGAAACAAGTTTAGCTAATTTACTCTTGGGAAACCTTTCCAACGAGATACCAGAAAAGAAAAGTATATATTTTCCCCAGTCTGACCCTTTTTCAAGCACACTTTCTAAATACCTAGTTTAGCAAGAGTAGCAGCTAAAAGTATCAGAGCAGCTGTACACTGTAGAACTAAGTTATGCTCACCTATCCAGCCCAAAAGGACTGTTCCAGCATGCGGGGATAGGTGGAGAACTGGAGTCCTCTCAACATGCCCCCTTTTCTACAGCCACACTCCTGAGAGGGTCTTGGCATAGAGCCATTAGTTGCTGGTTCTATGCTACCTGTAGCGTCCCCTTACACACCTCTAGGAGGCAATTAAGCCAGCATTATGGCTCTGAGGATCTTGTCAATAGTCTGTTTCATTTTGGTCTGCTTGCTACTGAGCAGGACTCTGCCATCAATTTTTTAAGAAACATATTTGATGTTTTGTTGACTTTCCTTATTTATTGTTATGACAAATAACCATCAACCTACCACTAAGCCTATCTTGCCCGGGCAAGTTAATGAAACGAACCTTATAGTTGTCAATTTACTTTTGAAATCTATACTATTCCACAAACAAACCTGTCTGGAAACCAGGGCGAGTAAGTTGATTGTACCAATCATTGAGTAACAACTGACTTTCTAAGCTGAGTACCAAGATCAATATTTCCTGAGAGAGTTTATATTTATTTCATGTCTACGGAGCTACGCCATTGTCCCTTAACTTCTGTGACTCACTGCCAGTTCAGGCTGCAGTTGAAGGAACAAACTCAGAAAACAACACAACACTACCCCCTGGCAGCATTACTGAAGTTATGTCCTACAGTGCCGTGTGTCCTTAAGAGAGGTGGTATAAAAAGAAAGTCTCTGTGGGATGCCGCAACCCCCTGCTTCATCAGTGATCAACTTTAGGAAGTAGCTGAAATGCTTCAATGGATGTTTAAAATTATACCATATTGGTGCAAAATTCACTGGCCTATCTTGAGCTATATGGCATGGTTTGGGACACTTTGGCTGTGACCCAGCCACTGTTTGTCCCTGTTAGTGAATATTAATGACTATTGTTGATAACTTGCTTTCCAGAGATGTGCCAAGATCAAGCACCCTTGAAACACATTGCAGCCAAGTGGCTTATGAACATAGCATTTATTGAACACTATTTATATGGCCCAAAACACAATACAGGAAGTGTGATGACATAATGGTACATGCAGAAACCACAACACAGCAGGTCGAAGTGGTAAACTAGTTGGCAAAAAATGTGGGATACACAAAGCAGATAGAGATATACTTAGAACCTATTCTCTTTGAGATCCCTTGGCACCTAGGAGTAGAGAGAAGATATACCGATCTTTGTTTAAAGGTTGAAGCCCATTACCTTATCTGATGCATTGTTAGGCCATTATTTCCTAAGAGTAACTCCATGTGTGGCATTTTAGAACTACTATGGAGCACAGTAGCTTCTTTCCATTGTGTGCTGCATCTAAAGGCATTTCTCCTCATTGTGGGACATCCTATAGGAATATGCAAACATAAGGACCTAAATCAGTAGGGCATTACTCAAATTTTATGCCACTGGAACTCCACTGATTTCACTGCATTTATACCACTGTAAAACTGGAACACTGGTGGATGAGGCCCAGATCTATAGCCTTGAAATAATTAGTAATTTCCCTTTGTCATCATTTGACATCAATTGACATTCATGTATCATTAAACATACTGAGCTATTATCCATTGGATTGTTAAAGCCTAACCATATTCTCTCAGTTTCATGTCTCAAGTTTCCTTCCTAATTGGGAGGAGGAAGATACAAAATTTACGTAAAGCAACAAGAAAATCTCAGAAACATTTTCATTTGTAGCTGTGTAGAAGGAACCAAAGGTCCCCCTACTTCATTATCTTGTCTCTTGGGAGATACATCTACAGTGTTTTTCGGTAGGTTCTGCTATCTCGTTCTGTTAGGATGAAATTCATCCCAGTGCAGACAGCTCAGGCATATATGCCACTTATATGAGTGTTCAAGTGGTGCAGAGGCCTTGACCTGGCACTTTGTACATAGGTAACTTTCCCTTCTAATGCATATCCTTACTAATTACAGTGTTCGTGAACTGGGACAGGCCTATCATTATGACTCTCTGGGTGAAAATTCCTTGGTGAGCAGGAGGGTCATTTCAGAAAGATCCCGGGGAGGTGAGGGGGAGGGCAAAATTGTGTCAGGTTATAAAGCACTGTATGTTGTAATGTTATATGCTGCAAAGTCTGGGGGACAAAAAGTGGAGCAGTGAGACCTATGAAAAGTCGGCGGGGGAGCACCAAGGTCAGAGGAGCAACTGCCCCCCTCTCAGCCCATAGCTAATGATGCTCTGTTGCCACAAAGTTCAGATCTCAATTTTAATTTCTCCAACCATCAGATGTGCAGTTCTGGGTTTGATTTGGGATCCCATCCCTAACCGTATGGCTGAAGGCCCTTGGCTCGGCATAATGAAAGTTCATAGAAAGGATGCTTCACTGCGGTAGATGGTAAGTCCACAGACACATGATACTGGGGCAAACCTTCTCATTTTAGGTTTTAAAGATATATCTCCGGCTCAATTTATAAGGAATTATTCTCATATGCATTTGCGGGAAAGTGACTTGTCAGGAAACATCATGAAACTGACAGTCAAAATGCCAATTAGAAGAACATCAATTTACATGTTGATATTGTTTCTCCCCACTGCTGTCTCTGATGTGTTGGACATCATTTGCTTGATATTACAATGTTTAAGTTACGATATTCCTTGAGGGCAAGACTGGTTCTTGTCTAATGTGACTGTGCAGAGGAATAAGGAACAGCATCCTGAGCCGGCTACCTGCATGGTGGGACTTAGTCCAGTGGGAAAAGAGCCTCCATGTGGCCATTATTTCCTTTCCCAAGTGGGTATGGGGCAGTGGTTGTAAACTGGAAAAAGCTTTAACTCCATCCCCCAAACACCTTGGCCAGAGTAGCCGAGCCAGAAGAGAGGGGGGAAGTAATCTGTGCCTGGGAAAAGGCTCATGCAAATTAATTTCCCACTCATGACCCTTAACTCCAGGAGGGAAGCCAGGGACTGAATTGTAACTGAGTCACAATTTCATCCATAATCTGCTCCTGGGGTGGTATAGCTACCTGCTGCCCTTTACTCGGGGCCGATTGTATTGTTAGAAACCCAGTCCTTGATAATTCCAATTTTAAAATATTTGTTTTAGATGGGCATATTCTATCCATCCCAAAATGATTAGGCCAAACCTAGTTCATTTTAATGATATATTTCCGCACGCACACACAGAGAAAATTAGGATTCCAACTTCAGATACACAAGTGAGCAGTTTGGCCCTCATGTGGGTATGCATTATGAGTCTTAAATTACATCAGACACTTTTTTTGCCCTACGAGACCCCTGCCTCATTCACTACACATAACTAACTATGCTCAATTAAATATTCAATAATTTGTTTTCTCCTCATTGTTCAGTATGTGGCCACAGGCGTTGTTTACTGCAGACTGTTCAAACACTTTTCTGTAAACAGAATTATTAGTTTCCTCCTTTTTTTTTTTTTAATGGTGCTAATTACTATGGTATCTGAATATTTGACAAGCATACATTCATTTATCTTCACAACATCCCTGTGAGGTCAGGGGGTGGGATTATCCCAGTTTTACAAACAGGGAACTGATGCACAAAGTGATTAAAGGACAAAAAAAAAAAATCCATTAATTTTGGGTGCCCAATCTGAATCATTTAGAGCCCGAGTTTTTGAAATACTTTGTACTTTCTATGTTCAAAGCACAGTTCTCATTGATTTCAGCAGCAGCTGAGTGCTCAGCACTTCTGCCAATCAGATCCCAGGGTATTGAGTTGGGCACCCAGATAAAGAGCAACACAATTTGTGACTACCTGTGAAAAATTTAGTTCAAGAGGCTTGCCCAGCATCACACAGGAACTCGGTGGCAGAGGCACAGGAATAGAATCCAGTTTCCTAGGGCATCATTCAGGTGCCTTAATAATCAGGGTGTCCTTCCTCTACCATTCCCTGCCTCATTCAATAAACATCTTCCAGCTTCTGCAACAAGTGAGGCAGGGGTCCAACAGACAACAGTCTCCTTTACTATATAGCTCTGTTTTATGCCCAGAGCAAGTGCATCCTGTGCACTGAATAAAGCTACTTTTTTCCCCCAAGGGTCCTGTGGGGGAAAAAAGTTGTGTGGGAGCACATATTTAAAGACTATATAATAACATACACACAAGGGGGCCACATTAAGGTTGCATCAGGCAGCCTTAGTTCTAACTTCTCCTAACTTGAGCATTTGACTTTGTAAAGTTAATAATGTTCTTTTAAGCATAGTTTGTGTATAATTTCCTTTGCCTTTAAGAAGACAGAAAACCCAGAAATTCCATCATCTAGACCCCCACATGTGTATCAGCAGGGTTGGAACCTCTAGATTCACCACACAGACCTCTGACACTTAAGCTAAAGGAGTAACTGATGGCAATAATAGGTTGTCATCCGCTTTGCGGACCAGCACTAATGGGGATAACAGAGAGACTTTGTCAGTGGGTTTTACAGGAATTTTCTGCCACACGCGCCATGGTCAGAGTCACAGATCTTGGGTTCCATTCCAGGCTAACTTCAGTTGCATAGAGATAGGTTGTAGGTTAGCTGGTTAGAGACAGTGAACAAGAAAAGAATGTTGCGTAGTGGAATGTAGGGGCATTAGGGCAGAGGATGGCAGGTGGAGAAGCCAGGTGGGGAGGGCCAGGAGGATATCCTCAGGGTGGGAAAGGGAGACTGGAGAGCAGAGCATTGTATGGAACAGCCACCTGGCCCCAAACCTGATAGAGGTGGAAGAGTCAGCGCAAAAGGAAGCTGAGGCTGGTAACAAGCCCAATGGGAAAGGGGGATGCCCAAACTCACACCTATGGGCCTTGCAGCAGCTTTCTTCAGCTACCCGAGTAGGTCTGCATACAAAGGGCCAGGCTGAACTAGGACTTCATATGAGGCCTCTGCAATCTGCTCAGTGATGACCTCAGGTCTGCCATACAGAGCCATGCGCTCTCAGTTCCTGTCAGAGTGACCACCGCCCTGTGTGTCATTTCCAAGGGTCACAGAACACACAACAGGAATAAGCCAGTCCACTGCCTCTTGTGTACTGCTCCACTTGTCAAGAGCCCTGCTGAGACACACCCTTGACTACAATCGATTTTCCAAGTGACAGACTTAGGCAGCAGAGGAACATGCAAGAGTTCTAGAGTATAGCACATTTCCCATCTGTACCGGGACAGTGGATGAAACCACATACGGAAACAATTTTGACATGAATACGTACAGTAATAGACACCAGGTGTACATGATGAACATGAGGGTTATCTGCAATACTCTTTATGGATGAGGAACACCTCTTTATGGATGTTGTAGCAAGATTTCCAGGCCCCCACCATGACTCCTACATCTGGCTGATGTCAGGACTCTCAAGGTGGTTCATCTAGATGAAGTTTCCAGATGGCTGGCTACTAGGTAAGATTCCACCAACCATCCTGAAACTTCAGATACTGCATGGCTTCTACCTGCACTCCTGTTCCACCTCCCTGGCTGGGCTCATGGCCACAGTACCTATCCTAGCCCATGGGGTCAGTTACCACAGTGCAAAACCTGCATAATATAACGTGCCATTTCCGCTTGTTTTATGTGTGCCCCTCATAAGAGACAGAATATCCTCTCTGATTATGGTTCATGAAATGGTTCACTATAATCATGTGCTTAAAACCACTTTCTCTCTAGCAAAGAACCTTTGGCATCCTAAAGACACAGTGGAGGTGTCTCCATCCAGTGGCACATCAACGCAGCTTGAGGGGCTGTACTGCAATCAGATATTCTTTGCATGCTGCGTATCACACAGTATCACTATGCAGTGTGGAATAGCTCTCCCCAAGGGACTGTATGTGTTGGAGGACCAAGAGGAGGAAGAGAAGGAGGCTCTATGAGGAGATGGTGCTCCGGGGGATGGAGGGGAGAGAGACAATCCATACACCAGGACGCCCTAACAACAAAAAGCAGGGAATGAAATCATGCATTTTGTTCATGTTCTTTGCAATCTCTTCAATTTACATGGAGGATTATTGCCTAGTTTTGAGGCATCCACATATCCCTGCTCCATGACAGTGGTCATGGAGATTTCTCTTGCTGTAATGCTTAGGTGCTCAGGGAGGTGGGGCTATCCAGGTGTCTCCCCAGTGCTGTCCTCTCTTGCTCTTGTAGAGGGCCCTCTTTGCTTGCTCTTGCAGCAGCCGTCGCTTCTTAATGTCCTCCAGTCCTCACCCATGGCCACCCACCACATTTGCCCTATCCTATTGCTTATCCCAGACAGCCACTGATATACCACGCACCTGGATGCTGGTTAAAACTGTTAATAAGTAATTTAGGAGAAATCTCTGCAGGTTCTTCATGCTGGTTACAAAGATTTTTTATAGATTCACACCCAAAGCCTTGTGTGTGAATCTGTTGTTGTTGAAGGGATGCAGGATTTTGAAGACTGTTCTGGAGAAGTGCTGCTTATTTAAGTGGACATCCACGAGCCTGCTAACCCTATTGCCATGTAACATGAATTTAGTTTAAGTTAATATTGCTTTAAGCAAATGTTGTAATAATTGGGCCTACAAATTTACCATAGAGGTAAGCAGCAAATAAAGGTTCATAAAATGTCACAACTTCTTCTTCCCCTTATCCCATCAACTAGGGTTGGGTCATCATGCAAGTGTCCACTATCTTGGTCTGTCTGAGGTTTCATTAAGATCCACCATCTTCTTTGATGCAAACCATCCTCAGCTTCTCTGTCCCACCACCCTAGTCTGCCATGCTATCTTCACCAAGTCACCTTCATTCATCCTCTGCTTCTGTCCAAACTGGCAACGTCACGCTTCCTGGATTTTGTTAGCCACATCACAGACTGACTTCCATCCTAAGGAATTCATTTCCAAAAGCGGTCTCTTTGTGTAACTCCCATCACAAAGACATCCCCCGCCTCAGACATCTGAAAGCGTTGAACCTGCCATCTCTATTGCCCACGACTCTGCACCATCGTTTCATACAGTTGGGCTTTCAGTTTCAGTGGCATATGCTTGTCATACACAGCCCCAGAGATGTTATTCCACACTCTTCCAGGACTTCCCATGGCAGACTGTATCTCACACTCAAGCGCACTCTCTTCTATAATCCAGCCACCATGTTATTTGAACTTGTCAGTCTAGTTTAGTCTCACTCCATTCATCTCCACATCCAATTTGCCAAAATGTCAATATGTCACAAGAACCTATAATAAATATTAATAAAAAAAGGTGCAAAAGGAAGACGAAAAGACTGAGGCTTGGTCTACACTTACCTGGCAATTCGGCGGCTGTCAATGGGAGTTACGCAAGCTACGGAGAGTAGCTTGTGAAACTCTTATTGACTGCTGTGCTTCCCTTCTGCGTGCCGTCTTCACTGCACTGTGCTGATGGGAACTGTGTTCCCGTCGACGCAGCGCTACGCCACTTGAGGGGGTGCATTAACAGCATCGACCTCTGGATCGATTGAGCGGGTCTACACTGACCACTCAATCGATCCAAATAAGTCGATCTGACAGCGGCAGCTTTGCCGCCAACAGTGTAGATGTACCCTGAATTGGTACAAATAAAAAAGGTCTATTGATATAATTCAAGAACTATATTATAATCATGCCTAACAAATAGGAGTGTGGGATTGGAAATTAATGGACCAAAACTGGTGCATCAAAATTAGGCCCAATTGGTAGGTGACATAATGAGGGGATGGCTATTTCACCCATCACTCCCACCTGGGCTCCCTAAAAGAAAGACTTTTTTGGGGAAAACCAGGAAACAAACGCAACCATTGCTGACAACAAGAAAAGAAGAGAGTGAGCTTCAGCATCATGGCTGCCAGCATCTCCTAGGATCCCCACTGTGACACCATTGGCCCTTCATTGTCCTAATCCCAAAAGACACCCTGACCAGACCAGGCCAGCTGGAGTGCCCTAAATGACATCACCATCATCATCTCCACTGGCTCCATCTAAATCCCAAATACCACCTCTGATGTGATATTGTCACACATACATCCCCTTGTACCCTCTCCCTGCCACACACATGCCTTATTTCTTCTCTTTCCTCTCTCTCTTTTTCCTTCTATAGAAAGTCTGGCTGTATATTCTGCAACACTACTCTAAACCTGTGACCAGCAAGGCAAATAAAATCAATATCCTAAGCAGCCTGGTGCTGGCACAAGTTTGCCACGTCTCAGAGTGGCTAATAAGACCGTTTGCTGTGCCTGTGTTTCTCCAGTGAGATTGCAAGTGAAAGTCAACAAGACAAAAGCTGCATTTTCTATGTTTGCTGTTCTTTTCTTTCCATTTTGTGTATTTATTTTGATTGGTCTTCTAGGAAATGGGATCAGATTTTAACAGCAGCAGCAACAACTCCAGCCCATCTCAACTAACCTCTTTTCCATAAAAAAGGACATTTATTACCATCTATGAGATGTCAGATAGTGTGCTTTTCTTTCTGAAAACTCTCTGCATGTAAAAGGGGGGAGGGGAACAAACCAAAGGAATGTTGTTAAAATCAAAGCCTTACTTAATACTTAATTGTTTTTTCTTCTTTTTCTGTATTTTTTAAACAATGTTTGCCAGGGTACTAAGCAGGCTGGGGTATCTGTATACCAAATCCCAAACCTTGTTTAAACCTGCTTACTGTTGGACAGTAACAAGATCAACTCCTTTAGCCTCTATATTCCATCTACATTAACACCACGCCATCAACTACTCACCCACCTAGTTAATCCCCAGGAAGTGCTTGTATTTCAGTTGTTATTATTTAATTGTTTCCCTGTGCTATGGAACAATGCTGTCATTTCTCCTAATAAGTCTTCTCTATTTCTTTCTCACTCTTCCCATGCTCACAACATTTTATTGTGCGTCAGACTAATGTTCCACCTTCTGTCTTGGCGTCTCAGAAAGCTCAGGTAACTGACTTAAACTAGTCTTGGTTTGTTTGTTCTTTCCATCATGTACAAAAATAACATAGCGTGTGCTGTACTTTTTTACTCAACGTGCAACTTTAGCTCCTGTTGCTAAGCCAACAGTTATGCTTTGTCCTGAGTTTTAGTCACACTTCTGCCCATATTCACAGGGTGACATTGGGCAAATTAGTTGTGCCTAAGACACAGTTATGCACTGGGTGACTGTGCAGTCACACATTTCCAGAAGGAACTCAGTGTTACATGTCTTAACAGTAGAACCTGGACCTTAACTTTTCTGTGCATCAGTTTACCTAATTGTAAACTAGGACTAAAAACATTTAGCAGTCACATTGGGATTTTGACATTGCTCCAGTAAAGCATTTAAGCAAGTCCATAAATTTCAGCAAGTAAGTAAGCCCCATTATATGGCTATCTACATACTTAAGAGCCTTGCTGGGTCACAGCCTTTGTAAAGATTAAATGTAAAGCACTCTAAGATCCTTGAATAAATGGTGGTGTTAAATAAGTGCAAATCTTCCATGAGCGCCTGCCTCCGTCAAAATCAATGAGAAAATGCCTATAGACTTTGATGGAGCCAGGAATTTCTCTGTTTAGGGCCCAATCCTCCCAGTGCTACTGCTCATGGCAGTAAGTATTACATGCGGTAATGTGACTACTCATGATAGCGAGCATTATGCCAGTAGAGTTTGCAGGACTAGGATCACAGATTGTTTTCTTAAAGATAGCAAAGAGGGGGAAAAAGCCTAAGTTCCAACAATAGGCTTGGTGCTGCACAGAACAAATAAGTTATGGGTCACAGCTCCAGTTGGTGAAAAATGGTGTAGCTCCATCCGTTTCAATGAAGCTATACAGAATTACACCAGCTGAGGATCTCACACTCTATTTTTTAAGACTTAGCTTTAAAGTGATTTTGTTGGTCTAACTTTATGCTCCATCATTTAAACTTTCTCTGCAAACAGCTAGTGCTTTCATTAGATGGTTCACCTGGGCTGACTTCTGCTCTGTTTTAAAGTGACCAATTTTTATCTCTAAGAAATGCATTTTGTTAAAGTGTACACATTTTAATATTAGAAGGAAAAATAATTATCCTGCTCTAAGGAATGATCTTAATGCTTCCCATAACATTACAGGTGAAAGCGCTCCATTGTAGTTAGATTTTACATGACAGATTTTTAAAGTTATGCCTTCCCTGGAGCCCCAGATGACATCAAGTTTTACTATACAGCTTTGAGGTTATGTGACAGAATGGTATAACTAGAGCCGTAAAATACTCTGCTCTTTCACATTAACATCTAAAGTATTTCTTACAGTTTTATTTTGTGTAAGTCTCAGCAGCATCTTGTTTGTCCAGAACTTCATTCATAGTGTAACCCTTCTTCCAGGTCTCAATGGCAGCATCAAGGACCTAGTTCAGTATGTCTAGGGGCCCTTTCCCCCCTTCCCCCCATAATAAAGAAGATGATGGCTCAGGCCCCCAGGACCACACACATCCCTGCCTCAGGGAAATTAAAATATAACCTCCCTGCGCTCCTTTACAGGCAGTTCTTCCTCACTCACACAGCCCCCCAGGAATCCTTGGGAATATGGAACCACAAGTATCTTTATCTGGAAAGCAGGAGAAAAATGCTCAAAAGAAACATATGAAAACTCTACGTGCTAACATAAGAAAATAAGCAACTAGAACCAGTGCATCAGAAACGTGGTTAGCCCCGCAGTTCCAAATAGCAACTGTCCAGCTTTTTACAGTCCAGAACTCTTAGTCCACCACCAACCCCACTCATGGGTCCAATCAGACTGGGCGTCAAGGCACAACTCTCCTCTGCTACAGTCCTTTACACAAGGAGTGGGAGTGTGCTAATAAAATTGGTGGATGACAAAGATGGGAAGAATTGCCAGTTCCGAGAAGGACCAGAATATCCAGAAGTGGTGGATGATTGTGAAAACTGGACTAATAGAAATGGAAGTCAAATTAATACTGCACACTCATGCAGTTGGGTACTAACAACAAGAATTTTTGCTATAAGCCGGGGTTTATTAGTTGGAAGCAATAGAGGAGGAGAAAGACCTGTGTGCATTGGTTGATCACAGGATGACTATGAGCCACCAATGCCATGCAGCCACCAATGCCATGCAGGGGGTGTGGCCTGCAACATGCAGGAGGTCAGACTAGATGATCATGATGGTTCCTTCCAGCCTTTAAGTCTATATCAAGCAAATTACGACCAAAGGAACGTTTCATGTAGAAGTGATTATCTAGGTTGTTCTCTTCAGATTCCTTGAGAAATATGAGTGGACACCAAATGTTTAAACAGTATTATAAAAATGTTTCAGAATATACCCAAACTGCACCTTTTTATTTTGCAATCAAACTTGACGTTTGGGCACGTTTCTGAAATCCTTTGTTTTATAAATTCTTAGAGAAATTTGAGCAAAGACATTTTTTTTTTAAACAAAGCTGCTTAGCTGTTTTCAGTTATTCATTTACTTCATCATATATTGCCACTTTGCGCGCGCACGCACGCACGCACACACACACATGCACCTAATCCATAGTATTTACAGTGTATCAGAGGGGTGGCTACTCCTGAGTACACAGCCAATCCCAAACTCAGAGTCCTGTCAACAAAAGGCCTGATACACCATTGCCCAGTACCTGGTGCAGTTATTTTGCACCAGTGCAAAGCAATTAATCAGATGCTAACCAAACCAAAATAAGTATCTTTACACCCCGTTTGCACAGGACAGGACAAGAGAAGTTGCAGGGCTAGACTGAACTAGTGGGGGGAAAAAAACCTCTAAAACCTTTATAGCATGCCCATTCATTGATACATATAGATTTATGGGCCTCAGTCTCACTTTACAGCACTCTGAAATCAAGGTCCATATATGCCTGTAAAGTTATATCTTATTATATATTAAACCCACACATTTGACAGTGGTGTCAGATGGTAGGATTACTAATTTCAGGTATGTTTTCACTGTTACATCATTTTGCAATTGCCTTTCTTCAGTATCTGTAAATATTAGGCTAGATGATGAATCTACTGAAGCCAGTGGGAAAGATCCCATTAATTTCAATGGAAACAGGTCTGGAACTAGTATTTAAGTGTGGCTCCTAAAACCATTGCACCCAGAATTCAACATTGCCTAAAGGATTAATTATTCTTTCATGTCCCCATATTTGTCAATGCTGTACCTTTTCAATTTAGAATTCAATGTGATTCAAACAATAGATTTTATCTTAAGTTGAAGGGCCCTGCTATTATTTTGCACTCGTCTCCATTTCAACCAAATTATGACACACCATTGTTTCTCTTGATTTAGCTTGCTGGATCTCAGTGTGCAAATTGTTCATGGATTATAATCAATCCAAAGCATTTACAATTTCAATAAACCTATTCTTAAATGTGACAGGATTTGTTATAACCACAATAAAAACAAAACAAATGAAACAATTCTAGTGCATATGATCCACATACACTTTTAGTTAACTGATTTGTATCCCATAACCTAGGAAGGGTAAAAAAATCTTAACACCATTGCCTTGGAATTACTGACACAGACTGAATTAATATAGAAGATGTTTCACAGTTCTCATAAGTGCCAATAATTATGTGAAAAACTGAGCAAGCCAGAGGAGAAGCAGATTTTGTATGCACAGTATGGTATTGCAGGGAATAAGTCAGCTGCCTCTGTGAGATAACATGCCAATCAAGCTAACTGATCTTTAAGAAATAGCTAATTACTAAAGTTTGAGTAAGGTAAAAGTCAAATGGAAGCGAAGGATCAGCTAAGCAATTTCTAAAACAGCTTAGTCTCTTCTACTCCCTTCATCATTCATATCAAGTTTAATCATGTCTTCCTCCCTTTCAGAACCACCTTTGTTCTAATTTATACGTGGCGCGCACACACACACACACACACACACACGCGCGCACACACTACTTTCAGCAATGATGTCCAGCATTTGAGGAACATGCCTTACTGAGTATGAGTAGCATCTAAAATTGTCATCACCATCAAAACCAATTCTAGCTTTATTACATTTCTTCCCATCACATCAGAAAATGAGCTTCTCAAAGTTAAAACCTGATGTTGAGGAACCATCTAGGAACTTCCACTGGTGGATAAATAGTATCAATTAATCCACTATAGGTAAGCAATTATGCTCATGATTAAGACTCCATTACTTTGCCTCAGTATTCTCCTCCTTCAGCATCTCTTTTCTTTTTAAAAAAAGTTTCTGAGAATAAGCAATCTTTGACTTTCTTACATACAATTTGCTTTTACCTGCCCCTATAATTCACCGGGTGAATATCTACTTATGCCTGAGAGGTATTCAAACTCTTTTTAAAAATCTGATTAAAGCTTTTATTGTAATTGCTTTAAAAATATTTTTATCTCAGCACTTCTGATATCAGTGGAAATTCTATATGCAAAATGAGAGCCATAGTATACCTGTGGAACTGCCTCCTACACAGCTGAGCCAACAACAGCATGTGGCATAGAGCTGGCCATACTCATTAATGTAGCTTTCATCTAGCACCTTTCTTCCACAGATCTCAAAAATGCTTTACAAAGAAGGGCAAGTATCATTATCCTGGTTTTATGGATGAGCAAACAGAGGTGAAGCGACTTGCCCATGGAGTCACAACAGATCACTAGCTTCAGCAGAGCCTGGAACAGAACCCATCTTCCCATTGCAGTGTCCTATTCATTGGACCACATTACCTTGATGCTGGTTGTAGGCCACTGGGGATTCCTCTACAGAAAGGGAACGCCCAGCTACCCTTTTATAGTGGTACCAGGGGTACTTTGAGTGGTTGCCATCTTAAATTGAAAGTGTCCTGAATTCCATCCTTGGTGTTCTCCTCTTAATGCTGCAGTATATATTCCCTCATATTTTCTGTTCTTAGTAGATAATTAGCCTTCTGATTGTCCATCACAAGTCATCTTTTCTGGCTATTCATTGAGAACAGGTCAGCTGACAGCTCATGATCTGTAAATGTAAAATACTGCCTTATTTCTGATCACATGGGCCCAGGTTTTTAAAAGTATTTACATGTTGTTCTGCTCAATGTTTCAAGGCCTAAGTGACTTAGGAGCCAATGTGACAGTCAATTTTAAAAATGGGATTTAGCCATCTAAGTTCCTTAGGGCTAATTTTAAGAGGTATTTAGGTGCCTAAAAATGCTGATAGGCACTAGTTAGATTTTCAAAAGAGCCTAGGTACCACTGATTTCAGTAAGCATTAGGCGCTCCAATGCTTTCAAAAATCCCACTAGGCACCTATTTGTATCTTTAGGTACCTAAATATCTTTAAATATCTGTCCCTTAGGCTTTCCAGTACTGAGTGCAGCAACTAATAAATACCTTTTAAACTCTGGGCAATGGTGACCAACTGGTCTGATTTCGACCAAGACAGATTGCCTGAGTGCGATTTTTATTCTGCAAGCCTAGAGACTGACAGAAGCAAGGGGAATTTAGCAAATGGAATTTTTCTTGATGCTCTCATTGAATTTGATACTTTTGTTATTGACATGAGCTGAGATCAACTCTCAGACCAGTGCTATGGTGATGGAAAGCAACAGCAACAAAAGCCCATGAAAAAACACTATAATGAAATATCACTGGAACACAAATATAACTTCTCATGCTGAATAATCAAATTGGGAAGGGATTTGCTGATTAGACTCTATGATAAGCTGGTCCCAGGGCTATTAACATGACTGAACTAGAGAAAAATAGGATGAAAAGTTGTTACAAAATAATGACAAAGATCCATAAGTAGTACTTGGTTCACACAGGACATACCAGTCAATCTAGAAGAATGGATTGGATCATTTTTCTTTCAATGCCACAATTTCTCCTGCCCTGCAATATTCCAAGGGACCATCCTTCCACTAGCTGGCAGAAAAATCTTGGTTTCCAATTTGAGTTTCCATTTCTGATATCAGGGGACAATCCTGCGGCAGCTCCTCCGGTGGAGTAAATCAGCATAGCCCCATTTATATTCATATGAATAGGATACACTCATATATAAACTTGTCAGGATTTATGCATATCTCTACCATTAATGGCTTCTGGATCAGGCTACAGAGACAATCTACAGCAGGAGGACTTGAAAAGTCATCAACTTCAATTAGAGTTACTCTTAGTTACACCATCTGATGATCTAAGCACAGTGTTTGTCTCTAAGTAAAAGGAGGATAGAGATTTCTCAGTAACCAGATTGCCATATCTTTACTCACAAGGAGTAATATCTTACTCCGCAAGTAATCCTGCTTACTCCATTGGGACTATCTTACCCTTATGTTGATACTCCACAATCAGCTCTCAAGTTCACTTTCTATAGGTCCATCTCTACAGTCCGATCTATAAACTTGAAGATATGGAAGGAGAGCAATAACTCAAGTGATGCTTTGATTCATGCTAGGCTAACGTTGTCATGGGAAATAAGATATTTATTGTCCTCATTAAGGAGGCGTTTAGAGTTCAGCTTACAGATAACTGCAGTCAATGACTTGTCAGCAGACTAGCAATGACCTGCCCAAGGAATACAGTGCAATGCTTCAGTGCTCGCCCTCACAGCCTTCAATGGCATGGGACACTGTTTTGTTTTTTAAAAAGGCCTCCTTCTCCCGTTACCAGCAGCTGCCCAAACCCAACATCCAGGCATTCTTAGGACAGTAAATACAGTAGATTAGCCATGTTTCCTGCATACACCCACACACGGTGCTTCTTTCCTACCTCATGCTCCAATAGAATCAAAATAGCACCAGGAAGCAAGTTCAAGATCACAGAGTGGATCTTTACCTCTAAGTGATTGTCTATGAGCATCACCCCATGCTTGACTGACTGATAGACAATAGTTTTTGTAAGCCCTACAACTGACTAGGAAAGATTGGACCAAATTCCCTGTTAGTGTAAATTGGAACAATACATTTATAGTGGATGAAACTGTACCAGTTTATTTTAGCAAAGAATATGGCCTACTGTATCTTAATTATAATATAATTCATATCCGCCTAGTAAATACGATTCATGGGAATGGCCAGAATAGTCTTATTTCTAAACAATTCTGAACACTCCAGCAGTCGTGATATTCAGCTATCACTCCTGTTAATACTTGGCCCTCCCATTGCAAAAATGTGCAACTTTAATTATATATAATATATACTAAACTGCAAAAGTATGCAATAGTTTCATGTGTGACCAGGCATCCTCACATTTTTGCCAAGTGTTTCTATTAGACAGAGTCATTTCTGCCATTAATGCAGTAGTAGAGAGCTCACTAAATCACTCTGTATGAAGGAGAAATCACTGTAGAGTTAGTGTAGCCTGATCAGCTCACAACTCTTCCTAGTTGCTTGGAAGCATTAAGTATCTCTGAAGTTTGCACAGCACTAGTAGGTGCCAATGAATCTTTACTCTTAGCCTTTGAAGTATCATTTGCATCAGCCTTTGTAAGTACAATTGCTAATACAGAGTGTAGAAGAATGACTTATCATCTGGCACATATCCCCCCTCAGGTGGTGGTCCAGTTTTTCTAATGACTCAGCCCTCTAGCCAGGCCACATACCATCTCATCCCATGCAGAGTATCAGAGTCCAACACAATACTCATCATCCAGATGACATCTTCCACATCTCCTGGAGGAATTTCCAGCCCCATTCTTTCAGAGTAATGGGCTTCTGGGCTTCTCCCCAGAGTACTCCAGCAGAACTTTAAAATAAAAATACACAAAGCCAAGCATAAAACTTAATCCACTTGTGCCTGCTCCAGGCTTGAGCTTTTAAGCCTAGATTTGTAAAGGTAATCAGGCAGTGCTGCACTCAGCACTGTAGCACCTAACTGATTTAACATCTTTAAAATCTGGGTCATCCCAAGCTTCTTGTTCCTCTTCCAGAACACAACATACAGGTCTACCTCCCTGGAGCTTGCCCCTAGATTAAGGCCCACCTGTGACATGCTGTACACCAGGTACACCTGTATAGTGTGATTTGTGTATCATTCATGTTCACCTTTATAGTGTAACTGGGTGTTGTCGAATGCAAAGTATGCCAGGTAAGGTGTTTCTGGAATGCTCATGACATACTGAACATTATTGTTATGGTAGCATGTTCCCTGCAATGTCATACGTATGTACAGATATGAAACTCTGCTATGTCATATCCCCAAATGTGTGTCGCACATGGCTTGAATAGATGCTGACAAACACAAAGCTGAGGGTCCATGCCTCACAGACGTATGTATACAGGAACAATGGACTGGCCTGAGCACCTGATAAGGCGACATTTGACTCAAGTGAGGGAAATCATGCCCATTGCTGGACATGACTGATCACCTGACCCCAGGGGGTACTGAGGAAACTTGTTAAAAGAGAGAGGCATCTTTGTCTCTGGAGCTCTCCCTTGGAATCCATCTACATAGCAACATCAAGGACACTGTCAACTGCTCAGAAGGGAGGGGCCTAGCTGCAAGAGGCATTGTAGCCAGCTTGTGGGTAAGCTGACATCACAGACTGAAAAGCTATTGAAATATTAAGTCTAGTTTAGGATGCGAGTTACCTTTTAGTTAATTGTGATCTACTCTCTTGATTAATATTAATCTGACTTATGATCACTTACAATCTTGCTGTAGTCAATAAACTTATTTGTTTGTTTTATCTAAAACCGTGCATGTGGAATGAGTGTGGGCAGAGACCTCACTTAGAGTGAGGGAGCCGGTGCATATCAATTTCTTTGATAAACTGAAGGACAAATGTAAATGAGCTTGCAGGATGCAGTGTACAGCACTGAACCCTGTAAAGACGGCAGTTCCTGGGGTTGCATCTGGGACTGAGATGTTTTCTGGGGGGTCAATCCCATAAGCAGCTGGCCAGAAGCACTCCTTCACTGGGCCAGGGACCAATTATGCACAGAAGGCTGGGCATGGGCTAATCCAGGAGTGGGTGGTTCACGCAGCAAAGCAGAGTGAGTCAGGGCCAACGAGTGAGGGATCGGGGTGCCACAGCTACATGCCAGTCCAGAGTGTGGGGGGGCAGGGGAAGGGGGGACGTCACACCACCACAAGGCTAGCTCCATTCTACAACTTCCCCATGGTTCCCTTCCCAGAAAGGAGGGACAGCTTTAGTCCTAGATCTCCACTCTCCTGGGTCTTCCTCCATAGCTCTGAGCTCTTTCCTTTATGAAGACAGCTCTTTCCCAGCTTAGTCTGATCATGAATTAAGCCTGATACACCTGCCAAGGACCTAACTGAGCCCTCATCTTCTCATTAACACTTTTCTAGCAGTGTGGTGTTTATGCACCTCATCACACATAGGTTCAGGATCACTCTCTAGGCCTCTTTATTGATCTAAACTTGTTGCAACAAGCAAGATAAAACCCAGCTTCCCTGACGTCTGCCCCTTTGTTCATTATCAGTGTCCTATTTTCCTACATTTTCCATATATACCCTCTCTTTTTTAAAAAATAAAATAGTTTTTATTCAAAATATATAAAAACACATGCACAAGATAGAAATACCATATAAATAACAAAATTCAGTGTCCATTGTTTGTTAAACCTGAAAATTAAAAAAAAAGAAAAAAAAAAAAACACAACCCAACAACAACAAAAAACCTGAACCCATAGAGGTCATACAAGGCATCAATTGTTAAAGTGACTAAATAGATAAATTAGTGAGAACATAACCTAGGAGTATCAGGGACTAATATATACACTAAACTGCAAAAGCATATAATTGTTTTATGTGTGACCAGACATCCTCATATTTTTTCCCCAAGCATTTCTATTAGACAGACATTTTTTCCATTAATGTAATAGCAGAGAGTTCACTAAGCCAGTTTGTGTGTAAGGGAGGAATAGCAGATCTCCATATTCTCAAAGTAACTCTCAACCACTAAAATAGTTACTGAAATCAATTTCTTAATGTTAACTGGTAATACCAACTCATCTAGCACCTTTAAAATGTACAAGCTTGGAAAGGAATAATAGCAACCCAAAATTTTGAAAGAGCACTGAATTTGGTCGTCCAGAACTCATGCATTTTTTTTGGACAGATATACAGGATGTGTGAAAGGTTGGCATTGCGATGTTTGCATCTCCAACATTCAGTGTGTGTCATCAATCTAGCCATAAACAAATGTTCTGGAGTCCAGCAATACCTTTCTTGTTCAGGAAAAATTGCAAGGATAAATAACTTGCAATGTCTTTCACATTAAGTCAGATATCCTACCAGGTTTCTTTTGTAATAGTAAGGCTAAGTTCTTTTCCCCATTTTTCTTTGAGACTGAGCTTGAAAGGGTAATGCAGACAGAGCATTAAGCCACCTATTAAGTAATCCCTACAAAGTGTCTTTTGTTTCCATATTTTTACCATATTCTTCTACAGGTAAGAGAGTTGAAATAGACCAATTGTCCCCTATATTTGCCTGAATCCTTGAACATAGCTGCTGAAAGGAAGATCTATGAGTCAGTGTAGCTGATAGTTGTTGTACATGTAATCTAAGAAGGCCAGTCTATTATCTTGTATTATAACTAATTTTTGTAAATCCTTTTTTCTATTCAAATTATTTTAAAAGTGTGGAGTTGGCCTTGATCCTGAGGCACCGGTTATCTCATAGTGGTACAAGAAGAGAATTGGTGAGATTGGATGCTGTAATCATCTTAAAGTGTTGCAGGAAGCTCCATGCAGATGCAAAGACGAGATTTTTTCCTTAAGGCCATGAGTAGCCTCTTAAAAGATATATAAAAGATGGGAGGGAACCACCTTACAAGTGACATAGCTAAGGTTTATTTGATATTAAACCAGGCTGGTGTGTATACAGAAATACTGGAGAGGACCCACCTTACAATAGGATGCATTTGGAATTCTAGATAATATAGATAAAAATCTGGAACCCCATACCTCCAGTTATGTAGGAATTTTTAAGGGTCTTATGTCACAAGGAAGGCTGTTTTTTTTTTAAATCCCCTATAAATAGGGTGACCAGCTAGCAAGTGTAAAAAATTGGGATGGAAGAGGGGGAAATAATAGGTGCCTATATAAGACAAAGCCCTGAATATCAGAATTGTCCCTATAAAAATCGGGACATCTGGTCACCCTACATATAAATTGCATGATAAACCTATGTATTCAAGCAAAGAGCCAGGGAGAGCCCTTGAAAGGTAATAGGCTAATGATATAAGTCATTCTTGGGCAGATATTCAGTAGGGATAAAAGAAGGAGATACTCTACATCCTTGGCAATTTTTTTTAATATATAGCCCATACTTACACAAACAATTTTGGGAAGCTTAGAACAAATTTTAACACCTAAATAAATAATTTATTTCCTTGCATATTTGAAATGGAAAATGGTGAAACTAAGAAGGATATGGTCTTTTGGGTATATCCATTGCTTGTGAATTATTCTGGTTAATGTGAAAAAACAGATCTTTCAAAAAATATCAACAGCATTCAGTAATGATGGGATTGAGGAGGATGGATTCTTCAGTAGTACAAAAAATATCAGCACAGAAACTGATTCTGTATTCTTTCCTGTTTATAGTCACATCTTCAGTGGCTAAGAGCTGACGTATGTACATTGCTAGTAGTTCAAGAGCAATATTAGAAAGGAGGGGGAGAAGAGACAGCCCTGTCATGTCCCTCTTTCTAGCTGAAATGTGGGGAAAATAATTCCATTAATTGATACTGAAGTGAGGGGAGAGAGTTGTATAAAACAAACTGACCCAAGCCAGAAATATTGATCCTAATCCGAATTTTTTTTTCTTTTGGACAGCCATTAGATAAGTCTTTGATAAGGCTGGATGGCCTCTCGCTCCATCTAGAGATAAGGCCTGACAACTGAGCTTGCTGGATCAAGTGAGCAATTTTTCTCATATCATCAACTGTCAATCTTCCTTTAATGAAACCAACCTGATCTGTGCGTATAGTTGATGGGATGATGGTATTCAGACATGTCACTAAAATGTTTGCAATTATTTTACAATCTGTGTTCAATAGAGAGATAGGGCAGGAATCATTGCAGTTTGATACAAATAATCAGTTTAAACATTTCCATCTATTTGTTCAAGATTGACACCCCTCTCTTCTTGTAATAGGATAGAACTACCGTTGGCTAATCCCATCTTCAGTGTTCAAGCAATTAGTTTAGCTTAGCTGCTTTATCTCCCCATTCATAATATCTTTGTTTGACCCTGTTGAGTGTAAATTTGACTTGGCTGGATAAGTATTCATTATATTATATTTGGTGTTGATTAGACAATGTAAGATGTTTTCATTATTTGGGTTAGTCTTACGCTTTCTCTGCAACTCATCTCTCTTTTTCCTTGTCCAGAGAGTCTAGTTACTTGAGTCTCTCACTCTTCTTTTTGGAAGCATAGTTTATGTATTTACCACTTACAGGGGCTTTCAGAGCTTGCTAAAAGATAGTATCTGAGGTAATTAAGTGCTTATTTTCTTGTATGAAGTTAGAGATGACAAGATCAACTGTGGAACAAAACTTGGCATCTTTTTCTAACAAAGTGTTTAGCTTCCACCCAGAAGATTTTAATTACGTGTAACCAGCATCTGTGACAAGTATAACTGAAGCATAATCTAAAATTAATATATCACCAATAGCTGCTTCTAGGTATGCTGGAATCAGTTCGGAAAACACAGGAAAAAAGTCAATTCTGGAGTAAGATGAAGGTACTGTAGAGAAATATTTATAGTCACACTCCTTGCAGTTTGCACACTCCAGATATATTTTAAATCAAGTTCATTAATTCATAGTGAGGGTTGGCCTACTGTGTTTTAAAAGCTGGGTCTCATGCAATTGGATTTGTCCAGATATCTATCTAGAGTAATATTCCAAATCACCATCCAGTATTACAGGAATATCTTTTTTATTAGAAAGAATTTCTGCACTAATTTTGAAAAATTCAGAATTACATCTACTTGGATTATAAATGCTTCCTAGAATAAACTTTTTTTTAGGTGAAACAGCCTTCAAGAAGAAGGCACCTTCCTGCAGGTTCAGACCAAGACTGTATACATTCAAAAGTTATACTTTTATGAAATACGGTGAATATGCCTCTGCTCTTAGAATTCAGTGATGAATGATACTCAAATACTTATCCACATTTTCTTTATTCTATTAGCATCTATTTTGATTAGATGAGTTTCCTGCAATAAAGCTACTTGAAACTCTTTTGATCTGAGGTGTCTCAGGATCTTAATTCTTTTGGAAGGTTGATTAAATCCCCACACATTCCAGGAGCACATTCTAAGGAAATTCATGGCAAAGTTTTAAAAGATATGTTAAGATATATAATCTTATTCTAAAAATACTTATTTCCCTACTGATATTACATAACCACATCTCTGGGATATTGTCTGTGTTTATACATATTAGATACCGGTTAGTTTTTAATGAATTTATGCCTTCAGTTGAGCCTCAGAGTGTCAACTATAGATCTTTTTGTACACTTAACTATCATAGGGCTTCCAAAGTATATTTGTAATAGAAAACTCCCCCCAAATTAACAGACTTAAAAAAAGCCAATGTGCACACTTTCTGATCCCTGATGGCTTCAGTTCCATCCACTCCTCCCCCGCATATATTATCTAATAATCTAAACATCTCCAAATACGAATATATTAAGTCAAATATTACCCTGTTAGTACATTGGGTATTGTAGAATAAATATGTTATATTTCTACCTACAGAAGATTTTATAGTCTGTATCCCTACATTCACCCTTTTTACAAGACTATGATAAATTTTGTACAAAGTACATGTTTGAGGTATCATTTGAAAACTAATAATTTGCGGATCATTATTGTCCTGGTAAAATACGTGTGGCATCATTAGAATTTTATAACTTTACATACACACAATGACATTGCCGAGACATATTCCAACTTTAGAAAAGTAGGCACAAACCCATTTCCTCAGAGACAAAAGGCAAATTGACACCTCAGCCAGGTGTCAACAAAATCAAATGGACCATCACCAGGGTAAGTAGCCCTTCTTTGGCAGGAAAAGGTTGTGAGTGAGAAATCTATATTTTGGCAAAGAAACAGCTGGAAGTTCCCATTCACTCCTGAACCCCAGCTGGAGAGGATTTTCAAATAAAAAGAGAAGTATAAGAAAGGGGAACGAACGCCTCAAAAATTTCTCTCCCTTCATCTCTACTCACAGCATTGACACTTAGAGGACAAAGGAAGCATCATTAGACTAGGGAGAGATCCTGACTGAAAGATTCAGCCAGTAAGACTGCTATGAAATATGGTGAGGGGGACCTTTGCTTTGAATCCACTTTGCTTGTTAAGTTAGGTGTTAGTTGTGTTTTACCTTTTATTTCTTTGTAACCAATTTGAGTTTTATGCCACATTACTTGTAATCACTTAAAATCTATCTTTCTGTAGTTAATAAACTTGGTTTTATTGTTTTGTCTAGACCGCTGTGCTTGGATTGAAGTGTTTGGGAAACTTCATTCAGGTAACATTTGTACATATCATTTTCTATTAATGAAATGACTGACTGTAGATGAGCTTGTATTGTCCAGGAGGCTGCTGGGCAGTACAAGACGCATATTTCTGGGGGAAAGTCTGGGACCAGGAGTTTGCTAGTGTTGCCCTGCAGTGTAATACATGGGTGGCTGGCTATAGCACTCATACAATATAGCTGGGAGTGATGTACATGCTGGAGGCTGTGAGAGAGCAGGCCAGGAGTAGAAAATCTCACAGTGAAGCAGCATAAACGGCACCCCAGGTTGGAGAAATGAGGGGACCCAGCTGTTCATCGGTGCAGATTGTACCCTGGGGAATGTCACATGCATACACATATGCACATGAAGACACATATGCACATGTAAATTTACAATTGATTTGGTACATCAAAGATAAATTAGTACAAAATGTAAATATGAAAACTACAATATAAAAAACCATTCACAGTATGTCATATGCTCTGCACAAATTGAATAACTAGTGCTACTGTATTTAAGGTTTAGGTTATTTACATGTTATTTTTTATATTACGTGTCAAGAGCGCTGACTGTTCCCAAGGACTTGTGGTCACTATAGCACAATCCATCAGAGGCAGAACTAGAGAAGAGATTCTTTCTAGCAGTGTACATTTTGGTGCAGATACTTAAGTCAGTAGATAATGCTATGAACCACAGCTTAATGTTAAACTGTTACTCTGTGCTGTGGTGGCCAAACTTATTGACCTCCCCGAAACCCTCTTACCCAGTGGGCAGAATTCTTCAGCCCCACCACCCTGCCACAGGGCAGAAGCTTCGAGCTCCCCACCCCAGTCTAGTAGGTGGAGAATGGGGTGGGGGGGGAAGACATAGGGGTCTCTGTGAGCTGCACTTTAACTGTAAAAGAGCCTCAGATTGACCACCCCCGTTTTATGCACTGCAGTGCTATACAGTTATTACTCAGTTCCAAAGGAAATCAACAGAAAGGTTTAGTCTAGGCTGGTTATATAAGTGAATATTATCATATCTACAAGGATACATAGGAACACAAACTGATTTTTAAACTTGGCATGCTTTTCTTGATGAAAAAACTATTCCTCAGTCTTTGAAGTGTCTGCCAAGCTTCAGTGGGGAGTTGCAAAATCTTGTGAAGCTTGCTAAATTCACAGTGAAGGTGGGTGGGTACTTGATGCTGTATCTGACATTGGTCCCCCTCAGGATTTGTTTTATGCCATCGAATGCAGCCCTCTTTTTGTTAAGCTCAGCAGAGAAGTCGGGAAAAAGAAAACGTGTGGCCTTTGTACATACAGGTTTCAGCTTTTCTTGCAGCATTCAGTAACATTATTCTATCAGTAAACTTCAGCAGCTTGAAAGATGATGGGTCTGGGCTTGCCAAACTTCTGCCTTCTAGTACCAGGCTTTCAATATCACACTGGACCCCTAGCTGCCCCCATTAAAGTATGTCAGGGAGCAGCTTCTGAAGAAAGCTGATAATATCCTTCCCCATAGACCTTCAGCAATGCCTAAGAGGCAAAGAAAGGTTTTCTTCAAATTTGTTTTCTAAGGCCTTGTCTACACTGGCACTTATGCCGGCAAAGCTTTTGTCATTCAGGGTTGTGAAAAAAACCCACTCACCTGAGTGACATATGCTTTGCTGGCATAAGCACTTGTGTGGACAGCACTATGTCAACGGGAGACTCTCCCCCATTGACATAGCTACCACCACTTGTTTAGGTGGTCTTCTTATGTTAGCGGGAGAGGTCTCTCCCTTCAACATAATGCGGCTACATAAGCACTCTTACAGCAGCGCAGCTGTGTCTTTGTAAGTGTAGACTAGCCGCATGTCATCTTGTTTTTCCTTTCAGTTTGTCTAGTCCCAGTGGTTCTCAACCTGTGGTCTGCAGACCCCCCCAAGGGCCATGAAAGACTTAGACTGAAAACTGATTGAACAGAATTCAACTATATAGACAGATAATAGATTTCCAAAGGGGTACACATCTCCATTTTAAATTTTCAAAGGGGTCCACAAATGGAAAAAGGTTAAGAACCATTGGTCTAATCTAGGCTTTAAGGAGGCAGTTTCTTCTTTAAGTTCCCTGGTTTCAATGGCAGTCTTTTGTAGCTCATTTTCCAACTCAGCCATACATCTTTAGAGAGGCCACAAATATCTTTTGAAATTGAACCTACTTCGATCTGTGAGGAATTTTTTCAGTGCTCCGATATCCTGCCCTAGGTTCTGCTGTGGCCTTGTCATCTCCCCCTTCAGCTGCTTAGGTGATTCAGGCTTAGGTCTTTTGTTGCCTCTTGTTTTTTCATTAAAATCCATAGTCAACAGTTTGTAGTTTACCCAGAGGATTAATTTAAACTTTTATGACAAACTCATTGCCAATTTTCTAGGAAAATAATTATTAGAGATGAACTGGTATGTGGGGAGTGAGGCGGTCTGGGTCTAGGCAGCCATCTTGCTCATTGGTACCATGTGACACTCGCCCTTCCCCCCATATATCCTCTACCTCAGCGACCACATTTCTTTTAAGTTAGTTTTTTCTACACCTAGTGATCCATAGTAGTTTGGAGTCTTAAGGCCTTGCTCTTTGTTGTACAGGAAGTATTCAGATTGCCCCTTGTATGCCCTTCAAAGATTCCCAGGAGATTATTTTGCCCTTTTAAAAACATCAGCTTATTTTTCTGCCTCAGCACTTACTTGGGTTTGATAAATGGTTATAGTCCATTCTGTCCAAGGTGCTTACATAACCCAGTGATGGGCTGCATTTACCTGTGGCAAGGTCATGATTCTCCCCCATCTTTAGCCTCCCCAGCCAGTGGTCACTCCAACACAGCTGCAATCTCTTTTCTGGTAAACAGTGACTTGGCCCTCCAGCCAGGTCACCGGTTGAGTCCACCCTCTTCTTGGGGTGGGAGATAACAGCAATTCAACTAAATATATACAAGGCCAACCTCCCCCACACCCTTACCTCAGGGTTTACAATGTCTCTATCCCTCTTAGCTCTGGGGGAGAGAAGTGAGGCGTTTGTGTCCCCTTTGTGGGATGGAGGTTGATACGGGAACCGAGGGCCTTCCTCTCCACTGGGCTCTGGCCCAGGACCCTAGAGAGCTTCAGGGCTCCCTCCCTGGGCCACTTCCTTTCACTTACCCTCCCAGACCAAGGTGTGGTCAAAAGCCTCACAAATGATCCACCAGAAAATGGAGTGAAGGTTTCCCCAGGGAAAGACTAGACCCTCTTCTAGAGCCTGGGGCAGCTGCCACCTGCAGCCATGATTCCATCTGGGCTCTTACTCAGGGGCTCCTAAAATAGGTCTGTTCTCCTAGCCGGTCTGTCCCCTTCTGAGCTATTTGACTCCCTTTTAAGCTCCTCCAGCTGGAGCAGGCTCAGCAGGTGCAAGGGGGCAGAGACTCGTGGACTCAGAACTGCCTCTTAGCCCCTTCTATCCCAGTGTGGGGTTTATATATCCCATCACAAGCCCCAATCAGCATAGTACATCAGTACCTCAGAATCTTTAAAGTACACAGTACATATAAACAGCACCACTTTGAGATACACAAGTATTATCCTCATTTTACAGATGGAAAACTGAGGCATAAGAGATTTAGGGCAAGTCTACACTTAAAACGCTGCTTCAGCTGTACCACTGTAGTGCTTTAATGAAGATGCTCTAAGCGGATGGGAGAGAGCTTTCAGCATAGTTAGGGCTACACTTAAAACTTACAGCGGCACAGCTGTATCAGTACCGCTGTAAGGAGCACTTGCGTAGCTGCGTTATGTTGGTGGGAGATCATCTTCCACCAACATAGTGCTGTCCACACAAGCGCTTATGCCAGCAAAACTTAGATCACTCAGGAGGGTGGGTTTTTTTCACACACCCGAGTGACAAACGTTTTGCCAGTGTAAGTGCTAGTGTAGAAAAGGCCTAAATGTATCTCCCCAAGAGGCGGTAGCTATGTCAGCGGGAGAAACTCTCCCACTGACATAGTTCTGTCTCCACAGGGGGTTAGGTCGGTATAATGATATCATTCAAGGGTGTGGATTTTTCCACACCCCTGAATGACATAGATCTGGTCTATACTACAGACCTATCTCAGTATAACTAAGTGACTTCCCCAACATCATGCAGAAAGTCTTGACCAGAGCTGAGAATTGAATCCAAGTCTCTAGACTCCCAGACTAGTACCCTAACTTCCAAGAGCATGCACAAGGAGGGGGTAAGCAGGGACACAAGCCCCTCCCCCCAAAAAATCTCCATGCATCCCAGCAGCCTGGGGAGGGTGGAAGCATGATGGTGGCTGGCTGCTGACTAAACTCCTCCACCAGGGGCTTAGCTACAGATGGGCTTCGGTGGGCCAGGGCCCATCCACTTTGAAAGCAGGACCACCCAAGCTCTGCTTAAACTACCTGCGCAACTGGAGCCTTCTGGGCTGGTGGCTTCCCGAACTTACTGCTTCCGATCATGTGACCGGAAGCAGGAAGTTCGGGTTTTTCAGCCAGCCCACCCATGTCAGCCAGAGGCCCTGCCAGAAGATCAGGTCTGGCTGTGCTCCTGTCTTCCATCCATCCATCCCTACAGCTGCAGCCTGCTACTGGAATCCAACACATTGCCGCTGCCTCCACGCCCTGACTCACCTCAGTGGGTGATCTGCAAATCAGGCGGAAGTGCTGGGACTCCAACAGCAGGGAAGCAGAAGCAGCAGCAGCTGTGGGGGGCAGGAGGAGAGGAGCTCAGCCAGCAGCCAGCCACCCTGCTGCTTCCTCCCTCCCTGAGCTGCAGGGACACAGAGAATGCCGCTGCCAGCCAGGCGGAGCCACTATCTCCTTGCTACTGGGCATCCCCACTAGAAGCATCCCAAGAAACCTGGAGGGGGGTCACGTGAACCTTTCATTTGTGTGTGTTTCATGTGCCCCTCCAAAACCGTTCAAGTTTAAATTCCTGTGCATGCCCTTGCTAACTTCCTTTCCAATAGAAGAGCTCAGGTCTGAAACCAAAGCTCCAGATCCAAACACCACTGAATTATAGAGAAGTCTGTGGTGTACCAAAAGCTGTGTTGAAATTGTAGGCTGTCACTTAAATTTGTAAGGGGTTTCCAAGTTCTGTTTGCAGACTAGGGGATATGTAAGGAAGTCTGATCACAACCAGTCTGAAAAGAGTCAGTCTAAAACAACATGGGATAAGCTGTGCCTCTCTGCCATAGGGAGCAGTGTGTTTTCCATTCTCTTTCTTTTGGGGTTCGCGTGTGTTATTCTGAATTCTAAAATCTAAGTTGCAGCCTTCCACAAAGGAGTATTTTATGTTTATCTAACTTCTCCATTTGGAAGCTGTGAAACATGATGGAGAAAATTGGTGATATGAAAAGAGAAGAAAAATAATTAAGTTCCCATGGGTCATCTTTTGAAGTTGTTGTGCATGTTAAATTCATAATTCTGCTGGACACTAAACACCATGGATTTAATAAAGCCTCTAGTTTTATGGTTATTGAAACAATCTGTAACACACTCTGCTGCCTAATATCCTCTTTTGTCCTACAACTTCACAGGTGTTAATTGCCCACTTCAATTTTAAATGCTTGCCTACAACAACATGTGTGATTTCTTATGCTTAACAATGTGTCACACCTGGTATTTAGTTTGGACACCCCCATTACTTTTCTCAGACATGAGGAAGAGCTCCGTAAAGCTTGAAAGCTTGTCCCTTCCACCAACAAAAGCTGGTCCAATAAAAGTGGCAGGTGAGTCTCATATCCCTGATTTCTAAGCATTTGATGGGTAACTGTCAGCACTCAAAAAGTTATGCTATTTTCATAGGTGCTGTCAAGAGCAGAGGGCCCAATCACATCATACACCTCACCCCGGGGCACAGGGGTACCACCCCCCTTGAATGCTGGGCTCTTCCCAGCATCATCAGAACTCCTGTCCTAAAGAAAAGCAGGCTGGCAAGCATCATGTTAGCTCCACAGGCTTGTTTCCTCTTTCTTTTCCCCCTCCCCCCAGGTTGTTGGTCCACAGGTGATAAAATAAATATTTGTGCCATTTAACGCAAATATTTTTGTGCCATAATAAGCTGGATGGAGCAATAAGCATATCTGGATGGATTCTCTCCTCCACCAGAGCTCCGCCCAGCATGGGACTGGGGGAGGGGGGTCAGGGATGCGGGTGACATCAGCACTATGCCAAGCTCTGATGTTCAAATACTTGAGTCAGGTTTCCGTCCCACTTAGCCCTCCCCATATTTATGCAAAAATCTTTTTTTGAAATCCATTATATGCTGGGTTCTTTTTGGTTTCCGAGTCATTAGGGTACACCATGACCACATTTTCAAGCTTTTCCTCACAACCATGAGGGCTAGAAGCTTACGTAAGAATCTCAATATTTATTTAAAAAGTGGTCTCATGCAGTCACATGACTCCAGGAGCTGGCGTTTTAAGGAAAAACACTAAAGATGACAAGACGTGATAAAAATCACAACAGTTGGCAACACTGAGCCCTGACCATGATGTGACTTAGGCAATGTCTACACACCTTAATCTGTACCACTGCAGCTGGCTGCTGTAAGGTCTCATGCTCTATGCTGGCAGGAAAGAGCTCTCCTGCCTCCATAACTAAACCACCCCACACAAGCAGCGGTAGCTAGGTGGGCAGGAGAGCATCTCCCACCCACATAAGTGCCAGTTTGGACAGCACTATGTCGGTCAGGGAGGTTTTTTTTTTCCACACCCCTGACCAACAAAAGTTTTACTGACAAAAATGCTAGCATAAACAAAGCCTTAGAGCTGCTGCTGCCATAAGTTGCACCATTGACCTCTTGATCTTAATGAGTCCTAAGGCAATGGAAGATAGGTATAAACATCTCCCCTTGAAGGGAAGGAATAGCTGTATGACTAACATCAGACAAGTGTGCATCAGCAGGGAGTTCCCCTCCAGCAGGGAATTCCTCAATCAGCCTGTGCAACTGGATTATGAACAATTTATCTTGAGAAAATGGTTCTTTACCTCTAAACCATGATCCAGTGCTGAAGGTATAAAGGGTATATTGCAATGTGCTGCCCCCAGAGTCCATTTCCCCCCCCTGAATTAATGAACTACAGTAATTCCTAAAAGTCTCCAGAGCCTAAATGCAATGCTACATGAAAGTACAAAGCATCCACATTTTAATTTTACTTATAAGACAAAACCATCACTGGCACATCAGCAGAATATACAAAGGATACCGTGTTAATATCAAATCTGAGTCAAGGAATGGATTTTAACCAAACTGGGATAAAGTCAGATTGGGTGTGATCTTTTACACCATTATGCCAGTTTTGCGCCAGTACAACCCACTGACTTCAGTGGAGTTGCACTAATGTAAAAGTGGTATGACACAATGGAGTACCTCATTGTTTTCTAATTCATCTCCAGAAAACTCGAGACATGAACTGCCTGCCATCTGCCTTCACATTTCCTACATGCCTGTTCTTTATTATATCTGGAATTAACACCAAGGGTTGTCTTTAGTGTCAGGATTCAAGCTCAGAAGAGAAGACTGTGAATAGAAAAACCCTCAAATTAGGTAAAAGTCTATCAATGAATCAGCTGAACCTTTAGTTGTTACTTCTTTTGTTGTCTAAGTACATCCCCTGTCCCCAAATCTGACAAGCAGAACTGGGTTGTTTTCTTTCTAATTTTCTAGGTTTCCACACCCCACTCAAGGACCCTTAGCACTGAAGGCCAGAGACCTCTCTTGGTGACCTCTCTTCATCAGTCTTCTCAAAGACACCAGCTTCCAGTCTCACATGTGGAGACACTTCATTGATAGAAATAGTGTGGTCTGCCCATTCTACTAATTTTCAAGCAATGGCCTCATCACTAGACTTTTGGTTTAAACTGTGAAACACTTGCTAATTTCCCTACCAATCAACCTGCTGATTAATCTAGGGGGAAAAAACACCTAAATTCTTATGCCCATTGTGTGAGTTTCACAACAAAGAATGTGAACCTTAAAGATTGAATGGGAATGCTGGATGTGTTGAAAAAAATCCCTCCAGTCAGCATAGGTAGCATCTACATTGAAATGCTGCAGCAGTGCTGCTGTGACACTGTAGCATTGTTAGTGTAGTATCCATCTTTAATGAGGAGCCCTGGAACTGCTCTTTGATGGCACTTTGCACAAAAGTGCAACTTTCACTACAGCTTGAAGTTCAAGGTGCTATAGGAAGTTTCAGTGTTAAAGCCTCCTTTGGTTTGGGGCAATTTTAGCTGAGATTCAGAAGCTGTAAAAATAGGTTTGTCTTTGAGAACTGTAAAACACTGCTGTGCCATTCCACCCAGACATCATAGAACAATGCAAAATTGTACTGCTTGAGCATAAATGTTAGCCCAGGTATTCCTCCATCCCAGCTGGCTTTATAATGCCTGTAACGGACACGTGCAAAACTCACAATTGACCTGATTGTTCAGCATATAAAAAGTGTGTCTTAGTATACAGGAGGGTTAGAGGGGAGAATTAATTTCTCCCATGCAGGTGCTAAGCAGTGCTGAAAGCATGCCAAAATTCACCAAAAAGTTGATATCTATCTAGTTTCAGAGCACACACCACTCTGTGAAGAGTGAGGAAGAATATTCCCTAATGGGCAGATTATTCCATAATCACCTACTGTAGATATCCTGCACCTTCCTCTAACAAACCCAGTACTGGGTACTGCCAGTCAGAATCCCTGGTCTGAGCCAATGTAGGGGCTCATTGTTTCCAGGCCTCATTCTTTTCCTATGCTGAATTTTTTTTATCCCAGATCTCTGGAAGCCTTCAATTAATATGATAAATCAGATTCTGACCTCCGCTTCCCTAGTGCAATAGTGGGGGAATCAGGAGTAAAGACTCATCTTCTTTCTTGCGCCAAGCAGCAGGATAGGATTCAAACTGAGCATTTATGGGAGCAGCAGGAAGACTAATTCCTCACACTATAGCCTTGCGGAATGAGGTTTGCTGGCCAGGGGATGTGGCCAGACTCCCATCCAGCTACGGTACATCTACATTGACGGTGGCAAAGTCGCCACCGTCAGTTCGACTTATCTGGATCGATTGAGTGGTCAGTGAAGACCTGCTCAATCGATCCAGAAGTCACCAGAAGTCAACTCAGTAAAACCACCCTCTCAAGTGGTGTAGCGCTTCGTCGACGGGAACGCAGTTCCCATTGGCGCAGTGCAGTGAAGATGCCACGCAGAAGAGAAGCACAGCATTCGACGGGAGTTATGCAAGCTATGCGGAGTAGCTTGCATAACTCCCGTTGACTGCCGCCGAATCGCCAGGTAAGTGCAGACCGGACCTTACTGTGTGTTCTGCTCTCTGCAATATGTGGTAACTGAACTTTCATGCTGCTACTCAGGGGAGATGAAACTACCTAACCTCAGCCCTTCTGTCAAGCATCAACAGAATGGTTTTCAGTCATAGCATGGCTGCTACTGGCCCATTTCCTGGCCTCCATCAGTTCAGCTTGTACTAGGAAGCGCAGAGTTTCATCCCAGCACTCAGGATTCCAGTGGTACGAAGTGGGGGAACCTTAAAAAGAACTTGTAAGCCTGTCAAGTCTAGTTCCTTGATAGTTCAGAAGTGTAATTTACAGCCTATTCAGTGTTTTTTTCCAGTCCAGCATTAAAAATGGGGTTTCCACCATTTCCTTTGGGAGATTATTTCACAGTCTAAAAGATCTGACCTTGGAGATTTTCTGGTTACAAAAATAAGTGTTTCTTTAAATATCTTCATTCATTTCTTGGAGAAGTATAATGTAGAGTGACCCCTGAAATAGCTGTAAAGGGTTCACACACACCACCTAAAATATGCATACCTATGCACACTTACACTGTCCTTTTAAAAATTTCTCAAAGAATAATATACTGAATGGATTTCCACACCACCCTTCACCCCTGCTCCTACTCTTTCTTGTACCTTCCTCCAAATCTATTGACAGCCCCAATCAGTTTCCATCTAAACTTTTCCCAAACCTCCAGGTGTATCTCAGCCATTCTCGCCCCATGGATGCACTCTAAACTCAGCCTTTCCCTAGGCGGAATCCAATGTGGCTTTACTACATCTTTCCCAGCCGGTGAACACCCTGATGTAGTGTCCACTAGGCCGCCTGCCCATCTCCCCCAAAGTCCCAGTCCAACCACAACATTTTGCCAGTCCACAACCCATATACAAGCAGTCTCTTCGTATATGTCCCTGCCTCCCACATTGGTAGCAGGTAATTTCCTACTTCCCTGAAGAAGTGCTTTGCTCTTCTCCCTTTTCTTCTTGGCAGGCTTCTCCCCTACCAATTCTCCAACCTTCTTTCCTAGCTCAAACCTGTTGGATGAATTCATCCTCTGTCAGGGAAAATCTGCTTCCTCAAACTCTGAGTTTGATTGCCACCTCCAGGGTGGTGGATTGGTGCCTCCTAACCGAAACACAGGTATTCTCAAGGCGGTCATGAAGAAGTTACTCCAGGACTATGGAGTCCATAATTTCACCCACACTTTGCGTGTCCAGATTTAACCAATGAGTAGCCCAATCAGTTAACCTTTGGGTGTATGCCCTGGGCCATACATCTCCAGCCCATCTAGCAGCCTGAAATGTCTTTTGGTACTGCTCTATAGACAAGCCCATTCAGTCTAATATGGCTACCTTCACAGCACCCTAGTCGTTGGCCTGTTGATGGCTCAATGCCATGTTGGCTGCTTGAGTCTCCTCCACTACACAGGGTGATAACCAAGAGGCCCACATTCATGAGTCCCAGCCAGCTCCCATTGCTACCCCTTCAAATGTCACTAGAAATGCACAGGGGTCATCTGCAGACCCCATTTTACACAGGCCAACCCCCTCGGTTGGATTACCATTCCCTGTACCAGGACTCACCAGTCTCTGAAGCAACTGCTGCTGCACTTGCGCTTTCTCCCTGATAAATTCCTGTGGGTTCTTCTGTTGCTCCATTTGCTGTGCTAGCAGGGATTGGAAGGACTGCATGATCTGTTGATGCTCCTACTGTTTCTCCACAAACCATTGCAGGGTCTGCTCCATCACCTGGACACCAGAGCCTCACAGCAGCTTCACCCATGTGTGTCTCAACCACCACAATTGAGAGAGTCAAGCTCCTGGACAAGCCTCCAAAATTGTAATCGGGACAGTAATCCAATCACTCCCTCTGGTGCCCACTAACCTCTCAGACTCTCCTGTGAGCGTCAGCGCCATGTTATTTATTTATATTCCCACCATTAACCCCAATACAATCTCACGCAACCAAGTGTTTACAGGGGTTTCCTACCCTTTCCCACAGGGCCAGAAAGGACCAGAACTCTCACTCCTGGGGTGGGGCTGACCCAGCCCTCCTCCTTCCTCTTACTTACTTCCTGTATCTTTTTATAGTCCTGAGCTGATGGATAATTGGTTCATCCACCCCCAGATGGATCAGATAATTAGCTGCATATTTCCCAATCAGCCTGCTCCAGGAGGATTAATTGGTGCCTAAGTGAGATGGTTTACTTGTTAGCCTCCAGCTTTCTGCCAGAGAGATGACTAAAGATTCCTGGTTCTGTAATGCATTTTAGATGTGTCATGGGCTGAATGAAAACCCTACCAACATGTTGCTCAAAGTGAAAGCATACCGATTAATGAAAACGCTGCGTTAGATATTAACAGAGGCAAAAGGAAATGGCCTGAACCAGTGTTAAATGTTATGTCAAGAATTTAATTTTGGCTGATAAAAGGTGCACAAAACAAAGTGTTCAAAAAACAAGCCACCCAGGAACCCAACTCCCCAGATCTGCCTCAGGCAGAACTCCCACTTGATTTCAGGAGTTTTGGCTGAGTAAGGATTGCAGGCATCTGTATATTTTGATGCAGCAGCAGCAGCAGCATGCCAGACCTTTCACTATAATGTAGAGTTTAGATGAAAATCATGGAAGTACATTTATCACACTACCTGTCAAGCAAGGGAGTGGGGGAGGAGTCATTAATATTTTTAGATGGTGAGGGTTTTTTTTTTTAAACTTCTGTTGTGTGAAATATTAGGTCCAAAAATTGGTATCACAAAACTTCCTTGATTTTTTACAAACTAGAAACTAATCCTGGATTTGTGTAAGGTTTGGAAGCTGAGCCAATTTTTGATTCTCTGTCAAAAACATGTTCAACGCTCCATTTTTTTCTCTGAGCTGTGTTTTTAGTTTGAGTTCAATCAAACCTGAAGTTCAAAGCAAAAAAAAAAAAAAAAAAAAAAAGAGAGTCAGGTATGCAGCTGCATCAAAACTCAAGACAACTTGCACAGAGCCCTCCCCTGTAAGGTGCTGAGCACTCACCACTCCCATCAACTTGGTGAAATTCATCGGCATGTGGCAACTTGCAGGAACCAGTCCTGTGAGGTTCCAAGTGGCCACAAATTCCATTAACTTGAATAGAAGTTGAGGCCACCAAGTATCATACAGCCCTAATTCTGACAAGGCACAGGGAAATCTGTGAGGTGTGTTTCCTCTTTCCACAGATCTGAGCTTTGCTTTAATCTCTAGCAGCTACCGAGGAAGCCAGAAAGATATTTTGGGCCCAATTCACCATTTATTTGATATAGATTTACACCAGTGTAACTCAGTTGAAATCACCGGAGCAGAAGAGGAGTGCTAACAAGGTTCAATACCCTTCTTTTCAGCATATGCTGTGACTAGATCTAGGATGCATGTAGATGTAATTATGCATTATACATTTAAGTAAATGTGTACATCATTATACAGGCAGGTTCAAATAATCGCCATTCTTCCCTCCCACCCCAAACAAACAAACAAAAAACTGAGGCGCATGGGCAGTAGAAAAGCAGTGAACATAAATTAAGAAAAGGAAAACGATTCTGCCACAGGAAGAAAAATACAGCACAAGAGACGGCAAGTGCAGATGAAAGAGAGCAAGGGTTAAAAAAGACTTCATGAAAGCAGGCTAGACATGGTCCTTCAGAAGCACAGACCAGTGAACAAAACATCCTGGCATTATTTACATAGATTATTTTGGCATTTAGTTTCAGTGTGTGCTTTTAATTTATTTATTTATTTTAAGAATGAATGTGATAAAAAATGTGAATGCAAATTTATGAGCAGTATTATCTAGGGAGGTTGTGGAATGCCCATTGCTAGAGGTTTTTAAGAAAAGGTTAGACACACTTGTCAGGGATGGTCTAGGTATACTTAATGCCTCAACTAGATGACCTCGAGGTCCCTTCCAGCCCTACATTTATATAATTCTATCATTATTTACCTTGAAGAACTAGATGTTTCAGTTAATCATGCAGACACTTTTCTTTCTCTCTGTTTAAATAGCTTGTATTCCATACCTCATTGAAAAAAATAGCTGCAAATTTTCACAAATTCTAGGGCTACAGGGGATCACTGTGATCATCTAGTCTGACCATCTGTATAACAGGCCATAAAACTTCCCCAAAATAATTCCTAGAGCAGATATTTTAGACAAACATCCAATTTTGATTTAAAAATTGTCAGTGGAGAATCTACCATGATCCTTGGTAAATTGCTCAAATGCTTAATTATTTTCGTAATGATATACATATTTTATATCATGCTAGTTAATCAAAAAGAACATTGCAAAATAAGTGTAATTAAGCATAATATTTTAAAACATTAAGGAAACGGTTATTGCAGGAAAGTGCATAGTAGTCAAGTTTGCAAAGAGTTAATAAGCTGTTTTAATGAAGATCCCAACCAGCATCAGGACACACTGGGCTAAATGCTCTGTGTGTGTGCTCCAAACAGACAAGGTAGACAGACAGTGGTAGAAATGTGCTATTATCCTCATTTTGCACATGGATAACTGAGGCACGGACACATTAAATGACTTGCCTATCTCACACAGAAAGCCTGTGGGAAACAAAACTTTTTGGCTAAGCTAAAAAGCTAAGGTGAGCTTCCAAAATAGGGCCCAGATCTTCAGCTACTGTGACCTGATGTAGTTTCATTGGCTCCTATGAAGTTTACTTCAGGTGATGATCTGGCCCATGGCTTATAATTCAGTCACTGATAAACTTCCATTTTTTTGGTCTGAAGTTTTTCCGCCTTTGTCTTTGGGCACAGACGATTTCTTTTAAGAGTTTGATCAGGTGTGGCTCATTCACTGCATAAGCTTGTGAAGTGAAAGCTGCACAGCTCCTGAAGTCCACAGGACCTTCTAGGTGGGCAGGAGAAGGGGGTTCCTCTGTGGCTTTAGTAACCTGTATGGAATGGGACATTCTGATAATGCCTAGCCCAGTAGAACTTATGTTTAATCCCTCACTTTTCAAAAGAAAGAGCTTCTGTCAGAAAAACTATGTTGGGAGAAGAAGACGGGACAATCCCAAACTCTAAGCAAAAAAACGAAAAGACAAAAACAAAGACTGTGGTAAAGATTCATGTGCAACCCTTAACTCTGCCCACTGGCACACACATTACAATACAGTCCTTAATTACATTATATGTGGTCTGACTCTGCTCTCATACTGACTTCAAAATGGAGTGATTCCCCAGGCCAGATTCTCCATTGCCCTGCACTTTGTGTAGTCATTTACGCTTGATCAGAGTGGGTGCGATACACTACCTTTCTGGGTTTGGCAGTTTTACACTCACTTAGTTCCAGTGTAAATGACAACACCCAGTGCTAGACAGCTGAGATTCTGGCCCACATGTGTGCTCACTTACAATTCATCAGATAAACACATCATACATGTTTTCTCTACAACCTTAGAGACACATGTAGCACTGTGTATTGTTTTCAGATAGAGGCTGTGAAAGCCATTCAGAAGAATGTAAGATTAGCCATACTGGGTCAGACCAACAGTCCATCTAGCCCTGTATCCTGTCTTCCGACAGTGGCCATTCATAGGAGTTCACTATGTAACTTTCATTTCACACAACATGCCACAAAATTAGTATAAAATCAAAAGGTAACACTGAAAGTTATGCTGGAATATATAGGTTACCCAGGTTAGCTTGGTAGTTAACTGTCCTATTCCTTGAATTGCATTTAACACCTGCTCTGGTTGAAAATAAAGTGCACAGACAAGACTTGGGGTTATCCATAAAAGTCAAACATACACCTGACATTTCCTCTGTCAGAACTCTCCTACTCTGTCAAGAACTCAAATCCTACAGAGGGTGAATCTAACTAGCTTGCTTATTTTGACAAACAATCCATAAGCAAGATGCACTGCAGAAAGAAAAAATGAATTTGACAGGAGTCAAACATGCAAGTAGCCAGTAAAGTACTGCCACAGCACTGAAAACTTATCTGAAGTGGCTAGCAGTAAACAAGTCTCTGCTCAGAGTCGCTCATTTCATTATGCACATGTTCCTGTCTGTTTTAGTACATACTGTATCAGCAGGTATCTGCCAGCTATATTTCTCAGCTGCAGTTCAGCTTGTCAAACAGGAATTGTGCACCTGGTGCTAAGAGCCCAGTTAAAAACTTGACTTTCTGATAACTGCCAGATTTCCATGGTCAGTTGTGAAAAATCCAACTTTGGACACAGATTCATTTGTCTTTTAAAATTCTAATTTTTTTAAAAAAATGAGACATATTTGCAGTAGGAAGGGGAGGATTTTTAAGTGCTTATGAAAATGTACCACTACCAGCCATTCTCTGCTTGTTACTTTACAGGTAAGTTTAGAAACACTTTTAAATGAAATACCAGCCCACAGCAATGATAAAACTATGAAAAAGAGCAGTTAGCATCGAGCTGTGTATAACAAACATTCCTTTGCTGCTACTCCAGACAGTTTTAAGTGTATCAAGCATTTAAGGAGAAGTATTTTAATGATTGTCTATGTAAGCATTTGATTTAAAGGATATTCATCTTATTATGGACCAGCTGCTTCACCTCCCCCCCCCCCAAGGGCTACTGTTTGCCACCAGCATGGCACAAAGTGATCTTAAAGCCACCCTGAGGAGGTAGCTGAGCCTTAGCCAGTTTTACACTAGCCCATTCTGGCCCCTCTTTTAATGCAGGGGGGTGCGCTGGAGCCAACAGAAGGGAAAGCCTGGGTGCAATAGGGACCAGTGGGAGGCAGGACCGGATGATTATGCCCTCTGACAGTTCTCAGCCAGTTGAACAGTACCTAAGGGACTATTCTAGCTAGTTGCTTTAACTTGTGGTAGGGGGCAACTCGGCCCTCACTTGTCCCGGGACTGGGGGGGGAGACAAAAGCAAGCCTTAATGACGGTGGGCCAGAATTTTGCCATACTTATTCACATTATACCTAACACCAACACCACCCCTTATGGACCCACTGGTTTCACAACTTTCAGTGGATTTACTAGAGGAGTAAGGTACTACTCCTTGTGTGTGAGGGTGGAAGAACCTGGCCCAGAATAATGACTGGCATGTTGCCTGCATAAATTGGCAAAGTAGAAGAGGAGGTCAGGCTCTGATGGCTTTTGCCTCTTAGACTCCAACCCTGCTCCACCGCAGTGATTTACATAGTAGAGAGTTTAGGTAACTTTTCATTTTCACAAAAACTTCTAATGGGGATGGAGAGAGACCAGCTTTTCCATCCTACCTTTTAAAGCGCTTGAACAAAATTTCATACTGAAAAGACAACGTTGCCATAGGGATTAACACCACAACTCCACACACGCTTTAGCAAGCATCCTGATAGGACACAAAAAGAAATATGGAAGTGACATATTCTGTACAACTATTGAGCAGCTGTGGACCACAAGTGTCCATTGGGCAAAGATTTAGGAACTCTCTTGATGGCTGTGAAGTCAGCACTTATTCTTAATTAAAGCGTAAGCGGAGGGCAGATTTCACACACTTTTTGTACTGACAGAAGAGAAAGAAGAAGCCATTGGAGCAGCTCTTTGACACCAATCCCACTGCTTAACGTGTAGCCTACTAAGAAAGTATTGGTGTGGGGGACACAACTCATTCAGTCCAGAAGCAGACAGACAGATGGCAGCTCTACTGAAAACACAACTGGTGAAGTTTGAAGTATCATTGCCTCTTTTCTCACTCCAGCTAACTTCTGAGTCTCACAAACACACGCGCGCACAAAGCAAAGATACCGCCAATGTGTATAATACCCTTCAAATCATGCTGTGTCCTGGAAAGGCTTCAGCCCTACATCAGTATGTTTAAACATTTGGAACATTCTGGCCCACAGGTGTTTAAGCCCTGCTCCCTGTCCCTCTGTGAGTGCACCAGGCTTGGCAGGAGAAGGGCTGCCCATGTATGGCAGTTGGACACGCCCTCTCTGCCCCCTCATGTGAGCCAGATTTGGGGAGCTCGCTTTTCTTGGGAGGGTCCCAACCCCATTCCTTAACCCCTTCATGTGATCTGGGAATTGCTGCCCTCTCAGGTGGGAAGGTCTGAGCTCTCCTCTTTGAACTCCTGAGTATGTGGCAGCATCGGGGGAGGCGGAGGGGGCCTCTGCCCATCTGTGGGGTCAGACTCCCCCTCCCCCCATGAGCCAGGCTCTGAGGGGGGTTGCCTTGCTGAGTATGTCTGAGCCACTCTCACCCCCGTGTGAGCCAGGATCTGGGAAAGCCCTGCCTCTCTGGGTGGGGAACTTCAAACAGGCATGCCTGGAGCATGCACTAAGAACAAACTGTGGAGACTGGGATAAGGAGCTGAGAACGGATGTGCTTGACACACATCAGAAATTCTCAAGCACTGGGGAGGTGAAGGAAGGGAACACCCACTGACCTGGAGAGGTCCACATATCTCAGAGCTATTGTTTGAGGTGGTATTCATCTCCATGGGGTATTCTCTTTCATGTGAGAACATCCCACTGAGATGAATGTTCCACTCAGCATCGCAGGCTCAGAAAGGTGTCATGATAGATGTGTAGACAACCCCCCCTCCCCCAAGCTCCATTCTCCCCTAATTTCATACAATAGCATAGACATCTCATGGATACAATCTCATGAACAGTTTTTCCAAAGCCTGCTAAGACTTCAGGCTTACTATAATCTTAAAAAAGATTAACATAATGTGCCAAAGAGTTGAAGAAGCAACCTCCATCAACATCAATAACTATGAACTTGAAGTGTTGAACGAGGTCACATACCTGGGGTCCACTATCATAGATAACCTTTCACTTGAAACAGAACTCAGCATCTGCATCGGAAAAGCCACCACAACATCTAGACTGAGCAAGAGTGAACGACAAAACAATAAACTGACAGAACACACAAAGATCTGTGTGTATCATGCATGTGTTATCAGCAGACTTTTGTACAGGAGCAAGACATGGACCTTATACTCATCAGGAAAAAAGGCTCAACAGCTTTCATATGCGTTGTCTTCATCAAATTTTTGGAATCTCCTACAGGGACAAAAACAACGAGAGTCCTGTAGCATCTTAAAGACAAACAAATTTCTGCAGGCATAAGCTTTCGTGGGCTGCAACCTACTTCATCAGATTCATGAAATGGAAATCACAGATAGGAGGTGTAGATATATACATCCAAGGGTAAGAAACAACAATGGGGAGGGCAAGTGCTAACAAAGTCAATTCAGTTAGAGTAGATGAGAAGTTGGTTAGAAGGTGAGAATGTGTGAACAGTGACAATTAATACTTGTAATGAGATAACCATTCCAAGTCCCTATTCAGACCCACTCTGATTGTGTCAAGTTTGCATATGAGTACCAGCTCTGCAGTTTCTCGCTGAAGTCTGTTTTTGAAGTTTTTTTTGTAGAAGTATGGCAACTTTCAAGTCAGCTACAGAGTGTCCTGGGAGATTGAAGTGCTCTCCTACTGGTTTATGGATATTACCACTTTTTATGTCTGATTTGTGTCCATTTATTCTTTTGCATAGTGACAGTCCGGTTTGGCCAATGTACATGGCAGAGGGGCATTGCTGGCACATATTACATTAGTAGATGTTCAGGTGAATGAGCTCCTGATGGTGTGGCTGATGTGGTTAGGACCTGTGATGGTGTTGCTAGAATCGATGTGCGGGCAGAGTTGGCAACGGGGTTTGTTGCAGGGATAGGTTCCTGGGTTAGTGTTCTTGTTGTATGGTGTACAGTTGCTGGTGAGTATTTGCTTCAGGTTGGGAGGCTGTCTGTAAGCAAGGATAGATCTGCCTCCCACAGCTTGAGCAAGTGAGGGATCATCTGCTAGGATAGGTTGTAGATCCTTAATGATGTGTTGAAGAGATTTCAGCTGGGGGCTGCAGGTGATGGCCAGTGATGTTCTGTTGTTTTCTTTGTTGGGTCTGTCCTGTAGTAAGTGAATTCTGGGTACCCATCTGGCTCTGTCAATTTGTTTCTTCACCTCTCCAGGTAGGTATTGTAGTTTTAAGAATGTTTTATGGAGATCCTGTAGAGACAAATTGTCTAAATAAAAGGCATGGTATAACAAGACAATTATAAATACCCACTTGTAATAAATTTGATGATAATGTTGTTGTTGTTAAACCTTGAAAGAAATGTAATATTGAGTAACTCTGTAACAATGTGTAATGTGTACAGGTTTTTTGGGGGGAAAAATGGAAACTGAAAACACACCTTATGCTAAAAGTCCTTATGGTAATGATACTTCTCAGCTATTACCTGTAGATAATCTTAAAACTTGGCACAGCAGAGAAAACATTAGAAACCTGGCCTGCTGTATAAAAAGGGAAACTGAGGTACACCATCTCATGAATACCAAAAGCCGTCACATTCACATACACATTCATACTGAAGAAGTTCTGCAAGCTGGTGTGATATAATTACCAGTCTTTTATTGCATTGCTCAAGCCAGTCTAGTGGCCAACTAGGCTGGGCACAAGGAGGGAGCCAGGCCTCTGGCAGATGTCAGTCTGATGCTCCAAAATGACAATTGCAGAATGAGACCCAAAGTTTCCATGTTTTTACCCATTTTTTATACTTGCTGGCTTTCATGTAAGTCTACGGGCCTTGCTGTGTCATGCTGCCTCTCTGTTCAGTATAGTTAAATCACCAGCTAATAAAAAGCATGACTATTCTCTTATTTCTATACTTTCTTTGTTCCCAGGGTGGATCCTTCTGTACTTTAGGGTCGTTAATTCGCACTTTAGGGTCCTTGATCGGTTTTCTTCGACCTTCAGGGTTGGGTCTGTCCTGTAGAAGGTGACTTCTGGGTACCCGTCTGGCTCTGTCAATTTGTTTCTTCACCTCCCCAGGTGGGTATTGTAGTTTTAAGAATGTTTCATGGAGATCTTGTAGGTGGTTGTCTCTGTCTGAGGGATCGGAGCAAATCCGGTTGTATCTTAGGGCTTGGCTGTAGACAATGGATCGTGTAATGTGTCCAAGGTGGAAGCTGGAGGCATGAAGGTATGTATTGCGGTCAGTTGGTTTTCGGTATAGGGTGGTATTAATGTGACCATCCTTAATTTGTATTGTAGTGTCCAGAAAGTGGATTTCTTGTATGGACTGGTTCAGGCTGAGGTTGATGGTGGGGTGGAAATTATTGACATCCCGGTGGAATTCTTCGAGGGACTCTTTCCCATAGATCCAGATGATGAAAATGTCATCAATGTAGCGTAGGTAAAGAAGAGGTGCTTGGGGACGAGTTTCGAAGAAGCGGTGTTCTAGGTCAGCCATAAAAATGTTGGCATACTGTGGGGCCATGCGGGTGCCCATAGCTGTGCCACTGACTTGAAGGTATAGATTGTCTCCAAATCTGAAGTAGTTGTGGGTCAGGATAAAGTCACAAAGTTCAGCTACCAGGTGTGCCATATCATCATCAGGGAAAATGTTCCTGATGGCTTGTAGTCCATCTTTGTGTGGAATGTTGGTGTAGAGAGCTTCTACATCCATAGTGGCTAGGATGGTGTTTTCTGGGAGATCACCGATGGATTGTAGAGTCACCAACACTGAAGTGCTAAAGTGAGCCAGAATACTCAGCATGCAAACACTCCTTAAACAGAGATGCCTCCACTGGCTTGGGCATGTGTGCTGAATGAATGATGGGCGCATCTCAAAGGACAGCCTCTATGGCTAATTAGCATCTGGAAAAAAGACCTAAAAGACGCGCAAAATTGCATTTCAAGGATGTGTGCAAGCAAGACCTCAAAGAAATGAACATGGATATGGATAACTGGGAAGATCACTCTCAGGACCTCAGTCTTTGGAAACAAGAGCTCAATAAAGGTCTCCAACATGACGAGAGGAAGCCATCCAGCTTAGCAGGGAAGAGCTTGCAGAAGGCAAAGCCCAAAAGGTCAAAACGCCACCTTTAAATTTGACAAATGCAGCAGAGATTGTCTCTCTCCAGTGGGTCTCATCAGCCACAGCCATAAAACCAACTGAGCAAATTTTTCACCTATCAGGAGCACATACCCGTGGTCTCTCGAAACTGAAAGATGCTTACTACAATTATAGTGGAGCACCAGCTGTGCACTATACTATTATATAGGGTGGGAAGCCCTTCCTGTTAAAAGAAACTTCTCAGTGCTCTAAAATCCATGTCTTACACAGATTGGTCTTGAAATTTGCTATGCCTCATGGGAGTGCAGGATAAGGTTAGTGATCCAAGTGTGGGGTCACTTGAGGAAGGGATTCCTGTGACACACAGCCATCAGGAGAAACAAAACAAAACCAAAAAACCATCAAACAAGCAGCATTTTATTAAGCTCACAGATTCTAGCAACTCTGAAGTATGAAACCCACCCTGGGCAGAAATAGGAGACTGAACTGTAAATGGTAAAACATACAAGTTACTGCCTACACAGTCTCCCTCTCTGCCAACTACAAAAGGGCAGTCAAATAAAAATAAATGGCAAGCAAGTGTAAAATCTGTCCTGTGATCCAAATGTTGGTGTAACGCAGGATCAAAAGAGTGGGCATTGTACTGACAAGAACATGTTGTTGAGGTTCTGATTAAAAGTGAAAGAACAGTTGGTGTTCAAACTGAGCTGGTGCAGGTGGGAGTACCCACACTTCTCTCCACTGCCAGGTGATAAATGGGAAGGAAAAAAAGACAGATGGGTGGAAACATCACTTCTCTGCAAAAACATAAAAGAAAAGTTACTTATTGTAACTGGGGGTTCTTCGAGCGATGTGGTTCCTATCTGGATTCCATACATAGGGGCACATGCGCAGCATGCGCCAGAGCTGGAACTTTTTGGAGTAGTCTCCATCAACCCGTGTGTATGTCGTGCGTCAGCCAAGTGATGTGTCTGAAGTCTTATGAGACTGTGTGCGTCAACACCCCCTCAGTTCCCCTTACTGACAGGCTCAGAGCCCATAGCAAAGGAGATGGGGGGTAGGACTGGAATCCAGAGAGGGACCACACCTCTCAAAGAACCCCAATTACAGTAAATAACCTTCTTTTCTTCCTTGAGTGCTGGTCCTTATGCAGATTCTATCTGTGGGTCACGTAGCGAGCAGTAGGCACATTGGGGAGAGAGCAAGGGCTCGTTAGAAATGAGAGTTCATAGGACTGTGCGGCCAATTGCCACACCTACTACTGCTGATTGGACTATAGTGTAATGAGGGGTGAACATGTGAATGGAGGACCATGTTGCTGCCTTACAAACGTCCTGCCATAGGATGTCCGCAACGAGGGCTGACATGATGGCTTACACCCTTTTGGAGCGAGCAGCAATGCCAGGTGGTGGTGAGACTCAGGAAAGGGAGTAATACTCTGTGATACAGCAGGAGATCAATTTAGAGAGATGTTGGAAAGAGAGGACATGGCCTCAGCAGTGTTTTATGGGAGAGGAAGAGTCTGGGTGAGGCTCAGAAAGCGTGGGTGCATTGGAGGTAGAAAGCCAGCACATGGCGAACATTGAGGGAATGTAATGCATGCTCCCTGGTGGAGGCATGCATTTTAGGGCAGAAGGTTGGGACATGGATGATCTGGCTGAGGTGGAATGGTGAGGCCATCTTGGGGAGAAACTTGGGATGGAGTCGTAAAGAGACTTTGTCCCTATGGAACAGTGAAGGGTGGGTCCACCATCATGGCTGCACATTTGCTGACTCATTGGGCAGAGGTGATGGCTACTAAAAAGATCACATTCATGGATAGGTGAGGGAGGCAAGGACGAGATTAAGGTCTCAAGCGGGAGTAGGCTTCCTGATCGAAGGGAAGGTATTCAGGAAACTGCAGAGGAACCAGATAGCAGTTGGGTGGCTGAAGGCCGAGAAGTTGTCCAGAGGTGGTAGGAAAGCACTGAGCAAGGTGAACTTGAATGGAGAAGTAGGCAAGGCCCAAAAGACAGAGCTTAAAGAGATAGTCAAGAATGGTTGGTATGGACAGTGTGTTTATGGAGTGATGGTAGTTGGATGCCCATTTCTTGAAGCGTCTCCATTTAGCTTGCTAGCATGCCCTGGTGGCCAGCCATTGGTTATGTGTGAGGACATCTCGCACAGGCGTTGAGCACACATTGTCTATCCACGAGCCCCATCCAAATACCAGGCTGTGAGATGAAGAGGGGCCGGGTTTGGGTGATAGATTTGTCCCTGGTGTTGTGTGAGGAGGTTGGGGATGGGGGGCAGGGGGGGAAAGAGGGAAGATGGATTGGAGGGCAGGTTTAAAGGTGAAGAAGATCAGTGAATCAATACTGGCATGGCCAGATGGGGGCTATGAGGATGAGAATTGCATGGTCATGGAGTTCTTGGGGGAGGAGCGGCATGAGTGGGAAGGCATACCGTAAATCTGGTGACCAGGGGAGAAGGGCGTCTCCCTGAGAGCCTTATTCAAGAGCATCTCTGGAGCAGAAGAGTGGAATCTTGTGATTGGTAGCTATTGCGAACAGGTCTCAGTGTGGTGTGTCCCATTGCCAGAAGATGGAATGAACAGTGGGTTTGTAAAGCTCCCACTTATGGTTGTGAGGAAAGGAATGGCTGAGAGTGTCCGCCCGATTGTTGTCTGTCCCTGGTAGGTGGATGGCCTGAAGTGTGACATTGTGTCATAGGCACCAGTTCCACAGGAGGATTGCCTCCTGATAGAGAGGTGGAGATCTGGCTCCACCTTGTTTGTTTATGTAAACAACCACTGTCATGTTGTCAGAGAGAAGTTGGACATGTCTGGAGTGCACAAGAGGAATAAGCGCTAGGCAGGCATACTGGACCACTCAATTCTAAAATGTTGATGTGCATCGTCTCCTATCTGGGGGACCAGGGACCTGGGTCATATGGCCCTGTATATTGGACCCCAGCCTACAAGTAACGCATCCACGGTGAGGGTTGTGTGGGGCATAGGAGATTTGAAGGGAGTGTCCGCCATGACCTTGGAAGGGTCGCACCACCATGAGAGGGAAGTGATCATTGTGGACTGAAGGAGGACCTGTTTGTTGAGATGTTCCTTCTGTGGGTCATACACTGAGCAAAGCCACTGTTGAAGGCAACTCACATGAAGGTGGGCATATGAGGTAAGAAGTGCTCACTGCCATATGTCCCAAAAGGGAGAGGCGTGTGCAGGCACAATGTTGTAACCTTGCAATGAATGAGGTGAGAGTGATGAACTGGTCCCTTAGGAGGAAGGCCCTTCCCACAAGAGTCCAAGCATGCTCCTATAAAGGTAAGCTCTCTGGTAGGTACAAGGGTTGATTTTTCCTCATTGATACAGATGTCAAGGCTGGCGAGGAGGTCTCAGTGTCTGGATGGTAGTGAGGAGGCATTCATGGGATGATGCCACCAGGAGCCAGTCGTGTAGTTATGGAAACACAGAGTGGCCCAGGCATCGCATATAGGCCGCAAAGACCCCAAAGACCTTTGTGAACATGTGAGGGGGTGGCAGCAATCCCAAAAGGGAGGACACAGAATTAGTAATGGGAATGTCCCACCATGAAGTGAAGAAACTTGTGGTGGGAAGGATGGATTTATGGATGGATGGGCAGGAAGTACGCATCCTTCATATCAAGGGCTGCAAACCAAGCCCCAAGGAGCAGGGAAGGGATATTTTGGGGAAGCGTGACCATTCAGAAGCAGAATTTGTGGATAAATCAGTTCAGTGCCAGTAGATCCAGAATAGGGCAAAGTTCTCCTCCTTTTTTTGGTATAAGAAAATAGGGGGAGTAGAAGCTATGGCCTCGATAGTGGGGTGGGACCCGTTCTATGGCACCTTTCTGGAAGAGGGTGCGAGCCTATTTCTGGAGAAGGCCTTGTTGTGATGGGTCTGCACGGCTGCCCTGGGGAGGGTGACAAGGGGGAAGGCGAGAAACAATAAAAGGTATCCCCAGCATACGATGTCTAATACCCATCAATCGGTGGTAATCTTGCTCTAATTGTGTGTAAAGAGAGTAAGATGGCCCCCAAAGATGTATCAGGGAAACCGGAGGTGGTGGGGAAAGGTTCTCAGGATAAGAGTGAAAGGGTTGTTTGGAAGGGCATTGCAGAAAGGTGAAGGAAGTAGAAATGGAGGCATTGGAAAATCTAGGTCGCTGGGAATGCTGGCGGCCGCGAAGTTGTTTTTGCTGGCGTGGGTCGTATGGTTGGTAGGTGGGGTGAGCAGGTATCTGGGTCAGAAGGAGGTTCGGTGGTGGGTAGGAGCAGGAGCATAGAAGCCCAAAGACCGAAGCATGACATGCGAGTCCTTCAGCGAGTGTAGACACTCATTGGTCTGGTCGCTGAAGAACTTTTGTTTGTCAAAGGGGAGGTGCTCGAGTATCGTTTGGACCTTCATAGGGAAACCTGACGTCTGGAGCCAAGAATCTCTGGGAAGAACTATTTCAGATGCCAGGAAGCGTGATGCCATATATGCTGCATTGACAGCAGCTTGCAGGGATACTTGGCTACCAGTTTACCCTCTTCAGTGGTGGATCTGAACTAGGGATGCAAAAGGTTAACCGTTTAAACAGTAATCAGTTGTTTAAATATTTTAAACAGCTGATTACCATTTAAACAGAGGAGGAGGGGAAGGGAGCGGCAGCTCAGCTGGCTCCCCACTAGCGAGAGCAGCTGGGCAGCTCTTGCTGGTGGGGAAGTGCAGAGCCCAGTACAGGGGTAGCCACAGCTGGGCTCTGCTCCCCATAAGTGGGGGGAGGCACGGAGCTCAGCACGAGGGGGGGTGAGCCGCAGCTTGTTTGGCCTCTGGCAGGGTGGCTTGGAACTCCGCTAATTTAGAGTATGACCTGAAGTCATATGTCAACAACATGGCTTGGTAGCTGGCAATGCGGAATTGGAGGCCCACTAAAGAATAGACTTTCCAGCCAATTAAATCAAGCTTTTTGGTGGCTCAATCTGGAGGAGTGGTCCTAAAATATTGTTGTCTGGCTCGTTGTGCTGTCGCCTGCATTACAAGAGATTTAGGTGGAGGATGCATAAATAGGAAGTCCGTACCCTTGGCAGGAACAAAGTAGCAACTTTCCACCTTCTTAGGTATTCGGGTGCATGATGCCGAGGCGTGCCAGATCACCTGAGCCAGTTGGAGAAGTGCTTTGCGTATAGGGAACACTGTGCATGAGGGGCCTGCCAGTTTTAGAATGTCCAGGAATTCGTCCTGGGGATGTTGTATATCCTCTGCAGGAAGGTTGAGGACCCCCACCATGCGACAGTGGTTCCAATACCCACATGGACCACCGACGCAACCAGACCCGTATGATTGGCCTTACTGGCACCGTTGGGACCCCAATACGACCAGGGAGCACTGCAGCATCCATTCCTTCACTCTTCACCTCTGTTGGTCTACTAGGAGACATGGGGTACTGTCAGGCCCCTGGTACCGTCGGCACTAGTGGAACCATCAGACCTACAGATCCCAACCGGTGCACTGTCGTCATCAGACGAAGCACTCATCCATCCCATCCTTTCTCCGACTGATGACCAGGCAATGATGTGACTCACCAATGCAATAAAGGCAGCATTGGTGTTTGCTGCTCACGGAGAAGGATCTTGGGCACAAAGCGCAGTTCTTAAACCTGACTTGTCGGGGCATGGTCCCCCGCAACAGGTAAGATGTCCTGTGATGGTTAAGGCTAACTATACTAATAGTACTAATTGTAACTACAAATAAAACAACTATATACAAGAAAAAACTACTGAAAAACCTTTGCTATGCAGATCAAAAATGAAGAGGAAGCGTGTTCCACTCTGGCTATGCGGCAGTATGTGGAAACTGAGCAGGTGTCGACCCACGCAGTCTCATAAAACCTTGCATACACCATGTGGCTGACACACAACATACACACAGGTCAACGGAGACAACTCCAAGCAGTTCCGGCTCATGACGTGCGTGCACACCCACATATGGAATCCACATTGGGACCAACACTCGAAGAAGAACTACTTTTTCCCCCCCAGTGGAAGAAAAGAAAAGTGAGTATATCTGTAATTGGGCAACAGACTTGAGCCTGGTTTTCAAATACACAGCGTGACCCTGTTTGTTTGAAGCAATTGTCTTGGTTGGCAGCCGAAGGGTTTGCAGTGAGTTGATGGAAATGAGCAGAAGGGAAATGTGACAGTTCTGGTCACAGGGATTCAGCACATCTTTGTTTTTTGCATGCATTCACAGCCTATGAGTTCTGGGTTCAAACACACCAAACTTCCACTAAAACCTGCAGAGTATATTGTAGCATCAGGGTATCTGCACGAAGGAGGATACACCACACAATCTTAAAATTCTTTAATGCAGTCAGAACCCTTACACAGAACTGTCCCCCTAGAACTGGCTATAGGCAGCACTACATCCAAGTACACTTTTGTTTTTACTTTCCATGCCCCAGCCTCCAGCTCTCAAACCACACTCACATGCAACCCACCTAATGAGGAGAGCAAAATCCATTACAATATAGTTTTCACCTGAAAATACAAATCCCTTCCCAACACTAAGGGCGGAAGGAGGAGATTTAATTGAAACACAGCTCTGATTCCATCATAAAATTTAGTCCAAGTTTGTCATATGTTTCACAAAACACCAGCAGCAAGTCTGTGTTAGGTTTAGAGTTCATACGGAAAGCTGATAGCACCTATACTTTCCTAAGGTTATGATTTCGTTGTGGAAGTTTTACCCAGTTCTCAAACAGGTACTGGAAAAATAGAAGAGGGACCACACTGTTGTGTCTTTTGCTCTTTACACAATTGGAAGAAATCATATGGACACAGACAGTTTCCAAATAATGATGTTTACTAACTATACACAGACATGCCAGGTCTATCTATATATTTACTCTAGGCTGCTATGGCTGATTTCTGGAAGGTTCTAAAACACAGAGCACAGTGAGTCACTAGAAGACTCACAAACTATTCAAAGAGATTGTATCCAATTCCTGTTGACCACACTACTTCCCAGCACCTTGAAGTCATTAGAAAATTAAAAAAGTAGAGACAAGTCCTAAACCAGTCCCCCTCTTCTAATGAAGTGTGCACAAGGGGAAAAGTGTTTGGAAAACCGTGCAGGTATCAACTTAGACAGTTGCCATCATGTTCTCCTCATTCATCCAATAGTTATACTCCTTTTTGAAAAAGTAAATTGTAGCCACAGGAATGGGGAAGGTGGGATGGCCCTGCTAGCATGCAGAGTCTGAGGAGCCACAGGCAAATCTAGTGCCATCCCCAACAGATGGGAACAGAACTCCATGCACAGACTGCGTCTGGCTGACTCTAACGTCCATCTGCATCAGTTTCCCCATCTTCAAAATGCTCGCCCACTTTTGTAAAGCACTTTGAGATCAGATGGAAAGCACTAATTATCAGCATCAGCATCCCTTCATTATACCTAGCCTCCCTCTGCCTCTAGCATTCTTAGGCACCTTGCTGTTATTCACTCCCTATTGTAGATGTCTGTTGCACTTTTCCATGGTGGACAGAAGCCATGATGGGGTAATAATTGCTCAGGTCACTAAGGTTCAGCTAATGGTATTAGAGCTGGTCAAAGGGGCGTGTGGCTGGACAAAGTGACTTTTGGAGGAAGTTTGATGTTGGTTGAAACTTTCTGGGATTTTCAATGAAAAAGCAGAGTTGTTGGGGTATTTTTGTTTTTTTCCCCCCTCATTTAGCTTTCAGAAGACTGGGTGAAGTAGAAGGAGAAAGGATGGAAAGAATGTGGGGGTTTTCCCCTTTGTGTGTGGTTTTTTTTTTTTTTTTTTAAATCAAGTGTGGAAGTTTTTTTGTTTTTTTAAAACTGATTATTGATTCCTCTCTCCCCTCCCCCCTCACCCACCCACTCACACACTTTTTTTTTTTTGTTTAGACAAACAGTTGCCATTGTTTAACCAGCTCTAATTGATATAGTTCATTGCATGAAATCCTGGCCTCACTGAAGTCAATGGGAGAAGTTTTGCCAATTACTTCATTGAGACAAGATTTCACCCATAAATCTGATCTTGAAAAATAATCCATTGTAAACAAATTGTCAAAGTTAACTTGGCCATCCCATAAAGATTACCTTAAATAAATAAAAATGTTTCTCATCTGGTTTGTATGTTATTCTCTGTTCCAACCTGATCTACAAAGGATATAGGTCTGTTACACTATCTTGCAAATACTTGAATGGGGGACCTCCAGAGCTAATAGCGTGAATCTCTATAGCTTGAGCTAAAGAGTCAGGCATTCAAGCTGAGAGATGTGAGTTCACCCAGCATTCAATCCGCTGTGGGCCTCAGATGTATAAGAACGTAAGAACGGCCATACTGGGTCAGACCAATGGTCTATCTAACCAGTATCCTGTCTTCCGACAATGGCCAATGCCAGGTGCTTCGGCGGGAATTAATAGAATCATAGAAGATTAGCTTTGGAAGGGACATGAGGAGGTCATCTACTCCAACCCCCTGCTCAAAGCAGGATCAACCCCAACTAAATCCCATCGGTCATTCCCAGCCTCTGGCAAACTAGGCTGAGCTTCCTCTATCCATAGGAAGTATGAAACCCACTGGTCAGTACACCAAATATCCTCAGTCGGTCAGATAGAGAAGGGGACACATATCAACAGCCAGCACATAAACAGACACAAGAGATGGCAGAGGGCAGGGAAGTGTATGCAAAGAGTAGCAGCAAGGTCATACATGGAAGATGTACAAGGACAGCTCTACTGCTATAACAGTAGTTTCCGAAGAACAACTGTCCTGAAGGGATGACCCAAATGAGTCGGCCCCCACCTCAGATACAGAGGAAACTGGCAATGACTGAAAGGAGCTCACCCACTAGTCACCTTCAAAACTTGCCAAAAAGGTGACGCCAGAAAAATCTAAGCAAACTGAAATTTCCGGGTAACTGTGCATGGAGGCGTGCACACACCTATAGTAGAATGGACATGAGCAACACATCTTGAAGAACATCAGTCATTGGTAAGTAACCTTGTTTTTCCTATGGTTAGGGGACATGGGGCTAGGGTTAGGGTTCCTATGGGTTTGGCAAATGGCAAGAGAAGGCAGGGATGCAAAATAAAGCCATATAACATGGAAGAGCAGTATATATTTGCCTGGTCATTTAAGAGTTAAAAGTTAAAACTGAATCTTGATTACAGGAAGAGATATTAAAGAGTGGCTTATAAGAGAGATGTCCGTTGGTATGTTAATAGTTACTAGATAAGACACTAGTTTCTGGCATTCAAGAATATAGATCGTTATACCTGTTTTTTGTAGGTCCAATAAAACTTGTTGCTGTGCCAAGCAAATGGCTTCCTGTGTGCAACTCTTAAGAAGCCAGTTTGAAACGGTAACCATTTTAACAAGACACTCAATTTTACAGTATTTTAAACACACTTCCAAGGTAGGATTAATATACTCTGCATAAACAAATAGGTATAACAAGATTATAGCCCCATTCTTTCACAGAAAAACAGTAATATAGTGTCACTGCATGATAGTAACACTTGTTAAATATACCTGCCCACACAAATGTAGTCCCACAGACAGATAGCTTCCTTGCAGAGGGCTGAGGAGTGCGCTCCCCCCTGCCTGTTTATGTAAAACATGGCTGCGGTGTTTTCCGTCAGCACTTGCACCACCCTACCTGACAGGAATCGGAGGAACACCTTGCACACTAGGCGAATGGCTCTCAGCTCCTTCACATTGATGTGCAGGTGCCTCTCCTCCCTTCACCAGACCCCAAGTGCCTAGGTTGGTGCTGATGTGGGCCCCCTAACCTACATCCGAGGCGTCAGAAATTAGGGTGACCGACAGGACCAGTTCCTCGAACGGAATGCTCTTCAGTACTGCCCGAGGAGTCCGCCACCAGTCTAGGGAGGCTAGGATGGGCAAGGGAACTGTGACTACCTGGTCCACTGGGTGTCTGCTTGGAATATATACCGAGGCTAACCATGCCAGAAGTGCTCTGAGTCTCAGTCAAGCTAGTCTCACTACGTACGTGCAGGCCACCATGTGACTTAACAGCTGCAGGCAGTGCCTGGCTGTTGTCGGGGGGCATCAGTGCAGCTGCAAGATGATAGAGACCATCGCCTCGAAGCATGGCTGAGGCAGGAAGGCTCTGGCCTGGGAAGTGTCCAAGGTAGCCCCAATGAACTCTATCCATTGCACCAGGGTTAATGTGGACTTCTGTTTGTTTATGAGTAGCCCCAGCCTGCGGCACATGGAGCAAGTGAGGGTCATGCTGTCCTGCACTTGGGAACTGGACCTGCCTCTGATCAACCAATTGTCCAGGTAAGGAAAAATTGCACACCTTTTCGTCTCAGGTGGGCAGCCACTACCGTCATGCACTTGGTGAACATCCTCGGGGCCGAAGATAGGCCAAAGGGCAGGGCAGTAAACCGGTAGTGGGAGCCAACCACCATGAAGTGAAGAAAGCGCCTGTGGTTGGGGAGGATAGATATATGAAAGTATGAGTCCTTGAGATAGAGCGTGGCATACCAGTCTCCTGGATCCAGGGAAGGGATTATGGAAGCTAGGGAGACCATGAGAATTTGAGTCTTTTGACATATTTGTTTAGATGAAGCAGGTCTAATATGGGTCTCAGACTCCCTTTCGCCTTGGGGATGAGGAAGTACCTCGAATAGAACCCCTTCCCCCTTCTGCCTTGAGGGACCCTTTCCACTGCTCCTAGATTGAGGAGGGTGTCCACCTCCTGTAAGATGGAGTTGCTCGTGAGAGGGGAGGGTGGGGGTTGTTGGGGGGAGTAGACAAACTGTAGGGCATAGCCCCCCGAGACTATCCCAAGGACCCAATGGTCCGAAGTGATTTTGGCTCATTCGGGATAGAAGGGCCTTAGCCTGTTTAGGAAGGGGCGGGATGAATCCAGGAGAGCAGTCGGGGCACCACCCTTAGGCGCACCATCAAAACTGTCTCCTTTGGTTGCCTGACCTCCTGGGAGGCCCTTGCTGGGGAGCTGAGGACGAGATATGGGTCCGATTCCTTCTTCTAAACCCCCTATTTTTGTCCCGTTGTCTATAGGGTTGGAAAGGTCTGGCCTGAGACCTTAGCGCTGCTTCGCCTGGGGGGGCATGACTGACGCCTAGAAAACTGGAGCGTGTAAAGGCCCAGGGAGTGAAGCGTGGCCTTGGAGTCCTTCAGACCATCCAACTTCGCATCAGTCTGGTCCGAAAATAAGGCCGACGCATCAAAGGGGCAGACTGTTAAGCACTAGAGAACAGACCCCAAATTGATTGTGAATTCTATAATTAGATTTCACAAACCAATTATCAAGTGTAAACTCCTCAGGCACTATAGCAGCCTTAACACGAAGCCACAGACAGTCCCCTTAGATACTCTGATCTGTCTTGCCACCCAAGTGAGTTTACTTTTCTGATAGATAGTCCCTTACACCAGTGGCTCTCAACTTTTCCAGAGTACCGTACCTCTTCAGGAGTCAGATTTGTCTGGTATACCCCAACTTTCACCTCACTTAAAAACTACTTGCTTACAAAATCAGACATAAAAATACAAAAAAGGGTCACAGTGCACTAGTACTGAAAAATTGCTTACTCTCATTTTTACCATATAATTATAAAATAAATTAATTGGAATATAAATAGTGAATTTACATTTTAGAGTATAGTATATAGAGCAGTATAAACACGTTGTTATATGAAATTTTAGTTTGTACTGACTTCGCTGGAGCTTTTTATGTAGCCTATTGTAAAATTAGGAAAACATCTAGATGTGTTGATGTACCCTCTGGAAGATCTATGCGTACCTCCAGAGGTACACATATCCTTAGTTGAGAACAACTGCCTTACACCACGGACCACAGCAATATTCAGGTTACTCTCAGGCTGTGTCTATATGATAGATTTTTCAATGGCACAGCTGTACCGCTCCAGCTGCGCCACTGTAAGGTCTCCCGTCTAGCCACTCTGTGCTGATGGGAGAGAGCTCTCCCACCAACATAATTAAACCATCCCCAACGAGCAACAGTAGCTGTCAGCAGGAAAGTGTCTCCTGCCAATACTGTCCACACCAGCTTTTTCACACCCATACCTAACAAGATGCTAGTGTAGACATAGCCTCAATCTCGATGGCCTAGTCACTTACTCCTGATCAATTGCACTTTAGATCTCACACCAAAGACGTCTAGCCAATCCTATAAGAAACTATCCAAAGATTTTTTTTAAAATAGGAAAATGGAAACAAGACCTATTTACAAGGTTAAAACAGGTAAACATACACACACACACACACGAGTTACAATCTTAAATTTCAAAAGATAATATACAGCTTGCTTATTATATAAGCTTCTGCATCCTTTAGGGCTAACCAAAGCTAAACAGGTGAGGTTCCCTTATTTATGCCTAGAAACTTTGCGCCCAGAGCGCAAGCAGCAAAGAGGTTCAGTTCCTCCTTGTTAGGGGTTTTTATTCTCTTCCCTAATTCTTCTTTGAGCTGCAAACTCAGCTGATGGGAGGAATTCACTTGCAAGACTTATCTTCATGGGGGGAGGGGTGGGGAAGAATAAATAACTAAGGGCAGGCTTACACTTAAAACACCACTGTAGTGCTCCAGTGAAGACGCTATTATGCTGACGGGAGAGTTTATAGTTAATCCACCTCCCCAAGAGATGATAGCTTTGTTAATGGGAGAATCCCTCTCACTGACATAGCAGTGTCTATACTGGGGGTTAGGTCAGTATAATTGTGTTGTTCAGGGGGTGTGGATTTTTCACACCCTGAGCGACGTAGTTATACCGATGTAAGTTTACAGTGTAAACCTGGGCAAAGCCTTTTGTCTTTTTTAGCGTTCCACTTTAGTCCATCTAGTGTCAATAGACTTTCCTTGGCAGCAGGACATAACACCTTCTGTTGGAGACCAGCATTTCACACTAGTTAATGACTCTCTCCTGTGCGTTGATTTACACTGTTACTAAGGCTTATAATGTGAATGCTCAAGTATTACCTTACAATATGGAAAACAGATGTTATAAGGTAGATAAATGCATCCTGCAACCCACAAGCATTCAATAAAGTTTAAACACTGAACAGATTCTTATAATTCTAAGGTCTACTTTAACAACACTAACACACAGGGGAGCCAGACTGATTCCACCTACGTATTTGTCAGTGTTCAATGGAGGCATGGAGACCTTGACATGAGCTAGCACCTGATATGTCAGTATCACGAGCCCTTTTAAACCTTAACATTCCACAAAAAAAATAATTTTATTCATGACTCCTGAGATTGGCAATTGAACCAGCTTCCACCCTTCATCTATATGGGTCCAATTCTCTACTCAATTGTACGCCAATGAACTGGATTAATTTCCCATCTACAGCCAAGTGCTGGAAAATTATACTTCGGTGATTTCATCCATCACATATTCCCCTAAAATCAACATGAACTATTACCCTGTTATACCTGTGCAGGATGGCTCCAAGTACCTGTAGTTAATACCATTCTGCTCTCCCTTTCTTCTGTGCCTTTCCACAATATAAGGGGCAGAATAAATGGCAAACTTGTGTAGGATTAAAGGACATTTGGTACAGTTTAAACTACATATATTTTAAAACAATATGATGGCATAGCTTTTTGAAATATAAACTTCTGGACTTCTTATAGTCCACAACAAGCTGAATATCATCTTGTCTAATTGCTTAAAATACTGTGCTGGAATATGCATCCGTGACATTTGAAATATATCATTTAATTATGAAACCATAATAATCTTGATTGCTCTTACTCTGTCCCAGAGTGTCAGGTTCAGCAGAGTTAATTAAGATGATAATTATCAGGCCTTTTGTATATTATGTTCCATGTTCTGCAGTCCATCATATATCCTCAAGTAGAACATATACTTAATTTTCCAATTGATATTTCGGTTGTTGAAGAGAGCAGAGGGGCAGTTGGGAAACAGATTCAGACCAGTTTTGTTTGAGAAACTCCCCCGTTTTATCACTAAATGCAGGTCTTTAGATACAGATTTAGTAGGGTTTTTAACAATTTACATGAAGGTCATCTCCATATATCAGAAATTTCCTGACTTCATGCCTTGTGCTGGACTATCAGAGTGACAAGCAGGGATTTTAGGATTAAACTGAATAGGACATGAAAGGCTGGACAGCTCTGTATGCTACTACTAGCAGAGAAGACAATCATCATATTGTGGCTGGGAGATAATAGAGTCAATAAAACAATTTTGAGATTTAAATCCAAATCCACAAATTTGGCAGTTCATTTAGTTGTGTCAGTGTAGCAAGGCGCTGTGGCCTTCCTCGGAGCCTGGGCCCGAGGAAGGGTCGCGACACCTCTGCTGGGCAGAACAAGGCCCTACAGGCATTACCACCCGGCAGCAGAGGGGCAGAGCCAAGGTAGGGAAGGGAACTATAAAAGGCTGGTTTAGCAGCTCAGTGAGAGGGAAGCTGCTGCCGGAGGCAGACGTGTCTTCCCTGAGGCTGCAGCCTAGGCCTGACCCAGGCCCAGCAGCTGTTTGGAGCAACCGTCCCACCGAGCAGAGCTTCCAAAACCTGCCCGGCTTGCTGGGTCCCGAGTGACTGGAGAGGTCCGCCAGGCCCTAGTGACTGGGATGAGCCACCCGAGACTCCTTGGTGGGAAATACCCCGAGGCTGGCCCTGACCTGGAGGAACTGTCTGATACCAGGGACCCCCTGGAGTTGACTGAACTGTGGACTGGAGGAATCCCTGGGACCCTGTGACCTGGAGGAGCTGCCCTCCACTGACGACGCAGAAGAGTTTCCAGACCTGCTGCCGGTCAACGGTGAGGGACTTGTGAGTCTGTCGCTCACCGTATACCCCAGCAACCCGGAGGGAGACAAGTACCTGCAGGTATCCGCGGACAGGGTGGGAGGAAGTGGCCCAGGGCCAGCTGACTAGCAAGTGGCTGAGGCAGGGGCTAAACCCTGGCAGTATGTTACAGTTGGATCCCCGCTGACGCCATTTGCCACTGATAAGGCTCTGGGCTGGGACGCAGTGGAGTTGGGTGGGCCTGCGTCCCCCTCCCCCCTTCCCTAACCACCCCGGGAGTGCTTGCTATCCTCTGATCATGGGAGGCAGAGGTTATCAAGCTGTGCCGGCCCCGCCCGCCTGCAAGGCCAGGGGCTCCAGATTATTTTGTTAGCCCTGCCTGTGAGAAGGCCAGGGGCTATTGACTGCTGCATTAGCCCTGCCCAGCTTGCGGGCCAGGGACTGTAAACTGCTTTGCCTGCCCTGCCCACCTGAGGGCCGGGGGCAATAGACTGCTGCTCGCCCTGCCTGTGGGAAGGCCAGGGGCTATAGACTGCTTGCCTGCTCCGCTCTGCCTGAGGGCGGGGGGCTATAGACCCCGTATCAGCCCTGCCCTATGGGAGGGCTGGAGGGCTACAGACTGGGAAGGAAGCCTACTCCGCTGGGAGCCAGGGTTAAAGACTTGTAAGTGGCACCATTTATTCCCCTAGAGAAAGGCGCTGTGGCCTTCTTCGGAGCCTGGGACCAAGGAAGGGTCGTGACGCTCCGGCCAGACCGTGCCCTTGGCTTACTCAGTCTTTAAGACTAGTTCAATGGCATTGTTGCAATCAAGTCTGAAAGGTCTTTTGTCTCCCACAGGATGTGTGTCACTCTTCTTAAATGGTCCACATTGCCTCCCTGGCATGAATTGCACCCAACTGCTCATGGTGATTTTTATCAAGCCTAGTGGGGTCTATGAGTATTTTAGGACCTACAACAAAACCGCTCCAGAATTATGACATTTCTAAGGGTCTCCATTAGGCTTCATCATGAGTAACTACAACCTGGTTCTGGGAGGATAGTAATTTTATTGTTAACGTTCTATAATTAACCAATATCTATAGATACAGGAATAAGGTTGGATCTGGAAAATCCTCCTCTCACTCTGATTTTTCTAACACAGATTCTGCCTCTACCATTGTTTACATTTTTCAATTCATGTTCCACTTCAGTTAAGAGATTAGCTCATTAAAGAAATGGTAGAAAGCAGTTTTCATAATTATTTGATTTGAACTTGGACACAGTTTTGTGGAAAGAAGCAAATAGCTTAATTTTATTTGATTCAGAGGTAACCAAGTTTCATTTTCTAATACAAGGATACCCTAGAATTGCTGTATTTTTTACTAAAGGCAGTCAAGTGTGCTATCTACAGGCCAGCTTTCCAGCACCAGTGGATTAAGGCATATTCAGCTCTCAAGTTCTTTATCTTGTTATTTGCATGAAATGTGAAGTGAGATTAAGAGGAACACACTTGGTCAAAACACTAAGGGGAAGGGAAATTTGACCCAGCAAGTTATCATGTCTCTCTCTAGGGGTAGCATAGGCTGCTGGATAAACAGCCTGGAATAAACAATCGGACACTGCCAGTTCCTGTATAGCCCTTTCCTCAGAGCACTGTTTATTCAGCACACAAACAACAAAAAGCAACAGCCTTTTTTTAAACTGAGATGGTGGGCCCTCTGGTAGCTCCAGAGTCTGGACCTTCCACAGCCTGGGAAAGGGGTGAAGGGTCTACAGGGTTTGCTTAGCCTCTTGCAGACGCCATTGGAGTGCTTACTCTCAGCCATCTACAGGCTCCCTCATGGAGCTGGGGCCCTCATTTATATCCTATAGCTAGGAATCAGACCCAATCACTAGATGCTGTCCAGCTGGGTCAGGCCATTGCCAGCACCTGTCTGCCGGGCTTCTCTGCTCCACAGCCCCTTAACTTAAAGCCCCCTTTAAGTATGTTTTGCAACTCAACACTACTTGTGACATATAGGGCCAGATCCTCATGCCATCATAACTCCGGTGAAGTCGGCTTTGACTTCAATGAAGCCATGCTAGTTTACACCAGCTAAGAATCTGGCCCATAAAGATTAATTGTAGCCAACATCACTAAGTCTTGCAACATGATAGCCTGGAAAAGAGACAGTCATCCCAATTCTCCATCATTGCCTTGCAACTTGGGTGGTCGTATACCCACTTGTTGCTGGTGTAAAAACAAGTTAGCATGATCATTTGCACTGGTACAAATGACTACACAAGGTGCAGAGAACAGAGAATTGAATCTTGATAAAGGAGAGAGGTTAAAATTTTTCTCTACTGTATGTGGCTCAGGAGGGAGACCACCTAGAATTCAGCACTCTTTTCTGGGCCCACCATTGCTGGAGAGATGTCAACAATTTGGAGGCAGTTCTAAGAAAAAATAAAAATGGTTACGTGACTGGAAAGGCTGACTTGTGAAGAAAGAATTAAATGAATAAGTTAAATGCTGACTGAGGGTGATAAAAGTCTACAAGTATTTCAAAGAGGTAAATGCCAAGGAGGTACAAAAGTTATTTAGAGCCTGAGCAGATATTTCAATTGTATTCACACTCTTATTTTGGCTTTATGCCTGAAACAGGGGTTGCACTCACTGCTCTTGCATCTCCCGCTGGTTCGTCTGCAGAACAGCTCTGCAGGTCCCAGCACTCCCACCTGGTTGTGTCTCGCCTGCAGTTACTTCTCCACCTTAGGACACACATCTCTCGCAAGCCTGCAGTGTCTGCTTCATGACACAGCCCTCCAGCTGTGCCACAATCTGTTCTTTTCCCCCTTCTGAGGGATTCTACAGTCCCAATCTCCCCATTTCTTCCAGTGGCAGCTGTAGTCCATTGTCCGGCCCTTAAATCAGGGCTCCCAGCTGCTCCTTCTCCAGAGCCAGCCACTGCTCTGTCCCAGATGCTGACCTCCCTCAGCCTACAGGGCTGCCAGCCTTTCCTCCCCGAGCTCCTGGGAGTGACTGCTGCTTCTGCTCTCTGCAGGCTGCCTATAGGGCCTCCTAAGCCCTGATTGGCTGCTCCTAGCGCAGCCTCCCTAGGGCTTTATTAACCCTTTCCAGGCCACTGTGGGGCAGCCGCACCATCACTGTGCCTTATTTCAAGGCCACTAAAGATGGTTAGGAAATTGTGCAGGGCCATGGGGGGAAATCTCAACAAAATAAATGCTCTTCTTTTTCATCAACTTTTTCTGAATTTTTGTTTTGTCTCCCCACTCCCCCCCAAAAAAAAGTTTGAACCAAAATTCATTAGTTAAAACCAAAGATTCACTGACAAAAAACCTCAATAAAATTGAAGGAGGCTTTTTTGGGGAGAGGGTTGGGGTTTTGTATAAGGTTTCAGTTTACTTGAAAACATTTTCTATGGAAAAACATTTCAGCAGAAAATTTTCAACCGGCTCTACATGCCACTACTTACACTCAAACAACTACCCTAAGTGCCTTCCTTTCATTAATTCTCTCTCCTTGGTAAAGACTGTTACAGTGATCCAGAAGTTCATATTTGTTACTGAACTGGTGAAATCTAATTATAGAACATACAACCAGTTTGGAGCATCTGCCCTGATTTTTGACAGTCTGCCTGAGGCTGGCACTCAAAGTCATGAACTCCTCCAGACAGCGTGATAATTGGAGTGAATGACCAAACAGATTGATGACTACTAATGGAATCCAAGAAACATTCTAATATTGTAATAAACTGATATTTAAGTTTGAGCCAAGTCAAAATAATCAAAGCGAATAGAACAATTTAAGTGTAAGCCATTAGGAAGTAAAATAATGTGACAGAACATGAAGGTAAACATCTTTTACAATAGAGTGTAGCTTTTAGCTTCTAAAATACATTTGCTTTTTAGGTTGCACAAGTTAATGAGACATTGTAGCAATTACTGTGTCAACATAAATATAAGGCTAAAATGTCAAGAATCAAATATGAATAGACTAGTTTTGTTGGCAAAGCAGTAACAACTATAGTAAAGATAGTTAATTACAGTACACAAGGCTCTTTCATGTAACCCAAGTGGGACAAATAAAAACCATGAGCTTGAGCCCTGTCAAAGCAAAGAGAATGAATAAAACAATTATAAAGAGCTATGCAAGGGTGGTACAATCAAATAGGTCCAAAAACCCTTCTGGTCAGACAGATAAGATCCAAGGAAAACTAATTAAATGGAATAGAATTGGGATTCATAGAAGCCCACAGCTGCCATTTTAATTTCCACAAAGTCATTTGGCTCTGATGTCTGAATTCATTTCTATGTCCTAGCAACCTCCATCAATACACAAAGTGAATACATATGTTGACATCTGAAGAGTATGTCTTGGAAAAATTGCCATCAAACAAAAAGCAGTGAAGACAGGGACATGAACAACTGTGAAATGAAGTAAACATCTGTGAAATGAAACAGGTGTGAAACCGTCCAATAATTCATGTTAATATGAAGTTTACACTGGGCCAAATCCTGAAGACCTTACTCAGTTTCTAGTCACACTTTAATCAAGCAAAACTCATTGAAGTCAACAGGAATTTTGCCTTCTGAATAAGGACTGAGTGAAAGATGAATAAGGACCTAAGAGGGAGTCCATTAAAAAAATAGTAAAAGATATAGAAACACCATAATTATACATTGATGTAACTGATGGCAATAAGCCAAGCCCTGGAGCACTTAAGGGTATGGGGAAAGCAGCTCAGAACTGCTCAATGTGTGCATAGCAGGAGGAAGAAGAGGGCAGAATTCAGCCTCCTAGCCCATGTCATTAGCTGTGTGTAAACCTTTAAAATTGAAGCAATATCTATTCACTTAATTTTCTTGGTTAAAGAAAAAACAAGACTAATTATGCTAATTTGACAATAAGAGCCAATGGCTGTCCACGCAGTCTTTGCACCAAAAGTATCTGTTTCTAAACTGATCTAGTTAAAATCAATACAAAAACTACTTGTCCTAAAGATTCAAGAAACAACTGCATGCATTTATTTGCATATCTTCAAGTTCATGAGAAAAAGAAAAAAAAATCCCTGTTATTTCAATGTGCTGTGCTTCAGATGTCTAAAAAGATGTGAAGTTTTCCTGATTTGGTAACAAGGGCAATAGAGATTTTTGAGAGAAAGAAAATGAGAATGAAGATGAGAGAACCTGGTGTTTGTGTGGGAATCCCAAAAAGGACTGAAGGGAGGAAGCTTTGATGACACCTTAAAATGTTTGGGGGGGAAATTCAGACAAGCATCTGAACTTTCAAACTATACTCAGAAGATCCTCCAAACTCTTGAGTGATTTCATGGTCAAATCTGTTAGCTTCTGAACAGGATATTCTGGTTGACCAAGCATGCTGAGTACAGGATCAAGGGGCTAAGGGCAAATGTAGCTTAAGGGCGCCTTTGTGGTTCCCTGATCCAGAGGCTGACTGGCTGACTGAACAATTCAGCCCCTGGCAAAATTTATTTGCTGGCTAAGGGAGGATCTAATTTGGGCCCGATTGCCTATGACCCCAAAAGAGTGTTCCAGCAGCCAGGGACAGTTGGAGTACAGCCACTTACGGCCCAGACCCTCTTTCCTTGGATACACCCTCCGACTAACGAAGAACAATGTGCTTTAGAAACAAACATTTATAAAAATTAATACTTGGACAACGTGTTTGTTACATGGAAAGCTCGTCAGACTCACCTGCTTTTCTTGTTTCATTTCTCTTGCAGGTTGTCCCTTTTTAAATCTGTGTATCTAGTGCTCATGAAAGGTACCAGATTTGAACTCCTCTATTTAGCCACATGGCAGGTATACCCTGAGCCACAGAAGGGTGATCTTCCCCTCAGGCAACTATTCCTCAGTCCCGCTCTAGGGACCATCTCCTAGGGTAGAATACTTCAATTTTCCAGCCTATTTCCGTCTTTGGTCTCTCTGCTGAGGCTGCTAGCAAGGGTGCCAGTTACTGCCAAATTTGACAGTGGTTTCTTGTGGTGTGGACCCCTCTCTATTAGGAACTAGGTGAGACCTCCAGTTTATTTCATACCAATGAACCACCATCTGATGGTAGTGACTAAAGCTGAGATCCACAAAGGTGCTTAAGCACGAGAGTTTCAGGTTTAGGAGCCCAAGTCCCAGTTTTGGCTCCACTGCAAGCCATAAAACTCCCACTGAACCTTGTAGATATCGAAACCCTGAAAACCTAGGCACGGGGTGAGTAAAAGTTCCCTAGGCATCTACGTCGCTGCTTCTGGCCATGCACACTGCTGTCTCCCTCTAGGTGTGCAGAAACCTACTTAAGCCCCAGAGTGATTCATGAACCAGGAGAAGATAGATGTTTGCCTACGTCAAGTGTGGGCCCCAGTCTGGTAAGAGTGCTCAGAGGCTGTCTACCAGATCGGGTCCCATCAAAAAATTAGCCAGAGGAGGCAGCTGTAATGATGCCCACCTTGTAATTTTTAGCCCAGCTGTTAGCACACTTGCCTGAGATGTGAATGAACCACGTTCAATTCCCTCATCAGGCAGAAGGGGAGAAAGAGGTGGGAGGCCTCTATCCAAATCCTCAGGATGTGCTTTGATCACTGAGCTACAGGCTATTCTCTCAATCTCTTCTGCAAAAGCTGTTCCACTGTGTAGAAATAAAGAAAGAGTGATTAGAGCAGGGAGACTGGACCGGACCAGACCAGAGGTCTCCCACCCCACCTCTAAGGTAGGTGCCCTAACCACTGGACTATCGAGTCTCTCTCTCTGGTCCAGTGACTTTTTATTTACAATGGAAGAATCACTGAGCCAGAGAGAGAGTTTGACTCTGTAACCTGGTGGTTACACCACTCCTCCTCCTTCTCCGACAGCTATTTCATGTGGAGCAAAGCAGGAGGCTCTTAACTCATTCCCACAAGAAACATCTTTGGCACCAAAACCACTTCCAAGGGGTGGTTACCATTCATGGATTCCTAAGCAGAGATAGGTGCCTCCCTAAGTCCAGACTTTGGCTCCTATCTCCAAGAGAGGGAACAGACTTAGCACACACCATCTTGTCAGCATTTCCCATTGGCTGGCTTAGGTGGCTCCCCGCTTAGCATGCTGGCTTTTGTAGATCACAATTCAAGGCACCCATCTCTCCCCATTCATTGTATAAGAAGCCTAAGTGCCTTTGTGGATCAGTGTTGTTCCTGTGATTTTCTAGATGCTGTGACTCTCAGCGTTGCAGTGCCAAAGTAGCTTTGTAAATCTGGGCATAAGATACTACTGACTTGGACCTAGATGCAAGCATTGGCTAGAAATTAAGATTCATATCCTATTGCCAGTTTCTTGACATAGCCAGTCTCTATGAATTTCATTCCTAACATCACTTTTGGGTTGCACACCATTCCTCATTTCACTGGCTTTCCACTGAAAAATGCTAGGAACATTAAAAGACTCAATTGCAGCAATAAAACAAGGTCTATTCTATTCCATCCATATATATATAAAGAGCTAAGGATGAAAAAGGCGTTTCCCTTCTAGGTTATGATGAGGAACACAGTCCGATGGGAAGGGTTGAGAAGACTGAGTCTTAGGCTAAGAAGCCATGTGTGTGGCAATCAGCATGGAGAAACAGGAAGCAATTAAGAAAAATATGAAGCACGTAGAACATGTTTTGGTGACCATATATCATCATGGGAAAACCAAATGATATCTAAGCAGTGAGAGTACTTCTGTGTCTGAAAATAGGCAAAATGAAACATTTTAAAAATTGTTAATTGCCGTGTACAATATAGATCTTGATGTACAAGTTGAAGTATTTTGTATTTTAAATTGTGCATCATGAAAGTGTACTGCTCATATTTTAAAGTATTCATATTATACTTGAACATTTTGAAGAGTACCACAATTGCTTTTACAGAAATATCCGAAGATCAGTGCAAGTCAAGAGCTATTGAATGCAAATCACATTTTATTACAATAAATTAATTTCTCCCCTAAGAAATTAATCCAAAATGAATTTATTCCAAACTAAATTAAACCCGTATTAGTTTATTTTTGGCTGATCATTAGTCAGACACCTGTGATTAAGTATTACTGTCATAACCCTCCTTTTACTAATAATTACAGTATTTTTCTGCAAAAGTGGCCAAATACATAAAAGAGTAGAATATCCTAGTGTTGGTGTCAAGTAGTTTGGTTTTGTTTTGATATCATACCGTGAAATATACCTCAGGACTGTGAATCCATTATATACTCATAGTTGCTGTATTGTAGCCATGTTGATCCCAGGATATTAGAGAGAAGGTGGGTGAGCTAGCCTATAGGCTTGTGTAAATAAGACAGATGTTTGTTGTCCGAGGATAAGGAAAAGTATGGCCTGTTTTGGCCATATTAAATGAGCAGCTAAACATCCATGAGGAGATGTTAAAGAGAGTCTGAAACGCAGAAATGGATGGGAAACCAGTTAGGAACTGTCAGGTAAATTCCTAAGTCGTCAGTGTGAAAATGGTAGTTGAAACTGGACCAGTGATTGAGACCTCAATGATGCTGCAACCTACATAAAAAAAAATTGCAATAATTACATGTAGGTGCCGAATCTGCATGCATGATTTTTTACACACACCACCCCCCCACACACACCCCGGTCTGAGCGGTCAAGAAACAATTACCACCTGCCCCAGGGACACCTTCACCAGACCAAGGAGGGACACTGAGGCCTCAATGAGGAAGGCTAGCAGACTTTGACCACGTGCACCCTCTTTGCAGATGCGCAGCAGGCTCCGGGCTACAGAGCCAATGAGAAGCTTGCTAAAGTCCGAGGCTGGTAAGCATCTGGGGAAAAAAATCGCATAGGCAGAACAAGGAGGGCACCAACCAACCCACCCAAGTCCCAGCTGATGAGCTGTAAGCCCTTTAAGCTAGTAGGACCCACACTAAGTGGGCAGTTAAAGTGGGGGGGAGGGGCGGCTGCTGGAGGACGGCACGTGCAGCTGGGCTCCAGGCAGGGCGGGGGCGGCCCGGGTTCCGCGCGGAACGCGGTGTTGTCACAATGGGTTGCCAGGCGCCCGGCGGGAGGAAAGATGCACCTGGGCGGGCGGCGCTGGAGCCCGGGCGGCCATGGCTGGCGGCTACCAGCTGTGGGCGCCCTGGTCGCCGCTGGACGAGTCCCTGCAGTGGCTGCGGGGCGCCACTCCCCGGCCGTGCACCAAGCACCCGTTCCGGGGGGCGCCGCGCGGCGGCGGCGGCTGCTGCTGCCCGCAGAGCGCGGCCGCCGACCTGGAGGTGCAGCTGTGCTTCCAGGGGCTCAGCCTGGTGCTGGAGCCGGGGGCCACCCAGGGGCCCGGCCTGCCGGCGGGGGAGCCCCGGCGGAGCGCGGCGGCGGTGCGCAAGCCGCAGGCGGTGCGGCTGAGCGGGCTGGACTCGGTCTTCGGGCGGCTGGTGACGGCGCAGCCCCCGCGGTGGACCGGCTCGTTCCGGGTGTCGGAGCGCTCGGCCTTCTGCCAAGTGATCAGCCCCCGGCAGCGCTGGCCCCGCGGCCTCCGCGAGCCGCAGGTCCGCATGGCCGTGGCCATGTGCCGCCAGATGCTGCGGGCCATCCTGCTGCTCTACGCCGCCTACAAGAAGTGCGCCTTCGCCCTGCAGCACTCCCGCTGAGCGGCCGCGCCAGCCGGGCCCGCCCTGCCCCGGCTGCCGCCCCCACCCTCCGCTGCGATCGCCCAGCACAACTAGTCACTAACTCCCTGCCGCACGCTCCCCCCGCCCTCCTTCTCACCATCCACAGTGAAGCGCTCCCCCGCGCGGGGCAGCCTTTGCAGCCACCAATCAAACGGGGCGGATCCAAGAGAGGGGCCGGACTTCCAGGGCCCGGCTCCGTTTTGATTGCAGCTCGCGTGGGAACGGCACCTCGACGCAGCTTCGCCGTGCCCCGGCTTGGGCGGAGGGGAGACGCGCGCGCGCGCGCCTCTGACTAGTTCCCCGCGTCCTGTGGCTCTTGCGAGACGTCACGTGCAGGCAGCGTCTTCAGCAGCTGGCGCACTGCACCCGACCACCACCGCCTCGTTTTGTGCACAGCCCATGGTGCGACGGCGCTGCCCCTCAAGCCGAAACTGGATCTGAGCAGGGATTGTTCCGAATTCGCAGACACGCAACGTTTACTTTACCTTTCAAGGCCTAACAGAGTTTAGGTGACAGCTAAGGCACGCAGACAACAAGAAATGAAGGTTTGCCTGACAAGATGGAATTTTAAAATAGGATGGGAACTAATCCGCACAAGTTTTTCCTGCTTAAAGTGCACCCTTGCATGACAATATTTAAAGTCAAAATCCTCATGATTTGTTTATAGCTAAAGCATGAAGCCTTCAAGTGTAACTCTGCTTCCTAATATTTGAATAGAATACGATTAATTTTGTTCAGAATTGGTAGATGAAGGACCTCACAATCAAATAGATTGAAACAATGCTCCAACTTCATGGACATACAGATTTACAGTATGACATATATATATTGCAGTTAATGGATGCATAAGAGTTTGTCTTACAAGATGTAAGAGGTCAAATTGTTCGCAACCAGCTGGATCTTTGCCTTGCAACAGAGCTTACCTTTGTCTGCTGCTATGAATGAAGGAGTTCACAGTCCATCTCGAACAATACATCTTAGCAGTTTTGACATACATTTAAAGGAAAAATCCTTGTTCATTAACACCAAGTTACGAGACACCAAGACTAATGAGTAAAGTTAGTGGCTTGTTCCCACATTCAGAGTTAAAATTGTCATGACTTGTTTACAACTTACCAATTTACAAGAAATTCAGTTTTGCTTTACAGTATGAATTGGTTAAAGCTAATGGATGAGATTTACAAAGAAATGCACGGTTACCTTGCAACATTCAAAGTAAACCACTTTCACATTGAAATATGATTTGTTCCTAATGAATAGAGAAGATTACAACTCAACAAAAACAAATTTACTATAAAGGCATTTTTGTCTTACAGCTTTTAAAGTGTAAACTCTTTATGACTTATTTACAGCTAAAGGATGTAATTTACAAAGAAATGCACCACTGCCTTAAAACATTCAAAGAAGAGTCCTGATAATTGGTTTACTGTTAATGAATACAACAGTCAAGAAAAGCTCCTTTGCCTTGTAAAAGTAATTGTGATTTGTTTCCAGCCAATGCAGGCAGTTTATTAAAAGTGCAACTTTTGTTTAATAACAAATCAAATTAAAAAATTTTAAGATGTTTACAGCTGATGTATGAAATTTGTGTAAAATTGATGTATGAATAAGTATACCTTTCCCTTACATTTATAGGGAAAAGCTTTTTTAATGTGTTCGGTTAATATTGCACATCACAATTTGACAAGAGAACTAATCATTGTTTGGATGCTAGACATGTTGGTGTTATAAACTAAAAAGTACTATTAGCAGCAGCTCATCTTATACTTTCTGCTCAGGAAATTACAGAGACCTCCTCCAGGGGACATTTGGGCCTGGTCCTATTCCTGTGGAATTTGGTGGACAATTTCCTTGTTCACAAATCCAAGCCAGCTTTCCAGCCAGTTCTGTGTCCCAAAGAACTCTGTTTTTGCCCACTTTCAGGGCCATGCCCAGACCAGGTTTTAAACACACAAAGCAATGTCCCAGCTCCTGTTCTTGCAATCAGTCTCCAGAAAAACACATTGGGTCACATGGCTCAGCTTATACTCAAGCCTCACCAGGCTGGTCTGTACCTGAAGTGGAGGCTTTTATTGTTTCAGTTAACATGAAACAAAGGGCATTTAATTGCTTCCTCATTTAGCCTGAACTAAAGGTGACTAGCACAGCCATCAGCTTCAAGAAGACCTGTAATTACCCATAGATCAAAAAGGCATTTGCTGGCTGTCATTAGTACTCTCTCTAGCACAACAATATTGATATGTCACCGAACCCAGACAGACCTTAGGGCAGTCACCAAAATGTATCTAGTATAGGAACAACATTTGGAAACAAAATACACATTTTGAATTTCTACTAGGGCCACATCATGTCCCGGATCCTGCAAGCACATACACATGTAACTTTACCACTGGGAGTAGTCCAATTGAAATAAAGGGCAACTCACAGAGGCAAAGCTAAGCATGTACATAAGTGTTTGCAGGATCAGGGTGCAAAGGAATAGGGACCCTTGTGGCTCTGAATGAGATTCCCCTACTCTATCCTATACCAATTACTATTTCTGTTTGGAGGAAAAGGATATCCACATGCTGTGAAAATATACACATTTATGCAGGTGTAATAGAAACAGTGTTATTTCAACACCTCTCTGACAAGCATCATCTTGTATGCAGCTATACAATTTGTAATGTTAGTTGGTATGATAGCTACAGGATGCTATCAGATAATACAAGTTTAGCAAAGCTCCTAGTGACACTGTCAGAGGTAGGTTTCTTTTTGGTCTGCTACCAGGTCAAGACTCTGTTTTCTGTGAAAATATGCAAGCTGTGCACACAGAGGAACAGATTTTTAAAGCTGTACCTAAACATACAGATAGGTACTTTTGAAAAATCCCTGCACCTGTCTTCTCCTAAATACTGTATCTTTGAAAATCTGAACCAGAAAAATCTAACACTGTCCACACAGTACTAATTATATCCATTCTGTAGTATTTCAGCAATGACTGAGGTAGGTTTTAGGATAATTCACTTAGCTAACAAAAAAGACAGTTTACCTTATACATTCACTAGTCATGCTGCTGTAATTTAGTTTGGTTGTATTCTCAGCTTGTGACTGCAACTGGTTCCCCCCCCCCCCCCCCGTAGCAACAAAAGTCAATGGGAACTGTGGCACAGCCTAACACCTGCAGGGTGGGTGGCAACTTTAAGCTTCCTGTTGAAGTTTACCCCTTTATACTTCACATAATCAAATATCGACAGATACAACAATAAAAAAAGCTAGTCTTTTTAGATTCATTAAAATCAAGATCAGATTTTCCTTCTAATGCTCCTTTGGCCTTAACCACAACAGCATTCTCTTTGGCTACCAGACTCTGTAAAGAGCCAAAGTTACACCTTTGCTGAGATCACAACGGAGTTACTGATTTTATTTGGGATAGAAATAGACTGATCAATATTTGGCTTACAGAACTAGTTCCCAATTAAGCGCCTGAGCTAAAGATACTTCTTCCCCTTCTCCCTGCACAACATACCAAAGAGAGCAAACAGAGAAAGCTTATTACAGCAGTAATGTTTTCTGATTGCAGCTGGTAAAAATCCTTTCACAGTCACTTCTGGAATTCCTTCAGAGTTTTACAAAAGGGAATCAAGAACAGTGAACGTGTGATATGCATGAATGTGCCCATCTGCAATTTGCCATCAGTGAATCTTTTTTGCACAGCTTTAAAATACAGGGGATCTGCAACTTAAATGACACAATGTGTTGCCTGATTTCATTTTGATACTTTCATCTATCAAAAATTCAAAGAGGGTTAAACTTGACTTTTGCAGTGAAAAACAGAGTGAAGTGAAAGTAGAGCATTATTGATTGTTGCCGCGCAGTACAGTGATTCATCCACAGGGACCCTTGTGTGCGGTTTCATTTCCTGAGGAGAACATGATTTAAACAAAGCAGCAAGATTGGCCAGCAATTGCAAACAGTGATTAGATGTGTGTTCATTTGCAAACAGGCTAAAAATAAGCATTAATAGGTTTGCCCAAAGCATGCTCAGAAATGTTAACCAGAGACTCCTTTAGTTATCTACTGGTGTAAATGGCTGCAGCTCTGTTGACTTCTGGTAATTTTACATATCTATACAAGCAAGAATGTAGCCCTTTGGGTTTGGCTCCAGCTTAGATGGCCACCAAGTTTTGTCTTAGCATTCACCTAAGTCATTCATCCCCTGATCTGCCACAGAGATGCTAGCAGCATATTGAACACCACAAGCACAGTTCTCGGTTTCCAAGTCCAGAGCAAGCAGTAGGCCCCCCTTCATACAGCTGTACAATAAGAACACAGTTCATCTCCAGCCAGTCTGCTGGTCTGTGAGAGATTGGGAAATCTGCCATGGAGACTAGGGCTTCAATAGACCAGTCATCTGCTGCTCTAAAACCTGGACTCTGGTTTTTTCCACGTCTAGATTAGTCACACATGACTTAAAGCATCTCACAGCACCCTCAGTTTTCAAAATTGATCTGATCAGGCAGATCTTTAAGTAGTTTCTCATTCCCCTCTCCCTCCCACCCCCAGTTGTTACTGATGCAAAACACTCACTGAAGCCAATGAAAGTTTTGTCTGCATAATGACTAAGGGATTTGACCCCTAATTTTTAGATTAGATTTCAAATCCTTCATTGTCTGTACATAAATCTATTGCAGATGTTAGATTTCTAAATCCAAATCCAACTGGCAGGTCATCATGCGTATCTGTAGGCAGATATGGCAAAAAAGTCAAAGTGTAGCCACACTTCTCATTAACATATAGGAAGTGCAAATAAGGTAGATTTCAAGCAGAGTTTATAGACTCTACTTCTTAAAGGGATCTTAACCCAGCCACTAGCTCTGAATCTGCAATTTTTCATGAATAATCATTTGTATGTATGTACCAAACCCTAGATTTGTCCATGCAAGTAGTACTTGTACATGCAAATCAGGCAAGTTTATGTCACCTCCATGCAGGTGCCATTTCTTTCGTGACGTGATCACACATGCAAGAATTACAGGTGCAAATTCAGAGGCTCTCATGTGTTATTGTAAACAAAAACTGGCAGAAGGTTACTAAAGCTTCTCTCATTACTGATCTACTCACTGTCAAGCTGCATCTTTAGGGAAGGCATGTGGGATTTTAGGATACAGCCCCAAACGCAAAACTCCTGTACAAGGATAGGAAAGGGAAAACATCTGCTACTACTGCCCAGGAGCTGCATTGGTGCCCCAACTATTAGCATCCCCAGGGAGATCTTCTGTGCAAAGCCCATTTTCTCAGCCCTTGCATAAGAAACCAGAATTTGGCCCTAAATAACAGATAAGCTGTATAACTCAACTACAACTCCTACAACTCTGCCTGCCTGGCATATTGTCAAAAAATAACGAGTAGTCACAGCTCCTATTGACTAGGAATTGTAGGTACTTTTCAGAAAAATAAACCAACTATACATATTTATTAAATAGTCTGAGTGACTGAATAATTTCAAGAGTAAATAAAGAACATTTACAAAGCAAATCTTTTCATTCAGTATAGACACCACACTACTGACAAGAAAACCACCATAAAAATAAACAGGTGCCTTTTTAAAGAGGCAATTTGCTTGCCTGATGTAAGAGGTTCCACTCACCACCATAGCACTCCTGGTGTCAGAATGTGGCATTGCAGGGGTCTTCATCTCTAGCACTCACTGTTGACCTCTTCTTTGGCCCTGCAATGGCTTGTTTTGGCTATAACCTCTGGCCAAATTACCGCCTTCCAGTTCTGTCTCCTTCCAGGGTAACAAGAGTCCAACTAAGACATTTAGATAAGCACCCAAGCAAACATTTGTTCCACCCCTCAGACTACTTTTAACGTCCTTGTTCTTCACCTCTAGTCCTGGGCACTGCAGTTGCTTCTTTCTCAGAGTTTGTCCTTGAAGGTCATTCTTCCTAGCAGGTTTCCTCACTGCCTCCCCTCTTTGGGGACTCTGGCAGCTTCTCCTAAGAAACTCCCTGTTTCTTACAGGCCTTATTTCTAGGAGACTAACCTGCCCCCTGTGCAGCTCTCCAGCCTGCCTCCACCTGGCTCATCTCAGAGAGAAAATTCCCCTTGCTCCTCTCTCTCCTGAGTCTACCCTATATAGTCCTTCCTGACTCTTTTAATTAGTTATATTTAAGTCACTGGGGGATAACTTCTACATTTACAGGCAAGGCTAAGCCCCTTTAAGGGCCAACCAGCCTCTGACCACCCCCTTTTATTTTGTCTACTGCTCTAATTTAGAGCTAACAAACATTAAAAATTGTTCATTCTGGAGTGGGGCTAGTGAGGGTGGGAATAGAATTGGAACCATTAAGCCAGGCTCGGACTTGGGTCTGGTAAACTGAACTAGGCAACAGAGCTAGAGCCTGGTGTACGGGAGTTCCTAGAGTCAGCAGGGAGCCCCTTCTGGATCACCTACCACCTCCCCAGCTCTCCACTGCCCATATTGGCACTGCTAGTGAATTGCTCCTCTTTGTCCCCCAGTTACCAGAACTGATCATGAATTGAGTGCACAGGATGGACTCATTCTGGGGGTGAATGAGGTTTATATAGTAGAAGAAACTGTTGTCTGGAGAACCCTACCTCATTTGTTGCAGAAGTTGGAAGGTGTATCATGAATGAGGCAGTGGATTGCAGGAAGAAAAAGAAGGGTCTTGTGGATGAGGCAGTTGAACACAGCCCTGGAGAACTAGTTTCTATCCCTACCTCTGCTCACAGAATCCCTGTATGATACTGGGCAAATCACATTAAATCAAAATTTTCACAGGTGGCCACCAATTGTGTGTTCCTCATTTTCTGGAAGCCTATCATGAGACACCTGAGGTCTGATTTGCAGAAGTGCTGAGCACTCACAGCTGCTACCGAAATTGATTGCAACGGTGCTTTGAATAGATAATGAGTTATAAAAATGTAAGTACTCTGGAAAAGTTTGGCTCCAGGTATGTCAAACTGGGCCTCTGAAATCTGACAATTTTGACCTTAATCTCACCATGCCCTTAGCTCCCCAGCTGTAAAGTGGAAATAATATCACTGCGTATCAAAGTAGTGTTGTGAAGATGAATTCATTACTGTTTGTGAAGCAATCAGGTACTATGTTGAAAGCACCCTAGAAACACCCAGGAAGAAATCAATTTGCATTCAGTGCAGACGCCACACACTGAATAAGGACAAAAAGAAATATTGAATAACTGCTCATTTGCTGAATGAAGCAGGGATTCTTGGGGGGAGGAGGCAAGGAGGAAGAAATTAATCATGCAATTATAGACTGTATTATCATAATGACTACTGACTAGAGGATCAAATTATGGCTGCATTTCCCAAATCTCACAGTGCTTGACTTTGCAGCCTTAAAACAGTGCTTTAGGATATGATAGTAAATAGAGAAAGGTGAAAATTAGATAAGGTAACAACCCAAGTTTCCCCATAATATACACTATATTTCATGAGATATTGAATGAGCCCCAAGATGATACTGAGGTTCCTCCAACCCTGGGATTAACATTCTACGGCACAACACGATTATTCCAAACTCTCTGGAGGTTTTATCTAACAACAAATGTCCCTAATTCTACAACAATCATGAGTTCAAAGCAGTGGGAGTCTCTTACCTTCTATGCCATCCAGCCTTAAACCCTGTAGGTAAAGTCCCTTCTGGTGCAGCTGGAGTCTATTCCTTTCACATTTCCTTTTAGTGGTCTGCTTCCCTAATGAGGCTCAGCTGTCAGCTCTAGCCTTCAAGGCTTATGACTCTTACATTCCCTTTGGAGGGCAGGTTTTTCCTTCCTTTTAAAGAGTACATAACAACCACAAACCCTAATCCAAAGCCCACTGAAGTCAACAGAAGTCTTTTCATTGACTTCAATGTGCTTTAGATCATGTCTATAGAAGACTTTTTATTCTTTGATCTCAAAGCACTTTACAAAAGTATAATTATTCCCCATTTTGCAGATGAGGAAACTGAGGCACAGAAGGGTAGAATGACTTGATCCAAGCAGGCCAATAACAGAGCTGTGAATAGGTCCCTGACCTTCCAATTCCCAGTCCAGTGTTTGAATCACTGGATCACACTATCTTCTCCTCTTCCAGAGGATGGATATATAAACCTCATCACAGGTATATTAGAATTTCTCATAAATCCTTGGTGGAAAATAGCATCATTCATTGTTTGAGAGTTGTTTTTGCCAAATCAGGTTCTTTATGGAGACAATTAGGAAAAGCTGTTGTAAGTGGTGCGTAGGAAATAATCAAGCAACAATTTTTATCAGTGTAAAGACAATAAATATGATATTTATAAGGGAATAAATAATGTCTTTGCAAACATGCTCTCATAATCCTATTCTTACAAAATTATAGTAGTACAATATTCTGCCAAAACTGCATAGATGCTCATAAACAAGCCATATAATCATTTCACATTACATTTGAAAACTGTACAGTAACACTTAGAATTCAAGAGAGATAAATTCTGACACCCTGTAGAAGAAGATTTAGTAGAATTTTAAATACATTTTATATTCACATGAGTGCACCTCAGGAGATACCATCAAAATTCTAGTAAGAGAAAAATGAGCAATTTTAAACATGAAATTGTAAACATCCCAGAAAAATGTTCTTTGACATTATTGGGCAATATTCTCAAATAGCAATAAAATATTTCAAGTAACCAATATATACATTAATGGCATCAGACATCTAAGATGTGTGATACACACTGTAATTATCCCTCCATCTTCTCTTTCTCTTAGTCATTCGCAGGGTAATAAACAGTTACTCTAAACCAACAGAGAGACACAGAACTTCAGTCTCCAGATTTGACATCAGTGTAACTCCATAGATTCATGTGGAGTGATACCTGATTTACCGCTGTGTCAGTGCAAGGAGAATCAGGAACAAAGTTCAGTTTGGTGGAGTTCAGACACTTTTATATACACTTAGGTTCAGATTCTTAAAGGTATTTAGGTACCGAGGTCCCCTTGGGATCTTAACCTGCAGCCTAAACCTGCAAACACTTAATATGAGGAGTCACTTCCTCCTCCACAGCCATCCTTTTGCTTCATCTTTTTCCCCCACAGTGTGATATTGTAATTGTGCATCTGCACTACTACACATTCATTTCAGGCCTGGGCTGGCATTCATTGAAGTCAATGGGAGTATTTCCATTGGCTTCCATGGGCATTGGTTCAGGCTCATGAAGATGATTAATACTGGAACTAAATTGCAAACAATTATTCTCTTGTTTCAATAATCCTCTTTTCTCCTTAAAGTTAAATATATCACTCTTTCTTCTTCCTTCTTATATTCATTGAGGTCCCGTTCATTATCACTTTCAGGAAAATAAGTTAAATAGAGCAAATTGCTTTCACTCACATAGGAATTTGGCCACAACAAGAATGATGATAACAAAGCATACACGGAAGTTGGATTGCGAGACATTTTTATTCCAATAGAATAGCACTAGAGATCCAGTACCGGCAAGAAACAAAAGCCAGTTATCCTTAATAAGTCAAGTGATTTCTTGAAAGACAATTGGTTTATAGCAGTCAGATCAACAGTGCGGATTACTTGCACTACTACAAAGCCTTGGATACAGTCTTTTTGTAGTATCTGTATAGGTGTATGCCTTTTTCCCGGAAAAAAATCCGCACAGTAGAATGTCTCTCTGGGGTATGACTACACTGCAATATAATCCCATTTTAGTGGGACTCAAGTCAGCTGACCCATGTTAGGGAAGCCTGGGCTGGAGGGTCTACATTGCATTTTAATCCTAGGTTAAGAATTTTCTGACCCATACTTCAAACTAGGCATCTATACTGCAGTATGCAGACCCGTGTCAAAGTAACCATATCCCAGAGTCCCAAGCACCTCCCCCTGCCGAAATGTGGCTGCCCTAGCTCTAGGAATGGGGTGTGCTGTTTGAAATCTTTACTGTACACCCTGAATGTTATCAGGAAGCAGCTCACTTTGCAAAAGACTCGATGGGTTTGCTCTACATTGCAAACCCAGGAAGCTGTCTGATAGTGTGCTTGCAGATCGATGATCAGAACAGAGTGGGTTAACGCTGACCTGAGCTGCTGCCATTTGCCAAAGGGCGGGGGGAAGGGAGCTTCTGTTTTCAATAGAGTGGATCGCAGATTTTTGGGATAGAGAGGACTAAGAAAGTTGTCAAATGGAATTGCAGGATACTTCTGGATGACCCCTGGGACCTGAGTCAAGCAAGACTGTGACTACACTGCAAAGCAGTAGGACTTGAATCCTGGGTCCCAGCTTGGACCCTGCAGCCCTTCAGGGTCTTGGGACCCTGTATCTAAGCCCTGCATTTGCCCAAATACAGTGTTGCCATAAAAGGGGTTAGCCTTGAGCCCAAGCTCAAGCATGGGCTTACATTGCAGGGTAGACATACCCTCCGAAGCATTCATCTCTCAAGCCACTTCCTGAAACAGTGGAATCAGGGAACACAGGAGAAACGCACCCTAACTCTATGTGTCTCTGTAAAGAAGTCATCTCCCGAGGATTGACCATCTTAACCACGGCAGTGCCAAATCCTGTGGTATAAATCCGATCCTTCAACTCCTCTGGCTCTGAATGTTTCTGGCACATTACTCTGTCACTGTTTTGTGATGCAATGCAATGGGCCACTTGTATACTTTGAAGAAGAGCAAATAGAAAACTTCTATCCAGGCACCCAAATCCCATTGTTAGTAACACTAAAGTATTGTCAGTGAGAGGCCAGGGGGTGCTCTCCAGTGTTTGTACCACTCCTGCACCAGAGACGGAAGTTATATCTTCTAGAGGGTCTGCTGGAAATGTTTTAAGTCATGCAAGGAAACAGCTACATGGGGGTAGACTATTAGGAACTCTGTCGTTTCCATCTTTTCACTTTTAGCAGATCCATTCTCCCCCCACCCCAGAAAAATGACCTTCCAGGAAATGCTGATGCATCTACAGAGGTTTGTGATAGACCCCATTATTAATTTTTTAATACTATTACTTCTCCATGGTCCACAATTCCCAGGAACAAGGCCAATTAGATAAAAAGAGACAGTAGAAAGAAAATACAATGATATCAATGTATTTTGTCTTTAAATGTGCCAGTAAATTGAGACCCTTTGGAACAAAGGCAATGGCAGAAATTTGGGATTGCTTGACCCAAGGCAGATCTTCTTACACTAGTAAAATGACACTCTGCATTCTACCCATTTGACCTCATAGCACTTTACAAAGATGGGTAAATCTCAATTCCATTTTCTTGAGATGAAAATGGAGGTACAGAGATTAAATGACTTGCCAATGGTCACATGACAAGTCAGTAGTAGAGCTAAAAATACAAGTCAGGTCTCTTGACTCTCAGTCTTCTATTCCATCCAATGGACTACAGTGCCTCTCTACAGACTTTTCTTTTAGACCATTGTTTGGTTAGAACCTGTGCTCTCTGGAAAAATGCATCACTCTTTGAATTGGCACAAAGTCACACTAACAGATAGGCATAAACAGAAGCAATATCAAGGGATGATTTAGTTAGGGTTGGTCCTGCTTTGAGCAGGGGGTTGGACTAGATGACCTCCTGAGGTCCCTTCCAATCCTAATCTTCTATTATTCTATGAATACATCAACTTGATGCATGTATCAGAGTAAGATTTCCATTTAACAGTATCAAAACAGCAAGCAGTACAGTGTTCCTGAGCCTATGGTTAAAAATACACTATTGCCATGGCATATTAAAGCTGGATCTGCTTTGCAAATTACAAAAATATCCATAGCCATACACCGGAAGTTTCTAGCTCTTGAATACCAGGATTAATATTTCACAGAGGAAAGATAGCAGGAGTAGAATGAATTCAGCACCTCCAAGTAGCTCTATTAAGGAAGTAGCTGTGGTAAAATCCTTGCTCCAAAGAAGTTAATGGGAGTTCTGCTATTGACTTCAAATGAATCAAGACTGAAGCCCTATAGTATTTTGGGAGGGAAGGGAAAGGCAAATAACTTCTGCCTTCCCATCTGAGAATGATGCTGAATTCCTCAGCTGAGTGTAGGGCATTACAGATGTGCATATGGAATTTCTGTTGAATAGGGCCTTAACGGTGATACTCTACCTATCATGCATGGGTCTCAGGAGAGGACAAGGCAGACTCTTTGCCCACATGCGCAGGATACATACTCCCATTCCCTTGACTGTTAGGCAAAGGAACTGTTGGCACCCCACAGCCCCAGAGTTAAGAACAGGCTTTGGCCCCTAAATTAGGAAGCTATAACAAAGCAAAGCTAAGCTACAATCTGTCTGAGATAATACGCAGGTCAGGTTCCAAACTGAACCAGTCTAGCCTAAAAGTTTGTCTTTTCATAAATACTTTGGGCCACAACTTCATCTGGTATAAACAGGCCTAGCTTTATTTACCATTGGAGCTAAACCGATGTACAGCAGCTGAGGATGTGTTCCTTCACTTTTCATTTGTCATAAATCATTCAGAGCAAGAAACCTGGTGAAAAATCATCAGAAGATACACAGTATTCATCATGAGCAGTTTGTGTGTGTTCTGCTTAACTTTTGTTTATTTTTAAGTTAATTGTATTGAAGGATATATACAAATTTAATAAAACACAATACTCAAGCTGGGCAAATAACATCTTTAATAGATTTAGCCCCTCCTCCTGGACTATCCCAAACAGATTGCAATTGCCTCAGATTTAATTGATATTTGAAATTTTTTAGTAAATATCATGTCATGTTTTTACTCTCTGGACTGACTGCAAACATTCTAAATTTCAGCAGCATTGCTAATTCTGATGGATCAGATAAGTCACACGGTATCATGTTTGTTTCCTGATTGGATGAGCACTTGCACATTTACACTTCGGTTTCTACAAATACTTGCATGTGTGACTTTTGAAATTTGCTTTCCATAAACAAGTTAGTGAAGTTAGTGAAGTTTCAATTATAGTGAAGTAGCTCTGTGCAAAAAAAAGATGACTTCATTATAAATTCACATCAAATGCCCATTGAAGACTTCCATTGAACAGGCCTTACTGGAGGTTTCCATGGCAAGAAAAATATAACACCCTCAGGCTTGAGAGAGCTGTACAGTATGTATTATGATGGCTGGTGGAATCTGCACCACTGTGTTTCTAGTGGGAAGAGTTAAAAAGTCAAGCAAACTTCACAAATTTACAAGTTCATGAAGATAGATGAAATTGGTGAGCTGCCAGCATTTGTCATTTAACATTTTCTACACTAAGAATTTACTTTTGGGTTCTAAACATGCTGATCAATGAAACAATTTACTAAAAAAAAGATTCAACATTATTTTATGTACCAACCTGCAGCAAAATCACACTACAACTTAATTCACAATATTTATCTGTGTGTACCCTTAAGTTTTGTTTATCCAATAATATTTCTAGGAATGTATGAAATAAAACCAAAGGCTTAAAAGATGGTAAAGGGTCTAAAGTTTACATCTCTAATTTTTCTTGGATCTTTACTGTTCATTCCTAGTTAATACCAAATATAACACAGATAGGGTATTTAGTTTATTAATGATAAGGGGTCAGTTTTTCAGTGCTTTTCAGAGCTGCTGGATGTTGAACACTTTTGAGAATCTGGCCATTGATTCTTTGGTTCTATTCCAAAAATAAATCTGTCTTTATTGGCAGTTGGCCAATCCAGTTTTGAAGGTAATTTTATACAGTGATTCAATAAAGCATAAAAGCCAATCCCTAGCTTTATCTGCATCATTAAGCACTGTCACCAATCACCAGGCAACTCTGAGGTACACATGAAATATTCCTAGATAAATCCTCCATCTCCAGAGAAACATGTTTCCAGTACAACCATAAATCCAGGTTCTCTGTTAAAGATAATCCAGTCTGGCAATGTTATGGCCCTAGAAAAATTTCCTTGGAAATTATAAGTTTATGCAATGGCAAAGTCATCCAATGTTTTCATACCACTATATTATAAACACCTTTTTATTTGTACAATGACTCAAATGGCTTACAGATTAGGGTCCTACAAATAATACATAAACTTGATAGCAAAAAATATACATATAATAATTCATCCTTCTATTGTTTACATAAATGATGTATATTTCTGTGTGTGTGCGTGTGTGTGTGTGTGTATATGTTGTATTTATATTTGGAATACAGATGTGTATCTACACACACACTGTATACATTTATATATAAATAAATGTATGTACGTGCTTGTGTGCGTATATATAAATAAATGTATATACATTCCTCTGTGTGTGTGTGTATATAGACACATAAATATACATGATATATACATACACACACAAATATACACATACATTGAGTATGTGTGTACTTTGCAGAATCTGCCTACAAACATTGCAGTCCTTCATTAGCTGTGAGCTTCAAAGGTATCAAAAATACCAACAATAAAGTCCTCGGAGATAGAACTAATGTCACCGTTGTGAACAAAGGACTGGCTTGATGCATCTTCCTTTGTGATGAACTAAGTTTGCTGGGCAGTGGCAACCTGCAACACATGGCTTATTGCATGGACCAATCTCATTCCAGTTGTCACATGTTTTGACACATCCAGGGCCACAGGTATCATACACTGCACCATGTTTGCATTGGGTTGCTGAAAGGCAGATAAAAAACAAAAACAAACACAATATGAGTGATATAATGATCACATGATTAGGATTAAAGAGATGTCATTTTAATTACATTTAAAAAAAACCAGTGTAATCCTTTATCTCTACAGCATGTCAGTCTGTATTTTCTATTGCAGATATTTAATGGAACATTGTAGCATCAGAAACAATCATATGAAAAAGTGCTTTATATAGAGATTCTGCTGTATTGTCCTAAACATGAGCATGAACCAGAATCAAGTATCTAAATAATCCTGATCTTTGTGACGATTTAGATTCTAACTTCACATCTGTCTTTATTGGCTTAAAGTGAAGAAACAAAATTCTGGATCCAGAATACCTCCAAAGTTGGGGAAAGTTCACATCTAGAACCAGATCTGAACTATGTAGCTTAGGCTTGTCTCTGCTTTGAATGTATAGATGGTATAATACCTTTCATCTAAGATTCCTGAAACATTTTACAAAGGCAGATAAATAAACTCATTATGTCCATTTTTCAGATGTGGAAACAAGGAACCAGAAAGGTGAAGTGACTTGTTCATGTTCCCATAAAGATCCAGTGGCAAAGTTGACAGTCACATGTCTTCCGACTCGCAGGCATTGCTTTTAATTTCACCAATAGAACTGTACATTGCAGCAAGTCAAGACAATGCTGTTAGTTCAACTGCAATACCATAGATTGAAAACAACATAACAAAAAAACCCCCAATGATTTCTGTGCTCTACACTGTTATATTAAGGGATCATTGAGGTCAATGATTCTTATATAATATATATTATAGTGATGCCAGTATGTGCTCCATGCAGTTGACATTTCAATGTATTTTCAACATAAATAACTGTGGAGGGCTCAGCTAAAAGCATTATACCACTGCTAGATTAGAACTTTCAGCTCTTAACATTGTGTACTTTATTTCAATATGGAGAATGACACTGAGCTCAATAATAAATAAAAGACTGTTCTTCTTTCAAAGAACTGTGTTGATATAAAAGAAACAAGCACAATCAAGTGGCAATAGACTCACGAGTATCCAGATTCCTATCTTGCTATTTACAGTTAAGCGGCTGCACTAAAAAGGTTGCTTCTCTCTTTAGAGGTATTACAGGTCCAGACTTGTTAAAGAATGCAAGTCACACAGATTCTGTTAGAGACAGAACATACTAATTTTCTCCATGTATGGGGCAGCGCATTGCCATTATTCACAAAATGAAAGTAAGCAGAAATACTCTTATTAAAATACAAAATATTGTAGTAATTAATGCTAAGGTTAGGAGTTTAAACACTAAGGCCAGGTCTACACTAAAAAGCTAGGTTGACCCAGCTACGTTACTCACGGGGGTGAAAAATTCATTCCCCCGAGCAACCTAGTTAAGCTGACCTAACCCTAGTGTAGAGAGCACTTGCTTAACAGAAGAATTCTTCCATCGGCCTAGCTACTGCCTATCAGGGAGGTGGACTAACCACAGCAATGGGAGAACCCTATCTGTCACTGTAATGAGTGGCAACACTGAAGTGCTACAGCAGCACAACTGCACCACTGTTACGTTTTAAGTGTAGACAGCCTAGGAAATCAGAAAATTAAGGGTCAGATTCCTCAGTAGGAGTAAAAAGCTACGTTCTTCATAGTAATGTCAACTCAGCCAAGTCGCACATCTTCCATATTTTAAGACAGTGGTTTTCAACCTGTGGTCTGTGGACCCTTGGGGGTCCGCAGACTATGTCTAAGATTTCCAAAGGGGTCCGCACCTCCATTCGAAACTTTTGGGGGGTCCACAAATGAAAGAAGGTTGAAAACCAATATTTTAAGATATCCATCTAAGCTCTTAAAATGGCACTGTAACATGCAAGTTACATAGTTTTAAAAAAAAGATAAAAAAAATATTGCATAGGCCAGCTCATTAGCCAGTGCAAATCAATGTAGTTCATTGATTTCAGTACAGTTCTGCTGACTGATGCTAGTGGTGAGCTGACTCCATCTGTGCAGAGGAGACAGATTCATGTAACCATGAATTTAACTTTTAAATTGCTTGACTGAGTGTTTAAATTTGTAACATTAATGGATGTTTCTGTACTCTAATTATCCTAATTTTTAAAAGAAGCAGCAACTTTTTCAAAAAGGAAAAAAGGAAATTAAAAGAGGGAAAAGGAAAGCTATGTAAACTACATTAAGCACACACCACCTTTAGCTACAAGCTCTGCGCTTGCAAAATCTAATCTCCACAAGAGTATTGAGAGTAATGTGCAGTGCTTAAAAGTCCTCCAGCAACTGTGCAATAAGTGTTTTATAAATGTAGGCCAAGATTTTCAAGCACGACTAGTGATTCTGGATGGTCAGCGTGAGCTACCTTACAGGACCCTGATTTTTATTTATTTATTTATTTATTTTTTTGAAAGTGCTGAGTATCTGCCCTCTGAAAATCAGGTTTCCTTTAAGGTGTCTTAAGTTGGGCACCCAAAAATTGAGGGACCAAAAATTGTCTCTTTGAAAATCCAAGCCTTAGAGCACACTCTATGATCTTAAGTTTTTAAGCCTTAAGGACTTCAGCCTATAAAGTTTACTGTACTGAGGGCTAGATATTTGGTTCAGCTGAGATCTGCTTGGCACAGTACCCAAGGTGTAGGAGGAGAGATGGCTTCAAGCCACCTTCCCACTCCCCCCAGCCTGGGGCCATCTGGGGGCCATTCTTGCCATAGAATAATTAAGAACAGAACAGAATTAAGGGCTGCTCCTCTGAGCACTGCTGGCACTAACAATTCACTAGCACTATGGTGATTTTTCATTTAATGTTAAAACATGGCATTTTCAAATACTCAAAACATGAAATCGGAGAGCAGTGAAACTTGACATTTTTCCTCTCAGTGATATCAGTTAAAAAGATCTGACTGCTGCCATTGACAGTGGAATCAATAGATAATTACTGTTCAAGAGGAAAACTGAAAAACACAATAGATGACATTAAAACCTGGGGGCCTCTGCTCGGGCATTTTAAATTGTGATTGCTCCAAAACATCCCACTTTGACTTTAAGCCAATTAATAGCTAAATAATAAAATAAAATAATAATAATAATAATGAAAATAGACAGTTAAACCTCCCATGGATTGTTGGCATGGGTCATTGCCATGTAGACACAGAAAACAGAATAGCACCAGAGATCCAGGGATGCCTTCACCTTCTGATGCAAATTCTTTTAAAAAATTTGAACACTGGTGATGTTAACTTTCCTAATACATTAGTACAAAACAAAAAACAACTACCAATGTTACAAATAATACAGCATTTTGCACCATTACCAGTCCTATAGCATTTTCCATTCCTCTTCTGAAACGCACATTTGGCTTTGCTGCTTACAATTTGATCCTAACTTTAGGCTTTTAACAATTATCTCCTAACTGCCCTTATCTATTATTGCATTATTAGGGATGTACAGCTTTTAGTTACCCTCTGTGCAATGAAACCGCTTGTTGTTCCACTGCACAAAAGCACAGATATCAGATATGCACTTTTGAACTGCTTTGTTTTTCACTGGTAGCTGACAAATCTTATTAAGATAACATCTGAACCCTAATAAGAGTACCAAACAGCTGCCTTTCTTGAATCGGCCTCAAGCTGCTTTTCTGCATTCTCAAGTCTACAGAACTTTCTGAATTATGTTTCCTCTATGTTCTGATGCCCAGTTTTCCCTTTTCTGCTGTTTCTTAGATCATCCAATTTGAGTGTCATTCATTATGGTACTTGTTGCTTACAATCTGGGTACATCATTTCAGGACTATTCCTGCCAGTGGAAGAGTGGGGACCTGAACAAGCCCTTTAATTATTCAGTTTTTTCATGGTTCTAACTGCTCCAACTTTTATCAAATTTTCATTAAAAAGTTAGAAGAGCTCTCCTCTCTTTCACAGAGACACACAGAGGAAACTAGGTCTAGGAGAAATTCCTCCAGGGAGAAAATTATTTGGGGAAAAAAAATGGTGCACTTTAGACAAATGCTGCAGATGAGAGGGAACCAGAAGGGCAAAACAGCTGGTTGAAACCGGCATGTACGTGGAAATGAGGACATCTGGAATAACCCTCCAACAACAAGTCTCAGTATACAGGAATGAAAGGAGAAAACCACTTAGCTTTCAAGAGCTCCTGAGAGCGAGCCAATCCCTGGACTAAGTGGCTTTCTCAGTTCTACTACTTGCACCTCCCTCCTTATCATTGCTCAAACCATGCCTTCCCTTTTCTTTACTACTGCCACAGCCATCCTTTCAAAGGGAATTACTCCCCCGCCTTTCCGGACTGAATCTTCTTCATACATCTTCAGAGCTTCAGAGGCTAAAGATTAATTTTCCAGGAAGGAACGGAAGAGGCTGTTGGCCTGCCCTGCCCGTTATCGCCTCAGGTGAAAGCATGAGGCAGTGCAAGGGCACATGCGCGGACTGACGGATGTTACTACTTTGAAAAAGCTGTAGCTCCAGGGGCGTAGTGCAAGCATATAACCCACAGTAGAATACAGATAGGGACCATCACTCGAAGATCGCCCCTCAGTCACCCTGGCCTTCTTCATGAGGATGTTTCTTTTCCTTCCTCAGCCCTACAAACCCCTCTCCTCTGTCTTCTTCAGGCTCTCTCCTCTTTCTTTCCCACTCTGACACTCATTCATCAGCCCTCTGCTTCTCTTTACTACCCCCTTGAACCTCCTTCCCTTCTCTCTTTCTCTCACCATCCTGAGCTCCTTTCTCTTCCCCTCATACACCGTCTTATTCCCCACATCCATCCTCGTAGCTTCGCACTCACTCCTCAACTCATCTGCTTCCCACACATCCTTTCCCTCCCTTCCAACCCTTCTCGGTTTCCATATTGGTCTCACCTACCTCTTCATATCCTAACCCATCTTTTTTCTTCTTTATCCTTTTGTAACAAATCTCCCATTCACTAATGCCCTCGCCAAACCCTTCTCTTTAGTGTCATCTTACACCGCCTGTGCACTATATACCTTAAAGAGCAGTGAGTATGTGCTATTTGTTTAGGAAATGAGTAACTAGAGAATCCACTTTCTGGTTAGAAGGAAAAAATGTGTATCGAGAACAGGACATATATTTGGCCTCCTGTGCATCCCATTTGCTGGCAGTCCAGACAGCATAAGTATTCTAAAGAATATTATTCATCCCTCAGCTAGACATACAGCAGTCTGGGTATATGAACTGGCAAGCACACAAGACCTGTGTTTTATAACATAGAAAACAATAATTAAAACCTGATTTTACTAATAAATACACTCCATTCCCCTTAGAACGCAAGCCTTCCAAATATCCCGCTGGCTATGAAATGTCAAACAGGAAATGAAAGTCACAGATTACTAAATTTTATTACAGATATGTTGTAGAAACTTTTATCCATAATTAGGACAAAATAATTGTAATGGTAGGGTTGAACACAAGTCAGTTAAAGCTTAAAACCTTGGTACTGGTTATTGTTACCATAAGATGTGTATGGAGGCACTTTATTTTTTATGAGTTCCTTGCATAGCCCATACAGTTTTGTTATATAAAAATGTGCCAGCCTGCACCACCCAGCTATTGATAGTCTGTGCCAGATAATCAGTTACAGCATATCTGATGGCCCTTGGATGTTTGTAAGTGGGAGCAGGATGTACCCGTTGGAGGAAGTGTAGAGGCCCTTTTGGGATTTGGACCTCCCTTGGTCCCTTTTGCAAATCTGAGCCAGCACTGAGATTTTCAAAGCCCAGGGAGTTTAGATCCACAAGTCCCATTACAATTAATGAAAGATGCATGCACAAATCACCTACGTGGCTTTGAAAAAAGTCTCAACACTGGCTAGGATTTGCTAATGGGCCCAAGGAAGGCCCAGATCCCAATGGGATTGGGGTGTTTTATTCCCCCTTGGCGTCCTTTGAAAAGTCCAACCTATAGACCAAGGGTGGCCGAACAGTGACTCATGAACTACATGCGACTCTTTTCCAGTTAAAGTGCGGCTCGCGGAATCCCGTGTCCCTTCCCCATTCTCTGCCTATCAGACTGGAGTGGGGAGCTCGGAGCTTCTGCCCTGCAGCAGGATGATGTGGCTAGAGGATTCTGCCCAGCAGGGAGGAGGGTTTTGCAGGGGGCCCATAAGTTTGGCCATCGCGGCCCTATACTTTATTCTCACATCCTGAATGGAGTAGCAAGTGGAAACTTAGCTTACTTTTTTTCATGCTACTTTTCTGAGGAGACCTTCCAAAGATTTTCAACCAAAAAATCACAAAAAGAGTGATCATCTTTGAGGTGATGTTATAGAGGTGAGAAGTTTCTACAAATGTCCATTTGAATGGGAGTTTTTGTCTTGACTGATAGCCTTTCAAAGCCTTGGTAGAGGATTGATTTATGGACATATTCTCTGAAGGGGTGTTTTGTCTTTAGAAAAGTTCTTATCTTTGATGACACCGTAGAAAAAAAGGCAAAACATTCTATCAGTATGGACATCACCTATTAAAGGAGCCTCTTTCCCTGATGCAGTGCCATTCCAACAAGCGCAGGCTTACAGGGAAGACTGCATTAGTTTCCTATTTGTGTCAAAGGAAGTAAGGGAGCATCAGCCACAACTAATGCACAAGTTAGGTTAGGCCGCTGCTGTGCTCAGGGCCCCCACATGGGGGGGAAGGTACACTTTATCGGGGCCCAGAGGCCCTGGGGGGCCCAGTCCAGGCTGCAACCTCCATGGGTATGAGTGTGGAAGGGGGCCTGTGTTACAAGTTTGTACTGGGCCTGAAAAAGTTATGCTTGGGCCCTGGGTGTGCTGAGACCATTGGTCTCATGATGACTAATGTCTCATTGTTTCAATACTCCTCCCTCCGTCTCTAAGTATAAAACAGGAGATGGATAGATTGTAAGTTCTTTGAGACAGGGGCCATCTTATTGTTCTGTGTTTGCAAAGAGCCCACCACACTGGGGTCCTGGTCTATTACTAGAGATCCTAGGCACTACTGCAGCAATAAAAAGTAAAAAGAATTCAGGCAGCTGATGAAAACAAACCAAGGGCTGTTTTCTTCAGGCCCCAGTCTGACCTGCTATTGGATGTGCCAGTGCTTTCAGGGGCCACATGTACAGAGCAGTATGTTCACATAGTGACATTCTGTCTGGATTTCTCTGTTCCTTTGTAAAGAATAATGAGAGATTTCAGAAGCAATCATATATTTATCTGTATCGTTCACCCCTTCCTGCTATTGTACCCTCCGTGTAACAGGAAATTATGATGAGAGGATAGACACTGAGTCAACAATCACCAGAATAGATCGCAGAGTAATAGCTCTTTGAGCAGCAGAGATTATCCCACTCATCTTTTTTAAACTATAATTAGTTCCTTTACATAAATCTGAATACATTTCCAAATAATCTAATGCCATTATGCAGTGACCTGAATCAGAAGGGCCATAATTGTGGGAAATATTCCTTTGCAATATTGCATTTCACTTTAAAGTGACCATGACCACAAGCCGCCATTCTTCTTCGAGTGATGGTCCCTATGTGTCTTCCACATGTGGGTGCGCATGCGCACCATGTGCCTCAGTTCAGAAGTGTTTCTTAGCAGTGTCCCTTGACTCGCACGAGCGCCATGCATCTTCTCGTGCTCCCAGCCAAGGACGTAAGAGGTAGTGTGGGTCAACGCCTCTCCAGTCCCCTCTTACCACTGCATGGCCTGAGTTAGAAACCCCCGTTTCTTCATGATCCTAGTTTCTGAGAGTGATTCACTTCTGCTTCGTTGTCAATAGTTATAAGAAGTTTGTATAGTGTTAGTTAGATACGTTTAGTACAGTTAGTGTAGTACTTCTTTCCCCTGTTGAGGACTGTACTTCCACCTTCCCCCCCGCAAGGGGCTATGCCCCGGATTCTAGGCTTCAAAAACTGTTTCCTGCCTGCATTCCTTCTCTGTGAGCAATGAGCACCAGCAGTGCCTCTACTGCCTCAATGAGGCACACATCGTGGCTCACTGGGCCGTTTCCAAATCCTGCCCACCCCAGACCCAGGAAGCCCACGAGCTCCTCCTTTGTAAATATCTAATGAAGGAAGCGATGAGACCCAGGGTGCTCTCAGATCTGGGCCCAGGAGACCCCCTGTACAGTGGCCATCACTGACAGTCAGTGCCTCTCTAAGCTCATGCCCCGGATCCCGCAGTACTGAAAACGAAGGATAAGTCTCAGCATGAGAGGAAAAAAACACTTATGGGCACAAGAGCAGATCCCCGCTGCAGACTGCTCCCAAGGACAGCGTTTGCTCCCCGAGCCATGCCAGGTCTTGTGAGATGTTGTGCGCGGATCAAGCCAGATCAGCATTCAAGATTCCCTGCATGGAGAGTAAGGCTAAGCACAAACCCAGATCTGACGGCGATCTCAGTACTCAAGCATTTAGAATGCTCACTGGCACACATGCCGCCCATTCCGCTGGTCCCCATGTGCCTACCACTCTGCAGACACCACCAGGCCCCTCCAGCATCTCTGCGGGTACACCGCGGTTCCCTGGACTCTTGGAAGCATTTCTGTCGGCGGAGCAGTTGTTTCTCTGCTACCCGCAGTCTCCCCTTCTATTCGCCCCCGCCCCGCTCACCTATGACATCATGACCCTGGAGGACGAACCCCTTCTGCTGTTGCTGGAGAAGCCCATCCCTCTGCCACACTGCAGCCTTCTGGTACTGACAGTCCCTTCCCTTGCCAGAACTATCTTCAGTTTGAGGAGTTCTCAGAGCCGGAACTCTCCTTCTCCCAGACATCTCGCTGGAGTCCAGATGTATGCCCCAGGCTGCCCTATCCTCCGGCATATGACCCGATAACAGAGGCCTGGTATTGCTTCTCATGGAGCCTACCACATCTGAGGGACCCTTCCTTTTTGGCCGCACTGGTGGACCCTAGAATCCCTACCACAAGCACTATCTCAGGCACCCTACCGGTCATTCCCCACACAACCACCAGTGCCATTGGTGTATGAAGAAAAGGGAGACATTGAACAGATACTGCCGGCTCTGCCGGTCCCGACTGGAGCATCCTCTTCACGGGACAAGGTGATCGCCCCCTCCTGCTCTCTCTGCTGGATGATCACTGCCAATACCAGGACTTGCTGTAGAGGGTAGCAACAGACCTGGGAATCCCATTGGAGGAGGTTCAGAACCCACAGCATCAATTCCTAGACATCCTCCAACCTCAAGAGCCATCTAAAGTAGTCCTACCCATCAATGAGGCCATCCTCCAGCTGGCACGAGCAGTGTGGTATACCCCTGCCTCATGCGTCCCCCCACCTAAGCAGGTAGAGAGGAGATACTTTCTGCTTGCTAAAAGAGCAGATTTTCTTTTCACCCATCCACGCCCCAGCTTCCTTGTCCAAGAGGCTGTGGAACGGGCATGGCTGCAATCACAAAAGTCTACTCCTCCAGAAAAGGCAGCTAAGACACTGGACCTGCTGGGCAGGAAAGGCTATTTTTCTTCAGGACTAAAATTCTGCATCGCCAGCTACCAAGCTCTGCTAGACAAGTATGACTTTAAAACTACAATAGACGAGCAGAGTTCAAGGACAAGTTGCCACCAGAGCACCAGCAGCAATTCCAGGCATTGCTAGACGAAGGACGACTGGTTGCCCACGGGGGCCTTTGGACAGCTGTCGATGAGGCTGACACATCCTCTCACTCTCTAGTGACTGAGATTGTTATGCGAAGAGATTCATGGCTACAATCATCCAGCTTCCCCAGGGAGGTCCAAAACATGATTGAGGACCTCCCTTTTGACAAGCACAAGCTGTTCAACTATAAGACAGACAAATCCCTCCACTCACTGCAGGACTCCAGAGCCATACTATGGTCCCTTGGGATATATACCATGGCCCTGAGACGCAGGCAGAAGAAACAACCATTCTGCCCACACCCACACACTCCCTACCCAGCCTACTACCAGCACGAGCAGGAACACCCACGTCAACGACACCAATCACAGTGGCCTAACTTCCCTGCCTCTGCCACAATCACTCCTCGACCCTCTCCCAGCAAACCTCAGTTTGTGCCAGTCAAGACCTGCAAACCTCCACCGATTCCACCTGCAGCGCTCCATGTTGTCTTTCGGAGCCGTCTTGTCCTATTCGCTCACAACTGAGGCAAGATCTCCATGAACAGTTGGGTACTGGAGATCAGTCACCACGGATACTCCATAGAGTTCTCATTCCTGCTGCATCGCCCCCCCCTCCACATGACTCCCCTCAGAGATCTGTCCCATCAACTGATCCTCTAACAAGAAGCTGCCACTCTACTCCTCAAGGAGGTAATACAGCCTGTTCCACCTCACTACAGGGGGCGAGGCTTCTACTCACCTTACTTCCTCATCCCAAAGAAGAGTGGAAGGACTATTCTAGGTCTTTGAATGCTCAACACGTTTATCAAAAAGTTCAAATTCCATATGATCACGTTGACATCCATTATCCCCTCCCTACCCCAAGGAGCCTGGTTCATGGCTCTCAACATGAAAGAGGCTTACTTTCACATGGACAATTCACCCGGCCCACTGAAAGTTCCTCCATTTTCAGGTAGAACCATTTCAATTTCAGGTATTCCCATTCGGCATAGCAACAGCACCAAGAGTGTTCACAAAAGTCTTTGCTGTGGTAGCAGACCAGATGTGCCACCTAGGCTACTCGGTATTTCCCAACCTCGACTGGCTCCTGGTGGCACTATCGTGACAGGAAGCAATCTCCGAGATTCTCTGTCTTTGCAGACTCCTGGCATCTTTAGGTACCTACGTCAATGAGGAAAAGTCAGTATTGACACCTACATGACAATGCACTTCAGTGGGGTGCGATTCGACTTCAGCATGGTGAGGGCTTTTCTCTCAGCAAACCACTTCGCAGCATGACAGCCCTTGTTGCAGATGTGTGTCGCAGACCACGCACCACGGTCCACTGCTATCTCTTCCTCTATAGTCACATGGCAGTCTGCAGCTACGTGACATCGCATGCAGGTCTCCATATGCATTGTCTTCAAGCTTGGCTCTTCTCTACAGAGACCAGACGGAGTCCAGGGTCACCCTTCCTGGGTCCATGCTGTCCTCCCTCACATGGTGATCCGATCTCTCCAAGATCATGATAGACACCCCCTTTGCCCTTCTCACACCACAGATCTCCATCATGACGGACACCTCCCTCGCAGGTTGGGGAGCCTACTTAGGCCACCACAGAGCTCAGGGGGTGTGGACACCACAGGAAACCAGGATACAAATAAATGTGCTAGAACATGCCAGGCCTTCTTCCCGCTCCTTCAGTCCCTCCAAGTTCAACTGCTCTCCGACAACATCAGGGCAGTAGTGTACCAGGTCTCCCTCCCTCTGTTCCAAGTCAGTCCAGTGTTGGAACTGGTACATGAAGAACCATGTGACGCTTCAAGCTGCGTACCTAGTGGGCACCCAGAATTCCCATGCAGCATTTTCAGAAGGACTCTATACCTCAATCACGAGTGGGAGCTACATGACACCACACTCCTGTATCTCTTTGCCAAATGGGACACCCCCTGATGGAATCTCTTTGCTGCTCACGAGAACCGAAAGCTACCCCTCTATTGCTCCAGAGGCACTCTAAGGGAAAACTCTCAAAGCAATGCTCTCCTTCTCCCCTGGACAGGTGACCTCTGCTATGCTTTTCCCTCCATTCCCTTCCTGTCACAAGTGCTACACAAGATTTGCCAAGACAGAGCCATCATTATAGTCGTAGCCCCATTCTGACCCTGTCAGTTCTGATTCACAGACCTCCTCTGACTCCTTGCCCTCACACCACTCCACCTCCACACACTCACAGATCCTGTTCGCACAGGATTGGGGGAGGTGCCATCATCCCAATCCAGGCCCTCTTCACCGCACATCCTGGTATTTGGATGGGCGTCGAGGGTAGACCGGTCCAGGCTCTACCCCAGTTCAACAAATCCTTACCCAAAGCAGGAGAGAATCCATCAAAGCCTACCACCGAGCTAATGGGAGATGCTTCATGGCATGGGTCCACAGCCACAACCACCACTCACTGAGCACAGTGTCTATTCCAGTCATCCTCAACTACCTCTTCACCCTCAAGACGTTGGGCCTGGACCTCAATTCTATTAGCGTGCAGGTGGCAGCATTCAGAGCCTTTCTGCCTCCCGTGGACAGCGCCTCGATGTTTACACACCACACCACTGTCCGCTTCATGAAAGGTTTATTCAACATCTTTCCACCAGCACTGAAGCCCATGCTGCCATGGGATCATAATCTCATTCTCTCCACCCTCACGTAGCCACCTTTTGAGCCACTAGCAACGTGCTCATTTTCCCACCCCTCAATGAAAATGACTTTCTTGGTAGCCATACCTCAACTACGAGTCAGTGAACTCGCAGCCACGATGGCAGACTCACCCTACATGATATTCCATAAGGACAAAGTGTCCTTATGGCTGCACTCTAATTTCCTCCCCAACAGAGTGTCTGAATTCCACCTAAAGCAGTGCATACTGCCAGTTTTCTGCCCCCAACCACTTACCTCCGCTACTGACAGAACCTTGCAATCCCTCGATATTCATCACGCACTGGCATTCTATCTCCACAGGACTCGTCCCTTTGGCAAAAAACTATCTGTGGCCATCACCGAATATTCCAAGCCCTCTCATCCCAACAAATTTCCAAATGGGTCTCGGGGTGCATCTGCGAATGCTACAACCAACCCAACGTACCACCCCCACCTGAGAAAATCACTGTGCACTCTCTGCGAGCACATGCTACCACATCAGCCTTACTGATGGTCGTGTCCTGGCAAGACATCTGTCATGCAGAAACGTGGCACTCTGTCCACACGTTCATGACACACTACGCCACGGCATAAGCACCAGCTACACACACCACCGTGGCCCAGGCCATTCTGCAGAGCGCACTTCCACTGGTATCTTCGCGTCTATCTCCATGCTGATCACTGCTCACGTGTCACCCCTGTGTGGAGTACACATATGGACCATCACTCAAAGAAGAAAAGGAGGTTACTTACCAGTAGCCAGAGTTTCTTTGAGATGCGTGGTCCCTATCTGTATTCCTCTACCTGCCCTTCATCTCCTCTGCTTCAGATTGGATTCCATTACGGTAAGAGGGAGACTGGAGAGACGTCGATCCGCATGACCTCTTCTACCCTCAGCTGGTAGCACAATGAGATGCACTACACACATGCGGGTCAACAGATACTGCTAAGAAACACTTCTGGATTTATTTCCACCACAGGCAGGAATGCTCTCCCTCCATGTACCTATAACACACCATACTAATGTGTGTGTGTGAGAGATATTATATCTGTATGTGCATCTAGAAAATATATATATAATATCTCACATTATATTTTTTATATATGATATCTCTCACACACACAGCTCAGAATATAGCCTGGCTGCTCATCAAATTCCAGCCTAGCCCTTTACTGATTTCTATTTTTTCCCTCCAGCATTACAATGATTGAAAAAACTGCAAGGGTCTTTCCTTCAAACTGTGCATTAAATTGCAACAAAGCAGTCAGAGTATCCTTACCCGCACAGTGCTGCTCAGGTTTCCATTGAACTTTCACCCCTTCTCGTTGACAGGTTCGGGTATAGGCCAGGAATGACTCGCAGTAGCAGTTTTTATGAATTGGACACTCACACATATCTGTTATACAGGACCTGCAAAATACAGTCCAGAAAGAAACAAGCAATAAAAGATTTGACAAAGAGCCCTCAAGGTTTGGAATTAGCTTTTTATAATCATGTACAGTTTAAAGCTGCAATAAGCTGTGCTAGAGAAATGGCAAACCCGTTGTACACTTCTCTACTCCCAAATCCACACAGAGGGTCTATAGACTCTAATCTCAGCAGTTCTGCTATATTCTATTCTATATGTGGGAGAGCCATATCAAAGTAGAGACCCAGAATAACTGAGTCAAGAACTGCCATGTAATGAGGATCAAGGGTTGTATGTTGCAATTATGAGGCAAGGCAAAGACAATTTGTAGCAAATACAGTTTTGTCTTAATAAAGGCTCCATCTCTGCTTTCCTGAACAATGTTTACTGCAACAATATTTAACATGAATTCCCAGATTTAAGAGTTATAAAGAACAATGAAGACATATGCAGCTACTATGCTATGAAGGCCTCAGGGTTCAGGATACAACCAGACTACGGCAAAATGTTTCAGTCGAATAGTAAATTCACTGAAAAATGCAGTTACAGGATGACAAAAATATTCATTAATTTAGTTCATATGTGGCAAACAGTTTTGGCCAAATAAAAGAAAATTAAAAATTTGAAAATGTTAAAATATTTCAACTAAGTTATTCGTGTTCATTTCACTTGCCTTGAATTAAGAACTTCAGTCACTTTGGTTAATGGATGTGCAACTGCCTACTTTGACAGAAGCTTTTCTAAGAACTGCTATTTTCTCTGTAAAATGCCATTTCCTATCTACTGGAGAAATACTCTTTAAGGAATCCTAACGGACACACGCACACCTCCCAAAGTAAGGCTACATTAGAATGGCCACTTTTCTGCTTCATCTGCTTTTCTGCTTTACCAATTGCTGGTAAAATTACAGCAAAGCCAAAAAGTAGGGTTGTGTCAGGGCCCTAGTCTTGGACTCTGTATTGACATTAGGGGAAAGTGCAGATGTAGATGATGAAATAAATATCATAACTTGACATGGGCCAGAGCTTCAAAATCTGACTCCAGATCTGAACTTTCCAATAGTTAAGGAGTGTTTGGGTCTGGAATATAGGTTCAATCCCATCTCTATTGGGTAATAAAGGAGCAGAGCACCTGCCATGGTTACCCCATAATCAGGGACGTTCCGTGACTGTAAAGTGCTTTGAGATTCTTAGAAGCAATACATAACAATGTCAAATATTGTTATCCTTACAAACATGAACATGCTCGTTTCTAGGTTGATAACACCTAGTTATCGGTGCTCCTGAAAAGGAAATACCCTTTCCATAAGCTTGTCAGCTGTAACAAACATTTCAGCAATTTTCCATTATTTTTGCACTTGACATTTCTATTTGACTGTTCCTATGACAATTCCATGACCTTTAAAAGATTATTTTGCTGTCACTGAACCACGACATTAACCAAAAATTCACCATGACAAAAATACAGCTCAAGTGTCAAAAAGGTAGTTTGTGGAATAATGCATGCGTACAAAATATATATTTGCATATGTGGATAAATGCAGTTAGTTTAAATCAAGTAGACAGCACTGTGCATATATCAGAGATCATCCATTTTCATTTGCTCCAACTTTCATTTTCATTTAATTTTATTTGTTTTATTATTTGGCCTCCTGTCTCGATCCATTCATGTCTTCTAGAATGGCAGCTGTGGAATGGTTGGTGTGTGTGGTCTGAATACAGCTCACAAGAACAGTCTGGCACTAAAATATGACACTCGGCCATAACATTCCCCATTTTAGAATTCAGGTTCATCTCCTATTTTTTCACATATGATTCACTGAACAAGTTCCCCTTGTACCCAAGTACCACAGCATGCCTGCCGTTCTTCATTGACATCCCAAAACAATGCCCTGACTGTGCATCAGGCCCAGTTACTGAGCATAAAGCACATATCATTTAGAAGGTATATATATCTCATTTCACAAAGCAGAAGCCTGATGTGCTATCAAAGGAAATTACTGTTGCAAAGGGAGTCTGTTGTATTCCCTGCAGACCAATTAAGACATCAGGGTAGTTTTATTCTCTCCTAGGCACTCTATTTTCCTCAACCAACCTTGTCTTATCAACTTTTAATGTTACGTAAAATTATTCATACAATAATTATATTATTGATATTGAAGGTGTTAGGAAGGGAGGATTGTGCTTGCTTATGGCAGGCTGGCTACGTGCATGCTGAGTTCTGCCTTGGGACTCAGAAAATGTTAAGTCTGAGCTCATTTCATCTGGTTTTAAGAACACAAAAATCACAGCTTGCTGCTGTGAGAGTTTCTGGCCACCGAGAAAAATGCCAGTTCCAGCCAAGCCCGATCAGTTGCCTTATGTTAAAGATAAGTCCTCAGGCCCAAAACCTAATGTGTCCAGATGAGCCAAACCCAAAACTCTACTTTCTAACACCCAGAGACCTTGGACTAGTTTGGATCCAGATCCAAACAGCTCTAGATCTTAGCCACTTCTTTCTGCCTGAATAGGCATCAAGCTTGTTATGAGTAGCATTAAATGTTCCCTAAGGAAGACAGCACACCAGCACCAGAAGGGACAGTTCTCTGATTTACTCCATTCTTATTGGCTTCAAGTTATTTCTATTTCCATGAGTTGTATAATTCTGAGAATAGCTGATGGGTTCAGTCCTGGGGTTTGGCTGAGGGTACAGTCACTGCAGGGACCAACATCAGGGGTCTGTTTGTTTTCATTGCTTTGTTAATTAAGTACTACTACTTGTCATTTTTGTACTTATTTAACAAACAAAAACTAAAAAATTGTATAAAAGTAAATATTAGTTTATCATCAAAATATAGACTTTTTTCTAATGAGATTCTTTATTAACAAAACTAATACGTTTACACTAAAATTCTGTGTTTTTGTTTAAAAAAATCATTTTTGAAGCTGCAAGGGAAAAAGTGTTAGATAGCAAAATACAGTCACTACTTCCCTCTCGTGGTCCAACCTGGGAACTCCAGGCAATCCCTTTGTGTGATTCAAAGGGCAACTTTTTAAGAGAACTTCTTGAGGCAAAAGATGCTTATTCTCTGAAGGTTGAATGATTGAGAGAAAATAGGACAAGTACTTTGGTCAGTTTAAAAAAAAAATTGTTTTTCTTATACGTCAGTAAATTTCTTAATTTCAATTCTTAGTAGGTTCCCCTGGGAGTTTGTGTTTGTTTTGTTTTAATTCTTGAAACTTCCCCTGCCAAACAAACCCCACCCCAAACAGTAGATTCTTGTGTTCAATTTACAAGTCCTAACACTGACCGTTTCAAAAAATCCTTGTGATATTGGTACTGTTTTTTGTTTTCTTTTTTTCAATTTTGCTGCAGAGCCATTTCCTGCACTCCAATGAATGGCTAATTTCAAAATTCTGCTCAACTCCCTCATCCCCTCTTTACACCTCCTTTGATTCTGTCAAATACATTGGGAAACACTAATAAAGAGGTGGCTATAAATTTGCATCTGAGGGCTTATGGAGTGTCCATGCCCTACAACTGCAGCCCTGTTTCACACAAAGAAACAGCATTTTCTTATGATAGTAATGGAACATTTTGACTTTGCTGTGTTCTGAAATGTTCCGATTCTATTCCAAGATGACAAGTTCTGTTTAATTAGAGTTAAGACAGAGTATACAGAAACAGTCCAAGGCATTTTGCAGACAGGGAAGAAAACCTTTTCAGTGTCCCTCCTCCATCCCACCAGAGCAGCCAAGTCTAAGTACATAAATTTATTTAATCAATGGAGCAAAAAACACACACCACACACCTAAGTGGCACAGCAGTATGGCTAGAATTTGGCACCCAGGGCAACAGCCCTGATTGCCTGTCCCTAGACCAGCCCCGAGAGTACATATCAGTAATTTCAGATGAAAACTTTAGAGGCATATTGTAACACTCCTATAACCAAGCCCAGGAAATTCTGAGTTAAGGTTACACTTAAAAATAATCCAAATGTGTTAGGTAAGGAAGTGCAGTAAGGCAACCAAAACAGCCTTAATTCTGCACTGTAGTGACACCATGCAATAAACGTAGATTTATGATAAAGGCATTTTAGCCTTTTTGGTCCTAAATTAGATTGAACTGATTTTAAAGACACATTAGGTTTTAAACATATCTCCCTCTCCCATCCCCCCAAGCTTCATCACCTTTAGCACTAGTCAAAATCCTACATGGGGATCCAAAACTGCCCAACATGATGACTCTACAGGTGCTTCAAGGACATGCACTGATTGAAAGGGCAGGCACAAAGACCTTAGGTAAATTGATGTAATTAGTTTATTTTTGGATACATACAAATTTGGGCTGTCAAACAATTACAAAAATTAATTGCAAAATTAATCAAGAGATTAAAAAAGAGTTGATTAATTGCAGTTTTAATCACACTATTTAACAATAATAGAATATCAATTTAAATTTGTTATAAATATTTTTAGATGTTTTTCTATATTTTCAAATATTTTGATTTCAATAACACAGAATACAAAGTACAGTGCTCACTTTATATTATTATTTTTAGTACAAATATTTGAACTGTAAAAAAGATAAACAAAAGAAATAGTATCTTTCAATTCACCTCAGACAAGTACCGTAGTGCAATCCCTTTATCATAAAAGTGCAATATACAAATGTAGAATTTTTTTTTTACATAACTGCACTCAAACAAAAAAAAAACCAATGTAAAACTTCAGAGCCTACAAATCAAAGCATGAAGGGGCATATGAATATTTAGTATATCTGGCTTGTAAATACCTTGCAACACCAACTACGACAGTGACAAGCAAATGCCTGTTCTCAGTTTCAGGTGACATTGTAAATAAGAAGCGGGCAGCATTATCTCCTGTAAATGTAAACAAACTTGTTTGTCTTAGTGGTTGGCTGAACAAATAGGACTGAGTGAACTTGCATGAGGTGAATTGAAAAATACTATTTATTTATCTTTTTACAGTGCGATTAATCACAACTATTTTTTAAAAATCTAGTTAATTTGTTTTGTGTTAATCGCATGGATTAACTGCAATTAACTGACCGTCCCAAATAAAAATAACCACCCATAGTCAAACCACAGGGGCTTGTGTAATGGTGAAAGAAACATTGTTTCCAAAGTCATTAGGATGATCTCTGCAAGTGTCAGAACAATCCTGAACTCAAATAGGGAGGTGAAAGTCTTCATTCTGTTCCAATAACATGAGGTATCCTACACAGTGTTCTCAGACTTCAGTTTGAATGTGCTGTTCTTCAGAAAGGAACCCTCTTGATAACAAGGAGTGATGGACTAGTATGTGTGTCTATATAAATAATAGAAGGGTGCCCCCAATTGGAGTGGGACTGATCAATTTAGAAAAATATTCTCCTTCTCTTGCCTATGACAGCTGAGATTGCAGTGGAAAGCATCTTAAGGTCAACTAAGTCGGGACGTGGTGTTATACAGGGTGAGATTAAGACTAAATAGAGCCCAGAATGAATAAACAGGACTTCAAACCTGCTTGCATTTTGTTCTGGCTGAGGAAAAAGTGGGTTCATCCAGTACCTGAACTCTCTTTTCTTTTCTGCCTTAACTTCCTGTCTTGAGGATACTTCAGAGCAAACTGGGGCCCTTTTCAAAGCACTGGCCTACAGCAGCCAATTGTTTATTCTTTTGTTGGGGAAGAATCTCTCAAACTGGATTCTTTTTGATGCTATACTGTCTGTGTGTGTGTGTGTGTGTGTGTGTGTGTGTGTGTGTGTGTGTGTGTGAGAGAGAGAGAGAGAGAGAGAGAGAGAGAGAGATGGTGCTAATAGGGTTTGTATAATCACAAACTGTTGCAAAGGGAAATCCATGAAAGTGAAGGCATCCGGCAGCTGCGGGACACACCCCTGCACTAGACAACCCACATTGCTCCCACATCTTCAAAGCAAACCCTTCTTCAGCAAAAGGCCTTTTTCACATTAAACTATGGAAAGTGTCCAAGTCCCACAAGAGGGCAGAGAAAGGAGTCCTGTGCTAAACAGACTGTTAAAAAAAGGAAAGAACAGAAAGGAAAAGAGCAGAGCATTGTATGGCTGCCTCATACAATGCTGTGCAGTATTGAAATTGCAGATGTTGGGTGTTTTTCACTGAACATCTGCAGTTCCCTTTACCTCACAGGGAATAAGCAGTCAAAAAAAAAAAATCAATCACTAGAGGGAATGTCTTTTGCATTTAATACTTTACTCCTTTCCTTTCACAACACTAATGTGGTGCAGCACAAATGAAAATGTATCAGTACCTCCAAACAACGACACTGCATAGATGAAAGGCAACATAAAAGTCCAATTAAAAAACATGAACATTTTGCATTTAAAAGCACATACCAGCCATCTTGTAAGCTCTACATTGCCTTTCCATAGTCCAACCCACACCTCAGTTACATGCATGGAAAATGGGTTTAGCCGCACATTTACAAACTGAGAAGACTGCTTGTTTGAAGAGCCACCTGTTCAAAGACAAGGACCATTCAGCAAGCCCAGCATCCCGTGTGATGGTTGTCTTGGGAGAACTCCACTTACTGGACTACACAATCCAAGATTTAGTGGCTGCCTCACCTAGTTTAACACTATCAGTGAAGATATCCAAAGCCTATATGGCAGCCAACCTAGTCACTGCCTTAATCACACTTCAGTGCTCAGAGTTTAGCAGCAAGATGCAGGATTTTTCCCCCGATCCACGAGACCTCATTTTTCTTCCCTCATAAGGAAAAGAGAAAACTAAAAACAATGCTGATATCGATAGAAACCATTTAAACTGTTATAAAGGTTTGGTGGTTTTTGGTTTAAACAAAGGCCTCTAAGGGGTTTTCATTATTTGTTGTTCCCAAGTACAGAAGTAATTTCAGAAGGGAAGATGATGCCACACCCCAATATATAACAGAAATGTTCACTCTTTTGCTTTTATTGGAACTGTAAGTTGTGAGTGTATGCGTGGTTTTTCCCTTTTCTTTTTTTGCGGGGGGGGAGAATTACTCAAGTCTGAAACTTGGTATTTGAAGCTGCAGACACTTATTTCTTGAGTCTCTCGCAGGAATATACTGACACTAACACCAGAGCAGCAAATAACTCATGGGAAAGGTAATTTTGGAGGCTGGGCAAAATAGAGACGTTATTACGTCATTCGGAATGCATTCAAAACACATGTTGGGGGAACAGACTGCCTAATACACTGAAGATCAGTCATTTCCCTGGATCATTTCTCTCATGACTAGTGTGCCAGATCTTGCTTCCCCTCTGGGCTTCACCGTCACTGCCGGACAGTATAAACTTGCCTTAAATCAAGCAACAGGGATGTGGCAAAGTGACTCACTCGCCAGCATACCACTGTGTGGCTATGTATGGCATTCCAAGGTTTCTCCTTTGTAGTCCTGTCAACCAGATCTACTGGTGGTCTCCTTTTACCTTGTGACATGGCCCTCCTGCTGAGTTACTTTTGGTCTCACCCCTTTCAGGGTAATCCCAGGACTTCACATCAGGTCAACAGCTCGGTCCATGCCCAGTAGTCTTTCTGGCCCTTTGTGTTTGGGGGGTCTTCCCAGTGAGGCTGCAGGGAAACTCAGTCCTTCCCTCTACCCTCGGTTCTAGCCCAGGGGCCCTTGTAGCAAATGGTTAAGGGCAGCCTGGTCAGACTTCCTGCTTCTTTCCTGGGCTACTTCCTACATCAGCCTGCTTTCTCCTCAGGGAGCTTAATTTCTCAGGTGGGTGGATGAGGTTGCCTAGCCCTTAGTTCTAGTTCTCAAAGCAACAAAGAAAGGAAATTAAATTCACATAAATAAGAGCAGTACCAACTTTTCTGTCCTACCATGATCCTCCAGCCATCTGCCCAACCAATCAGTAGTTGAAGCAACCAAAAGTAGCTTTGACTCTCTGCCTTGCTCTTTTCTGGGGGCTGAGGATGACAGATCTATACCTTCCTAGGCTGGGGCCTTCTGAACTCCTCTTCTCCGTTTTCAAGGCTCCTCCTCCAAGACTAGCATGCCTGCCTGCAGGTGTGGTGGGGCAAGGCTGCTTGAGCCCAATGCTGCTTTTTAACCTCGTCTTGCCTGGTGCGGGGTTTGTACACCCTGTCACACAGGGATTCAGCTGACATGCGGGGAATCCCAGGTGGAATAAAGCCAGCATAGCTGACTCTTCACCTCCTCTTCCTGGACCCCCAACCACCAGGTTGCTGAACTTGCCCCAAGAAAGCAATGGGAGTGTGGGAACATAAATGCTTCATGCAGCCCCTCGCTCCCTGAGTCCTGTGTTTGGCCAGATCTGAAAACTGCAGCCCAGACACATCTACTCTAGGGAGTTCTCATTCTTTTAAAAAGGGGCCTTGGCTATAATGTTTGAGAGTACTGCAACTGTTCCTGGGAATTCCAGGTTGCAAAGGAAGACCGTGGTTTAGAGGTTACAGCAATAGGCTATGAACCAGAAGAATCTGGGATTCATGTTTATCTAAACTGCTGACGTGCTGTGTGACCTTGGCTACATTAGTTGAACTCTTTGTGTCTCAGACAGCCCAGCTGAAAAATGTGGTAAGATGCAGAGTTTCACTGAAAACTTGAGTTTCCTGGGCATGTGTATTACACACATACACTTTCTACAGTTCTAATGTAACTTTCTGTGACTGCCAACCTTCCTGTTCCACATATATATAAACTGTAGAAGATGTCCTTTTCACTCTTCCACTGCCAAAGGATCCTTCCAAATATGTTCTTTGAAGGAGTTTTGTAATTTGAGGTATAAGATACTCCAAATTCAGTGATAATTTTTTTTTAACCTTCAATGTACTGAAAAAAAACAACAATGCATTTTGGATTTCCCAGCACATGCCATTCCTTTCAAAACATTTCTGGATGTGCAATTTCAGAATCCACACGTTCTATCCAACATGTAAGAAAAAATGCTATTTTCCCACTAATTCAATAAATGTAGGTCAGTGTAAACCTTTTAAAGTTGTATCTGCTGTGCAACATCCCTAAAAACCTACAGTATGTGTTGCTAAAAATATGAACCAAAGGCTTTTTGGAAATTGCCAAGATCTATTATGTATCTATTATTAACTTTTATACAAGAAGAGCTGAGCCATATTTGTATTTTATTGCCTTAACCAACAATATTCCACATTAATATTATAAAACGAATAGTGAAATGCCCTAGAAAATTTTCTAAAACCACATAAAACAAAGTTCTCAAGACTGCACAACCCTAACACCCACCTCATAATCTTCCTTGAATCCAGAGCCAGTGTTAAAGGGAGTTTAAAAAAAAAAAAAGCCCCCATTTCCTCACAATATTCTCCCGCTGATGCACTACGTGGGCTTTGTCTGTCTTGTGCTAGAAAGCCACATGGGCTATTCTGTCATAAAAATCCAGATTCTTGAAAAGGAAAGCCTGTATAAAAGTTCTCCAGTTTAAAACAAAACAAAATACACACACACACACTTGAACTCAGGCTGAGGAAGACAATCAGGTCCTACACTCAGCCTCAGGTAGAATTCTGTCTGACACAGTTGGAATGTTTCCTGGAGCTGTAGGGAAATGGCACAGTAGAGCAGCTGATCCACCACCCTTTGAAAAAGTCCACCAGGCACTTACTTCCATGCTGGCCAGCTCTGAGGTGCAGGAGGTCTGGGGCCATGGTCCCACCCTTACTCCACCCCTTTTCAGAACATCGGAGACATTTTGTGCCCTCTTCCTCCTTGTGTGTATTCGTGTAGGGCTGGTCACAATCTGGCTCTTAAAGTGATAAACATCATAAAAGATTCATCATTAAGAACATTTTTGGACTAGAGTAAACCTATAGAGTTCATATCTTAACCTCTCTCAGACAAGAAACCAATAGCAGGGCACTCTGCAGCATGCCTGTCTAATCTTGGTGACCTTTATCTTGTTAACAATATTCATACAAGTAGTCCCATTAATTTCAGAGTAACTACTGCAAACAGGATTTGCCTTGTGAAGTTATCTACAACTAAATGTGTGGTTGAGATGAAGAGTAAAAGGATCATAATAAATCTACTTTGGAGCAGATATCTCCCTGATCTCGTTACAAAGAAGCAACATGAATAGGATGTGTAGACCAATATAAAGAAATAGAGGGGAATTTTATGAATCCCATCTGCAATACAGGAACCCAGCATCTGCAAACTACATATCATTTTCGCTAATTCACATCTGTGCTCATCTGTTTGCAAATATATTTCCTAAAATGTGGTAAAAATTGCTCCATTGTTATGTCTGGTAATGCAGATAATGGTGAGCATGTCCATCTGTAAAACCACATGGAGGAAAAATGGTAGGCGCATTGCATATAAAAGCATCTGTGATTTTAATGATAAAAAAGAAAGGTCAGCTCCTAAGGATCCTCTGTCATTCATAGGACCAGGCATACCTCTTTCTCACACCTGACAGCCTGTGGGTACTCTCTCATCATCACTTTCTCACTGGGGGCATAACTAGGATTGCAATAATTGCTGGAATCTTCTGGCCAAACCTTCCCACCTCCAGCAACCCCCCAAAATCAATCATTTTGCAATGTTATACCAATCAAAGTTGCCTATTACTTATTCTGTTGTCTCATATTCCTGTATTACATGTATATCTGTATATGCTCATCGCTAAGTCTGTTATCACAAATTGCCTTGCAGATGCAGAGCCACTGCATTATAATGAAATTTTCAGTCTCCTCTGCCATGGAAAAAAAAAATCAATGTAAGCAGCCTAGAAAGTATATAATATGGATAACTTCGTATTTTTCTCTCTGCCTTGGCTTGATTTTTAAAGAGGGCTCAGGTTTTTCGCAGGCACAACTGGAAGCTTTTGTAATAATAAACAGGCTGGCTAGTTTAAAAGTCTCACATTCTTAAACTCATTACAGCACCCTCCCTGGTTTAATCCACTCAAAATTAATGACAATCAAACTTATTCTTCCTGTAGGTGGCTGCAGAGCATTTAAAAAGCCACTGGCTCCAGCTGGAAATTCTATTTAGAAAGCTATTTTCTTTCTGTAGATAGGCCCCGCTCCTGCTTCAACTGGATACAGCCAAACTCCCACTGCCTTCGCAGGAGCAGGCCCATAATGTATTTTAAAAGATGTTTCATTGTTTGTGCTTTATTAAGAATATTTGACGGAGTACGGGATCTTTTATTATAAGAGTTCATCTGATCCTGCTCACTGCTCAATTCTAATCCTCAGAATTTGTGTGGTCTATTTCTGGCTATGTCTTGGGCAAGTCACTTAATTTCTCTGTTCCCAGGACTCCCACATGGGGGTGGGGAAGGGTACACTTTACCGGGGCCCGGAGGCCCTGGGGGACCCAGTCCAGGCTGCAACCCCCATTACTCCCATTACGGGAGGGGGCCCATGTTAAAAGTTTGTACTGGGCCCAAAAAAATTATGCTTGGGCCCTGTCTGTGCCTCAAATTCTCCAACTTTAAAATGGGGATTATAATACTTACTTGCTAATCTACGTCCCTGTGGAAGTGTTAAAATTAATTCACAGCAACAAAAAAGCACGTTGAACTCCTTGGATGAAATGTTCTCTATAAGAATAAAGTTATTACTATTATTTTAATCTTCATCTCAGTCAGCAGCAGTTCGGAGTACCAATCCTCTAGACACACAGGGTGAAATCCTGGCTCCACTAAAGTTAATGGGAACTTTGCCATGATGTGCAAAGCTTTCATTGGCATCACTGGAAGTTCTGTCCACGAAAAGCTTGCAGGATTGAGCCATGTCTCATGGATGCAGATTACAACACCGCATGCCAGATACAATGACTCCACAGCATGCTATTCTTGCCCAGGAGCAGTGGGATGTCACATGGTTGGATTCGCCAGGTTCTGAGGGAATCTGTGATGATATGAGGGGACAACGCCTGGTCATGTCCCCCTTCATCACACACTTACTTTCAAGTCTTAAAGTGGGCTGGGGTGGGGAGGGTCAATAGTCTACAAAGGAGCAGTGAGGTGGCTGAGTTTGAAGAATCACTCCCTAACAGAAGGCATCACAGGTTTTTTTAGACCATCGCGCTCCTGAGGTATTTTCCTGCATGGCTCCTGTTCGTTTGCAAGTGATGCATACAACAAAGTCAGGAGCTCGTGCACTAGCAAGGTGCTAAAAATAAATCTTAAAGTTTAGTTTGGTCTTCTAATTCTTGAACATTTGGGTTTAGAGGCACAGCCTTTGGTCAGCTGGAGAGGACCACTACCACAGTGGCTGTGTCACCACGTTTTGCCCATCCTTGGCTAGCTGCCTAGAGGCCCGATGGAGTCAAGAAGCAACTCCCCAGTTCATAAAGTTCAGCCCCAAGTATTCTCTCTTTTTTTTAAGCTAATATTTAAATAACGTCCCTGGCCTCCCTAAGAAAGCAATAGCATTGTACAATAAAAGCCCCAGACCCCTAACATTTTGTCATGACACTCTGCTGTTGGGGAATGTCAGACTCAGCAATTGTTTGAAGCTGCTTTGAGCTTTCCTCTGCTCTCCTAACCAGGCAAGTTTCTGCATAGGAACTAATGTTGTCAGTATTAACTCTGCTCAATGATTTTTAGCCCTCTCAGAGAGAGGGAAGTGCAGAGCTGCCAACAGAAGCATGTCTCCGAAGGAAGCCCAGTGACAGAGGAGAGGAAGCCCCAGGGGCCAATGTGGAAGGGAAAGCTATTGCTGGGAGTTACATGGGATTAATGGTTCATGCTCTGCCCTCTCCCCTTGGATCCTCAGAAACCACAATGTTTGCAGGCCGCACCACAGAGAGACCACAAATCCCTCCCCTGTGAGGTGCACATGTGGTACCAACTTGGCAGTAATTTTTCTGCTCTCATGGATCTTTCCACAGGTGGAGAGCCTCTACGGCCCATGTGAACAAGAAATCATGAGCAGATTAACTCTCTCAAAACAAGATCCTGTTTTCATGCCAATATCCCAGCAAGAAAAGAGGAGGGAACAGGAAAGATATAAAATACAGTATGATAAATAGAAGGAAAATTGTTTTTTTTAAAAATAAGATCTTTTCAACATTTTCCATTAAACTTTGGTTCCTTGCAGTGCAGGTTTTGGATTGGAATTCCTTCATGCCCACAGGGTGGTCTGCATTTTATAATGTTAGCAAGGAAGCCCAGTTTATTCCTAGCAGAGCTACTGTACATGAAACATTTCAATCTAAAGCCAGAACGGCAGAAATAACAGCCACATCTTATTTCTGCCTCTGATTTTCAGAGCAAGAATTTATCTGGTTTTTACCACATACAAAAGAAGTTTGCTTTTTGCTGTTGTCAAGTAATTAAAAAATCAAAAAGTGATCACCTCACAATGGGCACAGTGCTGAACAACAAAGATGAAGTAACATTTGGATACATCTACCCTTATCCACATGGTGGCTACATCTCAAGTGGGATACCAAAGAAAACCAACAACAAACCCACACACAGAAAAGAGGAGGAAATAAAGCATATGGGTCAGGGGTAGGTGAGCTAGAGTCAGGAGAGGTTTCTGGGGGCTCACTTTCTCCCCTGCTTACTGATGCAGTTAATAGCCAGAGTTTGGATAGTTGCATCGGGGAGGGAAGAGACGCCTTCCCAGGGCTGCTAGTGTTGGTGGGAATGGGGGTCAGGCCATATTCCTGGCTCCTGAACACCAGGCAGTGCTGGAGGGGAGTGTTGGGTACGTGCTGGCTATACTTATCAAGTTCCACTCAGAACAAGGTTGAGGTGCGTTAATGGGGGTTCTAGGATGTCAAGAAACTTGTTCTGCCATACCTTTTCTGTGGATTAAAAGAGGGCTTGGTCTCCAGGGCTGCCTTTCTCAAAAGCTTCATAAACACGAATAAAAAAAAATTCATAAGCACTTTAGGAAAAATACATTAAAAATGAGGGGGAAATTGCCAGTTCTTTACCGTTCAATTCACGTGTGTCTAGAAGTTTGGAGATTTATGGGCAGAGCACCAGCTGGTGTAAACTGTCACAGCTCCACCACGGCTACAATTTAATGTTCTTCTGGGGTTGGAAAGAGGAATGAGCAGATAGGTAGGACTGGTGGGGCAGGAGGAGGGAAGTGGGACATATTTCATAACATGAGACAGGGTAAAGCAAAAAAAGCAAGAATGAAGGGCAGAAGGACTTCTTTAGTAAGGGCATGAACCCAAGAGATGTTAAACATCTTATCTCTCCAAGTAAACCAGTCAAGTAAAAAATAGTTTGAATTTGGTTTGACTAGGGCTGGTTGCTGGCAGAAGAGAGTAATATAGCCAAGTCTGAGGCAGCTTTTCTGCCTGGAAAGCTACCTGTCTATCATATCTAAAAGGCAGTCATAATTGTAATGCCTACGCTCCAAGGTACAATTCCAAAATGTATAGTAACAGAGTTGAATTCCTACCAGGTTTTACTTTTGCATCCTTCAGTTCAGCTGCTCACATATGAAGCTCAACCCCCAGCGGCAGTGAGTTCACACTCAAGTTTGGAGGATGGATACCCTTGACTGACAGCGTAGTCAAGGTTTTGGCTAGTGTCTCAAGGTATATGACCCTTCCTTTCAGCATCAGCTCTGTCTTCCCTACGCAAAGCTGGACCAGCTGTTTTAATTCCTGGTGCTGACTTCTTGCAGAAGGTGACGTATTTATTGAGTCTTCATAAGTTATATAGCAGGACATAGTCAGCTTTGTGTCTGTCGTGTCTCACAACCTCTCCAATAGGTTTCATACGTGATGTGTTAAAAGAGGTGTGGGTGGGAAGGCAGAATTGATCCCTGTGAAGTACAACATGAAGGCTCTTGAAGATGAGGAATAACTGTCCCTCATGATTCTTTGAGAAGAACTACTTAAAGCCAGTTTAGTACTATCCTATCCACTCTTGCTAGGTCTTCCATGCAGATCTTGTAAATGGGGTCAGCATCAACCATCCCCATTGGGAGGTATTTTCCCATAAATATCCTGCTCTTTCCAGGACATTAGCAATGGTTCAATAATGCACGTGAGAGGCATTGGGTGGAGTGTGCATTTCAGGTTGGAAATAAGTCTTATTTTCATTGGTTCTGTCCCATTGCATGTGCCATTTTGCTATTTGCATAATGAGACCACATCAGACTGGTCTGCTTTAACGTTCTGGGTCCATACCAGGGAAGTCTCTAATCAGGCTGATGAAACTGTTGAATACTCAAGTGGCAAATTCAGCACTTTTCACATTGGCATCTACTTTACTCTGTTTTTGTCGTGTAGTCCTTGACTCTCCCCATTCCTAACAAAGGAATAGTTTATTGATGAATTTAGAGAAACTGCCCCACCTAAAAAATTGTTATGAACTAGTAATATTTCATCTTTGGGCAATGTCAGGCCTAACTAGTTACAGATCTTGTTATGTCCTGATAAGGAACCATCTCATCTGCCTGAAGAGTGTGACACTGATGTGATAGCAGAGGAGGCAGAGTCCCTGAGAGTCAAACAATAAGGAATAAAAGCCACAGAAAGAAATGGAGACTAAAGTAGAAAGGCCTACAGTAAACATCTGCAGATGCAGTTGTTTGTGATGAGGGCTGAACCAGTGAGGAGGAAAGCACACACCCGTGTAGCGGCCTAAAAAAGAAAATCAAGATGACTGGTGTAGAAGTATGCTTTGAGATCAAAAGTCCAGCAGCAATAAAATCTGCCTCTTGTGTTGAAAAATGTAGATGGAAGAAGGATGCACACTCTTACTCATTGGAACATCTGCTGTAAAAAGCTACTTAAGTAACCATGCAATGGCATGGGAGAAACATCTGCAGTGTGCAGACCACCAACTGTGCAGTAATAGCACTACTTCGAATATCTACAGTGTCTTTCCTCTGAATATTGCAAAGCACTTTCCAAACAAGTTAAGCTTCACAACACCACAGTGAGGCAGATATTTAATGGCAGGACTTTTTCATCCAGCACTGACATGCAGCTGCCTCTGTGTGAAATGCAACACCTGTTTATCAACACACAGCACAACCATACAACAGTTTTCAGAACAGGAAGTAAGGAATATTCCATAGTGAATTCAAACAACAGGAGAAATTCAGGTAGGGCAGAATGTCATTTTTAAAACTGAAATTTAGCTATACTATCATGTATATTAACCCCTTTTGCTCTTATGGAAAGTACAAACACAAGTTGTCAATCACTGGTTTTATGTCCTATCGGAATGACGTTTTAACAAGATACCTGGACAGCTGTAACTGTATAAATAGTTAATAGATAAGGTGCCAGTAGATGGTGCTCATGAACATATAGCATAGCTTCTGGGTTTTGTAAAACCAATACAACTTATTTTTTGCATTGCAAATGGCTCCCTTAGTATAGTTCTTTACATCAGCCTTTAAAAGACACTTCCATTATCACTGAGCTCCTCAAATCATAGTGGGGGCGGGCACTGATTCAACACAGATTTACAGGGAACAGGACTGTCTACTAATCCCACTTCCTGACGTGTTTTGTGGTTCTTAAGGTTTTCCTACCTGAGTAATAGCCTGGCCTGATCTTGCTCAGTTTGTGAGATCAGATCACGTCACTGCAAGGTTGCAGAAAGAAAAGAAGTTGGAGGAGGAGACAACAAAAGGGACATTTATTTATTTATTATCAAGCATAGACAAGCACCTCTTGAGTGACCTGACTTCCACTGTTTGCTCCTTAGCACAACCACTTTTCAGGCCAAAGGCAATGTTAGCAGAGGGAGCAGTCGGATCATGATGAGGACACTGTAATAGGTAAGATGAAATGCACACCAACTCTCCATCAGATGGTGCAAAATACGAGTGGAAAAATATACAAAATATTGTGCAGGAGAAACCATTCTAAATGTTGGCCTCAAATCCAAAACACAATTGTATTTAGATCTGACTAGAAGAGTTTTCTGGGTATAGATTGCAATAATATGTGGTATAAGAGGGAACAGGAAGTTGCTAATACTTTATAAATGTTAAGAGACATACATACTGGTTCTTTGGATATCAAACACGTCTCCCACCATCTGCAGTTGAAAATAAGAGTTAACTCTCTTACACTATTAACTCTCTCACACATATATCCTGTTCAGGGACACTACCAGGTCCCAGATGAAGCGGTTCCTCTTCAGGTTAGCCTCCCCCTCTTTTGCAGAGGTGTTCCGGGGAATTACATTAGTTGGCTACTTGGGAGACTAAGGCTATTTCATGGTTAAGATTTTCAAGAGTGCTTAGTGTTGGCCTAACTCTGCTCTGACTGAAGTCAATGGTAAAACTCCCACTGACTTCAGTAGCAGAATAGTTAGGCCAATGTTGAGAGCTTTTGAAAAATTCCACCAGCATGGAGAAGAGTTATTATCCCACAGCTGTATAAAGATTTTCCTCATCCTATTGAAACAAGCAATCTGTAATGACTTCCCCCAACCAAATCACTGCCTTTTTTTCCTCAAGTGATGCAATGCTGTATATTTGTACCAGTTACTAAGCACCTCTGTGCCCTGAACCAACACAGGAGCAACTATCTAGTTTCAAATACCCCATAAAATGAACATATTCTTTGGATGAATAAAACAGCCTTTTTAAGCGTATTTTCATTTGGTGATTGTTTTTATTATTTCTCTCTCTCTTGCACATTGGTTTTTATGTTTATTTGGTGTCTGATTTAATTACATTTTGAAATTGTCAATAACAAGATTTTTTTTAATTAAAAATATACTTCACAACAAAATACTGGGACAGCAGCTCCTCTTCCAGATTTTGCTGGATTTGCCAAGATCTAAGTTCCCCTGCAATGGTTCATGACATCACAAATAAAACTGTATGAACTTTTTTTGTCCACTGGGAGTTCGTACAAGCCTTATTTTTTCCAGTTTTTTCCCTCCATATTTGTGTTCTTTGAGTTTCAGGTTCAGACAAACCCCAGAACGCAAAAAGTAACACAGCTGAAACCTCCAGTGTTGAAACCGTAGTGTTATGTTCAGGTTGAAACCACAGAGTTACACGATTTCCCCTAGGCAGGTGTGATGGCATGGAGGTAATCCCAGCATGCCCCCTTGTGGTCAGGCATGGCACTGCAGGTGAGCCCTTGCCTCAATTCCCCCTTACCTAGGACATAAGCAAGTCCAAACAGGCTTTCTACTATCAAAGAGGGCCCTCTTCATTTATTTAACTGAAAAGGACAGCACAAAAACAAATGAAAGCTTCACTTAGCTATGCCACAGGGAAGCCTCCACCTCTGGGTTCATCGCTCTTATGTCTTGCTCCTCTAGCCATGGAGCATTCTTAGGCTGAATTCTCTGCCCAGCAGAGCCCAAGCTCCAGCCATTTGTCCAGATGCCACCATCCCCACACAGTGCATCACTCTTTCCTCAGCAAGTCCCTACTAGCCCCCCAGGAGGTCCTACACCCAGTTAGTTCTCCTGGGCTGCTCTAGTCCCCTGCCTGAGAACACTTTCTCTCCGGACCAGTTCCTCTCTCTGTGAGCTTCTGCTGTCCAGGGAGACCCAACTGGGAGTAGCTTCCTAACCAGCCCCCTGGAGGAGTCTTTCTCCTCCAGAGCTTTCTCAGTTCAGCGGCTTCCTAACTGAGTCCTCACAAGCCTTTATGTAAGTAGGCAAGGCGCACCTTACCTAACTAACTTCCACCCAGCTACTTAGGCAATTAACTATCCACAAGTGGATCTGGGTTGGCTCAGTCTCCTTAGTGGAGTCTGTCACAGATTGGCTCAGTGACTGACTCCAGAGGCCAGCTACCCTGTGACACAAGGAGATGAGCCAAAACCCTAGGTCCAAGAGCACTCCCACATCTACATCTAGACCCAAACTTTTTGTCTGGTCTTTATCTCAGTAACAGACAAAACCAGCCCCGCCCCTTCCACATGTACAAGACTGATACGCAGAAGTTTGACTCTGAATCCAGATTGATTCTTGTATCTTGGGTCAGTTCTAGTTTCCCCAAGCCATAAATCAGCCCAGTTTCACTAAAAATGGCTGAGGTTCTCTGCAGCCTCCAGGCTGGGATCTCTTCCACACTTTCCATGCCCAAATGCTGGGTTAGCAATGAGGCATTAAATTTGTTTTATCTAATGGAGTAATTGTGGGCGCTAGGGGGGAAATCACATGATACAGAGACCCTGCTAGTGTCACCTGCCCATGAGACTGCTAGCCCTGCGTCTCCTTTGCAAGGGCCACCACTGAGATTGCATCTCCCCTCAGTATCCCCCTGAGACAGTCCCCCTTTCCAGCTCTCCTCCCCATATCTAAACTTCCTGGAAAGGAAGCCAAGACTAAGCCTTTGCTCTGGGGTTGGCTCATCCCATGAGCCTACCTGCTCAGTGCCTTGCCTTCCTGCCTGTGCAGCAGAGAAGCAAATAGGCCCCCAGTTGCAAGAAACTGCAATTGCAGCTGCCTTATCACTCTGCCCAGCCTATCAGCTCAAGAGCTGATGGGTGGGAGAATCAAGGAGGGACAGCTGTTCACTGCTGCACTCAACAGCCTCAGATGGCTCCCCCTGCCCTTGCTGCCTTCCTTATCTGCAGGTGGGGGCTGAAAGTTGGGAGGGGAGAAAAAGATTAATGATGTCTCCCCAACACGGAGAGTTGGGAAAGAGATGTCCCTCATTCCCCTCTAAAATTATTTCTGTGGTTTACACTAAGAACTTTCCACACAGCTTTAGGAGGGCAAGGCCCACCAGTTCCCCTCTGTGTTTTTTATGCTATCAGCAACTGCAAGAGAAACGAGCATTCCTGAACTCAAGGCTTAGCAGGAAAGTAAAGATGAAATCCATGTGCAAGTGTTTCAGTTTCCCATACATCTAGTTTCATATTTAATTTCATATACAACTCTACTGACAATCTGGGATCTTGAAAGTGACTTTATAAAGCTTTATAGAAGTAAATTGAATGTTTACAACCCCAAAGCAAGAACAGCAAAGAGGTAGACATTAAAAAATATTCTGAAAAGCCCGTTTTTTCCCTTACATTTTCTGCCAATTCTATGGGGTTTTGTTATTTAACTTATACAAAATAAAGTGAGTGTTTATGAAAGGTGACAGACTGACAGCACTGGAAATTGAAACCGTCTGTTTCAACACAGAACAGTGACGCATAGGCCATAGCAGTGCACATGTGCGCCCCCTCCTCCCCCCTTCAAAGCATTGACAATGGGTCTCCACACTGAGCTGGAGGATTACCCTCTATTGGTGAGAAGGTACTTCAGTCTTCATGGCCCATTCAATATTTAGCCTCTGCTGAGATTGCCTGCAGGGTGCTCATTAGCTCTACTAGCAATGGTTTAATGATGCAAATATTTGTCCACTAGTAACAGGACTGAGACCACCATTTCATTTAACGCAAGTCACTCAGTAGCCATCCAATGGTAAGAACTTTCACTCCTGGGCTGTATTCAAACCCAAGATAGTAGTGAAATTATTTGCAGTTACATCACATTTTCCATAGAGGGGAGAAAAAACAATGCACATCAATTTACAAATTCAAAGCACTGCACAGATTGAACTAATGATTCCCTATACTACCCCTGTGAAATAGGTGTGGTGAATATTATCTCACTATCATGGACGGATATGGAGGAACCAAGACAGTATAGAGAAGTGATTTGGCCAAGGTCAAATAGCAAGTCACTACTTGACCTGGCATAGAACTCAGGACCACCTGACTCCCAACCTCATGCATATTTCTCAGATCACTGCCTCACAGAGCACTTAACCAATCTTAATGGATTTTTTCCAATGTGCTGAGTTGTATTTTTAACTCATAAAGCTCTCATGGGGACGTGCAAACTTTGCAAGTCACACAAGGTGTGATTTTGAGGACTTTATAAAGCATACTTCAGTGGCACATGTGCTTCCTAACCTCTGCATCTCAGCTGATGTGGTGTTTAGGAAGAATGCATCGGCCTAACGTGCACACTTCCTAAACTATGTACAAGCCAACATTTAGCATCTAGAGCCGCGTTTCTCAATTAAATTTCCCCGCGAAACCCTTTAGGCTCCGCGCGGAAATTACACTCATACTCGATACCCTCCGCCGAAAAATCTGGGGCAGCTGCTCTCGGCAGCGCGATGTCACTTTCTCGCGGAACCCTAACAGTGTTCCCGCGGAATCCCAGGGTTCCGTGGAACACCAATTGAGAAACACTGATCTAGAGTACCACAGAGCTCCATAAATGCATGAAAATGGCATATATCTCTAACACTCCCTCCCCCTTTCAACACTGGTCAAATATCCACCCCTCACCAGGGACAACAATTACAACAAGTGTGTAGTTTTGAGTCTAAACCTTTTGAGATCCAAAACCAGTTAGGAACATATTCAAAAAGTGAGACCACCTAATATATTTTACCCCCCTCTGCTCTACTCACAATTCCATATCTATATCTCCCAGATTTCTTGTCCAGTAGTTAATCAGACTTTCCAGGGGAAAACAACAAAACAAAACAAAAACAAACAAACAAAAAAAACCCCAAAAAAACTAATCTGGCTGTAATGGGGTGCACTCACCTCCTAGTGGTGGGGTATAGTACTGCAATCCTTTTCCCACTCCTCAGGTCCCCTGTACGTTGTCAACCTCACTTGGGGATGGGGAAGGTCTCCACATCACACAGTCAAAATTAACCCTTTCCAAGGCCGTCTGATACACAAACAGTCCATTTGCCCTTAATGAGGTCTTTAGTCCTGGCTCTGGGCCCCTTTCAATGCAGCCCTTCGCTCAGGTTTCCAAACAAGCCAGCTGCCTTCGTGGGGTTTCCACTACATACCTATGGCTGGCAGGGGAACCCAGGCCTGCCCACTACTCCAGGTTCCAGCCCACGGACCCTATAAACAGCAGCCTTGTCCTGCTCAGTTCAATTTGTTTCTGTTTTGTCCCTAGGCCTCTTCCCATCTGGTGCCTTTATCTTCACCCAGTACCACAGTGTTAAAGTTCTTAGGTCCTCCCTCTCCCTCAGCAAAAGCAAGTGTAGCAAAAACCAAACTCTGGTTATCACTTGAGCACCTGTGGCCTAGCCTAGCCAGAGCAGAGTCCCTCTCCTCACCCGTCTGGTCCCAGCCAGGAACCACCCTGCTAAGTCCCTGCTTAGCTTAGCCTGCTGGGCTGTAATTGGCTGTTTTCGTGAGGTCTCTCCTGGCATGCCTGGAGAACCCACCTTTGCTGCTCCTTTCCTGGGATGGGACATAATAGTACTGCAGGGCCTCCTGCCAGAGCTATACAGGCCAGGTACACCCCCTCCCACTGGCTGAATCCTGCATGTAATTTTAGGCAGATCTTGTTTGGATTGTCCAAGTCGGAAGGTGGGTGTGAGGGCTAATGCTGAACTCTTGACAATGGAAGAGACTAGTGCTGCCTGAATAAAAAAGCATGCATTTTTCCAATAGCCTTGTAAAAATCTGTTAAACTGGCTAAGCGTCATCAATCATGACGACAATCCCAACACCTATTTTCCTGTCTTCTGCAAAATATTTTTCCACTCAAGAACCAAACAAGGGAATGGAAAGTGAAAGGCTGAAAAGGAAGCATTTGGTCAGGTGTAGTAGTTCTTCCATGTACAAATAATATTGCATTTATCATATTATACAGCTGATATTGCAGGGTCCCTGATTCAAGAAAGCATCTCTATTCAGGAGAGCTTTTCAGCACGTGCTTAACTTAATGGCATTTAAGTGCTATTCTGATTAGGGTTGGATTTAAGCACATGCTTAAGGGTATAAGGGCCAGGCAGAACAATCTCACTGACATTGGGCTAGATTATGTCACTAAGACATTGGTCTGCACCGGGACAGTGAGGAGTAGGTTTAGGAGTGAGTATACCATGACCCTGATCTGGAAGTGCAGGGGAGAGCAGTCCCTGTGCTCCAGCGAGATAACAATTATTGGAATTATCTGGTCACTGTGTGATTTGCATGGCTTCCTTCCCACGCACCCACACTAGTGGAGGGACAATGTGGCCCATGTTGTATATATTAATGTTTCTTTCAGACAGCAATGATTAGTAGAAATCCCTCTCTTTAGTTGTTTCATTTTCTTTCTTTGTCAATCATTTTAGGGCTTATCTCCAGGGAGCTTCCTAGTATTTAGACTGGACTGTAAATTCTTAAAACCCTAGGCCAACACCTTTTGCTATCGTACCGACCTTCTTCCCAAAACATCACGTTCTGAACAGTCACACAGCAGAACTGGACCATTCCATTCTAACTCCATTTTTATTGTTTCTTCCATATATCACAGGAACGCACAGCACATAAATCAGAAAATAGATGCACCAGGGAAAAAGTGACAAATACGTTACATTTGTGATTTCCAGAGCAGGCACCCTGCTGTTGTTCTCAACACTACATCCCCCCCTCCAGCCCTTGGAGGCTTTGCACTCTGGCACTAAACTCAATGCTGCAGTAATCAAACTGAACAGGATGCAAAATCTAACCTGTATAAACAGCCTTTCCAACTTTCCCTCCTCAACCCCACCCCTATTGTTGTAAAACTAACAAAAAATAATTACACTGTAAAGCGGTTGGAGGCTGTTACTGGAGATCTAAACTCTAGAGAACAAGCCCGCCCCATATGTGCAAGGTCACTTCCGCCCTTTGCCCACTAGACAGGCAATGAAGACCATGTGGAAACCCCAGCACTGAGCCAATGGATAAGCCACCAGGAAATTTCAAACTGCTCTAAGCATGACAGCAAATGGAGAGATTAATATGACTGGGACTTTTCAGCTTGGAAAAGAGATGACTAAGGGGGGATATGACAGAGGTCTATAAAATCATGACTGGTATGGAGAAAGTAAATAAGGAAGTGTTATTTAGTCCTTCTTATAGCACAAGAACTAGGGGTCACAAAATGAAATTAACAGGCAGCAGGTATAAAACAAACAAGGATGTATTACTTCACACACCACACAGTCAACCTGTGGAACTCTTTGCCAGAAGATGTTGTGAAGGCCAAGACTATAACAGGGTTCAAAAAAGAACTAGATAATTTCACAGAGGATAGGTCCATCAATGGCTATTAGCCAGGATGGGCAGGGATGCAAAACCATTCTCTGAGAAGTGTCTCTAACCTCTGTTTGCCAGAAGCTGAGAATGGGCGACAGGTAATGGATCATTTGATAATTTCCTGTTCTGTTCATTCCCTCTGAATCACCTGGCATTGGCAGCTGTCAGAAGACAGGATGCTGGGCTAGATGCACCATTGGTCTGTCCGAGTATGGCCAGTCTTATGTTCTTAAACCATTGGACCAACAATGAGATCACTGCTTCAAGATCTCATGATAAAGAGGGTTTTGTTATGGATTTCTTTTTGTCCGCATGCATAAACTGAAGCTAGAGGATCAGAGAGATACAGAAGAGAAGGGGGGAAAAGTATAAACTGAGATCCAAAATAAATGTTAAAGTGCTTTTTGCTTTGGAGATTCAGGCCCAGATTTTCAGTTGCTGGTACAACGTATGCATCTGCAAAACTTTGTATTGGTGTGTGTAAATGGGCATTTGCACTAAATGAGGTAACTGCATGGCTATCTATCTGTTTGTATGTGCAACTGCCCAACCTGCATACACCTGAAGTCAGCTGAAAATAACAGCCAACATTCATGAATATATATGAATTTAGGTCCCTAACTTTGCATCCTTAAGTTTGAAGATTTTTGCTGAAGTGTCTTGACCTAGTTCACATGACAAGTGACAGAGCTGGGAACAGGTCCCAGACCATCTAGTGGACTGCAGTTTCAGTCTAGGAGCTAGGAGAAAGTGTGTTCTAATCTCAGCTCTGCTCTTGACTTCCTGGGTGGGGGGGAAAGGGGTGAGCATTAGGTTCTCATTCTCAATTTCCCCAACTCGAAAATGGGTGTATAGAGAGACTTGATAAATTAGTGTTTGCACAGCAGAGTAAAAATCAGTTCAATCGCTTAGGAAATGAACTTTGTAAACTTTTTCTTCACTGCCATGGTATCCATTCTGTTCCACAGCCTTTTGCTCTTGATATACATATGTGGCACCTAACTTAAACACTTGCTATCTCTGCAAACTGCATATCTCACTTGAGAAATGATGTACAAATATCAGCTGTCTGAATACCGTACCACTTACAACAGCTTTCTCTGGACTGGCCTTATGAGAAATGACTTTTCACCTGCTGGATTTGTTTTAGCTTTTATGCTTCAGAAATATTATATAAACAGAACATTAGTGGTAGGAGTACACAGGAATGCAAGAGCATGTACAGCTTCAACTCCCTTCTCAACATTTTCACATTCCCCAACATATTTAATTTCATCTGGGCTAAATGGGAGGCAGGAAGATACTTAAATTGTCTCAACTGCTGAATACTGCGATGGAGACCTCAAGTCTCAGCCCTGCTCTCAGATATACACAGCCGCCACGCTACAATCTTGTTAAATTAACTAGCAGCAAGTGCATAATGCTGTATCCGTCCTCACGGCAAAACCTTCCCATTCCATTTGGGTGAGACCAGGACTCAGCCTTTAGTGTTTAAGTATGGCACATATTACATTATCAAGGATTAGATTCCAGGGTGATAAGTACTTTAGACAGGCAGATAGATATTCCTAAAGAAGCACAAGAACACAAGTTCTATATGTGCTTATTTCCTGTATGCCTTTTCCCTACTCCTTTTGGGAGTTTATTCAGAAGCTGCTCAATGCATTGGCTTTAAATAAGGGCTGAAATATAGTGGCTTTGCAATTATGCATGTTAAGAGAAAGATAATAAAATGTCATGCTTCGAGATGCAAACTGATCATTTCAGGGGCCTGAAATGGATTTTCTCTCCTATGCATGCCGCCACACAGTTGGTCGGCTACATTTTGGATGGGTTTCACCTTTCTCTCACCAGATATTGGTCTCTGCCAGAGAAAGGATAGTGGACTTGAAGTACTGACATTTGGTATGATGAACCCTATGCTTATTTATTTACTGATTTATGCACAGTGCCCATCACCTCAGCATCCCTGAACTTAAAATATAGGATGACAATAAGGGTCCAGGAACCTCAGGGAAGAACAGGGGGTCTGAACCTCAGAGAATAAGCAATTTAATCAACGGATTGTATACAATATTATTGTACTATCCAACTGTATTGAGGGAGGCAGTGGTTTTCAACCTTTTTTCATTTGCAGACCTCTAAAAAATGTCAAAGGGAGGCGTGAACCACTTTGGAAATCTTAGACATAGAATGCAGTGCAGACTCCCAGCGGTCCGCGGACCACAGGTGGAAAACCACTCTTCTATGGTAACCACAACCTTTGGTGGACCCCTTAGACATAGTCTGTGAACTCCCAAGGGTTCATGGACCACAGGTTGAAAACCACTGGAGAAAGGTCTTTTATGAAATGCGATGACACACTGGTGATTGATATAATTGTGAAATGTAGTTATAAACACTATATGTGGAATTATTACTACCTACTAATATTATGCTTTCAAGTCTGTGACCAAACAAAGGGAGAAACAGATTTTCTCCCAGGCAGCAGGGAAGATAGCGATCTCCTTGTGTCTAATGTAAATTAAGTATTATGGAAGATCCATTTACGTGTGTGTCAACAAGAAGAGATGAACAGCAGGGGGTCATACTGACTCTAGAGACAAAACAACGAGTTTTGGGAAATATAAGGAAAAGCAAAAAAACCCATTTTGGCATCCATCACTTTCCTGTTCCAGATGCCCCAAGAAAGCACCACAGATAGGTCTAAATTTAAATTTTAAACACAAAAATAAAATTAAAAAATATTTCCTGCTGCAAAAGTGTCGCAGAGGTTAATTAAAAATGAGCCCAAATGGAGATCTGGGGCTTCTAGCAGCTGTAACTAAAAGTCTATAACATTTAAGGGAAGACTTGGGGTGACTTTCATGGCTTCTGATGATGCTCACCCCTTTTCTGGATAGCGCTAAATCATCCCAGTCAGACATGATATTTATCCCTGCAGCTAGCAACAATACTTCTGAACAACAAATACTTTTGCCTTGGGTGTGGATCAAATAAAACTAATAAGCAGGCTTTTTTTAAAAAAAACATTGTCAGAGAGGAAGATTATCCCAAAGTTGTATTACAAGATTCTCCTCACACCTGCGTGTTAACTAGCTATATAGTTGGATATTGTGCGATTCTACCAGCACACCAAGGAAGTTTATCAGAATAAAATATAAATATTTCCAGTAAGTGTACTTTACATAAAGTCTGTTTGCCAAATGGTGTTTCATTCATCCTTGGGACCACTCATCAGCTTTAAGTGACATAAGGGCTTTGCTGGATCAGCACCTTAGTTGAGAAAAATCAAGTGGATGAGCTCCCTGTTAGTATATTGGCAGCAGTAATACCTATAGAGCATTGAAAAGCCTGCCAATTGGGCTTTGGAAGACTGCCACAGGGAGCACGGCACAAAAGTGCAAGTTTCCACAGTGAGCACCTTGCCCTCAGGAGCCAAATGTTCAGAGCCAAGAAACAACAGAAACCCAGCTGACTGTACCAGTCTTTTTTGGACACACAATAGGTGGAGAGGCAATTGCGGAGGTAAATGACCAGGTCACTTAAGGGTTACAATGTACAAACCCACACCTTAAATTGCAGCCAGAAAGAAAGAAGAAGCTGGGCACAGCACTGGGCACCAGAATTATGCTCTCAGAGGCTCACTCCACTCAAGAGGTAATAATAATATCCAGCACTTATACAGCCGCTTTCATCAGGCAAAGCACTTTACAAATAGGTGAGTATCATTATCCCCATTTTACAGATGGGGAAAAGTGAGATACAGAGAGAGGAAGTGAGTTCCCCAAGTCACCCAGTAGGCCAGTTTTAGATCCATAAATAGAACCCAGGTCTCCTTGGTCTCAGTGCAGCATTCTATCTGTTTCTGTACCAGCTGAATCTTTTTAAAGATTGCCTACAGTACAGCAAATTGTCGAAAGCTAGACTTGGAGCTAAAAAGGCATGGATGAGTGTAGCAAAGTGTGCATAGGAGAGGAACAGTCACAAGGTAAAATCCTGGTCCCATGGAAGTAAATAGCAAAATTCCCATTGACTACAATGTGCCAGGTTTTCCTCACAGGCTCCAAATCAAGTGTAGAAGAAAAGATCACTTTTTTCCACCACTGTCATCAGGCTACCCAAGAACAGCAATATCACCAGTATAACTCCACGACTACAAACCATACTGACAAAAACTCTGGCAATAGAAAGTGGTCGTGGCCCCAGTTTATTCCTTTAGATGTCGTCCTCTGCCCACTGTCAGGATCAATGTTATCTTATTCAAATTAACCTTACACATCCATATATGCATCCTCACATCTGTCAGACACTGGGAGACCAGCGAGACACCATTTTATTATGAAACACCTGACTTGAATTTCATTGAATAAGGTGATAAACCAAAAGCCAGTGAAGTTTTATTGGATATAAGTGGTCTTTTGCAAAAATCACATACATATCTGTACACATACTGATTGAAAATAACCAGTGGAAAGAGAATGTCTCAGATTACGCCAGAGGGGCTCAAACTTTTTCAGTCACGTCCCCACCTTACCAGTAATGGAATCTGTCCATGCCCCTCCCCGCATTACTGCACAGCCAAAACTTCCTCAGCAGCGGACCTTGGGCTGAAAGCAGTACTGGGGATGCAGTAGGAACTGGGGCTAGAAGTGAAGCTGGTCTGGGGGAAGAGAGGGAGTGAGGGCGGAGCTGGGCTTGGAGATGGAGCAGGACTGGTGGCTAAACGGGGTTGGAGGAGGAGGCAGAGCTGGCCTGGGGTGGCGCAGGACTGGAAGCATGGTGCTCCCTCCCTGCCACCCGTGGGGGTTGGCCCTGGCCCCACCATGTGCTCCCCCAAATATTCCTCCGCGCCCCCTCAGGGGGAGTGTGCCCACAGTTTGGGGACCACCAGATTACAATCACTATCTATTAGAAAACATCATCTCATTTAATGTCTGAGCATTGTATCAGGTGTGATCCCCCCCATGTAATCAGGATAAACAAAGCAAAAACATTCCAGACATGCCATCCTTTGAAACAAGGGAAGCTTCTCTGTATTTTAATCACAGAATAGTATGTTGCTTCATCTGGTTTTGCTATAAAGTCTCTTCCTTAAAAAAAAAAACCTTTCCAAATAGGGAAGCTCAGAGTGGGTCATCGGAGAAGCATGCATTTCTCAGACTGGAAGAAAGCCATGGACAGTCCCAGGTGAATGGTGTCTATCCAACACCATAGTCTGTCAAATTCTGAAGTTCTCGCCCCCTCACCTCCAATCCCCCGCCTCTAACCACCCCACTCCCAATACCTCAGCAGGAAGGGAGACATCTGTGAATCCTCTGGCACTGCTTCAATGTTTTACAGCTGTAATAACCACTGATACAAAGAGAAGAATGTTTTCTAGTCCAAGATTCCTGAGGCACTTTTCTAAACAGATACAAGTGTGTGGGACTCAGTACAGGGAATAATACCCCGCCAAGGGAGGGTTATGGGGAAAAGATGAAGGGGAATCATGATCTGTGGATAATTGAGCTCAACTCAGGTTGATTTATCTTCCCTGACCACTCTGTCTATTTGTCCAAGTCCAACCTTCTAATCCTTAAATCTAAACAGTATTGCTGGCAGGTTGTACTCCTCCTTGGCTGTGTCAAATCAAATGAAAAATTCTTCAAGGAGGATGCTTGCAACAGTGGTGTTTTCTGGGTTTGATATACATGTATTACAATATATCTGTAGTTCTCTTCATTAGCAGCATCTAAGTATGTGAATTTGATGCTTGCTGTTGGAATTAACTAAATGCATCTGATCCCACAAAGTTTGTATTTCCCCTCTTTCATTATTAGCCCACCACAAGCATTGTATGCCATGGTGCCTCGGGCCTATCTAAAAATAAGACAATGTGGTATTTACCAAGATCCAGTCATAACATAACCGTTGACATTTGAGTGATTTTGAGAGTGATCTGAATTCATACTCAATCACAAATTAGAGAAGATAGTCAAGGTGGATAGTCACCAGAAAAAATGTACTCTGAAGCACAGTAGTTCCTAGAAGGGTTGTGAACACCAGCTCTTCAAATGCCTACGCATTCAGATTTACTCCTTTGCACATTTCACCAATGTCAGTCTGCAAAAAATCGCTTCCAACCAGTAGAATGATTTAAAACAGATTCTATATTTCTGTCAAGAAAGCTGGAACTATCAAGCACTGAATAAGCCAAATAGGGAAGACTCCCAGGATTCGTCTACACTGCAAGACAGACAGACAGACAGACAGAAAGAAAGAAAGAAAACTCACACCAGCAAGTCTCAGAGACCAGGTCAACTGACTTGGGCCCTTGTGACTCATGCTATGGGGTTAAAAATAGCAGTGTAAACATTCAGGTTCAGGCTAGACCCCAAGCTCTGTGACCCTCCCCCCTCACCAGGTTTCAGAACCCAGGCTGCAGCCTGAGCCCAAATGTCTACACTGCTCTTTTTAGACCCATTGCAAGAGCTCCATGAGCCTAAGTCAGCTGATTTTGGCTCTGAGACTCTCAGCTGCATGTGTCTTTTTTTTTTTTTTCTTTTCAGTGTAAACATAACACAATGTAGTGGCTAGATTCAAGTGTATGGGAAGTCAAAGAGCCTGAAACAACTAGAAGCATCAGTTTTGATAAGCAGCATAGTGTTAGACTTTGCTAGATGGAAAACTTTGCAACATCCATTCTAGATGTACCACTTTTCAGAGGCTGTACTTAGGATATTATGTAAAATTTTGGTCAGATGTACCACCTACCAGTAGTACGCCCTGAGCTAACATAGTGGGTTACAGATATTCCAATTCTTCCCACTCCCTTGATACTGCCTTTTTTTACAACAAGATTTTCCTTTGCACTGTCCCACTGTATGATCATAGAGCATTGATTCCTTGGCCACACGGATTTCAGTTATCAGTTATAGAACTTCATGGTCAACTGAGAGTATAGAATTTAGGATCTTTGGCTCCAAAACCACAATCCACTACCATTTAATGTCAAGAAAACTCTTCATTAGCTGGAGTAATGCTAGGGCTTATGTCCTCTTTGTGGGTTAATCATCGGGGTGCCCATGTAGCATAACAAGATGAAAATTATGCCTATAATTTATGTCCTAATTCTGAATAACAATCTTCTCTCTAGTTACATGGGAATTCTTACAATAACAGCAAAGTCTGCAAAATTAACTGCATTGAAGGAAATCATCTAATTAGAGTTAAGACTGAGTAATATCAGCACAGTCAGTTTGAATGTTTCTGACAAGGGTTATAATTAAATAAATTTGCAGTTACTGAATGTATTTGATTAACTGATTCAATCAAATGAGGCCAATTACCATGTTGCTAATCAACTACTGTTTTTCCAGGCCAGACTGGATATGATTAAAAATAGAGATTCAAGGTAAAAAATATTCAGGTCTTAATCTTATGGCAATTTCTTTTACACAAGAGACAATAACAGGTACTATAATTAGTTTGCATGCTGTGGCCTATGATTAAATTACAATATTAAGTCTTAAAAAAAAATAACCCACTAACTAAAGGGCTTATTAGTACAACTTGTACAACCTGAAGTAAAAAGTTTGACTGCACATTAGGGCCCAGATATTTAGTAATACAATTTCATAATTTTTTATGCTACCATAGCCACTAATTGTTGCATAGGATCTAACTGGTCATTTGTGTACACAATTACCATGCGTACGTGCACAATGACAGTAGTTACAAACAGTGTGCACTGCTTTTTTGCAAGCACATATCATATACATATCTAAAAATCTGGGCCTGAGTAACTGTAGTTCCATTTTGACTTTGCATGAAAGAGTTACCCAGAACACTTACAAATATGCAGTTAAATAAACTAAAGTGACAAAGTGGTTTTCTGTCATTTTAAAAATCTTTTTCTCCACTCAATCTTTACTATAATCTCATGGAAATTTGAAATTGTTTCCTTACGTAACTGAATTTTCCTCTCATGCTCAAATCCTGACTGATATATCGGATATTGACGGCATTGGTCAAGAACATTGAGCTATTAGCACTACTTCAAAACCACAACAACAAAGAGCCCATAAAACACGTGTTTTGTTTTAAAACAAAGAATTACAGGACGGATGCAAATTGATATATTACAAAAAAGTTAATTACATTTTGGACCTTTCCAAAATTCTAACATTTTATGCTTATATAGAGGTTTTAATCTGCAGAGCACTTTACAAATAAACATTAATCACCACAACATCCTAATAAAGTGGGAATGAGGCATAGGTGCTCAGTGATTTCCCATAGGGCACCAAGGGTGTGTCAAGGTCAGGATCAGAACTCAGAAGTTACTGGTTCCTCATCCCATATTCAAACAAATAGATCTAGTATGGTTTTTGGATGGCTAATAGTATAAGCTACAACTATTTAAAAAAAAAAAAAAAAAAGGAATCTTAAACTGCACTTGAGATGTCATCAAAGAAATCTTTTCAGTAACACAGTGTCAGACAAACATTTGCAACATACTGTTCATTGCTTTTTGGGGGCATTTGAAGAAAACACACCCTAATTTGAAATGTTCCTGCTGAGTTTATTTCTGAGAATTCTTATTAACAGCAGGTCAGCTAAAGAGGAACTTACTGAAAATGAGGTGGTGTTAATAATGTAGATAAGAATGACCAAGAAAGGTTAACATTTGTGAACACGATATTAAAATGGAGAAGTTATGTAATGCATAATGATATAGAGAAGAAAGAAGGCAGTGATATGCAAAATCCATCCGTTCAAGCTACTCAGTTGAAAAGAGACACAGATGGAGAGAAAAAAGCAGACACATGGGCGACCTAACTATTTTATTTCAGGAACATTTATATTCCACCAGAAAACTTTGTTTCTCTTTAAAAATGCACAAATGGAAAAATCTGAATAAAACCTACAATGAAATTCTGTTGACAAGTGTTCTGGATAGAATCATGTGCATGTTGTGAATATTTTTTGTTAATTCTGAATCAAACTGTTTGATGGCATTTACATAATTTGATTCCTGTAAAGGTGCATTTGCCAATAATGTTTTGTTTGACAGAATGTTCATGGAAAATTGAAATCCCATAAATACTCAAGAAGAATATTTATTTGGGTGAAGATTTATGTTGAAAAGGCTCACATGGCCATCAACTTTTCATTTCAAATAGGAATGACTTTTGTTCCGCCTCCGCCCCTCCCCCCCCGAAATATGAATTTTTCCATGGGATAGAAATTTCAGTTCCCACATAGCTCTATGTAAAACAGCCTTTTCTACAAAAGACATACAGTATATTTAAATCAAGCAAACTTTCATTGTGTTTCCAGATCTGATGCAATACTATTTTCTAATGCAAGAAAAGGAAACCCACCATGGTATTTTATATGTGAGGGTGCAAAGATGTTTTCTGGCTGCCCTTGCCAGGATATAAATCATTTTCTTTCATGGTGTCTGAGAGTTCATTGCAATAAATTAATCACCAGCCACTTTAAAGGAGAGAGAAAAAACCTAAATGTGAAATGAAAGAGAAAAATCTATTCTAAACTTTCTGTGCCTGTTCTCTATTTTCATTTTCAACACTTAACATTAAATAATGGCAAAAGCAAGGTAGGAATATTGTTGAAATACATTCAGCACATCTACTGTGTGTGTTCGCACCTCTAATACTCTCTATTGCTCCCACAACCACCAAGAAAATTAACACTATAAAAGTTACGGATGGGCCTGCCCTCATTCTTACATTATCTCCCTTTCTTATGAGCCAGGAAATAGACTGTGCACCCAGACAAACATAGCCTGGAAACCAGGATATGCTGTCTTTTCTAGCATCTCCCAACACTCAGCCATATTCTGCTGGAGTAGGTAATAGGCTTTCAGTCTCCTCACAGAAGAGGAAGAAAGGCAGTTCATAAGGGAAATACAGTAATTTTAAAAAAGCCATTATAAATGAGCCCAGTAGTTCAGCAGATGTGCTCAAGTACAGAGAGCTGCAACCATGAAGTTAGTCAGTTCCATCCACCATCATGAAATTCTGACCCAGCTTGCTTTTATCTTTTATGTCAGGCAATCTAAAGAAAACAAGATTTTATTTGCTGGGAGAGGGGCAAATAAACTCATGACAATTAAAGAGCAGAAACAATTTCTCTGTGGTTTAGGCCAGGGGCATTTTAATGATAAAAAGACTTAGATAAATTACTCAAGCAAAGCTTCTTGGTTGTCTTCCCTTTTACTTTGCTCCCAGGGTGAAACAGGCAGACCTGGCTCATTCTATTTACTATATCCTTTTAAACTCTAAAACACACACATTTCGTCAGTCAGGAAATTATGGTACAACAGTTTTAAACAAAATCAGTTTTTAAAAAGCCCATGGGAAACATGGAGCACTGTGGACTAAATCTTGGTCCCATCAAAGTCAACAGGAGTTTTACAATTGACTTTAGCAATCTGTTCCATGGCCTTGTGTTCACCCCTTCTCTTTGACTGTGGGCTTTTCAAACAACATTTTTCTAATCTGGCAATTATAAAGCTGTCTTTCTTTCTCGATTGTAGCTGCTCTATTGCCCTTTTTGTTCCTATTTCCAGTCCTAGGACCTGATTCAAGAAAGATGTTCAGCACGTGCTTGAGTCCTGCTGAAGTCAATTGGAGTTAAGAACATGCTTAAGAGTTAGCACTTGCTTAAGTACATTCCTGAATCAAGGCCAATTAAGTGCAGATTTGCATCATCGCATTCCCACACAAAGCTCTCCACCATTTCCTCCTCACTCCTGAGCAGGCTGCACTTACCGATAGAACGTAGTATAATCCACTGTTGAGTGACAAGCCTGAAACTCCCAAGCCTTGAGTTTCTGGCATTCCCGGTGGGCCCGAAGTTTTACCCTCACTGTTCCTTGGCAGAGTTCAGGCACAGGCTTCTTCTGTGGGCGACTGCAGAACTCGTTCGACTCCACACGCCAGGACTCAGCAAAGTCATCCACATCAAACTTAAAATTCCCATCACTCCCTATCAGGTCATCTCTCCTGTGCCCATTATAGTTCCCACACAAGCCACAGAGTTTGCCTTTCAGGTGTGGTGCAGCCATGACTTCGACAAAGCTGTCTCCATCCCATGAGATTTCCAAGCCTATTTCAGAAAAGGAGAAGGGGGGGGGGGGAGTTAATAATTAACAACTATTTGTGTTTATAAAAGAGTTTTTATGGGAACTTAAGCAAAAACATTTGGTTTCCTTCATAAAATCCATACATGCCACTGTAAGAGTCTCCTGAACAGTAAGTGCAATATTACTCAGATCAGAGAAGATGACAAGAAATTAGACGCATTAGGTCGGTAGGATATGTTTGTCTTTCTGTTGGAAGGTGCTTGATTGACAGATCTGGAAGTGAAACACAAATACTCTAAGTGAAATCCTGATCCCACTGAAATCAGCGGCAAACTCCCACTGATTTCAGTGGAGGCAAGCTTTCATCCATTCTGCAGAAAAAGCTACCGTATAGACAGCAGCTGGACAAACTTTGCCTACACACAGCACATCACCAATGAGTTCCAGAGAAGCCACTTACTCAAAAAGATACTTTTCCTCTATTCTGATGTTGCCACTTGATAACCCTTTTGGATGTGGACATTTAGTCTGAGAGCAACAACTCATGTCACACAGGTCAATAAAGACAGATCAGATGGGTAACAATGTTCAGACAGTACCAACCTGAAATGGATTCAAAATGGTTAAGGGCTCTGTAGCCCATTACCAATCCTGACCCAACTAATCTTCATAAATTCCCAATACAGTTGAAAGGGGGAGAGCGACCAAACACTCATCCAGTAGCTGGGATTGCTACATTCAGTGCCTGACAGCACTCTCTCTTCACACCAAGTTTTTGCATCTTCAGGACATTGATTTTTTAATTGTTTTCTATGAGAGGGTAAAATATATATTATATAATGAACCGTGACAATTTTGTTATTATTTTGGATAAAAAAAGAACATTGGAAGCTGCTGAGGTTCACCTCCCACCAGAAACTATTAACCTTTATTTTAATTCTTATTTCCATTATCATTTGATGATAATAATTTACACTTATGTAGCACCTTTCCATGCGAGCATCACAAAGCACTCAACCAACATTAATTAATCCTCCCAACATCCCTTCGAGGAAGGTAAGTAGAAATTAAGTATCACTACTCCCATTTGATTGGAAATGAGACACAGGGCGAGACTAAATGACTTGGTCAAGTTTACACAAGAAGTTAGTGGCAGAGTCCAGAAGAGAACCTGGATTTCTTTACTCCTAGTCCTGTCACTCATAACAACATCTGTATTCCTCCCTATGTTCATGTATATAACTAACACACTATACCCCCAAAAAATCACCCCATTCAAAACTGGCATAGTTTCTTCAGCGACAAGTCCCATTGTTTTACGCTACAATTCCATTGTACATAGCCCTCAAATAAAACAGAATGCTATTAAATGGTCCTAAACAGTGATTCTGGTCAGAACAATGGCTGCAAAAGGGGTGCTTTGTCCTGTATTGCCTTGTCCACACTCTGGCTTGAGACATGGAAGCAAAACTGTTTTGGGAGACATGGTTTTGCAAGTACCTGAATAATACTACTTCCCACACAGATTGTTTCCATAGTATGGTTTCTTATCATGACTAACACAATGTTACAAAAACTGTATGTCCTAATCATGTCTGAAAACAGCTTCAGACATATTATAAATTCTGGAATTGACAGGCCTTTGTGTCTTCTCATGTGGCATTCTAGTTTCCAATCGGTGTTCTATTTATGAGGCCGTGTAGCCTAGTGGAGAGGGCAGCATAGTGAGATTCTGGGCTCTGCCACTGGTCTGTTGCGTGACTGGGAAACTTGTCCCCCTCCTCCTCCCCCCCCCCGGTGCCTCAGTTTTCCCATCTGTAAAATGGGGTTAATAATATTTACCTCCTTTGTAAAGCGCTTTGCGATTTACAGAGAAAAAGCACTATAATGAGAATGTATTTATTGTGCAGTTTACTGACAAAAAACAAGGCTTCACTATTTTTAACAAAGAGCCAGCAGAGCAGCAATGAGGGAAAAGTTCTTTTTTACTGCTTCATGACTCAACAAGATTGACAGATCACTTGTAACTCCAGCCATCTTTGTTTCTGACCACACTGCACAAAATAAAATACAACCTGGTTTTCAGACCCCACACAAAACTTGTTGTGCTGGCATTTAGAAAAATCTTGCCATTGACTTGTAAACCGAACCTTTTCCATACGGAAGAGTCACTGACATAGAATAAAGATTGAATAGCATGTTTACAGAATAATTTTTCAGATCTAGAGATTGGACCGAGTCACAGAGTTCAGATCTGAATCCAAAACAAAACTTCCTCAAAGTCTGGAGTGCCCAAATCCAAGTTTTAGTCCTCTTGGTTTAGGACATAACTCTACTTTAAGAGTTTATGCTCAGTTCATTCCTTTACTAAGCTTCATGAGGCTGCTGATCTTACGTGGAGTCACAAAGGGATGGGAAGAATGGCCCCCACCCATCTTGTTCAGAAGTAATGTTGATTCATAAAGGGTAAGATTACATAACCCTTACTCATGTTGGTGAGTACTTGAGTTCTAAAAAATGGGTGTCTAAACATCGCGTCTTCAGGCATTCCATATTTATTTTCCATTAGCAATTTGATTTCTGAAAAGTGATTAACTAACGTCAGTGGGACTACGCATGATCATCAGCGTCCATATGGCTTGTACAATCCAGCCCTAAATGAACTATTCCAAATATTCCCGTATCCTTTACAGTATTTTAAAGGGCCAGTCAGTGGCTGTTACATGTCCCGCTCTGAGCACCATCCAGAGAAGATGTGAGTTGGTTACAGTCTCCCACTACACATTCTGGCTCTTTAACTCAAGCTGTAGAAATCTGTACTTCAAAATGTTCCTGGTTCAATTCCCAGCGTGGACCAAGATGACAACTGTCACACTAGTAAAATAGGACTTTTCTATACCTGCACATAGTTTAATTACACTATATCCTGCTTTAATTTTCAGGTCTTAGTGAAGATTTTGTTACTGTATAATACTTCATTTTTTAGATTAATTATTTTTCAGAGTCATTCAGAGTGATGCTTCTTAGGTTTTGATGAACAAAATAGAGATTTCTCCCTCTCAAATGGAGCCTTTTCTGCTTTTTGGGTAAGGAGGAATAGTTGGTATTTATACTATGACATTAGCTAATACTGTAATATATATGATATTTTCATTCTTGCCTGATAACACTGTATAATGTGTATCTTTTTGTTTGTGCATATGTGGAAAATTTACTTTGTTTAATAAACCAACTAACAAAGGAGATTATTCTATGGAACGATGTTTGAAATGGTCTCCTTGGCAGACAGAAACTATTTGGAAGTGTTACTTGGTGCCTATTTTTTTCCCCCTGAACAGATGAGTTTCCCATTCTCTTGGATGGGAGTCAGGATTTAAGTAATTGGCAGGGTTTGAAGCCAAAGGATGCAGCTTCTGTCCCATCTGGGGATGTGCAGAATAGGAACATTCTTTGAGCTGCTTTTTAGAGTTTTCCAATTTTCCCCTTTTTGGGGAAGTGATAAACCAACTTGTTACTCAGCTTAACTTGGCTCAATATACTGAATTAAAACAATTCTTTGTTCATTTATGCATGTCCCACACTGAGTCTCACATGCAGGGAGCTCCATCAATTGTTCTGCAGGATTTTTCACAGTTAAGGCATCCTCAAGATCTGGCAGCTGAGACTCTGCTCTAAGGGTTTAGGTTCAAATACTGGCACTAAGCCTGAGTAAATGGGATTTGTACAGAAGAGCTGCACAAGTTTTGTGCAGACAGAATACTTTCCCATCCTGATGGTAGAATGAAGAATGCCAGCATAATATTTGCTGTGCTCCCTTCGGTTTCCAACATGGGGATTTTAGGCAAAGTATCTACACAAATCCACTACAACGCACTCGACCAACTCTTTGCCCCATCAAGAAGTGTGGCACCAGAATCACCTCTTCATGGTGCTCAAGACATCCCATCTCCGCGCTCAGCCTCTCTATAGCATGTTATACCATTGACTGACATGTTCTGTAGAGGAGTCAGGTAGCTCTCTTGCTTTCCAGACTTTGTTTGCCCAGGCAAAGAGGAATTGGCCCTTAGCGATGTGTTCATGAAAGAAAGAATTTGATCCTTGTCTATTAAAGGGAAGAATTATTTGGACTATAATTTGCAGTGATTACATACTATTTGGGATGTTGTCATATGCCATAGTTGTACTACATCTGCCAACACAGGGACAAGGATGTGTGCAGTCATTTGTTGGCCTTATGTCAACAACAAATGGAACAGCAGCAGGATTAGCTGCCAGTCATCTTTGATTCAGAACCTCTCTCTGGGCTGTGGTTGGCTAATGAATTCCACATCACTAGAATTCATAGTGTTCAGCTGACTGCAAAGAGAAACCCTCAAGATGCTTTTAATTAGAACTTTTGAGTAATGGTCATCTTGTGTGCATTTTACAGACAGGCACAGAAACCTGCATTACCATTTTGAGGGACAAGCCCAGAGCCGGGATCCATATTAGCAGGGTTACATTTCCAGTGGATATATGAATGGTTGTCTCAATTCTCAGATCAGCAGTGGGTGCTATGGTATACTTAAAATAATGAGGGTAGGTAATGAGCATCACTGTGCCTCATGTCTGTGACTATATCACTTTTTAAGAGGGATTGGTTTCACTGCTTTCACATGACATTTAATTGAATTAATGGTAAATATTATTCTCACTGTAACAGTACTCCACTGTATACATGAAATCTCCCTGGGCAGCAGAGTACCTGACACATGCTAATGAGTAATTTCTTAACTTCCACTGAGTGTTTATCTACACTATAGTCTCAGATCAGTTTATCAAAACAGCTGTACGCCCAATGGTCTAACATTTCAACAATTAACATATTTGCTAGGATTCAGCAGACCTGGGTGTCGGCTCTGTCACTTCCCTATTCCTTCACAAAAGTTACCAGATGTTCTGACTGTTCCCATTTATTCCCACTTCTGGGTCTAACAACACAACGGAGACAAAAAGCCTGAATCCCAGCTCCACACAGACATGCTCTCATTTAGACAAAGAAAGGACCCTCCAAGCAGATGTAATGCTGCAAGCCAGGGTCTGGTTTTCAAACTGGAGCCCCTGGTGGGCATAATTTGGTATGCCCGACAAATTGTGTACAATTTTGCACATGCAACTCATTCAATCTTTTCCTGGCAATTCACTGCAGGTGCAGAATTGTGATTTTATGCACATTAACATGGGTCTCAATTTATTGCTGTGACTGAAAATATGAAGGTCCTGTTGGGAAGTCAGTTTCCCATTGTTCAGTTATAGCTACTGAGACATAGTGTCCATGAACAAACCATTTAGAAGTCATTGGAAATGAAATTCATACATGCATATACATACACTGGGTTGCCATTTGCAAAAAGTAACAAATTCTGAAAAGAGATTCTGCATGCAAATTGTAATTTGCAAATGAATCTCCGCTCTTGCATGCCTCAAAGGGATGTTGTATTGTTTAATTAATTAATTGATAGAGCTCTTTGAGATTCTCAAGCATAATGCACATGATTATTACCAGTGAATTATTGTTTCTTCATGTTTGCAATTTCTGGAATTGTTGCATTTGGAGACTTCACCAGATACAGGGCAGACCCCACTATAACAACATCTTTTGCACTTCTTCCAGTATTTCTGATTTGGAGCAAGCCCCACCTGCTTTGGTTGTCACTTTCAGCAAGTAACCATCCAAGTCGATCTGAAATTGAGAAGTCTCGCAAGGCAGTGATATCCGGGTCCCATTCCACTTCACTGTGAGGTGCTGCTGGAGGCTGATAGTGCTTCTGCCCAACACAAGATCCACAGATTTTGTCCAGGAGAAAGAGCGGGTCCGACGGGCATCATTTTTCACCAGCACCTGGAAGGGCGAGGCAGAGGAGGAGCAGTCTTTCGTCAAAACGTACTGACATGTTCCCTGAAAGTTAAATGTCCTTCCATCAAAAGTGTTGTAGTGAGGATCTCCAAATACAGTGCAAACTCCAGGCTCTGCAGGTGAGTGAGAAACAAAAGCACCATCAAGACCAATTGAAGTTTGAAAAGCAGCAGTAGATACAAACTTAAGGGATACAGCCCACCCTCAGAGGCCCAAAAGGTTACAATTAGGTGGGAGTGGAGGGCAACTAATAAATAAATAAATAAATAATGGGGGGGAGGGGTTTAATGAATGAAAAGCTTGTGTTTTCTCTTTTTTCTTTTTTTCAATTGAAACATTCCTTGCAGGGTTGGGAAACTAAGCATCAACATTTGTGAAACGAGCTAGAAACAAAAGACAAACCGACCAGTCTAATTCCAGCACTCAAGCTGAATGAAAAGTAGAAAAGAAATGAACAAGTGGGGTAAACTATGTTAGATTATTACAATTCTTTCAGTTCCAGCAATCAAAGGCCCTGATCCTGCAATCAGATCTATGCCCGTGCCCAGATTCTGGTTGGAAATCACAGGGTCTCTGGGCAGGCACAAGCGTCTTGACATATAGTTTTATTGCAGGATCAGGGCCTAAGGTGCTAACAGTCAGAGAAATACGGAAACATGAATCTTATTTATGCATATATATATTCAATTATATATACAAACAAGTTAAATCCTGGCCCCATTGAAATCAATGGGTATTATGCCATTGACTTCAGTAGTACCTGGATCTGGTCTTACATGCTTATATATTTATATACATAACATTTATATATGTAGCTAGATAGATATAACAAGTCTGGCCAGATTCACTTGTTTGTTCTGGCTGGCCTGCTCTGCTACAGAGCCAGAAAGTAGTTGTAAATCTTGCCTACCAGTGAATCTGATGCCTACATATAAAATGTGCTCTCCCATTCACTACATGTTACTATATAATTCTATAAAACATAATCTGTAATTTAGCCACTTTGACTTTTTAATCAATATGGTTATGTTGATACCCAACACAGAAGTCGTCTGTAGGCTATGCATGACCAGAGATATGGAGGAGACTTCTGTGGCTGGGTCTAGAGATTAAGGGGAATGACATATATTTTATCGTTTCAACTTCTTGCTCCAGCACTTAACCCTAGCAACACTAATATCAGCAGATTACTGCTGTTCCTGGCAGGAATAGTCTGTGTGACAAGAATGTACACAGCGCTGCAACCAACAGAATACAGGTGTACAGCAATGCTGCTTTTGAAGCATCAATATACACCTGTTTGGGAAGGGAACTTGGTGCAGCAACAAAATATGACCCAGCGCAATCAGGCAGTTATCACTAGAACTTTTCATTCAAAGATGGAAGTGGCTAAAGAAATTATATAAATACCATTTATCTTTTGAAAAATGAAAAAATAACCGTTCATCAATGATTCATCTGGTAAATTCAGCCTCTTGGATCTAACATGGACTAATACAAACCTATGGAGATGGAAGGAAGCATGGTCTTGTGGACAAGACATAGAACTGGGAGCTGGGAGCTTTACCACACATCCTTACTTCCCCTAAGAGCTTAGGTAAGTGACTTATGTCACATTTCTTTATGTTTGGATGCCCAGCTGGGGACCCCTTGGGCCTGACTTTTACAAGGACAGAGTATCCACTACACTAGATGAAGTCAACAAGAGCTGTAGAGGCTCAGCACCTCTGAAAATCATGGCTTAGGAATCACCAAATGAGCATTAAAAAAAAATTGAGGCACCAAAATTAAGGGCTATTTTTGAAAATGTGGACATCAACCTCTGTGTGCCTCAGTTTCCTCATCTGAAAAATAAAGATACTAATATCCACCTCACTGGGGTCTTATGAGGATAACTTCATTAATAACTGTAAACACATTTGAGAATCTCAGATGGAAGGAACAATAAAAAACTATCCATGACTAGTTCTATTGATTTCAAGTGAAGGTTACTCACTTAAAAATTATAGCATCAGGTTCTAATGCTACTGGTAAGTATTATATTAGTATTCTCTCTGCATTTCTCTATGTACCAATATAATTATTTGCATAAGGGATTTCAAAAATGTATTTCCTTATTTGTTTTAAGAAATTAGATATTATTTCTATTCAGCTCATTACATTTTTGCAGATTTCTAATTTTTCTTTTAAAGTGGGCAGGGAACTTCTGAGAAAACGAGGAAATTAGCAACAACAAAATAATAAATAGCCCAAACCATGATGAAAATTTCAGTGAAAAGAACTGGTTTTTGTCTGTGTTTCTGGAGGCCAAGAATATGCGTTTATTGTACATATTATTACCTAATACAGCTCAGAGTTGTCTTTTTTCCTTCAACTAAGATAGACATGCTTAAGAATCAAGACACGGAGAATAAACATAATTTATATATGTGCCAGCTAAACTGTTAGTACTGACAGGATCCAAAAGAAATATTTGTTTTTAATTTCTAATGTGTTATGCAGAGAAATTTTGTTTTATGTTATGTTATATCGTGTCACATCATATGTCAACTTGATACAGTGCAGTTAAAAGAAAAAAGAATATATTCTGGACTGGATAATTCAGTGTCTGATCCAAATTTTGTTGTTTACTTTAAAAACTGAAATGTAAAAAGAGAGTTACCCAAAGTATCCGATACTCCAGTGCCTTTGTATAAAATGTTTCTGAAAGTTTTGTTATAAGTGTGTTTTTAAAAAACCAACAGTTTGCATGAGTGTTTGTGAGATACTTCAAACACTTGCCAACAAGGAGGATTGTTGGCCTGAAAAGAAAGCTTAAGTAGAGTGTGTAACAGGATTGTAAAGAGCAAATGACAAAAAAGGGGTTCCAACCACCATTTGTAACTTGCTTCTCCTTCCTCCTCATTGGAAGGGTTTCAATCACAGATTGTTTTATGTTCTTTTTTCCCCCAAAAATGTCCTCTTTTGGTAGGCAATCCATGAGACCTAGTGGAAGCAGTGGTTCTCTAGTAGTTAACAGTGTATGAGCAGCCCTCTTCAATGATATTGATGTTGCTCCACGGATGTACCAACAACTGGACCTGTAAAGGGCTAGCACACTTCCCTCTATTTACATGCACACTCACTCTGTCCTCTAAGACTTTGACCAAGATTTTCAGAAAGGCTGAGATTTTCAAAAGGGCATAACAGAGTTAGGTGATTATCTCCTAGTTGAGTCCCTAATTCCCTTGGGGTCCTTGGAAAATCCCATGATAAGCCAAATAAGAGACTTTATTTTCCAAACTGCTGAATTCAGTGAGATCTGCTGGGTGCTCAGCACTTTTAAAAATAAGATCACTTATTTAGGAGCCTAAACATGGACTTAAGAGCCTACTGTTAGGCTTCTGCTTTTGAAAATCTTGGACTTTGTGCAACTCCTATAATATACTCAGCCTCCACCAACCTAAAGGGCAAGGATCTAAAATTTGCCCTTGACCTAGATAGTTCCAGTTCCTAGTAGACTGGCTTAAATTTGGCATTCACAAAGCAAGAAGATCATGCAGTGGGGGAGCTGATACTCTAAAGAAATTATTATTTAGCCATTGGCATGCGCTCTGAAGAAACTGGTTTGGACATTTTCTATGTAAAGAGAAGGAGGGAAAAAACAGAAGTTTACTAGTTAAGGGTGATTTGTTTGTACATCTATAACTCAAAATGGACTCAGCTTTTTAAAACCAAAATGAAACTTTGGCTGTAATTAGCCCAAATGGTAAATGAAGCCCTATATTAAACAGGGTAAATTGTTAACAGTGCACATGCACAATAGATTTTTTTTTAATTTAAAAATGCTAATCCATACACTACTTTCATCATAATTTCTCCATGGTACAGCTTCATCTAATGCACATTGCAAGGTGTTTTGTCAAAAAAACTCCACAAGAGAAGATATGGTTTAATTAATAAATAAAATGGCTATTCATATTTGTCTAATTATGTACTTATGCAGCAGACCATGACAGCTGAAAAGGCTGCCTGGGTAAATCTTATTCAATTTTTCAAACAGTGCATAGGTATTTACCCTTGCAGTCTATTTTGTTGATACACACTTCCATGAGAAGAGTTTTTTTAAGTGATTATTATAAAAATAATAAAAGGGAGCAACACGCTATAATAAATTAAGTTACCAGCTGTTACTACCAGAGACTTAATATGACATGTCACAGGTGTCAAGATTTTGGTAACCTCAGTCTTGCCTCTAGCGATCACTTGTCAATAATGAAATTACAGAGTGATTTGACATGATTGGCACACTCTGCCCAAAAAAGGCTTACAGCTAGAATAATAATAAATGATACGAGTAGACCTATATAACACTTGGGAGAAGTTGTGGTTCAATCCTGATAGCAGCCGTGATAACTGATCAGGATTAAAGCGCATCCACAGAGCAGTGGTAGGAAGCTTTTACTGTGCCTATGCCTTCTACAACTCTAGCAAGTGCTGTCAATCCTTCTAAGCAAAGACAGAGGTTTAATCTGAATTTCAAATTTCCTTACTTTTGGTCTTCAATTGAGTTCAGATTATTCATGTCACTTGAATTTAGTTTAGAGGTGGGGGTGGGGGAAGTTATATGAAAATGACCTTGGCATAACACAGGATTACTAATTTATGGAATTGACGTTAGTAGCAATTTTTGTAAAGCAGACCCAAACGACCACATTTCATTACATTTTTACAACAGGATAAACTACACTGTTGAACTAAACTACATTAAACACAGTGGTCATGCCAGTGGAAAATAGTAATAACTGTACACCAGCCATGGAGCTTAAGTAGCGACGTGCCAAAACTAACCACAGTTAATTCCAGCAGCAATAGACAAAAGGGACTCACTGGCCTTTTAGGAGACTAGGTAGTTTTTCTCTCTTCCACAAACTGCTTTGGAAAATACATTTTAAACTAAGAAAAAAAAGATGGTCTTTTAACAATGACTGTTTTGGACCTAATTTGTAGAAACTGGTTATGCATAGCAGTACTCAGCTGTCCTGTTCCTGTACCTCCTGTGTCGTTCTTGCTTTCGGAAGTCATGTCTGCTAGACTGCCAGAAATGTCTGGTGTATTCATGTGTGTAACGTGTGTGTACACATCTCATCTCATCTCATCTCACTAGAAGCAGGCTGTAGTTGCAAGACCTCTGATGATCCGGCACCTTGCATTATACCCATACAGTTCAGAACTCATTAGTTAATTAAAAAAAAAATCAACAAAAATTCTTGTATAAAAGCTACATTGTGCTTGATATTCACCACTCAGCATTGGGGTCAGTGCTGAGACACACCACCCCAAAGGGAGATCGAAGAAAGATTACCCCTCCAGTTGGCTCAGAGGAGTGTGCCTACCGCACCATCTTTTAGGATAGTGTAAAATGCTCCCCTTTCTGCATCCAGCCTTTCTGCTAGCCAGTGTGAACAGGAGGGATGGGGCCATAACTCCCCTTTGTCTGTTTTGGCTAGAAATTCTACAGCTGCTAGGAGGGACTGCAGCTGTCCCCAGCCCCTGCACAGAAAAGGCCTGATCTAGAGCCCACTGAAGTGAATGGAAAGGCACTTACTGACTTCAGGAGGAATTGAATCAGGCCCAAAGTGGAAGGGGAGCATGGTTTCTTTAGCACTCCCTATCTGTGTACTTGCACAAAGCTGCCTGGCACAATATATCCTTAAGTAAGTTGTCTCTTGATGAGCTACAACTGGTACTTCAATAACAGCAGGTATAGAAGCATCTTACTCTTCTTCCCTGCTGAAGGCACTTGGCCTTTAGTTTCACTTGTGTTACTGCTTACATAAATCACCATGGGAGTCTTTTGTGATTTTCAAAATTCATTTTGATTTTAATTTAATTATTTTTATTTTAAACAAAAACAACCACCCCCCTGGCACCTGGAAAATAGAATGCTTTGTTATTCAATAAAAATAGCTCTGAAAAAATGACTTCACCTTCTTCCCTTTGTCCACCTCTAGGAGAAAAACACATTTTCCATTTGCAAATATTTTGAGTTGAATTCCGGAAGATTTTCAAATAGTAGTGAATTACATGGTGCATCATCCATTTAAGATTTTAATTTACCTCCCTCTCAAATGAGCCTGATGTTACCCTCCTATAAATTATTGCCTAAGGATTTCTACAAGAAGCTGCCTATTATTTCAAGTTATGTGATTCTGTAATTGACAGGTGACCATTAGAAGCAAAACTTAAGTCACCAAATTTATGCCACTTGTGAAAGGTCATATTTGAACCCAGTTTCTGAAAGTTTCCATGCTTTTGAAACTGAGTACACAGAAAATGTATATCTATTAAAGAAAATCCTGCTTCATTTCAAGATCCCTCCATCTGCTCTTCTTTTGAGTCTATGTCACTCATTTCTATGGCCAATGTCACTCATTCTTGCCTTGGAGTACTGAGAACTGGACTCACGGTAAGAGATGTGTTGGATTAATTTATTAATACAGGATATTACCATGACACCAATTCAACCATAAATTCCTTTACCAAGGGCCAAATGGTGTTTATTGAATTGCTCGAAGCTTATCTAACATAACAACAATATGTTAAGAGTGCTTCAATACGTTTAAGATGCATAATGGAAGAAGTAATGACTTACTGTATGTTATTTTAATAATCTGATAGCAGCCAACATAAATGATTATAAAATTCACCTCATTGGCAAATTTCAAAAAGTTAAAAAAGATTAGACAAAAAACCAGACATTTTCCATAGAAATTAATTTTAATTTTTGAACTGCTGTGTTATAAAGCATTAAGGCCCCAAATCAGCAATGCATCCCTATTTAGTAAAGCACTTAAGCATGTACCTAACTGAATAGGTGAATTTAAGCAAATGCTTAAATACTTTGCTAATAGGGCTATGGGATGGAAATGATGATGTTATGGCTAAAGCGCAGAATTGTTTCAAGAGGCCTGTGTTCTATTGTATTCCCCATCTCTGCCGCAAACTTCCTGTATGATCTTCACAAACCCTTTCTAACTCCCACAAATCATCATTAAGGACCTGGAGCATGAAATCTGATTATGCTTCGTATTTCTTCATCTGACTATAGCTGCGAATGTTATTTGATTCATTCTGGCTACAACTTTCACAAGCTAACTATAATTTATACTGTATAGAGAGAAATATTTCCTCTAATTTGACACACACAAATGTGATATTCAGAAGATTAAAAATTCCCTTTGACATCTGTGATATTTTTAATATATGGGAGACATTACACTAACTCTGTCCTATGCTAAAAAGCACCTGCTTCTGCCTCCATCAAAAAAGAGGGAGATAAAACGCAAGCATGTTTCTATTATAACTTTTTCCTGATAGAATAAAAGAGTATTTTTTAAATGTGAAGAAGGAACTTACTCACTTTCAGTGCAAATAGGACAGCATCCTTTTCTATTCAGCATCTTACCCTGATTGGGAAAAAGACAGACTGGTTTAATTAAAGGGTTTTTGGAGCAATGCTATGTTGAAAAGGCTAGATAAACCTTTGAAAATAGTTCAAGTTGTGTTTAAACTCAATGCCCTGGTTACAGCCTCAAATATCAGGTGCTAAAAACAGACAGGACTATTCAAAAAGCCTCCTGGCAGTCTCCTAAGAAATAAAATACTAAAAGGGCTCTCTGTTGCTACTTTTCTCTTAGAGAGTGAGAGAGAATTTGTACTTATGTGTTCATGGATATCTAAAATAGACCAGTTGTTTTATATAACTAGGACTCCAGCCTATTTCACACAAAATACATATGGTTCATTTCTGAAGCAGATTCCTTGTATCCCTGCAGTTGCTTATGGGAAATCCCTACTAAAGAGAGTCATTCATCCAGCTACAAATACAAGAGATCTCACTGGTACAAATCAAATTTATTCAAATTCTCTTCCATGGATAAATACGGTGCTATACCTTACAAAATCATATTACTAAACTAGAAAGGGCAAACCAAATTCTCTGCTGGAACAAATGGGTGAAAGCCCACAGGTATATTATTTACACCTGCAAAGACTTTGCTCCAATATTGCTAATATTGGACCAAAGGCTCAATCCACTTTGCCCAGGCCACGTTATTTTTTAATAGTTCTGTCTCAAATAAGAGGTTGCTAGAATTAGGAAATGTGCACTTTTGTTTGTGTGTGTGCATATGTATGTGTTCTTTTAAAATCTTCATTGAATGAAAAAGTGGCCTAACTGATTTGCTTCAAATTCGCTGAAACTCGCCTTCAAATTGAGAATAAACATAGAAAATTTCAACCCAAAAGGTTTGTCCAATACAAAAAGTTTACCCTGCAGTAGCGTGCTGCAGGGTAGAGTCACACCTCAGCTTGCGAGGTAACTGTGTAAACAAGCTTTTATGAAACCTAGGGTGATTACAACTGAAACTGCTGTGCAACTTTAGGGTGCTGCTGTAAATCACCCAACACACCCAAGCAAGAAAGCAAGGGGCATATAGAACTTCCTTACTTCCCTGCACTGGCTATCCACATCTCCAGTAGCAGCTCATGGAAGGGGAGAGCAGCCTCTTGAGCGTTACTACTCCTGTTCTCTTGCAAGTGGGCAGTGCACCAGCCAGAGCAGAAGAACTCAGTGATGCTGAGTCTCTCAGGCACCTGTTTTAATAAATCACTTTCAAACACCTTTAACTAAGCACCATATAAACCTTAAAATACTATACAGAGAGATTTAGTTGGGCAACCCTTATTAGCATTAATGGGAGACATGCAGTTTAACATCCATACTGAATATTCTTACCTCTCCGTGTCAATAAAAGAGTTGAAATCATCAGCCAAGCTGGAAGTGGCAGAAATTCAAGTGAAACTGTAATCTGCAAGGCAGCCTGCTGAGGCTGGTTACTTGAGCCACTATGTTGGCACGGGATCCTGTTTTTGTCTTGCAGAATAAGGAAGCCCATTATTGCTAACATGTGCTGCAAGAGTTCTTTAGCACTGAGGGTTCCCTTAGGAGTGGATAAGTGATGTGATCCCATTTTTACTTATGAATATTTATAAGCAGACTACATTCAAGTCTATTTATTTTCTGGGACTTTTCTTCTTTTTTATGAGTTTTCAATTCTATGTTTGAGGTGGGATTTTTTTTAAGGCAAGATTAATTCGGTTGGGGGGGAGGGACTGTTGATTGTGCAATAGCAACAGCTGTTGTTTTTTTGCGCCACATTTGGCACTGCAGTAAAAACAGCAACTTTTTGTTTGTAATAATCACAGATGTGTATAAAATTAAACACTGTCTGTGCTTGGGATGGCAGAACGTGTTCTGAATAAATTTTAAACTCACATGAAGTTCACGAGTTCAAAATTTATCCACAGAATCAAATCCTCTGAAAGGTTTCATGTGCAATGAATATTAACTATTCCACAGAAATAGTGCTCAAAGACAATTTTATGCTGTAAAATCACCATGCCCTTCATAGCAGCATCGGAAAAAACATATCTACAGCAACTCAGCATTAGCCCAAGCTGGTATCACTGATTAGAAGTGTGGTATGTACTGGTGGAGGGAGGAAAACAGCAGCGAGGTAGAAAATGGTAGAGAGAGACCCAAAGGAGAGAGAGAAAAGAGATGGTATAAAAGGAAAGAAAGAATTTGGAAGAGTAAAAAAATGTAGAGAGAAGAAAGGGGTAAGTAAAGAGAATAAACTCTTGTCTTCATGTACAGCGCTGCAGTGATGCAGCTGGGCCGCTGCAGCGATTTAGTGAAGATGATATTACACCAACAGAAGAGCTTCTCCTATCAGCATAGTTAATGCACCTCCCTGAGAGGAGGTACTTGTGTTGATGGGAGAAGCCCTCCCATCAACGTAGTGCTGTCTACACCAGGGGTTAGGTTGGTAAAACTACGTTGCTCAGGGGTATGGATTTTTCACATCCATGAGCGACATGGTTATATTGATAAAAGTTTGCACAGTGGAGACCTGACTTTAGACAAGAAGAGGTTTAGAGAATCTCTACAGAGGGACTCAATCCTGAAGATGATGAGTTTACTCAATTTCAGTAAAGCACTTACGTACATGCTTAACTTTAAGCGTATGTGCTGCCCTGTTGGTTTCAGCCGGACTACCCACATGCTTAAATGCTTTGCTGGATCAAGGCCAGAGTGCTCAGCATCTTTCAGAATGAAGCCCAAGGTAACTGAGAGGAAGAGTGCCTGTAGAATCAGAGATCAGAAAGCGGAAATAGGAACCATGAGCCAAAAGGCTCCCTGGAAACCCAAGCAGGGCTGACTTTGCTATCAGTGTGGATGGAGGGCATAGAAATAGAGACATATACATTGCTTCAATGTGCAAACACAAAGAAGTTCAGAAAGACACTTCCTGAAATTATCAGAAATAGATACTTTAAAAAAAAAAAAAAAAAAAAAAAAGTACAAAAAAATGTGCATAACCTTGGGAAAAATGAAAGAAATGGCAGAAACAGTCTCTCAAAATGTGGCAACCTGCCACCAGTCCAGACAGTAATACTAATGGATACTTGATATAAAACACATCTACAGCTTTACCAGCGTGAAGCCTCTTCTTAGTCATATAGAAAAGTCCAAATTAATTTAGAGTTAGGCTCATGAATGAATTAATATTCCATCAGGAAAACTTCATGAACAGAATGCTAAAGCTGAAAAGTTAAGCTTTTAAAAGTCAAGGTATAAATACGTAAGCTTGCCTGAACATCCTTAACTCTTTCAGCCTTGTATGTGTGTGCATTATGACACAGGATTTAATGGCAGGATAACATGGGACCACTCTTATTCGCACCGAGCAGTGCCTTACTCCATAAGTAGTCCCACAAGAGCAGGTCTACTCATGGTCTACAGTGTTATTCAGAGCTAATAAGAAAATCATAATCTGACCATATTTTTCTTAAACAATACAGTATAATCTTGTAATTTTTCTTCAGCCTAGCTCATGATATGCTTACAAACTTTCAGCACACACATCACTACCATATCTGTATCTTGTATTATGTGAAGTATTAATTAGTTCTGTATAGGTTTGTGACAGAACAACCTCGTCACAAGGTATGTTTGTGAAAGGATCAAATGAGTGATATATGTTATTTGCTTTAAAATTCCTTAAGGAGAGATAGGAAATTAAAACTCAACACTGTAGGGTTGTTTTCTCCTTTCTTTCAATAGCCCTTGTCTTGAAAAAAACAGGTAATGTGTTTTTACATTAGGGTGGTATTTTGGAGAAGGGTTGGTTTTTTGGTTGGTTGGAGTTTTTTTGGAGCTGGGAAAGGCAAGAATTTTTACTCAGACTGAGAGACTCCCTTTTGAGTCCCCAGGAGGGGGTAGATGGGCTAGAACCTATTAGGACTGGAGCTAAGGGATGGCATTGCTGGTTTTTTTAGTCCTGAAGAGCTGACTCTTGTTTGGGAACTTAGTTTGTGGGTTTAGTGTCGCTCAGAAGCGTATTTTGGTCTGGGAGTGTATCGTAGTTCAGACGCTCACTCCAGCTTGGAAGTTTAGTATAGTTTGGATGCTTGCTGCAGCCTGGGAGTTTAGTTTAGCTCAGAAGCTTATTCTAGATGTGGAAGCTTATTCCATTCCTGAGAACCCATCACAGTATGAGAAGCTTAATTTGGATTGGGAGTTCAGCCCCCACTAGAACCTATAACTAGTACAATTCAGTTAAGGGTTTCAGCTAAAAGCCTTTTTATCCCAATGGGGGATTTATAAAGGGATGTTTATTTCTTCTGAAGCTGCTATTGGCATTTTGTAAGTTACATTTACATGCTTCCCCTATGGGGGTCTCAACATTTAAAATCCTTTATTGTCTATATTTTAATGTAGGACCTCTAACTTTTTTTGCTCTTTTCCCTAACTTCACTTACGAGTTTAGGACTCACAGCTCCCACGCTAGGACTGTAGTATGACAATGCTGAACCGGCATGTAAGTGTGCCTTAAGGGTCAGAGTTAAAGCTATTATTGGAATGTACAAGGTGAATTTTCATGTGGCATTGTTTTCAGCAACTGATTGTATGAATAACAAAGGCAATAATATATTTATTTATTACCGTAACTGGTTATTTCCAGTCTTTTCAATTCTTAAGTTTATTTAAATGACATATAATGTAATGTATTTTGCACAAGGGTCATATTAAATTACTTTAGCAATCTGAGCTCTGAGGAAGCCTAAAAGTTTAAATTGGGTAAATGTAGGACACTATAGAGGGACACACAATATTTTCTATGGGGCAATGCTCCTAAGAATTCTCATAGGAAATTTAATAGTGCTAGACAAAAAAATGAATATGGTCTTAGGTTCTCATCTCCTGTGCACTCCCTCAGGATTGCATGAGGGAATGCCACTACTATGGACCTCCTAGTATTCCCAAAAGAGTTCCATTAGTGCACATTTTCTAAGGTGCACAGTAGCAAAGTTGCTCTCATCCGAAGCTTAGGCGGCCCATGGCAGAAGGAATGAACTCCTGTGAACCACCGAAAAGGTGCAGTAGAAGATTGCTCTTCTGCATAGAGTTCTTAAGGTCCACTGATGCAATGGCTCTGCCTCTGTAGCATTTGGAGATCCAAAGTACAAACACCTTATTCTGTAACACATTCACCACTGCCCTGGGCTGTCAAAAAAATCACCAGAACAAAATTTTATACATGGGAGTTTGTCACTGAACATTTTATACATAGGTATTTGTGACTAATATTTTCTCCTTTTGGCTTCCATGAAAGAGAAGGAAACATTGAGAAGGAGTAATGTTAATAACTTGGATATCTCGTCAGCAGTTTGTTTTAAAACTACTCTCTGCATAAAACATCATTTTAGCTCTGCTTCTGCTGAAAGCTTGAACTATTAAAACTAAGTAATTAGCAAACGACAGGCATCCAAAAAACAAAATGTTAGACATCAGCCCAAAATGTTATAAAAGGGTCATTTTTAAAGTAATTTAGTAATAGGAGACTACGCTAATCTTTGGATTCACTTCAGACTTTCACCCCCCCCAAAAAAATTGATCTGCACCTTAGGAAAAAGTGGCATAGTTTTGGTTGAGATCATTCTTTGTTTTCATGCCTAACGAAGTGAGTAAACCCAGTTGTACTGAAAAAGTCAACACAACCTTTGCTGTACATCTCCATAGTAGACAGACACAATCTATTAATTTTGGCAACCCTGCTACACCAATAAAGCTATTGAATATGTGTGAGAGAAATATGCTTGGGAACAGAGAGAGCAGCTTTGGTACAGATATAAAAGGGGGAGAGGGCACAAAAGCACAGGAGCCTTCAGAGCAGAGAGAGGGGCCTGAGGACAGAGATAGGCAAACCTGAAAAGAGATATTAGATTTCTTTGAGAATTCTAGAGACAAAGTACGTGAGATAATATCTTTTATTGGATCAACTTCTGTTGGTGAAAAAGACAAGCTTTCAAGCTTACACAGAGCTCTTCTTCAGAAGTTGGTCCAATAAAAGATATTACACATTACCCACCTTGTCTCTAATATCCTGGGACCAACACAGTTACAACAACACTACATACAACAATTGAGAATTCTAGTCAACTCTAGAATCTTTTAAGGTTCCTTCTTCCCCGGGCTTTGTGTCCTACTGCTACACTAGTTCAGCTGAGAAACACTGAGAAAGATAAATGGGGATTTCGGGAAAAACATATTCCATTAAAAACTCACATGAGGGCAGCTGCTGACTGGAATGCACTGCTTCTTGCGACATTCTGTCTTGCCTTTCACACAAGCACAGATGGTGCAGTTAACAGAGGACCACATTTCTCCATCCTGCAGGAGGGAGAACATGATATATCTATCAGCTAGGGGACAGAAGGAAATTATTCCAACAATGCATCATTTCCTTGAACAGAAAAGCACCACTTTCCTTTTTTGAGTTGTCATAGTCTAAATTATTATGAGGTGCTCATCCACACCCAGTCAGATTAAAGATGAAGATGAACAGAGATTTCTTCCCTCTGATCCTTGATGTTAGAAAATCATTCTTTCAAGTTTCACCAAAGCATGTTTTCATTTTCCTTGAATGACCCGATTAGTTGCATTATTTCTCTCACCAGTGGGATGTGATCACACCTATTGTGAATTTTCATTTAAGATGACATTAGAAAAATCTGATTCATTACCTTGGGATGACTGACATGTTTAAGTTATTGCATGTGAAAGCACTTAATTAAAATGTCAGAATACAGTGAATTTATTCCTAGATGTGGCATCATTCTGGATCCACAGGAACGGACAAATAATGAATTCTAATTCAGATTACTTACAGTGCTTTAGCAGACATTTAATTGCTAAACATCTGAAAATGTTTAGAACAGATACAGTACTAGACTACCCAAAGGTATAGTAGGAATGGCAGTATTCTTCCAGAAGACAGTCTGTGTCTAGAAAAAAGGATTACGTGGGCAGCAGAATGCACTTCATAGCCTTGTTTTTAACATACTCAGGAAAGTATGGGGAACTGTCCTGGCTCATTTCTACATGCCTTTGTATTTGCCAAGTGCAGTTCCTAAAGCATTCCACCTCACCCACGTACTGTCCTGTGCTAGACCACTTAGAGCCTCAACGTGCAAGCTTTCTGTTTACAGGACGGCTGTGGAGAAAGGGTATGGGTCGGGAAGACAGAAAGAGAGTAGAGGCAGTCCAAGAGGACAGAAAATGATTATGGATCCACCTAAATTAGAGTTCCTCAATGTTGGGATCAGAGTGAAAGCAGGCTCAGATTTTAAATGGCAAAACAGTCTGACTTACTATGCACAGCATGATTTTAAAGGACCGTCCAGCCTAGTCTTTTATTCTTAGGTCATGCAGAATTGTCTTGCCTTTTTGGTGCAACATAAGTTGACAGACACCATGAGCAAAAAAAATCACAAGAGCAACTAAAATAAGTTACAACAGTTAACTGCAGCCAGTTAGCCTGATTGTGACCTCATACCTGTTTTACACTTATGTAACTCCATTAACTTAAAGTTATTCACAACAGTTGTGTAAGTAAGGTAAAATCAAGCCCAGTTCCCACCCCATACCTCATCTTCCTTTTGTCTTCATAAACACTTGTTAGCAAAATAAAATAATCACAAGAAACAGAGTATTTCATCTGGGTACTCAAGAAGTAGCTATTTATACCAGAAATACAATACGGCCACTGTTTAAATTCTAGTCAGATAAAATGTAGTTTCTTTGCACCTATTAAACACAGTGTTTATTCACATATAATTTACAGAATAAACACTTTGGCTACATATAAGTAAAATGGAATTAATGGAAAGCAATTAGGGAAGAGTAAACTCAGTGCACTCAAGGGATTTAACATTTGATCTGATTCTCTTAATTCACAGATAGTCAACATGGAGACAGAATCTGTTCCAACACAATGTGAAAGAAGCTGCACCACTTGAAAAACCAAACAGGGACCTGGCATGATTAGTGTTTTGCAGGAAATCATTACAGATCTGAACATTTTGAGTGGGAGAGAGGAAGGAGATCATTGCTACCTGGAGTTCCAATATGGGGTGTTAGGAAGCACTGTCTGTAACATAGCTGTGAACTGTAATATATCCAGAACTTCCAGCTGAGGCAAGTTTAGCACAATTCCTGCCAACTCAACCTGGGGGAGGCTCCTTTTTGACTCAGCTGATAAAACTGCTGCTTACAGACCACTGAAAAATACCTTTTCTAGGACTATCAGAATTTGTTTGGGAAAGGGAAAGACACCCTCTGATTAAAAATGCATTATTCGGCATGAAGCAGCCCCCTGATTCTCTGTATGGGGAGATGGAAACAGCATGCCAAGTATACGAGGAATTAATTTTAATTTTTTTCTATCAGCAGAACTTACACAAATTTAAAAAAACAGCAGATGGCAAATTTTGCAAATATTTGCCTCTAAGCTATTCTGTTCATAGAATCAAAGACTAGAAGGGACCTTTGTGATCATCTAGTCTGACTTCTATATAACACAGCCATAAAATTTCCCCAAAATAATTTCTAGAGCATATCTTTTAGAAAAAATTCAATCTTGATTTAAAAATTGTGAGTGCTGGAGAATCCACTACAACCCTCGGTAAATTGTTCCAATGGTTAATTACTCTCACTATAAAAAATGTACACCTGCTGGCAATCAGCAAAATGAGAATTCTGCTAAAACGCGAACTACAATACTAATTTATAGTAATGCAATGCTATTTTAGCTATTACAATGATACAATGAGCCACTCCCAAAACATTACCCGAAAGATTTTATTTCCGAATTTGCACACTTTCAATTCTTCAAGAGAGATGTACGAAACACACTCCTGGCAGCACTGTTCCTTGCTTTTATTGCATTCGCCAGGAGGTGAGCACTTCTTCTTACATACCACTGTAGAATTCTGGGTGAAAGGACAGAAGAAAAGCAAACGGAACAATAATTTATTAGCATAATATTCACCCCCAATCGTAACATTGTTTTGTGGTAACCATTTCCACTCAATTTAGTGAATAACTACTTTGATTAGATCTACTTAGAATAAGATATTTTATTTAATATAGGGAATCTTTCAGAGCGTGTTCATTTAATAATGCAGACAAGGCCTAATTCTCAATTTGCACTTTTGTAGTCATGTAAAATCTGACCATGTTGACTCGGTAGTATTTTACATTCCATTTGCCCGGGTGTGAATAACCACACAACGTGCTAAGCAGTACAGAGTCAGGCACTGTAGTTCTCAAATCTTAGAAACATCTCTAGTAGGCAATAAAAAAATCACAGCACACAGCACAAGAATGTAGTTACTGACTTACTCTGCAGGTACACGTAGTGCAGTTGTCATAAACAAAAGAGGATCCATTGTCATAAACATCACTGTGAAAGAGGCAGCTTCCAAATGGGAGGTCAAACACTTTCCTCTGGCCTAAATATAAACAAAAACAGACACAGACTGTGGTTGAAAGGATGCCATGTTGTCAACAAATATAACACAGCTTGTTGTCTCCAGACTAAATTCACATGCAGTGTCTCATTTGCTGTATAGTTCCATTTTGGGGTGTAGAAAGTTTTTTTTTTTTAAAAACAGATCCGTATTCATTTAGCAGATATTAATCTGAGTAAGATGAGGAGGTTACTTACCTAAAATTGGAGGTTCTTCAAGATGTGTGGTCCCTATCTGTATTCCACCGAGGATTTATGCATGTGCACCATGCATTTGGAGCCAGAGATTTTGAAAGTAGTAGTGTCCATTGGTCCATCCGCACATGCTCCCTTGGCTCACCTCATGGTTTCATCCGAGGTGATAAAGGGCGGAGCAAACCACCTGCGTCTCTATTTCCTTCTCCATCACAAATCCAAAGGATCCACAGCAGAGGGGAAGGAGGGAGGGAAGTGGAATACAGATAGGAACCACACATCGTGAAGAACTCCTAGTTACAGGTAAGTAACCTCCTCTTCTTCTTCAGGTGATGGTACCTATTGTATTCCACTGAGGGTGATTAATAAGCAGTAGCTAAGCCGGAGGAAGGTGTGAAGATGAGGATGAAATGGTTGAGCAGAAAACAGCCATACCAAATGAGGCATCCATCACAGAGTTCTGCACCAAGGCATAATGTGTAACAAAGGTATGTACTGAACTCCACATGGCGACTCTACATGTGTCCTGAAATGGAACATGGTGTGGGTGGCTGTGGTCAAATACTGGGTTCTAATGAAATGGGCCCTCACCCCAGGAGGTGGAGGCAATCCTGACAACTAATAGCATAGTGTAATGCACCTTGAGCTCTACTTGGAGATTCTCTGTGTGGAGATTCCCTGCCCCTTAACTCTATCAGTTATAATGATAAACAATCCAGGAGTTTTCCTGATTGGTCTTGTCCTCTGCAGATAGAAAGCCAAGGCCTGGTGGACCTCAAGGGAGTGAAGTCATCAATCATCTTCCGAGGCATGAGGCTTTGGAAAGAAAGCAGGTAAGTGGATGGGTTGGTTGAGATTAAACTAGGATATGACCATTGGCAGACACTTGGGATATAGACACAGGGAGACTTTATCTTACTGGAAAGTGGTGAAAGGATGGTCCACAATCAAGGCCCTCTTAGCCACAAGGAAGGCGACTTTCATGGAAGGAGAGACACAGAACACGAAGCCAGCGGCTCGAAGGGCTGTTTCATTAGTGCCGATAGGACTAGGTGAGGGTCCTACTGGGGAGCAATAGGTTGTATGGGTGGGAAAGTTCTGATGAGTCCTTTTCAAAACCTAGCAGTCAATGGGTGTGTAAATACGGAATGTCCTTCTATGGGAGGTGGAAGGTGCTAACTGCTGCTAGGTGGACCCTGAGTGAGTTGAGGGCGAGACATGATACCTTCAAGGATGGGAGGTAATCCAAAAAAAGAGAATCTCCAACTCTTCAAGGGAAAGCCCCTTCTGTTAGGTCCAGGAAGTGAAGCAGTTTCACCTGACCCGGTGGAATGCTTAATGGACTCTTTCCTGCTGTTCAAGAGGATGTTTTGCACCTCTGATGAACATGCCAGTTCTAGAGAAGATGCCCTCCAAATACCATGCTCTGAAGTGAAGCATCTGCAGATCACCATCCTGCCATGGTGCTGCGTCAGTAGCTGAGAGAAAGTGGGGATGGGAAGTGGGGGACGGGCTGACATGCGGAGGAGGTAGGGGAACTAGAATTGTCAGGGCCAGAATGGGGTGATCAGGTTGATTGTTACTCTCTCCCACCTGATCTTGTGGAGTACCCATGGCAGGAATAGCAGAAAAGGGGAAGGTGTAGTTGATCTGGTCCAACCAGCAAAGTATGAGAGCATTGCCTTGAGAAAGGGGACAAATACTGCTGCGAGGCAATGGGGGGAGGTAAGTGCTGCATTTGTTGTTGGTGGGAGAGACGAAGAGGTCCCTGGTCAGAGTCCCCCATTGGTCATAAATGTCACATACTGAAGTGTTATGGAGTTCCCACTCATGACTGATCACAAGTCTTCTGCTGAGAGTCTGCAGTCATGTTCTGAGCCCCCAAAAGAAAGGCTGCAGATAACAGGATCTGGTGGACAATGCACCAATTCCATAGATTGACCCCTCTGTGCAGAGTGGTTGACTTTGTGCCCCCTTGTTTGTTGATGTAGTAAACAGTGGTCGTGTTGTCCGACATGATAAGAACATGAAGGGAGCAGATGGATGGGAGAAATGCTTGGCATGCCTTCCTTACAGCCTGAAGTTCTAGAATGTTGATGTGCATCCTGGATTCCCCAGGGGGTCCATGTTCCCTATGTCATGTGAACTCCCATGTGCACTCCCCAGCCTATGAGCCTATGCATCAGTGATGATTGCCCTGTCGAGGGAGAATGGAAGAAAGACCCACAACAGGTTTGTGAGGGGGTCCCCTGTCCACCACTGGGGGGAGGAGAATACCACGGGGGGCAACTGTTAGCATAAGGTCCATGGCATGGTGCGCATTGGTGAGTAGACTCTCTGGAGTCACATTTGGAGGCAACAAAGGAGGAGGCGAGTGAAGGTGGTGATGTATGTACATGAGGCTTGTGGGCCGGATGGATGTCTATGTGAAAATTAGCATCCTGCATATCGAAAGCCATAAATCACATGCTTTCTTGTAATGATGGGATGATCGCTGCTAAGGTGACCATACAAAACTTGGGCTTGTGGATGAAGCAATTGAGATGATGGAGATCCAGAATTGGTCTCCACCCACCCTTCATTTTGGGTATCAGAAAGTAAGATTAATACAACTCCGTCCCTCGATAGTCCAGAGGAACCTGCTCTATCACCCCTTTTTGTAGTAAGGAGTCCACCACTAGGGTGATGATGTTGTCATGAGAATAGTCCCTGAGGATGCATGATGCGTATGCATAATGTGTAAGTGGAATACAATAGGGACCATCACTCAAAGAACTCCTTTTCCTGCAAGGGAGGGGATTTTAATATAATTTAGGGCATATTTCTATTAGAAAACCTTTCCTTGTCCCACCAACATACAGTATACCAGTCTATCTAAATCAATTTAAAATCAACCAGTGCAAACCCCTAATATAGATGCACTTAAACTCGTCTAAACCAGATTTATGTTTCTGCATTCAGTAGATTACTGGATTAAACTAAACTGGTTTAAACATAATTCAAACTGGTTTAAATGTTGCTAAATTAGGAGTTTGCAATTTAGTTACAACAATGCAAAAGAGCTATGTTCTGGCCAGCCATTAAATGATTAATCTCTGTAAAGATGTTTGATGTACTCATTTAGCGTAGCTTTGTGTACTATGCTCAAACATGTCTACAGAAATTATAGGCATTTACATAACGTTAAAGTTACCTATATTAATCAGAATGGAGCTATCAAAAGAAATAAATAAAGGAAAGGAGAACTTATATTCCATGAACCAAATTACATGGCTTTGGAAGGAGTGGAGGAAAGGTAATATGAAAATATTTGGTTCTCATAATAGTAAGGGACCTGATAGCATAGGTCAGAGTAAAATTTAGAGAAGGCAGGAATAGCATCAATTCCTTCCAAAAGGATAGCAACAGCTCAGTCTTCCAACACCTTGCAATTCTGCAAGCAATGTAAAACCTCAATCTTGAATTACACCACATCATGCTATTCCACTTCTCTCTCTTCTGTTCGTCACATTCTGTTCTATTGAACTCTTTTGAACAGATGGACAATACATTGGTTCTATGATATGGACAAAAATCCACTTAAGACTCAAATAAAATCACTAAGCTCATCTTCCCTTTTGTGCAAAGCAAACTTGCAGCAGCAACGTGCTTTCGCCTACTTTTTCTTTGGTGATAGCCAAGCTCTGATCTTGAAAACTTGTGAGAGTTTATCTATCTGTCACATATCTGTGTCTCATTTCCAAGGCATAAAATGATTATTGCATATAAGTGCAGCACAGTACTAACTTATTACAATGCCATTAATTTAATTCTCAGACTGGTGAGAAACCCATATCGTGGCATTTGGGAAGCTAACAATTAAAATAAGAATGGCCATACTGGGTCAGATCAATGGTCCATCTAGCCCAGTATCCTGTCTTCCAACAGTGGCCAATGCCAGGTGCATCAGAAGGAATGAATAGAACAGGGCAATTTACCGAGTGATACATCCCTGGCCATCCAGTCCCAGCTTCTGGCAGTCAAAGGTTTAGGGACGCCCAGTGCATGGGGTTGCATCCCTGATCATTTTGGCTAATAGCCATTGATGGGCCTATCCTCCATGAACTTATCTAATTCTTTTTTGAATCCACTTATAGTTTTGACCTTCACAACATCCCCGGCAACAAGTTCCACGGGTTGACTATGTATTGTATGAAGAAGTAGTTCCTTATGTTTAGTTTAAACATGCTGCCTAGTAATTTCATTGGGTGACCCCTAGTTCTTGTGTTATGTGTAGGGGTAAATAATACATCCTTATTCAATTTCTCCACACCTTTCATGATTTCATAAACCTCTGTCACACTCCCCCACACAAGCCTCTCCCGTCACCTCTTTTCCAAGCTGAAGAGTCCCAGTCTTTTCAATCTCTCCTGATAGGGAAGCTGTTCCGTACCCTTAATAATTTTTGTCACCCTTCTCTGTACTTTTTCTAATTCTTGCATAGCTTTTTTGAGATGGGGAGACCAGAACTGAACGCAGTATTCAAGGTGTGGGTGTACACTGGATTTATATAGTGGTATTGTGACGTTTTCTGTCTTTTTATTTATCCCTTTCTTACTGGTTCTTAACATTCTGTTAGCCTTTTTGATTGCCGCTGCACATTAAGTGGAGAACTTTTCAGTGAACTATCCATGGTGACTCCAAGGTCTCTTTCTTGAGTGGTAACAGCGAATTTAAACGCCAGCATTTTGTGGGTACCTTTGGGATTATGTTTTCCATTACTTTGCATTTATTATCATTGAATTTCATCTGCCCATTTTGTCGTCCAGTCACCCAGTTTTGTGAGATCCCTTTATAACTTTTCATGGTCTGTTCTGGACTTAACTATCTTTAGTAATTTACTTTCATCTGCAAACTTTCCCACCTCACTGTTTACCCCTTTCTCCAGATCATTTATGAATATGTTGAATAGTACTGGTCCCAGTACAGATCCTTGGGAACACCACTATTTACATCTTTCCATTCTGAAAACTGACCATTTATTCCTACCCTTTGTTTCCTATCTTTTAACCAGTGACTGATCCATGAGATGACTTTCTCTCTTACTTTGCTTACGAGCCTTTGGTGAGGGACCTTGTCAAAGGCTTTCTGAAAGTCCAAGTACACTATACCCCCAGATTACCCTTGTCCACATGTTTGCTGACACCCCCTCAAAGAATTCTAACAGATTGATGAGGCATGATTTCCCTTTACAAAAGCTGTGTTGATCCTTCCCCAATAAATTGTATTCATCTGTGTCTGATAATTCTGTCTTTACTATAGTTTCAACCAATTTGCCTGGTACTGAAATTAGGCATACCAGCCTGTAATTGCCAGGCTGGAGTTTTTTTAAAAATTGGCATCACATTAGCTATCTTCCAGTCATCTGGTACAGAAGCTGATTTAGGTGATAGGTTACATATCACAATTAGTAGTTCTGCAATTTCATATTTGAGTTCCTTCAGAACACTTGAGTGAATACCGTCTGGTCCTGGTGACTTTTTACTGTTTAATTTATCAATGTGTTCCAAAACCTCCTCTAATGACACCTCAATCTGGGACAGTTCCTCAGATTTGTCACCTAAAAAAATGGCTCATTAACACCCCTTCAGTCACAAAGGAGAAAGAAAGGAAGGGGAGAAATACACCTGGGGGAGCGGGTTATAGATCATTGTAATAAGACATAAATCCTGTGTCTCTATTCAGTCAACAATTTTTAGTGACTAGCAAAATTCTGAATTTAAGCTCCCAGGCTCATCTTTTCAAAACGTTGTGCAGGTTTCCTTTGAGGATGAAGACTGATAGGTGAGATATAGAGTGATCACTTAGTGAAAAGTGTTCACCCAAAGGTAATAGTTTTTGTCTTTTATCATTTTCCTGTATGAGTTCATTTGAGAGTGTAGTGATTGTCTGGTTTCCATCCACATATTATTGGGGCATTTAGTGTACTGGATGAGGTACACCACATGTTGTGATAGGCAGATGTAGGACCCATGGATCTTAAAAGGTTTGTTGTGTCGGGTGTTGACCATTGTAGTAGTAGAGATATGTCTGGAGGTTTTGCATCTGTTCTGGCAGGATCTGGTGCTGCTTTGAGTTGGTGTGTGTGGGGAGCTTTCTTCTGATGATGAGCTTGGAGTGTTTGGAGGTTGTTTGAAGACCAGAAGAGGGAGTTAAAAAAAAATGTATTTCAGGATGGGGTCCCCAGTGAGTATGGGTTGTAGTTATTTGATGATATCACATAGGGGTTCCTGTGTGGGATGCTAGGTGGCAACTAGGGGTGTGTGCTCTCTGGTGCCAAAGTTTTATGACCCAGCCAGGTGTTTCAAGACTTCTCAATTAAAATAAATAATTACATACATATATAAAGCTGTGTTTCAAGCAGACAACGTTATGATATTCTGGAACACTCTACAGGCCTGGAGACTCCAGGGCCATGGTCCTCTGTGTCCCTTCACTAATTCAGCCCCAGAAATAGACTCAAGATGCTAAGTAAATGATATGGCTGAGATAACAAAAGCCCCTCTCTCACCCAGTTAGGAGTTTTATCAACTCTGTTCCAACCACTGAGAGACCTAGCAGACAAAATTAAAACCCAGATTCCCTTCATGTTAGTTTTTTTTGCTATTCTTTGTTTCTCAGTTAGAAAGATGCATTGAGGATTATTTAATCTAGAGGTGGTTGGAGATGGTCTGAGCAAAATAAGAGCAAGCCAAGGTCTTTATCTTTTTCTGGTTTGAAAGAGTCTGCCTTCCCAAAAGGAGTTTGGCTCAGTCCCTGAATCTCCACATTACAAATGCCTTTTAGGATATGGTGCTAAAGCTCTGAAGTCTCTTTTCTGAAACCTGCTGCTGCTGCTGTCTCTCTCAAATTTGACATCTCCCTAGGGCTTCCCCTGGAGTTATGATCCAGAGCATGAGATGTATCTAGGAAGCCCCAAAGTGCATGTGCTCTGAGACTTCTCAGACATCCAGTATGCCGAGAGACCACTAGATCACCTCACCTGTCCTCAGCCTCAAGTGAAAGGGTTGCTGGATTTCCCCTCTTCTGAAGGTGCCGGCCATGCGGAATGATGGCGAAGCAATCTTAAAACCTTTATTGGCACTAGAAAAAAGAAACACCCTCTCCCCAGCCTCTACCTGAAGATCATGATGCCACCGCTGGAACCAAAAATAGACATGAGCTGGGGTGGGGAGTGTCTAAGGTTAAAGGTAAAATACTGTAATCTTTAATTTAACTCTGATTCCTTGCATGTAGACAACTGGCCAGACTGATTCTTTCTGGTGCAAACTGGGCCCCAAGGATTGTCAATAGCTGGAGGGCAGATGCTCCACCCCCAAGATTTCACATTGTTTGTATTGCTTGATGTGTGGGGGGAGAAGAAAACTCAGTACATGCTTTTGCATCAGATGGCATTCAGACTATTCCCAGTTCAGACTATGATGCCCCTCCGGGGAGTGAACAATCACACAAATTAATGGGTCCCTATCCATTCTGACGACACCTTTTAATAACAACACGTCAACTAAGGGTTTTTTTTTTAATCGGTATTTCCTCAAAACCAAAAATGGGGAAACCTGCTTGAATAAAATAGCAAAAGGTGAAGCATCTTTCTAGGATTCATGGACATTTCAACAAGCCACCTTCCCCAATCACACCCTGCTTTGCAAAACATGTATGGTAAAGGTGGGAATCAACTATATTCTTTTCTCTCTCACACAACAAATTTCCCAACCACTCTCCCAAAATTTGTCACTTGTATCTTTCTTCAAGACCTTACTATGTCTATTGAGGCTACCTGTATAAAAAGCTGATTGTAGCCTTTACTAAGCATCACTGATATTTGCTTTTTACCGGCTGCGAAATATTTGTATAAAAGCCACTATGTGGAAATAAATTGCATTACATACATTTTGACTGTGAAAAGAACCACTCACCTAAACATTTGGGGCAACAGTGTCCAGATGGAATATGACTGAGATGCTGGGGACATGACAGAATGGGGCAGACTTCTCGTATGCACTGTGTCCTGCCTCCCTATGGGAAAATAGGCTCAATTAGGGAAAGAAAAAACATGCACACACACACTGATGACACGTCTTAGAGAAGCCATAGCAGAAGCAATATTTACCCACAATATATTTCTATTCATACCTGGCATCGGGACTTTAGGCAACTGCCATAAAGCACGTCCTACGTTCCTTGCAGTGTATCTATATGTATTATTGTTTTTCACTCTGATAAACAATAAGCAAGTGATAGCTGTACAAAGAGAAGTGCTTGGCTAACTGGTTTCTCCATATGGATGTGGAAAATTCAAGTAGAATAAAGAATAATACATTAACCTTCCTTGAGATTCTAAAAAGTTGGTGAACCCTTTTTTTCCATTATTTTTCACCTCATATGCCTCTGCATAGGACTTCTGGACTCATCTGGGACAGGAAGCAGACTTAAAGTACAAGAAGAATGGGTATTCTCCCACTATTTCCACCACTTCAGGAATCCCAAGTAGCCAAAATCATTCATGAAAGCCCATTCTCAGTCCAACTGTACCCACCCAAACAGTCTGCACTGTTCAGAGAACAAAGAACAGATAGTGAATGGGACAGAAGGAGTGTGGCAGAGAGAAAGAGAGAGGAAAGAAGTGTATACTGAAGGACCAGGAGAAAGTAGAGGAGAAAAGGAGAAAAAGGCAAAAGAGAAACAGCATAGAAAGTGTAAGAATGGAGAAACCAGTTGAAGGAGATCAATCAACAATATAGTGACAAGGGGGAAAGAATAGAAATAAGGCAGGACTTGGTTCAGTGGAGATTTCAAAGGAAAAAGGAGTTGGCTTTGCAGATAGAGGGTAGAAAAAGAGGCAAAAGTTTTGGGACTGGAGAAAAAAAGTGAAGGTGCCACAGAGATAAATAATGTTTTCTACCACTCCCTGTTCTTTATGAAACATTATTTATTACTTATAATATAGTAATGCCTTTAGGCCCTAGTCAGGGATCAGGGTCCTATTGTCCTACGTGCTGTATGCACATACTCAACTCAAAGAGTTTTCAATCTAAACAATATCCTGTTTTTTATTCTAAAGGGGAGATTTGTTGGGGGTGGTGGGGAATAGGGTGACAAGATAGCAAGTGTGAAAAATCAGGACAAAGGGTGGGGAGTACTAGGCACCTATATAAGACAAAGCCCTAAATATAGGGATTATCCCTATAAAATAGGGACAACTGGTCACCCTAGTGGGAATGGGATTTTTTGGCTAAGGACAGAGAGACAGAGTGAAAGAGTGTTTTTTCCTCTTTCTATTCTGTTGCCAAAATCCTTCTGTGCACATCTCGAGACCTCAACCAAAATATCCTCTACACCCATGACTGGTATCCAGGTTTTTCACTTTTAAAATCTAGTGACCTTTCACCCATGAAGGGAATTGAGTTAGTTTAATCTAAATATCCTGCCCAATTCATAAGTTAGAGCAGAAGATTCAATCCACAATATACTTTGTACTCCCGGATGCTGCGATTAAAGAATTCCACAGCCATATACATTCAGGATGCTTCTCTGACCTGTCTTGAGACAGATGAAAAAAGCTATTCTTTACAGAGTTCACTCTTTGAAATTATGGTACAAGACTCCACTCCAAACAGTACAATAGAACAGTGAACTATGAGCAAGGTCCTATGTTGCGAGAGCAGAATAATCCAGTCTGATATTATTATGAAAAAATTAATGTACTGTCTGTAATACATACTGTAACAAGATTTCAGACACTGAACTCTCTAGAAAGAACATTTTTCCATTTGCCCCATGGGGGCCAATGAAGTATCCTGACTGCACGTGGCTATGGCCTGCTCATAATTCTTTCATTGCAGCAGCCAGGAATACAGAGTTTATTGTGAGCTGAAACTGCTGATCTAAATTATGGATCAGACAGAAAACTTTGACAAAATGAAATGAATTCCTTCACTAAAGATTCTTCCAGTGCTCAGGGAATAGCTCTTTAGGAAGAGGCACAGGTGCAGAATGAGAGAATAAATCTCTCTTCATGGCTCACAGAAATGATGCCGTCACTCCACTGAGGGGAAAGCTCAGAGAAGACATAACCCATCATGATAAGATAACGAGAAATTAGGGCAAGGAGCCCTTGATGAGACTGGGGGTGGGGAAACACTGATGGTGGGTTAAGGAATGATCTAGTAGTTTGGTTGACTAGAGCCCTGCCGTATGAAAGGACCCCTCCACACCTTACCTATGGATTTTGTTTTCTTCACATATACATCCCCAGACCTGTTTTGGAGCCCCACATCTTTCACTGATCAAGGCAAAACTCAGGTTTAATCCTTATCTGAGAAACCCCTTTCTCATCTGTTCTGCTTAGTTTTTATACTGCACTCATCACTGCATTGAAGAGTTTAGGTGTATACATTTTTAACACACTGTGTAGTTTCTGAGGTTGGGCTGTCTAATGATTCAGGGCTGAGTAAGGGAGCTAATGCAGTTTTACTCTCCCTATCTCAAATAAAAAAGTATTTAATCATCTCTGCATTTGATTTATAGCCCCTTTAGTGAATCAGGAAAGAAGTTCCTAATAGTAAATGTTCTCTTTTCCTCCTGATCACCTCAGCCCAGGTCCACGTTTATTTACGAAACAGCTTCAGTGCATCTCCTGAACAAGACTGCCTGCTGCAAAGCTACTATTGGCAAACATCCTCAGCTTAAATTTTATCACATGATACATAAAGTCTTTGTTATTTCCAGCTGAACCTTAATTCCCCCCCCCCCCCCCCCCCCCCCCCAGGCCCACGAACACCTGAAACCACCCTGCTTCTGAAAATCAGCCCCCAATAAAAGTATCTCAAGTTGGGTATCCAGAAGTTAAAGCACCGAAAGCCACTAGCTGCTTTTGTAAACCTTGATTGTCATTAAACATACCCAATATATAGGAGACTACACAGAGCTCTAGGGGATATTTTATCATCAGGAATCTTACAAAATATTGATCAGAAGAGGCCCTAAGACATCTGGTTTCCAACAAACAGAAATATGTTTTCATTTGATAAGTAATGCTAAATGTTTGTTTGTTTTTGCTTTCTATTTATGGTTCCTTTGTGATCAGCACCTTTTCTCATTCCGCTCACCTCTCCTTTCCCCTCACCCAGGAATTTTCTCGCATATTGAATCATGTCTGGTTTTTTATCCCATTGTTTCTGATTCCAGCTGTTATGCTGTTTAGGTCCTAAAAGTGAAACATTCCAGCTCTCTGCTACCCGAGATAGATATTCCAGGCTATTCATATGTCATCATATGGTGCATGTTCAAAAAGAGCCTAAAACAAATCAACCTGTTTCATTTAAAATAACAGTAACTCCACCTGGTCTTCAGCTATGCGAGGGAGTTGGTGAGTTTCGACCTTCAAGAAAACATCAAAACCTTTACAATGCTATGATCCAGACCTTTATTCTCCTAAAAACATGCAGCATTACTTATCCTAAGTTCAAAGTCGCTGTAGGTTTTCCCCAGGTAGGATTAGCTAGAGTCCCCAGTGCTTCAAACAGCATGAAATGAAGATGTGTACAAATACAATAATGTTGCTAAAGTAGGTCAAGAAAAAGGCATACGGAAAATAGTTTGTTGCCCTCCTTCCCAATATTAACTTTGGTGAACTGAAAACTCCTGCAGCAAATTACCAATTATTTTGCTGTGACAAAATCAAATGGCTGTATCCAGAATACAAATCAGAATAGGGAAAGAACAGGTTAAAGACTATTTAGATAAGTTAGAAGCATTCAAGTTAGTAGGGCCTGATGAAATTCAACCATTGGGTGCTTAAGGAACTCGCTGAAGAATTCTCAGAACCATTAGTGATTATCTTTGAGAATTCATGGAGGATGGGTTAGGTCCCATAGGACAGAAGAAGGGGAAACATAGTACCTATCTTTAAAAAGGGGAATAAAGAGTATCTGGAGAATTACAGACAAGTCAGAACTTCAACAATTAGAAAGATGCTGGAACAAATTATTAAACAATTAATGTGTAAGCACCTGGAGGATAATGGGGTTATTAAAAATAGCCAACATGGATTTGTCAGAACAAATCAGTCCAAATCAACCTAATTTCCTTCTTCAAAAGGTTATTGGCTTAGTGAACAGGGTGGGAAGCAGGAGACTCGATTTTGTAAATTTTCTCAATTTTGGTAAAGCTTTAGACACTGACCCACATAACATTCTCAATAAGCAAACTAGGAGAAAATGCTCAAGATGAAATTACTATAAAGTGAGTGCATAACTGGTTGAAAGGCCATACTCAAAAAAGTAGTTATCAATGGTTTGCTGTCAAACTGAAAGGGCATATCTAGTGGAGTCTCAGAGGGGTCTGGAACTATTTAATATTTTCATTAATGATTTGTATAATAGAATAGAGAGTATACTTATAATATTTTCAGATGACTGGCAGGGGTTGCAAGCATTTAGGAGGTCAGAATTAGAATTCAAAATTACATTGATAAATTAGAGAATTGGTTTGAAATCAACAAAGTGAAATTCAATAAAGACAAATGCAAAGGCACTTCACTTAGGATGGAAAAAAATCAAATGAATAACTACAAAATGAAGAATAACTGGCTGGGCAGTAGTACTGCTGAAAAGGATCTCAGGGTTAATAGTGGATCATGAATTGAATAAGACCCAACAATGTCTTGCAGTTGCAAAACGGGTTCAGATTATTTGAGGGTGTATTAACAAGAGTGTCATATGTAATACACAGGAGGTTATTGTCCCACTCTACTTAGAACTGGTGAGGCCTCAGTTGGAATGGTATCCAGTTTTGGGCACCACACTTTAGGAAAAATGTGGACAAACTGGAGAATCCAATGGAGAGCAACAAAAATGATAAAAGCCTTAGAAAACCTGACCTATGAGGAAAGGTTAAAAAAACTGGACATTTAGTCTTGAAAAAAGAAGACTGAGCAGGAACCTGTTGACAGTCTTCAGATATTTAATGACTGTTTTAAAGAGGATGATGATCAATTGTTTTCCACGTCCACTGCAAATAGGATAAGTAGTAATGAGCTTAATCTGCTGTTAGATATTAGGAAAAACTTTCTAAGTATAAAGCTAGTTAAGAACTGGAACAGGTTACTAAGAGAGATTGTGGAATCCCTGTCACTGGGGATTTTTAGCAACAGGTTAGACAAACACCTGTTAGGGATGATTTAAGTTTACTTGGTCCTGGCTCAGCATGGGGGGATGGATTAGATGACTGCTGCAGGTCCCCTCCATTCTTACATTTCTATGATTCTATATCTCAGTGAATGACGCTGACTAGCTAACTTCAAGGTAGAACTAGCTAACTAATACCTTGTAGAGGAGCTTCTGCTGAAGTGACCCTGTCTTTGCCAAAATCCAAGCGTAAGCTTTTAATCATGTAGGAAAGTATGTTATGGGATAAATAATATTTTTATATTAGATTTATGAAAAATGCTGGTCAGAATCTAAATGAGGGCTGATTCTGCTCTCACTTACACAGATGTAAATCAAGAGGAAACACAGTGAAGTCAATGGAGCCACAATAGTATAAAACTGGTGTGAGGGGAAAATAAGGCTCTTTTGTGCATGTACAGTGATCTCACTTCAAAAGTGTTTGAGAGTTTTTACTGATTCTATCAGTATTACCTATTACACTGCATGTATATGAAATATCTCACCAACAGGTAAATAGGTTCAAACCCTCAGAAACACTTTAAGTGACTGTACTATCATTTTTAAAACATACATTAATTAACAATGCATGAATTTTCTGAAGGACTTTAACTCACAAACCTAAAAAAAACCCTTGATCTCCTATCCAATCGACCAACAAAAGTAAAAGTCTGTGTAAATATATAGGATTTTCAGAATATCTCAAAGGTCAAAAAACTTGGTTTCTGTAGGCCATCCCACAACATCTTATGTTCAACAGTATTAAAATCAACTGATTGACATACAAGAGTCAGAATAGGCACTTGGGGCCAGATTGTGGTTGGCCTTTACATAGTGCACTGGAAGAAGGGGAGGGTACAAATGACCTCCTCCCTGTGCAGCCTACATATAGACAAGCCACAGTTTCAGTCCTTATACTCATGGGGAGCACAAGGACTGCTTCTAGATGTGTCCCAAAAGGCTTTGGCCCTGCCTCACCCCACAAACCAGTGACAGCAGGATATACCATTCTAATGGTTTCTGGGCACTTCGACCCGGCCCAAGTGCACCAGGATGTGTGAGGAAGGAGTGTGCTTACATTCCCTTCCTGAACTCCCCTTGGAGAAGTGCCCCACTGCAGTGGTGTCTCTCCGCTTCTTGGTCTTTGTCCATCACCAGGGATAAATCATTGACCAATATGCGCAGGACTGTCTCTGTATCATAAACAGGTCTAAAAACCATATTGAAAAGGATCTGGGAAATCTGAACACACCAGTAATTACCAGAGTTGCTTCCCCACAAATTCATATTTCATTGGTAACAAATATGTCTAAAGGGATTATTTAACATTATCAAATGCCCTGCCTCTTCATCATCATCCCCCTTCCACTCCACTCTCAGCATTTTATCTCTATGTTCAGAGAACTCAATCTTCTGACAAAACTGTCCCCTCTATGATTTTGATCTACGATCACCTTGTCACTGTAGAGCCAAATTGTTACACAGGCAAAGTTCTCATTGGTTTCAATGAGAATTTTATCTAAGCAAAAAATGTCAAGATTCAGCCCACGGTGAACTGTTACACATTTGTCCTTAGCTTTCATTCTGGAAGAAGTTTGAAAGGTTTCATGTGTCACCAGATAAGCTTTCTTTCCTCTAGGGAAAACCTATTAAAAATAACATTTCCCCAACCTCAGGACACACATATAGAGAGGAAGAGCAATGTCAGATGCAGGCTATATTCACAACAGGGGTCAACATACAAACTAAGACAGATGTTCAAGCTGTCTGGGCTTTGAATAAGGATTTTATTCAGCCAGAGAGCAAAACTAGCTTTGATGGGTAAAGGCTCAGTCAGGGACATTGCTGAACAGGCTCACCCCGAGTAAGTGGCCAGAAGAAGCCCAGTGAATCTGAACACATTAACCAATCGGATTGCTGTTCACTCTAAACTACTCCCAGGTTCTTGCAGGGGACTAAAATGTATAATAAATATATGTTAAAGCAATACCACATTGACAATATTAATGGTGTAAAGTTGGTGAATGGAAACCTGGAGACAGAGACATAAGCAAGTAAGAGAAATCTTCATTGGGGAGTCAGGTGATGATATTATTCCTATTCTGGAAAAAAAAATCAAGACTTATAGACAAGAGCATTTATAACTCCCATTTCACTAGGCTCCATTAGCTGATATGGATGAGGGTTCCTAGGTGAGACTACGTGGCTTGTTCATGGTGTTATCTGGTCACTGGAAAATGAATCTGATGTCCTCAGCTAGTGTATTATTGTACAGTGTTTCCATCCATGCCCAAACGTGGGATACAATGTGTGACAGAAAATTATTAAAGCAGGATGTTTAAATGCTGCAGTAAACATATCTTTAGTGTAAACAACTGTCTATAACCTTAGTTGCATGATGTTGAATTTCTGATATACGTTTTCAACAACGAAAAAGAAAGGGGACCATATCTGGAATGTAGGTAACTTTAGGACTAAAATGAGAGACATGAGAGGGAGATGCTCCAGTTTTTGTGAAAACATACATAATGAGTGCCACTTTGCCCTGGAAAATAACTGCAACATATATGTTACACAGTACTCTGTGAAGTCAGTGATCTGGGTTACACATAGTACAAACTCCTTGGACAAAACACTGGGGGAGAGGGGAGTTATTGAGGAAAGTGACAAAAGGCAGCAGAAGCATCACTGTATATAAAAAAAACCAAAATATAAATCAAAATGCAAAGCAAACAGAGAGACAATTCAATGTTTCTCACATCTCCAGCCAGTTATTCCCTCAGATCCTTGTCTAGACTAGGATTTAGAGATGCATTGTTAGAATGTGTTAGCTAAAGGCTAGTGTTGACGGTGCCTAGGGTTTTACTCAACCAATCTAGCATGTGTTAAGTCTATACTGCCTTGGCTACACTAGACTTCTAAGCTACATTAGCTAACATGTTCTAACAACAAACTTTTAAATTCTAATCTAGATCTCAAATCTTAATTACAGAGGTGCTACTGCGACACCATAACAATGCCTAAGAAAGTGACCTTAGTGCTCATTCTAAAAAATGAATGCACCATTAAATTCTGGACAAGCTGATGGGTGTGGCTAGAAGGTGCTGTCAGCAGATGGGGAACAGTCTTAAATATTGGCTGGAATCCATACAAAATGCAAACAGCAAACTGAGAGCTTCTTGTTAACATCTTTCCAACACAGAGATCCTGTGCTGAAGTTTCAGGGCAAGTGAGTCCTGAGCAAAGTGAAGTCCCATCTCCAAGGTTGTCCTTTTTCTGAGTTTTCTCTGAATCTGACTGACTGGACATACAGCTGCAAGGATATCCATTGGGGTACTCACAAACACGGCTACGATACAGGTGGGTGGTCAATGGTGCATCTCAGAAACAGGAACAAGCTGGTCATGCCAGAGAAGGCAGACTGCCCATATGTGTTTAAATAGCGCTCTCTCTCTGAGCAGTTATTCCTTTTCTCTCAGCAGGCCAGACAAGAGTTCCATTAAATGGGACAGGGTGTTATTTTAAGCATTAGCAGGTAGTTTTGTATGGTGACACCCTTTATAATTTTCAACTCTTCTTTCTCCTCTCAGGAGCTGCAGAAAGTTCTCTGTTCCCTCCAAAAACTGTTCTGTTCTATGTTTAGTTTCACTTGCCCTTCCACATCTCTCTCAGTTTTCTTTGCTTGGAGGAGGGAGAAGAGCAACAGACAGCAGGAACAGATGCTTCCACTGCCGTTAGACACTTTCTGCTGGTACACAGGACCTCATTTCTTAGTTTGTTTAGTGCTAGCCACAGGAGTAAGACGCTCCCCAAGTAAGCTGTATATTTTTAAAATACCCAAGTTCCAACAACTTTCAGTCCCTTTGTGACATGACCAGTGAGCAAATGTGTTACATCATCATGATTAAAGCTAACTTACACCACAACCACATTTATAAATAATTTATCTAAGGCCTGAACATCTTCTGAGAATTGAAAAAGTATAATTCAGGAAGACTTACTAACCATTCATGGGAGATGGAAAATAATCACTATCTATATAGTTTATATTGCCAGAAGGAATGTAATATTGAATTATGAACTCTCAGACATGCACACACATACAATTAGAGATGAACCAAGCGGAGTGGTGAGTGGTGCGGCAGTGATGGCCGGCGGGGGGGGAGAAGGTACCTTTTTCCTCCCCCAGAGCCAGCTTGGGGGAGGGGGGAGAACTCATTCAGACCCTGCTTACAGAAGTATTAAATACTGATTGTGTATTTTTTAAAATTTGTGAGAACTGGCATCCATGTTGCAAGACAGTAAAGCTGGAGCACTACTCACACAGCATATTTATTTGTCGCAATAAACCACTTTGAACAAAGAAAGCAAACTGTTATTACTCCTCCTCCCCCAGTCATTAAGTTTAAATCTAAAGCAGAGGCAGCCAAAGTGCAGCCCAAAGGCTGTTGGAGTTCTAAAACTGGGATCACATCTGCCCTTATCTCCACTGCTCAGGTGCATCCCATGGAAAGGACAGGTCAGATCTTCAGCTGGTGTAAATTGGCATAGCTCACTGAAGTCTATGGAACTCTGCTGATTACATCGTCTGAGGATCTGGCCTCACAGTCCCATCTTCAAATGCTTTGTTTTGATGCAAGTAGCCAGGCATGTTGTTAAATGTGCGTCAATTGACTGTATTAATGGGAAAGTTAAACAAATTGGCTCCATGTTATGCAAATTAGTTGTGTTCCCGAGGTGCCTAGCAAGTTGCCAATGTGGTCTTTGATGTCACAAAGTTAGAACATCTTCCCCTAAAATAACTATGACCTGGCAAGCCTTCTTCTTTTGGAATTAATCTTTATGTTGTTGCATCCAGCTGCTGAGGAATTATCTAAGTTATCCATTAGTTAGTAATTTAGATCAGGACAAAGCCTCTGAATTACAGTCATACTTTCCAACAACCAGCAGCAATGTGTATAAAGAAGCCAAGAGCCAAATCAATCCAGCCACTTGTCATCACTTCCAGTTCTCAAGAGTTGTGCTTCCTGTGATGGCTGAGATGAAAAAGCGCTTTTCAGGCATAAGTACTGTGTGGGGCTTCCTTGCAAAATGCATCCTCAGAACTGCAAACTATTATCTTAGCAAAGAAATGGAGCTAACCAGTAGCACCATAGTCTGACATTCCATGCTTGCCAATCTTATATCTTATCAGTATACAGAGGACCTGATTCTTTCCTCTTGTTCAAAAATGGTGTAATTCTATTGACTTTAATAGCATTATACTCGTGTACATGAGAGCTGAATAAGGCCCAGCATATTTGCTTAATCTTGAAGCTATGCGTGAAAGGGAATATGAAGCCTTTGGGTTGCAGATTTGTTCCCTCTACTTGTACACAAACAGAGACAACACTTCTAAGGTTTCACTGTTCCTGGAATTCTTGAACATGTTTCTGATACAATCTTCTATGGAGACTTCTTTGTGGGTAATGTAAGCATCTGCATTTGCCCATTGGCCTCAGAATGGTTTTATTGTACATCACCAGCACTTGATCACATTTCTCCAATCTAATATTGCTGCTTAGCAATGTTGCTGGGACTACATTACTGCTGGCTCTGCAATCCAGCTAGAATTGAATTGGTTGTTGATCTAATAGTATAGTTACAAATATGACAGTTGAATAGTTGGCAGCCTTCTTCTGCAGTGCATATACAGTACTGAGTTTTGGATCTGCTAAAGTCACAGTGCAGATATTCTCCTCGGTCGCAGCCTGTACTGCTGTTTTTTTCTTTCTGGGTATCTGCAGATCTGGGTATTGGGATATAAAGTAGTTTTGTTTCTCAAACCCCTTGCATTGTTGTCCAGAGGTGGGAATTTTTCTTTCTGCCTTTCTTGTTACTTTTCACACTATACACACATTGGACCATGATGTCTGCATTCTCAGTCAGACTGTCTCTGTCCTGTCTCCTGGCCTCCTTTAGCTTGAACCCGTATACCCATTCTGCATTAGTGGCTATTACTGTTTTGATCTTTTCCCAGGACAGTTCAGCTGCCCTTGCTAGTTGGAGTCATTTCTCTAGGTCTAAATCTGTTTTTTTCAATAATCTCTCCAGTAATCTAGAATCACATGTCCCACAAACAATCCTGTCTCTAATTAGGAAATCTTTAATGTCTCCAAAGTTACCTCTGGATGCCAAAGTTCTCAGCTCTATAATGTAAACATCTATTCCCTCTTCTGTTTATTGGGTTTGGGTTAAAAAAAAACTTTCTACAGTCTCATTCTGTCTAGGGTCACAGTATTCAGCAAATACCTATAACAGTGTCTCACTCACTTCTCATTTTTTCCCTCAGTGAGATAGTAAAAAGCTTTATCTTTATCTCCTGTTCAGCTCAGTATACGGACTCAATTCTTGTTTCTACTGCCTCCAGACTTGTACAAGGATTTTTGCCTGGAAGTCCAGCATTCCCAATGATCTGAGTCCTTCCATGCTGCCTATTTACTCTGTTTCCCTGTTAATCATACTCTCTTCCTTTCTGTGGGTCTCACTAAACTGACTACTGTCAGCCTGCCAACATAAACTGCATGTCAGGTAATAACATGAAAGGACTCCATGTTTGCAAAACTAAACTAGCTCTTTACTAAGGCCATGTCTACACTACCACTTATCCCAGCAAAACTTACGTTGCTCAGGGGTGTGAAAAAAAGCATTCCAACCATGTACTCAGAGACTGATTTCCTGATGCTGTCTCAAAACTTTTCCCTCCAAGTTTTATTCAGGTTGCTGCAGGTCAAACTTTCTACTTTCTATAAACCATTCAATTTGGACTGACCAATATCTGTTCATTTATACACATAGAGGCAACACACTTTCCATACATAAAAGATTGTCCTGTTCATATAATCTGTCTACATCCTCATACAGCAGTAACTCAAAAATGGTGGTGGATATTACATCACGGAAATAGGCTATGAATTATTATTTACTGTTGGTTTAGGTATGCATGGCATGTTGAAAGCAAAAATGAAAGAACCAGAGCACAGGCCTGCGGTGCTTACAGTCTGAAGTTAGACCAAAGAAAGTGATAAATGGGTATCATTTGTATTTAGTTGTGACACCTCGAGTACGTGCCCCAGACCTGAAGAAGAGCTCTATGTAAGCTTGAAAGCTTGCCTCTCTCACCAACAGAAGTTGGTCCACTAACAGATATTACCTCACCCACCTTGTCTATGGAAGGAGGAGCAGTTATAGACTAGAAGCTTGACCAGGGAGACAGGAAACAAGGTAGGGCAGCATTAGAAAACGAGATACAAACTGTGAGAACAAGAGGAGCTATTGAGGGCCCTGAAGGCAAGGACCAAGAACTTGAGCTTGTCGTCGATGGTGATGGGAGCATAGAGAAGACGTTCAAGTAGTAGGTTGATGCTGGCAAGAAAAATGATTTTGACATTTTTAAACAATGTTTTAAGAAACTTCAGTGGAAATAGAGAGAGGAGCTAAACTATTTGTGATTAATATAGCTGTTACACCAGATATCTCCAGAGTATATGGAAGCTTTACTATGAGCTACCACAGCTTTCTTTCCTGAAGAAAACCGTTTCTATAAAATTTTAATAAAACGTATTATATTAGAAGCTGTCTCTGGACAGAAAGATGACTACAAAACTCTAAAATCTTGCTCAGTTTACTCCCAGCCCACTCCAGATAATAATGTAACCCCCTTCTATTCCTGGGTTACTTGGGAGCCAGCAACACTCACCTGTGTGCAAGGGCGCCTAAGGTTGTTAACAACAAAGGAGATCCTGAGTATCCCAGTGATGATGTAGGATAGGTGGGAATCCTCTATCCACCCCTCTGCTGCAGTCCCTTTACTTTTAAAGGAATTTAAAATTGGCAATGCCTCCACCTGGCTGGCCCCTGCACACGCTTAATAGCGGGCCTTGGGAACTTCCAGGACTAAACCTAGTTTAATAATTATAATAATCTGAGACATAGGTCTATCTTAACAATTGCAACTATGCAAACTAAACATCCAATATACTTAAATTAGAGTTAACACACCTTTACTTAATAAATTAAAGAAATATGGCATAACGGACTGAAATTAAACATCACTATTATTTTAAATCCACAGGGACAGTTGAATAAATCAATTAATAAAAATAGCATACAGTAATAAATGAAACTTGTTTAACTGGCATTTACACTGCCACTATTTACCCCACCGCCAGAGTGTAAGCTCCCCTAGAGTTCAGAACCCTAACCCCTTGCTTGAGTGGGTGCGCTTGAAGATCTGAAGAAGGCGACAGCACTCTGTTGGTTCAGTGCACCAGTTCAGGTACCAAGCTGGAGGTCTGGAGTTGGCCCAACCAAATGTCTGCAGTCCTGGCCCTGCTTGAAGGGACTCTCTCTCTGCCTCTTCTCAGGCCCAGTCAAGGTCTCTCTGCAGTGCCCCTTCCTTTACAGACCCTGCCCCAAACAACAGAGCGGCGGGGGGAGAGGGGCGGGGACAGACGGACAGACACTCACACCACCTTCACTGCAGGCCCACCTCAGTCAGCTTCAGGCTCAGTCCCTGCCCTGGCTTTGGGCACTGCCACCAACCTCTGAAGCTCTCTGCTTGATCAAACTCCAGCAGACTCTCAGCAGCAGCTTTGGGACTCCGGCAGCAGCAGCTTTGGGACCCCAGCAGCAGGCGGCATCAGCTGCAAGACCCTGGCAGCAGACAGTAGCCAGCAGCAGTCAGCCAGCAGCTTCCAGCCTCAGCTGCGCTCCACTCCAGCACCAAAATGGAGTCCCCCACATGCTTTTCTCTGACTCCCTGGCAGGGGAAGAGTCTCTCTCCTTTTTCCCCAAGGCATCATGGGAGTTGTAGTCTCCCAGGATCTTCCCAACTGTAAAACTCCCGATTAAGTTGCAAAGCCCCTGAAGTACAGGGTGCCTACAATAAGAAAGTGAGGGTTAAAGCCAAGAGAGACTCCTCTAGCTTCAGTTTTTAGCTGCACAGCAAAGTAGTGGCTTTGAAAAATGGGTCCTGGCTTCTCCCAATGAGTTTTTCCATGAATTATTTGGAAAACACTTTCTTTTCATTGGCACCAGGAACACATAAAGTACAGTCCGATGGGTGTGCAGTGGTGTATCACCAATGGATTTACCTAAAGTTTCAAAAGACTAATCTGATACTTACAATGTGATAGAGTGCTACTCACATAAATATATTGTGATAGTAGTTTTGTTTATAAAATAAACTTGCACAAAAGGTTGTTTTTCCAAGGATTTTTGGTAACATCTATCTCACTGCAGTCTAAGCTTTGTGATATGCACTTACAAGATCCTTTTGCTAATATCACAGATGAACATTATTTCTGTAAATCCAACATTAAGGAAAACTACCCAATTACAGTTTATTATAGTGACATGGTAGCATCACTATAGCTAATATTGTAATACGACATCTGTTTAAAGGTGTCATCTAATTTAAATTAAAGGATATCTGTTTTCTAAGTCCTCTAAAATCGACATACTTAGTCTGATTTATTTGAAATTTGGTATGCCTCAGGAGGGGATGGATCACTTGATGATTGCCCGTTCTGTTCATTCCCTCTGATGTACCTAGTATTGGCCACTGTCGGAAAACAGGATGCTGGACAAGATGGACCATTGGTTCGACCAGCATGGCCATTCTTATGACGGTGCATGGTAGGATTAATGTAATTTCAGCCAGGGTTCCACGGACACTGCTACAAAAACCTTCTGGCTCTGGCGCATGCATACCCATGACTGGAATACACATAGGAACCATCACTCAAAGAATAGCCATTTATAAAAAAGTTTCTAGAAGCAGTTTCTTTCGCCCACAACTGTAGGCCTCTTCAAATAGGATTGCATTAGTGTGAACTAGGGACCTTTTAGTTCACACCCACAACATCTACACAGGCAAGTTACAGCTCAGCACTTTGGCACACACTGTTATTCGCACTCCCATAGTCCAAACTGTGGAACAGTGTAGACATGCCCTTAGTTCCACAAGGGCCAGAAAAGCTGACCAGCTCATGCTGAATCACTGTTCAACTCAAAAGGAGTGGGGCGAGAGAACACTTTCTACAATGATTCAGCACACTGAGGTATGTTGTCAAACTAGTGCTACGTCATAAGAATGGCCATACTGGGTCAGACCAATGGTCCATCTAGCTTAGTATCCTGTCCTCCAACAGTGGCCAATGCCAGGAGCTTCAGAGAGAATGAACAGAACAGGGAGTAAGGGATGGGGACATAGGCGGTCCCGGCCTGGCTGTCACCCACAAGTCAAGGATGGCCTCGAGGCAGAAGTCAGTGAGCAGGGATCAGAGTAATCGCTAGAGCGGGATCAGTAGGCAAGAGTCAAGCCAGGGTCAGAGACCAGAGATCAGAAAGCAAAGTGAGGTCTGGAGTCACAGTAAGGCAGAAGTCTGTGCCATTGCCCAGACAACTTCCTGCAGGCACCCTTCAGGATTAAATAGTGAGCAGGCCAACTAGAAGACCGCAAGGTGCTGTCACTCTGGACCCTTTGGACGGTACTTCCTGCAGTGCCAAATCTCCACAGTGCTCCCTTTATGTGACTCTGTATAGCCTCTTGGTGGGACCCGCAGCTAACCCAGGCTCTGCAGACCCAAGTTCTAGTCCCACAAATCCTTACAGAAGGCAATTATCAAATGATCCATTCCCTGTTGTCCAGTCCCAACTTTTGGCAGTCAGAGGTTTAGGGACACCTGAAGCATTGGGCTCCATCCCTGACCATCTTGGCTAACAGCCATTTATGGACCTATTCTCCATGAACTTATCTAATTCTTTTTTTTAACCCAGTTGTATTTTGGCCTTTACAACACCCCTGGCAATGAGTTCCACAGATTGGCTTTACATTGTGTGAAGAAGTACTTCACTTATGTTGTTTCAAACCTGCTGCCTACTAACTTCATTAGGTGACCCCTGATTTTTGTGTTATGTGAAGGGGTAAATAATACTTCCTTATTCACTTTCTCCACACCATTCATGATTTTATAGACCTCTATCATGTCTCCCATTATTAGTCTCTTTTCTAAAATGAACAGTCTCCATTTTTTTAATGTTTCCTCATATGGAAGCTGTTCCATACCCCTAATCATTTTTATTGCTCCTCTGTGTACTTTTTTTTCAAGTCTAATACATCTTTTTTGAGCTGGGGCAATCAGAACTATACACAGTATTCAAGGTGTGGGTGTACCATGGATTTATATAATGACATTATGATATTTTCTGTCTTATTATCTATTCCTTTCCTAATGGTTCTTAACATTCTGTTAGCTTTCTTGACTGTTGCTGCACATTGAACGGATGTTTTCAGAGAACCATCCATGATGAATCCAAGATCTTTTTTAAGTGGTTACAGCTAATTTAGACCCCATAATTTTGTATGCATAGTTGTGATTATTTTTTCCAATATGCATTACATTGCATTTATCAACATTCTATTTCCCCTCTCCACAACCTTCTGTTTTACCTTGCACCTGGGTTTGTAGGGAAAACCAGGACATTCTTACTCATTAGAGGATTTTTTCCCCAGTTATTTCTTTCTTTGTGCATTGTCTGCCTTGTATATCACACAAGGAATGCTGTGCTTATGACATTATAGAGGACGTTTATGCACACTCCACTTAAACATTTGTATTCCACACTTATCACTGATGTAACCTCAGGAAATATGGGATTTCATATATGCTGCTTCCTTAATGCACCCATCAAAGATTTGTAATAACAGGAAATCCTGTTTGTTCTAAGCACTTAGCAAAGAGAGAGGCTAAAATACATTGCAAAGTGTTATGCCTACTTCTGCAAGAGAAAATGCAACACAGTAGGTCTTTCAAAGTACTCTTGGAATATTTTCTGAAATCTTTGACACATTTACAAAATCAGCTTCCTTAGATCTATAACACAATTATCACAAAAATTACTTCAGAAATCAAGGACAGTATATGTGAAATGTATGTGAATACAGTCTATGTAACCCCATTGGATTTATAGATAATCTATACGGTATTCTTACTAGTATAGACAGTGTATAATAGCTTCACTATGCACGAACTAGAGTGGCTGCACCCCAGGGACAAGGGTTAGGGTAGGGTAGGTGGTGTTTCTACTGCTACCCTCTCTCTAGGATGTGATTAAGGTGAAATAGCAAAATTTAAGTTAGGTTTCAGTTTAGGCACAGGCCTGAGTAAGGAATGCTGTGGAAACTGCGGCACTTCAGGATTAGCCTTGAGAGGCATTGGGACTAAAGGCTTGTCTACGCAATCCACCGTGTGATCTACAGGGGTGTGAAGTGCAACACAAACTAAAGTGTTACACTGTAATTGCCTTCTGTAAACCCTGATAGCAGAAACTAAAAGTTGCCTGGTTTGCGTTAGTGTAGTCCTACTTGTAGCAGGGTCTACGGGGGGGGCAGTTACAACGCTACACTTTAGTGTGTGCTGCAGTTCCCACCCCATAGTCCACACTGCAATGCATGTGTGAGTCACAATTTCCTCCACTGCTTCCTCCTGGCTCCAGGAGATAATAATTTGCTATTAGCCTGTACCAGCAGCAAATAGTGACATTTTTCTAGATTGGCCAACAAATGTGTGTATGGTAGGGGAAGCAAGGCTCTGCCCTCTCTGCCAAATCTGAAACTACCTAGTCAGGGAAGGGAATAACTTTCATGCCCATATACAACATCCAGATACACTATGTAGTGGTAAAGGGGGTTCTTATTCCCCCTTACTACTGTGCCTGGTCCAAGTCACAATCTAGTCACAATTTTCCCTCTTCCCATTACGTTTTCTAAGGTTTCTTGAATAGATCATCACATCAGGTCCAGTCATCACTGGTAATTTATTGTTGGGATTATATTGTTAATTACTGGTTTACTGATTCTCATTTGCAGTAATTTAATCGAAAAAGGCTTGCCCTTTAGATAAACACTTCCATAATATCTTTGTGCTGCTGTCCGTTTCATTAATGCCTAAGGTGTGCACTGCCCACTAACTTATGCACATTTCTTAATGTTAATAAAAGATGCTATTCCAAATGCTGGGATTTTCAAAAGAGTCTGAAGGATGGTGCCCAGTTCCTATTGAAAGTCAGTAGGAGCTGGACCATACATTCCCTTAGGCATCTTTGAAAATCCCAACCCAAGTCCCTAGAATTAAGAGATTCTCAGATAAGCAAATGGATAAATGCATACTAATATAACAAAGAGAGCATTAGTCTACTGTCACCAGGCTAGTCCAAAGCAAAGCACCTCAGAGGTGTACTTGTACATATGTAACCAATTTACACTCCTCCTTAAATAGCTGGGACTTGGGGGTCATGTCACATATCATTGGAAATGAAAATACTGGGAAAACTATAATAAAACATTCTCAGATTTGATCCATGACCTCATTATTATGAGGTAATAATAATCCTAATACAGAAAATAAACAGAGAAACAAATTTAGGTTCTGGCTTGTGGGATCAGAGCCTCCTCTGCTCTGTAAAGTCTGCTTTGCACTAGTATGGTAGTGTAAAGTAATCCTACAACCAGTGTAAGAGTCCAGCTCAGGAGTGCCCTTGCTCTGGTCCTTCAGTGCTGTACAGCTGGCATAGATAAGGAAAACAGAATCAGATACATACATTTCTAAATGAAAGCTTTGGCAGAATGTATTCATCTGAAAGGATAAACTTAATTAGTAGAACACATTTTTAAAAATGCAACTCATTTATACTGAACACCTCTATTCCTCAGGTAAGTAGCTCTACTCATTTATAATATTTGTACAAATGTACATCATAGAAGTTCTTGGAAGTCTTTTTCTTTTCTTAGTTTTGTTGAATATTGAAAACAAATTCCCTCTTTTTTTCCCCAGCACGTTTTCAGTGTTTGTAATGTTCTCAGCTGCATAAACTTGCCATATTAACCTTTCTTCTACTAATTTTGTCCTAGCAGTGCTAGTGGTTTTCTTGGTAGTGTGAGAAGGCGGCCTTTAAAATTATTGTAAAAGGAAGAGAGAGAGAAACTATGTGCTCTAATCCATAACTGTAAGTCAATGGTGAATGGCAGGGCATATCTTTCATAACGATATAACAATTATTATCACGATTTAAAAGGCAGATCCATTGTATGGAAAAGCTGCCATATTTATTTAGATAAGTGCTCCTCTCCTCCTCTAAGTGGAGGCTGATGACAGATCTGTTTTTAAGAGAAATATATTAACTAGAGATGTCAGCATCTGCTCTTTTTCAGCCTAGCCTTTCAGATTCACACCTCATTTTTCATCTATGAAAGTTTCTTCCCCCCCTTACAGAGAATCTAAAAATACTGGTGTAAATTACTGATACTAAGGCCTGACAGTTTTATTAGGATGTCACTGGGGATACATGTGTTAGGTTTGGTTAGATGTACAAAAGTGGCTGGATTAAACAGGTTCATTCTTCTCTGAATGAGGATGTTTGCACTCCCTCCCTCCCGGTCCCCATGAGTTTTCCACCTGACTCAGACTTGCGAGTCAGTATTTGTGGAATTAAGTGATGCTGTACAGGAATCCACTGGGTGACGCCTCAGGTTATTTCCAAAATCACACACAAAATATTATACTTTCATATATTTTGCCAGAGGTTAAGACAAAGCCCAACCATTTAGCTCAGCCTAAGAGTCTGTTATGGTTTTCATATCATTTTATTGTTGTAATTATATTGTTATAATTAATTGAGAGAGAGCTATAAACTTGTATAGTGCCTTACAGAACACACAGGGCTGCTTTTGTGCACTGACAGCACTGGAGCACATTGTGGGTGAGCAGTATGGTGCTTGGATTGTCTGTCACAGGCACAATCTCTACAGGAGGGAGAGTGCATGTAGTGCATAGGGCATATTTGCCACTCCCCACAACTGATCAGCTTTGCTGGCTGGCATCAAGGGGAGGGGACTGACCATTTTTGGTATGGCTAGCACTCTAAGAGGTGCTTGAAGGAAGCAATGAAGCTAGATTACATAACAGAGCTTTTCTATTGTTAATGTGAGTGGGCCAAATCCTGCAGTCCTTCCTCACCAAAGTTATTATTAATTTATTTATATGTAAATTAATAGTGTGCTAGGTGCTTTACAGAATGGTCTGAAGAGCTTGCATTCCTGTACGGCATCACTTAACTTAGCAAACATTGATTCACAAATCCAAAACAGGCAGATGGAAAACTCCTGGGAAAAGAGGGGAAGTCCAAACATCACTGAATAGCCTTACAATCTTAAAAAACAATGTACAAACAAGGCTGGGAAATGGAAGGCAGTGCAACTGAACAGTGAAGCCGAGTATGTCATGTTAGTTCCTTGATTTTTTTATTTGTTTAAATTAATTATGTGAGTGGTTCTTTCCTTTATAGGCTTACTGGGAAAAGTGTATTTTTAAAGATAGGTCTAGAAGGAGATGTGGGTGGAAGAAGAGAGGACTTAAATAGGAAGGGATTGTCAGGTGATCTATAGGAGGATCTATATGATTCCCTGTGCAAGGAAAATTAATATTCAAATATTAATTGTAATTGACATTTTAGAGTATCCTTTTTAGCATTGGTAATGTGGAAGTCAGTGCCCATCCTGTTTCAATGCCTATTTAAAATATTAAATGTTTTGTGGATGTTAAAAAATAAAGTTATTTTGATTAAATTTAAAACGGTGTTTAAAAGAAACCCAAGGGGCATTGGATTATAGTCTCCTTCACAGCACTCCAAAGAGTCATTTGTAATTAAAAACTTTATTTTCAAAATCATTTAACAATTTACTTCTGGAGAGAAGTGCTTCTTGAACTTTCATATTGCTGAGACACAGGGTTACTTTTTGTATGTATCAAAGCATGATCCTAGAAGGACCTGGGTACCATTAACTTCTAGTCAGGTGGTTCGCAAAAACGTGACATTTTAGGAAGAGGAAAAAAATATTACCATGTGTTTTGGGCTCTCTGTTTCAGATGCAAAGTGCATTTCCCTATGCCAACTAGAACTACTGTAAAGCAGATGACTCAGATTTATTCAAACATCTACTTTGGTATGGCTCCCCACTGGGGATGGAGAATGAAGCTTTGCAATGGTGGAAAGTGACCACTACCTCTCCTCTGCCAGAGGACCTGAAACTGGCACTAGCAAGAGAGATGACCTAGGTACCACATGCGGATTCATCAAATGACTGCTGCTGAAGCAAACACAAATGGCTCAGAAAACAGAAAGTAACGGAGATGAGGACTAAAGATTCATGCTGAAAGCCACCCCAAGAATGTTGCGCCTCCTTCAGATGCAAAAATATATATACAGAACAAAAAAGCAAAAAAGGAGAAAAAAAAATTCCTTACTTTGGGCCCTGAATAGATCCCATCACTCTGCCTATACAACATTTTGTTTTTTCTAGCTGTTTTAAAACAATACGGAGTAACTGAAATAAATGTAAAGCAAGAGAGATTATTATGCACCCCTCTCGCCCCAAATGTTAAAACACTTGCTTAGAAAGGGCTCCTCTTCAAAGCCAAATGAAGTTTTCCCTGTATTCTCCCTTCCATCCGTGGCCCTTTCAAACATTCTTAATTCATTTTACTGCTAGTTTCAAAGAGTTTCAAACTCTTTTCCAAGTTGGCTGAAATCCCTTTAAGTCACATATCAACATGAGCAACAGAAGATATATTACTGTTCTTTTTTTTTTTTTTCTTTCCAAGAGGAAGCAAGGAAGGATGATCAGTCACGTTAACACTACCAAGACCACGAGGCAACTACTGTATCTCTGTCAGACTCTGGACTCCTTGTATATTTTCCCCTAGTTTGATAGATCCTATGGTTTTTGTTTATTTTTTGGCAAATCTTAAAGGGATCAGTCCACTCCATAATATTCTCGTTTAGTCAAGACAGTTCTGAATTATGTTCACAAGCATTTTCTTTCTTTCCATCTTCTTCCAAATTTTAGTGCAACACTCTCAAAATTTAACTTGGATTTTTCAAAAGCCCCCCAAAACCGCTAAATAGATACAATGGAACCCTGTTTAAGCAAGACCTCTGACAGGAATTTTCCTTATGGAGGGAATTCTTATGGAGAGGTCTGATGCTTTTCAGTGTATTCCAGTGCAATTTTAGGGCCAAATTCAAATGCATGTAACCAGGTTCCATTCTAATAAAGTCAGTTTTGAACACAATGAAGTTGCAGTTGCTTACATGAAGGCTAATTTTTTTTTTCAATTAAATATGCACCATTTGCTCTTTCTAGAGAGAAAGAGCTAAAAGAAAACAAACCTCTGTAAAACAGTAAGAAACCAATAAAAAGGATTCTACTGTTTCTGTATAAATTCTTTGTAGATTGCAGCATGCATCTGTCACATTTACAAATCCATAAAAAGAGAGAGAGCTCATTCCTGATAGTGAAGTTTTTTAATTACAAACAGGGCTTCTCCATAGTATTATAGAACTATATAATGAAACAGGAATCCAATTTTTTACAGGAATCCAACTATTTTTAAGTCCAATTATACAAGTCAGAAATCTTGCTTGCAGTATGTTGTATAGAATTACTAAAGCTCCTCTCACAACATCCATCAGGAATTAGCAGAACCTTGAGCATACTAAAGTTAACTGTTAAAATGTTTTTAATGCAACGTTTCACTATGTAAACTTCTTAAACAAAAAAATATATCATACTTCCTTTCCATGGTCCCAACAGCTGTGCCTGAAAAGAGATCAGCAATATCCACTTCTCTATGTTTCCACTGCACCAGGATTTGTAAAATAAAGCTTAGACGGCAATGAATTAAATGGAATGGCAAAGATGGGAGAACATGGAATAAATTTCCATTCCCTCTTGCCTTAAATAAAGTTGATTTGAGATTCTATACCTAGATGACTTTGAAAAGTCAATGGGTTGTATGACACTTCCTTGTTCTGAAGGCCTGACGTAGGAGAAAATTTTCCTCCATGGTCCATCATCACTCCTTTCTCTTATCAGAAGAGTGGATCTCTATGGCATGATCTTCACTCATTCCATGTCCCTGACCCTTATTGAAGGCAACAAAAATTCTGGACAGGAAATGAGAAGCAGAATATGCAATAGAGACTTTCTCTGTGGATGCCTGAGCAGTGCACACGAATGAGGGGACATTTTGCCCCTCGACTGTAGGACAGATATTATACCATGTTGTGCATGAGTAGGATGGTGATACACAGCAATGCAAAGCCCAATGGAACACACAGCATATGTATGTCTACACTGATGGCAGCAGATCGATTCTGCGGGATCGATTGAGCAGCAGTGGAAACCCGCTCAGTCGATCCGGAAGTTGACTCCACTAATCCACCTCCTCCAAAAAGAGTAACGCTGCATCAATGTGAGGGCATTTCCCATTGGCGCAGCATAGTGGGGATGCCATGGTAAGTAGAAGTTAGGAAGCCGACGGGAGATACACAAGCTACTCTTCGTAGCTTGCATCTGTCTCGCTGGCAGTGTAGACATAGCCACAAGCTGCAAAAGGATTTCTTATAAACCTTACCACAGAATACTGTATGCACCAGATTGTCTCAGCCATGAGCCACACGTAAGGAAAACCTGAAAGCTCAGATTTTCACCATAAAATTATTTACACCAAAGACTACTATGCAATGTTTCTCTCAGCCTCTCTCTGTGTTCCCCCTCCATCTTTTTGTGTTCTTCACAAAATTTTTCCCTTGTAAACTTCAGTTTTGATTTAATTTTATAATACATCCCTAGAATTTTTCTCATTTGGACCAAACATAGTATTCCGCTGTTCTCTTAGCACTGCCCAGAGTAACTTCCAGTAGTAGTATGTCATCCAGCAACATCGCTGCAGGATTCTCCCTCGTGGAACCTCAGGGAGCTTTCCAATGCTGTCTTGGCAAAAGGACAACTGGGCACTGAGCCACAATCAGCTTTGAAAGTCAGCCCTCTAGCTGCGTCCTTCAGCCACCGTGCCACACTGGACCCTTGTTTTCTCTCACTGAACTGTCTGTTCCAAAGGAGCTGGATTTTGTATGATCATTACACATGTATGGAAACAGCTGAATTCAGCGGGCTTCATTAGAATAATATTTTGCACTTACATAGGACATTTCCTCCAGGAATTTCAAAACACTTTATAACTGTGAGTTAATAAAGCATCCAACATCCCTGTGAGGCTTGGTAGTTAAGCCGTTTTATATTTATTTTACAGGTAGGTAAACTGAGGCACAGGCAAGTTAAAGTCACACACAACTGAATCAGAAATAGAAGCCGTAGGCCTTATTCTCAGTAACATTTAGTAAAGTGTGCAGAAACAGCCACTTCCCAGTCAGCACAGAGCTGGTGTAAAGGTTCTATGCCAGGTTTGCTCCCAACCCCTGGAGTAAAGGACGGATGGGAGTGTGGCCAGACAGCACTGCACCATGAGTATTCTATATAGGATTTTTGAGAAACACACCACAAGTTAGAGCAGCCTAGAGGTTGCTCTAATTACAGGTGGGGGTCAGGCACTCTTTTCCACAGTCCCAGAACATGGGGAGCACAAAAATTGTTTAAAGCTACCTTTTTCCCATCTCTGCACAGGAATGGAGTAACTGAGAATCAGACCCCAGGAGTCTTGACTCTCAGCCTCCTATTCTAAACACTAGGCAACAGTCTCTCCCTACAAGATACGTCTGTACTAAAGCCAGCGCACTAAAAAACAGCAGTGTACTCAAGGCAGGACAAATGGCGGAAGGGGCTAGCTGCCTGAGTATGTACCTAGGGTCTTGGATGGCATCGTAGTTAAGGCCATTGTCCCATCCTGCCATTCACACCACTGCTGCGACACTTCTGTTTTCAGCATGCTAGCTCAATCATAGCTAGCATAGGTATGTCTGCTCAAGTTGGAATTTACACCTCCAGCTCCAGTGTAGACTTACCCTCAGACTCACCCTTCTGTACACTTCTGGGACACTTCTGAAAATAATACAAATATCTGCTCAGTCGCTAAGAAAATGGTGTATCTGACTGATTCTTGCAGTGCTAGTGTAGATAAGCCACACTGTAAGTCAGAAGGAGAATGGAGAGGGAGAATATTCCACATGGCTTTGTAGCTTTACCCATGCTACATTCTACCATTGATGCAGGATAATAATGATGCAATTCCCTCAGACTGCTTTCTTTCCAAAAAACATGACATATGTTCCCTCCAGTTTAACATTTTCCAGCTAGTAATTAAATGAGTTGTCAAGTAGTGCTCCTATACACAAGCAGAGCCATTGTATATTAACCCTGTCGGGCCCTGTCCCAGGAACTGCTGAGGATTTGACAAGCCTATCAGATACTAAGCTAATGCTATCGTCAGCCGTGTCACGTTCACATCTGTGTCGCCCAATGGATCACGCATTAGGAAATGCTACCACTGCTAAATGACATTTGTTAAGAGCAGAGATGGAACCAAACCAATACATCATCTCCAAATACCCTATTGAGGTCTTGAGGGAAGTTTTGAATTCTAACCCAGATCTTGATCTGAGCTGAGAAGCTCAGGCCAACCTCTACCTAAGAGTTCTAATTACATTATAACAATTGCACAGTAGGCCCAGCTGGCAAACACTACATGAGAATACTTATTATCCAACGCTTATCTAAACCTCTTCAAGTCTGGAAGCCTGATCTCATGCTCTCTAAGTTTACCCTGAAAGTATTGCTTACTTCAGCTGAGAGGAAAGCACTGAAAGAGCACCCTCTCTCTCTCTCTCATTATTTTATTCCCTCTCCAGTTGTAACGAGGAAGTGCAGAAGCAAGTGAAGATTTAAAAATAAATTCAACCCTGTTTTCTGAAGTTTAAATAAAAGGCTCTGCTGAAGTTCTGAACCATGGTACAGATTAGTTCTTATTTTAATCTGAACTAACATTTTTATTGTGGGTTCCATGTTTGGCATCTTTGCTCAAACCACTTGGTCAAGTTACGCATTTAGCAGACAATGAGACCGCAGAAAGATGAGTGATGATTTTAACTATCACCTGTACAAGAACTGAGACTCCCATTCAGTTCCTTGTCAACTAAGCCAAAACAGAAATAATTTCCACTGATCAGACAGTCCCACAGACCTGCTTCCTAGGTCAACTGAGAAATGCCAGGCAGGTCAGCCCAGCCATGCAGATGGTACTAGTTTTAAGAGCTCCTTATGCAAGATCCTGGAAGAAACAGGCCATATTTTCAGTACTAGTGGTTTTTTATACAGAGCAGTGATATTCGTATCCTAGTTGCATGTTTAAAGCAATGTTAAATTGAGTGTTTTGTTCAAAGAGAAAGTTAAAATGGGCCCTATGTCTCCAAGCTTGATCACTGTGGGAAACTTCCTTGTGGCTCCTGTATGGCAGAACAACAGAGCCATTCTGGGAAGTATGAGCGTGTGTGAAGAGCAAAAAAACTGACCCAGGAAGAAAAAAGAGGGAATCAGAAGTAGAGATTAGTGAAGTTGTGGGGAGATGACTAGGCATTTCCACATGACTGGGGTCTATTTCCCTTTTGCTGGAAAAATCCAATCTACAGGTAGTTCAGGGCAAGCCAGGGTTTTGAAGTGCGCTGTACAGAAAGGTGAACTCTGCCCAGGAAAACTAAGGAACGACAAGAAGCATTTCTCTAAGTGACTGTTTCAGTCTTACTGCAATAACATTCAATTCTGTTTCCTAAACAAGTGTTTCTCTGCCTGTATGTTCCTCCCAATCCTCCCTCCCTTCAGAGTCATACTCCACTATATGCCATAGGACCATGCAGATGAGGCAACACTAAGTTCACCTTCTTGTGTTGAAATTATGTGCCTTCCACGACCAGAAGATAGATGTGTTTCTTCCCTGCTCTCCCCATGCTTGGTTAAGTATGTCTGCTTCATTTGCTACTGATAGAAAGATCTGTGTACTGTACTATGAACAGCGGAGAAAGATCATTCTATGCTTAAATGCCTTGATACAAATGGTTGTTTCTGTAACATGTCCTATGTTTTGGAGGTTTTCTGTTTTATAAGGTAAATAGTGCTATAATTACTACAACAGTCTCATTTTGGACATTTCAAGGATATTAAATTAATTGATGCTGTTAAGTACCAAAAAAATAAAGCAAGCACACTAAAAGGGAAATTGTGGGAAAATGTAAAGCGATTAAGCATTCCAGAATGAAATGTACTTTTCTGTTCTCCTGCTGGCTCTTTGCCTGACTTCACAAGATCTTCATGTGGGGAGAAAGATAAGGTGTGAAGCAAGGGTCAGGTCTCTTCTGATGTCTCAAACAGGACAAGCCACAACTAAGAAAAGTACAGCAAATAGACCATGCATGCAGATGCCTTTCAAGAAGCCAGGAAGGGGCAATCCCAATGGAAGGTGAGCTCATATTAGAACTCAGTTGGCTTAGTGCCTATTTTCTTCAGAGAAGGTGTTTCCAGTCCAGGGATATAACTAGGATTTAAGTCACATGGACCCTTCCCTACTCCCTCAAATTCTTCTTCATTAGGCCTATAATTTAATGTAACATGAAACGTTTGTGTTTCCAAATAACAAACACTTCATTCTGAGTTCCCTATTTCTCTTGTAAGTGGAATACTTTAAAAGCTTCTTTCAACACTAGGCTGCTATTGTGATAGAGCCTGTCACAGACATGTCACACTTGTCCAGATTTAATTCTCAGATATTAAATGGTCCCTGATACGTTTATAACTCATTATGTTGGTCTGTTGGCCTGCCAAGACTTGTTCTGAGAACGTGTTGAGATATTACTCAAAGATGTTGTTGTGGAATTGTTAGTGCAACAAAAAGGTGGACGATTGATATGTGCAACACTTGAATGGTTAGAGCAGCAACTTGTATTGTATTTGCAGCAGTCCTTATTTGAAGAGACCCAATAGAAATGGGCTTTAAAGAATATTGCCTAATGATAATGTGTGTTTGGGATAGGAAGAAACTTGTTAGTAAGCACAAAATAAATATGATTTGTCATATTATTAACCAGCAGACATTACTCCAATGAAACAATCATCTGGTGTAACGGCAGGACACCTCCATATGAAAGGAGTTGAATGGTCTGTCTTACGACTGACAGCGAGGGCTCATCCATGGATCCACAGATAGGAGTTTCTTTGCTGGCAGGGACCAGTCTAGTGGTGCTTCCTGCAAACTTCCACATGAACATCTCTGTGTATAGCTAACTTTTATTTTATGATGCTCTCTGTTTCTGTAAGAGTGCCAATAAAAATGCATTTTGATTATGACCAACAAATTGGGGCTGGTCAACTTTACAAGGACAGGTGCACTCCAAGAAAGCAAAAGTTCTTTTGCTTTTCAAAGGACATAGAACAAAGGCAAAGGAAGCTGCCTGGATATAAGTATGTGGGCATGGAGAAAGCTAAAGCATCTCTTCCCAAATAATGCCACAGCTGGCAAGGGTCTTCCTGAGCACAGACAGCACAGGGCTAAGGACCTGAACCAACCCTTATTGAATTCAATGAGGTCTTTCCAGGCCCCATATCCTGAGAAATGAGCAAATCCTGGGTAAAGGGGCTTTGGACCAAGGAAAGTTCTCAAGTCTAACAGAGAGGGGAGAAAAATCCTCTTTCCTGAAAAGGACTTCACGACATTCAGATGCACATAGTCAGCTGCAGTTGGGTGTTGCAGTTTATGAGGAGAAATAATACAAGTGTCCTTTTGTGTGTCCTTCTGAACAGTTTGGCTCTGGTGGATTCCTAGAGTAAATTAATCACTTGGTCATTTGTCCTTTTCCCAACAAGACAATGCAGTAAGCTACTATGATAGTTCTACTTCACAACTGCAGGAGAGTCATAGTTCTCTGGAAACTTTCCATTACTTGATCACCCTCTCCTTCCCACTCTGTTGACTTTGAATGGAAAGTAAGATGCCTAAGTCACTCCGGGTATGTCTATGCTACAATAAAAGCTGCAGGAGCATCGCATCATAAAGTCCAGGTCAGTTGATTCAGGCTTGGGGCTATAAATTGCAGTTGCCGTTCAGGTTTGGGCTGGAGCCCAAGCTCTAAGACCCATCCCCCCTAGCAGTGCCTGAAAGGCCAAGCTCCAGCCTGAGCCTGAACATCTAGACAGTAATTTTATAGTCCCGCAGCCCAAGCCCTGCAAGCACAAGTCAGCTGACCCTGGCCAGCCATGGCTGCATTGTGGGTCTTTTACTGCAGTGTAAACATACCCTCCAGTTCATATGAAAATCTTACCCATTGTTTCTATTTTAAACGGCCCTTGTGCCGGCATTTAGGGTTCTTCATGGCTTGGCCTTAGCTGGGGTCCAGGTATGCAGTCTTCATAAAAACACAGCATCTGTAAAATTTGGACCTTCGAATGCAATATCACTTTATTTTGTAAGGTATCCTTTATACAAACTGTATCCCAAAACATTGCACAACTCAGTTTTCCCAACAGGGCTGCCTTAACAGGGCATCCAAAATCCATATTCAGACTTGATAGTTATGTAAGTGCCAGTTACATGGCACATGTATTCCATTTGATCATGCAGGATGTGGATGTCCTAGTAGGCCCCCCAAGTTAAAAAACAAGAGGTAGAGAACCAAATAACACACTCTCTGAGTCACACTACAAAAATTAAAGCGGAAGGAAAAAGAAGTGAAGAGGTATGTGTAAGGGAGAAAATATACATTACCAGATGAAAATTGAAAATATATGAGGAACCAGTGAGGCAGAGATATACAGGAAATCTCTGACTGGACAGGAGTTGCGGTAGAGAAGGAGGGTCTTACAGAAACTTGTGTGAAAGGATCACAGAGTGACTGCTGATTAACATGTTTGTCTGCTTTTCAACACAAGTTACAAACCACAGCTATGGTAATTATACATCCAATATGTTCCAGTGTTACAAAACAATCACATACACCCACCACAGTCATAAAGGATAATGAAACAGATGACCTTCAGCACAAAAATCACAGGCTTTTACCCTCCAAAGGATCATTCCTCTAGCTGTGAAACAATAGGCTTGTGTAGTTTGCAACTAGCCATTAAAGGGAGACATGGCCTCACGCATGAGGCCAGTTCAATGCCTTCCACTGCTGTATTTCCCGACTCTGTTAATGTGTCAGTTATGTCCCTGTATTGACTAGCATCTTTCCTGGTAATTATGAAACTGCTTAAACTATTTCCCACTTGGCTAGACTTTAGAACTCTCAATCCACTGTTTCAGGAACGTATTTGAGGTCCTAGTATCACCTGGACTGCTGAGTCATCTGCCATACAATTCTATGCTCAACTCTGCATGACAAGAGTCACACTACAGAAAGTGAAAAATATTTCACTCAGTTTAGTCTGACTATATGTCTGAAACTGTCTATCAGTAGCTCACTGATTCATTATCTCCTAGGCTGGAATCTCCAGCCAGAATATTTAATATCAGAATATCAGTCCTGCTTAAAGCTTGTCCTCACTGCAGAATTAATTTGATTTAAAACTCTGGTGTTATAAATTGATAACTCTGTTATAACTTGAGTCCCATCCAAACACAAAAACCCTTATCATGTGTGCCATGGTGCTTTTAACTTGAGCTGGCTGACCTGTGAGGAAGCTACAGCTTGAGTTAGCACAGGTGAGAGAGCTGCTAATGCCACCACTCTACTTACGGTGTGGCTGCATTCACTCAAGATAGGCTAACGAGAGGAACTCTTCAGTGAAAACAGATCTTTAGTTATCTTCCTACAATTATGTCTAAAGAAGCCGTGGTTTGAGTCCAATTACGTATACTGAAGGACCTGTTTGGGGGGGGGTTGTTGTTATGCTATGCAAGGAAATTTCAATCCCCACCAACCATTTTATGCTAATAACTTACTGATTTAATTTAGCTTTATTTATATAATAAACACAGTTTGCACTTTTAACTCAATACTTGTAATTAACTAGAATTCAAGCTGATATTGACTTTATAATTTCCTAATTGAGCACCACTGCTTATATCTTCTTCCTACTTCTCATCTTTTAATTTTAATGTAGCTGAAACTGGAAGCCCATGTATTGATTCCCCTCACTCCAATCTGCAAATGTCTCTCAACCTACATAATAAAAATTACTCATTTCAAAAACCATAGTGTCAAATTCAACAACTTTGTCATGCTGACCTTTGAGTTTCCTTACTAGAGAAAAGAAGAAGGGAATGAAAGGACTATTAAAAGGCATCACCCAGATAGCAAGGTGCAAATATGTATAAGATAACATTTTAAAACAAGAGAGTTAGTGTAAACACATCAGAAAAATGTCAGATGTTAGTACAGTGCCTTTCAGCTCTGCAGATCTGGATTTAAATTGGTTTTAGAATACAAGTGAAAATTAATATGGTGGGTCTCCAAACTCACACTAGAAAGCAATTTTTAAATGTATTTTTAAAAATCTCATGATTTCAAAGACAATCTCTATAATTTTGGTCCCCGACTCATGATTTTGAATGCTTGCAGTTGGCAGTACTGCTTATTATGCTCATACTTAACTTGAGCACGTTCTTAAGTCCCATGGGAGACAATGGGACTAAAGCATGTGCCTAAACTGCTTCGCAGGATGGAAGCCTAAGTGAAGGTGATACTAGACAATTACCTTCCCTTTCTTTCCAGCCTTTGAATACTGCTAAGTGATACAATAAGATTTATTTGTTCCAAGTTTTTTAAAACATTTTTTGAATGTAGTAATTAAAAATATATGGTGATCTGGGAAAATGGTTCAGTAACATTCATACAGTGCTTAAACTCCTTTTGGATTTTTTGGGGGGGTTTTGTTTCTTTTATAAGGCACCAGCAGAAATAAGGACAAACCCAATAAACTCCTCTGGACATAATCTTTTTCATTAAATGAATAATAGAACCATTAGGTATGTGCAACAAACACTGAATCACTCCTTATTTTGGATTTTATAAAATGATTACAAAACAATAATGAAATAGCAGTACGTGTCTGGTTATTTAATAGAGCTGCACAGGGATCCTTTAAAACATATATATAAAAAGACTGACAGTATTAAAAAAAACACACAAAGCTCTATCCTCCTCTCTACTTTCTTTAAAATTAACAGAAAAATGGTGCACTGCAACCCATACAAAAAGGCTACTGTCTGCTTTTTGGATTCATTTTAATTTTGTTTTAAGAGCAGCAATAAACAAGCCAAATGACAAAACCACTTAATTTTTTAAGTGTTTAAAATCTTTTTTAAATTTTCCTTTCTGGACTTCGCCGCAGAGCGCCTACATATCCCAGAATGGGGTCTCCATTGCCTACAAACCTAATATATTCCAGGAGAAAGGAACAGAGGCATTTTTTACTACATTCAGTGAGATTAAGCTATTCCATTATGAGACACTGGGGGATTTCACCTTGTTCTTTTAATCTGGTCTGGCCTGCATTTTAATTTCTTTATAATTCTTAGCCCCATACCCAGCAGTAATTTTCATTCTGGCAGGGCAAGATAATCAGCTTTCCCTGAAGAGCAAGATAGTTTCATTAGAAGGCCACTAGGTAGTGCTGGAAAACAAGATGGTTATACACAGCTCTCTACAGAGAAAGTCTCTAGGTCCTCATCTTGTAGATGTCATGTATGCATGAATATATGTATTTAGTACTATACTAGTAATATTATAGTCAAGAAAGATTATCTCTATAAAAAAGTGTATTTTCAACCAGTCAAAAACTCTGGCAAAATAATCCTTTCAGACCAAAATTTTCCATGCTTGGTCTCAGTCAGTGATTTTTTTTTAAAAAGATTTTATATAATGTTTGACATCTGCTTTGCCCATTTTTGTGTTACCAAATAGTAAAACAATACATTAAAATTCTAAAACCAGTTCATCCTTAGATTAATTTTACTGAAATTAATTTAATTAAACTAGGGATTAATCCGTCTCAATGATTTACACATACTTTTTGTGCTCAAATAACCCAAAATGGCCCTATTTTTAAAACCTAGGCACAACCTAGACAAGCCTTGAGCGAATACCAATCTATTTCCCTAGTTAGGCTGTCAGAAATATGTCACAAAAATTATATATTACTGAGCTTACTTAGTTGGTCAATTTCATAACGTCCATAGTGACAATGAAGTCTAATGCTGATGAAAAAAATTAATCTCAAAATGGCTAAATATTCCACCAGATCAGCCATTTTTATTTTAATGCTCTAATCTATTTGTTGCAGTTTTGTTTCACTCAGGTAAGAGATAAGCACAATTCAAACTCCAAGACAAAAAGGATAGAAGGGAATTGCATTAATGTACAGTTTAGAATGACATCCTGACCAGTAAAGTGAATGGGAGTTTTGCCATTGACACCAAAGGGGTCAAGATTTCATTCCTGATCTTGCTGCTGCAGCTGCAGAACTCTCATCAACTCTAAAGAGAGCTGCAGGTGCTCTCTTTTCTTTTGAAAATCATGCCATTTATATTTTAGTGTCTAAATATGGACTTAAGAACATAACTTTAAGCAACCACATTTTAAAATGTTGGCTTTAGTATTTTTTTTTTTTTTTTTTTTTAAGTTTTTCATCTCAGCTGAAATTTGGGAACCTTGCACAGTTCTCCAAATAATTCCACCTCTTAACAAGCTAAAAGAAAACCTCAGAATTTTTGGTAGTACTATGGAAAGTTGATGTTCTTATTCTAATTTCCAGCCACTAAAAGAGAAACTGCCATTCCTCAAATGTGTGCCTCTACAATTTTTTTGATTTTGGTATTTTTCCTATTAATTTTACAAGTTTGTAAATAGAATCCACATATGAAAACTAATTGTTTTACCCAAACACTTTTGAACTGTCCCCAGCTGTCCCCCCCTCCCACTTCACTGCTGAAATCTTTCCCTACAGGAGGAGAAGGTCTCCTGCAGCAGGACACTCTGTTACTAAAAATTGCAGTGCAGATGGGAGGCAGGTCTTGGGCCAGCAGAGAAAGCACAGAGTATGTACTCCAGGTTACACACCCGCACCCTTCAGCCGTGCTTTTACTCTTCTGGTTTAATCCATGCCTCAGCCTCCACTGCTGTTTACACCTGTGCCAGGTGGGCTATCCATGTACCTACACTACATGCCGTCAAAAGAATCCTGCTGTGTAAACGTACCCTTAGAGGACTTCCCAGAGACTGACTTCTGTGGGCAGCAGTTTGATAAGATATTTAGAAATATGTACATAACCATACATTATGCAAACAGAATATGCCTTCCTAGTCAATATACATATCATAAATATCCTAATTTGCCTCAAAGTCAGTGGAAAATGCTGCTGAAACAAGAGTCATCTCATTGAAATATGAAACATTTGATACCAAATTTGGCTTATTGCTCTCCTACAGCTTCCCCCAAACAAGTTTTATCCTTTGACTTCACTATTATTATGAAGACTCAGAAGTATTAGATAGCTTTTCAATACTTTAATCTTTGCTATTCTCACATCCTCGGTATTCAATACCACTGCCTACACGCTGTCAAAGGAGTCAACCGCTGGAACTTCAAGCAATGCCCATCTGAACACTATGTAAAACCAGTGGGACAATTCCTCGCCCTGCATGTCAGAAGGTAGTAATCCTATACCTGACCACAAGGAATATAATACTAAAGGGAAAGAAAATGTCTTACTGGCTTGGTTTCTTCCAGGTGCCAAAATTTATGGTTCCTGTTCCTATTTAGCTACTTCCCAAAGTATTTGATGTGTTAGAAACAGATTCACGGTCAAAACAGACACTATAAGAGAGGCTGATCAAGCTTCTACAACAGTGTATTGTACTTATAGGTTATCACTACTGAAGTTTGCTGTACAGAAGGAGAATTCAGGTTCTCCCTCTCTCTCACACACACACACTTGCCTTAATATAAACCTAAGGAAGCCTGTGGGCACAGAAATGTGGAGGGAAAAAAAAGTCCAAGGGGGTTAAGAGCTTCCTTCAGGAGGGACCATCAGTTAGTTGTTAAGAGAAGTAGTGGATCAGCAATTGCTACATTAAGATTGGTAGGATTAATTGCTATTCAGATTGATTCAGGAAAAGGAGAATTATACTGTGCAGTCTGAGGACATAGTGCTGATGGACACTAATTCCTCGTATTATTTGGATTTAGTTATTTTGAATATAGATTACTTTGTTTGTAAATTGCAGTACAGCACTCTAAATGCTCAGGTGGGGAAGGGAGACTGGTAAAAAGAATTATGTCATCAGAATTATTAGATTTTAAGATTTTAGCCTAGCCCCATTTTTCAGTGGAAAAAAAAAGTTATTGATATAAACATTTCAAACGCTATCCTGCTCCCAGCAAATTTCCAGGTGCTAGACTCTCAAGGAAGAAAAAAGCCCAAGCCCTGTCTATTCTGGGTGAATATGGGCACAAACTGAAACATGAGATCTGAAACTGCTTGAAATTAGAGCTCAGCCTTTTTTCTAGTTCTGGGACATTAACTTTGACACTTAACTAGGGCTGGTTGAAAGTGTCTTTGAAACTATTTTATCAAGAAAAATTGGGTTTGTAACAATGTTTTTGTGAAAAATGTGGAAAATTTCAACATTGCATAAAATAGTTGCCAGCAGACAACCAAAACCTTTTTGTTTTTTCAATGATAAGTCAAAATTTTTCATTGAAAACTTCTATGAAAGTGATTTTGTATGTTTTTTTGTTCCCCAGAAAAAACAAACATTTTTCAACTAGCTTGAAACCAAATGCTGGATAAAAATCAGAAAAGATAATATAATGAATGTAGAAGAATCAAATCAAGGACCATTTAAAAAAACTGAACTTTTTGACACTGACATTTCATTGGATGAGAATTCTGACAAAATCCCAGTATTTTATACTTTAAATTAATAACCATGGGCAGTATACCGAATTATGAGCTTGCAAAAGCAATAACTAAAACAGCAATGTGGCCATGGAGGTCAGAGTGGGAAAGACAGAACAAAGAAAAGTAGGATGAACAAATAAAGGAGATAAGATGATGGAAGACATGCCCAGAGTAACTAACAGGAGCTCCTGAATCTTGCCTTCAGACACATACACCTACAGTGACTGCAAGAATAGTTCAGTGCCAAATGTGTTGTGCTAAATTGGCTAGTAGTCAAGATTTATTCAAGACAGGTGCAAGGTGGAAAGAAAAGATCAAATTATTGTCAAGTACTGAAGCCATTTTTTTCTTCTCTGTCTTCTGTATGTATTTCAGCAGTTATTGAATAATTCTGCCTGCTTCTCTCTCAGCCAGACTGGTAGGATCAGTTACATGTCAAAGTTATAGCATGTTGCAAACAGTCTTTAACTACCTCACACATGAATTTTACACTATTTTCCTCCACTGAGCTACCAAATACTTATTGACTCCCATCATTAAAGGAGAAATTGAAAATTAGTAACGTGTCTTAGCATAAAAAAAAAATCCATGGATCTCAAAGTGCTTTATTAGCACAGATTAGTCTTAAAATGTATATTAATCACTGTACCCATTGGTGACATACAGCCACATCAAGGTTGGAACACAGCAGTAGTTTGACAGCACCTCGCTTCTAGGACTGAAAATTAAAGACTAAATTAGTATCCGATTTAAACTACAATGTTAATTTAAGTAGATAGAATGTAAGAACAAGATGGAATTTGGCCCTGGCACTAGAGCATAACATGAGTTTGTATATATGAGAACTTTAATGACCACAAGTGGACAGGTTGCATTCTATGGCTCATACAAAAGATGAAATTTGAACACTCTCAATGCCTACATTTACTCAAATATGCTCTAAAAATAAATGTAAAGCTATTCAAAGATCAGCCTTAGTGAAAACAAAAAGAAAACATCCCAAAAAACATCTGACGAAGTGGGTTACAGCCCACGAAAGCTTATGCCTGCAGAAAATAAATTTGTTAGTCTTTAAAGTGCTACAGAACTCTTGTTGTTTTTGCCAAATAACAATGTACTTCCTCTAATCTTTGATCTACACAGACTAGAAAAATTTAATCAAAAGAAATCAAGTATGAATTACTTAGTTAATTTAGTTCACATAGGAAAGTTCATTTAGTAGCAATATGTGCTTCCAAAATGTCTGGGTGCAATTCAGAAGTGATGTGTACCATTTTCAAATTGTTAACTACACCCATCCATTTAAAAACACAGAACTCAAGAAATATAAGTTCGTTTCAACCACAATGGCGACAAACAATGAAACAAGCACTCTTACCCTTCAGGGTCTCTCCCTCTCTTATGCTTTTCATGAAGGGAAGGAGTGTGTCTAGCACAATGTATAGTGGCTCACACAATGCTTTTGCTATTAAAAACAAACAAACAAACTAGACGTGAATCTTAAAATGTATCCAAACTGTAGGCTCTTGGACTTTTTATAACATGTTTTGCAAACAAATGCTTTGATAATTGACAAGCTGTTGCTTTTATGACTTCCTACTACAACTTATGGGAATCGTTCAGACCTAAATCAATTTTACAAACAGGTCGTCTCCTGGGATGTCACACATATTCAATTGAAAGCAATTTATAAAAAGTGCTTCCTCAGCCAAATACAAATCCATTTTTTGACACATCCAACGCAAAGTACAGCCTTTCCATCCCTTGCTGGCTACAGGGTTTTACTTTTGTTTGTCTGTTAACAAGGTCCCTTGGTTTTGTCACTCCTATGACTCCCTTTCTGATTTGTTTTCTCTGGAAGACAGCTTTTTGCATAAGGAAGTTACAGCAGATGTGTTTGCAGTCTCCAGTGAAGCCAAGAACCAAAAGAAGCAGTCTCTTCATCTGAGGCAGCCTGTTAACAACCCCCTTTTATGGTCAATACTCTGTGTACTTAATTCTTTTTCAATCAGAGCAATCAATCCCGGCTTGTTAATTAGGAGGATTTTACAAACTAGTGGGCAGGTGCTCAGATGGCCGTAAATTGTTGGCTCCGTTGAAATTGAGGGAGCTCTGACAACTTACACTGCTGAGGACCTGCCTATAGGACTTGCTGTCCTTTAACATCAACATATAAGGCCTGATCTATACAGAACGTTAGGTCAAATTTAACTGTGTTGGTCGGGGGTGTGAAAAATCCACACCCTGGAGTGCCGTTGTTAAGCCGACCTAACTCCCTGCATAGACAGATGAATTTTTTCATTGACCTAGCTACCACCTCCCAGGGAAGCAGATAACCTATGCCAACAGGAGAAGCTCTCACATCGGAGTAGGTAGAGTCTACGCTAAAGTGCTGCAGCTGCGCTGCTGAAGCGTTTTAAGCGTAGACATACACTAAGTTTTCAAGCTGCATTCAGTTTATACGCTTTAAGAACTCAAAAGTATCTTGCCCTGGGTACTCATTTTGTCTGTAGCATTTGTCAAATGGTTAAATGAAATGAAGAAGCAAAGGTTACTTTTATCTCAGTTTTTCTATCCCATAAAACTGCATTCTTTATAGCGTCTCTCATACAAGCCATAGCCCACAATGCTGCAGCACATTAACGCAGTTGCTGAGGTCCTGTCTACATCAAGGAAATTTACAGTCGTGTAGCAATATCAATGTTGTTACATCTGATTCAAATCTCTAAATTAGGTGTGCTACCACAAAGCAAGGCTGACAGCAAGGCTGATTTATCTGGTAACATGCTGAAGAAGAAAACAGCTGTGGAGTCAGCCCCACTTTCCGTCAGTGCAGTGTATCTACATTAGACACATTACCGACATAGTTACAGCAGCATGAATTTTTGCAGTGTGGACAGGGCCAAAGCTAAAATCAAGATAAGTGCAGAAGGAGACAGAAATTATAAGGTATAGGCAAGGGAGAAATGGTGTTTTCAGATGAGATTTATAATAGCTTTGAGGCGTAAGAATACAATAAAGCAAGGCAAGAACTGCTGGACACTACCTTATGCTACTTCAAATTCCTCCTTGAGACTCACATCTCTTTGGGACAGGAACTGTCTGTTTTTACTGTATTTCTTTACAGCACCTAGCAGAATGGGGTCCTGATCCTTCCTTGGTCTTCCCAGATGTTAACATAATAATAAAATAATGAATAAACAGTGGTACATATCTAGAGGGAGTGAGAAGGAGGAGGAGAAAGACAATGTCCTCTCAGGTAGACTGGAGCAACTTCATAGAGGGTTTTAACAATAAGAAAGGCAAATTTGAACTGAATACTGAAATACATGTGGAGCCACTGAAAGACTGAGGACAGGAGTGCTTTGACAAAGGGGCTCAGTGATCAGGGCCCAGGATGCTTAAAAGATCACCTAACTCTTTGGGATGAGGACTACTGTTGACAGCTCAGGCACAATGGAGTTGTCCACTGAAAGGCAGAAGCCCTTCTGTATCTGAGATAGATCTTTTTGCGGGGCTGATCCAAGACTGCAGAATAAATTCTCCCAGAATCTGAGAACCACCTCAAACCTTGCTGCCTTCAGCTCCAAGTGCAAGGCATCTTTCTTTGACCATGGTGCCCTTCTTCGATCTTGCCTTTAGTACACAGGCATGTACCAGGGTTTCAACAGGTGAAGACACTGAGGTAGCAGCATGCATGGGCAATTGTTGTAAAGGTGGACTAAGAAGATTTGCAGACATGGGAGATGTGGGAGAAAAATCTGACTCTCCATAAAGGAGGAATCTTGATATCAAGGAAGGGTCAATTCCAAATTTAAGGCCTGATTCCAATGCCAAAGAGACCATTGTGATCATCTAGTCTGACTGCCTGTACGACACTGAAGTTCCCCAAAATAATTCCTAAAGCACATCTTTTAGAAAAACATTCAATCTTGATTTAAAACTTATCAGTGACAGAGAATCCACCACAATCCCTGGCAAACTGTTCCAATGGTTAATTACTCTCACTGTTAAAACCTTACACCTGATTTCCAGTCTGAATTTGTCTAGCTTCTACTTCCAGCCATTGGATCATGTTATATCTTTCTCTACTAGATTAAAGAGCCCATTGTTAAATGTTTGTTCCTCCTGTAGATACTTACAGACTAGCTTAACAAAGAGAAGGCTAAGGGATGACTTGATTAAATAGACTGAGCTATTTGAAACTATCACCATAAGGCATTTTTCCCTTTAATCATTCTCCTGGCTGTTCGCTGAACCCTCTCTAATTTATCACATCCTTCTTGAATTGTGGGTACCATAACTGAACACAGTATTCCACCAGGGGTTTCACCTGTCCTAAATACAGAGGTAAATAACCTCTCTACTCCTACTTGAGTTTCCTGTTTAGGCATCACAGATCACATTAGCTCTTTTAGCCATAGCACCACACTGTGCTGCTTGTGGTCATCTGATTATCCACCATGACCCCAAAATCTTTTTCAGAGTCACTGCTTCCCAGGATAGAGTCCCCAGCCTGTAAGTATGGGCCAACATTCTTTGTTATTAGATGTATACATTTACATTTAGTCGTATTAAACCATATTGTTTGCTTGGGCCTAGTTTACCAAGCAATCTGGACCACTTTGAATCAGTGACCTGTCTGCTTCATTATTTACCACTAACTCAATTTTTGTGTAATCTGCAAACTTTATATCAGTGATGATTTTATGGTTTCTTTCAAGTCATTGATAAAAAGATTAACTAGCATAGGGCCAAGAATGAGTCCCTGCGGGACCCCAGCAGAAATATACCCACTTGATGAAAATTACACTGCTGAAGCAATGTAAAGGGGCCTTAGTACAAATGAGAATAAGGTCCATAGAGCCAAAAGATTTGTTTGGATAGGAGCTGAACCAAATATGCCTATATGTGGTCCAGGAAAATGGAGTGGCCACTGTCAATGGCCACCTCATGGTGAATGTAAACAAGAGTGGAGAACAAGCCTTCATCAAAACCAAGCAGGCCAAAGACAGCCAGAGTGTAATCCAGTTTATAAATGGCCATGGATAAAGTTGTGAGGGAGGCACTATGAGATTATAGGAGTAAAACTACTTTCTTAAACACACCTTCCTGAGCAAACAAACATGGTACATGAATCAGATGTAGTGACACACAGAGCTGAGAAAATAATTGATTTTCTGATTCGGTGGCCAAACCGAAATATCAGGAAAAATTTTGGTTAGTTTCAACTTGTAACTGAATTTTTTCCTTTTTTTTTTTGCCAAAACAAAACAAAAAATTTGTTTGGGTTGAATAAACATTTCAAATGTAGTTTCAAAACAACTTTTTCTTAACAAAATGTCAATTTGAAATGACATTTTCAAAATGAAAATGTCAGAACAGTTCATTTTGAAAATGCCAAAATGCAATGTTTCAACATTTCCAAAAGATCTATTTATTTATTTGCCAAAAGTATTTACCAGTTTTGATCCAAATAAGTGAATAGCTTTGGTATCCTGAAAAACGCATTTTTCCCTCTGCTCTAGTGACAGACGAGATTATGAAATTCTTAAAGGAAGAGATGTGGGCAAAGACAGTTCAGTGCCAAGCAAAAGGGAACTGCTGAACATCTTTTAATTAATCACACCCTTGGGTAATAGCAATTCATCACTTGTTTCTCATATCTAACCCTTTACCTGTAGTCACATATTCCCATTCAGTATCTATCTATTTTTTGTTTTGAATGCTAGCACTTTATATCTAGGAACAGACTAATGATGCTGCCAGGTATGACCCTGAGCAGATCAAGCATCTATAGGGATCTGGGAGTGAGGGTGAAGCAGTCAGGAGTGCAGATTGTGTTCTCGTCCAATCTCCAGGTAGAGAGTAAAGTTCCAGGCAGACACACACAACCTGGAAATGAACGCATAGCTGTGCAGGTGGTGTTGATAGAAGGGATTTGGCTTCCTTGACCATGAGATACTGCTTGGGGAAAGAGGACTGTTGGGGGGGGAGGGATCTACCCATCCAAGAAGTGAAAGAGCACTTACATTCACCAACTTACCAAGCTTGTGAGAAGGACTTTAAACTAGCTTCAAAGGGGGCAGGGGACAAAAGCCTACAGGTAAGCATAAAAACAAGGTGACCTTAAACAAAGAGCTGTATGGTGGAGAAGAAATGGAAAATTATAATTGGCTCACAGGAGCAACAAGAATGCAATCAGTGGGGGAAATCTACTCCACATCTTAGCTTTCAATATACAAATGCAAGGAGTATGGGGAATAAATAGGAGAACAGGAAGTGTTAGTACTTAACCTAAATTATGATTTAATTGGCATCAGCAAGACTTGTTGGGATAACTCTCATGACCGGAATATTGGAATAGAGGGGTATGGCTTGTTCAGGAAGGGTAGGCAAAGAAAAAAGGGGAGGAGAGTTTGTATTACACATCAAGACAATACACACTTGAAGGAGATAAGAGGCAGACCAGCAGAAAACCCCTGGATAAAGATAAAAGAGGGAAAATAGGGGTGACATAATGGTAGGGGGTCTACTATTGACCACCAAATCAGGAAGAGGTGGTGGATGAGGCATTTCTAGAACAAGCAACGGAAATATCCAAAACACAAGACCTGATAGTAAGTGGGGGGCGCTTTAACTACCCAATGTATCTGTAAAAAAAGTAATACAGCAAAACTCAAAATTTCCAATAAGTCCTTGGAATGCATTGGGACAACTTTTTGTTTCAGAATGTGGAGGAAATAACAAGAGGGACACCATTTTAGACTTGATTTTGACCAATGGACAGGAATTGCTTGTGTTGTGGATCTGAAAGTGAAATCTGGGTGAAAGTGAACATAAAATAGTGGATTTCATTATTCTAAGCAAAGAAAGGAGTGAACTGCAGAATAAGGACAATGGACTTCAACAAAGCAGACTTTAAAAAATACTCAGAGAACTGGTAGATAGTGGCCCATGGGAAGAAAATCTAAAGGATAAAGGAGTTCAGGAGAGTGGGTAGTTTTTCAAGGGGATAATATTAAAGGCACAACTGCAAACTACCCAATGCAAAGAGAAGATAGAAAGAATAGTAAGAGGCCAATATGGCTCCATCAGGCAGGCGCTCTTTAATGACCTACAAAAATGGAAACATAGATGAATTGTTAAGGAGGAGTACAAAAGACTAGTACAAGCATGTAAGGACAAAAATCAGAAAGGCTAAGGTTACAGCTAGCAAGAGACATAAAAGGCAATAAGAAGACACCTTTTCTTGACATACATTAGGAAGAAGGGAAAGACAAGAAACTCTAAGTCCTTTACTTAGCCAGAAAGGAGAGTTAGTAACTGAGAAAATAAAGACGGGCTGAGGTGTTTAATGCCTATTTTGCATCATTCTTCACTCAAAAAAATTAATGGGGCCCAGATATTCAACGTAATATTAACAAGAGGGAAGGAATACTAGCCAAAGAACGGCTTAAAGAATATTTAGGTTAGTTAGATGCATTCAAATGAGCAGGGCCTGATGAAAGTCATCCTAGGGTATTTAAGGAACTAGCTGAAGCAATCTCAGAATGTTTAGCAATTATCTTTGGAGGATGGGTGAGGTCCCATAGGACTGGAGACAGGTAAAGTATAGTACCTATCTTTTAAAAAGGAATAAAGAGGACCCAGGGAATTACAGACCAGTCAGCCTAACTTCAATACCTGAGAATATACTGAAACAAATTATTAAACAATCAATTTGTAAGCACTTAGAGAATAATAGGGTTATAAGGAATAGCCAGCAGGTATGTGTCAAGATCATATCATACCAAACCAACCTAATTTCCTTCTTTGATAGACTTACTGGCCTAGTGGATAGGAGGGAAACAGTAGATGTAATGTATCAATTTTAGTAAGGCTTTTGACAGTCTCGCATGACATTCTCATATGCAAACTAGGGAAATGCAGTCTAGATTAAATGAGTATAAGGTGGGTGCACAACTGGTTGAAAAGATGCTTTCAAACAGTAATTATCAGTGGTTCACTGTCAAGCTGGGAGGGCATATCTAGTGGAGTCTCACAGGAGTTAGTTCTGGGTCCAGTACTATTCAATATTTTCATTCATGATTCGGATAATGGAGAGGAGAGTATACTTATAAAGTTTGCACATGATACCAAGCTGGGAGGGATGCAAACACTCTGGAGGACAGGATTAGAATTCAAAATGAACTTGACAAATTGGAGAATTGGTCTGGATTCAACAAGAAGTCAATAAAGCAAGTGAAAAGTACTTCACATAGAAAAGACAAATCAAATGCACAACTACAACATGGGGAATATTTGGCTAGGGGGTAGTACTGCTGAAAAGAATTTGGGGATCATAGAGGATCACAAACTGAATATGAATCAACAAAGTGATGCAGCTGCAAAAATGTCTAATGTTCTGGGGTATATTAACAGGAGTGTTGCATGTAAGACATGGGACGTGGTTGGTCCCCCTCTGCTCAACACTGGTAAGGCCTCAGCTGGAGTACTATATCAATTCAGGGTTCCATGATTTAGGAAAGAGATGGACAAACTGGAGAGCAGTCCAGAGGACACCTACCAAAATGACAGAAAAAACATGACCTATGAAGAAAGGTTAAAAAGCATATTTAGTTTTGAGAAAAGAAGCCTAAAAGGGGATCTGATAACAGTATTCAAATACATTAAGGACTGTTATAAAGAGGATGATGATCAATTGTCTGCCATATACACTGGAGATAGAACAAGTAATGGGCTTAATCTGCAGCAAGGGAGATTTAGGTTAGATATTAGCAAAAACTACCTAACTATAAAGGTAGTTAATTTCTGGAATAGGCTTCCAAGGAAGGTTGTGGAATCCCCATCACTGGAGCTTTCTAATAAGAGGTTGGCTAAACACCTGTTAGGAATGGTCTAGGTTTATCTGGTCCTGCCTCAGCCCAGGGGGCTGGACTTAGTGACCTCTTGAGGTCTCTTCCAGCTCTACCTTTCTATAATTCTGTGCATTACCATTAAAGTGTTTAGTTGTATTTCAGATACACTGTGGCTCATTTTGCTTATAATTTTAATCTATGGCCTTTTTTTGGTGGGTTTTTAACTTTTTCCCAAAGATACCTTTTGGACTAAAGTGCTCAGACTTGTTCTCAGACCTGCATTGAATTTTTGAGGGCAGTTTGAAGAAAGGCTCAAAAATGGCTAAACAATAAGAAAGCATAAAAATTTTTGTTTTTTGTTTTTAAAGAAAATATCGTTCAAACACTTTTTTGTACTTGGATATATCCAAAATTAAGTGGATTTAAAATTTCAGGCTTGGCACATAGAGTATGCAGTCCTCAGGGAGGAATGCATATTTTTCTAAGTTTGAAAAAAATCTATTGAATAAACAAATCATGTATAAACAAGGAGAAATGGTCTCCAATCAATTGTTGGGGGGAGGCAGTATCTTTTGTTTTGCTGATTTCAGTGCACACTGATCCTGCAACTTTTTCTGCATTCAGACCCTTCCACCCACCGGAGGCAGCTCTTAAGATTGAGTTCCTAATAAGGCTATCTTGAAAAAACTAGCAAGCATGTATCCAGATAGCTATATAAGGTTCCAAACAGGCCTGGAGTGCTTCATGTTATCCCTATACCCTAGTAAGGCCTCCTTCCCTTACAAATCCCTTTCAATCTCAGGTATCAGTGCTAATTGTTCTCCATTTTCATTCTTCTATACAAATCTTCATACTTACATTTCTAATGTATGGGAAGTGAACACTCTCCTCTGACCAAAAGCCCAACTGGTTACTTTCCCATTTCTGCACTAAGTTCTCTGTCTCCATCCACTACCCCTGATCAAAAGACCCATGCAATTTGGAGCTTCAGCAGAGCTCATCCAAATGAATGGAACTGTCAACATTGGATTTAGGCCCAACAATAATAGAGCGGATGTAGCAATAGTGCTGCCACCAAGTGGAGGTTAATTGAAAGGTGAAGTTATGTACAGTTTGTGCCCTCTTCAGTTGCCAGTTTAAGGGATTTTTTTTTTTTTTAATTGCCTGCAAACTCTTGGAATACTCTGCCTTCCAAGTTCAATTCTTGTGGGAAAAGAATCACTTTTCAGTAGCTCTCAATATTTGTAAAATCAAAACTATTTAATAGAACCACAGCGCTTTATAAATCAGTTATTAAATGACCATAGGTGTCTTAAGTGTTAACATATGTGGTCTACTCATTGGTTTAGAACCAAATTTTCTCAATGCAACTTCCATTTCTTTGTATACAACTTTCTTCACAACAGTTTTTGCACGCTAACTTTCCATGAGCATAAATGGCACACATTTCCTGCACAAATTCACATTTACATATGCAAATCAGGAGCAAATTAGTTTTGTACATATTAATTCTATAACTGGTATGCTCAATAGCATGAAAAATTTACACATGCACAATTGAGGATAGGTTCCAGGCCACGTCTAAATTCTGTTCCTCATAGACTCCAATTTCCTGGTCCCAGTTTAAACAATTTAACATATTCAAACTTCATTTGTTTCTAATCATTCCAGAAGACTGACTTAGGAGGTTGGTATTGCTTGTGTGAAACTTAGCTGCTTGGAAACAAATGACACGTGACTGTTTTTCAGATGTCCAACATCAGTAACTGCTTCCCTGTGAATACCATAGAAGATAACTATTCTCCATTCCTCCCAGTTCAGATATAGTACAACAATGCAGTAATCCAGCCTCCAGTTATTTTCCTTATGGGGTAACCTATTACCGAGTTACCGCCTCTCCCCCAGCTGGACATTTCAAGTAAAACTGGTCCTCCTCTGAAGCTACTCAATAGCCCTGCCCTCTCTCAGCATGATGGTACCTCATAGCTCCACATACCTCACATGCCAGAGCTCACAAAGCCTAGAGTCTGGGTAACATTGGTATATGAGTGATTCTGCAATCAAAAGTGCCTAGTTATATGTTTGAAATACTGCCATTTAAAGATCATGGTAACCCTGGAGAAGTTTCTCACGCCAAGTCACTTTCTTGCCAAGCCTTCCCCTGGCCCCTGCTTTTAAAAAAAAAAGTGCTACTTCAAAAGAAAAGACATTTAAGATCATTAGAGTCTGACTATTTTAATTTAGGCTGTAAGAAAGAAAACATGCAAGCCAACATTTTTCACTGTGTGAGCAGGCACTCATTCTCTCAGTCTCAATCTTGTAGAAGTAGTACCTGAGAAATAACATATTAAAGTCATCAGTCCTTCATTTAAATAGGTGCTTATTGAGGGGGAAAACAGCCAGGGCTTCTCCAAAACAGTCTGCTGGCCTAAATCAAGAAATGTAGGATAATGCTAGACAGATGAATTACAGGACAACAGCTGGGTTTCAGTCTAAGTGAGAGGAGATCCACATTATTCTGGCCAATTTTCACGCACAATACATTTCCCAAGAGAAACTGAGTCATTTCAAGCCAGCTCGCTCCTGACAGGCAATATGCAGAGAGTGGTGATACATTTTCATTTTCAGCAAGAAACCTTAGTCACCCTAAGGACTAGATTGCTCAGTGAAGTGGTAACGGAATACGGAGTCTTTCATCTCCATATCACCACTATGAATACAGCCTAGCTCAACAGTGACCCAAAAGTTATTAGCTAGTAGTTTAGTGACCTATGTGAAATGAATACGATGGTGGTTGTTGTTTTCTTGTCCTGTGATAATCATATCAGATCATAAAGTTCAAGAATGAATTTGGTAACTCATACAAGGTCCTTTGTCAGGGCTTGATCCAAGGTGTCCAATCTGAAAAGCTTCATTCTCCTTACAATATTACATTAAAAACCATGGACAGATGTTAAAGCCTGGTCCTGGCACATTTTGCAGTGTGAATATATCTTGGTCCCATCTTTACTGATAGTCATTCCTGCAGTGTGCCCCATCCACAATCTCATGATAGTGGATGTTATTTTCCAAGACACTTTGATATCAGAGGATCTTTTGACCATTTATTTCAGCTATTATTTCCATGATAGGGTGTCAATATCCTCAACTGTTTTCATTCCAACCTCAGTTTCTGATCTTCCAGTTTTGGCCAGGTCATCAGCTACCTCACTTCCATATACACCACCACGTGATGGAATCTGTCTGGAGGTTTTGGTACAGTTGTAAGTAGCGAATAGCTAGCAACACAAATGGTGCTAAGTGGGAAACCTTATTAGTGAGCTCAGCAGAGAAGATAAGGATTGAATATCCTTGGAGACAACTACCTATACACAGTTCAGAATTAAGGAACATGGGCATAGCAGTGTAAGGGAGACTGCTCAGCCACTGCCTACTCTGTACATGGTCTGCAGAAAAAAAAGGATACTTCAATCTCCAGTGCACTCAATCTGGCATTATTCTCAGGCACTAAATTCACAAAAATAAATAAATCATAATTACCCTTTCTTAGGCAGACTTATGTTGTAAACAATACAGGATTGCACCATTCCATAGGGTGGAGATGACATTTCCTAACTTCGGAGTGCTTGAATTTGCAGCCTTAACATTTTTTATGTAGATTTTTTTGAAGTAATATCAGTATAGCTTCTTTTGATAAATTTACTGAGTGCAGACTGAGTGCACACCTAAGTATCTCAGAGAAGATAACAGTCATTCTTGTTCTCCCAACTTTAATAGCTGACTTTAATCCCTGGGCGATTTATCCTAGCAGCTATGATGACTTCTATTCTGGACTCTCCACAATAAGTCATTAGAAAGGTAAGTTCTTAGTTTTGCCTAACACAGAAATGTGACTGTCATAAGGAGTTTATATCCACAAGTCCTTTGTCAACAATATGAAAAATATCCTTGCAGAAATTGTTTTCACTTCATCTCCTCTCCTCTTCCCCACTTCCCCAAAAGCCATGTGGAATAGTTCCAATCTCACTTCACAGTAGAAATCTAATTAGGGGTGAGGAAATACCTTTCATCTAATAAAGTCCTCACATGTTACAGCACATCACTCACGATCGCATGACTAGATAGGTATCTTAAATAAGACATCCGCTGACCACTCAGATAAGAGATTCACTACAAACCCCCTCTTTAAAGAAAAAGGACACACAACTGGCAGTAAACTGCTGCTATCAGAGTTCTTAAGATGGTCCATTGTTTGCCTCCAATTTAAATTACATAGGAGGTACTATGGCTCCAAATTCTGAAGAAAACAAAATAGGCAAGAAGCAGTAAAAGGGGTGGGGGGAGCAAGAGAGATAACGATAGCATAAGTTACAAAAAGAACACTCCCTTGTTACCTTGTTGAAGATTCAAAAAGGGACTGGATCACAAATATCCACAGCTGGCATAATGAAATACAACCACCCTTTTTTAAATGGTTTTTAAAAAACTCATGCTTCAGGGTTTAAGTCAACCTCTAATTATTAGAGACTAGAAGGAGACCTATATGCGGGCAGATTATCCTACATGTGCCTGCTGCGGAGTTCTTATACCTTTCTCTGAAGTATCTGGTGCTGGCCACTGTCAGAGACAGGACAGTGGACAAGATGGACCTGGGATCTGACCCAGTAGGTTCCTTCCCCTTTCCTCCCCACGACAAACACTCCATCTTACCTTATTCATTAGGCTTTGTTCATTTTGGTTTTTTGGAATGGAGGAGGGTTGATAAAGGACAACTCATTTATACAGAACAATATGTGACTCCTGTTTGAAGAAGTCAGGGTGGTTGGTATCCACTAAAGGCCAAATACATTTCTGGCAGCAGTAAGCATGACTCCATTGATTTCTGTGGGGCTGCTCCTACTCATATCAATGATGAATTTTGCCCATTATGGATCAGATCTTGTAAGACAAAGAACACTTCCTGCCAGGCACTGAGCAGCCTCAACCACCATTAAACCTAATTCCCCCTTCCCTTGGGCTGATGGAAATCAGGAGCAATCCCACTGAAGTCAATGAAGTTGCACCAATGTAAAGCTGGCATAAAACTGTCCATTGACTCCACTGGGAGTTGAGGGTACTCAGCACATCACAGGAGACACTTAGCATCTCACAGGCCCTATGTGGGCTATCTCCAGTGCATTTTAAGGCTAAATACATGAAACAAAAACTATGACCATCTCTATTGAAACTTAAAGCACCTGCCACATAATTATTTCTGGATTTTGTCCATCCATTGTGAGGTTAGCAAAGAATTGAGACGTGCACTTTACTGGGCTCAGAGATCAACTTAATGAAGTAGGTCCTCTCCCCCAAGTTGTATTAAGATCTGATCTCTATGTAAGAGCATAAGAGCATATGAATCGCCATACTGGATCAGACCAATGTCCATTTAGCCCAGTATCCTGTCTTCCAACAGTGGCTGGGGCCAGATGCTTCAGAGGGAATGAACAAAACAGGGTAATTTATTGAGTCATCCATCCCTGGTCATCCAGTCCAAAGGTTTAGGGCCCCCCTCCAGAGCATAAGTTTGCATCCCTGACCATCTTGGCTAATAGTCATTGATGGACCTATTCTCCCTGAACTTACCTAATTCATTTTTGAACAAGTATACATACGGCCTTCACAACATCACATGGCAATAAGTTCACACAATGCACAGTCAACCTGTGGAAGAAGTACCTCCTTATGTTTGTTTTAAACCTGCTACCTATTAATTTAATTGGGTGACCCTTGGTTCTTGTGTTATGTGAAAGGATAAATAACACTTCCTTATTCACTTTCTCCACACTATTCATGATTTTATAGACCTCTGTCATATCCCTACTTGGTAGTCTCTTTTCTAAATTGAAGAGTCTCAGCCTTTTTAATCTCTTCTCATAGAGAAGCTGTGGCATATGCCTAATCATTTTTGTTGCTCTTTGTACTTTTTCCAGTTCTGATATATCTTTTTTGAGATACTGCAACTGGAACTGCTTACAGTATTGCAGGTGTGGGTGTATCATGGATTTATGTAATGGCATTACGATATTTACTGTTTCTATGATATCTGTCACTTCCAAATGGTTCCTAACATTCTATTAGTTTTTTTGACTGCCACTGCACATTGAGCAGATGTTTTCAGAGAACTATCCATGAGGACTCCAGGGTCTCTTTCTTGAGTGGTAACAGCTAAGTGAGACTCCATCATTTTGTATGTATAGTTGGGATTATGTTTTCCAATGTGCACTACTTTGCATTTATCAACATTGACAGTCATCTGCCATTTTGTTACCCAGTCTCCTAGTTTTGTGAGAGCCCTTTGTAACTCTTCACAGTCTGCTTCTGACTTAACTTTCTTGAGTAATTTTGTATCACTTGCAAACTTTGCCACCTCACTCTTTACCCTTTTTTCCAGATCATTTATGAATACTTTGAACAGCACTGGTCCCAGTACTGATCCTTGGGGAACCATGCTATTTACTCTCTCTGGTATGAAAACTAACTATTTATTCTTCTTCTTTGTTTCCTGTTTTTAACCAGTTACTGATCCATGAGAAGACATTCCCTCTTATCCAATGACTGCTTACTTTGCTTAAGGGCCTTTGGTGAGGGACCTTGTCAAAGGCTTTCTGAAAGTCCAAGTACACGATATCCCCTTGATCGCCCTTGGCTACATGCTTGTTGACACCCTCAAAGAATTCTAATAGATTTGTGAGGCGTGATTTCCTTTCCAAAAGCTGTGTTTACTCTTCCCCCAACATATTATGTTCATCTATGTGCCTAATAATGCTGTTCTTCACTACAGTTTCAACCAATTTGCCTGGTACTGACATTAAGCTTATTGGACTGTAATTACCTTTTTTAAAAATTGGAAGCCTCTAATTTAAGTAATAGGTTACATACCACACTTAGTAGTTCTGCAATTTCATACTGGAGTTCTTTCATAGCTTTTCGGTGAATACCATCTGATCCTGGTGACTTATTACTGTTTAATTTATTAATTTGTTCCAAAACATCCTTAAGAGGTGTATAATCTCATGATAAGGATGCAATTGCTAATCTCCATATAAACAATTACAAGAAAAGGACGAGATCCAGAGTATGAGCCTTCATAAGTGTCAAGCTTAAACTCCTCTGGGGTTGCCCCAAGAAGGGACCTTGGATATAGGACCAGAAGCCATAAAATCCTTGCTCTGACACGGACTTGCTGTGCAATCCAGGGCAAGCCACTTAAATTCTACATCTCGGTTCCCATGCTAGATGGGATAATGATACTTACCCATCTTTGTAAACCAATTTGAGACCCACAAATAAAAAGCATGATATAAAAGCTAAAGGTTTATAAGATGTCAGTCAACACAGGAGCATTATCATCCACATAAACACTAAGGACAATAAGGATGATGGCTCAACATTGAGCTAGAGAAAATAGTTTAGTCATTTCAGGCAAGGATCCAATGGGATAGTAGGGCAGTCTTTACACCTTCAGACTTTCCATGTTAACTCTATTCTGCAACTTCACACTACTATAGATGGACACACTCAAATGACTCTCTCTGTAATGGGACAATTCCTAGGATGCTAAAAGCACAACCATGCCTCATTCCTAGACCTCAGAAGGTTTATACTGAACCACGTAGTTCACTGGCAAGAGCTGTACCAACACAAAGCCAACTGAATCATCCAGTCAGGTCTACAAAAGGCAAGCAAAGACGGCGCCTTGCCCACATTTTAATCATGGATGGTGAGGACTTTATTAGCCATCAACCTTACATTAAGCAACATAACCCATAGGATAAGTTTATGCCCCTTGCCATATGCTTCTGATATGAAACCCCATGCAAGATCAGTAGGACACGCACAACATATGTTGCCCAATAGATGTCATGTGAAAATCCTGTCTCCTGCTGTTTTATCTCCCTGTAACCCAATCTCAACGAGAAACAAAATGCCCTCACTCAGAGCCAGCCCACTACTTGGACCATCAACACCCCACTTTCCAAATACATTGCTCTACATTCTCAACTATATGTAGTCATGAAAAGTATGCTGACTTGTAAATGGAATTAGTGCTATAGAAAGTGATTGTGTAGTGAAATCTTCAAATAAAGCTTGAACTCCAAGAATCAGAGGAGAGAGGAGCATATATTAGTGTCATGTCCCCTATATATTTTGTAAATTATGACAATAATAATGCACCTTTTGAAGATTGTACTGGTAGTTACAATATCAAAGACAAATACTTACAATACAAGAACACTTGATGCATTTGTTTCCTTCAGGGTGAAATTCCTTCCCTTCATGGTAATGTCTACTTTCAAATATACAACCTGAAAAGCAGAGTTTGGGTAAGTGTGACTTAGATTGGGACAATCTCTGCTATATGACCATACAACAGAATTATGGAAAAAGGGAATCACTTCACCCTTTCAGTGATATATGTCCAACAACAAAATGTGCATTGTAATGCAGTAACCTGTGTAGGCCTTAGGAGCCCTAAAAAAGTAAGTTTGGTGGCAGGATGGAGAAGGAGGAGGGAGAGCTTTCACGGATTTAAATAGAAAATTTCTTTTGCGGCACATTGTTTGTGCCATTATAGTTAATGTTGTGTCAGGACTCCCAGTATACTCCACTCTGTTTACAGAAGATTTCACCTTTTTTTTTTTAAACACTGTGCTTGTTCACCTTAAATTTATATAGATAATATAACAAATTAAACATGCCAAGCCAATCAAAGCACTATAGAAGCAATGCTCTCCTACTTATATGATCCTGTAAAACAGACTAATCTGACAAACTACCCACAAAACAACCCTCCAAACCATCTCCTTCCGCTGCCACCCAGTCATATCATACGTTGGCCCTAAATAATCCCCAACCCATTTAACATAATCCCCATGTTCCTAATCTCAAAACGACCCCTTTCCCCCCTATGCTCTGACATGTGACTCCTGGCCTCACTCCATTCACCTTCTATATATTCATCCCTAAAACATGAATCCCAGCCAGACCCTGCATAGCTGCCAAAACCTCTGGAATACCACACACATGAAAAACTAGACAAGTTGCCTTCGAAATTGTTTAAACACTTTCTATGCTACCTCCCTCCCCTACTCCATATCATTAAGGAATATGTCCCAATTTGGGTGTTCAAAAAAAATCTATTAACTCTATTCTTTAGGCCTTTCAACACTTTCTATTTTATTGGCCCAAATTTCAGTAACTTTCTTCCTAATCCTTTCATTATAGTTGATACCTATCAAATCGTAATAACTAGAAATATTATGCACAGATGGAAGAGCAGTGTCCTTAGGAAATCCTACCTGGACAAGTGGGGCAACACATTCCTGGCAGCTCAAAAGGGTTTTTGCAATGAACAACACACTGCATCTCAGATTCTGTTACCACTCCCTCCTGAAAGAGAACAAACCAAGCCAAACACTATAATGAGCAAAAAGAAAAACCACAAATACCAATTGCACAATTAATGACATGATATTTGCTGTATAACAAAAAGTTTTCAAATCCCCCTTTCTGTCTGTATCTGCAGCCCACTACCAGGATTCAGATTAACCCACACTCAAAAAAGCATTTGAATCTCCCTGACTACAGCCATGAGATTTGCCCTGTAATGCGTCAGGTAAGAAACCAAGCACCTTCTTACGAAAAAGAATCCTGTTTTATTGGGGTCCCCACCCATAGGAAACTTGAAAATAATCTTCCATGCAGCTTTGATGTAAACAGACCAGACACAAAGCATTCCCTACCCTCTCCCCTCAGAGGAAAAGGCTTAGAAAGGAGATAAGAGACTCCCATCTACAGAGCGAGATGCTTTTATCTAAGATGAGTCTCCTGATAGGTACTAGTAAATTATCATTTCCTGCACTTCTTGTTCAAGAAACCAAAGTCTTGCTGAATGAATCTGGATGCAAGGCTGTTCTTTGTAAACATATCTTTACATGTGTAAACACAAGGCGGCTAATTTTCAAATGTGAGCACATAGGGTAAACAGGATTACCCAATTCTGCATTTTGGACATGCAGACCGACACTTAGAAAAGTAGTTGTTCATTTCACATGCCTGATGTTGATCAGACCATCCAAATGTAAGCTTTGAACATCTTATTATAAAGAAAGTGTATGACTATATGCTATTGTTGCTCTTGTTGAATTGCAGCCTATAACATTCTCAAGGTATGCACATTTAAAAACTGGGCATGCATTTTACTTTTCCTCTGTAAAGTGGTTTTGTGGACACAGCCAGTTTTAGATGCTCATGAAAATCATTAATCTAGCAGGAGGGCCTTAGCAAAAAAGGAGCAAATATCTGACTACCTGATGCCAAAAGATTCTTTTGAATATTTCCAATCCCCTTCAAAATATTTCTGCAGGGTATTCAAAATTGGTCAGCTACTCTTATTTCTAAAGGTAGTATTGACATCAGTGTTGAGTCAGAAGAAATGCAGTTCTTAGGGATTTAAACACAGCTTCATATTTTCACCCCAAATGACTATGAGTAGATCCATTTATAGGGACAAACCTGGAGACTGCACAAACAAATGTCAATTTGTCAGTTACCTGGCTTAAGTACACAAATGCATTTTTTGCATCTGCAGATGAATACTCCAACGAATTTTATGGGTGCAACTAGGGAAGCCTATCAAAAATGCAGTCCATTATGTCAAAAAATCAGTACACAGGGAAAAGAGATGGGTTGTTTATTAGCTTCTTTTAATTAGTACTCCAGGTGGGTCTCTCTCTCTCTCGTCCGCAAACACAAACACAAGGGAAATATAAAAATATTGACGCCTATATTGTTAAAAAGTCTAGTGATTGCTGACAAAAAAAAATAATTCCAGTGTTCAAGCTAGCAGTCTACTCTTAGCTCATCTATGTATGTCTTAGAATTTCAGTATTTAAGATAAGCATGCCTATTGTTCTGACTGTTTGGCTATAGCTGGTCAAACTGGATGAGTTAAAGACAAAGCAAGAGTCTTAATTCTGAACATGCCCTCTTGTTTCTCTTGGCTTAAGAAACTGAAGATTTAAAATGTATTGTTTGGATTTAATACAATAATTCAGACTTTCACTAGAAAAGCTAATAATTCTATTTTTGTTAACTTCATGACTTCCAGTCCTTACCTGACATTGATATGCAATACATGGATTAGCTGGGGCTTGCCATTTCATAGAGCTGTTGTAGGTGTTTCCTTCAAAACTGCAACCTAGAGACATAGAGAAGCAGAACAGGGTCTTATTTTAATGACAGCAGGATGTTCTGAAAGGGAATCAGTGTGGAATTCTGTAGACTGATTTTCAAGATCAAGCTGCAGAAGAGGTCAAGGATAAGGTGGACAAAGTCAAGATCTGTTGAGAAGACCCCTCCCACCCTTCCCAGGTCCAGCCAATCATCCAGATATGGATACATTGTGATGCCTCTCTTCCTGAAGTAAGCTGCTACTACTTTGAGTACTTTGGCAAACACCCTTGGAGCAGTTGGGAGACAAAAGGGAAGCACTCTGTTTGGATAATGTTCTTGGCCTACCATAAATCTTAGATACTTCCTATGTGAGAGGATTATGAATATGTTGAAAAATACATCTTGAAGATCAAAAGATGGGAACCAGTCCCTTGATTCCAGAGTGGGGATTACTGATTCCAGAGTATCCTCCCTGAATTTCAACTTCTTTATGAATGTATTGAGATATTGTAGAACCAGGATTGGTTGTCACCCGCCCTTTTTCTTCAGGATGAGAAAGTATCCTTCTCCTGATATTGAGGGGGAATCTTCTCAATAACTCCGAAAGTAGCAAGAGGACCTTTTGTGCTAGAAGGACCTCATGAGGGGGTCCTTGAAAAGAGACAGGGAAGCTGGTGTCTGGAAATAGGTAGATAAAACTGACATGTAGTAACTGTAATTGAAAAAATCTCTTTTAAAAAAAAAAGTATATGTAAGGATATTGGAAACAACATTTTGCAAGAGTTAAAACCTATAGATCATTCTATCTTCTAGTTCATAAATTAACAAATAATCTAATTAGAAGTGGCAATGCACAGATTACAACTCTACATTGGCCAGAGACACCGTGGGCTGGAGTCTAGCAATGATCCCAAGGAGATACAAAGAGGACCAGGTTAAAACATTAGTGTCGCCTTTAAATGACAGAGCCGTATAAAGATAATATCCTTGCGCATGGCATCACAAACGTGGGTAACGTGGACTGCTGTCACAATTAAAGGGCCATATTCTCAATTGGTGTAAATTAGCATAGTTCCATTAACATTAATGAAGCTATGATAGTTTAAACCAGCAGAGAATCTGGTCTGTAAAATCACTACCACAGGCCAGCCATGGAAGAAGTGTGATCCAGGGCAACGAAGCTCAAGCTTTGGTCTCAAGAATCCAAGCAATGAAGGTTGACAAGAGGATGGACTTGTTTCCCTTAGAAATGTGGAGGCTTAAATTGAATGATGATAAGTCTTTAACTATCACTCCCCTTCATAATTTTAATTAATGCAATTATTTTACTCAGATGAAAAGTTAAAACAAAATAACTCAGGGGCATAATCTTCTTTTAAAAATTAAAAAATAAAAAACTAAGCATACATAGGGAATCCAAACAGCATATCTTCCCTCAAAAAGTGATGAGCATATGGAATTAGTTTCTAGGAGATGCCACTGGAGTAAATGGCATAAAACAGATTTCAGAGACAACTCAGAAGTCTTTCTGGAGGAGCAGAGGATATTGGGATATAGTAAAATAGCAGGGCAAAGGGCTAAATGTCACTCAAAAATTGAATAGGTCTGTAGGATCAAATGGCCTTTTCCTGTTTTTTAAATATCATATGCTTTTAGGAGAATCCCTTAAAGTACTTATCCATCCTGTCTTCTGCTGCTTCCCTGCAGCAGGGCAAGCATAGAACAAGCTGGAAGCTACAGTAATACAGAAATGGCAGGTCTTTTTATAAAAATATGGGCACATCGCTATATTGATTTTCACTGCTCAGCTGCCTGAGAGGAGGAATTTCATTTGAAACGTACACTGTTGCTGGGGGCTGGGGAAGGTCTCTTCAAACACACTTTTTTCCCCCCAGCAGATCTATACGGATAAGGCCTGATCCAAAGCCACTGAGATCAATGGAAAGACTCCCAAAGAGGTGCAGAACAGGCCTTAGTGGGACAGCAAAAGAGGAATGTAGTGATAAAATAAAATGAAAGAAACTACAGTGCTACATAATAGGCACAAAACGTAGATAATCTGTGTCCTTCCTCCTCAAACCCTACTAAAAAGGTTATTTATAAATTAGGGAAATTTGTTCCTTTCAGCAGTAAAAACTGGGATTCTCTTAGGTATCCAAAGAACTGAATTGAGTGTATATTGGCACGATTGCCAGCATTATGAGTGGGAGCTGTTCTGTTTTCTGATAAATCTATTTCATGTGGACATTTCATTAGGAGATCACCCATTCTCAGAAATACCAGGAAGGGTAGAGTGATTTGAATAACTGATTTAACTATAATTTCAAATAATTTGAATTTTTTTTTATTTATTTGATTTAAATCAGGTTGGGGTTTTGTAAAGCTCATTTGAAAGTTTAAGCTATTGCAGCTTTAGATTAACATTTATAATGAATCACGTAATAAATATTCCTCCTTTAAAATACCACTACTGGTTCAGTGGCTTATTTGACTTTTACAAAACTGCGATAGGTAAAAAAATATATATATATTGAAACTGAAGGCCCTGATGCTTCAATCACTTAAGCAGGTAAGAAACTTTGCTCATGTGAACAGGACTTAGATGGATAGTCCCATTGTTTCAAAGTTAACATGTGCATAAGTGTTTGCAGCATCAGGGACTAAAATTGTATTTTTTATTATAAATGTCTGAGTGGCATAAAACCCTTGTCACTTCAAAATAAAACTGCTTCAGTGTTAATGGGAAATTATTGAGACTCAACATATTAACCACTTTATTCTGAACTGCTTTAAACACAAGCAACATTTTCAAAATAGTAGCCTAAAGTTAGGTTCCTAAGACCATCTTTTGCCACCTAAAAATGGGATTTTCAAAAATAATTAACTAACTTAACAGCCCAAGTTCCACTAGTTTCAAACTGTAAACCCTGATGGAGGAACACAGCTTGTTTGAAGCATTTCAACTTTCTTAACTTGTGGAAGTTCAATATGGGCTCAGTTCTACAAATTACTGAGCACTCTTAGTCCCCGTTCAGGAAAGCACTTAAGCATCTGCTTGGTTTTAAGCACTGCAATGGAACCATTCACATGCTGCAAGTTAAGCATATGCCTGAATGATTTGTTGGACCAAGGACAGAGCGCTCTGTGCCTTGCAGGATGGAGCTCTATATCAGAAAGTGAGATTAGCTACTATATAACTCTAGTGATTTGCTTATCGCTTTTGTATTTGTGTGTGTGTGTTGTACTTACAGTTAGTAAGACTCTGGGATGATCTTTTTCTTTATGGATGACTATTTTAAACATATAACTTCTTAGTAGAAAAATATTTCTGTGCAAAATCTGAAATACCATTAACACATTAGGAAACTAATAAAAGTAAAAAGCAGCAATTTTAAATTAAGACTCCCATTGTCTTCAGTGGGGTTAGGATTTCACCCTGAGTCTCTTTCTCACTTAGGAAGCCAAGTGGCAAATACTACTCCTATTTCAGTATATATCTGCAAACAAATCAGTAAAGAATTTTATTTGGATTCGGTTCTAGTTCATATTGATTTGATTATGCCACATAGCAGAAGAGTGGGCGCAGTGCAGATGTCAAAGTGGTGAGAGGTGAGATGCAGACTGGCTCAGTTGACCAGAATCTTGTGACTGAAAGAAACAGGGAGCTAACAAAGCGGGGTTGACATGGTCAGAACATTGAGAAGATAGGATTGTTTTATCCACTGAATGTTGGGAAGATTGAAGATGGGATAAAATCAAGGCTAGAGAGGAGGTAGTTACAATAGCCCAGACAAGACTTTGAAGTTTCTTTGACCAGAAACATGCCCCTTTGCCCATAGCTCTGGCCTTTGTACTTCCAAAAACTGCCCCCATAACACATTCTTCAAAATGAAAAGAAAACAGACTACATACCAGCTAGTCTTCCAGACCCTTAACTTTCAATACACATGTCTTTCAGCTGATACTGCAAACACAGAGCAGGACCTTCTGAACCCACTTAATCATACTATGGAAGTTTCAGACTCTCCTGAAATCAGCTGAGTAAAAATATTTCTGCTTTAATAAGTTTATTCATCCAGGTAGAATTCTACCTACTACATGACTGAACACATACCATATTTAGCTCAGAAAGTAGCAGTTACTGAATATGTGCAATGTTATCAGCGAAGGCATTGCTCTCTCTTCTGCACAATCGCAGACCACGATGGAACCTTTTCAAAATCATAAAAGCTTAATTCCCATCAGGAAACCCAATTAAGTCAACTTTTGCTAGCCATCTACCATTTGAAGGGGGGGGAAGCATGTATAAAAATTTAGGAAAACCAGAGCTCAGCTTAAATACTCAGTGAATTATTTAAATACTTAGTTACCGCAGTTTAAATACATACTTAAAAGACAGCATAAAAGACCAGACTAGACCGATGTCAATGGAGCTATGCTGATTTACACCGGTTCAGGCTCTGACCCTAATTTACAGTCCCTCCTATTTCTTCTCTTAGAAATGCTAATGTATTATTAATGTAAAATATTAACTTTTAGTTATCTGTGGTTTTGTTCCTATAAGCTACCTGGGTCCAATTTGTTCCCACAAGTCTTGGATAAGCATACAAGATTTTAGTTGCTTATCTGAACCTAACCAAACCACTGATTCTTTTGAAGTTGATCCATTGTGTCATATTAAGTGGAAACTACCCATTAGCTGCTGAAGTAATCTGATAAAGGCAAACTGATTGTCTAGATGTAGGTCCTTCTCTAGAGCAGTAAATGGAGGCAATATAGCTAAATTAGTTGTAATTTACAGCTTTAATTATTTCAGTTGAAGCCTGTGAGTATATCTACACTTGTAGCCGAGCTGTGGGCAGTCAGGTCTAGTGGTGGAAGCTTAGTTCAGCTTACCAGTTAGATCTGGGTCTAGGGTAGGTAGCATCCAGGAAACAAGCCAAGGGCAGTAGTAGACAGATGGAAGCCAAATGCCAGAGCCGGGAGGGTCAACCAGAGTCATAAGCCAGAGGAGAGCGGGGGCTGGAAGAAAGGCAAGCACAGCTGCAGGCATGGCAGACATTAAGCAGTCAGTGATCTGCTGTGGGACAAGGCTTTTATGCCAGGCCGCTAAACCAGCAGCCAGTCAGGGGCTGTGACAGCTCTGTCAGTTCCAAGGCAGTGTAGCTGGGCTCACTGGTTGCCTAGCAGTGAAGTTAATCAGAAAGCAGTCCAGTATCTGGACCTAGCTAGTCAAGGCCCTGACAACACTGCATCTGGGAATGAGCCTCTCAACCTGGATCCACAGACCTGTGTTGGCGGGGCTCACGCTAGCATGCAAAAAATAGCTGTATAGACCTTGCTGGTCAGGCTGGAGCATGAACTCTCAAGCCAACCTATGGCATCCCCGCAGGCTTGAAAGCCTGAGCTCCAGTCTGAATCACAATGTCCACACAGCTATTTTTAGCTTGGTAGCTTGAGCGCCACTAGCCCAAGTCTGTGGACCCATCCTGGGGGCTCAAAACCAGCTGCAGAGATACCCTGTGTGTTGGCATGCTTCTTTTGGAATGAGAGTCCATTATTTTGAAATAATTTAGCTCAACTTTTTACTGACTTCAGTTATTTAAACTAGGGCACTTTTATTCCAAAATAAGCGCTTTCTCACATAGATTTGATTTGGTATAACTGAAGATGCCATGTAGACAAACTCCCAGTCAGTAAGCCCCTCATCACCCCACCACCCCCAATAAGAATTTTAATTAAACTTTTTTCTTCCTGCTCCCCAGAAGCACATGACAAAAAAAGAGAAATGGGCTGGAAAAGATGGACGAGCGTACTAAAGCTTAAACAGCGTCCTCAGGAGTTCGTTAAAAACAGGGCTTTATTACTCAACTTGAGAGTGCCTAACAAGATTCCAGCAGGAATTTTTGCTTATTTTAGGCTAATGGCAATTCTATAGACAAGTCATTTCCCATAGTCCCAGGAGAAAATATCAGATTAACAAACTGTAGGTTGGCTCCATGTCCCGTTTCTACAGCATCTTTCTTCTCCTATTTTTCTTATTTCTTTCTCCCCCCTCCCCTTCTATTTAAAAAGTAACCTCTTTACTGGCATGAAAAATAAACATCAGGATAAAGAAAACAGTCACAAGACATGTTTTATTTAATTTTTGATAAATTATTCCTCAGGGAAAATCCCAGACACACTAACACAGAAATACCAGATCAAGTCAAAAAAACCTTGCAAATTCAGCTGTATGTCAATAACATTAAACCTGTCGGCCAAGCTAAGAGAATTGCAAATCCCATATATGGATATTATTAAATATATTTTCACATATTTCATAATGTTAAAAGAGTCGCTGACACCTCCTGGCACATGCTGAAATTCTACGTAGAGACAATTCTACAAATTTCTGCATAAATGATGTACCTAGTATATTCCTCTTCTGGTTTTTATTTATGTGTAAAAAAAACCCCACGTTTCTTAGAGGCTTCATTTGCTTCTCCTGCTTATACTTGATTTGGTTTGAAATACATGCGGAGTGGAGAGCCTGTGCAAAGGTCCTCCATGCCACTGCAGCCCAACACTAAAGAGACAAATCCAGCTTGCTCCTCCATAGCCACAGAGAGTCAGTCTTCTTTGCAGCTGAACCACTGCAGTTTCATTGCACACAAGATATGGACGTGGAGGAGTCACATAAGGGGTATACAGCATAGCATAACAGCACCTGGGAGTGGGGCCAGCATGTGGGTGGGATGGGCTTAGGGATTTATATCTGAATAAATCCCCCTCATTACTCCTCTTCCTGGCAAGGGAGTCGTCACGTAGTGGTCTATGAAGGCTATCTCAGCCCACCATGCATCTGTCCAACTCCCAGCCCATTTACTAATGTGGGGTGATGGTAGAGGATTTGGCCTAAGAATGCTCTGGGATAAAATTTACCCCTAGTGCAGAAGACCACACCATTTCTATTTGAATTCGGGCTGCATGAGAGGCCACTGGTAAAGGGCCCTCCACCCCCCTATGTGTCTTGGAGCAGTTCTCCACACTAGACTTGCACAGTATAACATGCATGGCAATGATGAGGGTGGGTCATGAGAAGGACCATGGGATCTGTGTTACATTGCCCCATAACATTGTCCAAGAATGTGAATGAACTTTCACTCTGGTAGCAGCTGTAAGTGGACATTAAGGAGATATAGGCTGCCCTCTGCCTTCACCCTCTTGCCAGTTGAATTTCACCTTCCCAGATGCCCTGTATTTCACCTGTAGTTGGTAAAATGAATTTCAGTCTTTTAAGATTGGACATGAACACAGTAAAGCAAGAAAACGTGTAATTAGAGCTCCACTAGTTCTTGAATTTGTACCATCTTTAAACAACAGAGAGTTTCACGTTTCATACAGTATGTGCTGCAATATCTAAGCACAAAAAAATGGGATCTATTAGAACATCCACATGCAAAGATTTTGGGAGTCTTACCACAAAAATATCACAGGGTCCCAGAACTCAGGTTCCAGCCCAAGCCGAAATAACTACAAAGCAATTTGACAGACCTGAAGCCCAAGCCCCGCTAGCCTGAGTCAACTATCCCAGGACAGCTGCAGGTGTTTAATTGCTGTGTAGACATATCCACAGCGATCAATACCAGATGCTACAGAGGAAGGTGTAAATGTGGATTAATCTGTCCTTCCCCACACACACACGCTCTCCTACACAGACACGTTAGGGCTCATCCTAGTCTCTAATAGTTACAGCCTGTCTTAAGGCCTGAATCATACGATTTAACATCCCTTCCAAAAATTTTGTTTTTATGAATTAACAACTCTGGATATTTTGCTATTCAGGAAGGCTTATGGTGTCATTGCCTGTGCTATAACCCACTTCTGTGGCAAAACAGGATTATTCTTAAGGATTATCGATGGACCATAGATGTCATGAACACTTAAATCACCACCAAACATTTTTTTAAATGACCATCAACAGTGAACAAGTACAGAAAAGAACAAACTGCATATGAAGACAAGCAAAAGATAGTACCGGACAGCCTACAACAGTGTTTCTCAATTATATTTGGCCACGGAACCCTTTTGAACTCGATAAATAATTGCGGAACCCCCAAACTCTTAACAATATTTTTACATATGGGGCCAAAAAAAAAATGTCTAAATAAGCAAGTCATATACAAACAACCAGGTCAGCTTTTCTCAATTAAATTACACTTACACTCAATACCCTCCACCGAAAAATCCGGGACATCTTCCCTTTTTCGGCGGCACGGAGAACAGCTGCTCTCAGCGGCGCAGAGAACAGCTCATCGCGGAACCCTAACAGTGTTCCCACGGAACCCCAGGGTTCTGCGGAACACCAGTTGAGAAACACTGGCCTATAACAACATAAAACATACATAGATGGGAAGCGGAGCGTGTTTGTTACTCTACTACATCTTTGCACAGCGCTCTCATTGCTATCCAGGGGGAGAGACATGAGCAGGAACAAAGAGTTGAGTTTGGCTCACAGTTATAGTACACACCTTATCCATCTTTGATCCACTAGCAACAAACACATATTCAGAGCGCAAATCATTTATTTTTAGAGATGGAGAAAGCCCCAAATTAAAATGACATCTGTCCAGCTAAACATGAAAAAGCTGTCAAATCCATTTCTATATCCCTCAATGACCTCATATGTTTTAATTACATGTATTGAATAAAATGACAGAAGAGAAAAGGCATTCCTTCCTCCCCCGCCCCGTGACAGGACATAGTGGACAGAGATTAATTCTTTAACTCTTTCAGAGTAACGAGTATTTTAGAGGTATACAGTACATTTGACAGTCTATAATTAGTATCAGGGAGAAACACACCCACAGTTCAACAAGGTACTTAAGCCTGTGCCTAACTTGAAGCATGTCAATAGTCTCACTCAAATCAACAGGATTCCTCAGGTGCTTAAAGTCAGACACAGGCTTGAGGTTAATCAGGGCATTAAACCATAAATTGGAGAGTACCATATTATTAGTTTACGGCAGTGGTTCTCAACCTTTTTTCATTTGCAGACCCCTAAGAAATTTCAAATGAAGGTGTGGTCCCTTTGGAAATCTTAGGCATAGTCTGTGGACCATGGGTTAAAAACCCCTGGTTTTATATATATATGTTTTTATCTCAACAGTTTTCACCTGCTACTAATTTTCTCTCTCATTGCAGAGCCAGGGAAGGTTTTTTTGTTGTTGTTTTAAATGAAAGCAGAAAAGAATTGCTGGAAGACATGTAAATAGCACTGTAAGGGGTTCTTCTGCCACAGGCCCTCTGCTTCAGTTCCTCTCTGGCCAACAAAGGCCTCGCAGACCTTTCGGTTTGCAGTCACCAGTGCTTTGATCTACAAGGCGTGCATGAATTCTCACTACCTTACAGTGCCTTGCTTCACCAGCAGTCTCTAGGACTGTTTAGAAAGACAGAGCAAGCCACCACAGCCCCATTCCTTCTCCCCCTTCCCTTCTGGGCTGGCATATAAACCCTGCTGGGTCAGCGGAGCAGCTGCTGCCCATTGCCTGGTCAAGCCTGGGCAACTGCTCAGCCTGCGTATGCTGACAGCTGCCTCCCCTCAGGTAACCAAGACACCGCCCAGCTAACCAGCTCTGCTGCCCGTCAGCTATAGAGGCTGGAATAACAGAAGGCTGGCCAGGGGGTCACCCCCCAGCACCCTGTTACAAGCACACACACGGGATCAGTGCTGAGTACGCATCTATGAGAAGGAAAAATTCTCCCACAATGTTTCCAATTCTGATTATTTCTAGGCACAGCTATGCATTGGATTGCTCAACTGGATACACAATCAAATGCATAAAAATCCCATTTTCAACAGCTGTGGTGACATGGGCTACACAACTGGAAGTATTGCAGCCCCCAAAGCCAATTATTTGGCTGCCTCCCACATAATAAAGTAAAACAACCAAATTTCCTGCCTATTTTTATGATCATCACAAACTGTCTGAGGCTCGCTTCTTCTTTCATACACAAAGCCAATTTTGAAACTATGCTCCCTGCCTTTTGTTCCTGATATTATAGACTCCAGTATATCCTAAATGAAAATAGCCATCCATTCATTTCCACATAAGGTGGGGAAACCGGTTATAAACAAAGGATATTACATGAGAAATTAGTAACAATCCATATATTTTAGTTTCCAACCATTTCCATTATAAAAGACTTTTTTTTTGAAGAAGAAGAAGAAGAAGAAGCAGCAGCTCTAATACCGCTATTGTTTGCAATAGACCTTTGAAATTAGGCATGGAGAAAGACATTGGGCTCAAGAAGTGCCTTTTCTTTGTCCCAGGAAATGTTGTTGAGGTTTAGATGAGATCCAAACTGTTAAAAATAATCATTTCCCTTCTCTTGCTTGAGTTGCTCAAGAACTTTTTCATAATACAATACCTGAATACAAATATTTTAAGGACACGTCCGATCCTGCCACCAAAGCAGGGTTTCAGCCTGGCAGCTGTAGAGAAAGAGAGAAGGAAGCGGGAGATAATTGGGCTGGGATCCCCAACTTCCCCCCCAGACACACCACATGGCCACAGCAGACCATACACCTTTTTGGGGGACACCACATGGGACAAGTGCTCCCCCAGCTTCCTGGGTGGAAAGCAAGTGAGAAAAAGTGAGAAGCCAGGCCCCCCACAAAGACATGTCCCAGAGGTTTGTTTCCTTCCCAGTCCCCCACAAGGCAGAACAGCCTTTATCTGCTACCAGCTAATCCACTTAGTCCGGTAGCTCAAGCAGTGCTGAAGGCTCAGGATTCATACCTGGTGATGATGTGGGGAGTCACTCCAATTTTACATAATAGCTGTTAGTACTTTTTAAAGTAAAAAAATAAAGCTAAAAAATTACAATATAAAATTGTTATTTAAGTGGCAAATACAAGCCCACAAGAGATAGGAAATTACAGAATTTAAGGTTGCCCGGGCAACCTTAATTCTACCTCTTGTGCATATGCATTATGATCAAGTCTTTAATTACATACTACTTTGTGTACTTCTTTTCCCACAGGACCTCTGCCTTATTTATTGCAGAGGAAAGACCCACAAGGGGGTAAAATTAAAGTTACATGGGCAACCTTAAATGTTTGCATTTTCTAACTTCTGAGTCCTTGAATTCACAACTTTAACATTTTTAACTTGGATTTTTTGTATGCAATTTCATATGCAAGCAAGCGACCAACTATATATCTGGTATGAACATGGGGATTTGATTTCCAATCAGTTCAAAACATAGTTTAGGAACTTTATGCTGTAAAACTAAAGCTAAATATATTTTATTATTTGTGTCAGTGAAACTTGTAACTATAAATTCATACATTTTTAGGAAACAATTTAATTTCAGTGTCATTTTAAAGTGGGCCTCTCCCTTTCCTTGGCTTAAAAAACAGTGTCAGAATTTTAGACAAATCTATGAATTTGGATTTGCCAGGCATGTTCAGAAATCTAAAGCTGCGCCATAGAGGCAAAGCATAAATAGATTAGCCATGAAATGTCTTTAACCATCCAGGAAAAATACATACTCATCATGTCTCTTCTGTCTGAATTATAGGGTAATTGTTTTCCTGCCATTATGTTTTTTTCCGGTAGGGTAGTAGAATGTTTGCATTGGGTTTTGGATTCAGAATTTCCCAGCAATTTATTCTATCCTACTTCCTTCCAAAGTCACCCCCTACCACCCACCACAGGGGAATAAAAATTAAAAGGAGAAAGGAAAAGCTGGCTGAATCTGGAATTCTTTACTTCATAAACTGAGTACTATGCAGCAGTTTCTCAACAGTTTTACAGTGTTTTATGGCATATTACCTTACTGTGTCACTATAAAATAAAAGACATTTTCTACTAATTTTAATTAAAAAATTGTTCACTTGTGTAAGTATGGTAATTATGTAAAGAACATAACATTTTCTTACCACAATTCATTTATTGTATAGTAAAGGACAAAAAATAGTGGCAATTTAATAATTAATTCATTCAATTTCTAAAGCACTTTGAAGATAAAAATGCTAGCTGAAAACTAATCATGTGGTGTTTGCATTGTTGCCTAATTTCCTTCTTAGGAAATTTTAGTTTAAATTATCACCAGATGCAGTTTGTTTTTACTAAAATCTAAACTTTTTACAAAATTTATGGCTCATTACTATCTTGAATATTAACAGAATTCAATAACAAAAAATACATGGTGTTGGTTAAGGGGATGTTTGATTTAAACTGAAATGCAGAAATAGCAGCAGCTGCCACGCTATTTTCTGAACTGCACTTTCCTTTTCCTTCACTGAAAAAGAGGGGATAAGGGCGCTTCTGGAAGCACATGAAGTAAGCATCTGCATATATATTCACCTGGAGGAAACAGCAAAGAATGTCAGCCAGCCAGAAACCTATGAGCCTGTAGGTGTGAAATGTGAAAACTCTTAATACTGGGAAGAAAGTTAGAGGTCTGCTTGAATGGTCAAACCTGCTATCAGTTCACTTCTGACCACAATTTCTTATGGATGTAGTGGGGAATGGTGGTGGGGTGGGTAGGGGACATTTTGGGCAGTTCTTTACACTGGTTGATCATGATAACAAAAACATGCAGAAAACAAGTTTTGGAAACGGGCAGACTGAATTCCTTCATATCAAATGGGGGATTATTTGGGAGACAGGATGGCAAAGTAATGAACCTGGGTAAAAGGTAACGGCAGCAAGAACTCTTCATCTTCTGAGGGAAACTTGGCAATCCTGCTGAATGTTTGAAGTCTGTTTCACTAACTCTATCAAGCTTTTGTTTCCATCTGGTACTTAGCCTCACATAGGCATCCTTCCCCTTGGAATAATAAGACTATACTTTCATCTGAATAATAAAGCACTAATAATAAAATAGAAACAAAAATGCATTTTAAGGTATTGTGATAACTTGGAAACTAACAAATGTACATGTTCATATTATAACTGTGTCTCTCCCCATAGCTTGGGGTTTTCTTAAAATTAATAATTATTACTGCCATTTTTGGGGGCCACCAGAAGCCAGCAATGTAAAGCTTTTGACTTCACTCTGCATCTGGCAAAACAAATTCAAGAACTAAGAAACTTTTTTTTAAAAGAGAATATATGAAGGAAACTGCACCTTTGCATCGCTCACAGCAGGCTCCTCTCTGCTTAATGACCAGAGAACATTCCTTGGAAAGAACCGGACACTTCTCTCGTTTGCATGTCACTTCCTTATTCTAGGCAAAAAAGGCAAAAGTTGTTGAAAGCAAAAATCAGACATTTGTTCTCCATTTCCTGCCACTCAGAAAGTGAAATATGGGTTTAGTTGCTTGACAAGAGACCTTTGTGATTCAAAACAATCAGAAATCCCCTCATAGAAACTGACAATATTTTTCCCTTATGGTACATACTGAGAAGAGGAGGGGGTGGGAGTGGGGAAAGGATCATAACATAAAAAGGAGATCTAATCTGGATAAAATAATGCCAAAGGAAATTTGTGATTCCTTTCCTCATTCTAATGTTACTTTTTGGTATACTGTAGAAATGATAATATTTGTGTAAACTGTATTTCAAACTATAAGAGTACCTGGTCCAAGACTTCCTTGTGTGAACAAAAATATTTGCGCACAACTGTCCAACAGTCCTGAATTGTACAGTGAATTAAAGTGCAACTGTCTAAAGTTCCAAGTCAAATAATAGCAAAGTTGGCTTTGAATGGATTCAGTTTTAAAAAAAGAAATATAAAGGCCAAGTGAGGAGATATTAATGAAAAGTTCATGGCACAGGGACAGCTATCTGATAACAGACCCATATTAACAAAAGCGTTTCAAACATTTTCATTTGCTGTTATTTCTAAAATGATAGCAGTTTTAAATACACACATAATACTCCATGTAGGCCCTGATAAAGTTAAGCACATGCTTAACTGTAAACATATACTCATGTCCACTGTAGTCTATGGGATTTAAGCATATGCTTAAAATTAAGCACATGCTCATTTATTTGCTAAATAGGTATGGGATTATGCACATGCTAAATCAGGGCCTTAATACAGATACATTTATTTGGGACTGCTGCTATATTTGAACATCTGCCAAGGAATAGATTTTGTGCCTCATGAGAGTAAATGATAATTAATACTGCTTAAATGGGAGAGTGATCGCAGCAACAACAACAAATCCATTTATTTGTGATTCATTTGTCCAATGCTAAAGAGCTAATTGGTGTTTAACTAGTTGCCATAAGTGACATTCTAAGCTCCGATATCTTATTACGTAATTTGCAAAATAAAGACTAAAAAGATGATGTAATGAATAGTTTGTATTCAGTAAATGTTTTCTTTACTTAGGGCTAATACTGCAAGGTGCTGAGTGACCTAAAACTCCTTGGTTTTCAATGAGAATTGGGAGTTTTCAGTTCTTCTCAGGAGCAACTCAACACCTTCCAGTATTGGGCCCATAAGATTACTTTGCAGGTATAACTTTTGCATTCCCTAACATTTTTGTGTTTAAATGTGTCAGTTTCTACGTTATGTTAACATATGGATTCTGATTCTCCACTGCCTTTCACTTACACCTACCCGGCAATGATGTAAATTACTGCAGTGGACAACCACTCCAAGTGTTATTTTTGCATTTGATTTACAGTACACTGTATAGCATAATCGCACACACACACAAGTATACATACACAGCCAAATCCTCAGCTGATATAAATTGACATGGCTCCAGTGACTTCAGTGGCACAACCACTGGCCCAAAATGTATGCATCATCTCTTAGTGCACGGTCAAAAAATTAAGAACAATAATAGCTTAGAAATGTAAAATAAATTAGTCTCTTTTTTTGTTGTTCAAATACTAACTGGCATAAAAGCAGTTGAAGTTTCTCCCTCCCTACCCCCCCTAAACTCTCTGTTCCGAAATCCTTCTCAACTCCCAACTCCCTCAGGAAAATCCTAGGAAAACAAATAAGCTTTGTAACATGACCTGAAGGCCATCAGATCTGGGATCTATCAGAACAAGGGGCCAAGCTAGTGCAGAACTTCCTTTAACAACCTGCCAGCAGCCCCAAACTCATTTAAATCAGGATCTGTTTACCTGAGCCCTCAGTTTATCCCATCTATCCTGGGATCATGAGTGGAGCAGGCAGTTCCTAAACTGTCCAGGATCCAAACTTCATAGGGCTTTACAGCTTAAACTCCACCTAGATAACAGCTGGTAGCCATCACAGATCACATGTTTAACGTGCTCCATGTGGGAAATCCCACCTAAGTGGGCGGCCACATTCTGTATTTGCTACAATTTCCTGAGGTTCTCAAGATGTAGTCCCATACACTGCACGTTTTAGCGATCCTATCTGAAAGTGACAAAAATGCAGATATAGGTGGAGAGGCCTGCACCTCAAAGAAAACACACAACCTTCTTTCCATGTTACCAACCTATACAGCCTTTTGTAGCAAGAGTTTGTTATAATTTACCTCTTGCCCCCAGAATATTAAGAAATCATCATGAAACTAACCAAGAGGGTAAAATAATTGTATATTATATTGCCACCATCCTATAAAGAAAAGACAGTGACGAAGGTGGAGGATACCACTGAACATACTAATAATTAACATAGGAATGTATGGCACTAGGTAATCCATTGCCTAGTTAATAGTGCCTCCTTAACCTTTGGTTTTCCCCTGTGATTGTCAACCACACTGAACAACCCTAGCACAACCCTAGAACAAAGGTAGAAAACAAGCACACATTTACTTGTTTTAAAGTCAAATTTTGTTACTTGAAATTCCTGTCTTAAATTTAGCCCTCTGAAGTAAACCCCTCCTATAATTACTAGTCCAGTTCATTAAGTGACACAGGTGGCCATTTACCAGATGCTAGTGTCCCTCTCAATGGATTTTATGGCTTAATTAGAGACTGAAAAAATCAAAGAGATAGAAAAATGTCAATCAGAAAACTGAAGCACAAGAGGTTCTGCACATCACCCCTTTGCATTTGCTTCCTGTGGCCTTACTCATGGTGCTTGTGAAGGAAGATGTAAAGCTTTTATTACAAGCCTCTTGGACTTAAAATCACAGCTTTATTCTTCTCACAGTCACTGCCTAATCTGATGGAGAGTATAAAGGGCTTGATTCTTACACCAGCATAAACCTGGAATAACTTTACAAAAAAAACCATAGTGAAATCAGAATCAAGCCCTCAGGTTGTTAACTAAAATGCAGTTGTAGTCAGAAACATGACTGTTGTAAAAATGACAGTACAGATTCACTGATACACTAATCCAGTTTTACATCTCTCCAGTGTTGCAAAACATCCATAAACCTGGATTTAATGGGCCAATTAAACTGAGTTTATGGCAGTTTTGCATTGCTGGATTGGCATAAAGCAATCAGAGTGCATCAGTGAAATTGGCTCTACAACATCTTATTTCAAAGCACTGGGCCAAATTCTGCTCTCTCTTATATCAGTGTAACACCATTGACTTAAACTGATTTGATACAGGCTGTAATCAGTGTATCTGCTACCTGTGGACAAATCCTGAGATCCATATTCAAAATGATTCAGGCAAATTCTCATTTAGTTTAATAGAAGTTTGCCTCAGAAAAGGCTGAATAAAATCAGAGGGCTTCATCACCCACTCTTGTGAAAAAATCCACTAGAGGTGTTCAAGGGAAGAAAATCTCTACACTGTACCCTTAGAAAATTTCCTCCTTAATTCTTCCACTGGTGGCAATGGGGGTGGGAGAGGATTTGCTCAAACATAATACAGGTCAGATAAGCTGATTTAAAGACTCCATGAGGAGTCTGCAAGAGGAAAGGGAATCCAAGCAGACCCTGTGTGTCCATAGGCGCCCTCTGTTCTGTGGCAAAATAGCTTCACTGGAGCCATATTATCAAGGCACCAGCAGCTGGCAGCTACCCATGGGACCCCCATTTAAAGGAGGAATCACTACTGCAGATGGCAGGAAGGGTGACAAAAAAGAATTAAAGCCCCAATTTGGATGATCTTTGTTCCCTGATCGCAGAGTGCTTGTGGGGAAATAGTGCATCCCCTTCACCATAGCCCTACATCCTGCCCACCCACTCCTCTCCTTAGCACACTAAGTCCTTCTACACTCACATACATCCTGACCTTCCTCTTGTTTTTTGGGAAACACTGTCATGGAGGTGGCCTACCAGCTGTTCCATGCCAAGGACTGGGGATGGGTGTCAGGATGACCCTTCTGCTTGCATTTAAAGAGAGCACAATTGAGTCCTGAGTAAAGACCTCATATTTGGCCCCATAAAATCTGATTTAAATCTGCTTGCTTCACTTTTACTAACATTAGCACCATAGAACTAATAAAACAATGGAAGGACAAGTTGCATCCTACTCTACTTCCTGCATCATCAACAACATTTTCAGCTAAATCCTGATTGTAGAATCTTTATCACTAATGATGATGGAAGAGGCAGATAGGAACCTAACTTGATTTTCACATTGCAAGATCGCTTCTTAGGGCTGAGAGTTCAAACAAGCATCTTAACAAATTTGACTGGGAAGTCACTGAGAAGAAAGAACTAATCTCAGCATGGAATTTTACAGAGTAACTTTTCTGAATGTCAAAGTACAAGAAATAATATAACATACACTATTGAAAGCTTCCACCTATGTCAGATTTCTCCGTGAGCATAGAAAGGAGGAAAGCACCATTCACATCAAAATTCTAAAGGACAAACATCTTATGTCAAATTCAGCTGTGACGTTATTATTCTCATCATTTGTATTACAGTAGCAGCTAGACCTAGAGGCCTCAAACGGTGTAGGAACACAGTCAGAGACAAAACAGAGCTTACAGTCTAAATAGACAAGACTGACAAAGGGAGGAAGAAGGGAAGGACTATTCATTATATTCATTTTACTGATGAAGTAATCAAGGCACAGATAGATTAAGTGACTTGCCCAAGGTCAGACAGGAAGTCTGTGGCTGAGCCAGAATTAAACACAGATCTCCTGAGTCCAGTGCCTTAAGCATAAAGCCCCCTTGCACTAAGCATAAACAATCACCCTCCCCTGAAGCCCACGCAGTTGCACTTGTTTCTTCCATGACTAAATTTAGCCCTTAAACTATTGCTGAATATACTGTTATGGTGCTTTAATCTTTCATATAAGAGCACATCTTGGGAAATCTGAAGACCAGAAGGGCTTGATATGGAGGAAAGGGTTAACAGTGTGGCTATCAGTCATACAACACAGAAGATAAAGCAGGGCTGGTAAATCATTGTTTAGTCTATTGTAGTCTGGTGTTATACAATGCAGATCTCCTAGGCCCATGGTGTGCAAGAGTAAGAAGATAAAACATTACCAAACAAGGAGGAATTCTTGTGGGAGAGGGGCTTTCACCCTGCCTTCCAAAACATTGCTTGTAACATGTACCACCAGACTACTTATTTAAATTTCACTCTCTCTTCCTCACTAGTTTTGCAAGGGTGAAATGGGGTGCAGGAGCAATTGAGCCAAATGGATTTTAGCAGCAAGCCCTTTCCTTCCAAATAAGTTCCGCCTTCTAGTAATCATAACATTTCATTACTTGTCCAAGTCACACATTTAAGGAATTGTTAACTAGCAGCATGAAGGAGAGCTATACTACCAAATCTGCATCTGTGTTATCAAGAGTGTTTCAGAAGTTGTTGAAAGCTCTCAGATACTTTGATATTGCTATTCTTCAAAGAAAACCACTCAGACTGCAACATGCAGAAGCCAGCATTTATAAGACTGTGTGTATTTGTTTGTTTGTTTGTTTCATTAAAAGGACATGCAGTTTGGCACTGAAAAGTACAGAAGACACACATGGCTCAAATACATAAACCATTTGCTAAATCATAAACCTGGGATTCAGTCAAAATCCATAATAGGATCCCAAGATTCATAATAAATAACTTGTAATTATAGTCCTGCACAATAGTTATTTTAAACAGATGGTTTATAGATTCACATCTGGGAATTTTTTTTAAGTGTAATGTTCATACACACAGAGAAAGAGAGAAAGGGAGAGAACATAACTAGGCTGCAGCTAGGTTTGTTTTATAAGTGCTGGGAAAAAAGTATTTTTTAAAAGGGGTCAAGCTGATTCAGAACAATATTGCCACATCCGATGTAACTCCCTTGTGACTACTCGGCAAAGATGTGTAGGGTTCATGCTCGGGAATTTCAGACTCACATGGAAATAAGGACTTTGGGAAGCGCTGGGGAGGCTGACTGAATCTTCTTTCCTGTATTGAGTCCAGAACCTGGAGAATTATATTTCTAACATGTTCAAGAGAAGTTTAGAATATTTTGTTTGGAACCCACTTTTTTTTCCACCTCTCCCAAACCTTGCCCCTGGAATTCCCTTCTTCAAAGAAAGTGAAAAGGAGATACAAATTTATTTACATAAAAGATAAATTAGCCCGAAGCTATTTTAGTGCTAGAATTTCATGTTGTCTTTTCTGGAGCTTCCTCTCATCATCATTTGTTCATCTGCAACTTATAACTCATATTTTTACCTTCCATCAAAGAACTCTGTATACAGTACCCTGTTCTAATGACAAAATATATCAAGACTAACCATCACAAGCTCACATGGTACAATAAATAAAATGTCAACATGAAAAGAAAGAGTAAAAAACAACTGAATCTTTGGCGGAGACCTTGCACAGGACTTGTGCCAAACCACAGCTTAGAGCAGCAGCCAAATTCCTCCAGGATTCTCTACTGACTCCCTGCTGTTCCACAGACCAACCACTAGGAGAACTACTTTCTTTAACCTGTGTTTGGCTTGAAAGAGGAAAAAAATTAGGAGTCCTTATTTCATGAGGAGCTGTGCCAGAGTGATCCAGTTGACTATGTTCTAATTCCATTGTTTTACTGGCTGCTGCAGGGGTAGGACTGGCTGTAAAGTTATCACTGATGCTGATGGCCAACGGATACATTTCCAGTGACATTCTCTGCTTTGTTTGTTTTTACATTGAATCGTGTAGATTTGAAATATCTATTCTGTGCCTCTTTGTTGAACAAGGAAAATACTACCTAACTTTCATTTAAACAGAAATGTCTTTATAGAAAGAAAAAGAAAAAAAAAGGAAGAGTGACAGAAGGTTGATACCATGTGATAACAACGTGAGCTGACATTAAGTCACCATCCTGCAAACAGTTACTATCAACCACTAAGGATGGTATGGTAGTTACACTATTGCACTCTTTAGAGAGTCCCATCTTAACTTTATGCCTTGACTTTCATGGGATTACTCAGCGAGCATAAAATTAAGGACATGCTAAAGCTTTTGCAAAAGAGGAACCTAAGTGTGTGCATGTGTCTTCTGAAACAATAATATAAGTCACACTGAAAGCCTTCAAACAAGGATAAAAATCATCCTTCAAGAATTTGGGGTGGAATTTTCAAAAGCACCTATGTGATTTAGGAGTGCACATCCCATAGAAAGTCAATGGGACATTTGCTCCAAAGGCAGGTGCTTTTGAAAATCCTGCCCTTGATCATTTGGCATAGTTGCTTAGCACTTATTATTCAGATTCCAGTTCTACAACTTTCCCTCACCAGTACTGCTCACGCAGACAAGTACTCCCTGTTGAGTTCAGTGGGACCACCCTCTTCACTAAGCACTTCTCTGCATGAGAAGAATTGAAAAATTAGGCCCTGAGTGAGATGAGGAAGGAGAAACCACTCACAAATTAGAGGGGCATGAGAAAGTCTTACCACTGATAAGTGGTGTAAGAAAAATTTCTCATTTTCATTGTTTCTCCTCAAATTTTTATCTAGTTTCAATTAAACAAATGACCATTTTTTGCAGATAAAAGATACTAAAACAAAAAAAAGAAAAGTATACTGAAAAGCTGTTTTGGTACAAAATGGAAAAAATATTTCTTTGTGAAACTAACATTTTTCCGCAAAAACAATAACATTTTCTTGATTTACAAATTTAAATCTATACCCTTTGTGTACGTGACTAGTTCCATTAACTTTAATGGGAGTACTCACATGAGTAAAACTAACCATATGCCTAAAAGTTGCAGGATTGGGGGTTTCCTCATGGTAAAATGTTGCCACATATTTTCAGCATAAAGTTGTGTTATACTGACACAAATGACAATATTTCATCAAGAATCAAATATGTCAACTCAATTCCTGCAAAACAAAATTTCTCTCATGAACACAAACCCACTGTTTTTCAAATACAGCACACAGTAGTTTCTTGGTTGTTTCCACGTTTTCATAATCTCTTTGGCTCATATGCCCCCAATGCCCAAAGCAGCAGGCCACTGTTGACATTAAGCAGGGATAGTGCTACAGATCTCTCCGCGGTGGAGCTCTGCCAACATCAACTACTCCCTTCAGAATTTCAGTTCTCCCCCAGGAAGCACAATTAAAAACAAAGTCCTCACTTGCTGACAGAAGACCCCAAATTTCATTGCAAATGTGTATTCCCCCCTGCAACCAAAAACACAGTCCTATGTACAAGAGGTTCAGTACTCACCACTCGCAATCCCCCTTTAGACCAAACATATCATTTCTGCAACGTGCCTGATGTTCACCAGGTTGGGGAAATGGACCTCTGTGGTCAATTGCCAGTCTGATTTTCCTTGAAGACAGCCCAGTGGCCTGCTACTGCAGCACCGTGAGTAGAAGGAGCTTTATTTATTTTCATCATTTATTTGTATTACTGCAGCACCAAGAGGGAACAACTGAAGTCTCAGGCCTATTATGCTAGATAGTGTACAAATACATATTCTATCCTAACGAGTTTATAATCACAATAGACAAGACAGACAGACAGACAACCAACACACACAGGTGAAGTAACTTCCCCATAATAGGTCAATAGTAGAGCTAGGAACAGAACCTATGTCTCCTGACACCAAGGCCAGTGCTCTATCTGCTAAACCAGTGGCTCCCAATCTTTTTGGCTCGGAGGGCCACAGATATCATTTTTACAACCCTGAAGGGTCACCGGCCCCACTGCAGCTAGATGGAACCTAGTTCAGCGAGGAGGTTGCCTCCCTCCTCGCTGATCTCCCGTCCCCCCTGGCTGCAGCAGGGAAACTGCACACATCCTGTAGTCCTGTACGCTCCACCTGGGTCCCTAGGCAGGGGCTCCCTTCTGCAGCTAGGGGGATAGGAGATCAGTGCTCCCCTCCCTCCGGCTCCAGCGGGGACCCCAGCACCTATGGACCCAGGCGGTGTGCTTTGCCATGCTCTCTGCTACAGCCAGCGGGAGGGGAGCACTGATTTCCCGTCTCCTTGGCTGCAGCAAGGAACCTGCATCACTCTTTTAGCCCCGCGGCAACACACTCCGCCCGGGTCCTTAGGCAGCAGCTCCCTTCTGCAACCAGCGGGAGAGGAGCGGCAGGCCACTTAAAGTTCCAGCAGGCCACTTTTGGCCTGCAGGCCACAGGTTGGGGACCCACTGTGCTAAACCATGCTTCCTCATTTTAGCCATCTAAGGGTGATAGGGTCAAATCTTTGTCCCAGTGAAGCCAAAGGCAAAATGTCTCACCATTCAACAACAGAATATAATATGGAACTCTCTATCAATAGAGACATGGTCCTCAGGTTCCAGGACTAACTTAACAGCATATACAGTAACAGAATTATTATACATAAACTGGAAGGCAGGTAAGGGTTGGGGTGGAGGTGATATTATGGTTCTGTGTTCTGAATTTTTTTATTTGTGTGCTCAGCTACAATCTTCCATTAGTGATTTTTTAAATTAAAAATAAATATGTTTTATATTTCCATTAAAGTCAACATCTGATCTCCTTTGTAAAGCACTGGGAGATCTACTGCTGAAAAGGACTATATGAGTGCTAGGTATTAGCATTATTAAAACAGTAATAGTAAATGCTAATTAGCTTTGTCTATGCTAAATAATATGCAAATTGGAAGTCAGTAAGACAAGTAGAACCTTGGTCAAATAAGACACTTGTCAGTTTGAATCTAAGTTTGTGAGTAAGAAGGCATATTGTATTTTCCCGTTATAGCTGTCTCTGGAGCATACTGCACAATTATGCTGATTTCAATGGAACTGTCAGTTTCAGGCAGAAAGGGTGTATTTATATTAAAAATTTTGCACCATTATAACAAAATCAATTTAAATTTGATCTAGTTAAATTGATGCAAACCCCTACTGTAAATAAATGTAAGCCAGTTTAATCTTTGCTTACAATAACCTTTGAAGTCTGCATAGTTAAATTACCAAATTAAACTAAACTAATTTAAGCAAGGGTTTAACTGGTTGGAGTGTTTCTATATTAGGGGTTTGCATGGTTTAATAAGATTGATTTTAAACCAATTCAGTTATATTGGTGCAAGTTTTCTAATGCTGACCAAGCCAATGTTTCAAGTTCTGTTCAACTTTTCATCAACTCCGAACCATCAGCAGATCAACTCTTCCACTTCTGTTTCTTCTTTATTTCTTACCATATTGGCCGCATTGTTTGTGTTCTGTTTATTTGCCAGCGTTGGCCTTATTGCAGTAAAGTGAAGCACATCACCATGAAAATACAGAATAATCCAGAAACACATCACCCTCTGAGTCTCAAGAATTCCATTTTCTGTAGAAGCCACACTTTATATTTCTGTTTGGTCTGTGATCACCAAAAGGATAGTCCTTCATTTCTCTGTCAGTGCTGTAATGTGTGTGCAGACTTTATAGAACATTTATTTAAAATAGTTGCATTAACTGGGTTATTTTAATAAAATAAATGTATAAATATATTGTCTGAATAAGCAGTGACATATCCGTCATTGTATGTGAGAGCAACCTTTATTGCTTTTTTTATCTGATGTCTGCTTAGCGAAGCTTTACACTGGAGATTCAGGTAGTGGCCTTTTTAGGCTTTCTTAAAGGCCTACGCCAGTGCAAAAAACTCTGAACAAAGAAGCCCCTGAAGCCATGCAGTTTTAAAAGGGTTCATAAAGCCCACTGGGCCTCCTAGCTTATTTTGCAACAAGTCATATCCCATGAAGAAATTCACTTCTGTACAACACAAAAACAGAGTTAGATTAAAGAAAAATAAAGAATAAAAGACGATACCCTGCTGATCTGTCTGGTCTTTTACTGCCCATATCCTCTACAGAAATGATGTTCTGATGATATATTACCCCCAATACATCACCAAATGACAGTGTTCTCATGATACTGTATCCTTAAAAATAAAGATGTATGCCAGAAGCAGCAACAGGGGATATATAAGGGGATCTTTTTATCCATTAAAAACATTTTTTAAAAGTTTTTAAAAGGATGGGTGTTGTTGGTTTTGGTCAAGGAGTCCCACTATACACACACCCCAAAAAATCAAGAGGAGTCCTAAAAGTTTCTCAAAAATGGTAGATTACACCTCTGATTTAAAACAGGACAGCATAAAAAAGTTCTTCATTTAAGCAGGTTTTCAAATAGAACCAAAGTGCTTGAGGAACAACCACCAAATAAAAATAATAGCCCAAAAGAAAGTAGCAAGTTTGTTTTGTAAGCACATGGCCTCCAGACACTGCTGTTTTAACATATTTGCAACAGGGCTAAATGCTGACCCCTCTTTTTGTTTTCCTATATGATCTTGCCTGTGCTACACAGCAGTAAACATTACAAAGAGAAAGAAGTATTCACTGAGTCCTATGGAGATAAAGGGGGTAGCAATGCTGTGACAGTTTGCATACAGGAGTAGGTTAAAAGGGAGGTGCAAGGAATATGGCCATTTCAGCCTGGACTTTTTGAAGGAGGCAAGAATTTTCAGTCTTTTCTCTCTGCAGTTCACCCTCCATCACCTCCTTCCTCTGTGCTTCATAACTTCAGGTTAAACGGGATTGAGCTTTGTGCCACAGCTATTAGTGTCCCTTTGAGGCAGTTGCTAATCACTGCATGGATAGCTTATCTTGGTGGTTGGCTTTTCAAAGGGCCTGCTCCTCGTCCTATTGATATCATGGGAACAGAGTCAGGGCTCAACTGATCATAGTCAGAAAAAGTGATCATGAAAAAATGACACCTTCTTATTTGACATATCTTCTCCCTGTGTGTCTCTGCTTCATCACCACATTTTGTGGCTGGGCCACTGCCACTTTTGGGCTAGTTTGTGCAGACCTTGCTCAATCACAGGGGTGAGCACTTACTCATATGAGTAGTTCCACTGCAGTCAATGAAACCTCCAGTCATAAGTTAAGAGGTTCAAATCAGGCTCTTTGAAGGAGAAACACTCAGAAATGCTTGTGGTTATGGTGCAGACCCAAGTACTTACATCCTTATTTGTAAATGTTTCTCTGGAAAGAAAGTTACTGGGTCCAAAAGAAGAAACTAATATTGCACAACCATGTTCTGCCTGAAAAATTCAGTGGTTCAAATCTCAGCCCTGCATGGCCAGTCTCACTTCTGGAAAGCATATTCCCTTCTCTTTCACACATGTACAAACAGATTCTAGAATGTCCAAAGCTTCTGAATCTCAATAAACAATAATAATAATATTGAGCAGAAGCAATACAAGTACATTTTTTCATAGACTGTGTTCCCTTTTCCTCCTCTCTGCCTCTGGCTCCACTTGCACTGCTGGAAGTAACAAAAATACCTGTTTTTGACAAGTAAATGGAGCTGACATCAGACTGAAGCAACAGCATGAATGAGCTATGCACAACCCATTTGTCATCTTGACAAAGTGACTTTTGGTCACCAGTGGGACACTTTAAAGACATCTGCGTGGTTGGCCTTGACCACTAGCAATTCTTACTGCCTATAAGGGGCCCTGTGAGACTGAGAACACAACCTGCTTTTGAATTGGCTCCTGCGGTTATGTCTCTGGAGGGTTGTAAAGGCTGTATGATATATCAGGTGTGATTAAGATCTTTGCTAGCCGGTTATATTTACATAGGTATTGACTGCAGATAGCATCTTGTTAACCCAAGTAATAAGCCTCAAGTGCCAGGAAAGGGGATTATGCATGGCCAAAAATCCACAATGCTAGAAACCCAGCCACCAATGATTTCACTGTGTGGAATGGCACAGATTAGTCGTCTGAAGAGCCAGAACTCATGCAGCAATACTATTATATAAGCAGAAAGGAAAATGCAGGAAGGAAGGGGAGGAGGAAAAGTCAGTCTGAAAATCAGAGATTCCACAATATTAGTGCACGAGAGACCTTAGTAACTTCAAGAGGACATTAAACGGGGTATGTAACAATGAGAACACCTTAAAAGGTTTAACATTCAGCCAAAGGAAATGAGGGTCCTACTCATATATGAATCACGCCCACAAACACACACGGCTAGTGTAAAGCCTTAAGAAGATGTTTAAAATCCTTTAAAAACCATAGTATACAACATCTGTCTCTGGAGTCACATAGAACTTCCATGGAGTGAAGTCTCATTTAGCCCTTTTCACTCTGCCTGAAAACAAGCAGAATCCCAATCTCAAAAATGCTTCCCAGGCTGCCTTGCACAAAACAGATAACAATGTACAGGAGCCAATGGGTTACAGCCTCATCCCTCAGAAATGGCTTTGACTTCCAGTGAGCTTTCCTTTGTTATAGATGGTTCCCTTTTTGACTCTGACATTTGTACATTTCAGTATGTGGGTTGGTTTAACACACCAAGAGGTTTGATGGTGACAGAGACCTCTAGTTTTAGGAACTACAAGTTACTGAATACAGTTTTGGGTATTGAACACATCACCTTTTGTAATGAAGGGAGGGCAGTCACATCCTAGAATTTCGGGGATTCTTAATACTGCTGCTACAGCTGATATCTGGGTAACAGAGCTCTTTGTGAATTAGAGACCTTACCATTCTTCAACCAGACATGTACCAGTATCAATCCAGCCGCTGTATAAATGATGCATTAGCACTGTGACCTAAAACTCCTTATGTTAAAATTAAACAAACAATAATTTTGCATGTGTACACTAGCTACTTGTTAAACCTCAACATCATAATGTTTTTCCCTTTCCCACAGATGCCTAATGAGACTAGAGCACAAGACTTACGGGGTCTCCCCCCATCCCAAAAAAGGTTCTTACACTGTTACACTTTCAATATTTTAAAGTAAAATTTGAAAATTTTCCAACATTCTTTCAAAAATTTACTTTTAAAAACCCTTGTTGCCAGGCAAGAATATTGCAAGCCACATTTGCAGTCCAGAATACATTTTTTAGCATGAAAGCATTTGCCAGTTCGTCTCACTGATCCACCTGTAGACTGATTCAGTAGCAGCCAACATCAGATACTTTAAAAAAAAAAAAAAAGCATAAAAATGAGTTGTGCCTTATTAAGGAAAAAAAAAATTTCTTTCCCCCAGAAGTGATTAGATAAAACTCTGAAGCATGTGATTTGATGACCCTTGTCAATGTCTTAGCTTGTACAGATACATGTTAGGTTAATGTTTCTTTTTAAAATCCATTCCAGCCACATTTGACTTGAGGATACCTTCCTGTAGCAGTGAATTCCAAAAGGTACGGCCTGCACTAACTGGCATCATGAAATCACCATCATTAAGCTGCCTTCAAGCAATTGTTTATCAATTAACTCTTCCTCTTTCCTATCCCTCCTCAATTATACATAATCACTAGCCATTACTAGTCAGAATAAAGGAACAAAGCACAAGATCAAGGCAATCAAGATCTTTAATTCCTCTTTTTGTAGCTCTCCAATCACAACTAGACCCTCTGACATAAATACATAAATAAATAAACAAACAAAAGAAGACACAAACAAGTGTGCAGTTGTTGTTGTCCAAAGAACAGCAGCACAATTGGGCACAATGTTTCTAAATCCAATTCCCATTAAATTCAATGAATATAATAGTGAGAATAATAAAATAAAACCAGAAGTTTCAGCCTTTGGATGGTCAGAAATCTAAACTATCAGGCCACCACTATGACATTTGACTATTAAGACCCTAATCCTATAAAGTTTTAGGCTTGCGTTTGACTTTAAACAATAGTCACAGCATATAAAATTAACATGTATCTAAGTCTTTGCAGGATTCGTACCTGAGTACCTAGATTCCTTACTAGGTATCATCATTAAAGGATTTAAATTGTACATATTCCACTTTAAAGGGGCTTAAAAGAGTGGTGTTTCTGTTGTTTATGACCCCTACCTCTGTGGGACAGGAGTGGATGATTTGTAGATAAAACTGTGCAAATAATGCAAATATCATCTCTCTTTTCTGTTTGTGAATTGTCTGTGAGCAGATTTTCTGAAATATATTCATTTTTCAGAATGATTTGTGAATTTCTTCAGTGAATAATTCTTGCTCAACTGATTATTTGAAAACTGTTCATGACTGAGACTGAAAATGAAATTATAGAGGCCTCATTTTGATAGTCTATATTTTCCAGATTATATTATTGCCTTTATTTTAGTAGTAAGGATATATGCGAATAGCAGGGAAGGTCCTGATACTGATAATGTTTATGTCAATGGTACTGCTCATGTGAGTAAAGTTATTCATTTGAATAAGTATTCACAACACTGGAATCCAAGCATTATAGAGCTTCTGTAAATTCTCAGCTGTCATGATAAAAATGAATATTTATGGAGCCTGATTTCTCCACATTTGGTGCTGAAAACTCATGAGAACAGCTTGTGAGATTTTGACATCATTAAACGTGACCTGAACTTGATACATCGTTCAGCCCAAACTCTAAACTAAACCTGAACATTGCACACCTGACCCCATCTCTAGTTTTATTACTAGTGGAACTGGCTGAAAGATAAGGAGGAGAGTGGTTGGGGGGGACTGCAAAAAAAAAAAAAAAAAAAAAAAAAGGGGTCATAATTTTTCCGTCACTCTTTACTGGAATTTATCAATTTCAAGATTTTTCTTGTTTAAAAAGTGAGGGAAATTGTCAGAAAATTCCACAGAAAATTCTTCCATCTTACACCCACATTTTGATACATTAAACATTTTCCAACCAGTTCTAATTGTACATTATTTTGTCAAAAAATAGGAAACCAGAAATTGTGGGGGTTTCAGTTTTTCAACAAAATCCCAAAAACATTTGAAGAAAATCTTCAACAAAACAAAACCTTTTTTCATTTTCATCAACATTTTTCACTGGAACAAAGCAGATTTCCAACTATAAACTTAATTAACAGCACTATCAATCTGTTTGGTCAATTACAGGAGCAAAAAGCTATGGTATCTTCCTCTAAAAAGAAGTCTAAAATGGAAAAAACATAAGAAATTACAACATCAGAACGAACGGCTGCAAGGAGAGGATGAGGAACTGTGGGTAATAACAAAGAAAGAAGATAAATATCTAAGTTGTTCATGAAAACATTTTAAAATTTAAAAATAAGGTATAAGGAGAGAGAAGTACATAGCATTAGCACAGAGGCCAGCTTTGAAATGCTAGTTAGAACAGCTGGATTTTAGGGAGATATTTGAAGACTGAGAATAAAGATGTGTTGCACACTGCGAGAAGGACACTGTTCCAGATAAAAAGACAGAGGTTCAAATTAACTAAGAAACAAACACGCATGCTCACACATAAAGATGTGACTGAGAGAAAGAGACAAAAGGAGTTCAAAAGCGACAAGAGCCTTGGTACAGCATAGGTCCGTGAGGCAAGGAGCAGGGCAATATAAGGGATGAGATGTAGGCAGCACTCTGAAAGTGAGGACACTGAGTTTGAGCTTGTACAGAGATTCAGTGAAGGTGAATGGTCAGAGCAAGGTAAAAGGAAGATTATTTTAGCTGCAGGGATAGAAGGAAAGGTCAGAAAGAATGAGAGGAAGCAGTTACAATTGTAACTAGGTACAAGATGATTACATACCAGTATAATAGTTATTTTTTTTTAATACTCTATTGTGTTATTAGTAACAGAGATAAAGATTTTTATACAATATACTTTTTATCTTCATGACATTATTAGACTGTGAGCTTAATGTAAAAAAACAAACCCCCCAGAAACATAGATTTCCTTTTCACTTGATTTTTGTCTAAATTAACGTTTTTCTCCCCTCAGAGCTTTCTATTAAAACATGATGGGGAACTAAAATCAGTTATAAAAATATATTTTTCACACAATATGGCAGCACAAAACTGAACACCAGAAACATTGATACTGCGAGACGTTAAGTTACAGGACCACACTTTTTAAAGAGACTTTTAACAACTCACTGGAAGAAACTTGAAAGCCTATAAAATTCCTGTACCTGTATGTCTTTAAACCTCCATTTTGATACTGGACCAGCTTTTTAATAATGTTGTTCTTATTGGCAATTTTAAAAAGTGCCTTAACATAGACTGATCTATTTTGTACTTACCATAGAAACATTCCAAAGACATTTGCAGCTTATGTTACATTTTTCCATTTAGTTTATGGCATTTCTGTGCCCCCTAACAGAATATTTTCATGTATTATTTATTCATTTTAATTACGTTCTTTTGTATTCAAGTTTTCAGAGCCTTTAATTATACCACAATTAAGCTTTTTCCCATGATGGTTATACTGAATCTTCAATGTGAGTGCAGCATTCCTATTGTCAGCTTCTGTCCAGCAGGGTTGTACCAAGATCTGTAATCAATCCAGCACTATGTGTTTTGCTCAGTGCAGCAAATTCACTGTTAGAGATGTGCAAGTAGTGAATAATTCACTATCCCAAATAATCCAAGGATAATGTGAAATAGCTACTTCAAGCCTCATATATCTCTGTTACTGCAGATTTATGGAATGGTCTAATCATGTTATGCCATTCATGACGCATTACAGCCTGTTGCAACAAATCACAAAAGTTAATGTCCTGATGCAGAATAATAAGATGAAATTTAAAGGCAAACACACCTTTGAGGACAGGGCAACCTCACCAGTACATAGCAATGAGCCAATCTGAAATGGATCTGACTGATAAGAGCAGAGCAAATGAGAAATTCACCACAGTTCACCTACAACCCCCCTTCTTTTCAAGACACTTGGCAAGTGACACTCAGTGTCACTCTCTCTGCAGTGGTAAGGCACAAAGATAACAAAAATCAAAACCTCCCTCCATTAAGTGACATATAAATAACAATATTTAGCAATTTACAGTTGTATAGTGCTTTTTATAAGGTAGGATTCCAAAACACGTTACAGACGTAAACTGGTATTACAGACCAAATACTAGCTGACCACTGAAATTTGGTTCAATCCCCCAAAGGACTACATGACAAAATCAGTATAATTTAGGACTATACACTGGCTATGGACAGATCTGGCTGCATAATATATTCTCACTCAGAACAAAAAATCAATGACATGGAAGGCTGTATGCAGGCAGCCTGGCTTGGTTAGGGCACCCATATCTGTATGTGGGACTATTTCACATCCCACCTTTCCTCAACTCCACTCGTAGAATCCCTGAGGAGCAGACTCTCCGTATGTTTTCAGGAGAGCCAGAACTACATGGTCCATCTTGCGTCATGTGCTCCTAAAGAGTGTGGGTCTGTGTGCTGTTTTTCTGGCCAAGGCATCCAGGATCTGGCCTTATGCAGCGATATTATATGTGGTAGTATAAGGATAGCAGAGTCTATGAGCTATCTGCTAGCTCATCCCTTTGCAGAGTCTACTAAACTAAGTTGTTTATACAGTAGGTAATTAACATTAGTTTATGATTTCAGTAAATCCTTGCTCCCACCCATACCTTTATATACACACACAGTCCTCTAACCTTTCTGGCAAAAAAATACACAGACACCCAGCTGCACCAGACACCATTTTTCTCTTTAGGAGACAGCGTGTACATTTGCCTTTTTAAAATTGGATAGAAACTAACAAAACACAGCATTATGTAGGTGCATGTTTGCACTGTAGGGAAGAGCCCTTCAAATACTGATCAAAACAACATTCTCTTTTGTATTACTATGGAGGTAAAAGTTACCATTAAACTACTGTATCTGAGGCTCTTTTGTCTCTTTGGCTTTGGGTGGTGTTATTTTTGTGGGGAGTGAAGAGAAATCTAATTATATTGCAAAGTAATAAAGGGAGAGGATCATTGAAATTGACAGAAAATGCTGTTTTGATAGGCTCTTTAGATGCAACTACCGAACTATTGAAATTATATTAAATAAAATAGGTATGAAAGAATTGTTTGATTATTTTTTTTAAATATGCACTTTTCCACTAAAATTCATCTGGGCTCCGTTATACCTTGACACAACAAAAATTGAATCCTGATGTACTAAAACATTGCCATCTTCATCAAACATGTGCTGAACACTTGCTCTCAAGCTGGCCATCCTCTTTCAAATAGAGATTTGTGCAATAGAAACAAACTGGGATACTTACAGGTAAAATATCCCAGAAAACCCAGGTAGGCTAGGTAACATTCTTGCTTTTTTTTTCTAGGTGGGTTATTTTTATGAGGTTTGATTTAAAACGTGGACCAAAAACATGCTTATTTAGGTGGAACAGCGGTTCTTATAACATTGAATGTAACATCATTTTTATCAGCAAAGGTCAAATTCTACATTGCCCATTTGGATTTAAAAGTGTAAATTTAAACTACAGAATGATGTTTCATGCCGAAAAAAACTCATGCCAAGCAAAGCTCTGATTTCTAGTTTCCTGAGCTCCTGCCTCAAAGCTTTTATCAGGTTTCCAACACTGGGTTACACTTTCTGGCTCATGTTTGTTTCCTTCTGTTCTGGATTTAGGTGATAAAAGGTTGAGAAGTACAATTACCACTTCTTAGGTGCAGTTGGCAGGTTAAGGTGTGGGAGGGAGGGAAGAAATGGAACTAGTTTAGATGTGGTTTATCAAGGTCACCAATGGCTTTTATCAGCTGTTATTTCATATGTGGCACACTTGTTTTCTTAAGGATCATGGGGGAAAAATACTTCACCCCCATACTAAAACCATAGTATTCTTGATAGCACAAGAACCATTTTTACTGCTGGTCTAATACATGAGAGATAAGCTCCTGCAACTAGCAGGTCATCATTACTTGTCTAGAGTTTAGTCACCCAGTTCATTGTAATTAAGGACAACAGACACATCTCACCTATCCTTTTGAACTAGTATGCTATTTTTTCCCCCACTTTAAAATTACATCCACCTCCAGCCAATGAATAAGGTTATTCTTGGATCCCTCCTTGCTTCTGGCGAGGTGTTTGGGTTTATGCAGACGATGATAAATGAGAATGAAATTATATGGTTCTTTTCACCACTTCCACCAAAACCATCCATCATCATCACCACCACCACTGCCATGAGCTCATCCCACCTTTGAAAAATTCAGAGCTCAAAAGTTTAATTCAGGGTAAACTGATTTTGTGGAGCTTTAAGTTTTTGCACTATAATTATATACAGGCTCTCATCTCACCTATTCTTGCCAGAGTGTAGCATTTTTATGTCTTTTCCAAGCTTATGTTGAAGTATATATATTTTTTTAAATGCTATGATATCAGATGTAAGCCTATTTTCAGCTTGACCACTTTCAGCCAAAAAACTGTACCAACAAAAACTGAGTTAACGTTGCCCATTTACTGTACTTATAACAAAGTTTAACTTGAAATAGTCCATGCACATTTTATATACAGAACATTCATATTAACAAATTCTAATCTAATCTTTCCTTTACATTCGGTAACAGCACTCAGTTTTTCATTTTTCTTTTAAAATCTCAAGTCTAAAGTATATACGTGAATTCTGAAAAACTCAAAACAGTATCCTATATGATAGGTCTTTGTATTTATGTAACTTCTCACAAGCCCATGTTTAACATCTGTGTCTTAGTAGCCTCCATCCTACAGTTCTGTGCATTGAATCAAAGTTCCAAGGTTGTATTACCTGACATGATCAAGTCCTTTAGTCAGTGGAAGGGGCATTTTTGGTTTTGGGTATTTTTTCCACATTAATAAACCTGATTTCTACAGATCTGTGAAGATATTTTTAGAAAGGAATTTCTGCAGCTTTTATGTTATATTATATATTGTAGCTATAATCCCAAAAGTCCTAAAAAATTTAATGGAAGGCATAAATGAACAACCCTCTTGAACTGAATCAATACTTTGCTGATATACATATAAATGCCTTCAAATATATCTTTACCCATCATCACCACATTAATTCTAAAGCCTGGAATTCTTCCAGTCCACCATAGAGCCCACAACGTTTCACAGCTTATGTTTTCAGAAAGAGCAATATTTTAGACATTCTGATTTTCAAGCATTAAGTTAGTACAAACCGACTTTGTAGACAAATTCATTAATACATACCATCTTTCATTTTTTGTATCATTCAGTAGAATATACTGTATCATCTAGTGACATTTCAAATCTTGTGTAAAATGTCAGTAATCATCTTTCTCAATTTCAATTCCATTTCAATTAGATTTTCAATTTACAGTGACAATATTTTTTCTACTGTTTACTTAATCTTTGTTACTACTAATAATTCTGATACGGACACTCACTTTCACCTGTTTATCATTTCTTAGTGTTGCTCTTCTTGCATGTTAGAAAAAGTCTATTGCACCTTTTAGACACAAGTCCAGAACCCATTACTTTTTCCAGTTACTATCAAAGCCTCCATAATATCTAAGAAAGCAGAGGGGCTATTCTTAGTTATCATCAGCCTGCTTTGCATCATTCAATGGCACAAACCTGCCATAAAGGTATTTCTCAGGAGGCACAGGGCCACAGATGTAGGATGAGTTGCCAGTACATAAGGGAAGACAGAGCACCTTTGCACTTCAGCTATTCCAAGACTTGGAACAGCACTTTAGGGATGTTGGCAGCCAAACATAAGTTAAAACTTTCAAAATCCAGAGGTCACAAAGCTGGCATAAAACTACCTTTTTTGCTCACTCAGATCTTAGAGTGATCTCAGTCAGCAGACCCAAAAATGGCCTTCCACCTCTGTAATCTGCCCTTCATTATGGTGAGAAAATAAACATTAGTTTACTAATTCGGCCAGTACACAACCCATATCAGCTCACAAAGTGAAGTCTTGTGGTGGGAAAAGGATGGTCTTGTGGTTAAATCACTGGATCCAGGAGACCTGGCCTCTATTCCCTCTTCTGCCTCAGACTCCTTGTGAGACCTCTGTGCCTTACATTTCTGTCTGCAAAACTGAGGCTGTTAGTGCAGAGCTCTTGTGAGGCTAAATTCATTAATGTTTGTAAAGAGCTTTGAGATTATTGAATGGGAGGCATTAAAGAAATGCAAAGTATTTTTGTTGTAAGAACTCATATTAAAACTATTGTTTTATAGCCACTTGCAATGCCATAGTTTAGCTTCTTTACAGATTAGTTGCCTGAGCCTGTAAACACTTATTACTAGTGAGTAGTCTCATCCCCTCCACAAAAGCAAAAGAGTAATTTATCAGATTTTAGTTAGTGGTAAAATATAAAATGTTTTAAAGACTTTCTTGTACATGCTCATAGTTCATATACTATCTGACAGAGACTGTTCTTTAGGCCATATAGATTCAAAGTTCTTCTAGTCCTCCAATATTTTTTGCAATGTTCATCCACCTTTTTTTCATGCCATGTTAATCTCATGTTTTCTAAAAGTGCATCGACTGAGTTAACATTACAGACTATAAAGAGGTCTAAAAATATAAATATTTTGCTTTTAGTGTGACACTGAACTTTTATATAAATTGTTTCTTCGCTGCTGCTAGTTCCCTGCCTTTAGTTAGAGCTGTGTGGCAGATAGTTGGGAAACATAAAATCTTGGACCCATTATGAAACCCATATTCATTTATTTTTTGTTTTTCATTTTATTTCTTTCATCTCCATGCCTCTCCTTTTTTTTCCCCTTCAGAACTCAATACTTTTTTTTCTCATTAATATCTAAAAAGTTATCATTTGGCCTGATCTAAAATCCATTGATATCAATTGAAATACTTCAATTGACTTAAGTAGGCTTGCTCAACTAAAGAGCATCCAAAATGTTTAATATGAAACTAAAAGCCAGTGTAAGAACAAGGGATATTTCCTAAGGAAAGAATTACAAAATAGTGTAATTGTTAACTACTATGACAGCTGAATTCCCATCACAAACAGCAGTGACATCCTAAGAATGACACTTTTTATAAAGTATGTATGCTTGCATTGTCTTCTTATTACAATCCGTCTAGTCAGGAATGCCTGAAAATACACTTTATTGTACTTTCAAAACTAAAGTTTTGGACTTTAAATCATCTACATTTTATTACTTTACTAACTTGTTGCATCCCTCATATTGGCCCCTTATGCCATTTCATCAAGTCAATCTATGACATTAGGTATGTGGCGGTTGACAGCAATAGCACCCCCAAAGCCCACATTTCAACCTCTTTGCTCCGCTCATAGGTATTGGCTATGTAGAAATCTTTCATGCCAGCACGTGACTTTGTGAAAATAATTCTCACTATGAATTCACATGATGACTGTAGTAATCAGTGAGTCTCACAATGTCATACTAAAGTCATTTATGAGTTTAAAGTCAAAGAGATGATTCCAAGATAGAGGACTGGAACATTTTCTGGTTAGCTCAGCACTGAGATAACCTTGCATTGCATAAAGGCAACAAATACCCAAGATTTGATTATACAATGTATTCCTTTCTTTGTATAGTTATTTTTAGTACAACCCTAAGTGTTTTTATTACCTGAAATCCAAACTTACCAGGCAAATGCACATTATACAAGGACTGTCTGTGATAAATGGTATCTGTAGAACTTCCCCTTCATTTTCACATTTTGCAACAGATCCTGAGATGAAAATCAAAATAAAAAATATATTTTCAAATTTTAATTCACTGGCTCTCATCAGAATCTGAATTCCTGATTTTGATTTAAGCTCCTGTATAGTTCCTAGCCTTCAGCTTCAAATCTCGCACTTCTGCTCTAAACAACCAAGAATATCAGAAACAAATGCATAGAAACTATTCACTTTCAAAGGGATAGTTTCTACAAGATCCTGATGAGAGCTGGTAAATGACTAGCCTTTTTTATTCTCTATAAAATCTAGGCTTCCTTTCTATGCCCCATTTACAGCAGAGATGCTTTTTCTCCTCTTAGATGACTTGTGCAGTAATGAGTATTTCATTAAAAATAGGATACTTCTGTAATGACCTGACCCATAGTGCCTTGAAATCAGTGGAAAGAATTCCATTTACTTCAATGTGCTCTAGATCAGGCCCCTTGGTACAGTACCAACAACTCAACCCAGCACCCAGCACCATTTTTCTTTCTTTTTTTTTTTTTAATCCATGAGGAACAGACTGCCATCACAGTCAATTTAGAAAAGGAGTCAAATTAGAGATCTCCTGTATGGCCTGATTAGTCCTGTATTATCGCATGTTGGAATGACTTTTGAAACCTAATACTTCTTGTTTTTACTAGAAATTGACTCAACATTTTTCTTTATGCACCAGGTGTCAGTAAAGTATGTCCTTCAAGGAAAAAAAAAATAGCAGCAGTTTAGGTCTTCACCTGCCTGAATACATGTAATTATATCCTACAATCATTAACCTTTTCTTCTTAAATGCAATTTAAAAAAAAAATGAATGTAATGCAAATCTACTACTTTCAACAAACAATGCAATACATAATCCAACAAAGAAAACAACAACACTTCGTGTCATGATAAATGACTAAGAGCACAGGGTGGCCTTGGGAGGGGGGACTGTGGGTTTGATGGAAAAGAGCTTCTACCCAGGTTACCCACCATTAGCCAAACCATGTGTAAATGGGAAAGTCTTCTCTGCAGTTCTACCTGCACTAGGCTCTGCCAGGTGAATTTCCCTAGAGCCCTCCCAGGATGCTGAGCGGAGCCCGTCCCAGGGATAATGCATCTGCCAGGCGCATAACCCAGGCGGGGGTTTCCATCCCCAGCTGTCCAGGCTGTGCATCGCTTTGGCTTTCCCAGCGGGGCACAGCGAAGAGCCGCTCTCGGCACCATCCACGCGCCTCGCCCTGCCCGCGGGGGCGGCGGGTCGCCCCCTTACCTGTCAGGAAGGAGGAAGCCAGAGACATCCGAACCCACAGGGGGCTGAGCAGGAGCCAGGCGCTGAAGGGGACCCCGGCGGAGCGGAGCAGCGGAGCCAGAGCCCTGCCGCCGGACAGCCAGAGCATCGTCCCCGGGAGCCGAGCCCGAGCGGCGGCGGCGGCGGCGGCGAGAGAGGCTCCCGGCGGGCGAGGACTCGGAGCCGGGCAGGGAGGGAGGGAAGCGGTGCCGCTGGCTGGGATGCAGGGAGGGGTCCTGCTGCCGCCGCCTCCGCCGCTGCTGCTCTGAGTCTCTCTCCCCCCCCCCCCCTCCTCACCCGCAGGGCGGTGCGGAGTTTCCCCGCCGGCCCCTCCTGAGTGGGCTGTGCAGGGAGCGGAGCCGGCTCGTGCACTGACAGGGCGCGTGGCTGGCCGGGCAGCCGAGCTGCAGCCGCCCCCGGACCGAGCCCGCCGCGCCGCGCCGCGCCGCGCACACCTCCCCCCTCCGCCCCGGCGCGAGGAGAGGCAGAGCCCAGCTCCGCAGGGGGGTGGGGGCAGGGGACGCTGTCCCGCCGCCGGACCCCCAAGGCTCGGGCACCTGGGCAGGGGCGGGGCCGGGGCCGGGGCTCAGTGTCCTGCCTGCACCGGGCTGGGGAAGGAGCTGTCAGCGCCTGCCCCGCAGCCCTTCCTCCTGTGCCCCCCACCGCCCCCTACGCCTCTTCGGCCGCACCCCTCCCCCTCTAGCCTCCTGCTTCGCCCGCACCATCCTTCGCTACCCTCCCCCTTCGCCTGCACCCCTTTCCCTGAACCCCGTCCTCTTCTACCCTCCCCCTTCGCCTGCACCCCCTTCCCTTGTGCCCTCCCCGACAACTCTTCCCCGGCACCTCTCGCCTTCTATCCTTCCCCTGCACTCTTTCTCTGCCTGCCCCCCTTTTTTATACCCCCCTCCTCCTGCATCCATCCCCCATACACCCCTCCTCTGCTAGCATATCACACCCCCTTCTCTGCCTGTCTATACCCTCGGCCCCATGCACCCCCATGCCCACTCCTCTGCCTGAACCCCTCCTACTATGTCCCATAAGAACAGCCATACTGGGTTAGACCAATGGTCCATTTAGCCCAGGAGCCTGTCTTCCCACAGCAGCCAATGCCAGGTGTTTGAAAGGGAATGAACAGCACAGGCAATCAAGTGATCCATCCTGTTTTGAGGGTCATGCCCTGTGCCCTCCATGTGCATTTGGAGCAATTAAGATCTGGATTGGGGGGGGGGGTGAGATTTATACTAAAATAAAATAAAAACAGGAGAAACGGTTTGATCCCCAGGTAGCCCCACTGCAAGTGTAAATGGGGTTCCTGTGGTGAAGGAGGGCACGTTTGGTTCTGTCAGTTTGAGTCAGCCTCCCTTCTTTCTCCCTAGTCTCGTTTAGAATCATTTGTGTTTGTATCAGTAGGTTTGCTTGCTCTCAGTGAGCAGAAAGCAGAGAGGCTGACTTAAAATTCTATAACAGTCATTTATTTAATCAATCTCTCACGGGAAAGACTACTCCCGTCCCACTGTGCTCCCCACATCGCTGCTCCAACCCAGAGAGACTTAGCACAGCATCGGCAGAGAGTACAAAGAGAGGGAATATTCATTCACATAGCGGAGGCAACTGGCATCCTCATAGTGTGCTTCCCGCTGCCTGTGCTGCCCCCTGTCATATTACAGCCACAACAAAACCTGACACAGCAAAAATTCCAGCCACCCACCCACCCACCCACAGCCAAGAGGGCTGGGACTGCATCTTAGCAAACCCAATCTGTCCTTTCTGGAGGAAGGCCGCAAACACTTTTGAGAAATGTTTCACACATCCTTCCTTGAAGAAGTTTATTAAAAAGAAAAGCTGAGATTTTCATGAGTGCTTTGGGCCTGATTTACAGATTGCACCGTATGGGGGTAAAATATTGCTGTTCTGACTGAGTAGTGTTTTACACTCACTTTGCCTGGGTGTGAATTTCGCTGCCAAGGGGCAGGGCAAAAGACAGGGGAAAAAGCCCAGGCTGCAACCCCCATTACCATGAGGAAAAAAATTTTCATGTCTCATGAGCTTGTATGGATGGATGAGGGATTGTGGTATGTGTGTGAGCGGAGGCCCCTGTTACAAGTTTGTACTGGGCCCGAAAAAATTATGCTTGGGCCCTGGCAATAGAGAATCAGGCAAGTAGTTTCTGATGATAGCTTCTTCATTTCTAAAACTAATCATGTACTTTGAATTCATGAGTACATTCATTCCATGGCAGTTCTTAATCTGCTGAGCGATCCTTTAACATTTTGCATTGCTATTATAGATAAAAACACAGAGTACACACATTCACACGCAGTATAATATATATGTATGCATATATGTAGTGTGTGTAATACCTAGTTTTCTTCTAGAAAAAATCTTGCAAACAACTCAAATCATTCTCATCCAACTATGATGTTTCATTCATGGAAATGAAACCTCTTAAAAATGAATTAGTTTGATGACCGTTTGAAAAAGGTCCTTCAGCTTGATACACTTTTTGTTTTCTTTTTGCTTTCTTTTCTCTCTTTTTTTCTCAAGTGGTTCTAAGTTTTAATGTTACTACTCAAAAGAGGGTTTTAAGTAGCAAATCGGGTGCATGACCACATGGTGTGTGAATAGAAAGACTTTTTGGTGCCCAGTAAATGCAAGGTTATCAGATTTTCATTCATTGTTTTTTTAAAAACAAGAACAATTACTATGAAAGCATGCATCTGTGTTATAAAATTAAGACAATCTGAAATTGTTCATAGCACAGGATTCATCGCCCACATCCAGGGCAATATTCTCTTTTCCTTTCACTATGGAAGGCATGTAAGAGTCTACAACTGCAGAAGATGGGCACTGTCTAAAAATGTTACTGGTAATCTTACAATGATCACTATCAAAAAGCCCACTGTATTCAACAAATAAATACAACTTAAACCCACATCATCTATCTTCAGTCTAAATCAGCTTCATCCTCAAGAGCTATTTAGATAATATGCTAATCTAGGTTCCATTAAGGGAAAACCCCATGATAGAGGTTTTTTAGGTTAGCGTCTTTTTCCTTCCTTAAAACTTAAATGTCCATAATAATATTTAAAGATTATTCTATATTATGTATGATAGGTAACACAAGTTATCTTCATATAAATATAGTGTATACATTGCATGTAAGATATTTCTTGGAAATAGCTGTTTAGTAGTACACAGAAGTTTAATTGTAGATCACTTTGTAGATGCAGCTCTAGAAACCACTCTAGAAGACGTTTTCATCTGTCTGGATGTTTTTCCATTGGACAGAGGTACAGAAGCTTTTGACAGACCTGCCCTTGCTTTCTATTTGTAATCATAGAAGATTAGAGTTGGAAGGGACCTCAGGAGGTCATCTAGTCCAACCCCCTGCTCAAAGCAGGACTAACCTCAGCTAAATCATCCCAGCCAGGGCTTTGTCAAGCCGCAGCTTAAAAAACCTCTAAAGATGGAGATTCCACCACTTCCCTAGGTAACCCATTCCAGTTTTTCAGTAGTGAAAAACTTTTTCCTAATATCCAGCCTAGTCACAATCAGTCCCCTGCTCCTATTCTAGTACAAGGATGGTATTTTAAAAGCAGCAGCTTTGCAGAAAGATTATTAGAATATTTTATAGCATATGTACTCATGATAACTTCTTGAGTGACAGCTACTACTGGCAATTACTTATTTTTGGGTGTGTCTTCCTTACAGACTAAAATTCAATGAAAATTAATACCCTCTGGAGTGAGAAATGAATAAAAATTGCATGGTAATTGAAGCACCTCTGCTTTCAGATTGCATAGAAACATGAGTGGTATTCAAATAACAGTGAGGAATTTGACAAAAGGAAAAGAGAAAATATGTTATTTCATTTCATAAACTTTTGCTGTAGACAGGTTATGAGGGTAGTTGAGGTAGCATACTTACCTCACATCTTAACTCATTCAGTTAAACAGAGCAAGTCCACCTCGGCCTCCTTAAAGCATGTACCATCACATATTTGAAGGAGAGCAGCTATGAAGTAAAACAAATGAACTGGTTGCATAGATTATCTTCTTTACCAAAAATATTTGATCCTGGGTGCAACAATAATATAAATAAACAATAAAATACTACTAATAATAATCCTGCCTGAAGAATTTTCAGCACAATAGTTAGACCTAAATGCTCCTGTCCAGTGAAACAACATCTGCAACAAGAAAAGCTTGTATAGGAACTCTATGAGGTTCACCACCCCCCCCCCCGAATTCCCAGGCCTGACTAATGCTCTCCTTAGACTGTCACATTTGAGGTTTGCACAAAGTGGGCAGGGAAGGTGGATTTCCAACTCTTCAGAGACTGAGGATCCATGGGGAAGTGAAGCTGTAATCCTACTGATAGCAACACATCTACACTACTTCCTGAGAGCCCCTAGCCGTCTGATAGCATGGATCTGAGAAGTCACAGGGCTATAGACTCACTTGCTGCTCATGTGCCCAACATCCTCTTTAAGCTATGAGGAATGGAAATGAATGCTGCTAGAAATAGCATCAGTTGCCAGCTGCCCCAAGGATATTTCCAAAGGTGCCAGATTTTAACATGCCATGTGGAATGGCTGCTCTCTGGTTAAGGTTTAGTCCAACACTGGAGAAGACTATGTCATATTAGCGCCACTCTCCCCTTTGTCTTCACCCATCCAGTGGTACGGGGTCTCCCCTTTTCCCTCACTTATTATCTCATCAGAGACAAACATCTTGCCCTTTTTACTTCTATTTTGGTATGATAATACCTTCAGTAATATTTCAAATGCTAGTCTCATTTGTACCAGTTTTTGAAGATAAAGGGGTTGCATGAGTGTGAGAACAGAATTTAGTCTCATGTTTCTAAATAACATTCAGGAAGTGATATCTTTTAACAGAATCAAAGCCTGACATTAAAAACCAAATTCTGCTACCAGATACACACATAGAACTTATATGTATCTAATGACACTTACTTAATTTGTAGGAGCCGTAGCACAGTCTCGACCTAACAATGAAAAGATATATTCAGAAGAACTATTTGCTTATTTGAAATATGCAGCTTTATGTCTATGGCATTGTCATACAAACTGATGGAATTTTAGATATTGACATAATATATACATGCATTTATCAATTGAATGTTTCTTGTGTGATGTTTTTCTTATGATCAGTAAATAGTTAATGGTGTTGGTTATTAGACGGTCTTAGCTTCAAAGTTAACACCAATCTAAAAGTAACAGATTATTTTAAAAACTATTAAATAAAAAATAGTAATAAGGAAGTTCATACTTTTCTAAGTGTTAATCTGGTTAGTGAGCAGACTCAAAAATAAATGGCTAGAAACCTCATTCTTAAACTCTCAAGAATTCTGCTGAATTCCATGGAAAATCCTAAACCCCCCGAATTCACATATTTTTCTTGTGCCTGTGGATGTCTATTGTCCTAGCAAGGCTCTTGTGTAGCAGTGCTGTTGAAGGTCATATAGTGTGCAAGATATTATATATCAGATATGCAAGTAAAGGATATGTTTATCTTCATTGTGTCATTTAAAGGTAACTGCTTCATTTTTATGGTAGTTTTCAAAATAAAGGAGGAAATGTATCAATAGGAAAAATCTTTTATAGGAGGCTATGGATACAGGCACAATAGTCTGCTTCAGAGACATTCTGTTCCACTTTGTAACCATGCATTTACAGGCCTTTAAAAAGGTAAATAATGTGCAGTGAATGTGATGATGTACAGAGTAAATGCACATGTTGCATTTATAGATATTTTAACTAACTTTTGATTAAAGATTAACAGAAACTGTTAACTAGACAAGATACTTGCTTTAATGAGTATTAAAAGGGATGGTGATAGATACTTGTTAAATTGTGGATTATTGAATTGTCAGATTCTGTCCAATTCTTATTTAGGAAATTATTGGTAATCTTTAACCACTAAAATCAACTTATTGTATTTCAACTTTTTTTGTTGATATTTTCATTGTGGTGGTTCATGAACACATGGCAACAACGCCATCACTCCTTAGTGATTCTGTGACTCTCTGTGTGATTCCACCAGAAGGCAAAGTGGTTGTCTAGGTCTTCATGGCTGAGTACTATTCATCTGGGCTATAACCCTACAAAACTTCCGCACATTCTTAATTTAAAACACAGGAATGGTGCATTAATTTCCATGGGACTACGCATGTACTTCAAGTTAAATGCATGTGTAAGTGTCTGTATGATCAGAGCCTTGGACCATATTTAAGAAGAAACAGCACTTCTTGCATAACTATTTGTTCTCCAAAACAGAAAGGTGATAAACATCGAGAAAGGCCTAAATATATAAAAGAGGAGTTGCAGATAGAGTTCCAACCTCCTTGAAAAAATCAGAGAAATAAACTCATATGAGAGCCTGTGAATACTCAATGGTTCGTTGAAAACTACATCAAGACCAAAAATTACACATGAACTAATCCAATTAAATTGTGACTACCAGGAATGAAGATGCTATCAACACCATAGCCCTGAAAGGGCCTTTCTCAATGCCACTTTATTAGTAAATACTACCAAATAACTTTTCATCCTGGCATTTTTTAACAAACTTTTGGCATTTACACAGCATCTCATTTTAAAAATACATAATGGTACATTAAAAATCCTTATGAATGCCATTTATTCAATGTCCATGGAATGTACAGGCACTTCTTAAAGTTACCTCTCTGGGTTGATTTTATATTTTACTGGAACCCAAAAAGCAGTTGTGCCTCATGAGAGATGGGCTGCTTGCTAAATTTAATTGTTGAAATCATTACCATTTTTTATTATACAAATGCAAAAAAAAACAATTTTTTTTTTTTTAAATAAACAACAAAACACAAACCCCACAATATCTTAAACTAGAAAAGTTATTTTGATTTAGTGGGAGGGCCAGGGGAAATCACTCCAATATGGAGACAATGGATAGTTATCCTTTTACATCTCACTCACAGAGCCCAGAAAAGTGGGTATGATAAGGGAAATGCTGATGCAATCTTAACTAGAAGTGCTAGCGGATGCCATTAAATAGGCCACAGACAAAACAAACAGAATAAGCTGGAGTGTGTTTGTATTTCTTTTTGTGACTTAGCTGCTGTAAATAGTTTGTCTTCCAGGGATAATAAAAGGTGTTTTGTGTAAGTTACATGTGTTTGTGTTAGTTTTACCCTTGAACATCTGGTGGGTCTGATAAAGAGTAAGAGTTAATGAAATCACACACTAAGTGACCTGAGCGAGATGCTTCTTTGTTCTGAAATTGCAGGACAGACTAAAGTTTGCATTTTCCCAGATATTAAATTAGGTAATGAGTGGCTCAGGAGAGGAGCGATCTAGAAACACTTTATAGTATGGAAGATGAAGATAATTTTAGATTATTATAGAAGCTTTGTATAATAATGACAGCTTCCTCATACACTTGGAAACCACTATTGTATAAGAAACAAGCAGTATATTTTGACACGATTTTTTCCCTCTTTCCAGGATGCAACTTAACAACAGCAGACTTCTTCAACTGCAGAAAGCCAGTGGCTTATGTTCTTGCCAAGAAGTCATCTACAGTTTAATATATCCAGCAAAATAGTCACTTGATCTACTGAGGCTTTTTCAAGTCAGTTTTCACATCCCTCTTTTCTTCATTCATAGCTATTGTTTAAAAGAAACAATTGCTACAGGGTCTTTTTGACTGATAGCTGAAGGTTTAAAAACTCTGAGGTGAGCTGATGCCCCTGTAATAAAATATATTGTGTCTGGTTCTCTTCTCATTCACACCCAGGTTACACTGGTCTCCTGATTTGCACCCAAATGAGTGGAGGCGAAAAAAGCTGATTCAGTTTAACACCATATAATAAAACATTATAGTGTGCTGATATTAACAGGCAAAGACAAATAACTGTTGTGTGTTGGAATTGCTGGCAGATGGCAGTGTTGGGAGCCATTGGTTAGCTGTATGCAGCCACATGACAGAGCAGATAGGGAGCGGCTTCCACAATTAACCTGAACCACAGATCTGTTTAAAACAATCTAATCCAAATATGCCAATGTTTTGTTCATACATGGGTAAAAAAAAAAAAAAGCTTTCTTGACTTCTTGTCAAGATTTGCTTTTCTTTTTTTTTAAAAGTCATCTGACTTTGAAGGCTAGATGCATTTAGGTTTATTGCCCTTGAAGTTAGTATAGTATATGTAATCTTATGCCAGAAACAAAATAAAGACTGTTACAATCCCCCCCCCCCCGCCTCCCTAATCTTGTTGGCCTTTTGATTTAGATCAAGTCCTGATGTGTCCTATTGAGTGTCAGTACCATGCATTTACCGGGGGATGAACAGCTTGGTCTAATTGGTCTTGTCCATCTCTAATTGCTGTGATTTATGCAATACATGCGTGGAGCTGGGACCATGGCCGACAAAACTGGATTAGAAATTGATGGTTACCTACACTAAAGAGTGGAAAATAGCTAAATCCAACTCCCTTTGCTACTATTCATCGAAGCCTAGATCATCCCTTTCTACATAACCTGTGGAAGGGGAAAATAGACTTTCAAAAGTCAGTGTGGTTTGCCTTTTCTGCCACGACATTGCTCAGTCAGATTGGGATGGAGGCATCACTATTCTGCTGGGACAGGGCTTGGAATGCCCTTTTAGACTGGAGATCTTCAGGAAGCTTTGGCCCAAAACCTAACTTCCTTTCCAAGGTCAAATCTATAAATATATGTATTTAAAATATGGGAAACATTAATAGGTTAAACACAAGAGTGACATTTGAGTTACATGTGGCTGATGAAAACAATTAACTGAGAAGTTTAAGGTTTTATAGACTTTTAAATGTGTCTTTACATGTGGTATGCACTATTTAGTTCATATGTCTATAAATATAGACTTTGAAGCCTCAAAGACAGCACTTCAAAATTCTCTGATTTTTATAAAAGTTTATTTAGTGATAAACTTTCTTTGGAAGTGAATTCATATTTTTAAATGAAATTAGATTTAAGAATAATAACCACAAAGCTACTTTTCAGTCAGTGTCTTAAAGTTCAGTCTGACTTTGGTGTTAATTCTTTTTTGTCAAATCCAGGGCATCCTGTATGGATCTATTCTAATTTGTATAGTTATGGTAATTTTAATAAAAAACAACAGCCACATTTAAGCAAAACAGTTTTTTTACTTTGGAAATACTTTAAAAACTGCCCACCCAGCTAGCTGACTAAATAATGTAGGCCCTGATCCTGCAAACTCTTACACACATGGATAACTTTACACATATGGGCAGTCCCAATGAGTTTAAGGAGACTACTTCCATCATGTGTGAAAAGGTATTCATGTAAGTGTTTGCTGGATCAGAGCCTGAGTGTGAAAAAATGTATAAAGTTCATATAGATATGGCAAGGTTATGGTTAACATTCACTGAATTTGAGTGCCTCATGTTGTGGGTACTCAAGCTGGGGCAAATATGGCCTGATTTTTCAAAGTACCAAGAGTAACAAACATTGTAATGCCACGCAGTGTCTTTAGAGATCATTGTATTAAGTTTATGAACTGTTTAGGTCCTACAGGAGCTGAAGGGGGAGGGCGGTGATTAAAGTGAGTCACTGAGCCTAAACAACTCTAGATAGGTACTATCCTGGAGTGATTTGCATACAGAGGTTTAAGCTGGGTTTTCCAGAGACTAAGAGACAAAGAAAGGACTTTTGGTAGAAAAGGATGAGCTTGAGCTGGCACAGAGCCTTCCTTTTTGATTCAGCAAATGGACATGACAAGGCCCCGACCCTTGTTGAAGAGTTGGAAGGGATGTTGGCCTACCAGATTCCTCGTGCGGAAGATGGGTGATTTCTGATATGTTTAGGTGGGTTTAAATCTGTTTATTCTTTTTTTGTATGCATCTTTTCTCTATAATGCCCTATGAATCAATGTGCTTGCTTGACAGAGCTGTGTGGTCGAGTACAAACACTGTAATTGTCCTCTGAGAGAAAGCAATGAATGGGGCTGGCCTTTAGGCAGACTGGCTTGCTGGGGTTATCACAGTAGATGGCAGGGGCTGTGGAGTCTAAAATCCCCCCGTCAAAAAGGAGTGGGACAAGGGTCCCTCCCCAGTGCCAGGTGATGGCTGGAGACCTGGCTGGCCTCTCCTGGAGCAGACCACAGAGCGAGGGAAATACAGATACAGTTACCCTGAAACTGTGACAGAATCTTTTAAGCCCTCACTGACTTCAGTTGGCGTTGTAGGTCCTTAGTTCGTCTGAAAATCTGGGCGTAGTTATCTCTAGGTTGAGCACTCAAAACCTGAGGCACACAAGGTCATACAGCAAGTCAATGGCAGCCAGGGACAGAACACTGGTCACCCAGTTCATAGTTCAGTGTCTCATCTACTGGAGCACATTTCCTTCATAAGCATCAAAATTACACACACTAAAAAGTGCAAAATACAGTATAACAGTGGAAGGAAAAGTTATTGAACACCAGATGCACAATGATTTAGAGGCTAGGGATTTAGGACAGGGGTCGCATGAAAACTATGCGAAGGAAAAAATCATCCAAAATTGGATTCCTTATCCATATGTTAGATATAAGAAGAGAAACTGTCCCAAAGCCCATTTAATTCTGTCAAGCTATCTGGCATTACAAAGCACTTGTAGCTCAATCCTTCTGCCTCTTGAGGACCTCCTACCTACAAGGTGCTGCTTGGTGCCCACAGCTCCTATTTCGTCACTTGGATTTGGGTGATCAGGCACTTTGCAATATGCAATCAGTAGATTCCAGGACTGAGCTATTGATCTTTGCTCACAGGGTGTTATCATTTCCACTCAGTGTTCTGCATGTGCATTCCATGCAATTCATTTTTAACTCCTTGTATATTCTTCATGCAGGTCATATGTTCATTTTTATGTTTTAAAATATAAAATAAAATAAAACTATCAAGCACTGAATTGTGGGGATAAAGAAAAGGGTTGTTTCTGGTTTCATCAGCACAGTGATATGAACATAATTATACTTTCTGCAGATCAGCTTTATGCATCTCACTATTAAACACAAAACACCAAGCCTAACCTCCTTCCAAATGGTAATTAATTGACGTCTGTAGCATTCTGGGAAGTGACAGTACATGCACCACACTGCACAAACTAACATTCAGTGAGTACTTATCACTGGCAACTGCTCGCTACCCCATTTTTGGATCAGTTCCAGTAGGATGAATAGACAGTACAATTTCCAAAAGACAGGAATTTTACTGCTGTTCTGAAGCATTCCAAGGACAGCACTCACCCCTCTGTTTCATAATTATAGGATTTCAAAAAGTGGCCATTTATTTTAAAATAGTCTGTATGGTTTGTAAAGCAATTTCTACAGGATACAAGAGGGATAAAAATGCATAAGTCTTCGGCAATCTTTCTGCTGCTGGCCCAAGTGCAGAAAGGGATTAAGAGAAGACATGACTAAGAAAATAGGTATCTGAAAACTATAGTTTAGTCTCGCTACGCAGACAAAAAATATATGAAGAAAATTAAATATTTGTTCACACTTGTAAGAAATACAGTGGAATATGGAAGTACAGTAGAGATATGCAGTAGAGAGAGGACTCTTTCCCTCCCCCCCGATACAGCCAGATCAATTAACCTAGCCCAAATTTTCAAAAGTGACCCCCTAATTATATAAGGTCCTTTAGTTTTTTGGATGCCCACCTTGAGTTGCCTTGGGCCTGATTTTCAGAGGTGCTGAACAACTATAGGTTCCATTCATTTCATTTGTAGCTGTGGGTGTACAGTGCTTTCTGAAAATCAGATCCAAGTTGTTTCAAGTGGAGCACCTAAAAACTAAATCAACAGTCAGTTCTGGAAATGTGGGCCATAGTGGACGCAGAACAGAGACTGAACTAGACACAAATATGTTATACTAACTCTTATCCCAAAAAAGAAAATTTGTAATAACATCTAGTAATTCCCAGGGGGGCATACTCAAGAGTGGTGTGAATGACTGCAAAGGGCCACCGTCAGCTGTGATGTAAACTGGCATTAGTGTTTATTATTATTTGTTAAGCACTGACAGCACTCGTGGTGCTGTAACTAACAGGAGGATGTGAAATAAGTAAATAAAGGCCAGGCTATGGCTTTATACCAATGGCTGCCTTATGTCAGACAGGGAGAGTCACACAGCAGCAGGAGTCCTTGGAGATTTTTGGATGAATCAGAAGGAATTCTGGCAGCATCTGGCTGCCAGCTGTTGCCTCGGGTGGGAGGAGTCACATTCTGGAATGGGAGATTCACCCTTTTATAAAGTGCAATATGCACGCCCACAGCTGACCAGGCCAAAAGAAGTGCAGGCTCATGTCCTCCAAATTCTACTTCTGCCTATATTTGGGCACCAGCTACTCAGCTGGTGTAAATTGTCATAGCACCAGTGGCCTCAACAAAGCTATGACAGTTTATACAAGCTGACGAGTTGTCCCCTGAAGCCCCAAACCACTTGCCCTCAACTTCTGCACGGAGTCAGCAACCAGCAACAGTCTGAACCTATGTAACTAAACGATGCATAGGTAGGTGTAAGAAATTAAGGCCTGGCACAGTGTGGCTCTATTTTATACTCTCCAGTTAGTTTTTCTTGCTACAATTGCTTCTGTGCCATCTTGGTGAGTACGTAGCTCCCATTGAACATACCCACTGAATGCTGAATCCGTGCATGGTATACGACTGTGTCACTTACAATCATTTTCTGATCAATTTACAGCTGTTGCACAATTTACCCCAGCTTCTAAGACACTGTTGAATTTGCCTTATAAGTAGCTACAAACTAGAGCAATAGTATTGCAGGCTGTAAAAGATCTGTCTTCCAGATGTAGTTATTGTGGGAGCTCCTGAAGATTTACATGAGCAAGTGCAATAACCAGAAAGAAACAAAGCCAGAGCTACAATAAAAAGTCAATGATCAGGATCAGATCATAGGCCCTAATTCTGCAAAGATTTACGCACATGCTTAACTCAATTCAAAGGGACTACTCACATGTTTAAAATTATGCACATGCATAAATCTTTGCAGGCTTAAAGTCTATGTCAGTGTATATTTATGGAAAGCAGATTATGAAAGTTGTAAACAAGAACATTGAAACTTCATTTTAAATTACTCAAATCCAGTCGGGGAACAGAAACAGTGACATGTGACCTAAAATGTGAACCAACGCAGTTCAAATCTTGTATAATTGAATACCCACAATGAACTGTTTGTGAACAATGGGTAGAGAACAAGAAATATTTGAAGAATTTATTTGGCAAATCATTTCAATAACTTGAGAAAATCATGAACAATGGACAATGAGGGCCAAAGGCACCTCTAATTTTGGATCTCTCCATTTGTGTGTGTCCAGTCTGAGACACACAGGGCGCGGCTGTCAAAAATATTCCAGATGAAATCAGAGTGTGCTCATCATGGAAATCAGGCCCCCTCAATAAGTTGGGAACTCAGTTTATGAAGAGCCCAAAATTAGAAGCTAGTTTTGAAAATGTTGACGTTAATAGGCAGAAAGCATGGTTAAATTAATCAGATCTGTTACTCACTAGGAATTATTTGCTCAGCTCTAATTTTAACTTAGTCCAGTAAAAGGTATCACTTCACTGTCTCCATAGCTGTCTTACAAAAAAACAATGCAGCTACCAATTTTCCTCTGCTGGATGACATACTTGGGCAGTAGCCCTTTAAAGAAAAGCACTATTTTAGAAACCATTTGGTTTTCCATTTATTATTTTTCTGATGCTGAAAGCAATGTTATTCATCAGAGAGAAGAATAGCTACATTGTATTGCTCACGTTTAACCAAAACACTATCTTCATTTTGCTGCAAGCTAAACTACTGCTTTCTTTCAGTCTTAAATATATCTGCAAACTAGTGGATCAGTGAATTCAGCATTTTCTGCTCATTGGGAAACTTTTTTTAAACATTAGTCAGATGATTGCAAAAGCAAATCCCATTTATAGAAATGTGGTTGACCAGACTAAAATAATGAAAGCCATTGAAGCCTTTATCAGATTAACAATTGAACTATATGAGGAAAGATGAGTCAAATCGGATGAGCTAATAACAAACAAAAAAATCATTGGTATACTTTCATAAAAACAATCTGTGCTTCCTGTAACACATAAGAAGCTGTACAAGTTTTTTAATAATTATGTAAGAAAATAATTGGTATAATCATCAGATTTGTTTATCTGTAATAAGGAGTTAGTAAGCAAAAATCAAATTGCTGATTAAGATTAAAAAAAAGTTGTTTCCTGAAGTCCTACCACATTTTATTAGGATCCTACATTTTTTCTATGTCCCCGGGGGGAGGTCTATCTAGTCTGATGGACATAGTATGAAACCAGGAAAGTGAGTGGATGTGGGTGTGAGAGAAAGAGAGAGCCTGAATGACAGTAAATAATTTAAAATATTTTATAGGAACATTTTATTTCTATTTTTTTAGATATATGTGGTTGTTTTGGCCACATCCACGCATTCAATTACGTGTCTTCCCCTATTACCCATTGCAGCCAAGACAATGGCTGAAGACAAGGCTGGCTGGTGGCTTAAGATTCCCTGCCCACCCCCCACATGCACTAATTCTGGGAGAATTGCCTTGTCCAGATGAAAGAGACATCCCATCATCTTGTCCTGGGACAACAGTCATGGCAATTCTATGAAGCAGCCACCCAGGGAAAGTTATCATCTTGCAAGATGATGAGTGGGTAGCTGCACTCAGCACCTCTCAGGAGCTGTCTCTTTTTTCCTCCTCTTATTACCTCCAGTCACAATCCTAGAGTCAAATGTTCATACAATCCCAAATACCTGGGCAAAGCAAAGCCCTGCCCAAATACCACCCCTCCTCCTCCCGCGCAGCAAAGCTACATTGATTCTGCCACTCGGGGATCTTCCATGGCCACAGACACTATAATGTCCACGTAGCAACTGACGCCTCCATGAAGCAAGAGAAACACCCAGTCTCTAGCACTCTGTAAACAAAACATCTCGGTGGCTCCCAAACAAATACCTTACTGGGGGGTAAACTTGTCCTGTTTGTACTATTATTAATTCAATCACACAACATGCAGCTTTGTGTTTTAAGCAAGAGGTCGTGGTTACAATTAACAACATAGCGGAGAGAAGACACTTTATTCAGGCAGCTAGAAAAACAGACCCCTGCTTGATAATATTTGTAATAAATTGATATTTATGGATCCCAATTGTCTCTACCTCACTGTATCATCAGGGAAAGGCTACTTACAGTAATCCCCTTTATGTCTCTGGCAATTGATTCTGTCCATGGTTAAAATATATTGTGGGCACTTTAAGTAACTATTAATTATTGAATGTTTACCTCTTAATGAAATGAATTAACATCATTAATCGACCAACTTCTCAATATATTCCCCAGCTAAAATGTTACATCTGTTAAGGAATGCTAGTAAATGAATACAATAATAATAATTTGATATTTATTTCATTTCAGATGTCCCAAAACACATCGTAATCTTTGCCACACCACCTGGGGCTATGATCTCATCAGAACTAGCAAGATGAATAGGGTTAGTCTCAGCTAGTATGTGGATAAAGACCTGTAAGGAAAAACCAGGGCATTTTAGGCAGGGCTGCGGGTACATTCCATAAGTGGCATTCTTCCCTCTGAATCCAGAATGAGCCTATGTCCCTGAGTATTAGATGGCATTGTGCTAATGGAGGTGCCATCTTTGGCACAGCACATGAAAGTGAGGCACTAATAATGAATGGGTGTGTTTATTTAGTATAACCCTGGCAAGTTTTAGAGTAGGGAGTATCAGCCAAATTCTAAATTGGTCAATTGCGATCTGCTCACCAAAGCTTCCTCCTGCAAATACATTCCTCCCACAGTTTCAGATGAAGAAGATATTCTTCTTCACTTGTCCTAAACTATTGGATAGTAATGCTGTTGCTGTTCAACAGGTGTCATGTTCCATCCTGGAAGTGACACTGTTTCAGGGGTGAGTGAAATCACCCCTACACATTTTATAGATTGTACAAAGCTTTGGAATTTTTCAAGCTAATAGGTTCTATGTAAAACATAACCTTTCCCCACTGTTAAGCTGCAGCCACTTCTGGGATGGAATGAAGTAATTGACTAATGGTGCACAATACTGTATTTCTACTGTCTTCCTTGACATCCTATTGTAAATAGTGAGTGCTGCACTTTTGAGTGACGCTCATTACTTATGTCAAAATGTAAGTAAGACTAATATTTATTTATTTATAGCTGTGCTATTGTGACAGTCACCGCCAATGAAAGAAGGGTTGAGGCCTGATCTCGTCCCATCAACATTAATGGCAAAATATTTACGTGAATTCAGTAGAGCTAGGCTTGGGCTCTTAATCAGTTTGCAGTAGTGGCTCAGGATCAATGTCCTCCTCTCAGGTTCACTGATCAGCCAATAAATAGCATACATAATCAGAACAAAGGGTGTATCTTACATTCATTTAGTTGAAGACAGTATCAGTCAGTACCCAGCTGAGCAGCTTATGTGAATTGTGTTTTGAAAATGATGGTCTGCACTAGTTAGTTCTGCTTAGGAAACATTCAATTTCTTTAACCTGCTTGTGACGATGAATTAAAATCTCTTAATAAACATTATTATCTGTGTAATTTTCCTCTGGACTCTTGTTTTGCCAAAAACAAGTGCTATGGATTTCCAAAGAAAGATTTTATAATGAAAATGCAGCACTACAGTAGCGCTGACAGGCACTGCAGAAATATATTATATTTGCACTATACCAAGTCTTAAATATTACAGAGAAGTGGCAAGATAAATAAGTTAGATTAACTTTAAAACAGGATATTGCAGCAGCCTGGTTGTTTCCCAGGCTCTTTTGGCAAACTAAAGAGGAACATAGGAATTGTCACGCTGGATCAGACCAGTGGTCCTGCTAGCTCATTATCTTTTCTTAGACAGTAGTCAATACCAGCTGCTTTAGAGGAAGGTGTAATAGGCAATTATGAAATAAGAAATAAGGAAAAGTTTCTTTCTAACTAACCCCTGTTAGAGTTTGACTTGTGCCCTGAAGCCTGAGGGTTTATTTTTCTTCCAGGATTCTTGGTTATTTATTTAATTCTTGTTATGATAACTAGTTAATTTTTTCAATCCTTTTCCCCCCGTTTTTTATTAATTGGGTTTTAGACTGAAAATTTAAATGTAGAGAGAGAGAGAGAGTGTATGTGACATAATATAGCTAATGTAATCACAAGCAGTGACTTTGAAGGACATTTTGATCTGTAACAATGAAAGAGTCTGAGTGTTACTACTAGTGTGTTATATTACCCATCCAGATTCCTACAACACTGAAACATCTGCGAAATACCATAGGATTTAATAACAAGTAAAGAGTCAAGATATATCTCTTTTTGCACATCTTTTGTGCTCCTGCTCAGAGCAGATGTAAATATTATGGTGGCCAAGACATGTTGCCAAAGAATACCAAGTCAAATCACTTAACTATGTTATGCTTCCACCCTGTGACTAATTCAATCTCTTGTTCTACATTTAATGCTAATAAAACTGCTAGATATCTGTGCTGTGATCTGTTGGTCACAGTTAAGACACATGGGCACACAGGACATCAGCGAAGCAGATAAACCAAGATCACATAATAACTCATCTATCAGAAGATTATTTTTAATCCTGTGTTTGATACTTCAGGTTCTAAACTTCCTTTCATCTTAAAGAACGGGAAGTTAGGGAGTTGGTACAGCAATTCCTGCCATTGTTTATTACATAAAATTGCAAGAACTTCCAATATAGAGGAAGATCAAGTAGAGAAGTGGTTTCAGACTCTAAACCTAACCACATTTTTCAACCTTTACGTGAATCATAGAACGATACAGTTAGAAGGGACCGCAAGGGTAAACTATTCTAACTCTCTGCCAAGAATGTCCTTTAATTCATAATCCACAGAAGCATCAGAACAGCCCGTTTTCATAAAACCGATGCATTTGAAGATGGGGCAGCTTTGGATCACACGTGCTAATCATATGCCCAATCCTGCCTTCTGTGAGATGCTAACCATCCTGAATCTTTCACTGCTTCCAACAGGAATTGAGGGCACTCCGTGGCCTTGTCATATCGTGCTTCATATGAATAAACATGATCCATGCTTTGCAAATTAAGCATCTCTAGGGATGCAAAGGCATTAAGTCAACTACAGAGTGCATGTGAAAACTAAGTGTAAATATTGGAAGGCTGCTGTGCTACAGGTTAGTCAGTGTACAGAAGTTTTGTGTCAAAAAGTAATTGTATACAAAGCAACCGGAAATTCAAAACTAACTTCACACAAAGCAATAAGAGAAGTTTGGCACCCGAACTGCACCATATATTGTCCAAGTACCTTTGCAGTTTTGTTTTGTTTTTTTAAATAAAGACTTTGTAAACAGGATATTTTGATAAGGAAAGATATTTATTCAACATGATGCATAGACTGTAATTCTTTTTTCTACTGAAAGGATGCCATATGGAAATTACAATCTCTGCTCAGCCTACCTTAGTTCATGGCAATAATTTACTTTTCATATGCAGTAAAAGAACAAAATATAAGAACATTCAGATATGTCTAATATAGTCTGTATAGGAAATGTTGAATAGGAGAAAACACATTATTATTACAGCGATATCCAGTTCCTTGAAATATAGAAATGTTGTTATTCCGTGTCTTGAATATTATTTGGACAGAAGAATCAATGTGGGGATAGGCAAACTACAAGGGTCTGTTGGTTTGAATTCAGGATTATATTCAAACCCCAAGGGAGAAACTGAGTCCAAACGTTCAGAAACTCAACCGGATTTTGGTCAATTGATAAGTAATTCTACTTGTGTGTTGTTCTGAAAACGCAAGGACAAGTGAAAGGAAGAAAAGGCCCTTGGACAAATCATTCAGCAAATACATTTTACAAAATATGCAACTGTTCAAAGAAAATCAAATGTATGTTTCATTTCATATTATGATTTATTTTAGAAAATGCATGTAAAAGTGCTGTAGCTATGCACAATAAAAATAGTTTGTATTTTCTATTGGTACTGATAGGATGGTTTTAAAATGTCACAATGCGCTCACTATTTCTCCATTTAGTTAGGTCTAAAATTGATTTTAATAAAATTGCTTAAACTTTATTTTGCTTTAACAACCACATAAAAATATAACATTCTCTTCAAATAACTCGATTAAGCATAGACACTGTGCATATTAAAGTTTGGTTGAATGAAAATAAGAGTTTTTAGATTAGTACTCTTTTATAGTATAAATAATTAGGATTCTAGATAAGAAAACTGTATTTACATTCCAACCTCATTTTGAAATAATGTGGTCTTCTTACTAGCAAGAGAACTGACAGAATATTGGTGCAAAGTTCTGTACATTATAGAATGACATGGTCAGCCTATCTTACTTTGCCTCAGAAACATTAATGTTGAGAACTGAATATTTGGTCCCCTGAAAATTGTAGCGGTTCCGTTATATTTTTGGCTTGGATAACATTTTTTTTTAATGTCTTGTAATTTGCCCTTGATTTTTTTTTTCCAGCCACAAAGATCAGATTTTAAAAATAATCATACTAACTCTGAGCACTGCTGAGAGCTTCTTCATACTATTTCCTGTTGCACTGTTCTATAAACCACTAAATTGCAGTGATTTATTTCCTCTGAATTACCTGGATTATTTGGTCACGGGAAAAACAAATGACTTTTGTACCCAGTGCAAATATCTCTACTTTAAATCCTGATGATACTACTGAATGGCATAATTTATCACATTATAAAGAGACCATAAAATACTACTATGCACAATTTTCTCTTTCTTTTTTTTAAAATCAATGGTTTTTTCCCCTTCAACATTGTTCTGGGTTGACTCTCCATAGAAACTTCCCTTCCCAGTGCATGGAGTAAAATAGGCAAACAGAAGCAACACCAATGCAAACATGTTTCACTGATGTAAAATAAATGTAATATAAATAGAAGCATTTAACGCAATTGACCTGAACCTCTACTCATTGCTTACCCCAAACTCCCACTGAAGTGAATGACAGTTTTGGGTGCCTGGATCAGACCTAATAATGATAATTATTACAGTGTAACATATCCCATTAAAGCACTATAGTTTTCTTTTCCACATATAGTATATATGTATATAATAGTACAGGACTCTTTGGTTCCATATTCTACAGTGTAATGGCACTTCTACGGTACTGTGAAGGGATTTTTAATAATAATTGCAGTTGATTTATCTAGGTTACCTAGCAGCCACTGAAAGAGCATAAAAGAAGATTTGAGATCTGTGGTTAAAGTTTAAGCCCAATAGCTAAAGTAATTGATTAGTTCCCCATGGATTTTCTTTGGTCACTGAGGTGTGTATAGAGACTACAGGAGATTATTTTATTGTGCAATTTTAGCAGAGCAGCAGAGTCTCCTTACAATGGGTCAGATACTGCCCTCCTAGGGGAAAGCATATGGGAGGAACAGAGAGGGAACAACACTCCAGGAAGGAGAATCTTTCCATGCCAGAGGGGTGGAATTTGCTCCCCCAAGAAGGTTTTTGGCCCCCATGATCTGCAGCTCCCTGAGATATGCCTGGGTACAGTGCCATCTGGATGGAAGCCCTGCAGCTTCACTCCAGCTCCAGGGCCTGTTTGGCACCATTTAAAAAGTCTGCTAAAAAGACAACTTCAATGATATAAACTTTACTGGTACTCCTGTTAGAGCAGCACCAGGGATATGCATAGGGGGGCTAACTGGCAATGCTCAATTGGTACAGGATGGAGGAAATGATTTTTTGGAGGGTGAGAGAAGGGAAAAGGGTTGAAAATAGGTTTAGGGCTCATGAAAGTTACTGAATTGGAAGTCCTGGAGAATAAAATTCCCTTTTTCTCCACAGAACAGATACAGCACAGATAGTAGGAGTATATATTTGCAATTGTCACCCATGCCAACAGGTTTCACAACTGAGCTGGAGGGATCTCTTCTATGGGTGAAAAGTTAGAACAGTGAACTCTATGTTGACCAAGTTTTTGGTGTCTCTGCTTAGATAGACAACAAAGATGCCAAGTCTGATGGCAGCTTTTGCAATGTGTACACTTGTCCACCAGCAAATAAGCTGAGACCAACAATTCATTTCATATATGCTGCCAAAGAGGATGGAATTTGTAATTTTCTATGATCCACCATGAGGCCAAACCACAAGGAAGCAGAGGTTAGCTGCATATCTTCTACACTTGGAGCCACACTTCAGTTATCTTCAGACTTTTCCATACCTCTTTACACTGACACTGCATCCATGTTACTCTCAATAATTCATTTATGTGCCTGACATTTCAAAAACCTAGGTCAAGATTTTCAAAGATGATTTTGGGCGCCTTCATTTTAGGGTGTCCCATTGTAGACACTTTAATAGGAATTGATTTTCAAAAAGCTCAAACATTCTGAAAATCAGACCCCATCTGAACTGTCTCAAACTGGGTTCACAAAAATTAAGGCACTCATAATCACCAGAATAGACTGATTCATTAGAATAACATGAATCATCATACTTAATGTGTCAGTAAAAAGCATAAGAAGAAGATCCATGTGTCAGTGTGCTTAGGGTATTTACAATATAAACTTTTTTCAATATGACTTATTAAATAGAAAAAGGGAAGGAAACATTGTGCCCTGGACATAACCATATTTTACTCTATATCTTTTGAGAGCAGAAGTATAAATCAGGGATGAGGGGGGAACAGAGAAGCTTTGGTGAATTACCTGCTTTTCTCCTGGTGGTGAATTCAGCTGTGTGGAAATTGTGATTGGTTAGCAGAGGAGGAAAAGAGATGGCTATCTTTTGTCCAAACTGTGACATTATGAGAAAATGGTAATGTAATCTCAAAGGAAGAGAGAGAACAGAATATCTTAAAAATCAGATAAAACATCCCATGAAACAAAGGTTGCTTTTAACTGTGTGTAAACAGTCTTTGATCAGTCAACAGGATCTATATGACAGGCTGATATTGCAGATTAACAAATATTTGCTACAACAGTTTGATAAGTGGTTAGGCTTTATCCACAGAATGGATGCTAAGACTAGTAGTTGGCAAGGAGATTTAATCCATTTGATGCAAATAAACTTTTTTGTATAATTAGTGGGGCCTTCTCCTTCTGAAGGCTCCATTTAGAACAGAGTAACATGGATTGGTACCACTGCATTGTAAATGCATTTGACATCAGATAGAAAAAACCTCCTGAGGATCCTCTTCAGATTTTCATGGCTTTTCTGCTTCTTCTAGTGCAGCCTGGGACAAACCTAAAGGAGAGAAAGAAAGATGAGGATGCTTAAAACTGGGTTATACTTGGCAAGCATATGCAATGCATTGTTGATTCCACCAGAATTTGGAAAAATCTTGGTTATAGCTAGAGGAAATAATTTATTACATACAAAAACTCTATGCTAAGGGAATGTTAAAGTTATGAAATGAAGCATTCAAAGTGAGGAAATACCAGATTAATTTGGCCCTGCTGTGCATATGCATGATGATAAACTCTTTAACTTACGTGATCACATACTACTTTGTCCACAGGAAAAAAGGGCATGGAATACACATGTCCAGTAGATATAAAATGCTACAATTAGTAGCATTTTACTCACTGTTTGCCAGGTATTAATGACTATGCAAGCAGCACAGCAATGGAGAACCAGACACTTTATTTATTAATTGGATGCATCTTTTTAAATGGCTGTATATTCAAGGCTGACACTTTAGAGAAACTGATCTAGCAAACTTCTGGTCTTGGAGAAGTTTCATTTATAAAGCCTTGTTGATGTTTTTGTTTTAAAACCTCAACAGTACAAGAGGAGGTGAGTCAAATTTGGATTTGATCTAAATCGACATAACAGTGAACCTGAAGGAAATCAGAAACTGGGAGTAAGTGGTCAAAAATTCCCAGACTGAAGTAAATGTGGAAAAAGAGAACAGTGAATAATCATATTAAAGCCTTGTCTAAATGCAAATTTGCATGGTTTAATTAAACTGGTTTAGTTAAACCAGAGCAAACTCCTGTGAGTTCACTCTTATTTCAGCTTAAAAGTGGCTTGTTGTGTTGTAAACTTAAACAAAACCAAACTAAGCCTGATTCAAACCAAAATAAATAAAATAATAATAATAATGTGTAGTTACTATATAGCACCTTTCATCCATAAATTTCAAAGCATTTTACAAAGGATGTCAGTATCACTAACCCCATGCAATGGATGGAGAAACTGAGGCACAGAGCTGTGAAGTGATTTGCCCAGGAGACGAGAGGCTGAGCCAGGAAAATAACCCAGGATTCCCAAGTCCCAGTCCACTGCTCTATCTACTAGGTCTCCATAAGCATGTCCACACAACCTTTTGCACCTATTTAACCAAACTGGTTTAAAATTACAAACCTTCAGTTTAATTGGTGTAACTCTGTGTGTAGACAAGCCCTCCGATTTTCATTTTTTTAGGCTGGCTATGCCTTTTGGGGATTAGTAGGGGATTTCGACATGTCGGTGAACAGCTGGGTGTGATGGAAAGAAGTTGAACAAACTTTACTGACAGTTTTGTGACTGAAGCTGCAAAATGCCTGAGAGGCAAATAGAGAGCAAGACCACGGTGATACAAAAGACCTTGGTGATACAATAGATTCTCAGCAAGAGCTTTAATTTCCTAAGAAGCTATGAAGAGTCCCTTCACCAAATTGTCTATTGTTTCAAAGGACGATTAAAAATACCATGTTGAGAGCTGATTTGGGTTTACAAAGATCATCTCTGGCATGGTAGCTCCTTTGTTCAAAACTATTAGCACGTAGCACATGTTGTGGTGCTGCAGGGATCAGCATTAGGCCCTGTCCTAGGAGTCAGCAGCATTTTAAGTACACGTGCAGATTAACAAAAACCGAGATGAGCTGCAGATAATGAGAAGGAGAAACAAATAATGCAATGGCGCCCAGAGAGATTAGCAAAATGGACAGAAAACAAAGTAGGATTTAATATGATATACATTTGGGGAATAAATAATCTGAAACACACATACTTACGGGAGCTAGAGACACGGCAGCATTAAGGCTGAAAGAGCCCTACAGGTGATAGATTACAGCAAATTAAACACGAGCGTGCAACATGATTTTAGGCAAAAAAAAGACCAACGCAATTTAGGACTGCAGAGACATCGCATCATGCCACTCTGTTGTGATCACATCTGAAATACTGTGTTTGGCTTCAGAAAGATATTAAAAACTGGCCAGATCCAAAGTCCACTGAAATCAATGGAAAGACTCCCAGTGACTTCAGTGGGCTTTGGTGTCTGAAAACACTGGCTTCTGCACAATCTTACAGAACCTAAAGATGCATCTAGTAGATTAGCTCAGAAACAACAAAAAGGCAGATATGGAACTTGATAGTCTATATCTGAAGGGCATGAACAGCACAGAGAGGGTAATTATTTATGTTTCGACAGGAGAGTATAAGAAGTAGTAGTAGCATGCAATTAAAAAAGGGAACATTTAGCTAAATATCGGGAAAAAATTTCCTGACACTGAGATATTGTAGTCTTTGGAATAGTTTCCCAAGGGAAAAGATCCATCATTTGGACATTTAAAATTAGACTGGACAGAAAACCTAAATGCCTACATTTTCAGATGTGATTAGTAATTGTGGGTGCCTAACTAAAGACACCTTAAAAGTGCCTGATTTTTCAGAAAGTGCTGAGCATCCACCCTCTGAAAAATCAAACTCCTTTTATATGTTTCTATTTCAGCACCCAGAATATGAGTCCCACAAAATCATTTGATACTTTTGAAAATGTAGGCCAGAAGACATCTGATCTGTAGGGGACAGATCTATGGGCAGGGAGATGGACTGAATGACTTAATACATCTTTTCGTGTGTGTATCTTGAATGATTCTATGCACTGATTCTGTGCTAAAAATAAAAAATAAATCATTATTTGGGATATAAAGTAATGCTCAAGAGCCTCAATAACTATATTTTCAAGACACTGATTTCTTCCCATAATCATCAGGTTGCTATTTCTAAAAATGGCCATGATGAATTACAGTGTTAATGATAAACAATGTAAATTCCTGAAATAGAGTAGATTATTTCAGACAAATGTACTAGCCTTTTCTGATATAATTATTGGTTTGCGGAACAAATGCAATTCAGTGGACACAATTATCTTGATTTCACAAATCTTTTTGATACAGTACCAAATACAAATTTAAAGAATTTAGATGCTGTATGAGTAAAGGGTCATAAAACAAATAAATTATGGGTGAAGTGTATTTATGTATTGAGGGGTAAATTACATCTGAGTATTAAATTGTGCAACCTTCTCATGGAAGAATGTATTAAAATGTGTCCTTCAACAATGAGTCTTGCCAGCTATGACCTGTATTTTTCAATGTTCAGTATTATTTAATATGGAGAACCATGTAACATGCAGTTTGATTAAACTGGCATATGACAACAAATTATGGAACAATAGATAATTAATATCAGGATGGTTCATCATCAGGATGCTCTGTCAAGTTTATGCAGATACACAGAAATATATGATGCAAGATTTAAAATAATCATAGAGTCACAGAGTTGGAAGGGACCTCAGGAGGTCATCTAGTCCAACCCCCTGCTCAAAGCAGGACTAACCTCAGCTAAATAATCCCAGTGAGGGTTTTGTCAAGCCGCAGCTTAAAAACCTCTAAAAATGGAGATTCCACCACCTCTCTAGGTAACCCATTCCAGTGCTTCACCACCCCCCAGTGAAAAACTTTTTCCTAATATCCAACCTAGATCTCCCCCACTGCAATTTGAGACCATTGCTCCTTGTTCTGTCATCTGCCACCACTGAGAACAGCCTAGTTCCATCCTCCCTGGAACTCCCTTTCAGGTAGTTAAAGGCTGCTATCAAATCCCCCCCTCATTCTTCTCTTCTGCAGACTAAACAAGCCGAGTTCCCTCAGCCTCTCCTCATAAGTCTTGTGCTCCAGCCCCCTAATCATTTTTGTTGCCCTCCGCTGGACTCTCTCCAACTTCTCCACATCCTTTTTGTAGTGGGGGACCCAAAACTGGACACAATACTCTGAATGCGGCCTCACCAATGCCGAATAGAGGGGAATAATCACTTCTCACAATCTGCTGGCAATGCTCCTACTAATGCAGCCCAATATGCTATTAGCCTTCTTGGCAACCAGGGCACACTGCTGACTCATAACCAGCTTCTTATCCACTGTAACCCCCAGGTCCTTTTCTGCAGAACTGCTGCCTAGCTCATCGGTCCCCAGTCTGTAGCTGTGTATGGGATTCTTCCATCCAAAGTGCAGGACTCTGCACTTGTCCTTGTTGAACCTCATCAGATTTCTTTTGGCCCAATCCTCCAGTTTGTTTAGGTCCTTCTGTATCCTATCCCTACCTTCTAGGGTATCTACCACTCCCCCTAGTTTAGTGTCATCTGCAAACTTGCTGAGGGTGCAATCTACCCCATCCTCTAGATCATTAATGTAGGTCAATGATTCTCCAGCTCATTTAGAAAGAGTCCCCATCTGGGTCAAGTCTTTTTCCACTCTCCCAGTCCCTCTGTGGTTCTCAAATGTTTCATTCTGCAGACCACCAAGAAAGCCTCCACGGATCACCAGTGGCCCACAGAAACAATCTGCAAAGACTGTCATGGATAAATATACATTAATTATACATACAAAGATTAACAATCCACATAGCTACAAACTGGAAAACTCTTACTTAGAAAACAGTAATGGAGAAATTCATCCCTTTGCTGTGGGGTCCTCAAAATAGGGCTTCAGCATGGGAGTAATTTTCACCTTAAAGGAGTACACTGGGAGTTCAAATGATTAAACATTGAATTTGATATAGTAAGAAAGAGAAGCCATCCTCAGCTGCTCAATGACAGTCCTGAAAACCATTCTTTGCATTTGACAATTAGAAAATGTCTCCACAAAGTTCATAGATATTTCCTATACACCAAGTATGCAGAATACCGCAGTTATGTTAATTCACCATCAATGGAAATGTTTTTAAAGGTGGTCATTGACTACAAAGATATCATTTGTAATAACAAGAAATCCATGCTTCAAAGACTGAGTGCAGTTTTTAGTCCCTCACTATTAAAAGATTGAAGAATGAGAGAAAGCTCAAAGAAGGCCAAATGAAATGACAAAAGTTCTAGAACGCAACATTGCTGTAGCCATCTTGGTCCCAGGATATTGAAGAGACAAGGTAGGTGAGGTCCAATATAAGATATTACCTCACCCACCTTGTCTCTCTAAAAGTGCTAGAAGACATTTGAAAAATACTTGATAGAATTATTCATATAATTGGTGGGAAAAAGCCATTTTAAGCCAATTACAAATACTTGAGTGATATTGCAGAAGGGAGAGGAAAAGACTGTCTTCTGTAGTCATGAACTGGTCAAACAAGGCATAATGGTGCAAAACTTAAGACAGAAGCATTCAGGTTAGACATGAGACAACATTTAAGAGTCATGACAATAGGCAATGGAATAAATTGACTAGTGAGGTAGCTGAGTCACCTACATTAGAGATTTTCAAAGATACATCAGATGAAATCCTAGTGGAAATATCATAGAAGAAGATGCAAAGGAGTTGGATTGGATGACCGGAGGGGTCTTCTCCAGCCCTATCATCTAGGCTCTTATGATTTATTCCAAGCAGAATATTTTGGACTCTCATGAATTATTGGCTGAGTATCCTGGATACTTGTGTACATTAGTTTGCTCAACCATGCATAAAACTTAGCCAAAAGCTGGTTTGGAAGTGCTTGATCTACTATATTCAATACTTCCCAACCTCTATTTCATATGGTGATTCAAGGGCAGGACTGTTATAACAGCTATTTTGGTTTTAGATTAGGGTATAGAAAGCAAGCATCACTTCCCGCACACAAAGGAGAGGGGTGGGGAATGCTACACAGTTTCATGGACAGTTTATACTGCTATTCCTATACCATACATAAATAGTCTTCAAATAAACCAAAGTTTTAAATCACTGTTTTTCATAAAGTATTGGAAGGAGGAAAGGGGCAAATGTATCAAATGACCAGAGCTGTTAATAGTTATTTTTACTTCTTTATTAGCAAGATAAGACTTAGACTTTTCCCAGCACCTTTTAGCTATGCTTGAAATAATCACAATAATTTCCTTCAAAGAACTCCATCCATCTATTGTTCAGAATTTTCATTATCTCTATAAAATTGTATGAGGAAAAAAATGTAACTTCCCTTTCCTTAACATGTAATCTTTCTCCCATGGACATGTGCCAAAATGGTGATTCAGCAAGTCTAAGAAAGAAACAATAAATTGTTAATCCCAAGAAAACTGTGACTGAGTAGCTTGAAGTGCCTAGGGGATTGGTATAAATTTGAAATTTTTACTGTCGTTATGAAGACAGATCATGGCAATGGTTAAAATGAAGCTATTTACCAACTGTTTCCTGGACTACTTTAAGAGAATTGTCTATAGAAATAGAATTCAACTCTGTGTTCAACACCATATTATGTAGAAGAGCTAACTAAGAGTGAACAACACCCTCTTTGAGTCACCGATTCATTATAATATTCATATACATATGATTTCACCAATGTGGTCGGGGCTTGTGCTTTTGAAAAGGGCATAGTACAAGATGAAGGAGTGGGAAGAAAGGACTGCCACATTCACAAAAGACTTGTACGGTTCAAAGAGTTTATTCTACTTCTGTTTTGGGAAGTGGAAGGAATGACAACAAAGTGTTCATCAGATTTCTATCTGTCCTAGGAGGCTGGATAGACCATAGTATGCGTAATGAGAGTGCTTTTCACCTCTTGGTCACTTGTTTGAATATAGCCCATAATAGCTGCAGCTGATAGTCATGACTATTTGAAATTTCCCAAGTTCTTGTAGCTGTGCTGGTCCCAGAATATGAGAAAGACAAGATAGATGAGGTAATATCTTTTATTGGATCAACTTCTGTTGGTGAAAGAGAGACACTTTTGAGCTTACAAAGAGCTCTTCTTCAGGTCTGGGAAAGTTTCTCATCCTGTCACAGCTAAACACAAGATGGAACAGATCGTTAAGCATAAGGAGTTAACACATATTGCAAGAGAACATTCAAGGTGAAGTGGGCAGTTAACACCTTTACAGTCATAGGACAAAGGAGGGTTAATGAGTGACAGATGGTTATAATGAGCCATAAATCCAGTGTCTTTATTGAATCCAAGATATTTAGTAGTTATGAATTTAAGCTCCCAGCTTTTGAAGGTGTCACGCAGGGTTCCTTTGAGGATGAGAACTAAGTGGGTCAGATATGGAGTGACTGTTTTGTGAAAAGTGTTTCGTTATAATAAGCCAAGCTTGGTCATACAACTGCAGAGGTGTTAACTGCCCACTGCACCTTGAATGGTATCAGCAATGAGGGCCTGCAGCTGTGCTTCCCAGTTGCCAGACAGCCAATGAGTGCAGCTGGGCCTCAGCAGAACCACCAAATTAGGCTATGTCTATGTTAGAGAACTTACAGTGGCACAGCTGTACTACTGCAGATAAGGTCTCCCATGTAGCCGCTCTATGCCGATGGAAGAAAGCTCTCCCATCAGCATAATTAAACAACCTCCAATGAGCAGCAGTAGCTATGTCGGCAGGTGCTTCTGCACATACCAGTGCTTCTGCCAGTAAAATTGATGTCAGTCAGGGGGTGTTTATTTTACACCCCTGACTGATAAATGTGCTAGTGTAGACATAACCTTAGAGAAAATCATCTTATGACAAAATGCCAGCTTCCTAGAGATCACTGAACTGCTTACTGAATGCTTCAGTAAAGGATCTACATTTTAAATAGAATGACAAATTCATTTCTTTTTTGTTAGCAATAAGACTTTGTATTGTACATTACTGGGGAAATGTGACTTCTTCCGGAACTGTGGCATAACAAAATAGGGATTGTCCTTGTAATGGAAAAACGTTCACACCAAGTACGTACACAAGAAACACACCAAAAAGACGACTGGTATTTAGAAATTTGGTCACCCTTTTTAGCATAATCAGGGGATGACAGATCCCCACCCAGCAAGCCAGAATCTTTAGCCAGGTTCTTTAAAAATTAATCTGATCCTGAATACGTAATATACAATGAAGTGTGTTAAAATTTTATTGTAAGTTTGCTATTAAAAAAAAAATCTCAAATCAAAGAGGAGGTATATGGCAGGGTGGTGTGAAAAAGCTTAGGTTGACTCTGACTCTGATGTACCTGCTCTGTTAATTAAGGACTTCAGTCTCCTGTATTTTTAATCAAGCACAATTTATTTACATCCTCCTTTGTCTTTCTGCTGCCTGTCTTAGATACAGAGAACAATAAGAATTCAATTAATCAAAATATCTCATAATTGTACATCAAGAAAGGTATTCCTCAACGTGACAAAACTCCCAAGGAGCTGGATGGTTCTCTTCCTGTATCTGACAATGTGTTCAATGTTGTGATCCTCCACAGAGGAGTCTGATGAGAGAAACCCAGCAGTGAAATGAATGTTTCTTTTGCATTACGAATATGTCCATGTTTTATTTAACCCAAGAAAGCTCCAATATATCTGTTTGCTCTGTGACACACACATTTTGAAAAAACCATCAAACCTGGAATTAATATATAGGTAAAGACAACTCATTTTGGTGGTTTACATGTGATGATTGGACATAAGGACATTAGTTATTACCAATTTAGGGCCAAATCATGTGGTATACATATACAAAACTCTCACTGAAATTGTTTGCACACTTCACCGCTGACGTGTCACTTTGAATACACAAGATTCGTCTATAGCATAGAAAGGGACAAATCCTTTCCTTGGCACCCAGATCAAGTATCTCAGTTGGGTGCTATGTAGGTTCAGGGCAGGGAAGGATTCGCTCGCTCAGAACACCGTGTGGTAGTGGAGATGCTCACAAAGGATAGGATAGGGTTACGCTGCACAGATGTGAGCCCAAGGCCCCCTTCCGTCCACACACAAATCAGTCTGACTAGGGTCAGAAAGCACTCAGGACCTGGGTCCTAGGACCCTGCTAGAGGGGTGAATCAGAGCCAAAGTCCCACTGTAACTTGGGTCCAAGCCCTGCCACTCTGCAGAGTGGACACAGGGTCAAGCTGCAGACCCGAGTCATAAAGTTTGCTTAATGCAATATGGACACTACAGGATGGCTGTGAGACTCAGGTCCAGCAATTGTAAACCCAGGTTTACAATGCAGTGTGCACATTAAAGCATGAGCCTGGAAACATGAGACCACAAGCCCGGGTCCCAGAGACCTTGTTTTACAATGCAGTGTAAACAAACCCAAAGGCTATTCCAGTCCATTGGCTGCGATAGCCTCAGCGATCTCAACATTGTCCCGTTTTGGGAAAGGAGAGGCGGAAGGTTCAGAATATACACCCATCTCCAGCCCCATCCGCATGTCATCCCAGCTTCACACTCAATGGCCCTGTGCGCTGCCTTGTAGGGAACAATCAAGGAGCTGCGGTACAGGGCATATTTATCCCCTGAACAGTCTTTCCAGATTCTCCCTCCCATTACATAGAACTAGCCTGGTCCAGTGCCAGAGGGTTCTCCACTGGAGAAGGGGACAGAATTTATCTCATGCTGAATACAAACAGCTTAAGCTGTCTTCTGCAAGTTAACTTTCCTATATCATACAACATTCCTCAGTCGCAAGTAGTAAACGTATCATGAATTTCCTTATTCTATTCTCCCTGCCTAACCAATGTTCCACTAGAAACTCACTTTGCAAGTAGAGTTAATCCCTTAATCAGTGAACTTCAGCCTATATCAAGACTTCTTTAAAGTTTGTTTGGAGCTCATCTTACTACCCTCTCAAATTGGTTACATTCATCTACAAAAACAACTTAGGGACCTGATTTGAAGCAACTAGAAACACAGTAACATTTTAGTCAAAATACCAGGTACCAACTAACGACCTGCCATTAGAGCACAATACTTTTGCAGCAGCACCTCCATCCCTATTGTACCACAAAATGATAGGCTAAAATCAGCTACAACAAGCTAACCTACATTAAAGCAATGTTAAGGTTTAATGTAAACAAAGGGAGTTAAGTTCTGATTTAAGGCTGAACTTCTGTCTATAAAAATCAATTTGCTGTGCCCAGGTTTTTCTAATACACGTGGTATATTTAACCTCACACAGTGTTCCGGGACTATATGGCATTTTCTACTGTGATCTGTCGCTTTAGTGATCTGTTTTTTCTTACAATTATAACATAAATAAGCCACAATTGAGGAGTAGGGCCTTCTTCTATCTGGCTTTTTAAAAACAGCAAGTGGCACTTATAATTCACAAGGAACATTTGCCAGTTGATTAAAAATACAATCAACATATTGAAAAGCAAAATGAACAGCAGCCACATAACGAGTAAATCCCTCACTTTACTATGCCTCTCTTTCAGGCAATATTGGCTCCTTTTGCAACTTTCTTGCAGTTTGCCCTAGGGTGACCAGATAGCAAGTGAGAAAAATTGGGAGAGGAGGTGGGGAGTAATGGGCGCCTATATAAGAAAAAGCACCAAATATCAGGACTGTCCCTATAAAATCAGGACATCTGGTCACCCTAGAATGCCCTAACGGTCAACAGATTTGGGCTCTTTCATATCAATGCAAGGTTTAGATTCCAAAGAAAAGGGGCCTCTCAAGGAGAAATTCCTTCCAGCAGCCCCCTTATACCAAGGACAATGGGTCTAGCTTGAGTGTCCCCACAGATCTCAAATATGGAAGTATAGCTGAGGGAGAGGGGCAATATTTAATGGAGGATGGTGCTAAGTCATATAAGGCTTTATAGGTGAAAACACCCAACACCTTATATTCCACCTAAAAACCCACAGGCAGCCAGTGCAGATCATGGAGCTATGTTGGAATATGCTTGTAGCAAGATACTTTGCTTAACAAGTGAGCCACCGCATTGGTATGTTTACACTGCCATCAAAGGTGTGATTACTGCACATGTAGATATACTCCGAGCTAGGTTTAATCTAAGTAGCATGTGAACAGCAGTGAAATTATGGCACCTTGGACCCTGGGTAATTACATGGATGGCTAGGCCATGCTGAATCTTATGGTGCTGCAGGTTCACTACTATTGATACTTGTGCTAGCTAGATTAGAGATTGCAACATACACATGCCCTATATATTGCCCTTCCTGCCCCCAGAGTGCGTTGTCAATAATCTAGGTTTAAGATGACAATGGAACTAATTAGATGATTAAGGAAAGCAGCGTCTAGTCCTTGCATTGTGTCTCAAGTAAAGCGAGTTGAAAATGTTCATCTAAATGTCTGTCAAACAAAAATGGCTTTTCAAATGAGCAAAAATGTTGATTGAAAATTTTCCATTTGCATCAAAGATATTTTGGCTGTCATCAAAAAATTCAGTTGTCAAAACAAAACAAAATAAAAATCAGTTTTCAGAGTTTTGATTTTTCAATTAAAACGTGAATGAGAAAATGAGAAAATTTGATCGATAACCAGCAAAACAGAAAAGTGGTTTCAGCCACATTTTTCACAGAAGACCCAGCTCTAATTTCCATTTTCATCTAGAACAAATAGTTATTGCCAAGTGACAAATCCTTCGAAAATGAATACAAAGATTTTGCATTGGAATGTCTGAAAAGCCTTTTGTTTGCTTTCCATGCTGGTATTGTGTATGTTGACATTATTTTGGAGATTGGTTTATACTGATATTTAATTTGAGGGCAGTCTGGAACGAATGCTGATTTTAACTGTGTTGGTGCTGTAAACGCACTCGGAGGCTTATTCAATATGCACAACATAATTCTAAATACATAAATACAATATGGCAGCAAAACCATCACCATCATACTTGGTTACACGTTATATTTCACATCCAGTACAATTCAGAATTGCTGGTAAACCGTATAAGAAATGTTGTCTAATTAATAAATGGTTATCAGATATAATATAATAAGGAGGGCCACATATGCCTCGATTAGACAGACACAAAGAATAAGCATTTGTAATGCATAGGTAATTTTGTCTTTTCTTTGGAAAAAATTATATACTACTAGCTAGCTTACTTCTGTCCATTATTGGTTTGTTCTGATGGTTTATTGTCTTCAACAAAAAGGTGTAAGATTGAACATCTGACAATTAACAACTGCTTTGTCTTCCCAGACAAGTGATCCCTATGATAGATAGGCAAAACTGCAGGGGTTGGTTACCTTTAGGGCAAGATTTTCCACCATTTTCATATGAATGGCAGTGAAATGAATGCTTCTTGTAGAGGCAGCCACCCAGTCTCTGCCTGCAGGAAGAGTCAAGACCCCTTAAGGATAAGTGAATTACAGCAGTTTTCCATTATTGGACCAACATCTGTTGGTGAGAGAAACATATTACCTCACCCACCCTGTGTCTCTCTAATATCCTGGGACCAACCTGGCTACAACAACTTTGCATACAGCAATTTTCCATTCATGTCGGCTGATTGCACTTCATAAGTGACATCTGAAAACTCATGGCCTCCTTGTTAAAAAGTCTTAAAATCACCTCATCCATCTAAACTCTGGTTAAAATTACACTTAAAATTAGATTCACCTGTGAAAAATTCACACCCCTGAACATCCTATTTAAACCAGCCTAGCCCCTGATGTATACATGGCTAGGTTGATGGAAGAAATCTTCTATTGGCCTAACTACTGCTGCTTGGAGAGGTGGATTACCTACATTGATGGAAAAACCCCTTCTATTGACATAGGAAGTATCTACGCTATGGTGCTACAGTGGCACAGTGGCAGCACAATAGATATTGTAGATATGCCCTAAGTATAAGGTTACCATATGTCCAGGTTTATGTCCATATGTCCAGGGCATAGCTTGTTTTTTGAGCTTCCTTTCTCTGTCTGGGTGGATTTTTCAAATAATATGAAATGTCCAGGGCGGGTTTTTGCAGAGCAGTCATTGCAGCTCAGAAAGAGCCCCAATTGGTCCACTTCCCAGTTGTTCCCTCCCTTGCACCTGTAGCTGATTGGTCCATTCCCCTGCAAGCCACAGCTGCCTAATTCCACCCACCCAGCTCCCAGCCCTGGGGAGAGGGTCCCACAGGGAGGCGCTGACTGACAGCTGTCACAGTGTTCTGGACTTGTACCAGCCTCCCAGTGTGACCACAACACTGCCCCCCATCGCCAGTGAATATCTCCATCGCAGGTACTCTCTCCAGCATCCCCAACTGTATCCCCCATCCAACATCCTCCCTCCAGCAGTGTCTCCTTTTTGGGAACCTAAGTAACTCTTAGCAACGTGGACTGAGATCCTAATTTAACTCATAACAATGAAGCTATCCTCGTTATATGGATGATATAAATGCCAGGAAAAACTCTGAATAGAGCTAACTACGATATTTAAATTGCAAGTTGTAAACTGGATGAGGCTTTATGTACCATCAACATGGCAACATGTGGAATAACAGGGATCTTGAGGTTAGAGTAAAAAACAAACTAACGAAATTTTGACGAATAATGAACCCACTAAAACACATATTTATGGTCCAGTGCTGCATTCCTTGTGCACCTTAAACTTCTATGGCCACAAAATAAGTGACTGCATGGTTAGGCTTCATGCATAGAGGCATTACATCTTTCTACAAAAACTTGGCGCACTCGCTCTATACAGTCCTGGTGAAATGGCATCTCAGGAACCTAGACACCAGAAGATGTAGACAAATTGGAAGAAATTCGGAAAGAAGCCACATAAATGACTGAGTGACTGGATTATTAGGTAACCCTAAAAGATGTGAGGGGGAGAAATTAAGTAACTGAACAGCAAAGGGAGATCTAGGAATTTAGTATTATGCAAAGGGGTAGGACTGGAAGCAATGAAATGAACTCAAGGAAAGGAATATTTAGGTTTCCTAATGTACAAGTACAGTCTCCCAAAGGAGGTGGTGGAAGCCACACGGTTTGGCATATCTAAAAGTTAGAGAGACAAAGTGCCACAATAGAGAGAACAATCCTGCAGTATCAGGGAGATGGTCAAGATGATCTTACAGGAGTTTTCCATCTCTTACTTCTGTATGTATCATTTAACAGATCCGAGGTGTTACAAATTCCTGAGCGTTTTGTAATATGTACAGAAACATCAGGTTTTGCTTACCAGCAAGTTTTCAGTGAGTGAATACTCTTCAATATGTTGTTCTGTTTAACAATGGTACACTATAGTGCAAGTGCTAAATCATATTCAAAATTTCCATAGATTCTTCTGGAAATAACATTCAGCAGGGCTTTACCATTTGATGTCATTTTTCCTTTGGAGTCGGGAGGAGGGGGGGAGGAGGAGTTCAGGGGAAGAGAAGCTGATTTGGAGGAAAATGTGTCTGACAAAAATAACAAAGGCAAATTAATTCTTGTTGTGTAATATTTTCCAATCTTGCATTTCACACATATACTGTAGCTTAAAAGGAATGAGAAAAATGCTCTGAGACCTTTTTCCAAATGCAATCTTTGATAATTTCCAGTGTTGGCTTAAAAGCAAAGGAAAAAAAAAAGGCACACACTAAAGTAATAGCTGACAATTCTTCTACAGGGACTTTTTAAAAAGCCTCTTTCTATTGTTTTCTAAATACTCTACCTGTTTTTTGTTGTTTGTTTTTTTATACTATGATTTTTGGTTAAAATCCTGTTTTTGCAAACATGAAGGGTAATATAACTATGTTTTTTTGAACAAAAACAATGAGAACTCATCTAGTATTTTTGCTGTCATATTATATCTCTTATTAACAGTGTCATGAAAATCAGTCTACATCAAAGACCTTGAGCCTAACTCTCCTCTCGTTTACACCACTTTTCCATGGACACCAGTGAACTCACTCCTAACTTCCACCAGTGTGAGAGGAGAATCAGACCCCTTATTTCTAGCTAAATCTTGGTGCCAATGTCCATGCTGCCAATTACAATATTCACTGTAGAACAGCAGTAGGTTACTTAAATATGATGATCCAATTAAGAAGTTTCCAAATCTGAGAGATCCTGCTACCTCCTGCAAGGTTCTGAGCATGCTCAGCTCCCATCAAAGCTAACAGGAGTTGAGGGAGCACAGCACTTTGCAAGATCTAGCTCATTAGCACTTGCATAATGATTGGCTGAGACAAAAACAACAATTAGCGGAAGCCAATGGGCCTGCACACAAGTCTTGGAATGATGAAAGTAGCATTTTAAATGCAGCATGGTTTTTGTCATAGACACAGGAAACAATAAAAGCTTAGTAGAGTTAGCATGCAGGGGAGCAATATAACTTTTAACGGTTTGTGGGATTTTGTGAGAAATAAGCCCAGGACTATTGAAGGACTATAGCCCTATTGAGCTAGCTAGTTCAGCACTCATGAATTTTCAATAACAATACATTCACAGTTGCTATGGGACCTCAGTAACAAATGCAGCTTGAATTCAAACATATGTTTTCATGAGCAGCACTGATCAGAATTATCAATACATTTTCTGCCATGAAAAAGGAAAAGAAGTTGTTTGGCTAAGTTACAACACGGCCAATTGCCTTAGATCACTGACTTTTCACTGAACAGTAAATAAACCAAGAGCAAGAGTAAACAATTTGATTGTTGCTGATTATGCACTGTACAGGGTTATTTCCTTAATAAGCAGTAATTTGAAGTAAGTAGGTTAATAAAGCAAAGATGTTGTAGCAGTGTCAATTCTAGGATATTAGAGAGACAAGGCGGGTGAGGTAATATCTTTTATTGGACCAATTTCTGTTGGTGAGAGACACACGCTTTCGAGCTTTTGCAGGTCTGGGAAACCAAATATGTATTACAACAATCTATAACCCACTAACAACCCCACCACCACCGCTGCTTTCCTCCCTCCCTTTCTTTCCTCCCTGTGACTGGAGGGGTGTTAATGGGCCACCTCACCTTGTATGGTCTCTTGAAATATATGTTAGCTATTTATGCTAAATCATCTGTTCCATCTTGTATTTAGCTGTGACACTCTGAGGCTATGTCTACACTGCAAGTAGACACCTGAAACTGGCCCTGCTCGTTGACTCGGGTTCAGACTAAGGAATAAACATTCAGCTTCAGACTGCAGCCAGAGCTCTGGGACCCTCCCACCTTGCAGGTTCTAGCCCTAGCATGAACATCTATACTGCAATTAAACAGTCCTTTAGCCCGAGCCCCAGGAGCCCAAGTCAGCAGTGTAGACATCCTCTGAATTTCCCAGACCTGAAGAAGAGCTCTGTGAAAGTCTGTCTCTCTTACCAACTGAAGTTGGTCCAATAAAAGATATTACCTCACCCACCTTGTGTCTCTAATAAAGCACAGGGACAGATTATTTACTAAACACCAGCAAAATGGAACTAACTGGCAACACAAAACAACAATTTTGGAAACAATTTCCATAAAACACACTGAAACTCAGGCTTAAGCAGACCATTACTTGAAGACTTACTTTCTGTGGGAACTGATGCTTTTATCTCTCTAAACTGTTCTCAGTGGAATCTCGGGTTTTACATAGGGTATTTCAAGTCACACTGCAGGAGATTTTTACATCAAAGTTCACACAGAACTCTAAAGGCCCCATTTGAGCTTCTTAGAGTGACAATTTAAGAAAAAATGTAACTAGAGATATACTGAGACAGATTATACCACAGCAAAAATGAAATACATATACTGTATCAAAATCTAGCTGGTGGTAGCCCCAATGTGCTTAGTCATAAACTCCCCCTCTACCTCTGTTTTGTAATGTGCTAGATGCTATCCTCTCTTTCCCAGAAGCAGTTGCAGTTCAGAGGTGTTGTTACTGTAAAATACAGTATTTTCTGATCCTACTGCGAGAAAGGCACTATACATGTGAAATATTATAAAGCGAAGTTGTGAGTCAGTATTTTAGCCTTTTTTAATCCTTAGCTTGAACTGTATTCTAATGGTCTGTGAAGATGGAGGGTAAAATGAAACAAATCACATTTTGGCAATGTTATATAACTACTGCTGATACACAATAAGCATAAAACATAGAAGTAATGTGCAAAGGAGTCACAAATAAGCAGTAACATGAAGCAAAAATTGTGTTTACCAATTCAATCCTATCTTATTCAGTACCTTCCTTTCCCCCACCCTCCCCAATCCACGAGGCAGAAATATTGAGGTCCATTCGAAATAGGTCCAGAGACTGGCACCTGCTCAATATGACACCAAAGGGCCAAAGCGTTGCCCTAAAAAGCAGGTGAGGATTCCACCTAGCTTGGGGGCATCTCCTGCTGGCCAACCGTCAGCTCTATGAAACTCCCTCAGAACCCTCCTGACTCTGGACGTAGGAGGCATGAGAGGAGGAAGCATTTAGACTCTAAAGAAATTATGCGGGAGGATAAACTGACCCCAAATAGTTTCAGGTATCAGAGGAATGCAAAACTGGCTTTGTCCCCACTCGCCTCAGCAGCAGAGCTCTGGTGCAGGTGAGCATTTGGCCCATGTTATCTGTAAAGTATTAATAATTTACAAAGCACTTATTGTTAATATAGGAGTCCCTAAGAGCCCTTGTCACAGATCAGGTATTGTACTTATAGGGCTTGTCTACATTGCTATTGTTAGCCCGCTAACTCAACCCCCTCTATTGTGGGTCTGTCTTCCCAGGCGTGAAGGCTCACCCCCAGCTGAAGTGTAGACATACCCATAGTGCACTGAGCACTTTCTCATATCCTGTAACTCAGGAGCTGAAAATTAAAATATAAGAGAACGATGACATCTAGTAAGTGGGTAAGAGGTCAAGAGTTGCAGCAAAAATCTTATGTGCTTTATCAAATAGATTTTGCTTGCTTCAGTAGTTAATTGATTGTTATTATTAGTTATTTAATATTAAACAATATCATGGATACCGCAAAGTTCTACTTCAGAAAGATGAAAAATACATATCTCATGGCAATGAAATAAACTATTTTAAAGGACACATAAGAAAAGACTATAGAACCGATTCCATCCCCCCCTCAGTCTTTACTTTCCTCTCTGCCATCAGTGGTTAAACTTTATAAACTTGCCCATGGGTTTGGGTCAGTGATGATGTAACAAGTAGCAGCAGAGCAGGAGACCAGTTAAGGGAGTATCTGTGTTGCCGTGGTTTCCCTCAAAAGTTCTGTCTTTGCTGATACTCAGATGGTTGTGGGAGTGCTCCCATTTTGTTTACTTGAGGCCTGATCCGATGCCCACTGGAATCAATAGGATTCTGTCCACTGAATTCAACAGGCTCTGGATAGAGCCCTGTACTCAGCAAGCAAGCTTATTTCTGGATGTACAAATAAAGTTTGTTCCTAATTTGACTCTGATTTTTATTTTATTTATTTATTTATTACCATTTAGCCTTTCATTTGTGCCGCAGCACAGAATTCAGCAAGATACAGTAAATTAAAGTAATAAGCAGAATCACTCAAGACAAAAAAAAATTCAAATTACATTGTCAAATCCATTATTATTTGGATTTAAAGCCTGCAGATAAAAAATTGAGTGTATGTTATCAGGGTGATCACCTGTTAAGCCGCTGGGAACAGGTGAGGTGTTCAGATAAACAAGCCCTTGGTTTAAATGAGAGAGTGACAGGTCGTTGTATGTGCCATGCACTAGAGGACTCCAGGCTTATAAAACTAAACTGGCTCTACATTAAGAGAAGCATTTAGAGACAAGCTGCAACTGCAGCTAGCATTCTAAGTAAGTGCACACTGACTGACTTCCCATCCTGGGGCCTGCTCCAAATCATCACTCCAGCAACTTGTGCACTGAGTCCTTTCTCCAAAATTTCATGTAAGTTGCTACACTGTGCAACTCAGTGAGGAATCCTCTCTTTTACATCTGCTCTGGAAGTCACTTCCCCTCATCTTGATCTAATGGGGTCCACATCCGGTGAGCTTTGTTTAGGGCACACTTCAAGGCTCAATCTGTGTCGCCAGGCTTTTCAGAAGGGGAAAGAGACACAGAAAGGAAGGAAGAACATGTTTTTGGCAAGATTCTTATGCCATTATGCTATTGTGTTGTAAATAAGTATACAGCATCTAGAGCCCTGGATAGGTACTTTTATAAATGAGAATGATTTTATTAATTTAATATAATATAAGGCTTTATCTTATCTGCCCTAAAGGGATGTTCTCATTCGTCCACACTTCAGCCACAAAACAAGTTTTCCACACTAGGATAATTTATGTTGTCAGTGAGTTTTCAAATCATGAGACAAAGACCATGGCATTGGCTGCAAGGTGACAGCAGAAAGTGGACCACAATGCTCAATGGGCTATGAGTCAAAGGAAGTCATGAGTCAACAGCGGCCTGTAGCTGATTCACTCTGCCTCACCAGTAGGTGTTACTTCAGCCATTAATACAGATTGTTTCTATGGACGAGGGGATATGAGTGCCTGCCAAAATACCTAACAAATATCCAAGTCAAACTAAAATCTGCCAGATTCTGAAAACATCATGTAACACCCTATTCTGTATCTGTAACCATGTCCAAAGCAACGTTTGAGAGGGCTTACTACAACCACACCTGTGTGTGGGTCTGCCACAGAGTTCAGAATTTTTTCACTGATTGCCACTTCACTTAATCATTCAAAGCAATGCTTGGCATTTTAAGTGCTATGATTTAATGCAGTAACAACAATAATCCAGACCATGTCTTAAACCATTCACAGCACATCCAAGACTGTTTATTAGCATTGGCTTCTGGTTTACTAGATGTTTTCAACACTCCTAATATTGAAGTTCCTCCTCTGGCAGGTCTGAAAAGGCCAAGACTATATCAAAAGAAGGCCTTATACTTCTATTACCAGATACTTTATAACTGTGCTAAAACTTAAACTGTGTTAATTTACCCTTCCCTCATCCCGAAGCCAACTGAAGTGGAGCACATTCAGCACCTCTCCAGGGATGTCCAGCACCTTGTAACACTGGGCCCAAAATCTGAGCTTTGAGCGGGCACCTGAGCAAAGGCGATGTGGGATGAAACTCAACTGCCCCTCCTCAACCCATGGGCCAGCTGCAATGCAATAATTCCACATTTATTATTCCAGCCCATAGTCTGAAATATCGGATGCTGTCACATGTCTAAGCAGGCTGTTAGACTTATTGGATCTATGACCCCCCATGTCCTCAACATCAACCTTACCATGTACTAGCATATTCTGGGTAGTCTTGGAGCTGCTTTCAGGCACACACAAAGGATTCAGACATCACCCTGCATGGCCAATCTTCCACTACACACAGCCCGTCCATGGCATGGAAGTACTTGAGAAGCATCTTGGGTGAAAATTCACCCTCCAAGCACTTGAGATATAAGCACAAAAGCCTCCACAGTGTATTTAAGCCTAACCATACATTGACAACCATCCCACATTTCACCACTCATTTATTAAGATTAGACAAAGAAAAGAAAATTTCCCCTGGACTAATTTAACATAGACCTTGTTCATTATGGAGAATGATACCACAGAAATGTCAGAAAAATTAGCTGGAGATCAAATGGGAAATATTTCAGCATTGGCTTTCTTAAGAAGCAGCCTCGTCTTTTTAATTTAATCATGTTCTTTACTAAATGTTTTCGATGTGCTTTTATGAAAACTGAACTTTTTTGTTTACAAGATACAGGAGAAGAAAAGGCAATGTCATTCGATATTTCATCTATACGTAATATGAAGCAACAACATTTCTGTTTGAGATATTTACACTGCAAATGCAATGCATACGAAAGCATAATGATTGAAAGCAGGTGGGGCACTGGACCAGGATTTCTCAACCATTCTACCCATATACTTCAGTTCACTCAAAAATAATAAAGCCTCTATGCTTACTCAGTCTTGTACTTGTTTTAAAGCTCAGCCACCAAATTGTGCCAAATTATGTGTTGTCCAACTTGGACTGAACTGAGAACACTAAGCTCATTTTCCTAGCTAACTGTGCTGTATTTATGTGATTTCTGCATTACAAATAGACATTATCTATAAGAAAAGACAAAAACAGATTTTTAAAAGTGTCAGAACTGCTTCCAATTTTTATTTCAGTCTTGGTACCAGCTTAAAGAATATTATACTTAAGATATAAACTTAAAGAACATATATATTTATAAACACACTATAATATATAATTATGTAATTCATGTACACACGCCGCCAAAGTCTATTCTATAGTTATTATTTATTTTCCATCTTATCGTTGGAAGCCACTCATGAGCCTAATTTTTTTAAATTGCAAACATTAGATGCTACCATCTTGAATGCTCATTAAATATTAACAAGTCAATAATAAAACTTTTACTGCATTTATTTTTTGCTAACTTAAAAACAAGCAGTGGGGGATAAGAGATGGTTTGCTTTTCATTTTGCAAACAAATAATAATTGTGGAAGAAATGTTTCAGAACAAGAAAAATCAAGCAAAGGGACACATGTTAAAGCTAGAGATGGCTGGACTATTACAAATAAAATAAGACTTTACCTAAACCTTCATACATAATTAGAACTGACCCTTTTTGCATATGAAAGAGTCATCTTCCATTCTCAGTTCTGACTGATGTTAGAAATTAAAATGCTGACATACAATGAGAGAAACCAGTTATGTGATATTTCCAACCTGAAGGAAGCAGGACATATAAAAATGTCATGAAAAGGTCTGTTCTTGTGAATTTTTTTGCTCAGTTTTGAGTCTCCAAGAGGCTGGAATAACTTTGGGATAAATAACCAAGCTCAGATCCTTATCCAGAAGTTTGACTAACACTACTTACGTTGCCTACAAACATATACATACTCTCTTAAACTGTATTAGAGGTGTGGCTTTGCATCTTTAGGAGTAATGCTGTTCAGAAAATTATATATTTGTATATGTCAACATTTCCCAATTAGTCTCCATTCTGAATTAGAATGGAAAGTCAAAATATTGAAAATTTTAGCAAAATTAAAAGTATGAATGAAAAAATGTCAAAACACAGAATGTAGACTTCTTAATCAAAATGAAACACTTTGACATGCTGAAATGAATTTTTTGTTTTGATTCTCCCAATTGGAAATTGAAAAATGTCAACTAAACTGACATTTTTTTTTATGGAGAAAGAACCAAGATACCCAGGCTTTCCAGTTTTTAGTGTGAACAATTTCAATCTGCTTGAGTTAGGGTCATGTATTAAGAAGTTTAAACAACATGGTTTATTCCATTAGTTAATTTTATAAAATGCTGCTGGTTACAAAAAAACTGAGGCAAAGGGATTTATAATATCTTTACATTAAAAATATTTGGTTGTTAAACCACTAAACATAGTCTCACAAAGACAGCCTCTCAGAAACACAGCAGCAACTCACAGGCCAGAAGGAGGGAGGACTAAGGTGGTTCTGAGCTACTTTGCGCTCTCCTGATCCTGGGACACTCCAGGGGCTGGAGCAGTAGCTTAGCTGAGCGTAAACTAGGGTAAATTGAGTTTACCCACTTTTCGTTTGGGAATATGGAATTCAGTTTTGGTTAGTTTACCCACTTTTTGTTTTTAACCATTAAACCACTGGGCTGGAGTGGACTCATGTAACATCAGTCCTGGGGGGATGAAGTAAGTTACATCAGTCTCCTTGCAGCACGGTGTGCTGCAGCCCTGCCCCCTGCACTCCTCTGCCACCCTTAGCCCCCGCCCCCTTCTTAAGCCAATGCTTGTGAGGGGAGTCTTTGAGAGAGAGACTTACAGATGTCTCTCCCCCGTGCCCGTACTGGAAGAAATCTTCTCTTAGCAGAAACCAGGGCTTTTACGGCTATTTTTTGCTGCTCCAGCCTTTTTATCTGGTGTAAAAGGGCTGGTGTGACAATGGGAATTTCATCCTAGGAGAAAAGCCCTTCACTAGCAACAAGGAGATGGAATAGAGCCAACATTTTCCAGTTTGGTGCAATTAGACAGGTGCCTGATTTTCAAAGGAGAATGCGCAAATCTTACTACTTTTAACAGTGCAGGATCAGGCTGTCAAGGAGCCTATCGCCCTGATTCTCTCTTGTGGTGGAAAGAGGGGCAACATCAGGGAGTTGTTAATAGCCGCTTGATTTTGAGGGCTGGCCCTAGCCCCAACACCACTTTGAGCTACTGCCAGGTAATTCTAAATTGCACCACTTAGGTAGGGTCCTTAATGGGCCAGTGGGAAGAACAGAGGTGCAGATATGGATCATGCACCGTAACACCTAGCAGAGAGTTCCTTTATGCCAGGGGAATTCTCTGCTGGGAATCTGCAGCCAGCAGTGAATGCTGTCTGAACAATGCAAAAGGGTTAGATCTCATTAGAGACTCTTTCTGTATAGTCTCTAAAGAATGAAATATAATTAGTGCTTGTCTACACTGGGTGGTTTTGTGGATGCAAGGTATGCAAGTAACATAACTGATGCTGACGTAGCTTGCATCAAGTAGTTGCACTGTCTTCACTAAGCTATGTTGACCGGAGACATCTCTCCCATCGACATAGCTTACTCTTCTCATTCCGGTGGAGTAAGAAAGTCGACGGAAGACTGCTCAGCAATCAACTGAGCAGGCATTCACTAGACCCGCTCAGTCAATTGCCAATGCATTGATTGCTGCAGCGCTAACGGAGCCCACAGTGTAGACAAGCCCTTAGTAATAGGCCTTTAAATGAGTATTTTGTATTAAAGGGGTAAACTGACTAAACGAATACACCAGGACAGCACGATAACATATCCCATTACTCTTCCTATAGTCACAGTTTTTAAGACCAGAAGGGTTTGGTTTATGATCATCTAAATTATGACCATCTAGTTTGACCTCCTGCATAATACTGAACATGGAATTGCACCAAATAATTCATGCATCAAGCCTCATAACTTCTGGTTGAGCTAGAAAGACATTTAATCTTGATTTAAAACATCCTTAGGTAAATTGTTCTGCACTGTTCAAAATTTGCACCTTATTTTTATGTCTGAGTTTTTCTAGCTTCAGCTTCCAACCATAGACATGCACTATGTTCTAAAATAATTCATCTGTATTTACTCATATCAGTTTTATATTTTTATGAAACAAATGTAAGAGAAAGTCATGAGGAACTAAAAGATGTTTGAAACATAAACAATGCAGATCACTTAATCCCATCTCTAGTGTTGTACCTCCAGAATGAAGGACAATACTCCTAAATCTAACATATACTGTTTACTGAAACTGTCATTACTGTGTTCGTCAGTGGGTTCGATTTGTCAATACTAGAGGGATTAAATCCAGACAAAATACATATCTGAGCAAACTATGTCCAACATGGATCCAGTTTCATCATTTGTCAGTGAGTGCCGATGGATCAAAGGAGATAAGTGATGACACCAGATGAACTCTCTGCATATAGGTGCAGTGGATTTTTTTTTTGTTCCAAAGCACAATAATGGCCTTACAAGGCCTATTAAAAAAATTCTGAAAGCCAATTATCTTATCTACACAGAATCTTGCATTAGTTAACTCATTCACTGCCAAACAATTTCCAACATAAAATGCAAGCTCAGTATATTTTGTTAACCAGAGTACTTCTCAGGCATTACGTAAGGAACACCGGACAGGGAGTTCTGATCAGCAGTGTGGTGTGTGCCAATCCTATGGAAGATTGAAATCTTGAGAATCCTGGATCCATAAAGCATTGGAGGCTGATCCTGCAGACTTACACTGGGAAACCTCCCCCTGATTAAACTGGGAATTTTCTCCAGTGGATGGACATAAGTGACAAGTCCCTTTTTCAAGGAGTTCACAGTTTAAGTTGAGACATAACACAATAGGGATGATTATAAGATATGTTTATTGCTAAGAAAGGATCCTGTTAGCTCCTTCCCCATAATGTCAGGAGTTAAGGAATGAAGGAGATAAGAAATGAAAAGCTAACCAAAAGTGAATTTTGAAGAGTTCTCTGAAGAAGGACTGAGAGGTTGCATAGCACATTGGTGGCAGAGTTAGGGGCTATGTGAGAGGAGAAACAGAGCTGCAGGTGGGAGACCAGGTGAGCTGAGCTGTACTCAAGGTGCAAGCATCTTGCGTAATTTTATAAAGAACAACATGTCACCCTGTTCAGCCACAGACTACAGACAATGAGGCCTGACTAAGTCTTCTCTCACTAGAGGCATAAAACCCTAAGGCTGGTTCTGACAGCTGCTCTGCTGAGGGCACTATTACTTCACCAAAAGCCAGCAGCTTCAAAATTTAATACACTGACAGTGGAACCAATTCATCTGATCATTCTTCACAGGCTCAAAAATCAGCTGGCTACTGTTGACCTGTTTCTAACCAAGTCCTGGTTTTAGTTTGGCTATTTATTCTTACAACACCTGTTTTGTATTTGATTTAAAAAATAAAAATAAACACAATCTCTTGAAGGACAAACAATAACATTGCAGAGTATGCAGCGTTTGTAACCAGAAGGCTAAGAATTGATGCAATGCCTCCTCTGGTGCCTAAACCACAGTCAGAGTGGTTGCCAGCTAACCCAATCTTTCGGGTTTGACTCATTTGCTGAAATCTCTCAATGAGAAGGATTTGTCCCATCACTGAAATAGGAAACTGAATTAAAAGACAGCTGTGTAAACAATGTGAAAGTTTGTTCAAAACCAGTGATTCAGAGGCCAGTTATTTGTGGCATATCAAGAAAATTAAACTGGGAAGAGTCTTTTAAGTTTGCACCTATAAGGCTGTCTGCTGCTGCCCTTTTACATAAATACATATGCAAACCTTGAAATGGGTTGAAGATGTGAAATTCAGAGCATGATCCGAACTTCTCTGAGCGTGGATTTGTAAAAACTAGAGTTTTATTTCAGGCCCATTATTAATTTTTTTTAAATTGTTTGCTGATTTAAAAAAAATATCCCCATCCTACCTATCACCTCTCATTCTCTACCAAGCTGTTGATGCTTGCCTCTGATTGGCCCATGATGCCAGCTTCCATATGTGGAGCCGGCACGGTTGGTTGGGCAGTTGCATGCAACAAGAGAAAGATGGTGGGTGCACTCACCAAGCTGGACAATTAGGAAAAGGCACTTCAAAAGTATGTGGAAGTTTTTTAAAAAGAGGGTTGAGGTAGTTACTGGAACCCTGAGAATCCTGGGCAGGGGAGTTCACAAATGTGACCAGAGAGGCCACTGTCAGGCATAGTGGAACAGCTGCGGGATGTCTATTAACACTAACGGAGGTCACACACTGTCTCCATTCGCACTGCATCGGATAAGTCAACCATAGCTCAATGTCATTCGGAGAGGTAGAATTACGGTGTTACCATAATGGGGTGATTACATTGGTCAGAAACAAATTTGAGCATAGATACATGCGCAACTAGGTCAATGCAAGGCAACTTATGTTAACCTAACTTTATAGAGCAGGCCCTAGATTGGAAGTCCCTTGGGGCAGGGATCCTCCCTTTGTTCTGTTTGTACAACACCTAAGACAAGTGGGTTCTGGTCCATGACTAGGGCATTTGTATAGTAATGCAAATAAATAAATCATTCCCATTTTCCACTAGTGCATATATTTTCTTCTTTTCCAATCCAATATAATACTTAAAAGTTATCTCAAAGTTAGTTTCTCTTCAAAACAACTTAGTTAACTTTAAGATTCATTCTTTTTCTGAAATTAGTCTTGAGTTTTTAATCACAACCCATTCTCCACATGCCTTTTTAAAGAAATGTATTTGGTGAGCAGTTTACAATACTGCACACTAAATGAGAAAACTAAAATGCCAACATTTTCAGAGTAGTGCTGGGATTGTCAAAGGAGCTCAAGAAATTTAGGTGTCCAAACCCACTGAAATTCACTGGGTGTTTCTCATCCTTATGTACCTTTGAAAATCACAGGCATGGTGCTCAGTTAGCATGGTGATGCACCTGGTATAAAAAACGTGAGCAGAACAGGTGCTGCTGAGTGGGAGGCTGCTCAATACATGTTTAGAAATCTAAATACAAGTGGCCTGATTTTCAAAGGTGCTGTATACCTGGAATTTTAAAGGGCTTCCATTTAGGAATGTTTTGGAAATTCGGAACTCCTGAAAAATCAGACAGCTGAATAAAAATGGTCTATCTATGAATTAAGGAGCTTAACTTGAGAGACACAATTTTGAAAAATGTGGTTTAAGTGTTGTAATCTAATATGTGACTACACTGTCACAGAACACGCCTTTTAAAACAATGTTTGTCCCCATTTGGTCGGGTGGACAGCTGGATACAATTGTAGCTTTTCCAGTCATGTGCTCTAGTCAGGGAGGATTCCATCTCCCATTCCACAAAGAGGTTTCTGTGAAGTGATAGTCCATTCAAAGACCCTGGCGCTGCTGGTAGAAACCCCATTGCTCAAAGAGGCGAGAGCCATTCACTGTTGATGCTCCTTAAGTGCTTTATCCCACCTTTCCAGACATAGCTCCTCAACACATCAGGTTCCTGATCTAATTCACAGTGACTGTTACAAGTACAACTAGTGTTCATAAAACCCAAATGGAATTCATAACTGAACACAGACCCATTCCCCTAACGATCACCCAACCATTTACGTAATCCCCATATCGCATAATGTCTTGTCCCATTTCCCCCACACATTCCCTAACGAAAAGTTTAGAAACATGAAATTTTGGGTGGATTGATCTAGTTGGTCTAGAAGCTGCTGGGAGGGGAGAAAATCCAAACTTGGCTTATAATGGAAAATCAGCTGCTAGTTTAATTATGGCAAGAATAGCATTTCCCATAATATCACCTGTATCCCACATTTAAACGGCATTCAATAAAGTTGCTAAAAAACGGAAGTAATTTAATAGAAAAAAAATCTGCCTCTGAAGGAAGTAAACACAGAGGAAGGAACCTTTTGATTTGTTGGTTTGCCCAGCATCCGGATGGACTAGTAAAATAAAATACACAAAATACATGCTAAATGTAAGGTAAATGAGATCTAAAAAAAGTAGGATCTAAATGACAGTTTCTTTTTATGTAAAGATGTCATCGCGGGGCATAGTAGGAAAGACATTCCTTCTCCTGCAGCAAGTTTCAACAGCCACTGTGTTGCTGATCTATGAATGTTCCAATTCTGCTTCCTGAAGCAAGCAGGGATCACCACAGGCACAAGCTCTCTTTCCTCCTCCCCACCTCGGTGAAGTTTCTTAATCATGACAAAAGAGGTAGAGTGCACATTCAAAGTAAAGGTTTTCACAAATTATGCCCCTAAAAGGGAAATGTTCACCAAAAAGTCTGTTTGTATTTTGTAGCACTCAAAAGAATCTCAAAATGCGTTACTGTGGGTTTAACACAGCAATAAAGGTAAATTCACATACAGGACTGATTAATTCAGCTTTGAATGTGAAAGCTAAATAAGCCCTCGGAAACTACAGTCCATCCTTTTTGGCAATGTGAAGCTATTTGAGAAAGTAATACTACTACCTTGTGCTGTGGTCCCAACAAATGTCACCATTTCAGCGGGGTGGACCAGTACAGTACTTGCATGGCAAATTTCCAAGTGAAAACTAGGTGCAGCTATTGATAAGGTGAAAATTCTGTCATGGGTATTTTTAGTGAAAGTCAGGGATAGGTTGTGGGCAATAAACAAAAATTCACAGACGCCCATGACCTGTCCCTGACTTTTACTAAAAAATACCCTGTGGGAGGAGGGACAAACTGCTGGGGTTGCAGCTGCTCCAGGCCCAGGGGAGCTGACCCAACCAGCTACTGCTCTGGTGTGCCAGGGGCTGCTGCTCTGGTGGCCCCAGAGCTAACAGCTGCTCCAGCCCTGCCCTAAAAGTAGTCACAGAGGTCCCGGAAAGTCACGGAATCCGTGATCTCCTTGACAAAATTGTCCTTAGCTGCTGATAACAGAGAAGGTAACATGCTCTTCTTCAAATTAGTGTCAAACCAATATTGAGACATGATGGTCCAAGAGATTTTTTACCTGCAGTAAACACAATCAATTTAATTAAGCTTCATAGCACCCTTGTGAACGAGTCATGTTTTAAAAAGGATCACTTCTCCCAGAACTAAAATGCAGCCATCTTTTGGATAACTCTAACAGCAAGTTCCTGACCATTTGTAGTCAAAGATTTGATGGCACTTAGCATACAATTAAGAAGAGGGGTGTTCACCTTGGTATCCTGCAAAATTCCAACACAGGTAATTCATGCTATCTAGCTAGATTTCCCCTGCAGCTTCAATTTGATACAGATTCTTCTTCACTTATGCACCTAAACTGATATGTGCTATAAAATAATTACCAAATTCCACCCCAAGGATGGCTACATTTCCAGTGATCCTTATTTAAACATTACTTAGCTCACAGGAGTGCTGAGAAACTTAATTAAATTATTGTCTGTAAAGAGTTTTAAGGTTCTCAGAGGAAAGATGCTATAGAAATCCAAAGTACTGTTAACCTTCTAGAGATGGGTGAAGCAATGTGGATAAACTAAAAACCTACATAAATCTTCAATCAAAGCAAAATTCTTTAAGGTTTCAATTAACCTTTTATTTTCATTTACGAAAACTTCTCAACTTCATTATTTCATCTTCAGTTGGAAGAACCAAAATATGATCAGCTAAAACAAAGAGAAAGAAAGCCTCATCCACCTTCAATTCATTCACCTTATTTGTACTCACATAGCCTTCACCAGCTGTTTTATGGCATTGCTCTGGAAGATCATGGCCTCCTCCATTCCTGTGAGCTGCTATATAGGGCAAAATTTCTAACCCACTAATAATCAAGATCCTGTGTATTCCGGAGTTCAACAGTCACTGAGTTTGCTGCAAAATCCATCCCTTGCTGAAGAATTGTACTCCCAAATCTAAGTTTTCATTTAAAAACTTAAGATCCCTCATAGCTGGAAAATAACTCTGGAAAATACGACCCAAATTTGAACTAATACAGTCCTATCTTCTCGATTCTGCAGACAGCAAAAACCAATAGCTCTGAGAGGTGGGACTGCTGTAGTTATCTTTATGGATTATTAACTGTGAAATCTGAAGACGATACCCTATATTTTAAGAAGTGACTAGTGAGTTTGGAGAATCTCAATTTCTGTGTGCCCAAATTGAGTCATTTTGAAGGGGCCTGATTCTTTATGAGACTAATAGTTCTAAGGGTTACCATTTGGAGTACTCTATTACCATACAAATAGAGGTTGGTCATTTACATGCCCCATAGCTGAAGACAGATGTATTTATAAGAAGCATAAACACAGTACACCAATTATTAAAATCATGTTACAGCATGTGAAAAACTCATATCAAACATCGTTTGCCACACAAGCTAATTAAATTCCAGCGATCTCATGAAAAAGCTTGTTCTCATTAAATTCCCAGTCTGATTTCCAAACCGAAGCAACATGAGGGTGGAAAAACATCCTTAACAGTGAAAAATTAAGTACACCAAGCTTTGAGTTACTTTGAGGTTTGCCTGTCACTTGCTATTTCCCTTTGAGTTCAGCACTGAGGAAGAGAACTACAAAATCTTACTGTCTGCCACAGGGCACTAGAACATGTAGGGGCCTGACCATGGGGCTACTCCACTCCAGCATCACTCTACTTACTGCAGAGCAAGAATGTTTACATTTCTTCAATGCATTTTAGGGTATGATTCCACCCTGAAAATAATTCTGGTAGCATAACACTGATGTGGGAAACCATTTTTAATCTCAGTAATGTTTGGGTGCCTATATATTGTGTGGTAATTACAGAGGAGCAGAGAGGGCTTTGATCAAAAGGAAGGAAATCCTAGTCTTTGCTCTATATATACACACACAGCATAACTGCAATCTGCATATACAAATTTATGTTTGGTATGGTAGACTGAAGATATTTATGCCTCCTATTTTGAGGAACAGAGGACAGTCACATAATACGCATGAAGCGAGAAATTGTGAAGTATCAATTACCACACAAACCCTAAACCAAAATGACATTTAGCAAATTGTATTGCTGAACAAGACACAGCATGTTCTACATAGATGCAACTGTAAGGGATGGAACGTGGGTGTGATGGCTATAGTGGTGGTAGAGTATATTGCTTTGGTGTGTACGCCCCAGTACAAACTGTGCCTCTACCACAATCTGGCACATCTTTCGCTGTTTGCTAATGTGGGCTGCAAAACATCTGTACAGACAATTCAGAAAGACAGGATGTAGGGAAGGAAGCCAGAAACCTATCTAGGACAGTCCCCTCATTTATGTGGTGGACAGCACATGTCCGCCATATATTTTCTTTCAAATACCCTCCATCGCATTTTCAAATTTTATTACAGTTGCTTCTCTGTTACTTTCATTCTGGAGGCTGCACAGTATTAATAACCATCTGGGCAAAAGAGCAATTCTGTCTGAATTTCTTTGCTACACTGCCTTTCTTGAAGCTAGTTTGTAACCCTTTATTTTTGTCTTGACTCTAGCTCAGAAAAGTCTTAGAGGATCCATTGTTTCAATTCCCTGAAGAACTACGTCTGCCTCAGTGGGATCCCCTCTTACTTCAGTGAGATCCCCTTCTTTCCCAAAGAACACGTACTTAGTTTCCCTAGCATATTTGAGTAACAGACCCTGAATCACAGCATTATTCTTGTTGTCCTTTTGCTCTGCTGTAACTTCTCTTTCTGTATTTTTCCTCTTTAAAAACATGTCCCTCTACACAGAGCCATAGTTTATTCTTGATACCTGAATTTGAACATTTTAAACAGTGTGCCAAAAGTTTTTCAACTTTAATACAAACAACATTTATGGAATGCCTTTCATCCAAAGAGCTCAAAGAACTTAATACACACCAATTGAACTTCACCACACCCCATGAACTAAGCATCCTTTACAACAGCCCTCTTTCAAGGCAAGCAAAATTACATCCGTTTCACAGACAGTCTGATGCACTGAAGCCACAGTTAAGTGACTTGCCTAAAGTTGCACAAATAGGTGATGCCAGAGTCACGAAAATCAAGAAAATTAGTGTAATAAACAGTGGCCATAGCTCACTAATTCCCTTCCTTGTCAGGTATGTTGTAGGCATCACAGCATAGGTAAGTTTTAAAGATGATTACATTCTCTGTTTATTGGCGTTCCCTAACCTTATCTCTTGAGCCTGTTATTTTGCTTTAGCAGACAAACTTGAAAGAACAGGAAAAAGTGAGTGGGGAGGACAAGAAGAGCCCCCAAGCAATAGCTGCAATAAAAGGGCCTGAGCCTGTGACTGTATCTCTACACTGCAGGTAAAGGTGTGATTGTAGCACAAGTAGGCATGCCCATACTAGCTTTAATCTAGCTAGCGTGAGTAACAATAGCAATGTAGCTGTGGAGGTACAGGCTTCAGCACAAGCCACCAGTCCAAGTATCTATCTACAGCTGGGAGATGAGATTCCCAGCATGGTTAGACAGACTCACGCTAACTCAGCTTGACTTAGTGCACTAAAAATAGCAGTGGAGACATCATGGCACAGATGGTAGCTCAGGCTAACCATTTGAGTCCAAGCCTGCCTGATCTGCTGGCTATGAACCTGGGTGGCTGGCATAAGTGGTCGCCCATGCTGCAGTGTCCACACTTCTGTTTTTAACATGCTAGCTCAAGCTGAACTAGCACAAGTCTGTCTATCCATGCTGGGAATCACACCTCCTAGCTGCAGTGTAGACAGAACCTCCAGGGACCCTGGGCATGTATTCTGCTTGCTAGCCTGTGCTGAATATTAGGGTATGTTTTGGTTTATTGTGCTTCCTTGGACAAAAGTTCATGCAAAGAAAGCAACTATCAAGAAGAATGTGTTTCTTGCCTTTAAGACCTTTGTACCTGTTAACAGCTGGTTAAGATGCCTCCGAGAGCCAATTTCAATATTGTACTACTAGAAGGACAAATTGGCTATTCTGTCAACAAAGAATACCAAGAAGATGACTAGTCTTGTTACTTGATGGACAAAGATGAAATGTGCGGAATATACAGCCAACAAAGGAAATGTATAATGGAGACTCTTCAGAATGAAGGTCAGCCTGTGAGGAGAAGTTTCTGCCTTCCCAGCTGACAGAGCTCAAACAAAGCCTTTGATGAAATCACAACTACCTTGTCTCAGTTTCACAAAAAGACATACTGTGGACAGTTTAATGATCACAGTACCATTATCATCAGCTGCAGTTTCAGAATCCTGAAATGCTGCCATTCTCAAAAGCAATTTGCATGGGGAAAAAAAACCCTCAAGACACAACAGACTGTCATGTTGCCCAAACAATAGAGTAATTCTTATACAATCCGACGCCATAACTAATTACTAAAAACAAAAACAACCCAAAAAGCCCATTATTTTTAAACAGGGAAACAAAGGGATGCATATTTTATCCAGAAACATTAGATTTTAAAAAGAGTAAAAATATCCAAAAATCAAAACAGATCAACATTGTAAGGACTTCCTGCCCCCCTCATGCATTGCACATTCACTCGATTGATTCTGTTCCTAAGAAATGAGTACATATGCTGTGCATGTTCCAAACAAATGCAATAAAAAATAATAAGTAATAAAACCAAACTCTGTAGGAGCCTTTTTGTCACTTTCACTTCATTTCATAGAACTCACCCGCTTCATTCATACCTATCTTATTTGGGTTAATCAACCCCTATTTTATTTTTTCTTTGGCACTATAAAGATCTTATTGATACAGCGCCTGTTAAGATAAGTGTTCCAGTGTTCTTTCTTCTTACCATTAGTCACAATTTCCTAATGCTGATATTTTGCCAGGAAGACAGAGGAAGCAGTTACAAATGCAAATGATTAGTATGTGTGTGAGTACTTTGACACACAGTTTTGGTTACTTACTAATACAAATATTGAGCTGGCCTAAGGGCATCTTTGTGTCATTTTCCATCAATATAAAAATATGAACTTTTTGTAACAAGTTGCTACTAAACATTATTTCCTTGACTTCTATTGAGTTAACTGTACAAACATCTGATGTTTGTTATTCATCTTGTATAGCATTTTGGACATTCTAAAAACTTGGTAATCAAAGCAATATGTACATTTGAGAATGTTCTTTTAAGTCTACAGTGGCCATGTATCAATCATCAAACTATACAGAGATGCTAAAGTGAACTAGATGTAGATTATTCTTTCTTAAGCAATCCACCAGTCAAGGTCAGTATACAATAATTCAAATTGTTTTTGAGAGTGCCCAGAAGCATGCAAGGGGCTTTACAGACCAAGAAGAGATAGGGGGTGAAATCTTGGCCCCAGTGAAGTCAATTGCAGAACTCCCATTGACTTTAATGGGGCCAGGATTTCACCAAGGGACTTTGTGTCAAAGATCTTACAATATAATCTTAGACAAGGTTCAATGAGTGAAACGCACAAACAGTGGGGCTAGAGACAAGGGAAGAGGATCATATAAAGGAAAGTACAAGAAGCAGGGAATGTGATGGCAGAAAAAGCATGGGGCGGGGGTGGGGAGGAACTGGAGGACAAATGCAGGTGGCATGGTGGGGCAAGGTGAGCATGTAAAATCAATGGGTGGCAATTAAACAAGTGACAGCTGAGAGTTAATCAGGGTATGCGCGTGAACTTAATCAGATATGAGGATGTGGCAGGTAGCTCTGAGGCAGGCCCGCTTCTTCACCCATAAAGCCCTGCTCCTGTGTGACTGGGGTGACGGTATAGAGATTTTCAGCCCTCTGTGCATTACATGTGCAGTGGATCTAGTAAAGAGGAAAGGATGAGGCAATAGTCTCAGCTCTCCCCTTTAGCCCAGGCCCTGGGAGCAAGTGACATCAGAGGGACAGTGAACAAGAGGAAAAGAAAGCCACTGGATACTGTGAACACTCACCTCTCTGTTCCTTGGCTAGTGACTCCTGCTTCTGGGGTAGCTGACCCATTTCGAATTGTCTCTGGAAGTGAGCTTCCGCCACTGGTGCGAATTGGCAGCTGGGCTTAGTGTCCACAGAGTGGTTTCCGAGCTGGGCTGGAGCAGGAGGAAGGAAGCAGAGCTTTCCTCACTTCACTATTCCCTAGCTGACTGCTGCTTCTGGAATCTTACTGAGGAGCCAGTCTCTTTTACAGGCCTTCCACAGCAGCGTTTTAGGGCTCAGTGGGGGGGAGGGGACGGCTCATAGGGACAGGCTACCAGGACTTGATGTCCTCTAGCTGGACTGGAGGGCGATAAAGCAGATGAGTCTTATTCCCCTCTCTGTTCCTTGAATGACTGCTGGTGCTGTAGCTATCGTATAACAAACAGAAAACTAGCAGCCCAAGAAGTCTGTGTGGAGTGCACCACACCAGAAATATTCTCTTTCCTAGGACACATGGAGGCTACGGGAAGCAAACCATAAATTCTAGCAACCCTAAGGCTGCTATAACTTACAACAGCCAGACAGTCTCTGCTCAGCCCCAAAGTACAGGGAACAGAAAGGTGGCTTAAAACCCATTGACTACCACTCCTCTCCCCTCCCCCCCCCCAACTCTGCAACAACCTATTGGGCCCGATTCTCCACTGCCTTGCACTAGTGTGGTCATTTACACCAATGCAAAGTGGGTGTAAAACACACTGCAGCCCAGGATGCAAATATTTTACACTCACTTTAGGGTTGCCACCTTTCTAATTACTGGTAATCAGATCCCTGAGGCTCTGTCCTGTCCCACCTCTTCTCCCCAAGGCCCTGCCCCATCACTCACTCCTCCCTCCCCCTGTCCCTCGCTGGATCGTCTCAAGGTATGAGGTGGTCCCGGCTGAGCAGGGGTTGGTGTGGTTTAATGACTCGGTGCCTCACCCCGCCCCACGACAACCCGACTTTTGGTTTGGGTACCATTTAGGGTTGCCAGGTTCCTGAAAACCAGACACCTGTCAACCCTAAATGGCACCCGGACACAGAAGCCAAACTGTCTGCGTAAAAACTGGATGGGCGGCAACCCTCCAGTCTGCACAGGTATAAGGCATTACAGAATAAGGCCCATTCTCTCCAGTGGTACCACTCAGAGATGTAGTGAATTACAAAGGGCTCTAGTTGTGATTCACAGACTATTTAGGGACTGGGCTACTTAATTCTTCAGTTTTACTGGGTTTATGCAGCATCACAAGGCTTTTTTTGTGTGTGTTTTTTATTAAATCTGTCCATAAACCAGTAACCACTGTATCTATTATACAGACTAATGTAAAATGCAGACCACATACCAGACCTCCAAAAAAGAGGAGGAACAGAAGATCTAAAATAGTATAAATTAAAAAGTAAACTGGGGCAAATCTAACTTATAATGCCAGACTTCTATGATATTCAGGTGGATAGAAGAAGAATTTAACAGATAAGAAGATAGAAGAGACTATGTTTCAAAAGAGATCACATTAATGCATGAAACAAATGCATAGGAAAGTTTTCGTTCAGCACTTAACGTAAAACTGAAAAAAAAGAAGAATGAAAAATAACAACACTGTATATTCTTGAGAGGAAATAAATATATTTAACCCTTCCCCCCACCAGCCTATTTAAATAGTCTGTTGATTCTGTCAAAATTTGACACACATTCTACTAGTTTATTTATTTTCAATTAAGCATTTAAGTTAATTCACAAAAGGATTATTCCATTCTCACTTGAGCAGTTCACAATGACCTTATATACTCTACTAGAAAACCCCTGTTTTGGTGAGGGGAAGGGGGGAAGGAAAATACAAAAATACAAAAAAAAAGGGGTTTTCTATTAGAAATATAAACTTGATTCCAAGGTGACTGCTCATCTCCCCCTAAATCCAGATATGTTTTTATAGAAAGCCTACCAAATTGCAAAGAGTTTAGAATTATATACAAAATAAAAATATGACAAAAAGGGAAGCTTTCATCTCTCATGGAAGCAAGGGCTGTTTTTGTTGATACATATGGAAAAAATTAGGCCCAATTATATGTTGTGCTTTGGCACTGGGGTTCCAACTTCACCACAGGCTTATTTTTTTCCACAGATATACCATTACAGCCAATTCCACTCTTGAACATTTGAACTCAACCCTTGTAACACAGGCATTTTTGTTTCTAGATTACTTGTACCCTAGATGAAATGCTCTGTGTTATAGTTGTACTGTATTTGGAAGTTACAAAAGGGTTATCTGAATGGATACTCAAAATAACATATCCATCGGATCATAAACAAAAAATACTTTTTGAATAAAGCATGCCCTACTGCAGCATAGCTCCTGGTCTGATAAGCTTACTTTACTGTGAATTTCTTTATGCCTCTTGAGCCTATGACCCAAAAAATTCACTCAGACTGTTTTGGTATTGAATGAATGAATGAATGAATAAAAAGATGCTCACTATATTCTTTACTACAGTGAAGACATTTCCCCTTATATGATAAATAAAGTTCACATGAATGAGGCCAGTTTGGATTTTGAGTTTTATAAAACATCTGAGAAGGCAGCCACATTACTGAAATAAACTGACATCGCTACAGGCTGGAAATCCTGGCAACTGATAAAAGAAGAAAACCTCCAGCCTTTCTGTACTTACATACTGCAGCAGTGAATAAGAATACTGATTTATTTTCCCTGGGCTGCACATGGGCTAGAGTAAATATCCAGGATCTGAATAATGCCATAGGATACTGAGCTAAGATACCATTATATCTGACACAAATAGATAGGATGCTCCCACAAACCTACTCCACTCCAGCCCAGAAGGTATGTTGATATTTAATCCACAGGAAGGGCATACCCTCAACTCTAGTGGGAATCGAAAAATGACAACCCCTTAATTAATTCCCTGGACACCACCACTCCGTTTGAGGATGCAGGCTTTATTCCCTGCTATGAGACAACCAAATCCAATGGCTAAAACTATACATTGCAATCCTCGTAACAAAAAACATTAGCATTTATCCTGCAGATACAAATAAAAAATTCATGTAACTCCAAACAGCAAGTTGAGCATACATGCACATGCATACAACACCAAATACTATATATAGTCAGACATGTTCCCTGCCCCAAAGAGCACTACAGAAGTAAGAGAAGTAAGAGAAGGCACAGAGCAGTAGAAAAAGAAGAAGAAGGATGTGGGGAATTATTACTGAGGGGAAGTTTTAGGAGGCATTTAAAGGAGGAAAGAGGGTGTTTGGCAAACAAGCAGCAACAGACCATTCCTGATATCGGGGGCATTAGACAATAAAATTGAATGGAAAAGAGAGACAAGTGAAAAGGTAAGGTGAGATGATTGAGAGGAACCTCAAGAGTGAGGGAGGGTGAAGTAGAAAGTGACAGCAGACATATAGAAGGAAACAATATAATGTAGAGACTTAAAAGTGGAGGACAAAGACATTGAAGCCTTGTCTATGTTAGCATGTGTCCCAGAAAAACTTTTGTCGCCCAGACGTGAAAAAAACATTCCCCTGAGTGACATAAGTTTTGCCACATAAGTGCTTGTGTGGCAGGAGACATTCTCCTGCCGACACAGGTACTGCTGCTTGTTTAGGTGATTTTATTATGTCGGTGGGAGAGCTCTCTCCCATCAACATAATGCAGTTACACAAGCGCTCTTACAGCAGCGCAGCTGTACCAATACAGTTTTAAGTGTAGACTAAGCCCTGACCGTGATGTGGTAACTGACAGGAATGTAATGATGGGATTCAAGGAGGTGGGATGGGATGACATTGTCAGAGTGACAGGAAAGGAAAATTGCATCAGAAACAGTTTGTAAATGGGGAGTTTGTATAGTTTGTAAGTGGGGAGAGGTGATAAGAGGGGAGGCCAGAGAAGGTAATCAGAGTCGAGTTAATAAATGATCATGGTGTAGATAAGAATTTTAGCAGTGCAGATCATGAAGAAAAGAGGAGATTTAGGTGATGTTAAAGAGAAAAAAGCATTGAAATTTAGCAAGATATGAGATGAGGGCAAGAGAGCAGAAGAGAAGGAGAGAGAGAGACAGATTGAGAGTCTGGAAGAAAAGAAGAAAATTAAACCGCTACCACGCACTGCTGGCTTTTGAAAGGACAATTGACAGTGCTCCAAACCAACCCATATGCTCAGTAGAGTTGAGTAGGATTAGTCAATGGCAGCCCAGGTTCTCCAAACAAGGAGAAAAGCTTCACTGGATATTTTTTCCTCATTACAACAAAGAACACTAAAGCATATCTATCTCAGAATTGACGCTGAACTAATCTAATTTTGCTCATGCAGTATGGAACATACCTGACTGGCCAGAGCTGCAAATTTCAGATCTGAATTGAGATACACATTTCCTCAAATCTTAGGAGTGTGCAGATCTGGGGTTTGGTTGGACCTATCTAGTGTCTGACACAAGAATGAAATGAGTCCTCAGGAAAGTAAGTCAGCAGCCAGCCAATCTACCCTGCCACACCTTGATATCTAATGTCCACACAATTGCCATATTCTAGAAATAACTGGTTCTACCCGTGCTCAGAAAAGAATGAACTTTATACTCCAGGAAGATGGAGCAGAGAGGGGCAGTGAAAAAATAATACAAAACACAGGGAGAAATTTTCTAATAGAAAAACACCTGGCATACAGTGAATACTATGCACTTGAACCCACCTAGCTTTTAGGGGAGGGGTTATGGGAGTTCTTCTTTTCCCCATACATAGCAAAGGCTAATTCAACTAGAATACGTTTTTGTTTTTTAAACTGAATCACCTCTGAGGAAAAATATACACAAAACTTAAAGAAAAAAGTTCAAGGACTCAGACCAGTTTTGTGAACCTTTCAAATCTCCAAAAATACTTCAAGAAATCTGCAAAATCTGAACCTTTCAAGGTTCACTAGGTTGTTTTGTTTACTAAACTTTACAGTACACTTTTAAAATAAACATCAGCAAAATTAAAAGTGAATGGGATCATTCCCTCTGTCTCCAATTCTACAGGATACAGGCTATGGCTACCCTAGAGAGCTTACAGCAGTGCATCGGTAAGATCTTTAGTGTAGCCGCTCTAAACCAACAGGAGAAAGCTGTCCCATCAACTTAATTAATCCATCCCAATAAATAGCGGCAGCTATGTCAGAGGGAGCCTCTCTCCCACTGACAAAGCGCTGTGTACACCGGTGCTTAGGTCAGTGTAACTTATGTCACCCAGGGAGCTGGCTTATTCACACCCCTCAGCAACCTAAATGATACTGACATAAGTGCTAGTGTAGACATAGCCACAGAGGCTGGAAAACACCTGTTCCTGAAGTCCATGTAAGATTAAATGCAAGTCATGCAAGCACAATCCTTTCCTTTGAAAACTAATGACCTGAAATGTCAATGTAAATTATCAAAATGATTAAGCAGAATATGAATTCAAATTGCTTACATCAAGTGTATTTCAGTTATCTTGAAGAGCCCAAAGGTGCTTCTGAGAATACAGGGTTCTTTCCTGTCAGTCAAAGGAAAATATTGTCGATATCTATGATCTCGACAGTATGGATGTCTAGATCATGTCTAATGTTTGTCTAGATGCTACAAAATTACTATGCTATTAAGTGTGTTTGATACCTTTTATTTTATGCACAAAGGCAAATTAGGCTGAAAATCATGAAGCAACATAAGCATTCACTTTTCAGAGTAACAATCCTATCAGGTTGATGCCATATTCAATTTGGGCCTTGAGAAACTGTTATGGATATGGATCAGTAATTTCATTCTGTGGAAAAGATGAGCTCTTGTATTAAAAAACCTCACAGTGAATAAGAACACTGGAATTTTAAACAAGAGATAAATAACCAAAACTACAGCAACTGACTTCTCACAACTCTATGGACAAAGCTGCAATGCCACAGAATTTGTTATCCTAACTAAACAATAGGAAAACAATATCAAAATTCCAAAAGAACTGCATCAAAAACAAATAACTGAAATACTATCAAAATGATAAACTCATTAGCAGAGCAAAATCCGAGAATGGGTGAATGCATTGAAATTGAAACACCAGTAATTGCCAATTTTATACTTTGTTTTAAAAGGCTACCAATTTTTTCCAGTATAAAACAGAAAAAAGTACACATGATTATGTGCAAATGTCCACTTTTCCATTATTCAAAAATAGGAGGGTAGGGTAATAATTTTAAAAAATTCTAACAACTCATTCACCATTATAATTAAAATAAGACAGTAGTTTTACATGGGTAGCATTTTTAGAAATGTACATTACTGGCTGTTGATTTAGCAGTATTTAAAATGTGTAATGTCATTTCAAACCTTTGGTTTGGAAAGCTCCCTAAAATAGCTAACTAACTGTCATTCATGACAAACTGAGATGCTAAAATAATTAATGTTCTGATTTTAACTTAAGCGCATACCGAACTTTAAGCATGTGATTACTCCCATTGACTTCAATTGTGCTTGAATTTAGGCATGTGCTGAAGTACATTGCAGAACTGTGCCCTAAAACTGGGGGAAATAACTGTTTTCAATGTGTGTTAGATCAGCCCCTAAGAAAACAATTCACTGTACTCCTGTTCTTCCTTTCCATACTCCTTGGTATCTCCAGACAGAATTATGTGGGCCTGTAGCAAAGTTGCTGTTCCAACACGCTCCATTATCGCTGAATGTGCTGTAGCACCACCTTCATCCCAGGTCTGGTCTACACTACAAAGCCAGGTCGATTTAACTCACCTTGCATTGATCTATATTTGCATGTGTATATACTCAAATTTATCTCTGACTAACGTAAGTGCCTCTTACAATGACGCAGTAACACCACTTCTTCGAACAGTGTTGAGCTGGGATCAACTTACTGAAGTCGATGCAACACGAGTATAGACACTGTGATCCTATGTCAACCCTAACAGTCCTTCAGCAGCTGTCACACAATGCCCAGTAGTGACACTCTTGTCCCCATTATGAAGGCATCATGTAAATCAGAAGCCACCCCCTTTCCCCCCCCACCTTTAACTCCCATGTATTTTTGAAATGCCTTTTCCTGATTTCCCAGCTTGGTGAGCACACCTAGCATCTCTCTCTCGTTATGTGCAACTGACCAACTGATCACTCCACCTCCACACACTAGACACACTCCTCTCTGGAGCAGATAGGTGGTATTGGATCACCTGGACCTATGGGGAGAAGAGGCTGTGGATGTACAGCTATAGACCAGCTGTAGAAATCTGGACATCTACAAAAAGATTGCACAGGGGATGCAGACATATGACAGGGATCAGTAGTGTTGCATGAAAGCAAAAAAATTGTGGCAGACATATCACAAGACCTGGGAGGCCAATCATAGATCCCCCCGAGACCTCTGTGGATACCTCCAAAGACCCCATGACACAGACCCATGAATGAACAGTGAGCACAGGGGGGACATGCAGCAAGGGGCAGCTATGTCATGCACCAGGATCTTTTCCAGAATTTGTTGCAGTCTAGCCAGTCCTATCAGACGAGCAGGGATAAGCCCACAGAAGGGGAAGGAATCCTGGGTAAGTGTGCACATGCATTTTTCCTTACAAAGTTTAAATTGTAAAGACAGTGCCTGGCCTAACCCCAAGTTAGCAAGACAGAAGTCCTGACTTTTCATTGTTTTACTTGGAGGAGAAGAGATAGCAGTAGAGTTATCTGCTTTTCATTCCTCTATAGGGCCAGGTGGGGATGCGGGTAGGGGACACGCAGAATGATTTGTTTGTTTATGTACACAGATGTCCCCTTGTATCCTCCTGCGAGATCAGGATGAAATTTTCATGGAGATTCTCTGCAATTGTCTCCCAAAGCTTTCTAGGGATGGCTGCCTTATTTCTTCTTCCACAGAAGGACACCTTCCCACACCACTCCACAGGTTCCACTGAGTTAAGGCAGGCACCACTGCAGTAGACAGGCTAGAGTTGTGTGGGCCCAGGTAGCTTCAGGATGCCAGCAACAGCTGTGCTCTATGTGACTTTGTGACCCTCAGGAGTGAGATATCAGCTAAAATCACCATCACCTGTGGAAAACGGTACTCAGGGCTTGTCCACACTTAAATGCTAGTGGCACAACTGCAGCACTGCAGCTGTGCCACAGTAGTGCTTCAGTGGAGACATCACCTAGGCCAATGGGAGGGGTTCTCCCATCGGTGTAGGTACTCCACCTCCCCGACAGGCAACAACGAGGTCGTCAGAAAAATTCTTCCACCAAAGTAGCACTATCTACGCAGGGACTTAGGTCAGCTTAACTACATGGCTCTGGGGCGTGGTCTCCAAAACTGAAGCACCAATAAGCATGTCTTACTTAAAACCCTTATGGGGATAAGGGAGGGGGGTTTCGAAACATATCTTTTGCTTTCTGTTGTAACTGCAAACAGAATTATAAATCTGTCGGTTTTATCTGTATGTGCTGCAATCCTTGATGAGGATGAGAAAGCAGTGGACCAGGGAGACCTGTTCAAAAACATCCTGCAAGCCAGTGCTTCGCTGGACTGTGAAGAAAGGAAAAGGAGAGCGAGTTGCACCTGGACATAATGGGGCTTCTCAGGCAGCAAACACAAATACTGCAGACTCTTGTGGACTTCCAGGTCCAACAGTCATGAGCTTTCTCCCTTTGCAGTCAATGGAGAACTCCATTTAGCAGCTCTCTACACACCATGGCATTCCACATGACGTCATGGGCTGATCCCTGCCCTCCACACCTAGGGGCAGTAAGGGCAACTGCAGCTTCACCTACACTGACCTGTAACAGTCACAGATGATGTATTTGCAGCCAAAGTGGACTGAAATTGACAGGAATGTTTTCTTCCTTTCTAATTTTAAAGTTTTGTTCTGTTAATTTGTTTTAGAAGTTTGTCTTGTTTTTTTTAATAGCGGTTTTTTGGGGGTTTTCTTGCATTGCTTGTGGTATGCAATACATTTCTATTTTTTGGAAATAAATTCATCTTTATTACTTCATAACATATACTGCAGAATGCCTACTGCCGCTTAAAATGCCTACTACTTTAATTGTACAGGACCACAGAACTCCTAGGTCCAGTGAGAAACACTGCATAATAATTATAAATGTACACCGAGCACCTCAATTCCTCACAGCCCCCAAAACTTCAGAGCTCAGTAGAGCACAGTCGACCACACCACATTTCTATGGTTGACCATTAAACTGCTCTTTCAAGGACCCCTGGAGCCATACAGATTCACAATGAGCTCTTCTAATGGCTCTTGTGTCTTCCTGTTCAAACTCAGTACATAGCCACTCCACTCCTGCCCTCCACCCTGGTGGCAACTCCCCCCCCCCCACCTTTGTTTTATAGATATTATGCAGGATGCAGCAGGCAGCTATAATCATTGGGGTCTTTTCTCCAATCTTGAGAGTAAACAGCTTCTGCATCCCTTTAATCTACCAAAAGCACAGTCAGTTCTCAGTTCTGCACCTGCTGAGCCAGTAACTGAATCTTTCCTTGGTGTTGTCAAGGAGACCAGTGTACAGCATCACGAGCCCAGGGAGCAAGGGGTAGGCTGGGTCCCCTTGTATCTCGATTGGCTTTTCAGCATTACCAATGGTAATCTGCCGGTTGGGAAAGAATGTCCCTGCTTGCAGCATTCTGAAATGTTCGGTGCTCTTAGATATGTGATTGTCATGCACCTTCCCTGACCAACCAGCACTGATATTGGTGAAGTATCCTAGTGATCCACCAACACTTGCATAACCATAGAATAATAGTCCTTTCTGTTGATGTACTCTGCGGCCAGGTAGGCTGGTGTCAAAATAGGGATATGTAGGCCATCTATCACTCATCACAGATTGGGAATCTGATTGCTGCAAATCCATCCATTGTTTTCTGCACATTGTTGAGAGTCACAGTCCTGCAAAGCAGTATTCGATTAATGGCCCTACACATTTGCATGACAAGGGCCCCCACGTTGGATTTTCCAACTCCAAAATGAAAGTGTGTGGGTTTGTAGGATTTTAAATAAAAGTGTGACAATTATGGGATATGGATGGCATTATGGATGGAGAAAGTTGCATGATGGGCACTTGACCCCTTGCTACCTTTCTGCACGACTTGTTTCTTCCCCACAATGCATTGTAAACATTTCCCAAAAGGCAGCGTGCTGGGCAGTGGGGAGTGGCACACGGGGATACCTACATGTGGCACACTGCACTTTGCATTGACACAATGTAGTCCTGTTGCATACGTGCAGTGACAACACATGCAGTCAAGTACGCAACTGGGCTCAGCTGGCAGCCACCTCATCGCAGGCATGCCTCTGCTGCTCTAGGCTGTCCTCCTTTCTTACCACAGGCTTCTGTGCCTCCATCAACCCCACAGACTGGCACACTCCTCTCCTCACTCAGGGTTTCAAGCAGATTACAGTTCCTCAAGGCCCCTATTCCCAGTCAAGCACCTCGCTCTCCCCATCCTTCTTTCAGGCTGCTTCTCTGAGAGTGGGATCTCTCTACCTCCTCTCCCCCAGGTCTCCTCCTCCCAACTGTGCTCACCCCGTTCTTAATGGAAAATATTCTTGCTCTTCCCCAGCTGGACTTTATTTTTAATTAGGTCTAGCCCACCCTCCGGGCAGGTTAGTTGGCCTCAAGTTCATATCAACCTCTTTCCAGCATGTGTGGAGTAAACACCAAATCATGGGGCCGTATTTTCAAAGAAACTATAGTTTATGCACATAAAGCCCGTATTTGCAAATACATAGACATGCAGTAAGATGTGGCACTTGAATATGCACAGCTTGGGCCCTTTAGGTTTAAATTATTTCCCAGTGGCAGCAATAAGATCAGCTTGAGTGGCAAGTGGATGATTCCCTCTGTGAAAAGGGATCCTCTGTTAGTGTAGGGCCAGAACACTGGCTCCTGCACCACTATCCCTGTCATCCTCTGTCATTAGGAGGGAGGGGGAGGTCGATTTGCTGGGGAAAAAAGGATATGGCTGGAGTGCCCCTAAGGGGCAGCCCTCAGGGTCATGGTCAGTTGTATGTAAATTGGAGCTGCCCTGAGGGAAGTGACTCTGCGCACCAAACATTACTGACAAGCTAAAAGGATACCCAAGTAAGTAATAAATGTACACTGTACACGTATTTTGGGAGTTCTGCCTAAGTGAAAAAAGAAAAACAAAGTAAAAACTTCAGGATTTGGTCCACTGGCTAGGCTCAAGGGCAATAGCAGTCAAATATTGCCCAAGGGTTTAAACACTTCTCTGTGAACGTGTTCTTTTGGCAAAAACCATGAGTAATATAGTTATTCTTCGCTTAGAGCAATAAAAATTGTATAGCTGTGATACTCAGACTGAGGCTTGGGAGTTGCTTTCTTTTGAGGTATGCGCAGTACATATAGCTCATTTTAGAGAAAAGACTGTTTGCTCCTGATCTAAACTAACATGCTCCCAGATACCACAATGACTAGAGTGCCTTAGATATGCTTATAATAATCCCATGGTTGAAGTGATGATAATTTAATACTCTTCCAACACTAATGTTTTTGTGTGATCCTGATACAAATCAGTGCTGATAATCAGTTCATTATAATGAAGCTATGAAAATAGAAGGGCTGTCCTTAATAGTCCTATCTGAGTATCTATCCATCTATACACCTTATACTACATATTCAAGTAGTTAACTAGACATTCATGGGCAGACTAATGTATACTGGAGAAGTGAAGTCTTCATTAATAGATTAATAGATGGAATTCATTGGGGAGCTATTTTTCTTTTATTTCTATCACCCACTATCCTAATTGTTAATGGCTACTTCAAGGGACATAAATATGACTACCTTTAATACTTTGGTGTAATATAAGATTGCCAAGTGGCAAATTACACAGTTTTAACAGTATGTATCATTTTTCAAGAAATTAGTACTCACAAATCTAAATACATTAAATCAAACCCTCCCCTCTTTCATCAGCAAATGGCTGAGGTAGAAACATCAAGGACAGTTTTAACCATGATATTGAATTTTTTGGTTTACTACCCCAGTTTAAACTTTTTTTTTGATATTTTAAATATCCTTCTCTCTCTCTCCGCTTTAAGATTTTAATTGATATTTACTTTAAAAAGACTCTGCACATATACACAAGTTTACACCTTCTCAATAATGGAATCAGGTGCTTAAAAATTCCTGTGGTAATTTTTTAAAAATAATACTCTCCTAAAATACAGAGTTTAACAGGGTTGGGCTAAAAGGTGTTCTTGACAGATTGCGAAAATTGTTTTCCTCTCTCCAAAATTTCTCTTTACAGGACAATTAATAATGTTTTTTCATTCAGGTTGATTTTAGCATCTATTGACCATAACATCTAAGATGGACAATCTTGAAGTATTTTTGCATTCTCTCAGTCTTTCAACCTGTCAAAGAAAGAAACTGTGGGTTCTGGTTCATTTCACTGCAAGTGGATAGAAGCCGCATTATATCACTGTCCCCCACTATAGATTCTCTTGTTCTCTTTCTCTCTATTTATAAATGAAAACAGATGAACTCAATAAAAACTAAGTTCATAGAATTATGGTTTCCTTTATTGGTACAGAAGTTTATACATAATTGGCAAATAATTTTATCCTGTGGTTTATACTTTTTTTTTTTAAACTTAAAAAGGAACCACTCTGTTTAAAAACTAGATGGTTTCGTTTCAATCCAATTCATCATATTTTCTGCTATTAACAAATGTGGATTGACTGAACAGCAAAGATTTGTGACACCATCCAAAACTCAGGAGAGCTCCATGACTCACCTTCTCTAATTCAATCTCAAGCTTGAAGACTAAACTATTGCAATGGATTGAGACAACCAATTGTTTATCAATAGTACATGCATAAAACTGGGGCCAAATTCTGCTTTCACTTAAATGAATATAAATCCAGAAATTTATTTCCATTCAATCGAGAGCAGAACTTGGCTCTCCATTCTGCAAACAACGTGTTAGTGAAACATACCTCTCTATATTTTTAATGTTAAATTTGAAATATATTTTAAACTTTAACATTTTGGTCTCCTACTACCACTCGGATGCCAAAAACTGTCCATAGTTCTATTTAGTTAGGTATGGGTCAAGCATCATACAATTAGCAAACCTATTACGTATTCCATGGACAACGCTAGTGAATGCCAATTTCAATAACTGACTGGCAAGCAAATGTAACATACCCCTGTTATGTTTCCATTGAGCTTGAATTAAAGTAAACTTTGTAAAAGGAAAGACCTTTCACACTTGTCTCCAGAACACAGGGTCAGATTCTCAGTACATGTAAACCAGCATAATTCCACTGACTTCAATGGAGCTACACTGATTTATACCCACCAAGGAGCTGGCCCATGATGTTTTTGGGACCCATAGCTCTTTTATTATTATAAAATTACTATTATAAAAGGGAACAGGCTAATGTGTTCTTAAGACGTCATCCTACATGTACAACATGTATGTAAGATAATGTTCCTATTACATCAGTGTAAAGAGAAGGGTAACTACTGTGCAGGCTTACTTGTTTCGGAAAGCATCTTAAAAGCTCTTTCATGTTTACTTTTCCACTATTTACTTTGAACAAAAAGAAGGAAACATTTAGGCTTATTACAGTGTATAGCGTATGTAATGCAGAAACAACAACAGCTCATTCCATGCTATCACATCATGAAATAACTGACTTTTACTACTTCAACCTACATAGAACTTCCTTCATTGTTATCACTAAACATAAATTCAGTTGATGCTGTTGCACCAGTGTGCATATTCTGTATATTCTAAAAGCCATACACATTAGGGTGCATAAGGAAACTGGAAAGATGTAATTAAAGTAACACACAGTGAGCCAAGTTCTGTATCCATTAGAGTCAATAGCAAAAACTACCATTGACCTAAGTGGATGTAGAATCAAGCCCAATGTTAGTAAAAGGATCTCTTTCACACATTTTCAAATTTTATAATTCAGCACCAGGAGAAACAAGTACGTGTTATTTGGCAATAAATATTTTCCAAATGGTTCCCAGTCTCCTCAATTTAAGCTACTGTCAACTTTATCTACCCTCCTGAGAATCTCCTCCAAGTCTGGCTGGGTAGGATAGTGGCTAACATCGTGACCAGTTGGAGGATGTGGATATACACAGTTTAATCCCAGTATGAACTCTGCTCTCCTTCTCTAATGGAAAGAGCTTCTTCCATATCTGAAACTGTCAGAATAGATATATCAGCTACAGATTTTGCACCTGGTCCCACGTTTCTTTCTTAGGCAAAACCCTTTCCAAGTCAATGTTGTGATTTACTTCTCATTGAAACAAATAAGGAATGTAGAATTTATCCCTTTAAGATAATACAGGATCCTAAAGGCTGCACTGTTTCAATTTTAAGCTAAAATGTACTTAAAACACATATACATATAAATTCACTTAAAAATAAAATAAGAACAGACATTACAACTATAATCAAGTCAGTTGCTTAAGGCACTTTCCATCACAAATAGATCATAAATTACATTCAAAGGAATCTTTTTACTTTTCAATCTCCTCCCATTTAAAATAAATTAACTTTGGAAAATTATAACAGTATGAACACATTTTGTGTGTGTGAACATGAGAATCCTACTTCTCAGTTCATTTAGGTCATGCAGCCAAACATACCCTGTATTATAAAGCACACCTTGTTGTGTGGTACAACTTACACAAAAATATTATTCACAGAAAGTTTATAATAACATACCATTAGCATTAGGATAATAAACATGGTTAACAAAAGTTCTATAGTTGGCAAGATCATTGCTCCACCTTATATTAGCTAGTGTGGTTTCAAGATAAACTCAATTTTTTAATAAAAAAAATTCTAATCCAGATGATTAGAGACTTTTAAATGTGAAACTTTTTTTGGTAGAAACTATCAGAGGAAGCAAATAAAAGGATATGAAACAAACAGAAGCGGATTTTTTTCTAGTTTAACTGTTAGCATAGCCATTTTTATTTCTTATATTCCAGCATATGTCAAGGTTGCTCAGTCAAGAAGTTTTTATGCTCTCCTAAACCTATTTGTTTCAAGGAAAAAAAATCTAAAACTAAAGCACTATCCAAAGCCAGGCTATAAGCAACTGGTAAAATGCATTTCCCTGAAGCAGAGAACATAAAAAAAACAAAATAGGATGAAATTACTGGCACTTTTTATTTAAAAAACAGGCTGTACTTTTTTAAAATGGAATTTAAAATTAGAATGTATTCATTATTTTTAAATTGTCCTCTCTTTTCATCAAGCAATAATTAGAAACATTATATTCAATATCTTTATGCATTATTATTCTGAAAACAATTAGTTGTTTTACAGAGTAAGATTAATGATGAATTATTAGTAATCCACCACAGATCTATTGAAATCAATGGGATTACACCTTATAATAAGTATTCTGAGTACTCTGGACCTGAAAGCAAAGCACGTAAACATGCGCTTAATATAAGCATGTGATTGGTTCCCCTGAAGTCAGTGGGACTATTCACAATCTTAAGATTAAGCACATATTAAAATGCTTTGCTGGTCAGGGTCAAACTTCTCAGCATCATGTAGGATCAATCCCTATATTCGGTAGTAAAAGTTTTCAGGATTGGTCCTTAAATCAGAAGACCCATTAAATGACCTAATGAATATGAGACTGATCCTCCAAGCTGACTGATTTTACATTGGTTAACTAGAAAACCAGGATTATTGGTACAAAATCAACTCTGAATCCATTTATCAACATCACAAAGATTTCTTATCGGACTACAGGTAAAGGAAGCAAAAAAGACCTTCTAACTCCACTACTATTAAAGCTGTAAAACGATGATAGGCAGAGCTATTCTACATAGTGAACCTGGCTACCAATCCAGACTGGAGAGCCCTGCAGACAATGGCCCAAGCATTTACTGCTGCAACAAACTTTTAAAATAGTGTTATCCTGTTAGTTAGCCAAATTTTGGGGCCTTGTGAGTTATTTCCTTTAGGAGGAAAAAGTGATGATGCAATCAGGTATTTCTTTGAGGCAATCCTATTTATTTGCAAAGAAAGTTCAAAAAAAAAAATTCTATTCCTGAACACAACAGGGAATCAAAAGCAGGAAACACTTTCTTTGTTCACAGACCCAAGCCCCATTCCAGCCAGCATTTTACCCAAAGCACTCTTTCTGCTGTTTGCAGAATAATGCTACAAGTGCTTCTCTAGCTGTGTCTTGCTTTCTTTGCTGCCTTTAGACGGTGTTTCTGGTGCTTCTCTCTCACACACAGACATACATCTGCTCTACAATCAAATCTATCCCTGGCTCCTGCATCTGTTATCAGACCCCAGGATGCCCCTTGGGCTGCATGGCTGAGCCATTGCCTAGATTTGCATGTGGTCTAATCCTGGGGGGATGGATTCTATTGTTTCAGTTATCATTGAACGAAAGGGCATTTAATTGTTCCCTCATTTAGTCTGAATGGAAGGTATTTGTCATGCCCAACAGCTTCAAGGCGGTAGAGTGATTTCCCAATCCCCAGCATAACAACGTTCTGCTGAAAAGATCAACCAAATATGAACCACATGAAACTAACCAAGACAGAAAACTCTAAACCTGACCAGACTTTATTATCCGCCCTGCCATCCGTGACAGCACATGGGCATTTATGCCCATTACTGATGGAAATCATTACCACCACCTTCAAAGAAACACAACTACTAACCTCCCTACAATAGTTGCCTGGTCTTCAAAAAGCCAGCCCTTGACCCCCAGGATGATCTCTTGAACTATTGCTTCATCTCCTAACTTCCATTCATAGACAAAATTGTTGAAAAATTCCACACTCCAACCAGTTGCAACATCTGGCAACAGCTACCTTGCTTCACAGATCATGCTCCAGAGCACTGCACAGCACGGACATAGTGTTAGTAGCACTAGAAGTCAACCTCTTTATGACTATAAACACAGGCCATATCTTCATACTCATTCTTCTAGACCTCTCTACAGCATTCCGACTTGGTAGTTCCCAAGGTATCCAGCCTACATGATACCATGGGAGCAGATGGTGCAGTGCTAACATGGCTCCAATTATTCTTTCCTAGCAGAACCCAGAGAGTGGGGATGAGTAGCTACTCCTTTTCTATGTACAAAGCTTTCATCTGCAGGAAAAAGGTTTTCTACCTAGCAGGCATAGAACAACTCATCAATTTATATCTATCCAACATTTTGTTTTGTTTCATTTCCCAGAGCAATCAGCCTGTGCATCTCATTGCAACAAGGCAAAGAGATCAAGAGGGTTTGGCATTTACATGGATTCAGTCATGCAAATGCTTATGTAAGTATCTTGACTTATCAGTGGAATTACTCATATGAGTAAAGTTACTCATCTGTGTAAGTGCTTGCAGGAGCAGGCTCTAAGTTCATTTCTTTGTGTTCTGCTGCCTGCATGAAATTTGCCTGACTGTTTCATTCTATAGTTCTCAGTCACACAGCTTTTCCATTTATTTAAAAGAGTTCATGTGTCACTTGGCGACACAGTATAGTAGGGGATGAATCATGTCTGGTCCTTTCTCCACATCCCCTCGATCTTCTAGACTGATAGGGAAGGTGACTAGTCAAGTGTGCAGACCACAAATTAACAGAACAGTTAGTCTTTGATTTCTCATTCAGTAGTTTGTCAGAGACATTGTGAGAAAGCCAGAATTAGGCAGTTTGACTGAACTTAGGCAAACTGGCTAACTCAGCATTGTACAAATACAGGTTTTGATTCAGAAGACCTGCAGAATATAGTGTAACAATCACTACAAACCAGAGACAGAAGCCTAATTTTTACACTTGAACTTAACCAACATTACCAGCCATCATTATAATTATTTGACTAGAACACATTTAAAAACATGCATAAATGTGGTTAACTACAGTATTGGCATAATGGCATAAAGATAGTACGAGTCATTTACGAATCAAAGATTCTTTCCTTCTTCTATAAAGGCTTGGATTCATAAACCCAGAACTCAAGGGATCTCGGATGTTTGCTGGACTCTGCCACAGAGATAATATGTGAACTTAGGGGGTCATTTAACTTCTTTATGCCTCTGTAAAATGGGGATAATTCTGAATATTCAACAGTTCTAACTAAAGAAAGTTCCAAAAATATCACAGTGAATTCAAACATCAGGGCATAATACAGGATACACATTTAGTGGCAGCCAATATACTTCTGATATAAGGATTTTTTTAGACTTAATTCACATAATGTCAGTAAAATGCCTTGACATCCGCAAACAGAATGCAAAGTGCAAGTATTATAATTAGCATCAACTTTAATTTTGTCATCTTATCCTACAGTAATCATAAGAATGAGATGTGACTTGGGAGACACATATCCCTTGATAGAACTATGCAAAATATAATGCTCTCCTGTGACTTTTTTTAACTGAACTTCTGTTTGCATCCTTGAGGAAGTCTGTGCTCTAAGCAGGACCTATCACTGCATTTCCCTCTCTTTGGAGTCAGAATCCTGTAAGATGCTGGGTATCCCCAATTCTCATTGACTTTATTGAATCTTGAGAGCACTTAGCACTGTGTAGGCTTAAACCCTTTGTCCCTCACTTTCATTTCAACTCTGATAGTCAAATTTGGGGACTTGGGAACAGATGCAGTTCATTCCCTCCCTACCCCACCACCCCCAATGGGAATCTTGAGACTACCACTACAACACTAAGCCCGACCCACCAGCACCTCTTGAATGTCATCCTGAACTTCCTGACGTTCTCCCATAATACTGCCTGTCACATTTGAGGAAACATCATGGGAATGGTGAACTGATCTGCTGTGAATCTTATGTCCATTCTAACAATTTATTTGAAAAGCTATGCATTTGCACTGTTTTTCTGTGGTCACTCACTAGATTTTCCATCAAGAAGAATAATTCTTCTTCACTAATGACCTCCAATCATCTTATCAAGTGAAATATTTTCCTATGATTTTGCCTCAAGGGCCTGGCTCCAGTTAGTATAGAACATTAGTCCTTGGTTGAGTAGATGAAGGTGATTTAACTTATTGCCATTACCTAGTTAATCTGCTGTGTATCATTACAGTGTTGAGCACTGATTTGGGAGTCGCAGTAGCAGACTGGAAAGCTGTTGTATAAAGGTCTGGAGTTATTGGGCTACTCCTATCTGAGCTATGTGAGCTTTTAGAAGATGCTGGAGCTCGTTTCTTTACATACAGTATTCATTTTCAATGCCAATTTTAGACCCTAAAATATAGGGCTTGATCCAAAGCCGCCAATGGGAGTCTTCTGTTGAGTACAATGGACTTGCATCAGCCCCTCACCTACCTTACACAAAAAGCTAAGGAAAAGGTTGTAGTCCAGCTTTCACAGCCACAAATGGTAGCCAAAGAGCATAAGGTGACCCCTTATTAACTTGAACTGGCTACCCACACTGCTGTTTGCAGTTGGGAAGGGAAAGCAAGCTTCACAAAGTCACTCTGTTCCCATCCCCTGCATGCAGGTACATGGGAATGGATGGGGCGAGGAGAAGGGGGGAAGCCTTAGCTCCACTCCCCAATACACCAGTCAGTATTGTAGTTGTGCCAGACTGTTGGCAGACATACATTGCACTGCGTCGTTTACTCCTTCCCTGGAGCAGCAGGATACTAGGGTGGGGTTGTGACAAGCAAAATCACAGTCTCCTTCACAGGCTGCTCCAAGGACATCACAATAACGTGTTTCCTGTTTCTTAGGGCAGATTGTTAACTCATGACCTCGCTGTTATTCTATAGTTTGGACAATAATTTATACCTATATATACACATTGTTTTTTAAGACAGTCTCTACTTCCGTGTGCAGGACCATTTAGGCTTTAGGGGAGTTGAAGATGGCCAGCATCTCCAGGAGCTGTCCAGGATCTTGTAGATCATACTCCAAAGCTATTTCCACCAGAGGGGCTGCAACTCTGATTGCTAGCTTATAAAGATCCTTTCTGAATAAAAATGATACACCTGGGCATCTCAGAACAAGAGACCCATTGCCTTTTCAAAGCATCACAGCCTGTCAAATAAGTATTTTAACACAGACACAGACTATGTACAAATATTATATTATGATAAATAGGATGCTTTAAAATAGCACGAGCCATGCTTTGTCACACCATTGTTTGGAATGTAGGTGCACAGGTAGTTTGGAGGCAACTCGCAGAGCCCGTACTCTGAGTTCTGTCCTACTGGTGTACTTCACATTTAAAGTGTCGTGATGTGCATTTAAAACATCTGTTGTCCTGAAAGTCCTTATGTACATGGAAGAAGCAACATTCCTTATTAGAGACCATATTATAGCAGAACCACTCCCCAATTTTATTTCTATTTCAGATTAAAGCTGCTTTGCGTTTTATGCACATAAAATATTTTGTATTATTTCCAACTTCATCCCAATATGACTCACAATGCCTACAACACAGAACTTCACCATGTACAGAGTTGGATACCCTCAGCTGAATACACACCAAAGTAGCCGTAATTAAGCACAGATGTATGAGAGAAAAAATCACAAAATGACACTCTTCAAAAAACAGTAAAATACATTTAAAATTTAAAAAAAAATTGGATGTATTGTCTACCTTATCAGTTAATCTTTTTTGTTTAACAAAATAAAGGAATTCTTCCTATATGTGTCCAAGAGAATACAAAAATGATTCCTTTTAGTACCAATAATTTGAAGTAAAGGTCTGATTTTTGTTTTCCGGTTATTTTTTTTTTGCCAGAAAATGTATCTAATGTATTCTTAGAAATCTATGAAGGATTTTGACAAGTGCAGAATAGTAGAAAACCCAAATGGGTCTCTTTAAGGCCAAGAAAGAGATAGGATGTAAATAAAATTTACACCTACCTCAATTAGAATGTACTGTACAACATTTATGGACACAGCTGATGAGTATAGACTTATATTTGTGCATATGACATATCTTGAAAATTAAAGCAAACCTCAAACAATTGGAAGGTCAGTTATGAAATCCTCTAAAGATAGTTCTAGGATCCTTCAAGTTGAATATTCTTATTTCACACCTATATTACAGTGGTGATATATGTTTAAGTTATTACACTATGGACATGTCCTTCTGACATGCCAGAAGTTAATGTTTCCAATCTGCAATGAAAACAATGGCTTCTAATTACCAGCTAACCAGTATAATGTGGCATGTTAGCGCTGGGAAATTATACGCATCACTAATATACTTCTTACACTAAGGCCAATATTTTCTTTATGTCTGGCATTTATGCTATACGTTTTTACACAAATGTCTCTGTAAATTATTTTACATTATTTGTTTCATAAATCACATCTAAGGACACTTTGGGTACCACAGCTACATAAAATCCTTTTTGTAGAATTTCAGTTAAAGGTCAACTATGCTTGTTAAGATTTTTAAGGTGTCTGTTCCATTTAAATCGAGTTAAAAAAATGGAATGGAATCTGCTAAGAGAGAACAATCCCACATAAATGAAAACCATGTGCAAACGTTCAATAGGCCAACTATGTAAAAACGTGTTATATATTGTGTTTATAGGTATTTTATTCACAGACAAGGTTCGCATTAGGATTATATTAATTTCCTGGTGCACATGAATGTTAATCTAACTGTGCCATTGTACCATTGTTTATATGTTAAAATCCTCTCTCTAAATTTCAGTATAGAAAAATATAACATGGAAAGTTGACTGCTTTTTTCAAAAGATTATTTTAATTGATACTTGGTTTGTAATCTATTTTGACTGGAGATAAATCTGGATACCAATATGGAGTCTATTTACAGATGGCCCCTACATATAATAGACCAAATCCACCCCCAGATCTGAAAACCTCTGACCTTTGTGTCCAGACCTGAATTTTGTAGCACTGGCACATCTTTAATCAGAAATGCGGGAGTTAAATTGCACCCCAATAAAATCATTTACATGAAACCCAGATTGGGCAGTGTCTAAATTTCCTAGTATCTGAATGAGTTCAAAATGAGAGCAAGTAGGCTGAGACTAAATCCAGAGAACAATGAAGTGACACAGGGAAAGAGTATGAGGATATTACAAGAATGGGCTTGATCCAGCATAGCACTTAAGTATGTGCTTAATTTAAGCATGTGAATAATCCCACTGATTTTAATGAGAGTACTTACATGGTTACAGATAAGCAAATGTTTAGGTGCTTTGCGCGATCAGGGACCTAGTTCTTGTCCCATTATTAAGAGTTTGACTGCCTTATGTTCAAGAGGTTTATAATTTGGGGGAAGCTCACTCTCTTCCAGGGATCCCAGACAGCATGAGTGGCTAATAGCCCCTTTTTTCATCTGCATCTGATTAGACCTTGTGATGTTTCCCCCCATAATCTGGTCCCATGGTTGCATAACTCCTAGATTTTATCAATGTAGAACATGGCTTTGGTGTCTACCCTTGAAGATGTCACAGATGCTTCAGAACACAGCAGCCTGTTAGGTGCTGTCATCTGAAGGGAGCAAATTACACCACTTCTCCAGGAACAGGACTGGCTCCTATTTGCATCTCAGTGCAATTCAGAGGCATCATTTTGATCTGTAAAGCTTACCTGGGTACCCAAGACACTGTCTTTCTCCTCATGTGCCACAAATGCATCAGAGGCATTTGATCTATCAGGCCACAGAATGAACATCTGGGCAGCTGGTGGTAGGGAGCTCTCAGTATAGGGCCCTGGTATCAGGAATTTGCTCTCCCTCTGATTCCCAAAGAGCCAGAGTCCACTGACCTTTTCTCTTCTCAAACCAAGCATTTGACTAAGAAGATACTCTGGGTGATGGGTGTGATTGTTGATTGCAAGAAAATATTTGTGGAGAATCTTCTTTTCTTTATGCTGTTTAACTAAGCAGCAATCATGGATATTGCTTTTAACTTTTGTGCACGCATCCTAAGACGTCTGCGGTATAGAAGACAACGTTTATCAACAGAAAATAAATCAATGGTACCAATGATGTCACAGAACAATGCATTTGCTGCATGCCTCTCACAACAGAGGCACTCAGCATACAAACCCGTGCTTCACTCCATTTTCACTTTTCCCTTGGTGATTGCCTTTAAACATAAATGACTAAACGTGGCTACAATACAGTACATTTTTGCTTTCCATTTGCCAATTTTCAGCCAAATATGAAAGCCCACATCCTATCTAAACATAACATATCAAGTGAAAGCGTAATCCCTTTTCACAGAAACTGCTGTAATTTTGGAATTAAGGGCCCTGTTTCCTAAATAAACTGAAGAAGAAGAAATACAGCTGAGTACAATTTAGAGCCTGATTTTCAAACCAAGTCTCTGTTTTTTCAGGCATAAGTTGCACCTGTATTGACTTGCCAGGAAAAAGCCTGAATTAACTGTGAGCACAAATATGGAGATTTTGAAAACCATGCTCGATTTTCCATACACAACATTCTGACCAAGCTACTTCCCTTCCTTCATTATTAGCTGTCTATTCTGGAGATGTAGAAAAAGGTAGCCATAAAATGCAGTTCAATGTAGCAATGATGAGGCCCAAACCAAAAGAAACCCAGACTGAACATTGATAAATTAGGTTAAATAGGGATCTTAATCCAAACTTGGGACCAACTCCTCAGTTGGCATAGATCAGCATAGCTTTAATAGAGTCAATGGAGCTACATCTATTTCCACACCAGAGAGGATCGGGACCTTCATCTCTAGAACCTGCTTCAAAAAAACAAAAACAAAAAAACCTTGGATATGACCATCTGGGCCAGATACTTCACTGGTGGAAAATGGCATAACTCCATGACTTGGAATTGTCTCTCTCTCTCTCTCTCAAAAAAAAGAGGAAGAGCTTCAGCTGCTGGAAACAGATGCTGCTACAATGACTCTACTCACTGAGATTTTGACCCCGTAACCTTTGGAAAGGACCTCTTTGGATCCAAACTCTGCCATGTAGGCCTTCATTTTTTTTGTTGTTGTTGTTTTTGTTTGATGTAGCCACTTGCTAATGGAAAGATTTTAGAATATTTGAAGAACATCGAGAGAAATCTTTCTTAGCATGGTGCGACAAAGTCAGTCCTGACAAATATAAGAGAGTGATGAGGGCAGATAAATCAGCCTTAACTAGAATGATGAGGGCTCTGTTCCCTATGAGCTGAAAAAAGGTTACCTCAGGTTAACTAGAGACACCATGAGGCCAGTTAAGGGAAGCTAGTGATCGTCAAAAACCCTTCTTCTGGTGAGCGAGAGGAGTGGAGAGATGAGAGACAAGCTGCAACAGGGTTAGTGACAGCAGGAAGGAAAGGCTTCCCCTTGGTGGAAGGCTGTCTTTCCTCCCTATAGGGAAAGAAACCAAGCTAACAGCTGGTTGGGGAAGGACTGACAACTAGGACCCACCATAGTAAGATAATCCCCAGAGAGGGAGCAGAGAAAAGTATTTCTGTTTGCATTGTGAGTTTTGTGGTGGGGAGGAGGGGGAGGGAAAGGATTGTTTTGCTTAAGAGAACTTCTTGGGCCTAACCTGAATGTAAACAGGGAAAAATAAAACCAGAGTGAAGAGAAAAATTATCTAGAGTCAGACTGATTTATTCTAAGCCACCTCACCATCCAAGGGAGAAATGCTGGGGCTGACTAGGTACTCAGCCACAACAGAAAACGCACCAATGATGGCAACATCCCAGGAATTTATGTACAAATGTTGTTGATTAATCAATGACAAGAATAATTATTTGTTATGATAAAACGCTGCTCGTATGATTTAGCAATTGCTAAGCATGTTTCCACATCAACACCTGCAACGCTGTATAAGATAAGCCATGTAAACCTACCTCCAAAAACAACAAAGCTAACCCCTTACTTGGTCATTCTTATGTTCAAACTGTACATTATTTTACCTGCAATGTTTCTTTTGGTTTTGTTTAAACTGTTTTTAACAATTACTACTGGAACTAAATAATAAATCAACGTTTCCCACTTCCTCTGCTATATCTGTGGTGTTTGCAATGTTGAAACCTCCCTGAGGGGAAATCTATTTCTTGATGAAGAGCTAATAAATGCAATAGTTTTTCCTTTGATTTATAAAAGAGTGTCAAATAGCTGCCAAACTAGAAAGAAAGAAACTCTCAAGTTTGGTTAAGAATACAGTGGCAGTCACTGAGTCTGCCCTACAGAAAAAAATGATACATGGTGTATATGAACTTTTTCATATGCTGTCCATGTTATTTTAACACTTAGTGCCAATGAACCTCTGTTTTGATTATTTTATTAAAGAGGACAATTCGTGCTGTGATACCATGGATGTTCCAATGACAAGTTCCAGAAACTGAATGAGGTGCATACATCCTTATGCACTATGTTCACATATTTTAGGGCCAGGCAAAGTTCAAGATGGTTCATTACTCCATATCAGTTTTGCCTATCCAAAATTAAAGAATGAGGATATAGGCTTTCAATGGAATTCCATTCAGCTTTCCCCTAAGTGCATTATTCTATAGTATTCCACTGAAGTATCTTTGCTCTGTGCAGAGCTAAAGTAGCTTGCCTTGGATAAGATGTAGGGTCTCCAGTCAATCAACAAGAGGAAGTGTTGAACTGAGTGCCAATGCAGTGATTTATCCACTGCATCTAGAGAAATTACATCAGTGTTGTGGAGGGTGGGGCATATGGCAAGAGATAGGAGAGACACAAGAGGGAAAGGAGATTTGACATCTTTGTGTTGCATTTACCTCATCCCTCCACTCTGCTTTTTTTTTTCTGAACTGAATTGTAGGACACTTGATAGCACCCTCAGAAAACATAAAAGATAAGTAAGGATCCAATGGTGTGGAGTGGGGAATCCCACAAGAAGGAGCAGGATATTCAATCCAAAATTGATACCAAAATGTTTTCCTAAACAGATCGATTGATATTTGCGAATGTTTTATTTTATTTTATTTGAGGTTGCACATCCTTAATAATAAATGAGTTAGGCTTAAAAGCCCCAGTTTACTACATCTTTTGAAAATGGCTAAGCCAAAACAGCTGTTTGGGTATCAGCAGCATGTCCATGTCCAGTGGTTCCATGCTGGAAATTCATACAGAAGTATTATCATAATAGTACTGATAGTAATAAACACTAGGTTTAATTTTAAATGGGGCTTAAAACTCCATTTCCTTCCCTCACCATTTGCTATTTATTTTTCAGCTACTCAGTATTCCTGGACAGTTGGAAAAATCTTAAACATTTCAACACTTACCCATACTGTTGAAAACTTTGTCTTTAAAAGCACAATATTTCTGAATTAAAGTTTCTTGTCTGGAATGGACTAGGTAAATACATACCATGTATGTATATTTTTCTTTTCAAACTTCCATTTTAATGTATGCATTTCAGTTTCAAATCACCAGTTCCTATCATCTGCATCAAGGCTGAGGGACAGTGAAAGAACAAGTTTTAATGCCACCACTCCCACTTCCTATATCCCACTCTTTTGGATAGCCCTTTCAGCAGCTTTTGGGCTTATGAGAATAATTAAAAATAAAATGTTTTTCACCTGGATGCTTGTTTAAAATGCCTGTAGGATTTAGTTCTGAGACCAGGAATTGCTCAAAACTAACAGAGTAAGACTGATTCTCTATGTCATGAGACCCCCTTAAACTCCTCCAGATTAGGCTACCAGCAATGCCCTTGATGCAGGGAAAGGTGATGTTTCAGAGATGTGGGGAAAGAGAAGAGGGGACAGGGCTGCCAGAACAATTTTTATAGTGGGGATGCTGATGATGGAAACCGTGTATTTGGGGTTTGTTATTACTACTTCAACCTGTGTAAGATCAGAGATCTTGTTTTGTGGGGAGTTTTTTGGTTAAGCAGTAGCAGCCATATTAGGAGAGACAGCAGCCATAAGCTAAGCAGCATGTAGTCACATCTTCATATTCCTGAAATTACATCAAGACAATGTAATATCAGGCTGTTAAGAAGGTGCTACTGTCCTCTAGTACCTACCACCACCAGATAAAGAAACAGATCTTAAGGTGTTTAAAGAAAACTTTGTTTGATAGCATTCTGTCTGGCAAGGAATCACTTAACAACAGTTGTGATTGTAAAATCTACACTCATTGTTTCGTCTTTATGGTACCCACTTATTGTTTATCTGAATGCTTTCTGTCTGGTTCTTTGATTGTTTCTGTCTGTTACATAACTAAATGGGAAATATTTAAATCAACTAAGGTGGTGGGATATGATTGGTTAAAGAACTTTCGTAATGGGATAGGATTTGTTTTGTAGTACTTTCATTTAAAATGATTGGGTAAGGTATAGCTAAGCAGGACTCAAGTTTTAACTATATAAACTGAGGTCCAAAAGGAAATTCTTTGGAACCTTACTCCAGGACACAGCCCAAAATCAGATCTGTCAGACCTCAACACCCTGCTAAGTGCCAACTGTTTTTACAGAAGCTGGAGTCTCCAGATGATCTAATCCTGATTGGGCACCAGGAGAAGTTTGTCTGCTTTATTGGGAATGATGAGCATTATATGTTGTGTGTGTGTATTCTGTTTTGGTAATTGTTAATAAATAGAGAAAAAGGACATTACTGTGTAAGGCTCCTTCACTGGTAAAAGACTCCGCAAGCTCACAGAAAATTAGGCCCAGAGCCCTACGAATTGGGAAAGGGTGGGTATTTCAATTAACCAGGTTACACCTGGGGTCCTACAGACTGGGAATGGGTGGGGGTGCCTTAACTGGGTTATGCCTTGAACCCTACGGACTGGAGTAAAGGTAGGGTGCCCCAGTGTGCGGGTAACAGCCAGGGGTATAGCTGCACTCTTAGTTTCAGCACCAGTGAGAGGGGAAGGAAGCTAGGTTGGAAAGCTGATGAGCTCAGGATGTTCTCAGCTACCAGAACAGCCCGCTGATGTGATGGACAGCTAGAAGTCAGTCAGTCTATAGTCTATACCTGTAGACTACCACTGTGATATGATGAGCAGGTGAAAAGACATATTTGTGCACAAATTAAGATTCTTTTTCCAATCCTTTGGAACTGGAGTAAGAAAGTCATGGATGGGAAATCTTTAGAAGAATAACACAGTTCTGTATGATTGCCTGAGTGGCTGCAGAAGGAAAGAGGGCAATCAGTCTTCCCCATGCAAATAGCAGAGATAGAATGTTAATACATAGATATTTTGTCCCCTCCTCAGTCTTGCACATTATATAAAGGCCATCAGTATTTTATTCTCCATCATACACTTTGCCTGAGTATTATCTTGTTAGGACTCCTTTTTGATGCCCAAACTAAGAAACAGGACTAGAGCAATATGGGGTTCATTTTTTAAACCTGATACCCCACATAGCAGCTCCTTTTGGTAAAGTCCTTTGGTAAAGTCATGGGCGAATCCAGTTCACTACATTTGATGGCTTTGGCCAATATGCCACTTCTATTCATTCTAGTGTTATGACTAAATCTGGTTGAAATTTTTTTTTGTCTAAGTTCATGTCTACAATAGGGGCTTGTCTACACTTAAAATGCTGCAACAGATGGAGCTGCGTGAAAACTATCTATGCCACCAGGAGGGACTCTCTCATCGGCATAGGTAATACACCTCCCCAAAACACGGTAGCTAGGTCGAGTGGAGAATTCTACCGTCGACATAGCACTGTCTACACCAGTTGGTTGGTTGAACTGCATTACTCACACCCCTGAGCAACATAGTTATATTGACCTCATTTCCTACTGTAGACCAGTCCTAAGAGTGCTTTACCAGTACTGGAATAACACTACACTGGCAAAACACTCCTACCAGAGATGCAACTGTATCTGAAAAGCCTTGCTTTGGACTTTTATAGTAAAACCACCCCCAGCTATATTGGTAAAACAAGCTGTCCTGGTAAAAGTGCTGCTCTGTCAGTATAGATACTAAAGACAAGTAGTACTAGAGACTACACTAGAGACTTCTGCCAGCACAACTCTATCGGGCAGCGATCACACCCTTTCGTACAGCTAACCAACCTAGTTTTGATGACAGGAGTCTGTAGTATAGACTTAGCCTAATGTTCTATGACAAAAATGGCTTTTAAATCATTTTTCACATAAAACGTTCATTTCTGGCTGTTTTTTCTTCATTTTTTCCTCTACAAAACATTGTAATAAAACAAAAAGATTGTTTCAGTTTGAAAGTTTTCATTTTAGTTTTTTGAGGCGGGGTTCCCCCTCTCCTCTCACTTTAAAATTTTGTCCCCCAATGGGAAATTAAAAACTAAGTGAAAGCGGTAGTTTCTTTCTCTCTCTCTCTCGCTATTAAAAGGTGAGAGAAAGGGAAACCAAAAAACAGAATTATACTTTTTCACAGAAAAATGCCAAAATTCTAACAAAACAGAATCTTTTTATTTTTTCCAAACATTTTTGCAAAAATCAAATTTTAACCTGCCCTTGTGACTCATTGCTTCAGGAAAAAAAAGTGGACATCCCCATTAATATAAGACAGGGTTACTCATTATTAACAAATAGCTTTAAATTTTATGTGCCCAATTAATTGCTGGAGTAATTCCACTTATTTCATTGAGTACGCAAAGGATTACTTTGAATCAACTTTTCTAAAATGATCTAATCTAATGATGGTTATAAAAAGCAATAGCTTCTTGAAATTTTTGTTTTACTGATTTTGGCTTAGTCTATAATGAACCTGATTAAGCCAACAAATATGTAGCTTCTTATAGTCTTCAATATCTTAAAATGCATAACAAAAATCTGGTACCTAAAAATATTAATCCTACATTATAATTGAGAAACCTACAGTGTCTAAAACAGAATGGCTTTGTGAGAAGACTACAGATTATAAAAATCAATATGATTTTGGCAATTTTTTTTAATTACAAAAGAATTTGTATAATTGGTCTATTTTGACTTCTTACATTCAACGATTCTGTGTTAAGGTGGTAGGAAATCATAATGAACTCATCCAATTTTTAAGAACTTGGTCCATATCAAAGCCTTAAAAATAGAAGCAGGCCACAATGTTCTTTGCCTTGATATAATTATAATATTTTTCAATAATCTGTTTTAATTTTGTATGCATGATTGTGACTAAACCAGCAAATGATTTCATCAGTGCTTTCAAGAGAAATAAAAAAAAAAGGGACCAGCATTTACAAGTTTAGGGAATCTGTCTAAAGCATTTGACAATCTTGTCTGTGATTTCTTATGACAGATTAGCTCAGGTTGGGTTTGGGGATCGAGTCTTGTCTTGGTTGGTTAAGTCACCAGATGCAATATGTTAGAGTTGATGGTCTTGTGTCTCCGTTTAAAGTCTGCCCCCAAGGCTCTATTTCAAGCCTAGTTGTGTTTACATAGTACAGCAATAATATAACACATGTGGTAAAAAGCTAAAAAATTTCATTTTTGTGCTGATGATACGGTTTGTATAATACTGATTCAGGTATTTCTCCTTCTATTTCAACTGTACAGTTAAATTTTGAAATTCACCAGGGGACTTTGTAACTTGAAACATGTATTAATCAAAAGAAAACAAAATGAAAGATATTTTCTAAAACAACAAAAGACAAAAGTTAGCAGAATGAATCATAATTTAAGAATTGCACTTTATCTATTGCCCTCCAAAATAATTGGCAACATCCAAATTCCAAAAATTATATTTTCTTTTTATTTTACATAATTAATGTGTGTCAAAATCTGACTCAGATGAGTGTGTTCACATACAAAAGCAACATGTGCTCACTGATCAACACCCAGTCACACAACATAGTGCCAGAAGTCTCTGAGGCATCCGACTATCTTTTTAAAAGACTGTTTCAGTTTGTTTTGTATTGTGTTCATTTCAGAGCTATTATAGTGCTGTATAATTTTCAGGTTCTGAGAGCTGATGTGTACAGTATCATTTATATTCTAATTGCAGCAGATTAAATTCCCACAGAAGGTACAGGTACATTTGTAAATTATAATACGCAGGAAACTATTTGTTTTTACCTTTTGTGAGGTACAACTGTAATGTGCAACATTGTTGCAATTCAACATTGGCCTGACGAGTGCTGGGTGTTGCCAGGCAGACAAGTATCTTAATGGTTTCCACTGGAAATCAAAGTAGAATGTTCAAGATCATCATCTAACAAATTTTATTGTTTTATAAATATTTTGGAACTAAGAGAAATTAAAACTTTTTTTAGCTACAAGCCCAGAAAAAAAATCTGTCCCCAAATATGTACGTGTATATGAATTTCTGCATATAGAGTTGTGAAAAGAATGGTGGCCCCAGTGGACAAACTGTAGGAATTTGCAGTCTCCTGTGGAACCTGACACCAAACCATGTTGAAGAGGGGAAACTATGGCTGGTTTAGAAGTGTTTTTAAAAAAATGTATGAACAGCTTCTTTGTGCATGGATAATGTTCAAAGATGCTTTTGCGAACAAAAAGGAAGAGGCTTGTAAAAGGCCAGTGGACAGTGGTAGGGACCTTTAACGGGAAGCAATAAAGTTTTTATTAAGTAATGACTGTGAAAACATCATATTCAAGTATAAGGTTAAGTTGATACATGTAAATCATTGAATGTAAGACGCTTAAACCCTCTCCCAACTCCTGTCCTCCTCACCCCTGCTTTTATTTATTTGGAAGTAGGACTCAGATGGTTGCTTTCTTGATAAATGACCCCCAGGCCTAAATGTACGCAACCAACATTAAGGCATGGTTTTCAAAGGAGTCTCAGGGAGTTGGACACTCAAATCCTTTTGAAATGTAATGGAATTTGGGCACCCAGTTCTCTTATGCCCCTTTGAAAATGCCAGACTATGTGGCTCATTTACTTAAGTTTCATTTCTGAAGTTAGGTAACAAGAAAATGTTGATGTGTTCAACCGCACGCACGCACATACACACCCCCTGACATTTAAACCAGTCTGGCTGTGGCAGAAACTGACAAAAGCAAGCAAACTGAAAGATGTAACTATTTGTAGCTCTCCTTACAGTGTCTAAATACTGTAGTACAGAACCGTCAACCCCACTCATCTGAAGCCCCTGAATGGGCACATGGCATGACTTGAACTTGAAACTTTTACTCTTTATTTCATAACATCCATATTATTTAATTATTTTTGAAAAAAGTGAAAGGAAAGTTGTAAGTTCCTTGAGGCTGCCCTGCAGCCAAGGATCTGAGATCTGAGTCAGCAAGGTATAACTTTAAACATTGACTTTCATGGGAGTACTCATTTGGTTAAGTACTTTGCTGAATCGAGGCCTTCAGCATAAAAAGGCCTTAAGCATATATTTAACTTTTGAGAATGTGAGAGTAATTCTATCCCTATTCAGCAAAGCACTTAAACACGCTTAAATCCCATTGAAGTCAAAGGGATTAAGCATATGCTTACATGCTTTGCTGAATCAATGCCATAGACCCTATGTATTTATACTATATATGCAATTTCGCAAATACCACCTTGAATTTTTGAGGGACAATCTTGTGGCTACCTTTGAAAAGCCTCTTCCTTTTTGTTTGCAAAAGCATCCTTGAACATTGCCCATGTATAAAGAGGTTGTTCCTACATTTTTTTTAAACACTTCTAAACCAGCCATAATTTCCCCTCTTCAACATGGTTTGGTGGCAGGCTCCACAGGAGACTGCAAATTCCTACAGTTTGTCCTTTGGAGCCACCATTCTTTTCACAATTCTATATGCAGAAATTCATATACACACATACATATATGAGGACAGATTTTTTTTCCTGGGCTTGTAGCTACAAATTCAATTCATCTTACCTTAGAATTTTTTTTTTTTAAGTTTTAATTTCTTAGTTCCAAAATATTTATAAAATAATGTTCCTTTGTTAGATGATGATCTTGAACATTCTACTTTGATTTCTAATGGCAACAATTGTGATAGTTGTGTTGGCAATAGGCAACATTCATCAGGACTTGGACTCCCACACCTTTCCACATCACAGATCTATCACTGGATCACTAATCAAGCGGTTGTATCCCTAAGCTGGTAAAAGTTCAAAAGGAACTCAAAACTACAAAGCTGTGATTTATGTTCTCAACATAACATTTTCATAGGACGTTATTAGGGGAATTGTACGTATCCAAACTAATTGTACAGATTTAATGGGTCTAAAAATAAACTAAGTCTATGAGGTGATTTAATGGCTCTAAAAATAATCTGCAACACTCAGCTCACTTTATCTAAAGGAAGAGGAGATTTGAAAATTGGGATCTCACAAATTTTTCACAATAACTCCCGGGTGACCAGATAGCAAGTGTGAAAAATCGAGACCGGGTGGGGAGTGATAGATGCCTATATAAGAAATATCTTATAATATCAGGACTGTTCCTATACAATCAGGACATCTGGTCCCCCTACATCTCCCACTCATTAATCCTAACAAGTAGCTTTTCATCCTTAAATTCAGTGTCACCTAAACTTTGTAGTGGACGCTGCTGCCATTCTCATCACAAATGTAAGGTAACTTTTGACACAAGAAGAATGCAAATATATTTGGCAACTACTGTCTCAGTAAATACCAGTAAGAAAGAAACTAAGAGCAGTATCTGGAGGTTGACCTCATGTTATTTTGAAACATAAGCACTTTCCACCCAAAGGGCAGAAGTCAAGGAGGGTTTGATTGTGGAGTCAAAATAATCCTATCACTCTATTATTTTAGCCTCCCTTTCTTCCTCCTGATTACTCCACTCAACATAATCTACAGTATTCAGTGATAAACTTACTGGCACACAATTTATAGAGAAATAACACTTGTCTCTTTTTCAGCCCACTTATCTTTTTAAGCAGTCAAAAAAACCCTAAATATAGTGTCTCCCTGGCGTCTAGCCTTTTTTTTTTTTTTTTTTTGTACACAAGTGAGACATCAATGTTTTATGCAGGGCAATAAAGAACCGTTATCTTTTCCACTTGAACATAATACATGCTTTTACACAGAATGGAGCTGGCTAGTAATGCATGGTTGATTGTGTAAAGTAACTGTTAACGGATAGCAAGATCAAGTTATTGTACAACAGTATTTTTGCTTTGTGCATTTTGAAGGGACCAGTGGCATTAACTTTATGCCATTAATTAATAATTGGTATCTCCTCAATGATATAAATATAACTGAAGTAATTCTGACAGATGTAAATAAATAAGTTAAGTAGGAATAGCAACTTTTCTTATAAAATTAGATATGCACACATATAGCAATTTCTTAAAGTGTGGGGCTGGTCAGAAAAATGACTAAGAACCTTCTTTCTCAAAAGACAGCAGGACATATTTGGTAGAAGATGTCTTGGAAAACATCATGCAAAATTGGTCATAAATGTGTTCTATGAAATTTTGCAGAAAATCACTCCTGCTACTGACAGGTCTTAACGACACTATTGTATAAATGTTTCCCCATTTGTAAAATAAGAATAATGATAACTAGTATTTGTAGACATATATAGTACTTTATACATATTAGTTACAAAACAGGTAGGTAACATTATCCTCATTTTGTAGATGGGGAAGCCAAGGCACAGAGACAGGAAAGCCCATATTTTTTAAAACGGTCACTTGTTTTTCAGCCAGATCCTCAAAAAGGACTGTGCACCCACAACTGTAATTCTAATAAATGAGCTCTTGGAATCAGTAGGTGCTCAGCACTTCTAAAAATCAAATTATTATTAATGTCTGTCAGCGATAGAGGTGATGATTTAAAAAGGACCTCATAGCTTTCAGATCTCTGCTTAATCCACTTGAACTTTTGAAGGAAATTAACACCTACCACCATAAGGACATTTTTTATGTGAAAGTGGGGTTCTGATTTTTTACAAACATTTTGATAAAGGAAAAAAAAATCTCACTTTCAATTTAATTGAGAATTCTAGAATTTTTTCAAAATGCTCTCATTTTCCCATTTTTTGTGAACCTGAATAAAAGTAATTTTGGAGGGAAAAAGAAAAGATTTTGTCCTAAATATTGTACCCTGCTCCATTCAGCTTCTTTTTTCCATCTGTGTCCTTCAGTGATATTGGATTATTTGTTTGACAAAACCAAGTTTGCAACTTCTTGGCACTGCAGAATCAATATGCAGTACCTATAGATAAGAAAGCTGGATTTTCCACAACATCAAAAAAATGTCTCACTAACAAAAATATAAGCTAAATCCTGATTGCAGCATCTTTATCACTAGAGCATTAGCCAGCAAGAACCTCAATTCACTTTCACATCTCAGGCTGAATTTGCAGATCTGGCAATTAGAAAAATAATCTTTTTTTTAACCTGAAAATGGAACAAATTTGTTAAGGAGGGTTCCTTTAGAATGCACGTAATACCTGGAATGATGTTAATGTATAATTCTTCTGAAGTACAGGAGGAAAATTTAACTTTAAAAAAAAAAGAGAACTAAGATTCGTTGGGGGGAGGAGGGGTTGTTGGTTCGTTTTCAATCAACCTGTTAATGAATAACTCCTGCTTGGTTTCAAAACCAGACTTGTTCAGAATCTATGGTCACCCTCTGGTGGTCATCAAAGTCAGCCAATACAAAAATAAATTAAATAAAATTAAATAAATATAAAAATTAAATAAAACTTAGTGCGTACGAGAAAGATGTCCACCAGATGAGAGGATGAAATTGAGCACTTTCTGCAATACTTTCTACCACATAAGCCTCCTCCTACCTGCTTTTAATAGTTTTCTGACGCAGAAGAAAGCACAATATGAAATAAGGCTAAATGCTATCCTAAAACCAACAGTACAGAGAGTCCATCTACAATCACTGGTAATATCTTGACTTGACTCTTACATCAATGGGAATGCCTGTGCTCGTGTGCTGGCCACATGGAGGCTATGTAACAGCAACAAAGCTATGAAGAAATAGCCAAGGGACCCATTTATATATGTTTTTGCAGATGAGACAATTTATTAATATGAGAATCCATGGGGTGCATAGCAGTAAATCTTTGTGTGAAATGTACACACTGAGACTGAGTTAAGAAAAGCAACTGAATTGTTGTAATACTTAGAACCTGACAAATGAACATCTCACAGCTGCAATAGCAGAACAGGGCGCCAAAGATATAAATAAAAAACTTAACTACAATGATAAAGAAAACAGTTTTCAAAAAAGCATGAGAAATGCTGATTTAATTTGTGTCTTAAACTCCTATATTATGCACAGTTGTTTTTCAAGCTACTTTATCCATGAGACCCCCATGTCTTTCAGTAATACTCTCTAGAATAAAGGACATGAGCTATGTTTCATTATGACAGAGAGCAAATAATACATGAGAGGGCCAAGGAAAGGTAAATTTGACCATACCCCCAAAATAACCCATAAAGTAGAACTTCACTAATTTTCACTTCACTAATCTCAAAACCTGTAAATGTCTCCAAAAAAAAAAAAAAAAAAAAAAAAAAAGGCATTCTCACTCTTCCCCACCCTCAGCAAAGCTTTATTGACGGAAGGTCACACTGAGATATCCTATCGCTAAGACAAAAATATTTAATGTATTATGAAGTAGCACATGAAAGAATGTTCTTGTACTTAAGACACCAGACTGGTACTCAGGAAACCAAGATTAAATTCTGGTTCTGCCACAAGCTTCCTGTGTGACCTTGTGCAAGTCACTTAAACTCCTTTTGTCTCAGTTCCCTTCCTGTAAATCAGCGATGATAAAACTTCCCTACTTCACAGCATTTTGAGGATTGACTCGTTACTGCTTGTGAGTCACACAGATATTATTGTATGGGGGGCTTATCAGTAGAAAACAGATGTAAAATAGGCTTGTCAAAACAAATGAGCTAAGGACATTTTGTGATGCATTATCCTCGATCATTGAAGCAGTTTCTTTCACTCATCACTTTACTCTTACTTAATGCTGCCTCAGGGTAGAAAGATGGACTAGATGATCTCTTGAGGTCCCTTCCAGCCCTACATTCCTATGAGCGATGTGGATCACTAGGTAAACTGGGCACAAGCAAACAATGTGCATTTTAATAGTCTAAATGTAAATGTATACATCTAGGAACAAAGAATGTAGGCCATCCTTATAGGATGGGAGACTATCCTGGGAATCCATGACTCCAAAAAAGATGTGGGGATTATGGTGGATATTCAGCTGAACATGAGATTCCATTGCGATGATGTGGCCAAAAGAAGCATAAATTGGAGAATCTCGAGTAGCAATTGAAGAGGTTCTTTTACCTCTGTATTTGGCACTGGTATGACTGTTGCTGGAATATAAGTTTTGGTGTCCTCGATTCAAAAAGGATGTTGATAAATTGGAGAAGATTCACAGAAGAGAAACAAGAATGATTAATAGATTACAAAACATGCCTTATAATGACAGACTCAAGGATCTCAATCTATTTAGATTAACAAAGAGAAATGTTAAAGGGTGACTTGATTACAAACTATAAGTAATAATAATAAGATCTTCATTCTAACAGAGAAAGATATAACACAATCCAATGGCTGGAAGTTGAAGCTAGACAAATTCAGACTGAAAATAAGGCATACATTTTTAACCAAGAGAGTAATTAACCATTGCAACAATTTACCAAGGATTGTGGTGGATTCTGTATCACTAACAATTTTTAAATCCAGATTGGATGTTTTTCTAAAAGATATGCTTAGAGTAAATTCTGTGGTCTGTGTTATACAGGAGGTCAGACTAGATTATTACAATAATCACTTCTGGCCTTGGAATCTATGATTTGATCACACTGATTTGAAAAATTTGTATCTGCAGTGAATTAGCTGGTTATGAATCCAAATTATTCAAGTTCTGTTTTATTTATGCTATATGCTAAGGGTCAATCTTCAGATGGTGTATACTGTCATATCTTCAAAGATGATTAATAATTTACACCATCTGAGTATCTGGCTTATAATGTTTAGCCACATCAACCTCAGGCCCTGTGTCTCCCTGAGGGTGTTGCAAAATCACCATGCATATAAGAGATTAAAGTCCCAAAGAAGGAAGAGTATTTAGGAGCTCAGATGTACCATCTGCACAGGACAATGGAGCCTATAGATCAGGGGTTTTAAAAAAAATTTTCCTGGGACCCCCTTTGGAAATATTTCAGGCTGTGATGACACCCCAGAAAAAAAAGTGACAACACCCCCACCCCCGTGCCATGCCACCCTTCATTTTGTGCTGCTGCTGGGGGTGGTGCTGTCTTCAGAGCACCCAGCCAGCAGCCACTGTTCTCTGGCCACCCAGCTCTAAAGGGCTCTGGCGGTCAGCCAGGCATGGGGCTAACAGTTGCAGTCACTGCATATGCAGGGGCTGACAGCTCGCGACCCCTCCCCCCAAAATAACCTCACGACCCCTTGAGGGGTCCCAATCCCCAATTTGAAAACCTCTGCTATAGATTCTACAGAACATTACTGGCCATGGAAGAGTGTGTCTGCCCTAACAGGTGCAGGAATTCTGTCTGAGGCAGGAAGGCTGAGTTGAGGGATTCCCTGTAATCCCATGTGAAACAGACGTAAGCGAAGACTTTCGGGAAGTTCCTGGTATCCACAGTATGCTGCCCTAAACTTCAGAAAAACAATGCTCACAGCAGTACCGAGCCAGATGTAGACTAAACCAATTTTCTGCAGCAACAAGGAACTTCCGAATACCTTTCACAGCTCTTTATTATAAGAGCAGATATTTGTATTGAGAGGCTCCCTACAGTACTGGCACTTGCTCTCAGACTCCTATGGTTAGAATGATGGCTACCTACGGAGGGACAGAGCAGAAACAGCAGACAAAATAGAACTACATCCACTCTCTTATCCATCTTGTCCATTCTCTTATAACAAATCATTCTGGAACATTGAACAATACCATAGTTAGAGCCAACACCACATAATTTATTGAGAGTCCAGTTCATCCTTCTTTATAAATAACATAATAATTACGCAAGTATAAAATTATATACTGTGTGAAGGATCATGGGAAGTTATGTAAAAAACAGATTCCTCTCAGCCCACCTTCTCCCCAAAAGGCAGATCAAAAAGAACTATAGTTTTGTGACCTTTGTTTGATCAGCACAGACACAGGATTGTGCCCTCTCAGAAGGATGAAGAAATAGCTAGGCTGGTTTTGTACAAACACATACATTTCCCCAAATACCACAGAGAATCTGAATGTTTGTTTCTCTTCGTAAGGTTTAAATATTCATACGCTAAAAAATGAGAGGAATAAAGAAATTTACTGCCAAAATAAATTATTTTTAATTCTAGTGCCTTCTTTTTACAAGTACTTCTTTAAATTCCTGGTTCCAACGATTTTGCGCAAGAGGCAAAAATCGAATACCTAAACTAGTGAATGCCAAACAAGAGGTTTTTTTTCATCTCCCTGACAATATGCTTCCACTTCTTAATTATTATTGACAACCACAGATGTAGCAGCACAGATTTTCAAATGGGTTTAGTTTCCCCACACATCTCTAGATTTTGTCATATTCCGAAAGGGAGAAATAATGTTTTCAGTAGCTGCATGTCAAGTCAGCTGAGCTGTGCCCATCATCTGATTTAATGTGATAAGAGTGTTTGCTAAACGATGACAGGCCATTATGTACTGGCTGTTCTTCCCACCTTAATCTTTGATGTATTTGGAATTTGTCAAAACCTTACTTCAGCACCCCAGAGAAGTGCTGGATATTCATCTGTCTAGCTCAGTCTGTCCACAACAGCAAATAGCAGGGGAGTGGCAGTTACTAAAGGCAAGTTCAAAAGCAGGTCAGATAGCAGCAGATCTCTGTAATAAGGAGACTCTGCTGGCTCCAGCTTCTCATTTTAGCCACAAAACAACTAGGGAATTCCTCTCTCTCATTCTCAGTAGGGAAAAGGCCTTTGTTGTACCTACGTCAAAGATGACTTTGTCGCCTTTTCATAACTAAACAGCAAAGAATAGCTAACCAGTGATTATGCTGAGAAGGCCCAGCAGTGAACTGAAGTAGCTGACAGAAGTGAAAAAAGATGTTCTGACAAAAGGGACTGAATCTGATCTCATTCAAACTGGTGTAAATCAAAAGCCACATCATCAAAGTCAGGGACATTAAACCATTGTAGAGCTTATATGAGATCAGAATCAAGGCCACAGCATCTTGACTAGAGCATCTGGTAAAAGGTACCTAGAGTGAACTCTGCCAGTCAGTCCAAAAGAGCTACAGGTCTCATACCAGCTCTGGAAGAAGCCATATTGGTTTGGCAGCCTAAGCCAACAGAGGTAGCAAGTGTGTGTTGATGTGCATGCCTCAGGCAGAAGATCAGTCACGATTAACTCTGCCAGATGGATTCAAACAGAATTTTAATCAACTGGTTCGGTAGAGTGATTATTCCTGGCCATTGCTGGCACAAAATGCTTTAATCTCTAAATGCCTCTAGCAATTTAGTATGCCCCACTTCTAATTAATAAATGGCCATTTACCATGTGAAAATGCTAACTTTTTTGTTGTTGCTGCAGCCACAAACTGGCTAATCATTCCAGCTGCAAAGCAGAACAAGGAAGCAACCAATTTAGCCCTTTACTGTAGTCTCCCGGGTAAAAAAAAAAAAAAAAAAAAAATCTTAGAATTATTTTCAGTGCCAGTAGGTATTGCAAAGTATATTTGAATTGTTTTAAAGAAAAACTAGTTGGAAATATCTTATTGTCAGGCAACATGGGAAAATCAAAAAAACAAGCCTGGAGAAGTGAAATGTAATCAACTCATTACTTGCCAGGCAAGCTACATTTAAATGCCACTGAAAAGGTGAAGAAAAATGCACTGAAGAAATGCATGCTTTGCATATGAACTGCTAAATTCATCCTCTGGCTCAGCTTGTCCAGTTGCACCTCATATTGCCTTTTAGGAAGAGTGTGCAAGTCCATGTTTACATCCACACTACAACCAGGGGTGTAATTTGCACTTGTGCAGTTATATTCACACTAGCTTTAATCTAGCTACCTTGGTAAAAATAGCATTGAAGACATGGCAGTGCAGGTTAGCAATGCAAGCACACATCCAGAGGAGCCAGATAGGCATATACAATCCACTCTGAAGCCCATACTGCCGTATCCTCACTGCTACTTTTTGTGAGCGAGCTAGATTAAAGCTATTGTGGGTATGTCTACACAAACTGCAAATCACACCCCTTTTCACAGTAACCGTATTGCGCAATATTATTCCTACTTAGTACTTTTTTAGTGCTTTTCCCCAGATCTCCAGCTGCTTTACAAAAATGGGTAGCACTGTTGTTCCCTTTTTACAAATAGGGAAAGTGAGACACAAAGAGGTCAAAGCCACAATTTTCGAATGGACCTCAGATTCCGAGTATCCAACTTGGTTTTCTGATATATTAAGTACCAGCTGCTCCCACTGACATAAATAAAAGTTATGAATGCTTAGTACTTCTGAAAATCAAGTCCAAGGTGTTGGTGATGTTTGTTACCTGAAAATTGAGGCATCTAATATCAGAGTCCACTTATGAAAATTTTGAACCCATGTAACTTGCTTAACATCACACAATGGCCAATGGGAGAGGTGGGAACAGAATCCAGGTCTCAGATTCACAGCCTGCAGCTCTGCAGATGGTCCTGAGCCACAAAAGTGAAGACTTGCAGTCAAATTTTTCAGAATTCAATGGTGTCCTTACCTGGAGGTTTGGTTTGGCTCATTATAAAGTTAGAAAGTAATCACAGGGTTTGGAATGTGACTTTTCAAACTTAACTGTTGCTTGGATCTGGGCTCTTGTATGTACTTCCTAGAACATATTCTCCCCAGTGTGCAATATGGGGCATATCTGCCACTTGGAAACATTTTCAAGGATATTTTTTTTTTCAGCCTCAGGTTACACTACACATGCTGGCTAATCAATGTTCTCTATTTTAAATTGTAGAATAGAATAACTACTTGTCTTGGAGGGAAGAGAGGAACAAAAGGCTTACAAGTAATCTTAACTGAATATTAAAATACCCAACCTCCTTTTGACTACAAAATAAATAAATAAATAAAAATTGGGCAAAACCAATGAAATTTGAGAAGTAGCCTGCTGGCATAATCAAGGTGAGAGACAAGTTATTATTTCCTCATTCAAACTTTTATGCCATTTTAAAGATAATTTACAGTTATCTTATTATTTACTGTCAAATATGTGTCTCATTTCAGCAGTGCTGATACAAAAGGGCTTTTAAAAATATGAAGATCATAAATCTGACCACTATTAAGGGGAATGAAGGAAGGAAGGAATGAATGTGTATTTTTATCTATTTTCCATTTGCATCTAATCTGTGAAACTGACTTACTTACTCCTGTTCAACCTGGACACAGATCAGGTTTGCATCTGAACTATTCTGCCTTACCCATACTTGAAGGGATAATATAGATATAACTTTACACTGATAATCTAACAAATGTAACAATCAACTCGTAAAGCCATTCATAGTATTATTCCCAGGCTAGATAGTCATGCAAAATATTGTGCTCTGTCTCACAACACTAATCATATAAACCACACAGAAAACAAAGCAGGACTGAGTCAGCATTCTCTAGGAGGAAAAAACATTATACAGCTATTAAGAAAGGAAGGTGGAGAATTCAAACCAAAAATAAAAATTACAGGCTTCAGATTCTAAATGTTTCTAAAAAAAGAAAATGAAAACAAAGAGACTCCAAGTGGATTTGAACGATCCAAGTCCAGCACATGACAGGATGAGTTAGCATTGCTATGCACAGTTAATCAGGATTCTTGGGGTTGTGCAAGCCAGTTCTATACATCCATGTAATTGCTGGCTAGTGTACGTACTGGATAGAATGGCAGACCTCTTTCTGTGCATATCAGATCTCTCTGCTAGCTCCTTTTGCTCATCAGGTCTTTAGAGCAAAAGGTTTTGATTTCTTTTCCCCATATTACCTCTATGTGGTTAGTTGATGATTGTGCCATAAGTGCAGGGTGTGTGCTAACTCGATGCCAACGGGCTTTTTACTCAATGAACAGTGTGTCTGTCTGTTCAGTACAGGTATATATGTTTCGTTGAGTATGACAGCCGTACCAAAGCTCAAGGAAATGAGAACACCACTTATTAAAATGTAGATATATGTTTGAACAACAGAAAAAAATACCTTGATTAATAAGAAAATCCAGAAAAACCCTCTCAAACTTTAACCTTCATTTTCTTTAATTATATAGTATTTTATATTGGTATAGCGCCTTTCATAAGACCAATGAACACAAAAGTACATCACAAATTATATACTGGGCCTGATTCTGATCTTATCTTTGCTCTCAGATATAGAGCTGAAAATTCAAGGTTCACTTAAGTCAACAGTTCCTAATCTGAGGTGCGTGACCCCCTTGGGGTCACCCAAGATTACAGGGGGTCCGTGAGGCTTCAGTAATATTGAGGTCATTTAGGCCTCCCCCAAGCTCTGTGCTGGCCAGAGTAGAGGAGCAGCCCCGAACCCCATGCTGGCTGGGCGCAGCCCCCCTAGCCCTGCACTGGCTAGGCTCAGCCCCTCGAGCCCTGTGCCAGCCAGGCACCCGGCCACTCAGAGCAAAGAAGCAGAATTTTGCTCGAGTTATACCGATGTAACCGAGAGCAAAATCTGGTGTCCTAATATAAATGTAGCTACCTCTGATGTACACCTATAAGTTTCATTCAAAATCAGGCCATCTGTATACACAAACACCACCACTGAAATACAGCCCTCTCAGGATGGAGAGTGCCATTTAATCAGTGCATGGCATGAGACAGAACCATTAAGGGTGGGAAAATTTGGGGCAAACCCCTCCTATTTAGAACAGCAATTTTTACTGTCAACCAAGAGCAGTTTTCAGGGTTTCATATACAATGGAATACCATATAATAAATGGCATGGTGCTCACTATATATAATTCAGAAAAATGAAAGGCTGAATCAACTCTCCCTGGATTTGAATCTGTGGTTTCAGAGAGTCTAGTTATTCCAGAACTAACACTTTGGGCTGACTCTTCTTGGTGCTAATAAAATCAGCTACATCATCCAGTGGGTAGTAGGGAAGCTGACTCATTCTGGCAGCATACATTCAACACATGAGAAACTTTCCCATTCAGTAAAGGAAACATGCTGAAGAAGTGTCACAATCAAAGCCAGCCATTGGGGTCCATGAGTCCTGCAACTTCCAGGGACATGAAATGTCAGGGCTAATTTCAGCTTTTTTTTTTTTTTTTTTTTTTTTTTTTTTTTTTTTTTTAAAGTAGGTTTATAGCCCTTCCCTCACTGAGGCTATGTCTACACTGACAGCGGCAAATTCGCCGCCATCAGATCGACTTATCTGGATCAACTGAGCGGTCAGTGAAGACCTGCTCAGTCGATCCAGAAATCGACGTATTAAGACCACCTCCTCAAGTGGTGTAGCGCTGCGTCGACAGGAACGCGGTTCCCATCGGCGTAGTCAGTGAAGACGGTGCGCAGAAGAGAAGCACAGAAGTTGCGCAAGTTTTTTGCGTAGTTTGCGTAACTCTGGTCGACTGCCGCCGAATCTCCAAGATAAGTGTAGACAAGCCCAAAGGCTTAGTCTACACTAGAAAGTTTTGTGGACAAAAGTTTTGCCGACATACAGCCACTGCTGTAATTAAATCGCTGTTCTGTGTTTTCACTGTCTCCTTCTGTCAGTGGATTGCAGTCACACTATCAGCTCTGTCAACAAAGTGAGCAGTGCAGCGTGGGTAGCTATCCCACTGTGCAACTGCACGCAGGGTGCTTTGGGAAGGGTTTACAATGCCTCACGGGGCAGGCACAGTGTCACATGAGGAAGGTTGCTGAATCCCACCCTTCCATGGGCATCCTACCAGTTTGACAGCTGCTTTTAAACTGCCCTGTCAGCCAAGTTGACACTGCTGAACACAAACACAAGAACCCACAGAAGCAGGGGGAAGGGGGGTGAGTGAATGAATGAGTGAGTGTGTATGTGTGAGTGAGACACACACACATGGAGAGAGACAGACAGACAGCATGTGTTGGGGGACAGTGAGTGTGTCTGCACTCGTCCTGTCTCTTTAAGTTCAGACAGCAGCAGCTGGAAGCAACCATCCCAAGGCAGAAACTGCTACACAGTGTATAGCTGGCGTCCCCCATTCCCCTATCCCCCTCAGCAGAGATGGATCTGGTACACCTGCGGGGGCGGGGAGAGGGACACAGACCCCACCTCCCTCCCTGGCTCTGCACAGCACATCAGGAGTTACACCCCTCCCCTGTAGTTTAGGGCAGGCAGGCAGGACTGCCATTTGCTGCGCTATGGTGTGAGCACTCTATGGTGAGTTAACTTGAAAACTTCCTGGGGCTTTGAAAGGGAGGGGCAGAGGCAGACTGCTTACCAGAACGACACTCACAATGGTATGCTGGGATAATCGGGAGGCTATTTTCAGCAATATAACCTAAGAGCAGTGTCTACACACATGCTTTTTTGCAAAAACTTTGCCGAAAAAGGCTCTATGCCTCTTGTCTAGGTGGTTTTATGTTGTCCACATAACAGGGCAGTTTTGTTGACAAAAGGGTCATTGCAGTGCATACACCAGGGTTGTTTTGTCGACAAAAGTAAACTCTCTAGTGTAGACCACGCTAAGACACCCTTTGCAACATAAATTTATTGCTAGGGTTGAAAGCTGATTTACTGATTTTTCCTAATTATTATCAGTCATTCACAATCATCCTCTCCCTTCTTCACCCAAATTCTTTGAGATGAGTAAAAGTCATAGGCACAGGTCCTTTGAAGTTCTGGAAAGATCTCATATGAGCGTCTGATGATGAGGCGCAATTAATCAAGGGCACTGTAAGTTTTCTCCCAGCAGCTGTCTGTCACTGAACTGGCTCTCTGCTGAGCAGCCAGTATGACTGCTGGCCACAACGAGGGGCAGGCAGTTTAGTTAACACAGTGATCTAGTCACGAGGACAAAGCACAGAACTGAATACCAATAAATCCTGCATTTTAATCCCTGATCTGACAATGACTCCCCTCTTTGACTTTAGTTTCCCCATACGTAAAATGTAGAATGTAAAATGTAGTTTCCCGATATGTAAAATGGGGAAAAATTAACATCTGTAAGTGCTGAAATTCAGCAGAATGCTTAGAAAACCCCCTAGCAGATGGGGGCTGCTAAGCCCCAGGACCCTAATTTCTTTGGACAACTCTTGCAGGAGTTTTTAAAATGTTGGCAGCTATGCACAGTTTCAGGCAGGTAATGCCACTTCTGTAGCAGGAGATTCAGAAGGGAAATGATGTTGCCCCCAACACATACACAATATGCTCACGTTTATAGAAAACGAAGCAATTACAGTCAGTTTGTGTACCCCAAAGACGTTAACTTACTAACTTTCAACCAAATCCTCAGGGTGGCTCTCTGCATTGTGGTGTTTTCATGACGGACAAAAGTTGGTTATGGGGAGGGGGAGAAATTGATCCACAGAACCAGCCAAAAATGCTAATTTCATTTCTGGCCATGGCATATATATATGACAATATAACAGGGGTGGCCAAACTTACTGACCCCCTGAAATTCCCCTCCCCACTGGACAGAATCCTTGAGGGCACCGCACAAGCTCTGAGCTCCCCACCCCAGTCTGGTAAGCAGAGAATGGGGGGCCATAGAGGGCTCCATGAGCTGCACTTTAACTGTAAAAGAGCCGCATGCAGGTCACGAGCCACAGTTTGGCCACCCCTGCAATATAACCTGCTCTACCTACCCACACAGGCCCACGCAGAGAGACGTTGACTGAACAGCTGGACTGTAGCTTTAAATAAGGAAATTCAAACTTTTAGCTCTGAGGTGCACTGAGTAGCACATTTAATTGATTCAAGAGGTGATAATTTGTATGCAACTGGGAATTTTTCATCTAAGTTTTCTGAAATAAATGGCCATGTGTTGTTTCATCTTTCAAAGGGTATGTGAAGTATGCTACTATTATTTCAATGTCATCTGCAACTACCACCATATTGGAAGCAATTTTGGGAGGCTTAGCTTTATACTTTCTTCTGCTACATAATCAATGACCTTCCCTTTGTTGTGTCTCTCCAATCCTTTTTCCATCAGACAGCTCCGCATTCTGGCAATACCACCTGAGCAGATGAAAGAATCCAGAAAATACAGCAAAAGTTGGTCAAATGCGAATGTAATGCAGATGCCTCTATGTAGCTTTTAGGATCACAAGAAGGCTTGAAGTGAAACTCATTCTCAAGTATCTTTCAACGCATTCTCAATGCTTTATAAAAGAACATTTCTTATGGTGGTGGTACTTTCCCTCCTGCTAAAACTCTGATTTTAGTATGAAAACTGTGAACCAGTTTAAAATTTTTAAATTAACACTTTGAAATATTTTCTATAGGTTGATTATAAATAAATTGATGGCGAGGGTTGAAAGCCAGGCAAGAGATTTTACTAAGCCCAAAATGAAGAATAAAAAACCCAAGGTTAAATAAAAATGACACAAAGAGGCCATCTAATAGATTTTAGATGATCTTTCTGGGAAAGAGCTAGTACCATTTTCACGGACACTGGCCTACTGTTTACAGAGTTTTGTTCTGAAACAAGCAGCTCAGCATGCCATTTGTCATGTTCTGGCAGAATGGAAATATGGATTTTATTATGAATGAGGAAGATAATTAAAAAGCATCAAAATCTGATTGAGTGTTCTTGATCAAATTAGTTAGCTTCTGATCTTTCCCTTTCCTTCTCTTCCATATGAAACATCTTCACCAACTTGTTCAAACACAGTAATTCCAGTTACCACAAATCCATTTAGTTTTCCAGCTGTGAATACTAAAAATATGAGAAGTGGCACTAATAATGTTAATTGTTTCAAATTTGTGTATAATCATGTTGCTTACCACCACTCAAAATGTAAATAAAAATATTGTTCTCTCTGCCCAGCACTGATAATAATGATAGGCACTTTCTAAATATCAACTATACAGATAAACCCAACATAACTAATTCTGTAACTGAGAGAAAATTACCTTGGCTCCAGTATTCCAGTGTTAGCAGCACAACGAATACGAAGAGATGTCACCATTCTCTGCAGTGAAATACATGTGGTATTCCATAGAAGTGACTTCAATCATATTCTCATTTCTTACAGTGATTTTTCTCACTTCTTACAGTGGTATCAATTGCTTATAATATTATATTCTATGCCTTTAGCACAACTTTTTGACTAACAATTAAGCCAATGATCAACTACTGTGAAGGAAAAAAAAACCAACAAAGAACAATCACTGCTTTCTTAACAAAGTGTTTGGAATTGAAAACAAACGAAACCATAGTACAGTGAACCCTGGCTACAGTTTTAAACATATTAGCAAATATGTATGTCAGTCTCCCATTTCTCCCACATTTAATAAAGCACTGTATTAACCCCTTCCTTTTACCAGTAGGTGGAACTTGGAAGCCCATCGTGCAGATGAGATGTTGCTAGTAAACAGGCAGCATTCAATGAGTTAACTTCTCTTTCATAAAGGTGAAGAATTTTGATGACCCAATGAGAGATGGGCTGAACAAAATTCAATTCTGCTGCAGTCAACAGGAAAGTAGGAAGGAAAATAGGATTTAACAAACAAAGAGTAAAAAGCCCACAGCAGGAAATCATTATTTGGGCAATTGTTCACTTTGTTAAAGAGACTGGACTGTATTAATATCTATCAGGGCACTCTGCTGTGTTTGTGGTTCCTCTTTAGTACCACGTCTAGTCTAATTAGTTACAAAGTGGTCACAGAGGCTAGAGAAATTTGCCGTTGTGTGGGGTTTCCGAGGAATACATATGTCATTGATGCATAGTTTGGCACTAGTTTATTCTGGTTAAAATTTGAGTGGGTTGGCCAAAATTGAATCAATACTACAGGAAGATCACAATGCCAACAGAAGCGGTTTAAAGGAATAGTTCACTGACCATTGCATCTGCAATGGATTAAGCATGTAAAGTGGTTCGGTTTGAGTTAACATTTATAATATAGATATATGTAAATAAACGCAACCATATATTTTGATCACATATTTGCAGTTAAAAGTCTTATAGGAACTCACATTGCATTATTTAACATGACCATTTTAAAAAATCAGGTTTTTAATGCTGTGCATTAACAACATTACCAGACTTTTAAATAATGTGTATTTGACATTTCATCTAACATATAGATGTTTAGAAGGAAAATCCCACAAACTGGTAGAGCAGTTTGATATCCTAAACACTGTTATGACAGCCAGAAATTAAATAATCTGGAAGAGGAGGAAGAGAATGACAATAAATCATAACCAAGGTAGTGACTGTATAGTTTGTATCAGGTCAATTTTTTAACTTCCATTACCACAAATACTGACATAAAACTAACAGCACATGGTACTTATTTTAATACCTGTTTATATTGTAACTCCAATTTTTTCAGGAAAAAAGGAAATATTTATATGGCAAGCAGCGTTAAATAAAACTCTTTGAAGCTACGTAAGCATTTGGGATATTGAGATGGATTAATGGGCAGAGTACAGGTGATGTCGTAAAAAAGGCTTATGGTATCACACTGTTTCACCATTTATCATGTAGTCTATAGCCTCAGCTGGTGCAGATCAGTGTGAAGTCAACAGAGATATACTGATTTACACCAGCTGATGACCTAGCCCAATAGCTTGTACTAAAAAAAATCTTAATTTTATTTGCTTTAGAATGGGAGTATATGATCTTGTGATACTGCAAGTAACAGTTTGGTGGTAGGAAACAGAAAATAGAGATGGGACATCATGTCTGAATGCACATCTCTCTCTGATCTGTCACAGCATCTCACATCTCATCTCTTGTGGGGTTTATTAGGACCACCTCCCTTTAACCAGTCAGTGTGGAATTGTGCTTTTTCTCCAGCATACAAGGAGCCTGATAGCCAGTTACTCATAGTAGAAAACTGGAAGAAGTGCCGTATGCACAGCCAACTGGTGCAAAATGCACCACATGGATAGAAGTTAGCATTTTCCTCCTGACTCACTTATCCTCTCCCTACAACTCTGATTCTTCCATAAATATCTGGGTATCTGTCATGTCTAGGGTGCTTAGTAGGGCTTGCATTTACCAACATGAGCAGCACGGTTTACTTCCCTTGTGGAGTAAACTGTGACCATTTTTCAAGCCCAATATTCATCAATGTTCTAAATCCTCTAACGCAAAATTCACTCATGATGTGGAGGGTCATTGAAAGGCTCTCCAAAGCACTTAAGCTCCACATGCAGACTGAGTAGGGATCAGCTAGTGAAGAAGCCGTGCAGGATGTCTGTGCATTCTGTTTTCTGTAGGAAGCTGTCTGAGCTAGCCTCATATGGCACCATTTGGCCTCAGGATCCTGCACAACTAGCATGTAGGGACTGTACCTGTTTTTTCAGCCCAATCTCCGCCAAAAGATCCACATGCAGTAAAGTGCATGGTGATCACTTTATATGCCTCAGAAGGATGAAGGGTTTAAATAACTCTATGAGTTTGCAAACCTGTAAATTCAGGCACCAGCAGAACTTCAAAACCTGATAGTTATTCCATCCAGCATCACAACTTAAGTAAATTCTGCACCAAGTAGCACCAGTGTAAGCCTGGAATAATTCTACTGAGCCTGACTCTCCTCCCATTTACATCTGTTTCCCATGGGAGGAACTACAGTGATTTCTGTGCAGTTACTCTTTCTTGATTGACACTGGTATAAGTGAGAAAAGACACAATCCCAATGGCATTATTCTGGATTTATGCTGGTGATACTGTGAGCAGAATTTGTCCAATTGTGTAAGGAAGAAAGCGTAAAAGTGATCTTTTCATATTACATATTTACTGATTGTCTTTCTTTGTAGACAGTAATCAATTTTGAAACAAAAAACTTGATACTGATGTTATTTTTACCTCACAATTTATTTGTTTAATAGGGTAATTTTATGGGTGAATTACAGAGCATTAAATATTTGGTCTCTATACATTATTACTGAGGACAACTACCAAGATTTATCCCAACTATAAATACTCTTCTTTCAGGTGATGTGCTGTAGACAACTGTAAAATAATATAGTTCCATTAGTACAATGAATTCTGCTGACAGAAAAAGTGACATTACAGTCCAGAGGATTTTGAAGGACAGAGGAACTCAAGACCATAACAGCAAATTTTGTTCAGTCCACAGTTGTCCAAGTACCACAGTTATTTTTTATTTTGTCCAAGTACCACAGTTATTTTTGGTGTGGGGTGAATATATTTTAAATTTTGTATCTCAAGAAAATACTTATTCTAACTTATAAAAGATAACATATCAAAGTGTCAAAGGCAAAAATCAAGCCCTCCTGTAAGAAAGAATGCTCTTTTGATTAAGTACTGGATTGGGACTCAGGAGATGTAGGTTCAGTTCAGCCACAAACTACCAGAGTGACTTTGGGCACGTTATTTAATCTTTCCACGTCCGAAATCCCCATCTGTAAAATGGGAATACTGTAATAGAACACCTCTTTTCTCACATCCTCTGCCTATCTTGTCTGTTTAGATTGTAAATTCTTCAGGGCAAGGACAATACCCATATAAATCTTTGGATCATAATCTGCAGTGACATAAACTGCATCAGAAAATGGGCATACATGAATAAAAATAATATTCTAATATACACAAATACGTCAATTAGTGAGTGTGCAAAACGAGTAACATACATGTTTAGGGGGCAGAAATTCGAAATGCTAAATAAAGAACTAACAGGATTGTGTAAGAAATGTAAGACTCCCTAATCTATTTTATACCCCCACTGTAGATTTGTATCCTTGCTTGCAGAGCGGTAAAGTTGAATGTAGACAAACCCTCAGATTCGTGTATACCAGGGGGTTGAGGGCTGCAACTGTTTGTATATTATTTGCACCACTGCAGATTCTGGCTCCATTTGTACGTGCTAACCTAAATAAATATTCCAATACTATGAAAAACACAGTGAGATTCATCATAATTTCTGAGGTGTGCAAATAGCTGTTAAACAAATATATTAATACAGTGACCTACTAAGAAGATACTACTATGAATTATAAAAATGCTAACATCTGGCATCCTAATTAGCTATGATCCTGTGATACCTTCTCAACACTTAGCATGTCCTTTTCTTTCACTCAAGAGTACAAAATCTATTTATCTTATCTTGTCTTATAATTAACAAGCTTTACCATTATTTATCATTTCAAGTGTTTTTCCATTTACTTATTAGCTCTCAGTATAGATTATTTTAACTTCTGACAACTATATTTTAATAGCATTTGGTTCGGAAATCAAAACAACAGATACTTCAGAACGAGGAGATGTTGCCATTAAAGAACACAAACATAAGGGAAAAAGACACGTGTTGTTGCTTCTGCTGCTGCCCCAGGAGATCCACATTCTCTGCTGCAGGTGCTATTAAAAACTTCACTACTCTGCACATTATAACCTTTCCTGTCCTGCCCCCGCCCTTTGCTGCTGCATTTCTTACACACACTCATGAATGAGTCCACCTCTTCCTGTATCACATGTACTGTAATCATTCTACTCCACACACATGCACTATAATCTTTGTCCTAGGCATATAAACACTAGGGACCTTTTTCTCTCAGACTGCATGCAATTTGTCATCTCTTTACCAAACATATGCTGTAATCAATCTCTTCTTGTACTCATGGCACACAAAACTTTCTCCTCCTTTTTTGACACAGAGGGCATTTAATCCCGTTCCATTGCTTTCTTTTAAACTGCAAGAACCGTCATTCTATTCCTCATACGTCTCTCACACACCATTTTCTCCATGTCACATATTTTTCAATAAAAGACTTAACAATGCAAGACTTTTTTGAGAGGGGAAAAAAAAAGTAACAAACGTACTTTATTCTGTCTGCTCTAAATCCCGCCTTTTTACCATACCCATGAATCCTTTCCTTCTACCAACACAGAAGACATTTGAAAAATGAATTGTTCTAATGTTTATCGTAATAAAAAATAATTATTGCACACCACAAATTTCCATGTCAGATTCAGGGAAATATTTCTATTGAGAGTAATATTCTATGGGTTTCTTCCGGGATGGCAGCTTTTGTGGAACATATCAGCATGTCCAACTTTTCTGGAAAATAGAGGTTAAGGCCAGGAGGTACCACGAGGTTCCCTAGTATAATCTCCTGTATATCACAGACTACCAACACAACCCAGCACCTGCACACTAAACCCAACAACCAAAATTAGACCAAATATTAAGCCAGAGGAGACTCAACTGTTTTGTGCCACAGGGAGAGAATAGGTGCACTAGTGCTCGAGGTCCCTGCAACAGCAGGGAAAAAATAGATTCAAAACTAGAAAAAAATCAAAATCAAAATACAGGGAGCTGAAGCACTTACATGAAATACGCCGTGTCATGCCTGCCACAACGCTGTCTTTGATCTTTCTGAACTTCTGAATCATGCGTGACTAAAGAATTCTTTACAAAGAATTATGTTGGCCTTCTGAGTTAATGAAAAGCCAGCACACACAATTTATGGAAGCAAGGAACCAAACATTAAAAAAATAATCATAAAAAAGCCACAAGAGCCTCTAATGGGAGAGTCCTCACCCTCTGTATGGATCTATTACTCCATATTTTCCTGGCAGATTTATTAGGTTTCATTTGAATTTCTTTGTCGTTGCACCAGTATTTGTATAAAAAGTCTTAGGAGAAAGAATGTAAAGAACTAAATGAATCAGCATTATGAATGCAAACCCAATGAGTGATCCCAATAAAAACAAAGAGGCTGTGGAAGACTCCTCTTTCTCATTAAACTAATATCAGCCTTATTTCTCAAACCACAAAGCCCAGAAAAACAATAGCTCTCTTTCACAAAGGTTGATTGTGTAGAATTTTTAACCCTTTGTTTGCTCTGATGCTGCTACTCCTGTGCAACAGTGACTTCCTTTGAAGTGCTGGAGTTCCACGGAGACAGTTGCCACCTTCTCCATTTGCAGGCAACAGGAAGAATCTGAAGAAATACTGAAAATGGACTCCTATGGGTCAGATCCTGAACCACAGAGATCAACAGGAGCTTTGCCACTGACACACACACCTTTAAAAATTCCTACAGACATGGGTCTTTTGCATCATTTCATTTCCCCCAGTGCTGGCAACCTTGAAATCCCTAACCTAGACAGGTTACCAGCTGCTGCCATTACTGTAACCACTATGTCATCTGAGGGCTTGTCTTCACTACAGAGGTAACTCAAGTTATTACTTGAGTGTTTCTGCTAACCTGCCACCTACTCATAAAAATGCTTAGCTCCTGTGGTGCTTTTAATTCAAATTGGCTGGCCCATCACGGTGCAAAATGAGTTTGTACAACTCATTGGTTGACAACACAACCACTCTGTATAGCTTGAGTTTTATTTTGCAGTGTACCCATTCCTCTCAACTCAAGCTAGGTTAACCTGAGAGGAGTTAAGTGTAGATAACTGGAGTTGTCCTTTAGGAATAGCTGACCCATCTATGCAGCCCCACTCTCTCACCTCCTAAAATCATTAATCTGGTTTAAAATTGCTTCTGCATGTCAAGACACCTTGGGAAAAGAAAGTTGTCAGATCTAACTTTTTAAGATTGTGTAAGTCAGAAACAGAAAAGACCTATTAGTTCACAGAAGAGTCATTATGGTATGGTATCCACCAGTAGTCATTAATAAGGTAGCTTTTTGGATTCCAGGTGAAACTTGTAGATCTAATACACACACACAGACACACATCCAGAAACAATCTTTTGTGTGCCTTTTCTTCCAGTTAACCTTTCTGCATTTCCTCTTAGACTGTGGTAGATCTGCCCAAAGGTTACAGGCAAAATAAGCAAGGGGAAGAAATGTGAAGTCTTCACCACACAGAAATGCTTTTTTCCTTTCCCAAGCATAGCTCCTTTGGTAAGCCATTGTCCTACTTGAAAATGTATTAATATCAGAACCTATTTCTTAGGTCAATCATAATGGATTGATCAGTTTAGTTTAAGGATGAAATAGGAAGGTTTAATTTAAAAAGTTTAAAAGTTTAGTTTAAGGATGAAATACGACCCAAAGGAAGTGAGAAGGGCTTTTAAACATAAATAATAACATAAATATAAATCATTTTCCCAGCCAATGAGAAAAAATTGACAAGAGACTTGAGACACAAGGTATAATGCACATTCTTTTACATGTTTCTATATGTAATTTTTTTACCTACTAAAAGGAAAAAAAATTATATATAAAATAATTTTTAAAAACCTTGATTATTGCCATGCATCTGGTTTCTTCAATGTGGTTATAAGAATTAAATCCACTAAGTCAATATTTAAGTTTGTTTTTATGGTTTTCATTATTTTTCAAGTGAATTCTTCAACCACATCTAAAATTTGCACTAATTTCTGGCCATTTAAAAACCAGGAAATGTATAAGTAGCCCTGTTTAATAACAGCCAACTACTGTAAAACCATCAACTGGCAAGGGATTGGATGGGTACAAGGTACTAAGCATGGGCAATAGCACTTTTTATATAGAAAATTATATTCTCGTCTTAAAATTCTATGGGATGATTCAACCCCTCCTGGAAATGGATATTGATCTCTATTACATTCTATAGAAATTGTTCTAAAAACAGACATGAGCTTATTAAATTTCTATTGAACCTTAAAGGTATGTCTCCTATTAAATTCTATAGAACTTTCCTAACAGGACCAACAAAACTGCACCTTTCTTGGCAATCAAAGATGCCGTCAAGGCCCTGTTCAATATACAATGGTGAGGTAAAGTGGAAAAACATGTACTACTGTTGTGTCTGAGATTTTCCTCTTCTTTGGAATGTCCTACAGAACTGAATAGAAATTAAACTAATAGGGGTTTCACAGAGACTACTCTAAAAACCTACACAAATTAATAAAGAATGAGATCCTTTGTATATTTTGTAAAATAATTTTTATAGAATTTTATGGCAGAGAAAGAATTCTATATTAAATTCTACATGCTGCTTCAAGAAAACTATAGAAATGTAGTCATTTTCTATTAAAATTAAGCATGTGCTTCAGAGATTTCCCAAATCACAGCCTGTGATTTGATGGAACAGGGTCAAAGAAAGAAACAAAAATCTGTTCTATATACAAACTGCATACTATGCTTAACATTTTCTCTAAAAATAAAGCACCCACAACTACATATTGAGGATTACACCCTACTAAATAAGAAATATCTGACTTAGCGAGTCTAATAAATATAATCATTTTCAAATTACATAGCGCCTTCCATCTGTGGATCTTAAAGTACTTTACAGATGTTAATGAAATAAGCCTAAACCTTCCTATTAGATAGAATAGTATTATTAAGGCCACTTTACAGATGGAAAAATTGACTTTCAATGAATTTAAGGATGTGATTTTTAAAGATACTGAAGGCAATTGGGCAACCAACTCCCATTGAAAGTCAGTGGGCACCTAAGTAACCAGATGAACTGGTGAAATACTGAACAAACCTAAGTTCGTGAACATTGGTTCAAATTCTGAAGAGGATGCTATAACATTCTTTAAATTCCAGGCTTCTTTATTTACAATATTTCCATTTCCCCCCCTTATGACTCTAAGGGTGTCATAGTGACAACATGTGTGTCGCACAGCCAAGGTAAAGTTAGGAACTCACCCTCCCCACTCCATCCATCCTAATGCAGTATGAACTTCAATGCCAACTGGGACCTGATTTTAAACACTAAACACACAACCATTTCTTTTTCTTCTCTTATTCTGTGGAAAAGAGTCAACAATGAAATTAAATGCAATTAGTTCTCTGTTAATGCAGCAGTAAGGTTGTACTATTAAAATCACAGAGAGCTAGATTGTTGCCAGTTCCGACTTGGTCAAACTGTTAGAGAACATTACTCATAATACTGAAAGCCAAGTTCTTTGATCCGCAATTAGAGAGGATGAGAACTAAATTACATTCTCACTATATTTTGCAAATAAATATTCCAGGTGTCTAGAATGTGATTCTTAAATACATCATATTCTTGTTATTAAAGAAAATGTAACAACCATGTACCCTTGATGCCCATATCAAAAGATTCTGAAGAGATTTAATTTTGTGGCGGAAATTCTCTCTCAATTTTGAGAAAAGTTTAGTATTTTAGTTAAGTTTAGTTTAATATTTTGACCTTCCTTGTTCATGATCAGTGAAAATCTTTCCATATGTTGATAAAATTGAAAAAGAGGATTAAGTTAAAGGAGAAATTTATCTGGAAAACAGTGACATACTTTATTCAACATACTTTGTCATCATTGCAATTTTTTTCATATTCATCTTTTACATAGTGATCAGGAAAAAAGTCAGACACTGATCATTTCCACTCAGAAGTAGTCATGACTGGAGAAGGATCCAAACTACACCATTTGGATCTGGAGGGGTGGAAGTTGGTTACCTAATTAGTGACACAGGTCAGCAACAAAATTTGGACTCAAAGCCAAACTTAAAAGGCCCAATTCTGTAAACCTTGCTCACTTTAGTAAGTTTGGTGTTGATCTGCAAACACTTGTGTGCAACTTCATAAAAAGAATTTTCAAAAGTACTCCATGCTGGCCTAAGTCTGTTCCCATTGAAATCAATTGACTTACCATTATCTATGTTCAGAGCAGACTTAGACCAACACTGGGCACTTTTTAAAATCCCACCTAAATATTTCTTGGACTGGAGGCTCTCTCTACAAGACAGTCTATTAAAATATCAGTAGTTCTTGCAAAGTAAGGTATTACCTCAATGTAAGGGTAACAGAACTGGGTGCAAAGTTAGAGGTGTTGAGATGTACCTCTAGCAACGTTTGATCAGCCTGCAAACAACAGCAACAAAATATATTCCAACACAAAGTGCTTTAAATTAATTTCCTTCTAATTTCCATTCTCCATTGTAGTAAACTGCATTTCAATGAAAATAGATAACCTTATCCATCTGTTTCTACTTTACTATTTTTTCTAATTCTAGAAATTTTAATAGCAAAAGGAGAAACAATCCATTAATTTTTTTACAAGTCTTTATGAAAGTTCTTCTACAAGGTGAATTTTATTACCTAGGAGTATGCAGAACACTGATATCATTTTATGTGAAGATTCTCCAACTATCACTCAGTATCCTTCACTAAATAACTTAGAATGTCATATCTGTGTTAAATTACCATCTTTCCGCTTATTGGGAAGGATTCTATCATCAGTTTTTCTCCAGACAAAATAAATTTCTGACAGACTATAAAAGATGTAGTGTTGTAACTATGTTGGTCCCAGTACATTACAGAGACAAGGTAGGTGAGGTAATATCCTTTATTGGACCAACTTCGGTTAGTGAGAGAGGCAAGCTTTCAAGATTACACAAAACTCTTGTTCTGTGTAAGCTTGAAAGCTTGTCTCTTTCACCAAAAGAAGTTGGTACAATAAAAGTTATTACCTCACCCACCTTGTCCCTCTAAGATTCTGGAAGAGTGAGATTCCAGCAAATGAAAGGAGAAACACCTTTCAAAATCTGTCAGATTTTCCCTTCCTTTTATGCTACCACTCTGCCCAAATATACAGAAGCATTAATTAAGTTGTCATGTACAAACTACTTGTAAGTATGAGTCCTGGATCTACCTAGCAGAAAATTGCTACTGGCTAACTTCTCACAACCAGCACCGCCCCCCCCACCATCCCTTCTTGACCAAAGCCATTGCAGCATTATGTAATCTTTTCACAATGTCTATTGAAGATTTCACAAGGAATGAAAATGTTTGTGTGCAGAGCTATTGTCTGTAAAGGGAATACAACTTGCAGACCTACAAGCAAATGTTACCAGGATTTTCACTGACATTGAGAGGATCAGTTCAGTTAACCTTTTATCAATAAAGCTTCCCAACAAGAATAAAGCAGTTTTCCAGTTTTAGATTATTCTTAGTTTATCCACCCACCCTACTTCACTGCTGTTGAAAAACTGGGCTTACACTGCTGACTTTAATCTCAGGTCTCTGCTAATTTACTTGTCAAAATTTTTTTTTTTTTTTTTTTTTTTTTTTTTTTTAAGATTTCACATATTGTAACAATGGCCAAAATATACAGCAGTCAGGGAAACATATGTGAAAACATGTAATTATAAATATTCACTGCTTTCATACACAGACCAGGACCTGAAATTTAATACTGTGTCAGCGGACTGTTTCAGAACTACATTCATACACACTTTGGTGATACGTAAACTCTGTTGTCTCACTCTTATATAGTTTCATTTTCAAAGCAGACACCAGAGCAATGAGAGCTTGGCCCCAGTTTCTTAACATCAAGGCACCAGGCCAAATCCATCCCTGATGTAACTCCATCAGTTTGGTCCTTGGTGTTTTTTCTAGGAGAAAACACTTTCCCAAAATATAAAATGTAATCCATATCCTTCCCAGTCTGTAAATTCCTGTAGGACATTTAAACTCTTGCTTATAACATATTCCCTGCAATTAATGGAACTTAACACAAAGGCCCTGTCTACATTGAAGTTTTACTAGTATTAGAAAACCATTTTAAAATGTATGTTTAAAAATGCAGGCTTAACATAATTTGCCAACTCAGTGGTGACCAGGTGAAACCATTTTAAAACAGTATTAAAAAAGTGCCCCAGAAGCTGCTGGCAATGTCGAGCGAGAGGTAGCAGAGAAGGAGAAACCACTGACCCTGTGAGGAGAGACTGCTGCTGGGGTGAGAAAAGCATTTGACTGTGGGTCTGATCTTGTTCCCATTCTGATCAATCACAAATCTCCCATTAGCTTCAATGGTGAATGATCAGGCCCCATGTGACTAGGTCCCAATTCAGGAAAGCATCCCTATTAAATAAAGCATTTAGGCATCTGCTTAAGTCAATGAGACTTAGCATATACTTAAGTGCTTTACTGAATATTGATGGACTTCAGTATGTAAAAAGCTAAAGAAAAGTTATATATGAGCATGCATGTTTTCTTGAATAGGCCTTAGATGAGGGGAAACAGCAGCTGAGGAAAGAAAAGTGACTTGCAATGCAAGAAAAAACAGTAATATAATCAAGCTCATGACTAGAATTGGCTTTCTGAAAGAAAAGCTTAACTCTGGAGCAAACCAGACAAATGTAGGCTTGGTGCTAGATAAATCTCAATTTTAACAATTGTTTTAAAGCCTTGCCTTTTCTATATGTGAATAGCAGAGTGATTAAGTGGAAAATGTAAAGATATTGCACTGTATCAAGCTGCAGTTTGAGCACAGCAGTGCGTTTTGAATTCAGTATCCTGAGAGATGAATGCTCTGAGGCCAGACAAGAAACCAACCAGTGCATGCCTTCTCTGCCTAGAAAGGCAGCTATTTATACCACACCAGAAAGGATTAAAAAAACAAATACATCAGAGATACGATTTCTAATCTGGAAACCAAATTGAATCACATGCTAGATTGGGCTGACAGTAAAAAATGGACAGATCAGAAACTATGTATGACTAAGGAGAAGAAAATATCTACATTCACTGTCCTCAAATAGTGTTATAAGAAGACTGGTAATGCTAATTAGATAGAAATGTTAGAAAACCAAGTCTGGACAAAAGATATTAGAATTCTGGGCCTTCCATCTGGAGCAGAAGACAAGGATTTAGCTGAGTTTTTAGAAAAATTATGCCTAAAAGTTTAACCCTGGATAAAACAGTGGGTTCAATCTACATCAAAAGGCCCTATCAAATATACATTTTGAATCTCATCATCTCAACTCCCTATAATCACTTGCAGCGTCTTCGAATCTATGCGTAGAAAGAGGATCTTAAAAGAAGGGAGTCAAGAGAGGGACACTAGGCAAAGAGAATCAGATTTTAATTTCTCCTGATGTAGGTATCTTGACCCAATGAAAAGAAGGCAGTTGGTACCAATTAAAGATCCTTCCTACAGAAAAAAGTGGAAACAGCTTTTCTATATGCATCAAAATTGCAGATTTATCATCGGGGTTGGCAACAGTTCTTTTTTAACAGAGTTTTAATGTGGATTCCATGTGAAAACATATGTTGGCCAAGGTTTGCTGAAATGATAATAGATTGCAGCAAACCTTTTGGCGAACATGACCTTAAATTTCAGCTTTTTAACTAACGATTTGCTTCACTCTCTATATGAAAGAGAAGATATGGTCTAATTGGTCTGTGCATAATGCTAGGAATCCACAAGACCAGAGTTCTAACTGCAGCTCTGCCAGAGATTCCCTTTGCAGCTCTGGGCAAATTGTTTAATCTCTCTGTTGACTATCCTAATGATATAGGTGCTTCACTGCACTGTTTTGAAAATCAATTAGATCAGGCCCATAAAGTGCTTTGAATCTGAACTAATATTATTTGGGAAACCCTCCCCTATCTTGCAGGCCAGGCCTTCCAGAGTGGTTTTGGTTTTATTTGGAGCAAAGTCAAATTGTTAGGATTTTTAAAATGTTCTACTAAGTAACTGCAGCAAACTGAGCAATGCAACCAATGGTTACCATTGTTTATGTAGGCTTAAGATCTGATTTTGGCTTGTATTTTCTCCATGCTAAATAAAATCAGTTTAATTTAGCTGCAAACGTTGCAAATAGCTGCAGTAATGGGAAGTTAGGGCAGGATTTTGAAATAATCTTTGTCAAAGAAAATTTGAAACAAAATTTCCTTCTTTGGTATTACAGCGCTGCATCAAAGTAAGAATTGCATTAAATCTGACAGCTATAAATATATGGTCACCCCTAAAAATGCAGGAATTGAATAAGGAATGTACAAAGAGAAATTGCACTTTAGTGGGGAAAAAACAATTAGGTATCAGCTTTTATATTTGATATTAAGGCTATTGAGCCTGCTCTGGTGCGTCACTGATTATTACCCAGACTATGTAATAAGCGCTCCAAGAGCCTTAACAGGCTTTGATTCAGGCCCTTAATCTGTCCTCATGGCTAGATTCTACATAAAAGAACCTGAACATACAACAAATCCCGGCTCAGTAGGTGCTTCAGTTCATTTTTAATGGCTTGATCCTGACAGATGTGAGGTATAATAAATAACTCCCCATGATTTCATTAGGAGCTGTGAGTGCTCAGCAACTCTCATGATCAAGACATCAGAATGGGCTAATGACCTGGCAGTTTCAACACAGTATCGAAGTATCTGACTGTGCATATCACATGGAAGGCTGTCACCATATGAGGCTAATGTGATATAAGATTAAAAGACTTTGAACCTTTCACTCTTTAGGCTGGACTTTTTCTAGATACTTGAGCATCAGCCCTATTACGTATTTGCTTCTGCTCTCTAAATTGTCCAAAAGAATACTAGACCATCAGGCAATCGTTAATCAGGTTTACAGAGCATCTGTGGAGTCAGAAACTGTAAAGTCATCCGATAACAGCATTTTAAATGACTTTTCATTTTGCATAGCTGATGTGAATATGAATGTTAATGGACTAGATGGGTTGCGGTACGATGTAGTCTATTAATAAAAAGGCCAGGAAAAAACACACAGGTACTGTTCATACCAAATGTCGCCCTCTCCATCAGTTTGACTTAGGTCTTTTGCAGAGGAAAGGTTCATGCCTGAATGCACAAAAGGAGTTAGGCATACTGAGTCTCTCTCTCTCTCTCACTCTCTCTCTCTTTCTCACTCTGGCCAAAATGAGTCAGAGAGAGACAGAGGGGGACTCTGTAGCCTGGTCGTTAGAGTACTGACCTGGGAGGTGGGAGACCCAGGGCCCAGTCCCCCCAATACAAAGACTCTAATTATTTGTCCAAGATGCAACAGCTTCAACAGGAGAGACAGAGGGAGCCCCAAATCAGAGCATCCCATAGCTCAACGGTTAAAGCACTCACCTGAGAGGTGGCAGATCCCTGTCCAAATGCCTTCTCCCACTCAGGCAGAGGGAAACCTTGAACTGAGGTCTTCCACATCCCAGATGAGTACCCTAGCCATTGGGCAAAAAGTTCTGAGTGAGGCCCTCTGACCACACCTACCAGATCAGGCCATGTCACGTGTGACATAGGCAGCCGAATGCCTGTCTTCCCCTGGTTTGTGAATTGCTCTGGGGCTTATGTGGCAGATAGGCATTCAGGCACTTAGAAGTACACATGCTCAGAAGCAGAAACACAAGCACCTAGGGAACTTTTATTTAAAAAATGTAGGTGTTGAGTGAGTTTAGATGCCTCCAGGGTTCAGAAGTTTTGTGCATTGCAGAGGTCCCAAAAATGGGACCTAGGTGCCTAAAACTGGGACTTAGGAATCTAACTCCTTTTGATCATGCAAGCCTCAGTTCCTCCACTGCTTTAGTTTTTGGCTTCTCAGAATTCCAAAACAAAATAGGAACTTTAAAAATCTTTTAATGTAAAAATTAAAAAAGAAACTTGAAAGCAAAATGTATCTGGTGGTTTAAGTACATTTTTCCAATTTTTAAAATGTTTTATGCATGAAAGTACAATGAAAATTAAAATCAACACAAATACCAGGTGCATGCAAAATGAATCTCATGGAAATACATTATGTCAAAATATGTTTGCATGCAAAGTTATTTTGAGTTATGTGATTTTGGAGTGTATAATCTTTAAAAAGGTACTGAGGTACTGAGAACTGGGTACAATTTTATTGTTAATTTGTTAGTCAGGTTTTCTTTTCCCAAACTAATATAGAAGTTTTTGGGCAAAACCAGGCCTCTTTCAGGTTTCTCAGGCAGGGCACCCAAAAATGGAAGCAGACAAAATCACTAGTCACTTTTGATCATCTTGGTTAAATTCATGGGGAGGAGACATTTCTTTCAGGACGCAGCCAAGAAAATGATAGGGTATCTAGATTCCCAAATAATTTTCTTCTCTGGAAGGGATAAACTACACCATTTTTATCATCAGTAGATGATCAATAGGGGATTTTTGTCCTCAGCTTCCAAAGATCATGGACCAGATTCTACTAACATTACTCAGAGTAGGTGAAATCCTAGCCCTCTAAACTCAATGGCAAAACGCCTACTGACTGCAAAGGGACAGGATTTCACCAATAGAGTAATACCTTACTCCAAGACCAGTCCCACTGAAATTAGTTCGGCAAGGTACTACTTAAAAAGAATAAGAATGGTAGAAACTTATTTTAGGACGTGAAATCATTTGAGGGAGGTAGCAAGATCTACTCATTGGTTTTAAAAGGGCAACAAGGAGTCATAAAACATGGCTTCTAGTCCTGCCTGTGCCACTGACTTTGTAAACTTGGGTGAGTCCCTTAAATTTTGTATCTCAGTTCCTCCCTCTGGAAAATGAGAGTAGTATAAGTTACCCACCTTTGTAACTCTCTGAGTTCTTTGGATGAAAGGCACAACATAAGTAGGCTTGGCAGAATTCAATTTTTTTTTTTATTATAATTTCAACACGCAATATTGATGTTTATTTTTAAGCATTTCTCCTGATTTACCTATTTAAATGTGCCAAGTTCCAGGAAATTATGGGTTTAAGCATTTCCCCCCTACTTTTACCAATTTAAATTTTCACACTTGCAGGAAACTGTAGGGATGGTGGGCAGGAGGGGAGAGACAATAATTATTTAATGACAGTGGATTCAAAGAGTTGAGGCTTTATAAGCATTCAAACACAAATTGCCAACATCACATGTCAAAAAACAAAAATTAAATATCCCTAAATCGTACTCAATAATAAGCTCTCAAGCAACAGCACTTTGCTTACTTTGTCTATCTATACATTTTGATGATTATTAATGGAAATATTATTTCGTCGGTTTGTGTGTGTGCATGGTGAAATTGACATTTACCGACATTTACTGATAAAAATCTAATCCTTCCAAGCCTAAATCAAAGTGCAACCTTTTGTTATTTATTAAGGGAGCTATGCACCACAGGCCCTCTCAGTGTTATTTGCCCCCCTTTCCCTTTAAATCTATCACGAGAATTATTGATTAATGACCACATCACCATCAGGCTGAAATATAAAATCAATATAAATATGCCTATGTCCCACAAATCAGCCATCCTAGGCAGTGTGTTACCTAATTTTAGCTATTTACACTAATGCACCTCCACTTTAGTAGTTTTTAGTTGTCTAAGTGGATACACTTACCTTGGCCCATCATAATTCTTGTGGATAGCACGCTGGTGTAAGTGCTGAGGTGCTCTTAGTTGTTGTTTATGAGCTGCTCAGAAGTCATTACGAAGATCAACTCCCTCTTCCTTACATTTCAAAACTTGCAAACTAAATGCAGATTTCCAACCCAACTGCCAAGACTAAAAACTGAACTATTGTCTTAAACTGCAGGCTATTTACAGTAGCTCCATAGAGTAGCTGAACAAGGACACTGCATCAACCAGGGCAGTATTTGACAGATCACTTATGAAAACATCAGAGACTGACTGCTTTCAGTGACAAAATAAGGACTGAAATCTGAACACATTCACCAAAACGGTTTGTTGTTAGGGTTACTGTTACTCTTAATAAAGAGTGTAAGTTACTGTATATGGTTATTCCACACAAACAGCAAAGATCAAAAAGTGCAATGTTATGTGCATTTATTTTATCAAGCTAAGGTAGGTAATTAAAGATCCACTCTTTGCAAATAATAAAGGTGAAGCGTGTTCAGAGATTGATGTATCATAAGAAGAGGCGGTGGAAAAATAAGCTAAATTTTTAAAGAGCAACAAAAGTCACCATGACCAGATGACACAGTAATCCACAAAAACCATTGCGTTTATCCATTTGCCAATTATTAATCTCATTTCTGCATTGCTAGGAGTTGAAAGCCCCTACAAAAAAATCTGTATGTGCGCCTTTCTCTAGCACAGCTCTTTTGACAGGAAGGCAGTAGGGTAGTTAATGTGTTTAATTCTAAAAGGTAGGCTGAAGACAGGATGTGGGCCCTAATTGTAAATCTGGATCCAGACTGAAATTTCAGATCTCCTAAAAGCAAAGCCAGAGTTTCTGAACACAATAGTAACCTGGTGGATAGTGAGATATATTTATCTATGTGACAGTTAAACATTTGTTTTCTGTGATCTTTAAATGTAATGACTGCACTATCCACAGAGACAGGCACTATTTTATGTTCAGTTTAGTACAGACTGACACAGCTGTGCTCTCCTATGGAGACTTTTGTTTTGTGCTCTTAATATAAAATATACTAGAATGCAGAAGCAATAATAGGCAGCAAGTGCAGCAGTGGTGGGATCCAAATGCTCAAAATCCCAACATGGCCTGGGTTCATGGAATTCAGGGATTATGTAGGGTTTTCCAAAACCAATTGTGTGATGTGAAAGGCTGCTGTTATTTGCTAGAAGCACTCAGAACCCACTGACAACACTGGAGATACTTAGCACATTGCTGGATCAGGCCATTAGCATACCTGGTAGGAAACCGACTTTTAAAGAAACAGAGAGCCTATTAAAACGTTTTTTCTAAATTCTCCTACAGTAACTAAGCAAATAGAGATGAGACCTAAAACAAAGCCAAGGAACATTTGGAACTTTTGAGAAACTGAGTATCAACAAAATATCATTTGTGAAAGTATGCAATGAATTGACTGGCTGCCTTGCAAGTCTCAAGACACCTGTTAAAATCATCAGCTGCACTAACTACTTTTGCTGCCACACTTCTAATTGAACCAGCTCTGTTTTGATTCTCATGTGAAAAGCAATAAGCAATGCAAACCCCCAGCCCAGTCATTTAAACAATGTTGTCTTGGACAGACTGCATAATTAAATGGACTTTATTGGGACTTAATTGCTTTGGGTTACATCTAGAGACAAATTACAGTAACAAACACAAAGAAAAAACATAAAGGATTAGCTGAGCTGGAATTCTGATGTGAGACTACCATCAGACAGATCTTTGAAAAACGGAGTATTGGGTAGCAGCATGATCTCATCAAACATTGAAAGGAAATTTATGCTATAAATTCCTTCTTACCCTGTGTGAGAAACTGTAGTTAGCTTTCCTTATATATATGATCTCATATACTAGTAGTATTCAGAGCCCTGGTGCATCCAAAGCACTTCAGATAGCACTGAAGATAAAGATGAAATAAAGATTGCTATCAAGCAAGAACAGAGATTGATTCTAGCTTCTTTTTGTTTGTTTGTTTTAATTAAAAGTTTTGGTTCCAATTAACCACATACCAGTGAAAGTTGCTATGTACAAGAACATTTATTACTGGTATTGCAGTAGCACCTAGATGCACCAATCAGGGATCCAGGCCCAATTCCACACACATAATAAAAGCAGTTTCTGCCTCGGGCCCTGACTGAGCAAAGCACTTATGTATATGACTAATGTTAAGCACATGCCTAAATTCCATTGGCTTCAGTTGCTTAAGTGCCATGTTGAATAGGGATGAACTGCTGAACTGGATCTCCCAAAGAGCTAGTCATGCTGGACAATAATCATGTAAAATGATTTGTTGAACACTGAAAACTCAAGCTTATATGACAAAGCTTCTCTAAGTAACAGAAAATGTCAATTAAATCAGCCTTGTTCACTATGGACTGAGTATGCACAAGAAGCTAATCAGATCTTCAGGTTTAAAGTCAAATACAATGCAAATCTTCTTTCACTGACACTTTCAGAAAAAGTAATTTAGCTGAGCGGATATTTATTTAACTATTGGGCAGTTGATTTAAACACATATTATAAATTTGTCAGTTTTGCCATACAGATTGTTATTCTTGGTAATATAATTGTCAAGAATCATACATGCATGATTTAGTCAAACTTCAGCTACCCTGCTTCTTGCAGGAGGATAAAGTGTCAAGTGGTGTTTTGACTACGTAGCATTTCCTGTATACTCAGGAACAATAGATCTTTTCCCCGATAAAGAACTACACATAGGAAAACACAATATGTTAGTAGAAGTACGGCTTTATGAAGGAGTCAGACCTCTGAATCGGTATTTTTTCCCCTTTATGTAGAACTCTGTATGTAATACTCATTCCATGAGCGCTATGTATGAAACCAAAAAGGGAATTAAAAAAATAATATTGTCTGTAAGCAAGGCAAAATTTGAATTCTTTGCCTCTATTGTCTTTAATTAGATTGATCTAATTCCCATAGAAGTCAAAGGGAGTCTTTCTACTGAGTTGAACAAGAGCTGGCCCATTCCCATACTGATGATTAACACTATAATAGAAGGAACTCTGCTGCTGGTGAACTTGTGCAAAATTATCTAGATTTTTATTATTTTTGTTTGTTCCCCCAGTAGGACTTATCCTGCTTTGTTGTGGAAAAGTTATTATTGTATGTAACTACAGTGCCATTTAGGGCTCTCTTCCAGACATGTCAGTCTATTTTTCACAGATCAGATCAACCAACAAAAAAATCAATCTGAAATAGAGCCATGAGAGAAAACACACCACGTTCAGAACAATGTGAAATATTGCTTCTGCTCATCAATTGCATTTTAATAGTTTTATGGCAAACAGCATTTTGAAGTTGTGTATGCACTAGCTGGCAAGAAGCTGACCATAATTCATCAAGAAAAACATAAAAATGCCTAAACACTCTTAACTGATTCTCAGCAGCTGTATTTAAAAAAAAATAAATCAGGTCTGCAGCTGCTCAAATTAAAATTAAATGCTGATATTTTAAAATATGTAGTACTTGGAAAATTATTATGAAACAGAACAAGGCAGAACTCAGCAATGGACAACAGGCTGCAATGAATGCATGTGAGTCTCACCTTTTCACATATTTTCCTAGGCAGTTCTTACTGGCTGCGCCTCTCAAACCTCCTTCCTTAATATCTCATTTGTATCCTTTCTCCCTTTCTTGTCTTCACGTCTTCTTGCAAACTTCCCCTTAGACTTGAAATTCCCTCCCATTTCTTGTGGCCCAGTCAACTTCCGTCTCTTCATTCAAATCCCTCCCTAAAACTCATTTCTTCCATAAGAACCTTCCAACAATAATCTGCCATGCATGCACACAAAACAGACTAAAAAATAAATCTGGACAACTACAAGATTAGAACCCTAAAGTAAGTTTCTTTACTCTGAGTGATGTCTGGTTTCGGCCTTGATCCTGTCAATGGGACCACTTGTGTTTAAATTTAAGCATACGTATAAGCCTTGGTAGGACTGGGGACTTAGTAAATTTCTTGGCGCAGGGACCACATCTTCTATGATTATATAGCATCATGAACATGAGGCTCAACAAATCATACTAAAATCATTTTTTTAAATTTAAAAAGTAGAGAAGTTGTCATTAGAAAGGCATCATTTGTCAAATGTTACAATATCATGGCATCTGAAATAACATAGCTATTTTCTATTCTAAGGACAGGAAAGCCCCAATTTCACTAAGGTCAGGAGGTCACCTTTCCTAAAAAATTGTTACTTACCTTTTTTGTAACTGCTGTTCTTTGAGATGTGTTGCACGTGTCCATTCCACTGGAGATGCATGTGCACCCAGTGCACCAACCCAGACATTTTTTTCCCATTGTGGCACCTGTTGGGACAGCCCTCTGTACACTCATGCTCCCAGCTGATGGTATAAATGGCAGAGCTGCCTCAACCCTTTCTCAGTTCCTTCAAACTGGAATCCAATAAGAATAGGCTCCAATGAGAAAGGGAAGAATGGTGGGTCATGGTATGAACATGTGCAACACATCTCAAAGAATAACAGTTACAGAACAGCTAAGTTCTTCTTTGTGTGATTGCACATGTCTTTTCCACTTCACCTGACTCACAAGTAGTTTAGAATGGAGGACAATTTTAGAGTCCATCTGAACAAGTACCGCAACACAGCTCTCCCAAATCTAGCATCATCTCTTGAGGCTTGGGAGATAACATCATCAGAGAATCATAGAAGATTAGGATTGAAAGGGATCTCAGGAGGTCATCTAGTCCAACCCCCTGCTCAAAGCAGGACCAACCTCAAGTAAATCATCCTAGCCAGGGCTTTTTGTCAAGCCCCACCTTAAAAACCTCTAAGGATGGATAATAGCTAGTGAAAGTATGTACAGATGACCACATTGCAGATCTGGCGGGGACCTGACTCAAGAGTGCACTGATACTGCCTGTGCTCTTGTGCAGTGTGCTGAAACTCTCTTAGGTGCAGGAACTTCAGCGATATCATGGCACAGCAGTATGCAGAATGAGATCAAGGAAGATATTCTCTGCCAAGAAACAGGTTACCCCTTCATTCTGTCAGCAAAAGAAATGAACAGTTGAGGGAACACTCTAACCTGTTTAGTCCTGTCCATGTACAAGGATGCCCAAAGTTTGGAGACTCCAAGGCTTTGGAAAAAAGGTTATTAAGTGTACAGACTGATTAAGGTGGAAGTCTAACACCACTTTAGTCAAAAAATTAGGGTGAAGATGCAAATAAACCTTGTCCTTATAAAAACCATATATGAGGAGGGGTCGGCAAATAATGCTTGTAGCTCTGCTACCCTCCTGGTCAAAGTAACAGCTACTTTCAAGGATGCAAAAATGAATAAGTAGCCATAGATGTAAAGGTTAATTTATTAAGGCCAACAAAATTAAATGTAGATCCCATACGGGTGTGGGGACTCTCACAGGTGCATAGAGTCTGTTCAATCCCTTCAAAAATCATATAGTCCTTGGTTTGAAAAAAAATCAGATCTACACGCTAAAGGAAAACAGAATGTGGAAACAGGAACCAAGTGAACCCTCAGAGAGTGAAAAGCAATCTGACCTGGCCTGTCCAAGTAGAATATAGCAGCGGCGTTGTCCACAAGGACTAGCACAGTATATTCTTTAATGCATTGAAGGAAAAGCCAACACACCGGGTGAATTGCTCAAAATTCCCAAACATTTATGGGACAGAGAGCTCTTGATCTGACCAAAGTCCCTGAGTCTGGAGGTCCGCCAGATGAGCTTCCCATCCTAGGGAGAAGGCACTTGTTACCAGAATCATGAATGTCAGGGAGGGAAAAAGGGACTCCTTTACATACAATGGTGAGGTCTAGCCATCTATCTAGGGATGACAAGACAACTGCAGGTATGTGAGTCAACATAGACTCGTAGACTTTAAGGTCAGAAGGGACCAATTTGATCATCTAGTCTGACCTCCTGCACAATGCAGGCCACAGAACCTCACCCACCCATTCCTGTAATAGACCCCTAACCTATGACTGAGATATTGAAGACCTCAAATCATAGTTTAAAGACTTCAAGGTACAGAGAATCCACCAGCAAGTGATCCGTGCCCCATGCGACAGAGGAAGGCGAAAAACCCCCAGAGCCTCTGCCAATCTGCCTTGGGGGAAAAGCCCCTCCCAACCCCAAATATGGCGATCAGCTAAACCCTGAGAATGTGGGCAAGACTCACCAGCCAGACATCCAAGAAATAATTCTCTGTAGTAACTCAGAAACCACCCCATTAAATGTCCCATCACAGGCCATTGGCATATTTACCACTAGTAGTCAAAGATCAGTTAATTGCCAAATTAGGCTGTCCCATCATACCATCCCCTCTATAAACTTATCAAGCTCAGTTTTGAAGCCAGTTAGATTTTTTGCCCCCACTGTTCCCCTTGGAAGGCTATTCCAGAACTTCACTCCTCTGAAGGTTAGAAACCTTTGTCTAATTTCAAGTCTAAACTTCCTGATGGCCAGTTTATATCCATTTATTCTTGTGTCCACATTGAACTTAAATAATTCCTCTCCCTCCCTGGTATTTATCCCTCTAATGTATTTATAGAGAATAATTATATCTCCCCTCAACCTTCTTTTGGTTAGGCTAAACAAGCCAAGCTCTTTGAGTCTCCTCTCATAAGGCAGGTTTTCCATTCCATTTCCATTTCCTTGTATAACAGTACGAACACCTCCCTATTTCTACTGGAAATACCTCGTCTGATGCATCCTAGAACCGCATTAGCTTTTTTCACGGCCACATCACATTGGCGGCTCATAGTCAACCTGTGATCAACCAACATGCCCAGGTCCTTCTGCTCCTCTGTCACTTCCAACTGATGCGTCCCCAGCTTATAGCAGAAATTCTTGTTATTAATCCCTAAATGCGTGACCTTGCACTTTCCACTATTCCAGTTTACAAGGTCATCCATTTCTCCTCGTAGGATATCCCGATCCTTCTCTGTATTGGCAATACCTCCCAATTTCATGTCATCCGCAACTTTATTAGCACATTCCCACTTTGTGTGCCAAGGTCTTGTCCACCAGTTGACAAGCTGAATGGTAAACTGATTTCAACCACCCCTGCATGCCTCTGAGGTGAAGTCTAGCATGCTGAGTCATGTGGGCACAAGCTGCCATATGCCCCAGAATTCTCAAGCAATTTCTTACCACTGTACAAAGATGGGCTTCACAGGCTCAGGCCCCTAGTCTGCCCACTGCCAAATGTTACATAACACATTCCTGGATGTATTGCCAACGTATAGTAATCACTCCAGTAATGCAAAGAGAATACAGCTTTGCTCTGGAAATCCTTCCCAACACACTTATCCTACTTAATACAATATCTGTACGATCAAAAAAAAAAAAAATGGAAAATAAAATGTTATCTAAATTAAATATACCACACACAAAGCCTTTTTCAAATTACATTATCAAGGAAAATAAGAGACCAAAAACCATAACATCCATTACATCTACCAATAAAATTACTTTTACCAAGGCTAAGGTCAGGAGATACAGTAATAAAACCAGGATAAGCAGCCTTAACCTAAACTTTGAACCATAAGTGAAGGGAGGGTGGAAACTGTGCTAAATTTCAAATAGGCCTCAGTCCAGTTTCTAATGAAGTTCTGCACCTGCAGTGGTAGGAGAAAATGATGGGGTTTAGCCATCAAACTACCTGATCAGCAAGTGTCATCAGGTGTTTAGATGGCCAAATCCCAAAATATGTCTGCTCGAATAATTGAGGGAGCAAAAGAATATGGGTACAATTAAACTGCAGGTGCAAATTTTCCCCTACAAAGTTTGAAGCTGTCTTTCAAAAGCAGACCCCTAAGGGGAAAAGGAGGATTGTTTACACTTTTCTTAAAACTTTCAAAAAAACAAAACAAAAACCAGATCCTTGTACCTGGCTGCCACAGGACTTTTCTGTTAGAAAGAAATTTGAAAGCAAACAAACAAAATCAGTCAAAATGAAAAGGACCTATCAGAGGCATGCTAATAACAGATATGATATTTTTTCTGCTGTATAGCTTTATAATGACACAGATCTGCTCTAACTGAGCCAAATTAATCTATAAACCAGATTAAAGAGTAACTCTAATTGAGTCTTCCACCCTCTGCTCTTTGGATTTAAGTTATTAAATTACTTTTTCCTCCCCCTAGCACACATGTAATATATTCTCCTTTCAAGCCAGCAATTCCATAAACCCATTATTTCTTTAATTAGTCTCTTTGCAAGTCCCAACACAGGCAGTCACACAACCTGTCCAGTGTGAAAAGGAGTAGGAGAAAAAAACCTCTCTCTTTATCCAACCCCCTAATTTCTGTCAAGTAAGAGCTATGAAGCTGTATGGTGAAGTTAATTAATTATGGAGTCAATTGGGGGTGGTTTTTCTTTTGGTTCCCGGATCTTTTCCTGATGTAGGTCTTTGAACTTCTGCCTGCACTAAGCCCATGAATCAGTGTCATTTACAACATGCATTAAGATAATTGAACATAGTAAGGAGGAAATGTATACAAGAGAGCTAATATTTCATGTAGAGAGGCTAATTTTATCAATGCAACAGTGCAAAATAGACCACCTCATAGTGGGTGTCTTTGTGTTCAGAGCTAAAAGAAAGAACATTGCACAACTGTATAAAAAGAGATTTCTTCCCAATTTTCTTTGTTTTGTTCTTATTGTAATCATTACTTGCCTGGACAATTAAAAAAACCTGAATTCTTCATCAAACAAAATTAAAACCAACAAAATAATGGTACATTGTTTAAGAGAATAAACTATGAAGACCAGAGAAGAAAAAGAAAAATGCAAATGTTTTTATTTTCTGGCTGCAATATGGTTAAAATAATCTTTATAAGTGTGTACACATGTGTGTGTGCACACATCCCCCCTGCCTCCCCCGAAATGGAAAATACCCTCTTTCATTCACTGAAAAATAACCAAGGTTTAAAATCCAAAAACTATGGGAAAATAAGGATCTATTTTAAAAAACCCAAATAGGTCCTAGTTGAGGTTCCAATCCAGGAAACAACCTGCATTGACTATTTTTATGCATGTGAACAGTCCCTTGATTTCAAACTACTTGTGTGCATAAAGTTATTGCCGTGGGTAAGTGTTTGTAGGATAAGGGGCACAGACAGCTATGCATAGGTATGCGCAGCACATTTCATTAGGGTGTGCACCCAAGGAATTGCATTTATTTATTTATTTATTGTCAAACTCAATTCCGCCGGCGGGCCAATTTGAATTACCCGTTGGTGGAATTCTTGCCGCGTCCTAGTCTCGACCGCGAAATGTCGCGAGGAATGGCATTTTGGCAGCAGATCGCAGTGTGTTCAGAATCTCCTGGCTCCTTCTTTTTAAGCAGCAGGCTGCCCGCTGAGAAAGTTTGACATCCCTGCATTAGGGTGTGCCTGGGCACACCCCGTGCACACGCCTATGCAGCTATGCAAGCAAGTTACAACTGCATATGAAAAACCAAGTCTTTACTTTAGACCTCAAGTTTTATCTCAACTCTCCATAAATAACCCAACATAATAAATTGCTTAAAAAACCGTATTGTTGGGAAACCCCAAGAACATGTTTTTACATGAATAAATTAGAGACGGTTACTTTAAAATATATATATATATATATATATATATATATATATATATATATATATATATATAAAAATCAAAGAAATTAGACTTGGAAATCTCCCGTTTTGGTATTTTCATAACTCCTTTTACCCTTCACCATAAGATGACAGAACATAAAACCACCGAGCCTCCAGTTCAGATAAGGAAAAAGTGAGTTAAAGGAGAGCCTGCCCTCGCTTTAAGGAGATGTCATTCTATTGACAAAGAACTGTGCTTATCAGACAAACGTCCAAGGGACAGTGCCCTTGAAGAAACACTTTCGCCTACAATAATTTCTCTTTAGAGAAAAGTTGTTTAAATCAGCCATTTGTAGACACATAAATCTAAAGAGACATAGCTGCACTCTTACCCCTTCTCCACAGGCACAAGTGCCTTTAAATCAGACTCAAAGAAAAAAACTGATTAGCCTAAAAAGGTACAGAATAAAAGACTGTAGGAGCATAAGAAAGAAGAACAATTCAGAAGAGTTCCAGAGGGGTAGCCGTGTTAGTCTGTATACAGCAAAAACAACAAGAGTTCTGTAGCACTTTAAAGACTAAGAAATTTAATTGCGGCAGGCATAAGCTTTCGTGAGCTTCAGCTCACTTCCTCAGATGCAGTTGGTAGAAATGATACAGCAAATTTGTAATGTTGCCTACTATATATGTTACCTATTTGCTGTATCATTTCTACCAACTGCATCTGAGGAAGTGAGCTGAAACTCATGAAAGCTTATGCCTGCTAAGAACAATTAAGATAACTGCATATAAGGTCTATATCCTACCTGGGCTTATACAAGTATATAAGCAGCAACAGGTGTGTATGTTACTTATATATAGAAGAATCATTCTGAGAGGTGTTTTTTTTACCACTGTGGTGTAAGGGTCATGTTCAAGGCCTTCAGCATAACTTACCTGTCACATAGGGTGCATGTATATGGAACACAGGCAGACCAGCCATATAGGGGAGCCTGTGCACCCCTTATGCACTATGGAAAAGGACCCTATGCCAACTCTTTCATAGACTAGTGCAAAAACCACAGTGAAGGCTGACTGGGGATAGATCAGAATCATAGGATTCACATTTATGCAGATCCAGAGGCCTCAAGGTGCTAACTGGTAAGGATGGGCTGCAGCTGACATTCCAGCCAACAGAAATGTGAGATTGGGAGTATGGGAGAAGGAAAAAGAGGGGCAGTACGTCAGACACACACAGTAAGCAGCACACATTTAACCTCCCCAAATTTTTGACATGAATGGATTATGATTATTTGCTATTTATTCAAGTGGAGTGGATTTTATACATACACAAACACATGTACAAGAGAAAAGACACAGATGCACAAATCTCTCACAGGGAAAGGAAATGTGTTCGTCCTTAAAGTCTGCAGATGTACACATAGTCATACCAAGCACATGCCTCAGCTTCATTTTGGCCTCAGCTTCAGGTCTGAAACAGCTAGACGCCCAACAAACAAAAGTTGAAATCCTGCCAGGGCATCTTTTCTTGGAACAGTAAATGGCATAAAAGTAGCTCAGTGTTAGAGCTGGTTGAAAATGTGGGAAATTCCAACATTTTAAAATTTGTTTTTGTTTTGAGTTGGAACAAAAAGGCAAAATTTCAAAAATTTTAATAGAAAAGAAATTGTGAAAAATCAAAATGGAAAATTTGATTTGGAAACATTAAACTGTTTTATTTTAATAATATCAGAACATGATAATAGATAAAATATTAAATATAACTAACATACTATTGTAGCAAGGGGGCATAGCTACCCTCTGAAATTGACAAGGAGGGCCCACCACCCACCTCCTGGTGGGTGGATCCAGAAGGCCACACCCACCATGCTGGAAGCAAAAGGTGGGACAAAAACAGCAAGTATAAAGGATGGAGCCCTGTAGCTCAGTTGGGGGGGGGGGGGGGGAGGGAACTGTTGAAGGACTTCTCTGCCCCCCATTGCTGCCAACACCCGACTACTGCAGCGCCAAGGACCCATTGAACTGCCTGCTGCCAGGGACCCAGAGCTGCTACCAGAGTTGTCTGTTGCCTGGGACCCAGAGAAGCTGCCTGCCACCTGGGACTCAGAGTAGCTGTTGGGATTACCCCTTGCTATTTATCACGGGGAGACGGACAATGACCCCGGAGCCCAGGTACTCCAGAGAGGAGAGGTAGGAAGTAGCTCAGGAGAGCCACACAATAGTCGGGTTGTGCTGTGGCCTGATACCACGTCGGCGCGTTTCAGCTGGAGCCCTGCTGACCAAGTGGCGGAACACTCCACCACTGTAAGAGCCCTGGGCTGAGACCCGGTGGAGTAGAGTGGGGCGGATCTCCCTATCTACTCTCCCCTGCTGCCGACCCCACCCTCGGGGTGTCAGCTACCTCGTCATAGGCTAGGAGGCCTGATTGTGCTCACTCCCCCACCTGTGAGCCCCTAGACAGTGTTTGGTGCTCACCCCTTCCTGTAAGGCCCTAGACCAGTGGTCCCCAAACTTTTTAGATTGCACCCCCCCTTACTCCTGACTGTGACTCCCCCCAGCTGGGACTGGGAGCAGGGCCACGGCTGGAGCCGTGGACTTTGGCTGGGAACAGGGCTGTGGCAGCTGAGGGCCAAGCAGGGAACAGCACTGGGCATGCCCCACAGTTTGAAGACCTCTGCCCTAGACAGTGTTTGGTGCTCACCCATGTTTGTGAGCCCCAGCATACTTAGTTGCCCTGCCCTGCCTGAGGGCTGGGCAGGAGAGATAGCTAATTCCCTGCTTTGAGCCTGCCTACACAGGTGCGACAGCAAAGGGGCGTGGCCTCCCTCACAGACTGACAAGGACTCCTACAACTATTAAAATTAATGTCAGTCAATCCAAAATGAAGCTAAACAATAATGTCAAAATATACTATTTCAGCATTATTGAAATGAAACAAAAGAGTCAAAATTTATTTTCATATTTTTCTGTAAAAAAAATGTTAAAATCAACATGTTACTGTGAAATATTTTTATTTCAGCTAAACTGCATTTTCCAATTGAAAATTTTTGACAAATTCTAGTCAGTGTTCTTTGACCTTGGTAACTACTGATTGATTAATTTTTTCCTTTCATTGTCAGTGGCTCCTGCAGCACATTGTAATTTTTCACATAAGGTTTTGTAACATCTACAGGCAACCAGTCTTTAAGAATATGAAACCAGTTGTGAAGTTTTTAATTTGGGCAAAAAAAGCACACCTTAAAAATCATGTTTAGTGAGACTCTTAAGGCACCTCGCATTTGTGAATAGTGATTGACTAGTGCAGGGCTTCCAGACTAGAATCAGTCTTTCATTTAATGACCTTCTGACTTCAATAGTAGCTTAGAAAATGAACTCCTGCAGAGATCTAAATACATTAAAATGATGAAACAAATAAGTCATGAAATCTGGCCATTTTTAGCACTACTATTATAAAAGATTTTCTTAGTCAGCTAACAATTCCCTTTCAACAGAGTCTGCATAAGATGACAGCTATATAGGGAATTGCCTAAAGTATATTCTACCCTCAAAATAAGTATTTTTTTCAGTGCTTTGGGTCTGCTATCTGATGATAACTATGCTTTGGTTCTCATTTACATAGAACCCAGTTATCACAAAGCTTTGTACACACCCACAATTAGTGCCAATTCTCAGTTTTGAACCAGGTCTCAAAAATCTTGGCCAAAAGAGAACTGTGGAGTGCCACTACTGTGCCCTGATTCTGACTCATCCAAAACTCATGGCATTTATGCTCCACAGATTCTTTGTGTGCTAAGCCTTGGCGGGATATTGCAGTATGGGGCTCAGGGACATGGTATATGCATGTTTGACCATACCTCCCTATTTACCTGTAACCCCTTAATTCCCTCCCCAACTCACTATACTCATGCTCCTGGCATGAGTGTTCTCTGTAAATGGCTGTGTAAGAAGGATGCAGGTGCATTAACTGGCATTAATTTGTGAGAATGTGTAAAGAAGGCCTGAATTTGGCCCAGACTGTTTTTCTTTGTTTTAAATAAAGGAGTGCAATCTCCTTTTTATGGCATGCAGTAGAATAAAAAATTCCTGCATATCCACATGTTCTGTAACAGAACTTTAGTTCCTGAGTCCTGCGGTTAGCTGGACGTTTTCCTGCCACCGATTGTTAAAGTCTGAATTGGACCCATCTGATGTCTCTCTTTGTTTAAGTGCACTCCTAAATGCCAAATCTGAGTCTCAAATCTCAATTCCATTTATCTGTAAGTTCCTTTGTTATTCAATAGAAGCAATATTGCTATAGTATGATCATTTATATCCTGTATACTATTTTACTTATTAGACATAATGCATCAATATGTATTTTTCTACAGTTTCCAGCTGGATGGATTTATTGTACACTTTAAATAAAATTGTAATGATTAAAAAAAAAGTTTTACTTTTTTCCTTTCCTGATTGGAACTGCACTATTTTATGAAGTCAGTGAAAGTGTATTTTTATCAGTGAAATGAAATGTATGTCAAGTTTGTAAGATGGTCTGGCATTTGACACATGCTAGTCTTTTGCAAAAATACGAATACATCCTATTATCAGGAGTGATAATCACAATCCTCAATGCTGGCTTACATTACCTCATGTCATGTCCTATTGCTTCCATGACATAATGATGAGGTGAAATAAACTTAGTAATACAAGAGTAAAAAAGTGACCAACATTTTTTATTAATTAGATGCCACCATTACCTACACGGTGAAGGCCTGATCCAAAGCCCATCAAATTCAACTGAAAGACTATTAACTTTGGTAGGCTTGGATCATGCCCTTATACGCCATGGTAATCTGCACCTTAAAATTCAGATAAGAGATGATTCAACTACCTACTTATTATCTGTAGGCTAATTCCTGGTCCCACTGAAGTCAATCTCAAAAGTTCCATTAATTTCAAAGGGACCAATGAAATGAATAGAAGTTGACAATACTCACCTCCTTGCAGGAGGTATGTGGAACTTCGAAGGATCTGGCCTTTGGAAAAGAAAAGACTAAGTCTGCTGCAGAAACATTCCAATTAAATTTAAATAGTTCAAAATAATTCTCAAACAGATCAAGATATGGAATTAAAAGCTATATATGCAGACTCAAAACACTCAACTATAATTGTCACTAGAATAGCTTGGAGTTTCATTTCAGAGAAGATTAAAAATGTTTATAATTTAATAAGGCTGTTTTATTTAAAGTTTTAATGAATGAAATTTAAGATATTGGCAGCCTCTCTTCATTCATACATTCCACTGCTCTGAGATCAGTAGAAAGGAAGAGGGAGAAAAAGCATCATAATTATGTATTTCAAATCATGGAAGTCTGAGAAGCAGAGAAACTGTATATACACTGGTATGTGCAAGTTCCTTTATTGTGGTGTATGCATAACTATATACTTGACTAAGTATACATTCAGGCTGCAAAAGTTTTATGTAGCACAGGTTTTGGAGATTCTAGAAAGTGATTCAAACTTCACTACTGGAGTTCCCTTCTCCTTTGAACAATCTGATCCCTTTTATTCATAAATAAATTGCACAACCAACTTTTGGGAGCCCTAAAATCCCACTCTCATTAAGGCCTCTTAAATGTTGCCCAACACTGTGCGCTTACGTATTAAATATGTTTTAAAAACCACGTTGAGACCAAAAGTGGTAGTGGGGAGAGGTTTATAACGATGCTATGCCTTAACTCTCAAACAAAAACCTCTCAGAATGGCATACTTTGGGGGCAGATTTGAATTCTCTGGCTTTCTTTTTTAAAAACAGTTATTTGAATTTAATTTCCCTTTTATTATTTAAAAAGGCAAAATGTTTCATAAAACGTTATTAAACTCTTGTTTACCTAAGACACCAGATGGTCCCTTAAGAAGCTATCAGGCAAAGCCCTGTTATTTAGGACAAAAGTATTGAAAATGCATACAAAGTATGTTAGTGTTTAGTCTCACATATCCGGCCCCTAACAATCTTTTAATAATATTATTTAATGTTATTTTCTAGGTCTATTTTATAGATGAACAAGTTGCCAAATTTCATTTTACAACAAAATCATTTAGAGGAAAACAAACACATAAACAGGGTTAATCATCCTATTTGCCCTACTGAACACAACATGCCAGAGGGCCTCATTCTGATCTCACTTACACTGCTATAAATCTGGAGTAATTCCACTTAATTTGATGGAGTTGTACCAGGAACAAAATGCACTGAGTGAAGATTCCTGCCACAGTGTTTACCGTGATCCTTCCAATTTAGAAATGTTTAGTGCACCCGTCATCATAGCATCTAGACAGTAAGGCGACCTGACCTAAACGCTGTTTGTATCTCAGTAGTCTTCCACCTTTTCAGTAAAAGTAAAAAATACTGTACAATAATCCCTGTTTCTATTAGTCAGATCTGGAATGCTGGAAACACAAAATCAAAGATCTTTTATTTTTCTTATATTTTTTTCTTAAATTCAGCTTAAAATGAGACATTATCTTAAGAAGGAAATGATCTGTCTTGTAAAAGAACGAACGAAAGGGAGTGACTGAAGTCTCTACTAGGATGGCAGAAGCAAACAGGAGGCAAGCCTCACAGGAGGAGGGGAGCAGACATGAACAGCAGATAGACTTTTTTTGAGGGAGGGACGAAAGCAAAGTGAAGGGGCAGATCTTTTGTGCTGGGAGATGCCTGTGGATGTTTTTACAGGAAAGCACATTCTACAATCCTACAGGAAGAGAGCAGGCCTCCAGGGATCTCTTCCTCCATGATCCTGCTAATTCTAAATTTGGGAGTACCTGCCAAGAGAGGCCTCCCGTGAATACTCTTCCCTGGCAAAGTCAGGCACCACACATTACGTCATGTACGTTACTGGTTTTTTAATCTATCCATCCGATTTACAATAAAAATAGGCAACAAGGATTTTTCTTGTTATATTCGATAACAAAACACTGCATGTATGATAAAATCAAGCAAGCAAACATCAAGTCTACAAATCTGAAAGGGCACTGAAACAAATGTGGTAACAGTTACAATCCACTTCCCATTTCTTCTGGGGAAGCTGGGGAGGGTCAACACCTTAGAAACACCTACTTTCAGGGAGTTGTGAGGATCTTCCCCCATTTTAGAAATGAAAGGGAAAGCCATGAGGAAAAATCCCATAACAGGAAATCAATATTTACTAGCTGCAGGAGACGACGTTACACCTTACTGCAGTCACGTTGCCGACATTCAAAACAGGGCTCAAGGGGGTTGTCTCTCCCAGAGTTATAGGGGCAGATACCAGAAGAAACCATGCTGAAAAAGGCCTTTTAAAATGAGTGAATCCACAACAGAAAGTTTAGTAGTGACCTGGAAGTTAGGAAAAGGATCTCAAATCCTCACCTTTGGGGCCCAGAGATCTAGGTGGAAGACATCCAGGGATTTTCAGAGCTGGAGACTGACACATAACGTATTCAAGATAATTCATTGCACTGATAGATCAGATACTTTTAATTAATTAATTGTCTGTGAGCTGCTTTTTCACTACTTGAAATTATTTGCAGAATAATTTCTGAGAATAAACTTCTGATCTGTAGATTATTTGTGAGCCAGTTGCATCGTGCAAATATTCAATATGTGAAATTTGAGCTGTGTTGGCTATAGTTTTGATTGGTTATCTGGTAATGTTTCTGTTCTGTGACTTCTAGATCAGATTTCTGGCACAAATACCCATGTTTAGGACTTCAAACTTAGCTTTCCACATACACGTGGCAAGACACACAGAGCCCCTGGCATTGGGGGAGGGGGGGAGAATGGAGGATTCACAGAGCTCTTGAAATTTGTCTGAGGGAAGATGGGGAGCACATAGAACCCCAGACATGTGGGGGAAGGGCATTGGAGGGCATGGAGGGGAGGAGGGCATGGGGGTGTACAGAGCCAGGGGGAGAATGGGGACCCTGATATGACGGGAGGGAGGAATGGGGGCTGCAGAGAGCCACTGGCAGGAGGGAGGGAATGGGGGAGTTGCAGGGAGTCTCTGAAATAGAGGGGGATAGAAGAGTGGCATATAGGGTGCTTATGAAGCAGAATGAAGAGATGCAAGGACCCCAAGGTGTGCATAATGAACTAGGTTTATAGATGCAATGCAGTGTGAGACCCCCTGGTAATAAATAACAGGACTTACATTTAACCTCTGTGTGGCTGCCTATCACTAGTTAGAGCCCTAAAAATGCCTCTTTTGCCTATCCATGGTCAGAACGCCCAAAACTTTGAAGAAAGTAATATGACGGAGAATTGAAACATGAACAATCTAGCTCATTCCTATCTGAATCTTTTCAATCTGAGTTAAAATGATCAAAAACACTTGTTTAATTTAACCGTTGTTTCCTCTGTCAGAGCCCATCTTCTATGCCTATTGCAGTCCCTAGCTAAATTGCAGTCACAATCCTTGTTGCATCACAATCCTTTGAGAGACAATAAAACACATAAATGACTTAATGCCCACAAGATCATAGCTTCAGTTCAGGATCAACCCCAAAGAGAAGCTAACTGGTAGGACAAACCGCTCCTAACACGTGTATCTTTCATGACAGAACAGGAAATGCAGATAATTGCTGGCAAAGTAAATTGATTTTGGTGTCAATATTCTGTATTTTTAAGTTTGCCCTTATGTTGAAAGTCCTACTTTATAGGTTAGCCCTGTCATGCTGGAATCCACTAACTTGAATGCTAATACTGCAAGTATTTGTGATCATGCAAAAACAAATGAAACAGTGGATGTGATGGGTTCTTTTAAGTCAACAAATAACTGCTTCAGCAAAATGCTGGAAATCAAATGCAGTTTAAGATATTTTTTTTTTAGTTTATTGTATTACATTGTAGGCATCAGGCAGCTCAGCTACTAAGTCCTTTTTTACAAAGGCGAAAAGAAAACAATGAACAGTAATTTAATTCCAGACCATTCCAGATTGATTTCCAATCCACACTCAGATGTCTGGAAACCTGCCAGAAAAAAATTATTATGAAGAAAGTGGACTAATCAACGCACAATTCACATTTTATAATTCAAAAGTTAAGATTTTGCCTATAACTATGCAGAGATATTAGAGCTGTTATTTTAAGGCATTATTTGTGCACTGTCTCAGACCCCATCTTCTATTTAACAAGGCAGGGTATACAACTGTTAGAGCACAGAAGTAGAAATAGCATCTTGGGTTCTATTCTCAATGCTCACACTAAATCACTGTAGGCTTGACTCTGCAAGGTGTTGACTTGAATGGGAGCACTCACATGCTTAAATTTGCTTTGCAAGTGTAAGGTTCATGTTTGAGTAAACAGCCTGAAGTAATCACTTTTACTTGCTGTCTTACTAAATACAAGCTATGAATCAAGCTGAAAGATTATTTGACGCAACTGACGACGACACTTTTGACCATACTTATTTAGAAAAAGTAGCAGGCTAAGCAGTGTATATTGTTCCTGTCGCTGCTGGATATGTTCACCTTCTGATGCAAGGCATCCTGAGCTTAATTAACTTGTGCATGAGAAAAGTAAATGTGCTTTCACGGGGTAGCATAGCCCACTATTATTGCTCATTTGCAGCTTGGGAGTTAGCATAAGACTAGTCGGAACATTAATGCAGACACTGTCCATTTACTTTGCTCTGCTTTTTAACATGTTTTTTATTTTTTCTCTAAGGTAGAGTTTCCCAAACTTTTGAAAGTCGAGCCCTGCACCAGGAAACTGAATCCAGTCATGCATGCACCTAGTGCAACCCCACCGTGTGTTATTAACAGCCTACACATCTGAATTTATACATCTTTTGCACACACTTGGCTATTCTTTCAGCTACCCTCCAACCCCCTAATTTCAGAAATGCTGATTTAGATCTTCATAGTATATTTCCGCTCTCTTCTTACATGCTTTGATAAGCCGTGAAATAGTTAACAACAGTGACATTTAAAGTATCATCACTGGCACCTCAGTTTAGCACCTGTGAAATGAATGGAGCAGTTCACACTTCAGAGCTATATAGTCTCCAGCTTTCTGCAAACTCAGGAAGACATCTTTGGATCAGCTGCACTCAGGTTATGCTGTGAAAGTTTTTTTCCCCACTGTTATAACACTTAGAGATATATTTCTTGGTTTGTTTGGAGTTTTTTATTTTTAATGAAACAGGAGACTCTGTAGCACAACTGAGAGATCTGTCCATGCACACGCAATCCAGGTTGTCATTTGGTTCTGCCCCAAATTGGAAAATACTGGTTTAAGAATTGATAAAAGCAATATGACCTTGTAGTCATAAAGCACTATTCTGCAAGAAGGACTCAAAGCACTTTACAGACATTTCAAATCCACAAATTCCACAAAGTGGAACCACTTGTGAGAAGTGTAATAATTGCTTAAGATAACCCATGAGTAGCAGACCCTTGATCTGGAACAGCAAGTGAATACCTTAGCCAACTGTATCTATAAGAATGCATTTTACATACTTATAAACAAAATTATGTAATCACTGGAATAGGGTCAGAATCCTCCCCGCCTTCCAAGGTACCAGTGAATTGTTAACAACCACAGATAGTCATGACTTTGGAATTTAAGTCTCTTGGAAAGAAGGCACCCCCAGCACTATACTATCTCCTCACATCCTGTGGATATGCTGGAGCATTATTTCAAGCTTGACTCCACATCAATTCCTGTGAGCACCTCAGGTTCTAAGGCATCTCCCATCCAAGCAGTAGCCCTACTCTCTTTATGAAATCTGACAAGACCACTGCCTCAGGTGATAGGGGTCAGTGTTACTAATTGTGCAAGACATAATTGCTGCTGTTAAGAACATATGAAACAGCTTTTCAGTGTCCACCTCTGACTCTGAGGACACAGCAATATAGCATCCACTGTATAGCAATGGGAATCCTGTTGCCTAGACATGAAAGCCTTGGGCAGTAGTACTGCAATGCTGCAGTACACTTTCAAAGTGCAATATTGTATTTCCAACAGTTAAAGGAAATAATTTTTGAAACCCTATATTGCACTTTGGAAATGTTTCTGCATCAATCACAGTAATACTCACCAAAGATCTCATGCTCTGGAAGCATCATTCCCAATATCACTGCTGTTCCTTGATGATGATGTCATCACAAAGCTGTAGCGACAATGCTCAGTGTGGTTTCTTTTTTTAATAGCACTGATGATTCCCTACAAAATGAAGAGGAATATTTGTCACAATTTCAATAATCTACTCCAGAAATGAGCATGTGGGAACATGCACCCTCAGTCTCAGGCATGTTAAATAGTTCTTTGAGTGACAGTCAATATTTCCATTCAAATCTCTTATTTTTAAGAGGTAGCATGATCAGCCCTTGGAGAGGCGGAATATATGTTAGTAATTTCAGGTGTCTTTGTGCAATCTCATACTTCAAAAATGGCTTTTAAAAAATAAATATTTTAAGCTATTAGCTCATAATGTAGGAGTTTGGTGAAAAACATGACTTCGGAAAGAAGCTATTTTGGAAAATAAGCTACACCACCTGCACAGTATCCTTTTTCCAGCAAACATTTCCTAAGGATTTAGTTATTCTCTGTTTGTGTACATGTACAGTGGCCAATGTTGACAAGATACAGAGGCGGCCTTGGCATTTTGTGGTATGCCTGTAAAGCAGTTTTCCAGCCCTATTCTAAACTTAACCAGAGCCTGTCCACCAGGATCACACATTTACAGATACGATCCAGCCTTAAAATTCTAGGGAAGATTGGTGAGATGTTTAGATATTAAGGCCAGAAAGGATTGTTGTGATAATCTAGTCGGACTTTCTGCATAACAAAGGCCATAGAATTTAACTCAGATATTACTGCATCAAGCCCATAAGTTCTAGTTAAGACAAATGAATTTTTAGGATTTCCTACACCTGAAAGTGGGGATTTTCAAAGATTCCATGGGGCCTAAGTTGGGTGCCTGACTCCACTTTGTATCTTTTAATATCTCCCCCTAAATTAATCATTTTATGTAAACAGATATGGTGGAATCCATAGGCTGCCACTACCTTCTTCTGCCTGCCAAGTTTATATTAGGGTTCATGTATAGTTGCCATTGTTCAAAAGTGTTTTTACAAAGGATCAATTCTGGAAATAAACTGCATACCTGGCAATCACTAACCCTCATTGGCTGCAAAGTTTGGTGAGCATTCTGGTGAATTTTAGGTGAATCTTTGGTCTTTTTCTCCCTCCTAGTAATGTATCTATAGAGCACACAGTATCTAGCAATTTTTATTAGCATATGTTTAAATTGTTGTATTCACCCATAGCATTGGATGGGTATTTTTCTCCTGTAATTTAGTAACAATTTGAATAAATAAATATTATCAGAAAGTGTTTTCATAGAAAATCCATCTCTTTCCACAAACATACAGATATATGGGATCTCTACCAGAGAACTGCAATAAACTAAATTAAATAAAATTTACTAACCTAAAAGTTTTTTCTTCCATGTTTATCTTCTTCCATTTCTTTGTCCACTTTCTTTGTCCACTTTGGCCTCTTCTATCAATAACCCATAACATTTTCTTTCTTTTTAATTCCCTCCTCTTCTTTCTTTGAAAAACATCTCCTTTTCTCTCATCCTCCCTTTGCCATGTACACCTTATTCTCTATTGCCCACCCTGTTCCTCTGTCATATAGGGTCTGATCCAAATCCTAATGACATCAATGGAAGTTTTTCTATAGACATCAGTGAGCTTTGGATCTGGCTTATCATGTTCTCAGTTCTTTGTTCCCCACATTTTCATTTTTCTGTCTCCAGTGCTTTGCAAACAATAATTTTCAGAATGCCCTTATGAATCCCCAAAGAGAAAAAAGATCACGTATGTAAATATTTTATTTTTTCTATTGAATGTAAAGATCCATTCAATCCACAATGTTTGGATTAGATTCCAAACATCTCAAAGTTCTAAGGTGGGGTCTTTCAGGCCCATCCCTATTAACAACATTGATGGGGAAAGTGGAAATTTTGTATCCATGACCTGTCCATCTTGCTTCATTTTCTCAAGGCAGATAATTTATGAGGTTTCTCATGAATCACCGCATAAAAGTGAAATACAACATGGTTACTAACCTGTTCTGTAACTGTTGTTCAAGATGTGATACACATGTCCATTCCACTTCAGGTTTGTGCATACCCAGTGCACTGTTGTCAGAGATTTTTCCCTGAGTGATACCATCAGAGTGATGCATGCACCCTCTGCTGCCTAATTCTGCTGCGTGATGGTATAAAGGGCAGAGCCACGCAACCACCTTCAGTTCCTTCTTACTGGTTAGACCCCAATATAGTGGGAATGGAGGGCAGATAGTAGAATGGACATGTGCAACACATCTCAAAGAACAGTAGTTATGGAACAGGTTAGTAACCATTTATTCTTCTTCGAGTGATTCCACTTTAGGTGACTCACAAGCACTTTGATCTAGAGGTGGGATCAGAGTCTACCTGAATAAGGATTGAGGGACCACATGTCCAAAGCTGCTGTAGGTGAATGTGCAAGAACCTTGTTCAGTGAAAATACATCAGCCAAGTTATTACATAAATATAGGAAATCCACAATGAGATTCTCTGAGAAGAGACCAGAAATCCCTTTCACCAGTCTGCAATTGCCATGAACAAGTGTGACGATGATCTAAATGGTTTAATCCTGGCCAAGTAAAATGCTAATGCTCCCCTAACATCTAATGTGTGGAGTCCCTCCTCATCCATATGAGCATGAAACTTAAGGGAGAAAGGTGGTAAATATATCACCTGATAGATGTGGAAGTGAGATACACCTTGGTGAGAAATTTCAGGGGAGAATGTAGATATACCTTGTCTTTATAGAACACTGTATTTGGAGGATCAGCTACTAGATCTTGTAATTCACCCACTCTCCAGGTCAAAGTGACTGGTACTAAAAAGGCTACCTTCACTGACAGATGGAGTAACAAACAGATAGCTAAATGATAATTCAAAGAGAGGCCCCACTAGCTTTGTCAGTACCCTATTTAAGTCCCAAGGGGGAATAGGACCCTCTACTTGGGCATATAACCATTCCAGACTTTCAATAATCTGATTGTCATGCGACTGGAAAAAAGAGTGCGATTATCAATCAGAAGGTGGAAAGCCAAGAGAACTGCCAGGTGGACTCTGAGGGTGAGACTTTGATGTTTCAGGTATAACAAATAGTCCAGCACATGATGTATTGGAGCCTGGATTGGGGAAATCCCTTATAGTTGGGACCAGATGAAGAGTCTCTTACACTTCGCCAGGTAAGTATACCTAGGAGAAGGTATTCTACTACTTAAGATTTCCCCTTTGCCTTGCATTCCCTTTGAACAGCTTTCCTCCTAAGATGCCCACCACGGAGCATCCAGGATGTCCACCACGGAGCATCCATCTCTAGGTTGAGACGGAGGAGGTGACCATGGTCCTGTGAGATCAAATCCAGTTCTAGCAGTAGAATCAAAGAAGCCTTCACTGAGAGGCTGATCAGGAAAGCATCCAACAGAGAATTGCTCGTGCACAAAACTAATGACACTTCGATTTGATTTTTGTTGCAAACAGGTCTACGTGGGGAATCCCCTGCAATGGGAAAATGAAACTAACTACATGTGGGCACAGAGACCATTTGTGGTAGCTGGTGAAAGACCTGGTCAATTGGTCTGCCAGATAGTTCTGGTCATCAAGGTGGGATACTTTGAGGTAGACTGAACTGATGATACAGAAGTTCCACTGCAGCATTGCCTCTTGGCATAGCAGAATTGATCAGGCCTTTCGTTTTTGGGTCCCATAAGATATGACCGCTGTATTGTCTGTAAGTATTAGCAAGTTCCTTCCTGTGACATGGGAAAGGAAGGTGTGACAAGCTAATAGAATGGTTCTCAATACTCTTACATTTATGTGGACAGTTAAATCCTGGGCAGACCACAGACCCCGACACTGCAGCAATCTCAAGGGTGTCTCCCAACCTAAGTTGGCAGCACCTGTAACTAAGGTCAAGGTAAGTTGAAGAGGGGCAAACGGAAACTTCACACATATTGGCTGGGTATGTTCACCAACCCAGAGAGGCCAAGATTGAAGTGGGAACCCAAAACCATCTCATCCAGAGAATGACAAACCAGATAGTACACTGAGCTCAGCCATCCTTGCAGCTTCCTGAGATGATGCCTGGCATATGAACCACATAGGTACATGAGGCCATATGTCCCAGAAGTCTGAGGCAATTCCTTACTGTTGAACCTTCAGGTCTAAAGAAATAGCCAGAATTGTCTAGAAACTGACCTCATGGAGGAAGGCCTTAGCTTCCATAGAGTCCAAGACCACACCTACGAACTCTAGCCTTTGGACAGGTGATAGAATTGATTTTTCCTTGTTGATAAAGAATCCAAGCATGCTGAAGGTGGACTGAATCATGGCCACACTGGTCGGCACTTGGTGCTTGGATTGGCCTCTCAGCAATCAGTTGTCCAGGCAGGGAAACTCCTGATCTCCTCAGGAATGCTGGCACCACTGCCATGCACTTTGTGAATACACATAGTGCTCAGAACAGACCAAACGGCAGGACTGTAAACTGGTAGTGAGAGTTGTTGATGAGAAATCTGAGGAATTTCCTGTAGCTTTGATGTACTGTCATGTGGAAATGTGTGTCCTACAATGTCAAGGGCAGCATACCAGTCGCCAGGATCTAGAGAATGGATAACTGAAGCCAGGATGACCAAGCAAAACTTTATTTTATTTAGATGTTTGTTGTGCTGTCACAAGCCTAGTATAGACTGAGACTTCCTTTTGCTTTTGGGATCAGAACATAGTGAGAATAAAATCCCTTCCCTCTGTGAAGTGGAGGAATCTCCTCTGTGGCTTCCAACTGGAGGAGAGAATGAACCTCCCGAAGGAGAACTTCCTCATGAGTGTGATCCCTGAAAAGGGACTGGAAAGGGGTGGCAATGGTGGAATAGAAATAAGCTGAAGGGTGTATCCCAATTCTACAGTGCTTAGGATCCACTGGTCTATAGTGATGAGGGGCCTAACACTAAGGAAGTGAGAGAGCCTGTAGGAGACATCAGAGTAGGAGAAGCTAGCAAACTGGACACTGATAAGCTGTTCTTGACAAACATCAAAACGGCTGCTTGGTGTTCCCAGGCTGCTTGGACGAATTGGCGACCACTGAAGTAGTAGGAGGGGATAGTATCCTCCTATAACTTTTACTCTTCTTTCTAGCTTGGTCCTGGTGACAGGGCATAAATGAAGCATCCCGATGTGGCTGCTGGGTCACAGTTGTTTCTTCTTTGTGGCACTAACTTTCCCTCATGTAGTGTAGGAAGGAGCTCCAGTCTTGCCTCCTTTGACAATTTGTCTATACGTTGCAAAATATTATCCCAGAGGTTAAAATCATATGACCCAGCAACCTGTTTAGCAATCTTGAGCTGTAGCCCAGCTGTTGAATAAAGTTTCCTGCCAAAGAGATTGAACTTCTTTACATCCTTTGATTTTGGAGTAAATGATTGCTGCCTCTGGTGCTCTCTCTCATTAACTGCTGAGATTACCACCCAGAGACAAGCATGGGGGTAAAAATGTTTAAACCCCTATGATAGGGCATATTGTCTTCATTCAGTTCTTTTTGCTGTGGGAGGGAGGAAAGATGGAGTTTCCCACAGCACTTTAGTAGGCTCCAGAACAGCCTCGTTAACGAGGAGTGCTACCCAAGAAGGTGTCACAGAAGCCAAGATATAAACCAGCCTGTCAAATCTCTCTTGAACACCCTTCACCTGAATATCTAAAGCAGCAGCCATCCTCTTCAAAAGGTCCTGGGGAGCCCTAGGGTTCTCTAACGGGGGTGAGGGACTCATCAACATCACTGCTTCATTGGACGATGAAGAAGACAAGGCTGGCTCAGGTGGAACCTCCTCCAGTTATTCCATGGGAGGATCAACAGAGCAGATTGCTCCTGTTCAGTACTGAGCCCAGTACTGGAAGTGGCATCCTGCTGCTCTTGACAAGGCTGATGTCAATGTCTACTAGATGAAGAAAACCAGAAAGGAGTGGAGATGACCTAGAGGCAGGTGGCAAAATCGCCACTGGTCTGGTTCCAGAGCCCAGTTCCTTCATGGCCATGGGTCTCTCTCAGACAGTCAAGATGGGAGCTTCTGCTGGGTACTTGGATGGTAATTGATTGGAATGGAGCAATGGCTAACGTGACATGGCTGCAACACATACAAGCCAACTTCTGACTTTGATGAGGACCAGATTCCTCCGACCAAGGAGGATTTGTTTCTATCAGTGCCAAGAATTAGTGCTGGGAGTCCATAGAAGATGGCATTGGTACCAGCTGAGCAAATCTTGACTAGCAACTGTTATTACTCAGCAAGAAAATTTTTGGACTGCCAGCAAAATTGGCACCGAGAAACTCAACAGGTAGCATATGCAGCATACGCTTCAGTTGTTGATAACATTGGGATAGTATCTTGTTGCTGCTGAGCCCATGAAGGGCTTCACTGTTGAACTAGCTGGTTCCATCTTAGGGGTTGGTCTCATGGACTGTTATCAGTGCCCGAGTTGATGACCCGGTCTGCACTGGGAAGTGCCATGGGCTTGAGTGTCCTGCACCCTGCATGGCTGCTGAACTTCAGTGCTGGAGACATCGACCTCCCAGGTACCGAATCTTTTGATGTCTTTTTCCAGAGCCTCTTCCTCAGTAATGGAGAGGGAGACCAGCGCTGAAAGTCTGCCAGAACAGGAGGAACATTCCTGACTGATGCAGATGTGCTCCATACACGCACTGAACGGGGCGACTCTGAGGGTGAGCACAGGGCTGCCTTCATCAGAATGTGTTTTGGTCTGACCTCCCTTTCCTGTTTTGTTCTTGGCTTAAAGTCGCTGCAGAATTGCCATCTATCTGACATCAGCCTCTCCTAGGCACTTCAGGATGCTGGAGTGCGGATCACTAATTGGCATTGGCCTCTTACAGGCATCACAGGGCCTGAAGTCTGGTGATCAAGATTCGCATCAGTACTGTATACACGTATACCAACAGCAGGAACCAAAGAGTGTAAAAAAAGTACTTCAGTAAAAGAAATCTTCTACTGAAATTATACTAAACACTAAAACTATTAACAAGTTTCAATTATATACAAATGTAAAAGAAAGGAAAACTTGGAGTAGCAAGACAGAACGCTCCAGCCACCAACACGGTGGTAAGAAGGAACTCAGGGACATAAAGAGGCAGTTCTACCATTTATACCATTGCACAGTGGTGTGAGGCAGCGCAGGATGCATGCACTGCTCTGAGGACACCGCTGAGGGAAAAATCTCTGACAACAGTGCACTGGGCACACACCCCCTTGTAGCGGAATGGACTTGTTCTTTTCTCAGGGGCAGTCACTAAAGAGGCTTGAATTTGTGGGAGACTCCATAAGCATATCTCATACTCAAAAAGGAAGCATTCTGGAAAAAATTATTACAGATTCTGGGAAGGTAATTAACTTAATTTTTAACCAAGGAAGAAACATAGATAACACGAGTCAAAAAACACTCGAGTCTGCAAGATCTGGGACACACAAGGGATTTATTTCATTTGTATAAGACATATTATACTTCCCAGGACATGTACGCAGAAGCTCCCACCAAAAATAAAACTGCAGTTCAGTTGGTCTTGACTTAATGAAGGAATTCTCACATTAATCTTTTAAACTGTGCTGCTTCTTAGAAACACAGACTTTAGGAAAAAGAAACACCCCCATTAGTATTCAACACCCTTCACGGAGATAGGCTTATTTGCAGCCTGGTGATTCTCTTTGCACCTTTTCTTGTGGAAACAATTAAGTGTAACAGTTTTGAAGTATCAGGTGGACCCAGCTGCAGGCTCTTGCTATCTATTCCTTTACGGAGGAACCTCCACAATGAGAAGAAAAGGATTTAATCTCATGGTACTCCATAAATTGGAAACATATAAGTGGTCTTGTTAAAAGGTTAAGTCTTTCTTCAAGGAGCTGTCATTTACCTGAGTCACCACAGGTTTCAGCATTTAGCGCTTGATTTGTTCTAATCCTAATTTGAGACAATTGATTAACTCAGACAAAATCCATCCTGTTCCAATCCACCCCTCGCAAGGCTTCTAGACTGAACTAATGCAATCAGAGCTAAATTCATCCTTCTGCCAACTTCGATGGAGTTTCACCAGGGATGAATCCAGCTCTCAGTAATTTTAAAAAATCAAGTCAAGAAGGCTATAGGTACTACGTACCTCTGAAAATCAGGCTTCTTTTTTTTTTAAAAAAAAAAGGATCCGAGGCATGGATTTAGTAACCTAATTTTAGACAACCTACGTTTAAAAACTGCGGCTGTCTTTTATAATGGGGTCAAATGCCATACAACCTAAGAATACACATTCATTACACTGACAGTTTTAAAAAATTCCAACTCATTATAGGCAGGGCACACTATCCTGGACAGCAAGCACATTTTTCCAAAGTGCTCTCCAGGTTAAGCAAATCTTTCCTTCTACTCCGTCTGACATATAAGGCAGCATTGTAATTTGACTGATTCCTGTACTTCTAAATATACTTTCTAATCTGAACAAATTAACCACTGACCTACATACACTGAAAATTATCCTATGTATATCACTGGTAAAAATATCAGATATGCTTGATACCTAGCATAGCAGCTTGGATGGTAATTGTAATGGCAATAGTAAGGCCACTCCAGTTGAGCTGCTTTCTGTAAAGCTTTTATGGATCCTTCTCCTCTCTGCCATTTGAAATGTCATCAGTTTAGAATTTAGACCTGTTGATTTACTAGTTGTATAAATAACATAAATCTAAATCTATAGCAAATACTGAAATCTTTATAGATCAATCTTCTTTATAAAATAATGAGATTCTTGTTATATATTAAAATAATCTTGAGAGCAGGTTTTTAAGTATCCTCACAGGCTGCCTCTCTCAATGTTTCTAGGTAATATACACCAATAGGAAGGTACAATATGTAAATCAATAGAGGATCTGGACAGCTGACAAGCAGACACGTGAATCTGTCCTCAAGCTTCCTGCTCTCCAGCTATTTTGCACAAAAGTTAATGCTTCAGGATAATCTTTTTTAGAACTCAAGTACATGAGATACTGGGTCCAAAATTTCCTCCTATTTTGTGTCACTTTTTAATGACTCCTGGAGACTGCAGCATCATCCTGTGCTAGATGTTCACAGAATCCACAATTCAGAAAAGCACTTAAGCACATGCCTAAATGTATGTATGTCAGTAGTCCCATTGAAGCCAATGGTACTACAAACATGCTTACAGTTGGGCATGTGAATAAATATCTTGATGAATCGGGGCCATGTACTGTAATTCCATTTGTATTTTCTAAGCGCAGCAAAGAAAAGTGGAGGTCCAAAGCAATCTTTGTTTAGAAAGGTAAATTTGAAAGAGGCTCTTAAACTGCATCCACAGAATCTGCATGAACATTACCCTGCATTTATGTGGATAAAATGTTAAACTGTGTGTAAACAGGCATGCAAATTAGTGTACTTGCATAATCGCTGAGTGCAATTTAGGAGGCTACTTTGAAAATTTGGCCCAAAATGTCTTTGATTTATGGGTTTTATGTCTCAACCTTACCATTATTTTGTTATAGTTGTCTGTGTGTTTAATCAAAAGTAATAAGCCAGATGCTTCAAATTAAAGAGAGATTTAAAAATCTATTCCAGTACATAACAATAAATTCGGAGACTGTTTTAGGTCTTGGAGATGCCGATTATGAAATGATATTTATTTTACAAAATACAAACATACCCAATGAGAACTTTGAAATTTAATCTGTAAGTCATCTAAATATTTTCATAAGAGTAAAATACAGTGTATTTAACTAGAAACAGTGGTAGCACAGTAGCAACTGCAAACTCTGAAGTTTTGGATAGAAGTATTAATTTGGGGCTTGATTTTGTGACTCTCACTCTGGTTGAGAGTCATACAAGCTCTTCTGAGTAGTTCCATTTAAATATTTTTATTTAGACAACAAAATGCAAAGGATGGGCCACTTTTGTCCCATCCTTCCTGTACTAATCTATCTGAGTATGGGTAGCACAATCTGGCCCTAAAAGCTGAGTTTAATTTTTGTATTTTGTTGTTTAGTTTGAAATATTTTAGAGGAGGGACAGCTTTGCCAAAATTTTCTGCAATGAAAAAAAACAAACCCTTGCCAACTGTGAACATTCAAACAGCTGCATGAGTGCTGAAAAACATGAGTGGAGTTACTCCTGATTTACACTAGAGAGAAAAGAGGATCAGGTCCTTTCTGTTCAAAATGTACTGTTAAAGGTCTTTCATAAAGAAACATGTTGTATTGACATAAACAGAAAACAGAAGACTTATTTGTCAAGCTAGAGTTCTGATGACTACAATCATAATGTCTCTGTTTATTTCTCTCTCCGACTCAATGTCTGTTTCTGATGATTTTACTGTTGTAATAACATCTACAATAAAAGTGTTGACTACATTCAAATATATTCCTTTACCAGGCATACATTTAGACTTATTCCCCTATAATGATCCTCTACAAACCACAGTCAGCAGCTCACTTGATAACTGTCATAAAGAAATTTTATACAATAACTGTAAGGGCTGACTGAAAGCTTGAGAATTAAGATTCACATAACTCTGCCCTAGAATGTGTGAAAATCTCTCCTTGAAATTAAATTGCTTTTGAGCCAAGCTCCTCATGAGCCTAGCAAGAGTTTAATTAACTTTAAATAAGAAAATGAAAGAGGGCAGAAAGAAAACAAGACAAAAACAGAGTCTGGAGGAAAGGCACTAAGAAACAGCACAGTAAGTAAAAAAGCACTGTTTTCCTTTCACTTGGCTGTAGAATGTTTCATGGATCATTCTTGCACACATCCAAAGCAAAAACCCCTGGAAAGTGCATCTTCCCATAAACTACAGTAGTAGCAGTGGAGGAGCTTATAGAGGGGGTGATCCTCCCTGCTGGCAACCTTAAGGTATCTGTGTGCCTTTTCAAGCCTATTCTGTAAATGAAAAAAGGAGGCATACCACACGAATTTTCACACGGGATTGGAGAATGAGCTCTCTTTGCACTCATGGGGCTGAGCCCAGCTGCCCACTCCCAACATTGCAACAGGGTCCCAAGGTGCTGTGACCTCATGCACCATGTTGTAACACCACTCACTCAAATTTGGCCCACCCGCTCCTCCATCAAGACAGAGGGGTGGCTGTGCTGAACCTAAATGGCACTGTGACCCTGTGCATTAGGTTGCAACACCCAGAGTCGGGAGCTGGGCCCAGCCCCACAAGACAGGAGCTGCCACTGCCAGGTGTGGCGGAGCAGACTCACTCGCTAGGGAACCACCAATGACCCATCATCCCTTCCTTCCCCCAGTTGCAAACCCTATGCCACTAATTATCAGCACCCATTTATGATGCTGTGGGCCTGATTCTAACCTCAACTGAGGAATTACAACACACGAGTGTTGTAAAAAAAAGGTTTGAGATTAGAGTTAGGTCCAGTGGTGTTTTATTAACTAGCTGACAACAGCTTATTTTTTCTTTTTAGTGAGTATGGATTAAATTCAGCTACTTCACAGGAGAGGGAGTGCATCCTAGTAGCAAAATGTGCCTCCTGAAGTGGTTCATTGATGGAGCCAGAGCCCTTTATTCTCTCCTATCATTGATTTGCCAGTAAGGGACTGTTTTTGGCTTCAGCCAGAGGTATTATAAGCAGGGCTTGTACTACTGCCTATTACCAAGGCTGTCTGACACTTCCCATTAAAAGATCCTGTTTTCAGCTGCTGCTAACTTTGCCAGATTTAAACCATTCAGAGTGAATTTTTCCATGTTGGGTGTTTGTCTTAGTCTGAGTTATTATTCATTATTATTATTATTGAAATTTCCACCAAAACAGATCAGCCATTTCCAAGAATGAAGCTAGGGAAAAATATGTTTTCTCCATGTTAAAAAATTCTTGACATCTTTTCTTTGAACTGCTCTACGGCCCTCATACGTTGGAGCAGGGACTTGAAATTTGGGTTGGCCTTTGTATCCAGGACGTGCCATCCCTGTGAAAATCCACCCAAATTTGGCTAACTTACAAGCCCTTGAAAAATCACAGTTCTCACATGCTCAAGTAAAGATCTGCCAGAGTTTAATAGCTAAAATCTCCCAAGATTGCCATTCTCATTGAGCACGTTTGAGCTTCTCACAGCTCCTAGTGCTGACTGGACTGTGCACGTGCCATCCAAACAGAATGACTGAGCACGCTCTAGCCCAGAGCTATGTGGGCTCAGAAGGACTTTCCCTATAAAGGCTGCTTCCAACTGCTCTGGCCCAGGGTGGGGCTGGAACTGACGGCAAAGAGCATGTCTTTTCGGTACTCTCAATGAGCGCTTCCTGCTGGAACCAGGCAGCATGGAGGACAAAGCAGTCTGATTTGAATGCAGATGAGACAAAAGATGGACAGTGGGAGGAAAAGAAGAGATTAGGTCAAGTGTCTGGTGAGATAGGGATGGGATGGGGGGAGAAACTGTGTCTGGGAGTTGTTAGGGGGGCAACTGGTTGGACAAGGAGAGTGGGAGCCGGTGTCTCCCTAATAAAGACTATATCATAATGCATATACACAAGCAAGGTGAATTAAGGTTGCACAGGCAACCTTAATTCTGATATTTTCTTACTTTTGTGGGCTTGACTTGGCTTTGCAACCTTAATAACATTATTTTAACATAGTTTTTTGTGTAAAAACCATTCTGAGATTCTGTGAATGACACTTGGTGTAAGTTCATTCATTATCTTATAGAAAGGGCCCTAAACGTTGTTCTTCAGTGGATATGGGCATTTATTTTCTCTAGTTCACTTCCAACTTCTGTTTTTGTCATTTCATGTTTGAGAACTGAGCTTTCTTCCAGTCTAGTCACCTATGTCCATTGGTCCAGCTCCTGTTGCAGAAGTCCTTGTGCTGACAGTTGAGCAACTGCATTGCCCTTTTTCCTGGGCACCCTATGCACACAGTTAGTAGATTATTACTCAATGGGGCTGTTTAGATTCTATCTGGCACCACGTGGAGCGAGCACATGATGACAGGCTTGGCTCAGTTTCATTGGTTGGGGGTCAGAATCTGCATTAGATTTAAGGTTCCCTATTAACCTACAAAGCACTTTGGAATCTCTCACCTTAGATTTGGTCACTTCAATCCTTTCATTCCTACCTTCACCTCCTAGTGCCAGCTGTTACTGCAAACTGTTACTGCCCTGGGTTTCCCTGTGTAGAAATGTTGGACATCATGCCATTTGTTCACTCCAAAGCTGAAGAGGCACTTGTCTCCTTTGTTTTCAACTATTTGGCACTGCAGCCTCAATTATTAAACTGTTGAAGATTTTCTGTAAAGTACCTTGGGATGTCTTGGTATGATAAGATTCTATGTAACTTGAAGTTGATATATTAAATGAAAAATAGTTGTCAATTGCAGAGAACAGAAACTACTGTGCTATCATTTTTGCTGTCTCTATGTATGTATAACAAACAAAATCTCCAAGGAGACAGAAAGTACAGCACCTAAACTCATGCCCAATATTTGTTTTGGGCTGCTTCACAGGAAGGAAAAAGTACAATGAGAAAAGGGTTTTCCCCTCCCTCATCATCTATTACTGGCTGGTTAGAGTTTAAAAAAAAAAAAAAAAAAACCTTACATGTAAAATCTCAAATAAGGCACATAAGACAAAAACAATGTTCTCCTAGAGTTCAACCCAAGCACCTTGGTCTTGCCTCAGTCTCTGAAGCTCAGCCTAAAATTCAGTCCAAAAAAATCATGTACAGAACAACATTGCAATGCCGTGATATCATTCTTAGTGTTACCTTATGGTTTAAGCTGCTCCCTTGGCTCTTGCATTTGGATCAATTAGAATTTCTAGACAGCTCAGTGGCAAATATTTCAGGCTGACTATAATGCAGCATTAACTGGCCGGTGACAGTCCATTCTGTCCGAGAGTGAATCAAACTCATTTATATAACACATGGTTATAAACCGAAGACGAATGTAAAGCTTTCAAAATTTTCATTCAGTTTTGCATTTATCGCCCACCCTTCAAGAATCTACTAAAGTCAACTATATGATGTAAGGTTGAATTTTTTTCAAGGGTTAGGACCTGCATCAGGACATGCAAGTCATATTGTTGCCATTGTGGATGTTCACATACACTCTGCACCATCTCTCTGTCTGCTGTATTCTTATCAGCCTGACCGTTATTCAAACATACAAGAAAGCTATTCACTGAAACACACAGCAAGCACAATCCTTTTATGTTTCAACACAATGTCCTTGATCTCAAGGATGGACCAACAGGCAGAGAGAAAGGAGAGCCCAGCACATGGTCTAGATTTGTGGTTGTAGTCGCCTAGCAGTGAAGATAGAATTTTATTGGGGTTGCAGCCTATGTTCTGGAGATCTGATACATTTCTCCAAGATCAGAAGGGCAGTCAAAAAAAATTAACACAAGTTAAATTGTGTGTCTATCAACCTCGACAGCATCTTTTTGTCTTTTGCCCTATTGTCAATGGCTATGAGTTTTTCTTGTTGTCCTTTTCATAGTAGATCATTATTCTGGAGTTTAGAATTCTAGAGTTCAGTTACATCAGAAAGAATTTTACTGCAGTATACTGTATAAAAGTTAATTATTTATAGACATGGAGGGCCAGATTTAAAAAAAGAGGCACCTAAATTTATCCTACCAAATCCAGAGCAGATTGGTTCATCCTATGCTTATTCCATCTACATGGTCCACCTGATCAAATGAACTGTATATTTTCCATGGCCCTCTTCCTATTTGTCTTTGTTTTGTGAAAGCAATTATGGTACATGTGAGCTGTATTGCTCTCTACAGAGCCACGAAATGTCATTCCGCTCTTGACATGTTAAATAAAATTAATATTATTTAGTTATTTGCTGACCCACATGCAGGAGTCCTCCCACTGTATCCTTCATTTTTATCATATCATCTATTATTGCATCTTTCCTCCCAGCCTATTATTACAAGTTTGCAAACTTTTAGGTAAAAATGGCACTTCAATTCTGCTTACCACAGATAACTGTTTATGCAAAATTTGCATTTGTGTACAAAACAGTTATTTGGTTAGGCAAACAAATCACACATTTGCAAGTATACATTTTGTGCATGCAAATATGATTTTGCACATGTAATTCACTGGTTTCTGTAAATGCACAAGGATTTTACAGGGATCTGCTTATGACCATTTAGACTATGTCTATTCTACGGATGCTGCAGCAGCACAGCTTACAGTGCTGTCAATATGCCATTGCAGCACTGTAGCACAGATGGCTCCCACAGTGGTAGGAAAGGTTTTTCTGTCACTGTAGGCAATCCACCTCCCTGGGCTGCAGTAGCTATGGAATATTTCTTTCATGATCCTGGCCACATCAACACTGAGGGTTAGGTGGGCTTAAAGGCAGTGCTTAGGGGTGTGAATTTTTCACATCCCTACGCTCCACAGCGATGTCAACCTAACTTTCATGCGTAGGCCAGGCCTTAGCCTTCCAACTCCTGTGTGGACTTGCCATTCTCTTTCCCAGCTTTCATCATCCCTTTAGATTAGTGCCATGACACCCTGGTAGTGTGAATTTGAATTTATTTAGTTCTAACATTCAAATCCACTTTCAATGCAATGTTGTGGAGAAAAGTCTGAATGACTATTACACATTTAAAATAGACACCATACATACGTGTATGCAAAAAGAATGCTGACATGTTTGTCACCCTTTAAAAAGCATTTTAAACAAATCTCTCAATATTACCTTTCTAATGAAGTAAATTTTATCGTTTTAAAAGTACACACAAAATAATTAATTAAAAATGGTTGATTATATTTTACAGAAACCTGAAAATAAGTACAATAATAAACAAAGCACATTTAGGATCCCCTATGTTTAGAATGACTGATCATGGGAAACAAGCAACTTAACAGAAACATAATTTAGTAAATAAAATTGAAAGCATTTTTTGGGGCACTTTATTAAACTGCAATGCATTTGTTTACCATTCTTACTCTCAAAATAAATACTATATCATAGTTTCTGGCATCATAAGTCTTTCCAGAAAATGTGTCATCACTGTATGCAATGTATTTTACATTCAATATATAGTTATTTGATATATCCAGTAATATTTTTCTGAAATTCTAGGAAGTCTTCCAACAAACAGTAAGTAATGACCAAATGTTAATCAACTGGCACTGAGTCCCAACAATAAAAACCTTAATTAAACTGAAATATCCTAACCTTCATTTCTACCTAACCTTCAACTTTGCGAAAGAAGTCAAGTTTAAAGTCCTCAGCTACCTCATTCATATCTTGTGTAGCACCAGATCTTTTCAACTCAAGGGAAGTTATTCACCTCAGCTAGAAGTCACTACTCTACTGCCAGCATATCTGAAGGGAAGGCCCTGGAAAAAAAATTCTGAAGAATTACATGATCCTATAAAATTATTAGTTTGAATTACATGATCCTATACAATTATTTGATTGACCCAACAAAATTTAAAAGTAAATCTAGAAAAGTGCTGTTCATTTGCTAATCAGAAAATTAAAAAACAGTTGGAAACATGTCAGTTAATTAATCCTTTTTCCTGCAAACACAAAGTATGGATTAGATTTGTTCTGTATTTGAAATACAAGTGAGTAATTTTCTCTCTCTTACCAGTTTTGGATTTCTGCTTTGTGAGGTGCCTGTGGTTGGTAAACATTGTTGTGGCATCCTGTATAGCTGTCCTTTCCTCCAGATCAGATTCTGGGATGGGAGTGCAGCCACCTAGTTGAAAATATAAGAGAATACCTTCATGTGATGCGTAGAAAACCAGAATGTACCTTCAGCAGAACATAAACAAGAACAAGAAATGATAAATGAAATGGCAAGAATCCCAAAGAGTGTATTAAATTGGAATGGTCTTCAGTTTAATCCTTGGTGAAAATACTTTGAATAGAGAGTGAGCTACTACCATTCTGTTTAGTATATTGATTATGCCTTGGTGATTCCTCTCTTTACTAATTTATGCCATGTATGAGAATGTGTTAAACCTACAGCGTATGGAAAAGTCACTTTACATGAGGGATAGAAATAGGTCTTAGCATGAATTGTGTCAAGTATCAGATCGCTGGAACCTGCTATAGTAATAAAAGATCAAGCATGTCTGAAATAATTCTACAGTGAGCAAAGTCTGTGAAGACCATTAGTTTGTTACACCGAAGGTGTCTCATGATGGTATTTTTGGATGTGTGATTATACACCCTGATTTTCAATACTTTCTACTGTAGATATGGTAGCCCAGTAGCACAAGGGCATTTTGCACTACCCAGCACCACACTACCATGAGGGATGCTTGAAGTTAGAAGGGATCCTGGGATAACCTGACAATTTCTCTTTGGTAGTTTGCAATATTTACCCGTATGAACTCAGGTAGCTATTCCACTTGTCTACCACACTGCATATTTAAGTAACTATCTATAACTATCCTCTTTAAACACATATAAAATGTCATTAAAAATGTTAAGGAAGGGATAATCTAGTACAATTATCACTGAGCACAAAGGAAGCGGCTGTCGACCAGTGCCACCGTTCACCTGGAAATAGCTGCAGCAGTTTGAAATGGATTAGAATGATCCAAGTCTGTTCAAACAGCTGCTGCCAGTGCCTCTGGGAAAAGGCTGCTACTCAGGAGCAAAGGCAGGAACTTACTGGCTCATACTTGTCTCTTCTTTAGGGTGACTTGAAGAAAGCCAAAACACAAAGGAAGAGAAGGAGACACCACAAGAAGAAAGGAGGATGGGCAGAGCAACGGAAATAGGACTATGGGAGAAAGAGATAATTCTATGTTTCACATTTTCTCAAAGGATGTGTGTGGCTAAAACAGAAGTGAACACACATGCATCATCCCAAAGAATTCGATGCATACACGATATCACAACAGTTGTAAATACATGTGCACTTTTATGTGGCATGAAAAAATAGGTGGAGTGTGTGCATAGCTAACAAAATAGCATACAGCATGAGTGTTGAGCTTGCCGTGTTTGTTATTTTCAGTAGAAAGCTATGTGGGCAGCTTCCATTGTGCCAATGTAGATCTGGAAGAAAGGAAGAATTTATGAAGTTTTTGGGTTTTTACCCAAGCTCATCGATGGCGGTCTTTCTAAAACTTTTTGCAGGGCAGGAAGTGATGCATAATTTATGTGTTTTTTCATTTAATGCAGCAGTGCAGGCCTCTCTTATTTCGCTCAGCAGCTTCAAATCAAACACTTGATCAAAGTCCATGAAAGGCTCGGTGCATAACTGCAAGCGTATGTTCACCTGCTTAAAGTTAAGCTCTTGCTTAAGTGCTTTGCTGGATCAGGACCTAAATGTACAAAACACTCTCTGAGTGAAAATTAGTGCCCTCCCGAGATTACCACTAGTAAGCAAACAAACCTATTTGCATGGTGTTGAAAATCATCCTTTATTGTCTACTGAAAGAGTGCATTTTTTAAAGCCTCGTATTAACTCCTAACTCAAAACAGCGACGGTTACTGTATATAATACATTTCCACTGTTATGAAAAGAAATGTTTTATTCCATGCCCCAGGAACGGGATACCTGATTTTGTGGCAATACAGCATCTCTCTCATTGCAAAATAAAAGAATAAAACATTTGTAAAAATTAAATATGCCAGCCCAGTGGCATTGTAGAGCATACTGTTTTGCAGAAGAACCAGCTTCTCCAGCAACTATGGGACCCCTGATTTTTAATCCAGTGTAGATGAGACATAGTGAATATTGGTAATATAGCAGATCATCAGCTGGTGTAAATCAAGGTAGCACCACTGAGTGCAATAAAGCTATGCTAATTCACACCACTGGAAGACCTGGCCCAGCATTCTTGGTTTCCAGGAAAGGGAGAAGGCATGACCCTTCTACCCCAAATATGTCCTGGCAGCCAATTCGTGATGTACCATGGACTTAATATGTAGGTTCAGAGGAGGCTGAATCTTCTATCCTTTCAGTTCAGGGGAGAAGGTTTGGGGACTGGTGGTAAACATGATGTGAAAAGAGAGGTATTAGCACAAGCAGAGATTCCTAAAACTTCAAGCACAAAACAGAAAGATGGTGGTGAATCAGATAACAGGAAATACAAACAATATGATATGTTAATATATTGTAATACACTGCTATCGAATAACACAGTGTTAAATATAAATATATACACATTCAATGAAAATAATTAGTTCATTTTCAACACATCTAATCTCACCTGGAAGCTCTCACGGTACAAAGTAAACAATGTGACTCAAAGAATTGGAAACTATTCTTCTAATATTCAAATTAGGATATTTTTAACTTTTGTTCCTCAGATAAAATCTATCCTGTTAAACACTAATCTGTAAACACATGATAAATCATTAAGGATCCATACAAATAACAACCTCAGAGCAGTAACATATATTAAACATTGAGATTATGAGTGAAAAGTCACATAGCCCATTGGCGCATATTGGTTTCTTGAGACAAATAAAAGAACTTTGAAAAGTTTGCTCTGAAAACTGAAACTGCATAGGTTATGTAGCCTTGAGAATTAATGGCTTTTGATGCCAAACTATTGCATTAGTCATTAGCACTATAGCACTGATGGTAACTAAATCAGAGTCGGAAAATGTCTATTTGCCCTTAGGCATCCCATGCTATTGGTTGGAAGGAAGTGGACCTTCCTGTTCTTGGTTTTGATGTCAGAGGTTTGTTAAGATTTACTTGTCAACTGATACTGTCAAAACGTACCAGCACTAAAAGCAAAATTCATTTTTTCCATGACTTTACTTTCCTGATAGAGACCAGTGAGAACTGGAATTCCACCATTTAAACTGAGGCACTGCATAGGCTACACAGAAAGCAAACAGGCTCTGAAAGAATTGGAAAACATACTATAGGGCTAATTTTCAACACATAAATACATCTTATTCCCTACCCTTCAACAGAATTTGTAAGAACACTGGTATTTTATGTTGGGCCACTTTACTCACTGTTAAATAAAAAGAAGACATTATTACTATGTTGTAAGTGTAGACAGTGTGCTAACAGCCGTTCTAGACACCAACAAAAACAGAGTGTGAAATCCTGGCCTCACCCAAGTCAATGGAAGTTTTGCTATTTACTTCAGTAAGGCTGAATTTTATCCTTAGCCCTTGCCCTAAGGAGTATTTAAGCTAAAGGGTAGACAAGAACACAGAAGATGGGGATACCATTAACTCTGATTTTTTTTTCCATACACTGGGATGATGGGGGCATTATACTGGTGAAGTTTAGCATTTGCTCAGATCATGGAAGAAGTACATTTTCAGAAGGGATCCGAATGAAGACGAAGTGTGAAACTTGTACACTAGGAAGGGCACAGAGATTTGTGCACTAGGAAGGGCAGAGACTCCCTGAGATTTCTTAAGAGGAGGAGATGACAGATGCACTGAGGTTGGCATCATTGAATGAAGAGGCAAGATGGGGAAAAGAAAAAAAAATTGAGATGTAGGATTTCTTTCTTACATTATGTGACAGAGTGCTCAGGTCTTATAGATGAGCCAGTGCTCTGATCACAGTAGCCTCAATTAGTTTCCTCAGAAATGGCCGATTGAGGAAAGAGGGAGAAAATAGCTAAACAGACAAGAAAGCTGGGTGAGTTAAGGAACTAATTAGCCCATCAGCTGGCTAACTTGATAAAAGGCAGGAAAGAAGCATTAAGAACTGGGAGGAATGGCATAGAGCTAACTGTGCCCAGATTGAAGAAGATCCCAACGAAGACAGATCTCTTTTCCTCGCAGGGTCCTGATAAACAGGGGCTGAAAGTCATCATAGAGATTAGGATTGGTGTGTTGCATTGTACAGGGGTTGGTGGAGGGGACTTGAATAAATTATACAGAGTGGACACTAAAAGAAGAGCAATTCCTGGGGAGGCCAAGGACCAGGGGAAGGGAGAAGTGTGACACCCATCCTATTACACAGTAAGAGATCAAATTTTTCCAAACACATAAAACAGATCTTCTGTAGAATACCATGGTGCTCCACATTTCCAAAACTATTGAACTCCATCATCACAAGCAAAGATGGCTTTCTATCTGCCATGGACACTTTCAAGAAAGTAGAGATGTCCACCTTGGAAAATATTAATTTTGTTTTCAATGTCTTAGATATGTTATAAAAGACCCCTGTTACCGTGTGTATTCTTTTGTATGATACTGATATTTTCAAGAGACTAAGGAAGTCCCATTGAAATTCAATGGAAATTGAGTAGTTGACTCTTTTAGGTACCTGTGAAAATCCCAGTCTAAATGCATATATACTGTAATGTGACATTCTTTTGTTTCTGTAGTGTTATTCTACCTCACTACTATATAGATACAATTTCTACTGATTTTAGCACTAATGCTCCCTGTACAAAATGTCTAATGATTTGCATATCAGATAGTACATTGCCTGCTATATGCATCCTTACTATGAGCAGCTAAATTACTATGAGCCTTATCCCACCCCTGTAAAAAACAAGTCGGATTTTGCCATTGGCTTTAATGGCAGCAGCATCAGTTCCTTTGTATTTCCGGGAGTCCAGAAGTACACATGTACTGCTATATGGTTATCGGGTAAAATTTTCAAAAGAGCCCAAGTGGTTTAGAACCCTATGCTCCATTTTCAGAAGTGAAATAGGCACTTAGGAGTCTAAGTCTAGTTGAAAATACATAGGATTAGTCTTCTAAGTGCCTAAATAACTTTTGAAAATGGGACTTAGCTGCTTTTGAAAATTGTACCCAATGCCTATCCTGTGTCAAAAAACTGCTTCATTTCTGGTCTTTACATACACATGTGCAAAAAGGAATACAATTTTATTCATAAAGCATTTTTTTAAAGCAGTGCTGAAACATTGGTAATAAAGTATGTATAATGTATGAATATATAATGCTGCTATGTTGTTAGCTTGAATAAATAATTTTTTCATGTAATATATATTGTTCTTACCACAAGCAGAGTAAATCCACCAGGAAATGGGGTAAAGTTATTTAATATATGGTGTCTCTCTCCTCCTGCATTTCCAAATGGATACGAGCCTGCTCTAAATTCCACTGAAGGCAATGGTAGTCATTAACTAATCTGAATGGGAGATGGATCAGTCCCATACGCACAGTGGTGAATACAATGTTTAAACTGCACTTATTTTTACTCTTTGAAAACATATTATACTCTGCAGGACAAATATCACTAAACTGAAAAAGGCAATACAACTCCAAGTCCTTCACACATTCAGACTGCATGGGTGCTAGTCAACATGTTTAAATCTGATCTATCTTTATCTTTACTTCCAGACAGTTCTCTTTATATCGTCATGTGTTTGTGTGTGTATGTATTTTCAGGGGTAGCCGCTGATCACCCATTTTAGCAACCTACTATTATGACTTTTTTGCCCATCCCAAGGACTGAAAAAATCATAGCATAATCATTCACATCCATTGATAATTATTTAAGTAAACTGTATCAAGCAGAAAGTGAGCTATTTACCAAAAAAAAGCAAGAACAGCACATAAATCCCACAGATTGGAAACGATCCAGGTTGAGAAGTTCTCCAGATGTCAGTCTGTAAACAGTGCTTCATAAAATGAATTTCCCCATTAATTGTTGGCAAGAACAGAACCTAGAATATGTTATTGCATTATGACCCACTCTTCCCCCTTTTCTTTGTAGCTGAATTCTTGTCTGACACCTCAGATCTTTTATCAGTTGTGATCAATCCAGCACTTTGGGCAGGCAAGCTGTGGTCAGCAAAATTGTTTGATAGAGTACGATGTTACAGCCAAGTAATTGTGAGCTTTCTTCACTAAAGGAAATGAGACCCCTTGTTTATTTTCACTACATCTGTTTTTGTAACACATTTAGTTCTTAAGTTGGAAAGAGAGACACACAGAGGAAACAAACATATGATATAAACTTTTTTTTTAATTGAAGTACTGACGGTTTTGCTACAGGGTCCTATCACAATATTTTTAAACACGTTAATAAGGTTCTTAAAGCTGAAAAACAGGAAAACAAAAGTAGTAAACAGCTGCAGAATGTAAAGGAGCTTGGAAGGAAAGACTATTTGTGTTCCCTCTTTCTTTTCCAGTTGATCAATATCTAAACCATTCATCAACAAAAAGTGCAGTCTGTTACCCTCCAGCTAGATCTCCTCTCCACAGCACAGAAGAACAATCTATGAGATTTGGACATGGTCTATTATTTTAAATTTTCATGTAGCTGTTAAACTCCCCAAAATAGACAAAGTCAGAATCAAATAATCTCTTTTCTGGAAGTTTCCATTTCCACTCCTATTTCTCTTCTGAGATTAACTCTTGCAAGAGTTCTTACAAAAAGGAGAAAAAAGTGTTACACATGCAGTCTCAGTGACAAGAAGGCCAGTACATAAGGCAAAAGCTCTGTAAAAAGCAGATCTTTCCTTGTTATGTACACCATTAGAGACAGACTGAATAGCAAAACTATTTCACAGAAGAACTCCTGAAGTTCTGGGCAATTTCATATTCAATTACTTGTAGGCTCTGCTTGCAACACATACTGAAACAATATGCTTCTCAAAGTGCAAAGAAATTGCAGTTTTCAATAGGGCTATAGTCTAGGTGCCATTGATGCATTAAAGGGTTAATAATGGTCACTCCAGTTGCATACTGCTTGGGGAACAGAAGAGAACAGATTGTACACTCTAGAGATTTCCCCTTTTCAGCATAATCTCTCTGCTAATGTAAAGAAACAGAAAAAGAATGGGAAGCTTTTCCAAAAAGATTTTTATTTATTAAAGCTATTTTTACAATTGCCCAATAGAAAATGATCTTCAGCAAGTTTCAATAAGGGAAATGCTAATGGAATAGCTGATTAATCAATTAAATACTGCAGAACAAACAAAATTCTGACAAATTCATGTTTTTCCCACTGTATCTTGTATGGTTTGTCAGACCTAGATCCAGCTGATTCATGGAAAATGTTTCTCATTTTTGTGCAATTAAAACACATTGTGCTGAGTTAAAGAGATAGCTCTAAATTACTGTGGACAATCAAAACACATCTCCAGTTGGAAATACACTGTGGTATGGTTCTGCTGTTTCTTTTTTTCACCGGTGTTCATTGATTAAGATAGCCTGTACCAGCAGTTTTGGTAGCTTGTTCCATAGTAAACTGAGGCCTGGTCTACACTACAAAGTTAGGTTGATGTAAGCTGCCTTGCATCTACCTAGTTGTGCATGTGTCTACGCTTACCTTTGTCTCCCATTGGTGTAAGCATGACATTACGGTGATGCAGTAACACCACCTCCCCGAGCAGCACTGAGCCATGGTCGATGTACTGAGGTTGATGCAGCGCGAGTATAGAAACTGCATTAACCCTACCAGTCCTCCAGCAGCTGTCCCACAATGCCTGACACTGCCCAGTGGTCACTTAGACATGAAACCTTCCCTCACCCTTTAAAACCATGCAAATTTTTAAATGCCCTTTCCTGACTGTACACCTTGGGCTAGCACACATAGCAGCTCTCCATTGTTTTGTGCAACTGCCCAGCTGAATATGCTGGATATCTGCTCCAGACTTGCTCTGACCTGGAGCAGACAGGAGGTATTGGTTCTCCTGGGCCTGTGGGAAGAAAGGCCTGTGAAGATGCAGCTATGGACCAGGCATAGAAGTGGGGACATCTATGAGCAGATTGCATGGAGGAATGCCAGGAGAAGGGGTACAACAAGGATTAGCAGCAGTGCCTTGTGAAAACGAAGAAGCTGCTGCAGGCATAACAGAATGCCAGGGAGGCCAACAGTCGACCCGGTGCCAAGCCGCAGACCTACCACTTTCACAAAGAGCTGTAAACCATACTTGGCAGAGACTCTACCAGCACTCCAAAGGCCAGTGTGGATACCTCCAAGGAGCCATAGTCACAGGCCCCTGGCTTGAACAGCAAGAAAGAGGAGCAGGAGGATGGGGGACATGCAACCAAGAGATCCAGCTATGCTATGAGCCAGGACCTGTTAGAGACTCCACTGCAGTCCAGTCACTCCCAGCAATCGAGCACGGGCGAGCTTGATGCAGGGGAAGGTGCCTCAGGTAAGTGTGTAAATGTATTTCCCATTACACTAATGTACTGATGGATTCCCCAACTTAACAGGACACCTCTACTGACTTTTCATTGATTTACTTGTACTAGAAGAGGTAGCAGTACAACAAAGAGAAGTAGCGTTATCTGCTTTTCACTCCCCTGTAGAGTTAGGTGGGGGGACAGGAAGTACAAGCAGATCAGTTTGTTTATGTACACAGGGATGTCCCTTGAGTCCTCCTTATGGATTTCGATAAACTTATTCTGCAATCCTCTCCAAAGGTTTCTAGGCAGCTTTTCCCATGCCAGTCAGCGATGTAAGAGAAAGTTGCATGATGGGAACTTGAACCCTTGCTCCCAGTCATGCCCGGGTGACTTGTTTCTGCCCCACCAGGCATTGCCAAAACTTTCCAAAAAACAGTGCACTGACAGTGGCAAGTTGCACTCAGGGATGGCTACCAATGGTGCATTGTGCTGTGCAGCAAAAAAAGCACTCCTGGTGAGTACGTGCAGCACCATCACAAGGAGCCAAGTATGCATGTGCACAAGCAATATATGTGGTGGCTTTATATCAGCATTGTTTGCATCAGCAAAAGCTTGTAATTTAGAAATGTCCCAACTATCCTTTGAGTTCAGAGTGTGGGAAGATACTCTGCACCCATCATGCATGGCCCTAGCAGGTTTGTGTGACACATGCAGGTATTTTGAGTACAATGCCTTCTTTTGAATTCATAAATTCTCTCAACCTGTAACAGTGCAGAGGATTTTATGACTGCACTTATGCTGTTTAAGTTGTCAAATCCTCTTAGCCATTTTTCCAGGAAGAACTTGTATGCAAGTCATAGGAACGGCATTGGGAAATGCCACTAAGAACAGATCTAACAGCTGTTTTCATTAAAGAAGAATTACGGGACATCACACAAAGAACACTGTCAAAATCAACTTTCAGTAGTACCTTTAGTAAAGCATAGCTGAGAATGGAATAATTTTAATCTATATAGCCATTCAACATCTAGTAAAGGAAGCTCTGAACGAAGGATGAATAATGATTGCTCTCTTCAGCCACATAAATCTGTTGTTTCATCCAACTATGCATTCACCTGACAATCATGCACTGCTTTCAAAATAAGTTCCTTGTGTTCTGGTCTGAACTGGGGAAGGTAAATATTTCTTAGTTGTGCAGAACTTGGAAGAGTTCCACCTTCCTTGGTGTAATGGCATGAAAATCAGTTTACAATGAGGCCTTTTCAAGGGGAATATCAGTTAAAACAATAACTCTTGACAAATGCCAGCATAAAGTTATCACAGTATCCTTCAGAAAGCACTGTCTGACATAAACACCCAGTCTTTGTTGCTGTCTGAGACTCAGGCCCTCCACCTTTATCTTTAGCATGTCTCCTCCCCAAGTATATTTTGTATTTAGAATAAATTTGTAGGATTTGTTTCCTAAATGCAAAATACCATGGAAGCAGAATTCACAGAATATTACCAGCAGCAACATACAGATTTTCAGGGCACAACTTTGCCCATTCAACTACGTAAGCCTGGCTTTTTGCAGCGGGTGGGGGTGCGCGAGAAGGGAAAAGTCAGCTTTTTTTAGTAGCCCATAATAACTTTTATGCCATGAAGGTTTGGATTTTGCAGAATATATACACATATTTCATACATTCATATATTCATATATATATATATATATATATATATATTATTTATCCAATATACACTGGAAAAACTCTGGAAATGGTTACTTGTATCTCAGGGCTTTTCTACATAGCACAGTAATGTACACGATGGAGGTGTGTTTCCTAAAGCACACTAACATGCCCCACATTCATTAGTCTGCATAGACCCAGCTGATGTGCACTAAAGGTTGACTAGTGTGCTTTAATGTATTGCTTTATGAAACAGTATTATGTTAAAGCACACCAAGGAATTATTACAAAGAGATTAGTCGTTATTGTATAGACAAAGGGAAGGCCTTGAAAAATCGTGATTATTGAAAATCTACATCAAACTAAAAAATTGCTTAAACACCCAAAAATGAAATTAATAAATCCCATAATTCAGAAATGTCCTCTCTCTCCTATCTCTCTATTTGCTATCCCTATTTCCTATCTCTCTCTGTACTGTTTATATTGAGTTTTCAGACAGTATATAAAATATTACTTCTTTTCAGGGTGAGGATCAAATGCTGCATCAGCTCCTCCCACAAGACTTTTCACTACAAAAATTTCCAGGGGGGCCTTTTTCTTTTTTGGTCTGATTTATAATATCATCATCATCACCACTTGGCTTCTCAGCATACTTGTAGGTCCTCCCTGGCATGCTGCACTAGAAAGACAACGCTAATGGAAAGTCTAAATTCATGTCTTCTAAACATTCCTAGAGCTATTGTATTAATGGGTACTTTTCACTTATTATCTGACCATGCATAGTCTACCTTGCAGTACATCAATGGATGTCAATGGAAAAAATGTGGCTGCTAAATTACGGAAATGCCAAATCATGCTATTCCGATCACCACACAAGAAGAGATTCATATGTTAATTGGTCTCAAACAACCTGAATTTGGTGACTTTCTGGACATATTTGATAGCGTATTTGGTGGGCTGAGAGTACGAAGGGATGGATAAAAGTTTCTGTAGATATCTGTTTGTTCATGTTCCTGTTAAAATGGTTACTTCAGTGCTACTGGGACTTTATTAATAGTGTTAATAATTTTAGGACACCTAGAGCCTTGGAGAGGTGTATTTTTATTATTTAAAATCTAAATAAATACTGAGAATATTTACTTGATAGTTACTTCCTGCAACTGTTCTCTGAAGACATTATATATCTATATTTACATCCATATATAAACAAATTACCACTCTGGGTCCTGTGCTGCATTAAGACCCAGAGAGTACTCCTGAAGTTCAATGTTCTGAGCTGTTCAGTTCAGCAAAAGGCACCCTCATCACAAGATATTTGCTGTCTGCAATGTTCATCACATTCTGTTTATCAAGACTGTAGCTTTTTTCAGTACTCCAACATTCTGTTATTTATTTTTTGTTAAAACTATATATTGTAACACCGATACACTGACCTTCCTTATACTCAGCACCACTAACTAACACATTAGACTTCCTTATCCTGTTCTCATTTGCAGCATATCATCGTGTAGCCTGAGATGCATAGCAGCTCAAAGAGTCCTAGGGCTGGGGAGTAGCACTCCAGTTGCATGATCCAAAGCCAGCTGAAGACAACAGTAGCATTTCCATTGACTTCAATGGGTTTTGGGTAGGGCCCCATGCTAGGAGTGGGACCAGTGGGATGAATGCACCAGCAGTGTCAATGATACAATCATGATGAAAAGGAACCTCAGCTGTTTCAAAAGATGCTTTTAATAGGAGCTGGAGAAAAGGACATCAAATCCCTGGAACTTTTCTGTCAGAAAAACCAAACTCTAGTAGGAATTCATGGGACAAGAAGACAGTATCAAATTTTTCAAAATAAATAAAGACTGACACCTGATAAACAGGATGCAATAAAGGTTATTGAAAATTCACAGGATGCAAAGAGCTGGTTAGCAATCCCACAGGAGCGCCTACCTTCACTGACCACAGTCTAAAAGGAACTAAATCAACAGAGCAATGGACTATCTGGGCTGGCACAAGCTATACCTTATGGGGATCAACAGCTCAGAACTTTAGGCTGCGGGAGTTCTGAGTCCATGTGCATTTTTACAGACCCAAGAGTGACAATCTGCTGACACAGGAATCTTTGGAGAGAGGCTTCACATCTTTATATACTTATTTTACATATATATATATATATATATATATATATAAAAATAAAGGTGTGTGTATACACACACAAAGATGTGTGCATGCTCACACACAAATTTTCTTCAGTAATTATTTGTAACTATGTCAGTTATCAACAAATGCAGAGCCTAAAAGGTAATTTAACATAAATGGGAAGAAAATAAAGATAAGAGAGGATAAAACTCAGCACTGTATCATGGTATCTGTAGCGCTCTCATTGTAAAATCAAAATGAACATTAGAAGAACCTTGAAAGAGGGTCTGATGACCTAGTTTTGTTAGTTATAGGAAATAACCAAGTAGCACATGAAAGAAAAAAAGGCATTAAAATGTAAAAGTTTTGGCATTAAACAAAACTATGTTAATTTCTGCTGATTATGACTTAGCAATGGAGAAATACAGGGTTAGTAGTACAGTACATATGGACTTTGAAAAAACGCTCCTTACAATTCTAGTTCCCTAAAGTACTTGGGCAAGGAAACCTAGTGAATTGACATTTGGATGGACACATGACCCCAAAATATAGAAATGCAACATATTTTTCTGGCAGATATATAAAAAAATCAAAACCACCCCTGAAATTATACTTGTTAGGAAATAAAGAATTAGCCTCTCTGTTCTACTGTATTTCCAGATATTACTCTGAAATAATCAAACCTGGTGATGAAATAACAAGGGTACAGACTACCTCTTTTAATGCAGTCAAAAACCCAGTGAATCTCTGGTGAATTTGTAAATTAAGCAATTTATAGATTGTTGGATACAGATGAACAAGTTAAGGATACCAAAGAACTTTTTAATATGGAACAATATCATCCATTGCTTGAAATAAATTCTCAAATGAAGTAGCTCATTATTTTGTGAAATATATTCATGTATTGAGAGAACACATCTCTTTTGCTGTATCACAAGTTTCTAAGTTTATTGTTCCCAGCACCCAAAAGACTAACACTTGTTTTATTTGGAAATACGTGGGGGGAGAATCTGCAGAGTCCAGGGCAACATTGCATTTTATCTAGTCTGGGAAATTTTCACTTTTCTTAATGAAGAACTAGCTAGATTTCCATGGATTATGTTAGAGGCTGAGAACTAAAATAATGGTAATACACATGTATGGAAGTTTGTTTCATTGCAGTAGCACATTTCAATAACTTAAGTCTAAATAATTTCCTTTGCTATTGCAAGCTTTTGACCAAATCCAGCTTAACTTTTATTATTTTGGTCCCAATCATCCCCACCCCTAGGAGTGGGTTTTGAGGAGGAAATTTTCATGAGGAACCCTCACATCATCCTATGGGGAAGGGATTAATTAGTCCCCTTGCTGTGCAATAGCCTGCAGGATATGCTGTTATCCTGGCAGGTCTTCAAGGAATCACATGGAGGATGTAGGCCCCCAGAGGTCCTGTGCCTCTGCACCAGATTGGGCTGCAGTGGTAACCTTGTGTGTCACTCCATTTATCTAATCTATTTGCTTTTGAGAAATGGAGACAGAATTGCATAACATACAATCCCAGAGCCTTAAAATTCCATCTTATCCTTCAGAGAGAGAGAGAGAGAGTTTGTTCATTTACAAGAACGTATAAATTTCGTCTTTCAGGGCAGGTGGGGCTTTAGGAGTCCAGGGGCCTGACTCTGATCTCACTTACCCTGTGTAAATCAAGAGTAACGATTGGACCCAACAGTATAAAATGGTATAAAAATGGTGTGTTTGGAAGAAGGATCAGTTTTCATCACTGCTGTTGTTTAGTCAAAGGAGTGCTGCTCTCTGAGACTTTCACTGACTGACTTTTTATATCCTCCTCTATTCACAAACTTTGATTTCAACTTTAGTGGGAGAATTCCAGGCCAGCAACAAACCAGTAGTCCCTGCATTTCTCAGATGAAATACAATTATTGTCATGTTTGAGCCAAATGAAAAACAGGCACATGAGGCCAAGACATTTTTTCTTGTTTTGTTATGACTTAAAGTCCTATTAATTATTCAGCCAAGCAAGCGTCCTATATAGTATCTTTAGCCAAGATTTTTTAAAAGTGGCTAGTGATTTTAGGTGCCTAAGTTGAAACATCTTAAAATAACTTGATTTTCACAAACTGTTGAGCACCCTCTTTCTAAAAAATCAGGCATCTTGAAGTTTCACAAGCTGGGCTCCCAAATCTCTAGCTACTTCAGAAAGCCTTGACCTTGATCTTTTCAGACAAAACTTGGCTAATGTTACCAAATGAATTACATCTACTAGTCACAAAAAGATAAAGGAGATGCAGGGAGAGCTACATACAAGACAACCTACACAGTTTGGTAAAGCAATCTCTGTTTTTATAATAAAATGCTAAGAATGAGACAAAGTGGCTTTTTGTATGCGAAGACACAGGATTTATTGTATTGCTTCAACTTTTACAAAGTTGACAGTGCCTCTGTTGTACAAATTAAAAATAAATTAAATAAATGACAGAGCACGTAGAGTAAAGAGATGCTCTTTTTCAACTATTTTCATGCCATATGCTCATATAACTCATCTAATTCAGCTGCTTGGTTTTCCAAGATTTGCTTTTAGCTCTTTGTTCAATGATTTCTTATTTTATTTTAGTAACACAAAGAAATGATGATGTGACTGGAGCTATAAAACAGAAATCAGACTTTTGCTAAAACTGTTAAAATTCACCTTTTTGAGACTGCAAACTCTTAGGTGCAGATAACCTATATATCTGTACAGCGCCGAGCACAATGTGACACCGGACCTCTTTGGGGCCTCTATTGCTACTGCAGTATAAATCTTAAATAATAATAAATAATGATGATGAATGTTTGCTATCTTTCACAAAAATGTGCTTGTTATCACAACTGTTGTCAGTAAATTATTTTTCCTTCCCTAAAAAGCATACAGTGTGTCACAGCAGAAATGATGCAGAAGGATGAAATTGTTCAACTGCACAGGTTTTAAATTGTGCTATATATGTGTTACAGAGAACCATGTTCAAATACTATCAGTGTGTGAAAGGGAATGGTGCTGTGGAATATGAGTTAGTACATCTGACACTGGTTTTGGAAGACTCGTTAAACAAGATGTGAAAGTGGTTTAACTTTAACTCCGTAAGACTGTTCTCAAACCCTGGCTATCTTCTCACTAACATGAACATGGTTACAAATCAGAAGGTAGCCTCCTGTGGGCCATGAGTCCATTGTTTTGAAAATTTTCGTGATGTCCCCCTCTATATATTTGTAACATTACTACTTCCTGCTAGTTTCTTTAATTCCACTTTCCTCAATGCCCACAAAAGGGAAAAAACGTAACTGTTGTTCTTCAAGATGTGTTGCTCATGTCCATGCCAAGTAGGTGTGCGCGTGCTGTATGCAGAGTCATCGGAAGATTTCTCCCCTCGCGGTACCTGTTGGGTCGGTGCAGGTGCCACCTGGAGTTGAGGCACTGGAGAGTGGGAATGGTGCCAGGTCATCTTCGGTGCCGGGGAATGCCAGTGCTTAGATTCTCTCAATGCTGAGTCCTTCTTCGTAGACTCTCTAAGAGGCCGGCTCACTCCACACTGAGGTATTGGGTGCTGGATCCGAGTGGCCTAAGGCCGGTTGGGGATAGACAGCTGCCTCCATGAGGAGGCGTTTAAGTCTAATGTTCCTCTCCTTCTTGGTCCTAGGACGGAATCCCCTGCAAATCTTACAGCAATCAATCTGTTGGGATTCACGCAGGCATTTCAGGCAGGATTGGTGCGTGTCACCCTTTAGCACAGGTTTAGCAGTTCCCACATGATTTGAATCCTTGGGACCAAGGTATGCCCCAGTTCCTGTGGGAAAACCCTCCCAAGAAAAACTTTAGCTAACTAGCTAACTACTAATAAATAACTCTACTCTAACTATTTACAGGACCCACAGCAGAAGACCACTGGGGAAAACGCTTGCTGAAGCAAGAAATGATAGAAGCTCCAACAACCATCACGGGCAGTAAGAAGGAACTGACGAGGCAACGAGTCGGCAGGGCCCTATATATGGCACCAGGGAGGTGCGGACTCCAGGGGCGCCTGCATTGACCCGACAGGTACCACTAGGAGAAAAACCTTCCGATGACTGTGTACATGGTGCACACACAACTACTTGAAATCAACATGAGCAAGCACTCGAAGAAGAATCATGCATGCTTTCCCTCCTGCTTGTGCATCACTTCAAAGAAACTAATCTGAGATGCTTGCATCTGGATGTCAAAGGCAATATTTTCACATAACTGCAAAGTTTGCTGTTCAAAAAAAACCCTGCAAAGTTTTGTAACACAAGATCAGCATTTTGACAAATCTCATTGTCATAATTTTACTTATAACTTCTCACATTGCACGTAATTTAAAACAGTCCCACACTTTTGAAAATCCTGTCTGGTTGTTAATCCTAACAACTCTTTTTTCATATAATTCCAGCTACAACAAAGTTTCATTTAGAATGTAAGCACATTTTCTAACCATAGTATTTTATTTTTGGCTCACCAAGGGCCAAATTCTTCTCTCTAACACAGGGGTGAAGTAGTGGGACTTTCAACCATTTATCAGAGGGACAAATTTGAGAGATGATGATTTTTTTAATCGCTCTGGCTAAACACCAGACCAAGTCATTGTCTTGTATTAAAAATGCTATGCTCTTGAATAGCAGTTTGCCTTTCAGCCAAGCTTACTGATGATCTGCAATATATTGAATCTTTTTGGTATTTTGAGCAGACATATAAAAACAAACATCTATCAAACGCTCTTTATTTTTTACATAACTCAGCATACTGACCTGAGATGCAGACTGGGCCATTAACCATCAGTCTTTTTGTATCAGGAAACAAGAGAAATGCTCTGTGTTCCTTTGGTCTGTTACAAAATAGACTGTTGTGCTGACCCTTAGCTCAGAATGAGTTGTTTTAGAGGACGGACCTGTCGGTCAATACTATAGAAGCCTCCAAAGGACTGAGTACATTCTAAGCAAAGCACTGAAAATCATTGTTCCTCAAAAATTACTAATTTATAAATTATGCTATTAAAAATAAAGGTACGTATTTGCTAAATTTGTCAAGCTGTTTGGCTTTAGTTAATGTACAAGACTGAATTTCAGGCTTCTGAGTTTTGCATATTTTTAGGGTAGAGGAACTAACACTGTATTATGTATGATAGAAAACCAATGAAAACAGAGAAGGAAAAGAAACTAAATTCAAACTGATCTGATGTTTTTTCAGATCATTTGAAAGCTTTTAAAATTAGTTCACATCCTAGCACTTTAAAAAATACTTCTTATGGGCTATTTTCTGACTTTCTCATACTTATATGCAGATATCCCTTTCTTCATGTACAGTCTGTAAAACCAGATGAGTGTCTAAGCATGCAACACATTCTGACACATGCTACCAGGGAGGTTGGAAATGTGAGCTCATGCTGATTTGGGATGAGATTTTAAGAGTTATGTAAATTAATCTTAATATTAATTTAAATATATGGCCATGAGGATTCCCTCTTTCCACCAAAGTCAGATCCAAAGAACCTTGAAGTCAACTGGAATCTTTCCTTTGACCTCAGTGGACTTTGGATTACCAGACTCCAAAGGAACACATATTTGACTTGCGAAATGTTACAGCTCTACCTTCTTCTGCAACATGAGAAATTATACATCAGAATAAAGGACAAAAAGCAATATTATTTCCTTCCTAATTTCTCTTTCCTCACACTGCCAGGATTGATTCAAATATAGGAGAAACGTGTATGCAGTGACATAAAAAGTAGATCAAAAGATTAGCATCAGCATGTAATGCTGGCTGGATTGGGGGACCATTTAAAATATTATTTAACATCAATATGTCAAAATTACAATAATTCATGTGAGATAGGCCATGTCAGGTACCGTTAGAAAGGTTATAATTTGCTAAATATGATTATATTGTTTATGTGCATGTATCATATTTGCATTGGAAGTTATGGATATGCTTGATGTATCTGTATATCAGCTTGTGCTGTGTTTCTGGGTGACACCCCAGACAGGATGGCTGGAGCACTACCTTCTTGATGGCCCATTAAGGGAACTCAAAGGTACAAGAAGCCCAGGAAAAGAACCCAGGGGCTACACTTGATGAGTCTCACCAGGACTTACTCATGTGACCCTGGACTACATCTTATTTCTGTAAATTTCCACAAGCAGCATAGCAAAGGCCCAGGGACATAAAAGGCAGCTGCACCACATACATTTTGTTTTCAGTTTGTCTTCAATCAGTCTTAACCCACCTTTGGATCAACTTATCTGTATTTAAAGCTGTGAATCAAAGGACTGAGACCCATCCATGTACTGGATGTACACCAGAGGGACTATACAAGCCTGCAAACTCTACAATTATACTGAAAACCTGATGTATACGGACTTTCAAATCATTTGTATGTATGTGACTGCTTTAATCATTTAATGTTTCTCTTATAGTTTGTTTCTTTCCTTTTATAATAAACCTTTAGTTTTAGTTACTAAAGGATTGGCTGGCAGTGTGGTATTTTGGGTAAGATCCAAACTTATATTGATCTGGTACTGTGGCTGACCCTTTGGGTCAGGAGAACGTTTTGGTGAAGAGCATGGAGTTTTAAATAATTTATCTCTTTACTGAACCTAGTGGCTGATTGGGAGCCTAAGGCTGAAATGCAGTAAAGGGGGCTATGTATATTTTATTTTAGCTTCTTGATAACCAATGTGGGGAATCGGAAGCACTGTTTGTGGCTGGTCGGGAAGTCTGACTTCAGAGTCACCCACCAGTGCTGGGAGAATCTGCTCTCCTTTTGCAGTCTGCCCTGACCTTGACATTTTCAGGTGGTTTACCCTAGGCATGGACAGGTCACACAGCACACCAGTTGTAAGAGGCACATCTCCAATCCCCTTCTTCAAAGGTAACAACAACTAAAGAAGATAGGCTATGGCAAGACCAAGTACCAGTATCTCCTCCCTACTTCTTCTCAGACAGCAACAGTAGCATAATCATGACAAATCATTTGACGATACTCCCATGCTGTATTGTCTCCTCCTATGTATGTAGATAGTGGTCCTGTTGATCTACTGTGGTATAGTAAACCCTACTACAGACTGATCCTAGTGGCATAAGCAATAATTGTAGGGCAAATGAATAAAGGCTGCTAATTATGAAGAATAGGCATTGAAAACTATTGTCATGAAAATATTAAGCTAACTATATTAAGCTAAAAAAGGTATAAAAGGCTTATTTTTGTTATATATTCTAAAACAAGGAAACCAATCAACTTAAGTACAGGCTTTCCTTTCCAAACTGATCCTGAACTAAATGTGTACTCCACAAGACATTGAACAGATGAAGATTTGTCTACATGGGGTCATGGGAATCCTTTTGTATTTTTAGTTAAACAATCAAATATATGGTAGATACATTGTTTTCAGTTGGCACCAAGCTTAATGCTTTATATTGATCCATGCAAAGATTACGTGCACACTCAAATATATTTATTGTTAAAAAATTCTTGCTATCTATCACTGATTATGGCAATATGATACACCTGATAGCATCATCCCCTTTTCTACTGAAAAAATGGTACACTGTTTCCAGCACACTTTGTTGCTTTGTTTTATCCTGTGATTTTTCTACTGCTCATTGTGTTTTCTGTGGATCAGTTAAATGGGCGAACAGTTAAGCTTTGATCTTTTTACAGGCCATTGTGCTAGAGCATATACTGTAAACATAGGATATACCACCAGATTCTTTTTACTTGTTTAAAGTACTTACTCTCTTTGTTAATTAGATTCTCATCATTTTAAAGTTTCGAGAATAAAGAAAAATGTGAATCATGCTTTATTACCTGACAGCCTGGAAACGTGGAACATACAGCATTGAGAATTTTTAAAACAATTCAGGGCTAAACTACTGTTTGTTGGTTTTTTAAATTGATTAACTTTATAACAGTTCTGAATATGATGCAACATTTATTCTTTTTAAGTGTTACACAGCAGCACTGTGAAGGTGACTGTAGGGCTGCTGGACTGTCTCCTCGGCCCAGAAAGGACTAACACCATGCCCAAAGTCTGTTTGGCCCTTTTCTTCAGGTCACAGTTTATTCTTTGATCACAATAAAACAGTTCATCATAAACACCACATAAAACATGGCCTTTCCCCAACCCAAGGTATTCTCCAGGTACCCAGAGGACTTTCCCCTTGTCTCTCTCCCCTGTGTTCCAGAGTCTGCCATGAGATCCACCCTGTTTCATGCAGCTTCCCCCTTCAACTGAGTTCTTTCAGTCCTTTATAGGAAGCACCTGACCTCTTCCCAGAAGGATCTGATAATCCCCACTCCTAGGCCAAAATACCTGTTCTAAAAATAAACAGGTCAGCCTCCAAACAGGGACAGACCACCCTGTCACTGTGAACATCAGAGAAAATACAAATATATTTTTGCTCTTTGCTTCCCCAGTATGACCCTGTCTGGCTCTGTTTCCACTGTGATATCTCAGGATACAATGGGTCTATTATCATATCTGCCAAGGAAGTTACTTTTTGAGCATGTCATCAGCCCACAGGGATAAAATTAAAATATAATATTTTCCAACAAAGTACAAAATAACAATAAAACTGCAAATCCATGCAACGTATTTAGAAAATGACTTCACTGACTCTCTATAGACAGGTTCCAACCTTCAGCCTGGTTAACTTGGGAGCTGTATCTTTCATTGTGCTCACTGTGATGGCAGGAGATCTACAAAGAAGATAGCTCTTCATAATAGAGGTTGCCAGTAAAAACTCAAAAATTGCCAACTTATGCAAGCATTTTCAAACCTAAATACGGGGAAAGTGCAATATCACAAATAATATTATGTGGTAGCAGTTGTTAAAAGCTGGCAACTAAAAGACGTTCTGTGTAGTAGACATACAGCACATAAACTCCTACCTCTTAGTGAGTGCAATCAGCAAATATTACTAAAGTCAATGTGACTTTCATATTTTCTGTCACCTGTCCCTAAGCACTTGCTACCATCAACACAAGATAGTGGCAGTATCACCACCATGCTAAGGTGATAACATGGTAAATAAAAATAAGTAAGAGGTTTCCGTAACGTCTTCAAATCTGTATTGGATCCCCTTCTCCCCCCGAATATAATCCAATAGCATACTGGTCCTTTCCCTTTTCATTGACACCAAATTTGTAGGGACTAACATTCCAAAATATGACTTTTGCACCTTTCTTTCTTCCCATACAAATACTGAGGAAGTTCCCACCTTCTGTAGTGAATTCAGCCTCTGGAGCAAACTTCTGAAACTGGTTTCAGACGTAACTCTCTTCTAGCATCTTCTGTTAAGGTACTACACGGGCCACCTGATACTGAGTGTAAGGAAAAGAATAAAGTGCACAACTTTTAGCATCATCGGTGAAATCCTGGCCCCTACTCAAGAAAATGCAAGAACTCCTATTGACTTCAACAGGGCCAGGATTTCACTCATATCTTTTTGTTCAAAACGATTATTTCACTAATAAGAGGGATCTAGACTTTGCAGTGCCAGCCAAGAATTTCACCATGCTTTTAAACTGTATATACCTCTAAAAGGATTTCCTTTTTGTTCTACCAAGATAGACTGTTAGTTGCCCAAAGCATTACAACATAATCAACAGCATAAGCAACAGAGAACTTTCTTTTAACTTGACACAGAGCAGGACTGATCAGGGGAGCTGCATGAGGATTTGTGGCGCTAGACCCTGGGTCTGTTGGTCCCTGAGTGACTGGTGCATCTTTGCTCCCACCCAACAGCTCTGGCAGAGCAGGAACTGACAGGCTGTGAGCCTTGTGTGGCCAAGCACAACAAGATGTGTCACCACAAGGGCCTGATTGGCAATGCTCCCAGGGTCTCTGATTGGCCCAGGCACACTATTTAAGCCTGGACAGGACATGGACAGGACACTAGGAAGTTGCCTGTACAGCTAGGTGGATTCCTCACCTGGCTGTTATAACAGGTCCTACTCCTTCACTTTGGTTCCTGGCTTCCATTGCCAGCTCTGACCCCCAACTCTGAGTCCTGGCTTCCAACCCTCGGCTCCAGGTCCTGGCATCTGATCCCCGGCTCCAGGTCCTGTCTTCCGACTCCAGCTCTGACCCTTGGCCTTAGTTCCTAACTTCTGACCCTTGACTCAAGCCCTAACCATTAGGCCTGATGACGCAAGCCCTGGCCATGAGAAGCTAGAGGAAAATACCCTCCCCGTACTGTTGGTCCAAAAAGGAGCAATTAACACCACTCACCACCTGACAACAACCACAGCATACATGCAGGAGGCTAGTCAGGTCTGCAGGAACGGGGAAAAAAGGACTCCTTCTGCTTGAGCAACCCTACATAAAAAGGGCAACATTTGCTCAATGGCAAAGTGAAGGTTTTCTCTCACTGGTAATGACAAGCCATAGGATTTTAAAACAACTTCCCTACTAGTTTAGAACTTCCCTATCTCTTACTGAGTCCCACAGTAAGTGTTTGAAAGAGAAGCTCTTGGTCTACGTCTCATTAATCTATTTTAGCACTAAGAGTAGATTGGCCTGGATATTATTCTGTTCTCTCCTATTCCTTGTACATTCCATCCCATAGCCATGACTTAATATACACTGTAACTACATTGGTCAATGTGATCTCATTTATGTGCAACTCAGAAGGCATAGAGGATGAAGTTATCCACTTGGGAATCAATATTACACAAGACATTGCTTTTGATGTGCTAGAAATGGGGTCAAAACACAAGGTATTTTTTGGCACAAAAATGCCCACAGTCTTTATTCTGAAATATTGAGACTCTATTGTACAGCTGATCTGAAAGAACAAGTTAACTAAAAATCTTATGCTTTGATCACAGATTAAAATGAAGTGGGATATGGCCCAAATCAGAAAAGAATTCTCATAGTCAGAGTGCTTTACAACGTAATTAGTTAAATAATGCACTGACTTTGTAGGAAACAGGGCAACCATTATATGTTGTTATTCACCAAAACTCTCATTGCCTTAGTTATAAGAACCTGTTTTACTGTTACAAGGAATTTTAGCCCTAAGACCATCGTTATCCTTTATCTACATCTTGCAACATGATTATTATGTAGATCTAAGCAAAAAGGACTGGCTGAACATTTTATCACAAAGACAGCTGGCTTGATTCTATTCTCACTTTCACCCGTGTACTCCCATTCATTTCAATGGATTTACTCCTGACTTACATGGGAGAAGACTCAGGCCCATCATCTCTAACAGTACAGTATACATCTATGACGAAAATCTCAATTTTGGTCACCCCATGTCAAAAAAGATATATTGAAATTGGAAAAGATACAAAAAATGGCAACTAAAATGATTAGGGATATGGAAAAGCTTGCATATGAGGCAAGATTAATAAGACTAGAACTTTTCAGCTTGGAAAAGATACGATATGATAGAGGTCTATAAAATCAGGACTAGTGTAGAGAAAGTAAATAAGCAAGTGTTATTTACTCCCTCTCATAACACAAAAACTAGAGGTCACCAAATGAAATTAATAGGCAGCGGGTTTAAAACGAACGAAAGGAAGTATTTCTTCATACAATGCAGTCAACCTGTGAAACTCCTCATCGGAGGATGTTGTGAAGACCAAGACTATATTGGGTTTCAAGAAAGAACTAGATAAGTTCATGGAGGATAGGTCCATCAATGGCTATTAGCCAGGAAAGGCAGGGATTGCTGTTTGCCAGAGGCTGCAAATGGCCAATGGAATGAATCACTTGATTACCTGTTCTGTTAATTCCTTCTGGCATTGGTCACTGTCGGAAGACAGGATACTGGGCTAGATGGACCATTGGTCTGATCCAGTATTGGCATTCTTATGTTCTTAACTACTAATTAAAGACAGAATGCCAGAGAAGATCTCTATTTGGCTAAATAATAGCCTAATATCCATAGTGGCTGTTTCAGTTATATAAAGCTCCTCAGTTTTAGAGTAAAGACAGAAATAGTAGTAGCCAATCATTTTAATTTATTTAATAGATTTATAGATTTTAAGGCCAGAAGGGACCATTGTGATCATCTAGTCTGACCTCTTGTGTAACTTCCTTAAATTCATTCATGTTTGAACCAGAGCAGATCTTTTAGAAAAACTTCCAATCTTGATGTAAACATTTCCAGTGATGAAGAACACACCACAGCCCTTAGTAAGTTGTTCCAATGGTTAATTACTCGCTGATTAAAATTTGTGCTTTATTTCTAGTCTGAATGTGTCTAGCTTCATTTTTTAGCCATCGGATCTTGCTATACCTTTGTCTGCTAAACGGAAGAGCTCTTTATTATTAAATGTTTTGTTTCCATGTAGGTACTTATGGACTATGATCATCTAGCCTGATCTTATACATAACACAGACCATGAAATTCCACCCAGTGATTTCTGCATCTAGCTCAAGCATCTATCTATTTCTAAGAATATCTATCACCATGCAACAGGAATTCAAAACTTAAAATAAGTCTAAAAAAAAAATCCCATCAGCTAAAAATGTATTTGCAAATGTATGCAAATACTAAAAAAGGGGTATCTATCCATATCCTTTAGATACCCTGACATAACTTTAAAATACATCATAAAAGTACTCTCAGTGCAACCACAAAACTTAAAATAACCCACTACCCAGTAAGCCAGACAACTTAAAAATGATTGTTCATAATATTTATCACCTTCTAGTTGCTCAATTCCAACCCAATCATCCATTTGAATTGAGGCATCCTTCATCATTCCATACACATCAGATTCTCTCTTTGATCTCCAGTGTTAAATTTAAGGGCTGAGTAAATGTTCTTTGAAATGCACAACATGGCACAGCTGCTTATTGTTACATGGAAGACAGTATGTCATTAAAATGGAAACTCAATTAATATAGTGGAACATCCCCCTAATCATAGCCCAACTTTGAAGTTACACCACTTTCAATGATAACTCTAATTTACAGTCAACTAGTTTTCTTCAAGTGCAACAACATTCAGCCTTTGGTTGAGGTCAGAATTAATAAAGCACGCCTTTCATCAAAACACTCAGAGCTACTTGCAATGCACTCTGCTGTGGTATTTGAAATAATAATATACTGCAAACACCCAGCAGAGGGGCATCCTACCATGTTAATCACATGAAACTCATCAAGTCTGTGGTTTTCATCACTTAGCTGAAGGTTTTTATTGCTCTACAATAAATTACTTTAAAATTAATAATGTTAATTTAACAACATAGTATTTTTTACTGCAGAGTGTTTCAGCAACATTCTAATTAGGGAAGGGTGAACTAAATCTTTGCCCCAAACTGAAACAGAACCAAATAAAAAACACTGAGATTCAGGTTTGTTCAGCTTCTCACCCTCGCCCTTCCTCCCACCCCTTTACACTCCCTCTCCTACTTTGTGGTTTCAACCCATAATAGAAATACAACGAGAAAGGCTGTTCATGATGTAGCTCCAAATGTGCCAGGATCAAGAAGTTCCTCATGCCTGATCTCATTATATTTCCAACTCAAATATTTCCAACTCATTATATTCCCAACTCAGATCAAAGTGTCAGAACTGGGCAAATCTGGATAAACTCTCTGGGATTCATGGATCTGGGCCTGGCACTCCCATGCTTAACCTGGGCCTGAAAGCACCTACACCAATAGCAGAAGGTTGCTTGCTAATAGAGATCATCAGTGCACCCTTAACTCTTAATGGTTTTAGGATAGGCCTTGTTTATTTAAGAATAAGGAAAGCTATTAATTCAATCCTGATTGTGTAAAACTAGTGAAACTGATACTGACAGGCCATCATCTCTTAGGTAGCGGGAAGAAACCACTGCCTTCCTCCTACCAACACACTATGGGAGGAAATTAAAAGTAATGTTCCTTTTCTTTCCTTCCAGAGATGGAAAGATGACAAGACACCCTCCATTACCCTCCCTGCATCCTGGCAGGGGAAGATGAATAAATAATCACTGGTCATCCCCCTTCTGTTCAATGGGAAAAAAGCAGTCTTCAACCAGCTGATTTCTCCTCTCTGGGCCTGATCCAAAGCCCACTCCAAAAAGTCCAAAGGGCTTCCATCAGTTTTCACCTGTCCTTTTAGGCCCTCCTATTAAATTTTAGGATGATAGATGAGATGGATAAAGGAGAAATTATTGGGACTGGGGGAAGAAGGTCAAAAAGAGGCAATTGTTTGATGAAGAGAGGAATTATGGGGACACTGTAGCAAGCAGGGAGAGAAAAGTGTTTGGAGAGGAAAGTGAACATAGAGGAAAAGGGAAAGAAGGAAAATAATAAGTGGGAGAGAGATACATAATCAAAGGAAGAAGAGGTGTATGCAATAATCAGTGAAAAAAGAAACCGAACAATTTCAGAAGTATTTAACGCTTTAGAAAAACTAGACAGACAACAGATATTGGAAAGATGAAGCATCAAGAATCAAGATATTGTTGTGCAGTAGAAGGAAAGAACAAACTGAGTAAACAAAAAGAGAAAAAGGAAGCAAGACCAAAAGCAACGGAGGCTTAAGTGAGTTATTTTTTGTAATAATTATGGCTTTCCCTGGTAAGAAAAACATTATTACATATTTATAGTAGTTTGCTCATTATGTCCTGGATGTTTTCCTAGCACTCAAGAAAGATAGCCCCTGCAGCTCTGAGAAACTCTCACCATAAGAAAACTACAGTTCAGGTTACTTTCAGACTGCCTCTCTAGCCTCTTTTATCCCATGTTTATTCATATCTGAAAAAATAATTTTTGGTTGTAATTTCACATGCTAACTCTCAGCACTCACATGACTTTTTTGTTTTAAATATGAAAGAAAAATTCTTTCAGACAGTAGAGTTATGAGATACATAAAAAAATACTTTTTCTGCTGTAAAAAGCCATTAGGACCCTTTTTTTTTTTTTGTGCAAATACAACTCAAAAGTAGCTGCATTTTCCAAGTTAAAACTTTCCAGGCTTCTAGTACTCTCTGTGAATCTTTGGCAAGCCAATCTGAGAACATTAAAAACAGAGGGTAAGTCTACACTGTGATAAAAAACCCACAGCAACGAGTCGCAGAGCCCAGATGAGCTAACTCGGGCTGTGGGGCTAAAAACTGCAGCGTAGACATTTGGGCTGGGGCTGGATCCCGGGCTCTGAGACCCCACAAAGAGCATGGGCTTCAGCTCGAGCTCAAATGTCTACACCACAATTTTATAGTCCCGCAGCACAAGCCTCATGAGTCTGTCCTGGGCCACCTGCAGTCATACCAAGGAGATTTTTTTATTGCAGTATAGACATACTGTAAGGGCCTGAGCCAAGTTCAGTCAAATGAATAGAAAAAATCCTTTTGATTTAATTAGGTTTTCAATTAGGCCCTAACAGAGTTCAGTCATTGAAAAAAATCAGTTTTGCACATGAAAAATAAGAAATTTTCACCAAGTTTACAGAAGGAGGCTATTTTATGGCATTGTGGAATGACAAATACATTTTATTTACGTTAGTTATATAGGTGTGGTTTTATGCTGCTATTTCATTGGGGAGTTCCACAGTTGCATATGTTTTTCATTATGCAGCAGGCCAGGTCTAGGGGATGGTGAGCAGGAAGGCTGCCCTGGATGCCAATTTCCAGGGGGCACCATACCACTGTGCAGCAAGGCCATTGGTTTTTTTTTGTTTGTTTGTTTGGGGTTTTTTTTTTTTTTTTTTTTTTTGTGAGGGGCGGGAGGGTTTGCGCACCACGCTCTGATTGGCCGGCTGGTTTTGCTCTGTTGATCGGCCAGCTTTTTTTTTTTCTTTTATGGCTCTGACACTGCATGGGAGGTGGAAGGGGGTCAAAAAGATTTTCTGCCCTGGCAGGCAACATGGCTATGGCCGCTCCTGGCAAGTACACAGTGAAATCAGTAGAGATATTAGAACATTATTGTTTATCTTCTTCAAAAGACAAAGATAATAAATGCAATGTTAAAGTTGCAGTTTTAAATACTGAGGTCCAAATAAAGTAAGAAATTTCCATCAAAAACCTCTGGGCTGAATTCGGTGGTGAAGTAAACAATTATGTATCTTAAAAATTGAGGCTTATTCTGCACTCACTTGCACCTAGTTTAGACTGGTGTTACTCCAACGATTTCAATTGGGACATTCTTGGTTTACACCATACTGAGAAGAATTAGGCCCACTGAACCTACACTGGTCAGAAAATGAACAAGCAGTGGTAAATGGCAAAGCTGTGTAAATTACAATGATCAGGCATTTATTAGATGTGCAAAATAATGTAACTTGCACGTCAAAGGGGCAGAAAAAGATGTTGCTCCAGGAAAAACAATCAACAAAAGACTTCCTTTGCTCTACTTTAGCTCATATTGCATCATCCCTGGATTCCCAGATATACATCTGTTGGTGTAAATGGGCTCATCTCTCACTGACTTCAGGGAGAGCTGTAGCTGCTTAGGCCACTGCTTAATTTGGTTCCCACAGAAGGTCAAATTAGTGTTAGAACTGGTCTGAACTCAATACCTGATTAGTGCAATTCACTGTTCTCTTCCAAATATATTTGATGAGCTCCTGTACTATTTAAATTACTATTGATTTTTCCCCTAAAAGGCACTGTGTGAAATCCTGCCCCTATTGAAATGTATGGAAAAAATTTCCATTGACTTCAATAGGGCCAATTATCCAAAACCTAAAATAATCACAGTAAATTCAGTTCCTCCACATAATGCCCATAAAGCAAGATTCATAGCTATAAGCTTAGATGTGTACCTTAATATCCTGTAGACCCTTTGTATCCTGAGATATACCTGGACAATTCTCATTGACTTCATTTTGTGCAAAATGAATGAGTTACGGTTACTATGAGATCACTGGGTCAGATCCTTGGAGTAAATGGGCAAAGCAACTCTAACTTCAGTAGGACCATGCCCATTTGTACCAACTGAGGAGGTAAAGCAATAACACTTTAACCTTGGTCTATTAACCTGGGCTTACCCTGGCTGGGTATTTAACTTTGTAACTTCAACGATACAGGAAGAAAAAAAAATGGAATCCGGCAAAACCAAAGAGACCTGCAGTCAGTATTGGATGCCTTTCTGACTGGTGAATACCTGGTTCGTAGGAGGACTCGGTCCATCTTATGTTGAGCTGTTCAGTAAAAATGCTGGGTTTTGTTGTTGTTTTAAACCCGGCAAGCATGTCTGCCACCCTTGTTAACAATATGTCCTTAAGTAAAATGAAGTCATTATTGTAGTCAAATTTTGGCTTAGTTTAAAAATAAAGAGCTCATCATTGGCCACAACCTCTTAAATAAACTATCCATGTTTTCTATCTCTTGTTACTTGTTACTACTAGCAAGAATTCTGAAATAGGAGGTTAGAGTTATAAAATTCTTTATCACCATGATGATTTTCTGTGGTTTTGAGCAATTAGATTGTTGCTTCAGATTCAAGAAAACAAAAGAGTACAGAAAATAAAGTACAATGACAACTATGGTCATTAGAGAAAATTCTTTCGCTGACAATTATTTTTACTGAAAGCCTACATCAACATTAAGAATCATTTGTGACCACTTATGCTTAAGCTGCACATATTAAAATTTAATCAGTTTCAACACAAAGAGCCAGCGAGAGGATTCCACACACCAAGGCACTAATGCGTTGATCCAAACTATACATAGATGAGGTGAGTTGGAATTGCAGTCTTGCCAACTAAATTTCACAGAGTACAACAAATGAATGAATCCTAAATCTCAAATGGGATTTCGTCTTTTATTCATTATGCATGACTTTTTCCTCTTTAAATTATTCATTTTTTAAAATGTTATTGCTTTAGCCTTTTAACCTTTATGTTCCTTCACTTTCTAGCTTTTGCTTGCTGTAATATCAACAGAGCAGTGGAGTGTTTTCCCAACAACATAATAAAAAGCTTTTCACTGTACTGCATACTGATATCTTGCTACCCTTTTACCCTTCTCCACTTCCTTTCATCAGGGAAATATTGGAGGATAAATATCCTTGAAAGCTGCATGTGGAAGAGGACAGACTCAAATTGGGCCTGTAACATGATAGCTATATCTGATGCATGCAGGGAGGCTGTGCTCCAGAAAGCTGGCAGCATTCCTTGTTTGGGGCCTAAACCTTCATCTGTCAAAAAAACAATGTTTTACCTTTGTTTTTGTGACCCCACTTGAAGGAGCAGCTGTCAACTAAACCCACCTAATTGACGAGAAGTTGGCTGAACACTTGTGCATCAAGGACCCTTCACCCACCAATTTTGGCTCATGCTAACAAAAACTTGTCCCCCCCCTACGCAGACACCTGACCTAATCTTCCAGATCTTTTTCCATATAAGCCCTTGAACCATATCTCTCACTCACATAGAATCAAATCCACAGGGTGCAGGGAAAGAGAGGGAATTAGACTGCATGACTGAGAAGAGGGAGGAATGGAAATTCTTTTCTCTCACACCATTCTTAACAGCACCAAAACGATCCCCTGAATGTCCTCACTCTTTTTCTCTCTTCCTGTGTCAGGTGTCCCAGTTTTTCTTTTTTAAAATCAGTTGCATACAGTGATGGAGGAATATCTTACAGTCTGGTTGGAGCACGAAAATGCATTGCCTTTGAAATTACACAAAGTTGTGCAATTTGCAACTTGTCTTCTAATCATCAAACAGCTAAGAAAGACAGCGTACGTATTAGCTAATGAGCCATGAGTCATTACACCTTGGTGCTACTTACAATGTTGCTATTGGCTTGCTGAATGATCTTGGGCAAGTCACTTAACTTTTATGTGTCTCAGTTTCCCTATCTGTGGAATGTAATTACTCAAGTGACTGAAATAATGGCAAGTTATAATGGAAATAAAAATCCAGAGATGAAAACTCTGTTCCAAAAAGCCAGCTGATCAGTATTCTGGCTCCAATATGCTGTACACAAATCTTTCTTATTTACCCACAAAATCTTATTGCAGTAACCTCTCCTAAATCCTTCCTACTGATTTGTTACTTCCCCCATGTCCTCCTTTCACTAAATCAGGTCTGAAATTAGACTGTGAGCTGTTGGAGCAAAGACTATATCGTTGTATTTGTGAATCAGATCTTGAATTAGCCATTTAAAAGTGTGACACCTTTGTAGCGGCTTATTTCTAGGTATTTAAATTAATCAACAGCCACTGGAAATTTCAGAACTGTTCATCATATACAGCTGGCGAATTACAGCAAAAATACTTAAAATGTGGAGAAATATAAATTCACAGTTGGTATTTTAAAGTTACGTTAAAATTCTACCCCATATCATGTTGCATGTTACACCATGTCATGTCACATTCTGAGCTGACTTGATACAATGTAAATCGCTGTGAGGGATATGATAATTTTTTGTTCCCGTAATATTAATTTTTTATGAGATTATAATTTGCTACTTGATGGGGACAAAAGAGCCATGTTTAAACTAGCTCAATGGCTCAGATTGTGCAGATTTGCCTAAATTGGGTAAAGAGGAAAACAACGATCATGATATTCATCGATTTAGTCTCTGTAACACATTCCCAGAGGCCTACTGGAATCACATGCATCTGGCAGATCTGCACTAATTTTGCAGGGTTTCCCCTGCAGTTGCTCCTCCCAGCCATATACGGTGGCAAGGGCACCTCAACTGCAGCCAGCCAAGACAATTTCTATACTACCTTTTTACTGTGCCCCACAGTCATCCCCTCCCTCCATCAGCTGGCTGGTGGCAGCGTCTCTCACTCTGGGCTGGTGAGGGGAGGGGACTGTAGAGACACAACTGGACAAATAACGGACATTTCACTTTGCTAGCAGTTCAAAATATACATTATACACACACATATATATTCAGGTTGAACTGAAACTTTTGGAACTTCGGTGAATCAAAAGTCAAGAAAAAATTAGTTTTGGGTTGAACGAAATGTTTTATTTCCAGGCATTTTAACCATTTTTTAATAAAAGCAAAGGAAACGAACAGCACAAAACCACCACATGAGAACACTCCCCTCTCTCCTCCACCTTACACCCACTAGCTCAGTGATTAGGACACCCACTTAGGAAGAAGGAGACCCAGGTTCAAATGTTTTATTTGGAGCAAGTGTCTTGAACGAATGTCTCCCATCTCCCAGACAAGTGCCCCATCCCCTCGGCTATGGATATTCTGAGTTGGAGCTTTTTCAATTTCTCCTGCTGAAGCTGTTCCATTTTGTATAACTATTTTAATAGGTATTGGCACAGGGACTAGGACTTGGGTCTGTCTCCCACTTCCTAGGTGAGTGCCCTAACCCCCAAACTAGAGACTCACTCTCACACTCTCTTTGGCCCAAGAACTACTTTTTCTTTTTAACACAGTAGAACAGATTCAATAGGAGAGATTGAGAGAGACCCACCTCAGAATACCTAATAGTTTGGTGATTAAAGCACTCACCTGGAAGTGGGGGAGACCTGCGTTCATGTCCATGTTCCAGAATGGGTATCTGAACCTCGATTTTCTACATCTTTTGAATCTAGACTAAAATAATTTTTTTGTCCAAAACTATTTGATGAGTTGGTGTCAAGTTCGGAGATTGTTTCAGTCGACCCCAAACTGCATTTTTCAGTGAATAAATTATTCATTACAAAAATTTCACCCAGCTCTACTGTAGTGTGGGGTGGAGGAAGCATGAACTTAAGACAGCACATAGATAAGAAGGGAATTGATGGAGCCCAATGGAAGAGGGGGGAATGTAGTATTAACTGAGGTGTCCAGGGTGAATCGCTATTAGCTGCTTACAATGTGAGAGAGCTTTGTCTGTGCCCACCAGGGGAAATCTCCCCAATTCTGCCAGCCATTGGTAGCACAAGCATTCAACTCTGGGCTGTGTGGGCCCGGCTCTTTCTCTCTGCAGGCTACCAGTTAGCATACCCCCACCTTGTTACACTCAAGTGCCCAGTCCCTAATCTTCTGGACACCTGCAGTGTGCACTGCAGATCCACTGCTTCTATGGAGACTACATACCCCAGTTTACTGGCTTCACTTCAGTTCAACAATCACCTTGGCATAAGAAACTTAAACATACCTACAGTAAAACCAAATTGAAGTTTATTTAACAAAGTGAGGGTTAAAGATTCAAATAAAAACTAACTATAAGTATTTGAAAACATAAGTTTACAGGTGAAAGAAAAACAATCTTTAACTCACACTTATTAAAAAAAAAAACCAGTCACTAACCTTTCTGTACCTGTTGTTCTTCAAGATCTGTTGCACATGTCAATTCCACCGTAGGTGCTTGTGCACTGCAGTGCACAGTTGTCAAAGTTTTTCCTTAGCACTACCCATCAGGGCAGCACAAGAGCCTTCTGCTGCCTCACACACTATGCACAGGCATAAAGGGCCCAGCTGTCCCTGACTCCCCTCAGTTCCTTCCTAGCAGAAAGGCTCCGATAGAGAGGGGAAGGAGGGTGGGCCATGGAATGGACTGAGCAACTCATCTCAAAGAACGACAGCTATGGAAAGGTTAGTAACACATTCTTTGAGATGTGTTGCACATGTCCATTGCAGTGTAGATGACTCACAAGCAGTTCGAACTGGAGGTGGGTTCAGAGTCGATTTGAACAGGGACTGGATGACCACTTGTCCAAATTTAGTACTGTCTCTAGATTGTTGAGAGATAGCATAGTGCGGCACAAACATATGATATGATGACCAGGTTGCACTTTGCAAATGTCCAGTATAGGCACACTAGCCAGAAAAGCCACAGAGGTCACTTGAGACCTAGTCGAATGACCCAACACCCAAATGGTAATGTTTTTCTAACATCCAGAGCTCACAGTCTCTTCTCCCCCTTATTACCATGAGGCTTTCAGAAGAAAATCAATAAGAAAATAGTTTGGTTAATATGATAAGTGAAAACAACTTTCATAATAAAACTTGGGTGCGGATTAAGGTAAACTTTTTGTCCTCACAGAAAACCATACACGGAAGATTTGCTATTAGAACCTTGAACTCCTGCACTCTCCTGACCAATGTAATGACCACTAAAAGAGCTACCTTCACTGAAAGGTGCAACAAAGAACAGGTGGCTAGGGGCTCAAAGGAGACCCATCAGCTTTGTTAAAACTAGATTTAGGCTCCATGGTGAAATAATGTTCTATACCCATGGAAAGAATCTGTCCAAACCTGAGTTGTCCAACCCACGGGCCAGTGTCTGGCCCTCCAAAGAAGTCTGCTATCCGGCCCACCAGGGCAAAGGAGCAGTAGGCTCCTCCCCTCCACTCCTGAGCCAGCGGGTGCAGCAGCAGCCCCTCCCCTCCATGCCCATGCTGGCTGGCCAGGTGGAGCAGCAGCTCCCCTACCCCCGAGCCGGCTGGGCAAATGGACCACTCATGGTGATTGATAAACAACCTTTTCAGGTGAACTGCCAGCATGTTCTGAGCCCCTAAAAGGTAGGCTGCTTTCAGAAGTATAGAGCTGCTGATGCAGACATCCTAGAGTAGGCTTACAACCCAGCCGAGTAGTGAGGACCATGCCTCCCCGATTGTTTACATAGGACATGACCATCATATTGTCGGTCAGCACCAACACAGTCCTTACCTTGATGTTAAGAAGGAATACCATGCAAACCAAATCAGATAGTTCACAACTCCCTGATGTTTGTGTGTAATTGAGATCTTGGGAAGATCAGAGACCTTGCATCTGCAGGGGCCCCAAATGAGACCCCCAATCCACCTCTGAGGCATCCATGACTAAGGTAAGAGACTGTGGAGGTGCGGCAAATCTAACGAGGATAAGATCCAATTTGGTACATGCACTAACATGTCTATTTGATGCCTCCGTGGTGACTACTCCTCAGCTACTCCTCAGCCTATGAGGAGTTGGAAATACAGCCTGATGTATTGGACTACAGAAGAGCCTGCTGCCATGTGTCCCAGAAGACAAACAGTTTCTCACTGTGGGGAGGGGATAAACCTAGAAGTCTAGAATGAGGTTTTGCATTGCATGAAACCTTGCCTGCAGTTGTAAGGCCCTAGTCATTGTCGAGTCCAGGACTGCTCAAATAAATTCTATTTTCTGTACTGGAGACAGGAGTGACTTGTCGACGTTGATCAGCAGGCTAAGCACATTGAAAGTGGATTGGATCATGTTTATCCTGGGCAACACCTGCAACCTGGATCAACTTCATCAGCCAGTCAAGCGGATAAGGGAAGACATGGACCTCTGATCTCTGAAGGAATGCTGTTACCCCCACAATACACTTTGTAAACACATGGGTGCAGCTGAGAGACCAAAGGGAAGGACTGTGAACTGATAATGGCGACCACTGACAGAGAATCTCAGAAATTTTCTGTGGCTCTGATGAATCGCCCGGTGAGAGAAAGCATCCTTTAAATTGAGAGCAGCATACCAGTCCCTTGACTCCAAGGAAGGTATAATGGGAGCTAGAGTGATCATCCAAAATTTAGATTTTTTTTTTTTTTTTTTTTTTTTTTTTAAAGGAACTTGTTTAACTGCCTTAGATCTAAAATAGACCTGAGATCCCCTTTTCCTTTCAGGATCAGGAAGTACTAGAATTAAAACCCCTGTCCCCTGAACAAAAAAGAGTCCTCTTCTATAGCTCCTACAAGGAGAAGTGATTGTCTCTCTCGCAGTAACACTGCATCATGAGAGAGATCCCAGAAGAGGGATGGGGAATGGGAGGGAGTGGAAATAAATTGCACTGTACATCCCACTTCCACAGTGTTTAGAACCCACCAATCTGATGTGATGTGGACCCAAGCACAAGAGAAGTGAAAACTGGGGAAGAAAGATGGCCCTCTTAGAACTGGTAGTCAGCTGTCAAGCCACCCATCAAAATGAGCTTTTGGAGGATGGCGCCTGCCTTGATGAAGCCCCAGTTGCAGAAGCAGAAGCTGGAGGTGGACATTTCTCATAACTGCTTCTCTTTAGTCCTGGGCTCCAGGGGCAAATCCCTGAAAACACTAGGACTGGTGAGAGCCATTCTGGCAACCAATTTGCCCTTCTTAATGAATGTCTGGAATGTCTGTTTTGCATCATATGGGAGCTTCTCTTTGAACTTTGAAATTGTGGTGTCCCAACAAAGTTTGCTGGTTTGCAATACAAACTGTAACCCACCTGTGGAATAAAGCTTTCTCCCAAATAATTCCAGCTTCTTGGCCTCTTTATTCTTCAGGATTGATGCCTGGTGACCCTGTCTCTCTCACACACACACACACACACACACACACACACACACTCTCTCTCTCTCTCTCGATGCTGCTGACACTATGAGGGAGCCCAGAGGGGGATGATTATAGAGGTGCTTGAACCCCTGACAGGGAATACAAAACCTCTCCAACCTTTTTGCAGTTCGTGGCTGGAAAATGAGATCTGCCGAAGAAGCTTGATAGGCTCTAGAATAGCACAGTTAACAGGGAGAGGTATTCTAGCCAAGGCAGCAGATACTATCATGTCCACCAGCCTGTACGATTTTTCCTGAAGCTCCTCTGGATGGATGTCCAGGAGTGTAGCCATCCTCGTCAACATCTCCTGCATCTTAAAATCATCAGGAGGCTGAGAAATAGGTTCTGCCACGATTGTCTCATCAGAGGATGAGAAACAGGAAGCCAATGGTAATGCGGACTGGTGTGTGGTCCTGAATGTGTTTGGTACGGCACTTAGTATTAACACTAGGGTGTTTGCAGCATTGATACTTCTGACGGGCTGTAGATAGAGACCGCTGAGGTGGATGCAGAGACACTCTTGACTGCGAGGGGAACCTCCACAAGTTCTAAAAGGGCCAGTGAGATAGCCCTCATTCCCAACTGTGTGTGGCCCAAGAGTCCTTTCAGTAAGCCCCTTGATGTTACTGAAGCTGAAACCAGGACAGGCAGGTGGTATACTCCTGATTGTGAGGCAGGGACACAGAGGACCTCATTTCATAGCCTGACGAAGAAAAATGACTCTTCTTGAGACCATGGTGGAGCCATACCTGTCGGTGCTGGTGAGGACGGTTCAGTCTCTGAAGAAAAGGGAGCCGGGGAGATCATCTGTGGTTTTCCTCTAGATGGTACCATCTTAGTTAGTACCCTAATGGCTGAAGCAGCTGGACCTGCCCGGTGCAGAGGTGAGGCCACTAAGACCACTACCTTGGGCACTAGAGATGGACAAGACTCCTGAAGTGCTGGTTGTCTGAGGCATTGCCTTACTACAAGAGGGACAAACCTGGAAAGCACAGCATATATCCGGTATCAGGGCCAGATCCACACAAACACCACAATATTTTTTTTACTACACTCATTACTAAACCACACTAACTATACAGGACTACAATAGATACTATTTGCACATTTGATTAAAGACTTGCAGAAGCAAGGAAAGGAAACTCCAACAACCATCCTGGGCAGCAGGCGGGAATGCCTCGGCCCTTTAGGTCTGCGCACAGCGTACGAGATAGCAGCGGCAGCTCATGCTGTCCCAGCGGGTCTCACTAAGGGAAAATCTCTCTAACAATTGCACTGGAGCACACAAGCACCTACAGTGGAATGGACATCTGCAATCATTCGAGGAAGTTATTTTCCTGTCTAATAAAAGTATTTCTCACCCAATGGTTAGTCCATGCAGAGCTTGTCCAGTCCAGAGAGCTGGGAGCCACTTTTTTATAAGACACTGGGGCACAGCATCTCCTCCATAATGGATAATATATTGTACTCTTTTTTCTCTTATACAACCCTAGATTTTTTGTTTCTTTTTATAATCAGGGTGTCATTAACTTCAGCTCAGCCCTAAGGAGCCACTATTCAGAGTCTTTGTAAATGCTCAGGCCTGCATCTCCTCCATACTGTAAATACAGGGCTGGCCTGAATTATGTTTATTGTTCTCACTCTTGACTGAGTTAGCTAAGAGCTATCCCACCTAAGTGACATGCTTCTTCAACATTTAGGAACGTAATATTCAACATTTTACATGTGTCTTACAACATTTCCTGTACAAACATCTTGCAGTAACCATGACAATCAGCTAGTTCTTAGTCTTCGTCATAGACCATACATGACCCCCTCCCCACCTCATTTGGTGAAGTATCAAGAAGATGGTCAGACACAGGTGTAATATGCCTGCCGTGGCATGCCCTTATCACAGCAAGTATAATATGTGAGATGTGGGAATGAAGAGTAGGAGAACTGAGGGAAGCAGAACATAATTGGGTAAAAAGGAACATTTTTCTCTGGGTAGGCACTCACTCCGCAGAACCCTAACCGTTAAAAAATCTGCTTACTTAACTCACACCTCAAAACTTGTCAGCTAAAGCTGTGGCATATAACCTATTTAAAATGAAGTTAGTTGACATGAGACTTCTTCATTGACTCAAGGCCTGAATCTACTGAAGAGCAGCTAGGCCTGCAATCCACAAACAAAGGGGTGACTTCTAAGAAATGAAAATATCTTTATTTCATTTAAGGGATATTATTCTCTTTGCATACTACACCCAGAGGAAGATCCCAGGATGAGGTAATTTAAACACAACTAGCTAAGAGAACCTAAAGGAGGGCTACCTGACTGTTGGATTCTCCCAGAGAAAAGATAAAAGGTGCTCTAACTTCAAGACAAAAGAGATCAGTTCTCAAAGAGAACGGACTTTACCTTTCTAACTACATTTTCCATTTTTGAACAGTACTACCAAAAAGATTTAGAAAATTAATAATATATTTTCTGTATAATCCATATTATTTTCATATTTCCTCTACTGTGTTCTAGCTTTGTTAGTAAAATAAATTAAATGCTCCAGCTACAATCCTTTTTGATTGCAGCTCATTTCAAGAGAGTTTGCTCTTGGCACACCTTGTGAAGGCTCAATACCAAAATAAGTTCAATACCGAAGATCTGCTAGTCCTTAATAGGTGAGACAAGCTGGGATAGTTTGGAGAGCAGTTCCAATGTTGTTTTAAGGTCACAGCATGCCAAAGGATTTTGGAAGTGAGAGAAGCTGACAGCATTGGTACAGTCAGGCATAGAGCAGAGAAGCACTGTGCAACTTCCTCTTACAGCTGTACAAAGCATTCTTATCCTGACTCTCAAACTTGTGTGTCTAGCGGTGAATGAGTGACAAAAACATGCAACAGGTAAAATGTAAACACACATATTTTCAGATCAGATACAGATATCCCTGTGTATTCTGAGCATTTAATCCAACAAAAGAGAAGAGATGAGAACACTTCAGTATAGTATAGTCTGAATCAAAATCTATTTAATATAGTCAGCAAATGCTAGAACAAAAATTAGTTATCTTTATTTTTTAAGCATAAAAACACAACCACTATATATCAGCTGAATGTACAGCTTTACAATGTACTGAAGATTATATCCTTCTTCCATGGGAAACCTCAAAGTTAAGATTCTCTCTTGGCAAAGCTATCTGATTTAAAGGATGTTGGAAACAAAAATGAGTTAGAGTTTCCATTGTAATACTTTAAGTAAGTGAGCCACTTGAGCACAGTCCAAAGAAATGTAAAAAGTTATATTACTAGCTGATTGAAAGTAAACATGGCACAAAAGGTTTTCTAATCTTCTTATGATATTGACCCTGATCAGAGTCATCATACTCTGCAAAGGAGTTATTAGTACACTGTTTTCCAACTTCAGATTTAAGATACTGCTCAATGTTCTCCAAGGTCTCTTTATTTATCTGAATTATGGGAGAAGGATCCTGGTGATTCAGAGCCTGTTGGTGGTGTACTTTAGTTTTCTTGGTGTTAAGTGTGAATCCGAGTTGGTTGTAAAGAGAAAGTGCCGACTATTTTTTTTTTTTTTAAATCTTCTTCTGAGTGGGTGCACAGGGCACAGTCGTCAGCATATTGGAATTCATTGACAGATTTCATGATAGCTTTCTGTGACAGATAGACTGACGTTGATGAAGAAATTCAACATCGCCTTCAATGTGGCAGTGCAGTTTTTGGATGCTTAAAAAACCAGGTCTTCGAAGATCATGACATCAAGAATCAAACCAACCGTCTTGTGTACCAGGCCATTGTTATTCTCTTGTATGGTGCTGAAACCTGGGTCACATACAGTGGACATGCTGGGGGGAGGGGGGGGAGGAGGAGGGGGCGGCGGCGGCACTTCCCATCTCTGTGACCACTGGGCAGTGGAGTTTACAATTGTGACCAGAACAGTCCCTGTTGCAGAAAATGGGGCATTGCGAAACAGCTGCTGGAGGACTTTTAGGGTCGACACAGATCACACAGTGCCTACACTCTCACTACATCAACCTCAGTAGATTGACCAGAGCTCCATGCTGTTTGTGGAGGTGGTTTTACTATGTCGTAATGGGGCGGTTAGATCAATCAAAGACAAACCTGAGTGCAGATACATGCATAAATAGGTCCAGGCTAGACCAGGCCTTAAATTCCTAAGTACCTTTGAAAATGTGACATAGGAGCCTAAGTCATTTAGGAGCTCTTTGCAAAACATTAAGAAATAACAGATGAAAGCCTGCCTGGCTAGATTGCAGGCAATGACAAAATTTCTAAAGACGTCAATGGACCAGGATTTCATCCATCACATTTAATTCAGCCTCCTTACATGCAAAATCCTTATAGTATTATACAGTGTCAGTGGCAAGTCTAATAATTTAATATGTTAATAATTTAGTATTGTTTTGTGAACAAAATTTTAAATTCTGTTTTTCTTTAACTAGATATAGTAGACATTTTTTTTTAAAGATAATCTATTATATTTATCTTTAGCATATTCCAACACTCTAAGAACTAGAATTGTTTAGAATGGGATACGAATCAAAGAGACAACAACCTATCCCTCCTTAAAAATATACTGTTGTTTGAAGTAAATTTGCCAGATGCATTCAATGTGTAAATTGAATGAACTGATTAAAAACTGGATTGATAACAATACATATCAATATCCCAGTAGCATTGATGTTACTTAAGAAGAGAAATCTAATGGGTACATGAAAAACAGTTTTCTTAGAAGAAAATACTCAATCGGGTTTCAGCTAGAATGTATGTGACTCAGAAAAAGTGGAACTGTATTTCTGCATGCCCACAGCAGAGATCAAACCACAAACGAACTGATACATCAGATCCCATTCTCCAAATATAAGCCATTTACCAATTTTTTTATTTTAAAGCATTCTTTTTTAAAAAAGAAACAAACTCTGAAGCAGCAGGGGGATTAAGTTATAAAAGTAAAAAAAATGTGGTATTTGTTTTTCCCAGAAAACACATAGAAAATCTTTTAAAGGGGTATTAGATTTCATACCAGGGAGTAAGAACAGGGAGATAAGCAATCTCTATTTGGGTCATATGTATGGCTTTAAGAACAGATTAGCACTCTTAGATGATTCTCAGAACCCACGTAGAACACAACATAGAATTATAAATGCACATTGATTCTGCAATATCAACACTCCAGTTAGAATTGAGGTCCTCAAATTGTGGTCTGTGGAGTACTTGTTAGTGGTCCACAGACGGTTGATCTACGCGGCTGGCTTCTCTATCTTATTTGAAACTGATAAACAGCATTAAAATACAACTAAACCAACATTAAATAATTTTCTAATATTACTTTTCCAAGTAAACAACAGCTATAGTTCCTGCAAAGATGTTCTACAATCATAAATGGGAGTAGGCAATTTGTACATTTGTGAAGGGAAGGGATGCTTGAGGGTCCATGAGGCAACCTATATTAACACAAGTCTACACTACAGCAAAAGTTTGAGAACACCTTAGTTATATATTATCCAGAAGTCTGTTCCTTTCATCTAAAGACACAGATGGAAGAACCATTCATTTATGATGAAAGAAAATAATAAAGTTAAAAAAACCCATTATTAAGCTCTTTTTTAAGTTGCCTGTTGTTACTATGGAAAGATGCATAAAGCTGTAACTATTGTGCATCATCCTATCCAAACTGAAATGGAGAAAACGTAATTGACGGAAGAAGAAGAAGAAGAAAAGGAGGAAAAGAATGGGAAAAGGGAAGGTAAAGAACATAGTCCTAATTTTAAAAAAAAAAACTATATCTTTAACAGCAACAAGTCTAAAATAAAAAATTGTTAATGGAGAAAGTTGAATTGAAGCAGATGCATTTTGGAAGATTTCTACACATTAGGGACCAATACAACAAAAGCAGGATCACTGACCCAAAAAAGTCATGGTGGTGGGTGGTGTCAGACTGCAAATACAGCTCCTATCAGAATGAGGTCCAAAGAGGTCTTTAATACAGGCACTGCTGACACCGCTTAGGACTTTAAAAAAACAACACTGCCAAATACATTAGCATTACAAGGAAGCTTGAAATGCTACAAAATGTATTCACTGTAAGTAACCTGGATTTATACTGTAAATTTTCCCACCCACTAAACTTAGTGCACATCAACGTGGGTGGCCTGCACCACCTTTCAACAGAACTTCTCTGGCCTTGACCCATACTAAGGATTGGCACAGTTCCCCAAACCCCTCAGCTTCCTCCTAGCTCAGCTGTTTAGGCTTTGCCAAAGCCAACAAAGAGCAAGATGCAGCCTGATGTGACTTGCAGTTCTCCATGATCATACTGGAGGAAGGAAAAAAACGTGCTCAGAAGCCAAAGTGCCTGAAATATGAAGTCTTCCAAACCATGTTCTCCGAAATTCATTCTTTCTATTTAATTAATTATTCTGACATTAGACCTCCATTATTCCATTAATTGACCTCTTCACGGTAGTCTGTTTTGAAGGCTTATTTATTTATTTATTCCAGTAAGACTTCTTTAAGGGAACTATATGCTGACATGGTTGAAGGATAGAATTTTTTGGCAATGAATATACACATTTCACATATACATGCACCACATATGTGGAGGTGATATTCAGTAAATAAATTGCACAACTATATAATAAATTGCATTTTATTCATTTTTGCCCATCTCAAATGTGCTCTGCCCACTAATTCAACTTCATTCTAAACCTCTGAGCAGTGTCAAATAGCCAACATTTCAAAAAATAACAACCACCTGTGTAATGGAAACAAAATCTATTTTTACCCCCTCCAAATCTCCCCTCAAAGGAACCCCTTGTCCAACCCTCACTCCCCCCCAAAAAATTTATCCTGAGCCAAGCTTCAGGATAGTCAATATTTCATCCTATACTGATGACTTTTTAAAAGGCAGATAAAAATGATTTTCCAGTTTCCTGTCAAGTGGGATCTATAGTGATTATTTCAAGGCATGATACAACCTAGGATATAAGGCCTTAAAGCACCAATATTATTGTCTATGGAAAAACTATTTTAGGTAATTTATATATTTACCATTTTTCCTCCAAAGCCTCCATATAGCTGAATTCACAATAACTAAGGAAGCCTTACTTTTCAAGCAGATGGCTATGAAAAAGTATCAGTACTTTATTTTAAATTATCTGTAACATTTGTAAATTAGTTACTCTTTAAAATATACCGTATGTGCAGTATAGAATGCAGAATTGTATGGTATCTTCATACCAGCTTTTATTAGAACTTGTTTAGAATTACCTCCCGACATCATTCATGAGCAGCAAGGATATCCCATATTCATGCAGATTAAGCTTTTTAACCACACCGAACTGTATTCTTTCCAGGAATATTATTATTTGATATTTATATTACAGCAAAAACCCAAGTCTTCAACCGGAATCAAGGCTCTGTTGTGCCACTTGATCAACAAACACTTTCAAAGACACGTCCCCTGCCTAAAAGAGTTATCTATATCTATACAGACATAGATTTAGTGTATATATATATGCTTGACATTCCACCTAGCATAGAATCACTTTGACCGAATACCAGATATTAGAAAACAAAATGATAGCATATCCACAAAAATTATTATTATTATTATTATTATATTGTGGTAGGGCCCAAAATGAACTATATACTTTTTGAGCAAAAGGAAATACAGTAGTTGCCATGAAGAACTTACAATCTACAAAAATAAAGACAAATGAACAGGGAGTCAGGAGGAGATTACAACATGCAAACAAAGTATTTAACATGATGATAGGCATGCATCTTGATGTAAGCAAGGTCTGAGTGGCACTACCTCTGCTCAGTAGCTGAAAGGGGGGGCACTTTATTTGCATGGGCTTTGTATTTGCATGAGTACAATTAAGAACTCGGCATATTGCATAAGCACACTAGGTGCTGAGCATGATGGAAAATGGTCAGTATGTCTGGTATTGTGTTACAAATCACTTTTGTGTTAACTGGAGGGGTAATGAAATGTTGTCCTTCAATTGTACGAACAAATGGCATTAGATCTGTGTTTAGCCTGTTCTGATGAAAAATTCACTCTCATCTAAACAGAGCCCAACAAGGGTGGCGGACGGATGTTTCAGCATTGTAAGGACAGCAGGAAGGGGGTGAGAAGTCTCCTGTTGAGACTGCACTAACCTTGGCAAAGGGCTACCCTTAGGCATGGATTCCCACTATCTCCTCCCACTGTTAAAATATTCCTCTTGGAGTCTTTTCTTCTGCTAAAGTAGGGACATTGCTCCTGTGTCAGCAGAAGGTTTTCCCATGAGCTGAAAGCTGAAATTCACTAAAAGCTGAAATCACTAGAGGAACTGGGAAACCTTGACTGATAACCAGCAGCAAGAGCCTGCAGATGGCAGGAGCCAGGAGCGGTCGGCGCCTGCAAAGGGCAGGAGCCTACAGATAGCAGCACCTGCAGACAGCGGGGGGCCAATAGTAGGGACTTGGCGAGACCCAGAGGTAGGAGGAGGCAGCAGCGGAGAGGACCTGGTCAAGCCCTCGTCCAGCAGAAGCCTGCAGAAAAGGACTGGCTGAGCCCCCAACCGAGAGTGAACACTAGCTAAGAAGGTCAGTACAGGGGAAAGCAAGAAGGGAGAGGCGAAGAATACACCCCCATACTCTGGGATGGGTTTGGCTCATTGAGTTCATGAATTCTGTTTGCACTGGTTCCAAAACTAGTGCTGTGTTACTTCTTTCCTTTAATTAAAAGATTTACTTTCTACACTCAGACTCTGTGCTTGCAAGAGGGAAAGTATTGCCTTTTGGCGGTGCCCAGGGGATAGTGTATGATTTTCCTGGTGACTGGGTGGGGGCTCAAGCCGATTTGGTGTTGTATCATTGACAGGGACCCCTAGATATAGAACCTGGTCCTTTGCTGCTGCCGGCTCTGTCTGGCAAACGGGTTACATTAACAATTACATGATTTCCAGAGGGGTAGCCGTGTTAGTCTGTTTTTAGCAAAACAGCAAGAGTCCTGTGGCACCTTAAAGACTAACAAATTTATTTGGGCATAAGCTTTCATGGACAGAAACCCACTTCATCAGATTCATGAAGTAGAAACTTCAGTTTGGTAGATATATATACACATGCAAGGATGGGTGAGTTACATCACAATGAAGAGGGCAAGTGTTAACGAGGTTAATACAATCAGGATGGATGAAGCCATTCACAACAGTTGATGAGAAGGTATGAATGTCAAAAGAGGGAACATTATTTTTTGTAGTGGGCTAGCCACTCCCAGTCTCTATTCAGACCTAGTCTGATAGTGTCAAGTTTGCATATGAGTTCCAGCTCTGCAGTTTCACGCTGGAGTTTGTTTTTGAAGTATGGCAACTCTCAAGTCTGTTACTGAGCATCCAGGGAGATTGAAGTGCTCTCCTACTGGTTTTTGAATGTTACCATTCCTAATGTCTGATTTGTGTCCATTTATTCTTTTGCGTAGAGACAGTCTGGTTTGGCCAATGTACATGGCAGAGGGGCATTGTTGGCACATGATGGTGTATATCACATTAGTAGATGTGCAGGTGAATGAGCTCCTGATGGTGTGGCTGATGTGATTAGGACCTGTGATGGTGTCACTTGAGTAGATATGCGGGCAGAGTTGGCAACTGGGTTTGTTGCAAGGATACGTTCCTGGGTTAGTGTTTATATCGTATGGTATGCAGTTGCTGGTGGATATTTGCTTCAGGTTGGGGGGCTGTCTGTAAGCGAGGACTGGCCTGCCTCCCAGGGTTTGAGAGAGTGACAGATCGTCATCCAGGATAGGTTGTAGATCCTTAATGATGTGTTGGAGAGGTTTTAGCTGGGGACTGTAGGTGATGGCCAGCGGCGTTCTGTTGTTTTCCTTGTTGGATCTGTCCTGTAGTAGGTGACTTCTGGGTACACATCTGGCTCTGTCAATCTGTTTCTTCACTTCCCTAGGTGAGTATTGTAGTTGCCCTCCTCACTGTGATGTAACTCACCCATCCTTGCATGTGTATATATACCTACCAAACTGAAGTTTCCACTTCATGCATCCGACGAAGTGAGTTTCTGTCCACGAAAGCTTATGCCCAAATAAATCAATTACATGATTGTTGCTTTTTGTTCTAAGTATAAGCACACTAAATCCCTGCCCCCCATATCCTCCCTCCACCTCACCAACCCTCTACCTGAGAGCCCCAGCTTCAAATACAGTGTCCTTACATCCCTCACTCCCAATATATGACCTCCCTCCCATTCTAACAGGCCAAAATATGGTCCTAAATCTTACTGTAAACAAGTGAGTGGCTTTTATTCAACAACAGCCTAAAGGTATATCTTATACATGTTTTGATTTATAAAGCACACATCAATTTTCTTTCACTGCATACACAAAATACAAACAGAATCAATCTAAAACAGTTTCAAAAGCCTTGATAAACTTTCCCTTCTCCAGAAAAGACCCCAATCCTCTCAAATCCCCCTCAAGGAAAGAGCTGATCAGATATTTAAGTATTCTCAATCCTATGCTACATCATGTAATGTGTTAAAGATATGCTATAATTTGTCATATATTACACATTAAACAAATTAAACAAAAAATTGCTTCACATAATATGACCTTCCTCCAAAAGAATATGAAAATTCTTACTGCTACACACAACCTTGCTTGAACATGGCTCTCCCAAACTACTCCGAAAGCTACATTGTCTCTAAATAGCTTATGAGCACATGCACACATTTAAAGAAACATTTTGCTGAGGATTCAAGGTATAAAAACATTGTAAAAATAAGAGGATTATTATTTTGAATTTTATGGTATAGACAAAGGCTAATTTTTTTCAAAATTAATAGTCTAATGCTCCTATCCTAATTAGGTCCTAATTTAGGTTCCAGAGGGCTGGTCTACACTGGAGAGTTTTGTCAACAAAACAAAACAGTGGAGATGTACACACTGAAATGCTCCTTCCCCTGCTATGCCAACATAATAAAACCACCTTAATGAGAGGTGTAGGGCTTATGTCGGCTTAGTCAGGGCGATGCAGTGTCAGTGTAGACACTGCATTCCTTACATGGGCTGTGGAGCTGTCATTCTTGTCAATTATTGACAGGAAAGCCCCTGGAGAGCTGGTCTCCACTCCCAGCTGGGAGTGAGATGAGAAGCACAGGTAGCTCAGCTGGCTGGTCTCCGCTCCCAACTGTTGGGAGCCGGGGCAGCCATGAAATTGACATGACTCCCCAGCAGGGAGCAGGTGTGGGGAGTGAGAAGCTACGGCAGCTGGACGCCACTTCCCAGGGGCAAGAAGCCCCAGGCAGCTTCCCCCTGGGAACTGAGAAGCCCCAGGAGCCAGCCCAGGAAATCGTGACTGGTGAGGAGGCAGTCCACTGGGAGCTCAGGAGCCTGCAGGGCTCCCAGCAGGGAGCTGAGAGACCGGGCTCTTAGCTCCCCACACTGCCCCTTTAGGTCAGTGGAAGCGAGCCTGGTGAGGATGCACTCCACCGACCCAAGGAGGGTAGTGTGGACATCAGCCACTGCTGTAATTACTGCAATGGCTGTAAGTCGACCTATGTTAGGTCAACTTATTTTTCTAGTGTAGACATGGGCTAAGTAAGTGACCTGATTTTCAAAAGTGCTAAACTCACAAGCAGCTGTCACCAAAGCAAGCAATTTTGAAAATAAAGGTCACTTATTTGGAACCTTAGGATACATCTATATGTACAGAGCTGCAGTGATGCAGTTGTATCTGTACACAACACTGCGCACATGAATGCTTATGTCGGTGTAAATTATGTCACTCAAGGGGTGGAATATTCACACACACACACACCCCCGAGCGACGTAAATTTTGCTGATGTAGGTGGTAGTTTAGACACAGCCTAAATAAGGACTAAGGAGCCTCATTTTAGACTCTGATTTTTTAAAATATTTGTCCAAAGTGCATTGTCTGTATAAACAGACTTGTTTATGTTGGGTGAGACATTGCTATACCTGGACTCAACCATCTGCTTAGATATATTTCAAGTACTTCTCTATTCATCATATTAAATACGTTAAGCCTAGTCCACTTTTATTTAATACACAGCAATCAGCTCAAATTCAAATGTATTATGTTTTGATTAGAATAGACCTCTTTCTTGTATTATTTTCATGGGAGATATACAGTATAGTTGTCTACCCGTATCATAATGGGAAATAATACTATAGTATATGGCATTCATGATTCATTGGTCTTTTGGCACCAAGCGTAAAGGAGCTGAGTGGGGGGGGGGGGCACTTTATTTTCAGTTTTTGTATTCACATTTTATTGCTGGCATATTTGAATTTAAATGTTTAAAGTATATTACAACTAAGAAATAATTGCATGCATGTCCTACTTGTAGTATGACTCCATGAAGACAATAAAAGTCTACAGATGAAAAAAAATCCATCAGTTATTTCCAGATACCACCATGCAAGATATTCTTAAAGGGAGAGAAGTGAAGTTTCTATTACATTATTTCATTTTTTTAGCTTAGTTTGAGGAGAAAAAGAAAATATAGAGCAGCTATTTCCACCCTTAAATTTACAGAAAGGAAAGTAATTTCTGTACAATATTTTGTAGATGTACCAAATGAATAAAAAGGCTCTCTCTCTAAATCATGAAAAGTATTAACACCAACAAAAACCCAAATATGGTGAGATACTTATTCTGGTACAGTTAATCATGTTATTTAAATGTCAATCCAAGTTCAGATATTTGCAAAAAGCAATTTCTCTAAGAGCAAACTAAAACTAATTCAAGTACTGCTGCACCGAATCATAGCAAATCCTTCACAAAATCAACAAACACAACTGGTGCTACCAAAAGAGTACAGAGACTGGTGCTTCAGCCAGGGGACATAGTTCTGTTATGAAATTTGAGTGTTGTTGGCGAACACAAAATAGATAACAAATGGAAAGCACCCCTTATCTTCCAAGGGCTTTGGATCACGTCCCAGAAGTTTCTAGTAGTAGCTTGTAGTAGAATTAGAAAGTTCCATACTTAACTAACTCATCTACTCTGCAAGTTCTACCTTAATCAGAAAATTGTCCTTCCACTATCGTGCAGCCAATATTATTTCACCCCAATCAGGCTTTAATCTTTAAATTCTATCATTAAAACTTGCCTAATATTTTGAGTTTCTGATTAATTTGAACTCAGAAACATGAGGTTAGCCTTATCCTGTGTTGAAATTAAGACTTTTCTAGCACATACATCAACAGAGCTGTCTTTAACTTTTCATTGTTACTCTAACAGGTGTAAATGTTAAGGGTCAAATTAAAACTCATTCAGCAAGAGCTGCAGCAGTGATAGTACCTGGTTTTCATTCATTCTGTTACTAAGAGTATGTCTAGACTGATGGCGGCAAATTTGCCGCCGTCAGATCTATCTAACTGGATCGATTGAGCGGAAGTGAAGACACGCTCAATTGATCCAGAAGTTGATCTAGTAAAACCACCTCCAAAAAAAGGGTAAGTGCGGAGTCGATTGGTACACATTTCCCGTTGGTGCAGTGCCGTGGAGACGGTGCGCAGAAAAGGATTTAGGAAGTCAATGTAAGTTACACAAGCTACTCTATGTAGCTTGTGTAACTCCTGTCGACTGCTGCCGAGTTTCCTGGTAAGTATAGGCCAGGCCTAAGATTCCAATAACAAGCCAGTAAAGGATCAGTGATGGAAGACACTTAGCCAGGTGGAGTCTCGCTGAAGCCAAATGGGACTCCACATGGGAGCACCTCCAGTGCTTCTTATAATGCCCCTAAACACCACGATGGGAAATTGCTTCAGTACTGGGTCAGAGAAAATATTTCTCAATGATTCTTGTTATAAAATAGGTGTTAATATTGTAAGATTGGGGGACTCAACAGCAAAGGGATCACTGGCTCTGTGGACGTAAATGGGTGTGTTAAACTCTCAAAAGCACTTTTGAAGCACTTTTGTGTAGTAAACGATGCTACAGACAAAAGAAGGAGGTTGATGTCTGGAGCCACTTGACAAGATCCTAATGAAGTTTTTAACATTTTAAAACCAGGAGCTGGAAAAATATTGTGTGTTGGAGTTGACAGAAGAGTCTGACTTTTTCTGAGAGTTTCTTTGGGTCTCTGGAGAGAAAGACAGACTGAAATTTGCTTCTTGTGACAGGTCAAAGATCCTATCCCAAAGGCTTCTGCAAACAAGAGTTTCCTGGATACAGTTTAGTTCCTATCACTGTCCAGGGAAACAAGACAGACAGACAGACACACACACACACACACACACACACACACACACACACAGAGACATACAGAGTACATAAATGAATTACACTAAGAAAATACCAATTCCATATCACCTATTTCTCATCCAAATGGAATGCCCTGAATTTCTCAGTCCCCCAATTCTCTTCCCCTAGACTGGGTGATTTAGATGAATTGATCTCTGCAATTCACTGTGATCACCTCAGCAGGTCTGACTTTAGTTCAGTACCTGCCATCCTGTCTTGTCAGGGGAAATGACAGGGTTAATCAGTGACCACCCAATATTCATAAAGCAAAGTATTAGGAAATCAGATCATAAAGCAACAAACAAGCTTACATGTATCTCATTTCGGTGTAAAATCAATTCCAAATCTAACCAAAGCTACAGTCTTTTTAGTTTGAATATATGCACATATTTGGACTGAAGAACATACATTAATACCTTACCTGGCATGACGATAGTTTGCTGAATATTTGTGTCTGTACTTAAACAAAGGCGTCCACCTTTGGCCAGTCTATCACAGAGCAAGGTGATGTGTTTCTTCAGCCTGCTAGTATCTTTGGGTATATTCAACTGATTGGTGTGAGTCAGAGCCTGTTCTTTAGAGCTCTTAGACAGACATGTTCTCAACAAATGAGAGATGGCAGCATCCACACTTTCTTCCCAACCCTGGATGAAGGAGAAAGAAACAAGATAAAATGAAATGTAAAATCCTCCTCCTGATTTTAAAGACATTGAAAAATATATAAAAATTATAAAGCAAAGACTAAAGAACAAGTTTTAGACAATACTGATACAACAAATGTAGTTTTTGGCTTAATGAACTACCATGAAAACAGAATTTTCAAAGGTTGTGTAAATCAAAAAATAACTAATAAAATGAAATTTATCTCAAAGGCTAAAACTAAATGGGGTCAGAAAGAGTAATAGCACTTTAAATCAGAGACAAATAATATCAGCACAGGAAAATTATGAGATAAGGATGGTCAAACTCAGTACTCTCATTAAATGTTGAAAATCAGAATTTACTGCAAGCAAAATTTAAAAACACCTCTAGATGAAATTATATGTAAACACAAATGTTACAATATTTACCAAAAAAATTGGAGAGCGGGAGAGCTGAGTTCACCCAATTATTTTGCTTATGGGATCACCAGCTAAATTCTATGAATTTAGGAGGAAAAGGTTATATAGTTTAAATTTATCTGTGAATAACAGGGACAACATGGTGAGTCAGAAAGTATATTCACAGCTCCTCTGTCTATCCTGTTGACCTCTTCTCCCAAGAAAAAGTTGTTTAATTCTTCTGTATTAAAGTTTTAAAGGCACCTGCTTAGTAGCCTTGCCCAAGTAATTTTGGAGCAAATTCTGCCCTGAGTTGTACTCAAACAATCCTATGAATTTAATAGATTGCCTGAGTGAAACTAAGCGTTGAATTTGTTTCTGTACCACACCAGTGTTTTCTGACCTGGTTTCTTTTTCATGAACAGCAATAATGATTTCTCTGACTACAAATATGACAAGGAAGAATGTGCAAGCACAGATATAGCTTCTTAGAAATTAAATGAAATATTAGAGCTTCCACACTCATAGTGAAAATCTATTCTGTAAAAAATCTTTCATCTCTGACCCACATGCTGGGCACTGAAATCTAAACACAATTTGGACATCAAAAGCCCTAAAGCCAGCCACTCCAGAGATGCTACAAAACATGACAAATTACAGAACATAATTTTATCAATTTTGATGGTTCACTAGAAGACAAAAATGTCCATAGTTATATTCTTGTCATGTGTGCATCTTTCTCTATGGAAGCAAGATCTGAGTGTCTGAGTGGCACTCCCCCTGCTCAGCAGCGGAAAGTGGGGGCACTTTATTTGCATGGGCTTTGTATTTGCATGAGTACAATTAAGAACTCGGCATATTGCATAAGCACACTAGGTTCTGAGCATGATGGGAAATGGTCAGTATGTCTAGTATTGTGTTACAAATCACTTTTGTGTTAACTGGAGGGGTAATGAAATGTTGTCCTTCAATTGTACGAACAAATGGCATCAGATCTGTGTTTAGCCTGTTCTGATGAAAAATTCACTCTCATCTAAACAGAGCCCAACAAGGGTGGCGGATGGATGTTTCAGCATTGTAAGGGCAGCAGGAAGGGGGTGAGAAGTCTCCTGTTGAGATTGCACTAACCCTGGCAAAAGGCTACCCTTAGGCATGGATTCCCACTATCTCCTCCCACTGTTAAAATATTCCTCTTGGAGTCTTTTCTTCTGCTAAAGTAGGGACATTGCTCCTGTGTCAGCAGAAGGTTTTCCCATGAGCTGAAAGCTGAAATTCACTAAAAGCTGAAATCACTAGAGGAACTGGGAAACCTTGACTGATAACCAGCGGCAAGAGCCTGCAGATGGCAGGAGCCTAGAGATAGCAGCACCTGCAGACAACGGGGGCCAGTCATGGGGACTTGGCAAGACCCAGAGGTAGGAGGAGGCAGCAGCTGAGAGGACCTGGTCAAGCCCTCGTCCGGCAGAAGCCTGCAGAAGGGGACTGGCTGAGCCCCCAACAGAAAGTGAACACTAACTATGAAGGTCAGTACAGGGGAAAGCAAGAAGGGAGAGGCGAAGAATACACCCCCATACTCTGGGATGGGTTTCGCTCATTGAGTTCATGAATTCTGTTTGCACTGGTTCCAAAACTAGTGCTGTGTTACTTCCTTTCTTTTATTAAAAGATTTACTTTCTACACTCAGACTCTGTGCTTCCAAGAAGGGAAGTATTGTCTTCTGGGGACACGCAGAGGATAGTGTCTGATTTTCCAGGTGACAGGGTGGGGTTTGGTGTTGTATCATTGACAGGGAGCCCTCGATACAGAACTGGCCCTTTGCTGCTGCTGGCTCTGCCTGCAAAGAGTTACATCTTCATCACCAAAGTTTGTCATTTTTTCTAAACTTTAGACTGATTCAATTAAAACCTTGGGGAGCGCCAAAACATATCACCTGTCTCTTCTGAGCCCAAACATACTTAACTGGGGTAATGGACCACATCCTGAATTGGAGTTAATTTATAGTAACTGGGGATCTGCCGCAGTATTTCCCTCCAAATAAGTTATAAAAATATAAGCAAAAAAAAGCATTTAAAGAAGGAAACTAAAAACACAAACTAACTAAAGACAGGAAATTAAAGGTGGCTAGCATTCTATTCTGTCCTTGGCTCACACTGGTGTGTTGTATTTTGTATCACAGCCTTCATAATTTGCAAATCTAGTTTTTGTATTTAATTTCCATGTAAACCTGGTGTTTCAATAGACCATAAAACCACCCTTTCCAATTCAAGGATTGTTGACCTAGTAAGTCAAGTCAAATGGAAAAGAGCCTTTATGTGGCAAAAGAATATGGAACCTATGTCTGAATGAAAAGTCTCTATGTAATTGTTATTCAGGTGACTTTGTATAATTAAGAATTAATTGTCCTGAATAATACAGTATTTGTTAGCAATTTTTATTACTGAAAGAGACGAGGACTAAGGGAGTAGGGAAACATCACTATGTATGGACTGAAAAGCAATTAAGGTCTGAAAGGGAAAGTGTGCTATACCACTATACATAAATACCTCACAAAAAAGGTCTGATTCAGCTTCAGGCTCAAAACACAGAACTGTGATTTTTTTTTAATATTCTATATGTTTGAGAGCTGACAGCAAACACCTATGTTAGGCAGATCAGAGGTGGGCAGTCTATTATCCCGCAAAAAACATTCCCAGATCTGCAACTCTTCCACAGTTGTTACAGCAGAATCACAAAGGGGGCATTGTTGACGGGCTCAGGCACTGCACAGAAGTCCTTCATATCATCTGAAATAGGCATATCAGGAAGGCACAATTTACTGAATATAATTTGTTCCAGACTTGCTGCAACTAACAATGCTACTGAGCTTCCTCTGATTTTTGGCCAACAGGGAAAGATTTGCCTTCATGCTTTTGCTTCTGCACCCAAACATACTGATAAGCTCATTTAAAAAATAGGTAGAATAGAGTTTTTATACTTTTTAGCCAAATCAAAGATACAAATCTAGAATTTGGAGATTTAATGTGGATTTGTGACACTATGCAAGACTCTGTGTCCATAAATCAATGAATTACACTCATCAATATAGATTATTATACATCTTATGGTCCTCATGTAAACCATCAGGTGATCTCTATGTGTGAAAGTTAATGTACTGTGGATCTGGTTTTTTGTATGGGGGTAGATCCTGGATGCATAACCTTTGAATGATATCAAGGCCTTTCCACTCTCTCAACATGGTGGCAGCTCTAAAATGTTCTTTCTTGGAAAGATGATTATCCTTTTGTATTCCAAAAGTCTAGGAAACAAAACAGAATCCCCTCCAGACTGGAGCATGGACTGGCTAGTGAGACATTTCAACCATCTGTTGTCCATGATCATCAATATTCAAACATTCCTAGATACGCCCTGCCTCCACATACAACATTACTCACAGATCACTATAATATACTAAATGGTGACAGATGAAGTGCTAAGGGAGAAAGTTAGTGAGCTGCTGCTGGAGTTCCAGTGCAGAAGCTGTTCCGCTACATCACACAGAGCTTCTGTATGGACCAAGTTTGAGGCTTATGAAAGCACCTTGCTTTCAAAGCTTATAAAGTGGCCTAACTTTCAAAAGCACTTAGCACCCAACAGCTCCCGCTGAGTTTAATGAGGCAGAATTTCTGGCACAAGGACGTGAGAAGCATGGTTGTGCCCCAGAGTTTCCCTAGCAATTGGGCTGAACTGCCTCCAGCATCCACACAGATAAGATCCAGCTGATAAGTGTTAGACCAGTGGTTCTTAACCTTTCCAAACTACTGTACCCCTGAAGCCTGAGTCCCACCCCCACGGGGCTGAGGCATGTAACTTAGTTTCATGGCGCCCCTGTGGCTCCAGGCAATTGCCTTTCTTGCCACCCCCAATACCAGCGACCCCTCTAAAACTGTCACAACCCCCAGGTTGAGAAACACTGTGTTAGACTGAAGGAGATATTATGACGTAGAATGTCTCATATCACTTTTATCAAAAAAACCTCCTAATAAAGATATTTTATTTAATAACCATACTACACACATTTCACATAAAAAATAAAAGAACCTACCTCTGTTGTTTTTAATTGTTATTAAAAAAGTTATCAAAAAAGAGGCTAACTGGATCTAAGAGTTTCAGCCGAGTTTATGCAGACAACCATAATTGAAAAATAAAATAATAATAAAAATAAATCATCTATCCTATACTCTTTAATGCTGTATTAAACGACGTTTTGTTTTTTGGTTTTGACCAGTGCTCCACACCAGATCTAAACATTTCAACCTTATGAACAACATTTACACTATCATTCTAATTAGCACTAAACCTGCTTCAACACAGCCAAGCTCAGCACATGGTCACTGATGATCTTTAGAGAGAGAGTCTGTTTTGCTTGATCATTTAGAAATAGCAGCTGCTCCAACCAAAGGCTTTCAGGCATAGGACATAAGACAGTTTAAAGAAAAAATGTAACAGTATATCATCGGGTTGATACAACAGATTATATGAGATGGCCATGAGCCCCCCAGAAAGTACAATACTTCCTTTTATTTCATTAAGTGTTACCTGAACTGCAAGCCATGCCAGTGTCTAGCTTTGTACAAACGCATTTACTATTAAGCACTTTGCACTAAATCTCCACACTGAAAGGACACAAATTATAATGACACTGAATGCACACCTGTAAGATACTGAAGATTTTTGCTAGAGCAATTTTTGCACTAAAATTGGTCCTGAAAGGCAAAAATTGTAATGGTGTAAAAATACACAAATATACTTTCAATACAACAATTTTCAATTTCCAAGTTCTTAAAGGAAATGTAACATATGCAAGTCTAAAATTAACACAACCAAAAATATTAGGGTGCTTTAAACTCTGTTGATATCAATAGAACAAAAGCAACAAAGCTTAACCCTACAAGCATCTCAAAGGCTCTGTTCTGATTAAATGCTATACACATTTGTATGCAGAAGGTCACCAAAGTGGTTATACACTCAAGATAACATTTTCAAAAGTGCCTACGTGATTTAAAAACTTAAGGGCTGGCGCCAGTCGATGGAAGATACGCAAGCTACATAATGTACTTACATTCACGTAGTGCAGCATCTTTACAGTGCTATGTCAACAGGAGACGCCCTCCCGTTGACACAGCCTTATTCATTTCAGTGAGGTGGACTACCGGCATCAACTGGAGAGTCCAAACCCATCAATTGAACGGATTGATCCTGCTTCACCGATTGCTGCAGAGCCCACAGTTTAGACATGCCCTAAGTCCTGTTTTCAAAAGTTATTTAAGTGTTGCAATGCTGAGTGCCACAATGACTTTAAAAATCTGGGCCTAAATTACTTCTGAAAATGAGATTTAGGCACTTTTACCCTAATTTTACCTAGCTAATTTAGTGGCTGGAAGAAAAGGAACAGAGGTATTTGCCCCTATTTGTGGATGAAGATTATTTTGGAATGCCTGGCACAATGCATTTTGTTATTCAGTTCAAAGTGCACAAATTCATCTTGTTTGACCATAGAAATTATTTTAACTTTTGAAAGTTAATCACAACCAAAGTTTTCTTGGCGCCTGGAATATGCACTTTACCAGTAAGAATATATCATTAAAATCTTTGGACATACCTGGTTATGTGGGAATCCTACCATTGCATACACTTTTAGTTCATAGTTTAGTTCATAGTTTCTGAGCCACCCTCACTTATTTATTTATCAGGATAACTCTTGCCACTCCCAGATTGGTCAGAACTTTTCATAAGGGCACTACAGAGGTAATATTCATAACATTCCTCTCCAATGTGAATGAGAGGGATGCCAGGTGACATTTGGGTTGGCCTCTAGCCTCAGACATTCGGGCATCACACAAAGCAAAGGATACATTTTTTTAAAATCTATATATTTATTTAGTACTTTCAAGAAAGGTAAGCAATAATAAAATGACATTCCCATCTTCAAGTATGCCCCAGTCTAGCAGTTTCTTCTTTCCTTTGAACCAGAAATTCCTAATGTCCAATTAAAAAGCCACATCCTAAATTTCTAATTTTTAAATCCACTATTATTTTCTTTACAGGAACAAGATATGATGCCAGAGGCCTCAATTCAGCAAAACACTTGAGCACTGCACATATATAACTTCATACACTTTGAGCTTCAGAGTTAATTGGGACTTAAGCATGTGCTTAAGTGCTTTGCTGAACAGAGATGGACATGTTAATTTCATGCTTTGTAGATCTGACCATTAGGCCTCTCTCTGCCAGATGAAGAAGAAAGCTCTCCATAAGTACAATAAACTGGTGTGTATGAAGTGTGTTAGCTCTCCATTTGGAGACTGTGACTCATGGAAAGAGTGCAGAAAATCTTTTGGCCCCCCAGTTCAGACTCAGTGGCAATGAAGCACAGGAGATTCATAAGGCGTCCAAAGCTAAAACCATGGAAATTGCATTTTTATTTTTTGTGCTGTGAAGTTAGAAACTTTAGCAAATTTAATTAATTTTTTATATAAAAATGCAGCATATAACCACTGAGCAATCTCAAAGGACAATAATTTGAATTCATAATTGTAGCAGATCATGTACAAAAAAAAATCACAGATTTTATTAAAGCAAATATCAGTTTAAAATATTAATTTTGGTTACTTTTGCTATATTTTAACATAGGTAATAACTGAGGTGACTCAATTTTGGCCAGCTGTTACAGTTTTCCAGAGTTTTTCCTCACAGAAAATAACAGATTAGCAAGGATTTCTCCTGTCTGAATGAAAACTGTTTTGCTCTTCACTGCATTTTGTGGTGCTTTTAATATAGCACAAAAACTATTTGACAGGTCAGCAGAATTAAACATTGTATTATTCAATACCAAATTGATCATAGGCTTCCTTTAATCTCTTTTTTAACTAATAAAAGTGAAACATAAGGCAACAGAAAGTAAACATGTAAATGCCAACCCAAGAAAAGTCATTATTTAGCTTGGAGATTATAGCGGCAAAGTTTTAAGAGCCAAAAATTAGAAATGAAGACAAATGAGCTAATGGCTTACCCTGTAAGAAAAAGCTGCATTGTTCTACATACCCCTGGACTTGTGATAGGGTAACACTGAAAGAACAATACAAACAGAAGATTGTTTTGTTTGTAGTTCAGAAGTGAATGCTGTCTCCTGAAAGTCTGCTGAGACAAAATGCACAGACAGGATACCATGTCTCTGGCATTGGTCTCAACTCCTCAAGCACAAATGTTTGCCCACCAGATTATTAGTACAAAGGCTTATTCACACAATGAAGTCTATAATATGCACAGATTATTTAGTTCACTGTATAATATATTAAGTATTTTAAATAGATATCTCTATCACTCAAGAAGTACATCAACACTTTGTTTAAAAGTTTGGCTGTTATATATGTATATGTTGGGATCTGTCTCCTCCCCCACTCACCTAAACTGAATTTTTTTTAGTTAGAGAATGCAAACAAACAGCAAAATCTCAAAATAAACCACGTGCTTGTTAATGATGTAAACTACAAAAACAATGCAGGAAGCAGGGGAATAAAATACAGTAAATGCTGCAATTAGAAAACAGGGTTAGAAATAACGTGGCTGGATTTGGAAAGGTTGATGGAGATTTTTATGAGCAACAAAGTTGGTAGTCCATGGTAAGATAAGGGTAATCAAACTTTATTTTTCAGTTCGAAAAGCTTTTATCTTGAGAGTCAAGTGGCCCAGTGTTCACATTGTTTTTGGATTTGCCTCACTACAGTGGTAGAATGTTTTTCTCAAAACAAGTCCACACACACACAGTGGGCACACTTAAAACATTCTACCAGTTTCAAAGATTTTACTGACTCTAATGGAATTCCCCATTTTAAAGATAAGGTAGATCTCTGGAATCTTTCATACCAACAGAATTCTTTAAGTCAGTGGTTTTCAACCTGTGGTCTGCGGAACTCTGGAGGTCCACAGACTTTGTCTAAGATTTCCAAATGGGTCTGCACTTCCAAAATTTTTAGGGGGTCTGGAAATGAAAAAAGATTGAAAACTGTTGCTTTCAGTCTTTCCACTGTACATGCAACAGACTCCATGTCTTGATGTGGATAGCCCAAGTGCAGGTGCCTTCCAGTTCCGCCAGGATAATCTCTGACAGCTTAAAGGGGGAAAGGAAAAAAGCATATTCATGGACACAATTACAGATAGCACTCAACGGCAAAAATAGGCAGTATTAGCAAAAATCTATACTAGTTCTACTCTATGATCAGATCTAGATGTCAAACTAGAGGGCCATTATCCATAATGTCATTTAGCTATTCAAATTTCTACTTGAATTTGAAATAGACTATTACTTAGTTTCAATTCTGACTCTGTCTCAACTGGTGGTGACAGTGGCATTATCATTTATATGGAAATGAGACTAAACCAAATCATGTAAGACAACCTAAAATCAAGAGAATAAGAAGGAAAAACCCTGGGACTATAGTCCAAAACGGAGTAAGCAGATATATTTCTTCACCAAGAGCTTGCAATTTAAGAACAAAACAAGAGGCAACAAGTGAATACAATAAGATGACAGGGGTGTAAACAGTAATAATAAGACAATACAGCTATCATGAAAAATTAGTGGCCACAGTTTACCAGCTATCTAACCACTGTCAACTTTTTGTAGGCTTTGTGGCAGAGGGGAAGAACAGATTTTAAGGAAGAACAGATTAAGAACCCGGGAATAAGTGACCATTAGGGGAAAAAAAGTCCTAGTCTGAACTGCAGACAGTCAGAACTATTTCCAGGAATCTTCCTTAGGACTCCACCAATGTCCTCCTTCCAGAACATACTCTGAAATGACATAAGACACTGCATAAATGGCATTTGTTCTTGCGACTATTAATTAAACTAATCTTCAAGTGTAACTATTTTATAATTCTTTCAAAGACTCTGATTCCAATGGTAAAACTAAAATTCTGGGGTGGATTGGGATTAATGTACAAGTAAAGTCACAATTTTCTTTCTCCATTCTGCACAGCTGGGATGTAATCAGCAATTAGTCTTAGACTAGAAAGGGAATGGAATCATGATGAGTCCAATGGGAAAATACTCCTTTTCTACCATAATGTGAAGAACAATCTCCTAAAGCTGGTAAATATGAATTCATACTGCTTGCTAAAATATATACAAATGTCTATGGCAGCGCTACATCTCTCTTCCAGGGAAGCATACATAGCATATAAATGCATATGACCGACTCTTTCTCGGAGAGTGTTCTTCACTGTTTATTAGTATCTTTGTTCTGGTATTTTTCTCCTTTAAGGAGCAACTAGTTGTTCACTGTATCCTTTGATGTAAAGACATGAGAAGTGAGAGATATTTTTGAAGGGCTCTATTCTGCTGACATATATTTTGGGTGCTCTTTTTACATCCAGTTTGTGAAAGTGCCTTTTTTGAGAATGTATCAGGTCTGAGCAGAAAGATGAGAGTCAATTTGGCTTGGAAGCAGAGTGGCATTCTTAAAACCATGTTATTCTCATACAAGATACAGTACTAGCCTTCCACTGACTGTGTCCCTAACTCCTAAACAATTTTTGTTGATGTTTTGCCAGTGGAAAAAGGGGGAAAATACCTTATGGGGATACCTTAATGGTCTTGATGGAAAAACCTTGTAAGCTCAAAAAGGAGTATTGTAGAATTATATTTAAGTTCTAAGGAAATCAGTTCACAGAAGTCACCAGATAATTTCTGAAGTATGCAAACTAGATATTTTTTAAAAATCTAGTGATATGAAGATGGCTAGATGGGATGCAGTACTGTAAAGCCTTTATCATGAAATTGATAGCTATTACTTTAACTATTAAATATCTGGTACACAGTCATGCAGAAAGTCCCACTTGTAGAAACAAATGGATAATAGAGATTGTAGGTTTTCTCTGGACAGTGCTGTGATCTATGCACCAATATAATGAATGGTAACCAAATCGGAGAATATGTCCTCTATAATGAATCAGATCTTGTTCTATACGAGGACTGTGATAATCACTTTTCTAGAATAGGTTTATACTTCCATTCTCTCCTTTCAGTGATCTGTTCAAAGGTGAAGAGACCAAATGGCAAATTAGAACCTGATGTATCAAGTCCACTCTAGATAGTAATTTTATGGGTCTTTGCACAACTATCTAAATGTTCTCAGATAACTGTGGCTAAATTATTATGTGGCCTGCCTTTACGATTGTATGGATAGAAAAGAACATCCTAACAGGCTTTCAAAGTCTAGAATGAGAACAAATTTAGTTCCCGTTGCAATCAATCTTTATAAACATTCCATGTCTCCACCTACTGATACATGGAGATAGCCTTGATTAACCTCAAAAAAAAAAAAAAGCCTATTAAGTTAGTTATGAATGTCAGAACTGATTACAGGTATCAGAGATACTGCATGCTTTTGTTGTGTTCTTATAGGTCCAGGACTGCTCTCATATCTTCTAATTTCTGCTGGAGCATGAAGAATAGTTAGTACTCCCTAAAGACCAGTTGAAGGCAATAGTTTTGTGGTCCTTTTTCTAGCAGATACTCAGTAGCTATTAAGATGTTTCAGTGGCTTATATGCATGTGAGTGTATGAGAGAGAGGTGGGTCTTTCAATACTGATGATTATAGGTACCTCCTTGCAATGTTTTAGGTAAGCTCCTTGGATGCCTTTGGTAAGAATTGTAATGAGTCAATCCTGACTGGAATCATGACAGATTACCCCATATCAGGGATATTTGTCTACTGAGATTCATTGGCCAATCACTATATGGATCTAGGGTTAAAGGAAGCTTTATGGCTGTATTCCAATTGGCTTTTTTTTCCTCCTAATGCCCTGATCTAGGACTGCCTCTCTAGTATCCTTGGTCTTTTTTATGCGTAACAGAGTTGTGATGGATAAAAGGAGCTGTTGTATTCATTGCATAATCTGTGTAGTTGAACTCCTTTGTAGCTGGCTTGCAAGGTATCTTGTTTTGCTTCCTTCCACTGGAATCAGCTAACACCTCATCTATTTTTTTTCAAAAAGCTTTCCACCGCTAAATTTGGCTGAAGTGAGGTGCTGCATGCAAACACTCTGGTAGCTCCAGATCTTGCTGCAGAACTCAATACATCCAGCAACGTATCTGCCACAAATGAGGTCACGAGTTCAGCGATGCTCGGTGAGATTTTCCTGACCTGGAGAACAGCTGTTGGACCATGATATATTTACTCTGGAGAAACAAGTGGAGGAAATGGATGCTTGAAAAGATACTCCTGAGGCACAATGTATCTCAGGACAGCTTTTATTTTCATGTCAGTGGTGTCCTTAGGGAATCACTTTCCTTCTATTATGATAATATTCTTTATTGGACCGTCAATACAACATCTACTTAGGGAAGCATGATGTATGAGTTTCTCTGTTTCTGGAACCTGTGAAACTTGGAACACTGCCTACTCAGACATCTGGATTTAATGGGTTGCTCCCATTTCCATTTCATGACGTTTTCCACTGCCATAGGGAAATCCCTATTTCTTCCTTTGAGTTCAGAGAAGCATTTACCTGTTTGGCAGTTTAATCCTCTATAAGTGTATGTTTGGATTCCCAGATCCTTTATAGCCCTGTTAGCCAGAGTTTTAAACTGTCTCAGTGTCTAGACTCTCCTGGTTCTAACTCCTCAGCTGAGAAGGTGGAGGAGAAACCAAACTGGGACTTGTGTCTTTACTGGGACTTCTTAGATTTGTGGGTTTTGCTACAATTAGATTCCTTTTACTTTGTTTCTTGCCACCCTGGAGCTTGGGAAGTGGCCCTTTTCTAAATTTAATCTGTTGCTTCATCTCCTGGGTAGAAAGCCTAGGCACTGGGTATATCAAAACCTCATTTTGTTGAAAGATCCAAGCCAGAACTGTTGAAATTGGTCATATCATGGTCCTGGCAGCATCTCAGTTTTTTGACTTGGGCCAGGTGAGTGTGCAAAGAGGACAGTACCCTCAATTACTTTCCCAGGTCACATAAAGAACTCTAAAGGGACCAAGTCAAGGAATTCTTAGAGGGAATCGAGGTCTGCTTCAGTTTTCTTAGTCTTATTTGCTCAGTCAAGTCCACTGAATTTTTGTCTTGTTGGGGCTGTTGATGTTATCCTGATGTAAAGCAATCTCCCTGCCAACTGTACAGACACATGAGGGAGAACTAACACATCATTATTAATTTATGAAATTAAGACAAATGTTTTCCATGGACCAGCATACAAGAAATCTCCCATTATATCATCTGTAAAAATGGCTGCACTTTGGTGAAAATAAGTTATAGTGATTTTGTCTATGATCTCAGGAATCATTTTACAAACTGAAATGTTTGCCTGCTCACCTGTAGAATAATCTCCTGGGGCAAGGGTTGAAAGAGTGGGGGAGTATCTGGCTTCTTAAAACCATCTGGACTCATTGGCAGACAACATTGCACTGTTGTTGGGATGCATGATAGGTGCATGTTACTAGATAAACATTTGTTGAAAAAATATCTGTCCCTAAAAGAAGGAGAAAATAACCAAAGGAGGGTTTAAAGCAATAGGGTGGTTAAGAATTATTGCCATTTGCCTTAGAAAAGGAACATTAGCGCTATTGCTGCCTTTGCCTTCTCTTCAAGGCAGGAAAGATGATCTGAAGACAGGTGCTTTGGTGACTGAGTGCTAATATGGTCTTCTGGAAACGGATCTGGCTGCCTTCGGTTCTTGAGAGAGAGGACCTACTTAGCCATGCTGTATTAACAGTCATACTTTTGATAATGAAACAAAAATTTCACAAGAGTGTTGAGAATGTTTCCATCTTATTTTCTCAAACAAAGCCAAATATATCCAATTTTATTTAGATGTTGACTGTAGGAAGGTGCAGTGGCCTTCCTCCGAGCTGGGGCCCGAAGAAGGGCCACAACTGCAGGACCGGACAGTAAAGGGACCGGCAGTCCAGTCTGCCCGGCAACTGGGAAGCCGGCCAGCAATAGGTCCCGCCAGCCGGCCAATCCGGCAGCAGAGGGGCGGAGCCCCAGCCAGGGCTGGGAATACAAAAAACAGGCCCCCCCTGCTCAGTAGAAGGAGAGCTGCCGCCGGAGGCAGATGTGCCGTCCCACCAGCTACAGGAAAGGCCTGAACCAGGCCGGACCGCTGGCCCATGCGAACACTTCCCGGAGCAGAGGCCCCCGGAACGGCCCAAGCGGCCAACCGCTGAGGGTTGGATAGGGCCTCTGGGCCCCCTAGACTGGCCTAGGCCTACCGGCCCCAAGGACTGAGCCAGGCCCCTGTACCTTAGTGACTGGACTGAGTCCGCTGAGCCTGAGGGCTAGGAGATCCCCCCCGAGGCCGGACCCGACCTGGAAGAGCTGCCTGACGCCGAACCCCCGGAGATGGGACAGGACCTGGAGGAGCTGCCTGAGGCCGAGCCATCCCCCGAGCCCTGTGACCTGGAGGAGCTGCCCCTCGCAGAGGAGCTCCTGGCCCTGCCGCCTGTGGACAAGGAGGGACTGGAGGTTTACCCCGGGCCGTGTACCCCAGCGACCCCGAGGACCCGGTGGACACAGGTACCTGGGGATACGGGGAGGAAGTGGCCCAGGAACGGCTATAGCCGTGGCTGAGACGGGGCAAGCCCTGTTAGCGTGTTGCGGCGGGAGCCCTGCCGACTCAGTGGCAACGCCTTTTGCCACTGCTAGGGCTGTGGGCTGGGACGCAGTGGAGTCGGGTGGGCCTGCGTCCTCCTTCCCTCCCCCTTATCCTTGCCACCCAGAGAGTGAGTACCATCCCTGGCTCTCCTGACCAGAGGACACTGCTTGCTCGCCCACCCTGCCTCAGGACCGGGGTACCAGACTCATAGCAGACGCTGGTATTCCCCTGGTAGGAAGGTGCAGTGGCCTTCCTCCGAGCCGGGGCCCGAAGAAGGGCCACAACTGCAGGGCCTGACTGGGCCCCATGCTACATTGACATTCCATGGCACTATTTGCAATTAAAATATTGCAGCCAGAAAGAAAAACTGACTAGCCTGCTTTCATTGTCTGCGATTAATATAATGCAAAAAAGGAAACTAATTACATGCAAGTTATTAAAGTACCTTCGGTTTTAATGATTTTAAAAATCGTATTAATCCCCCAGCAGTGCAATATACTGTACAGCAACAAGCCTCTGACTCTACCTTGGGTCTACAGATCTTTCAGTCAAGACAAAATATCCACAGAATTCCCCATTGACATTATTCTGACTACTCTGAAAGAAATTAAATCAATACAAATGAAAGGGATTATGTCATGACGGCAAAAGAGTGAAGATCATTAGAAACACAGATTGGGGAAGAGAACTGTTGTTCATTATAATTAATCAGTGATATCATTAGGCAGCCCGATGAAAATTGTTGTGAACTGCCACTGGGCATTGCACATTCAGCAGTTACTTACTACACTTCTATATCTTAGGTACAATCAGACATTCATGAAGATTAATCTATTTATTTTAACAAAGTGACTTGTTGAAGTGACTTGATCACAGTTATTAGAGAACTACACAGAGAGAAGATTTCTGATAGTTGAGGGTTGCTTAACCTAGCAGACAAAGACATAAGATCCAATGGCTGGATGCTGAAGCTAAGCAAATAGCCAGAAATAAGGTGCTTTTTTTCTGGTTTTTTTTAAGCGAGGATAATTAACCACTGGAACATCTTACCTAAGAGGTGGTGGATTCACCATCATTTGATATCTTTAAATCAAAACCGGATGTTTGTCTAAAGGTTATGCTGTAACTCAAGCAGAAGTTATGGCTTGATGCTGGCACTACTTGCTGTAATTCTATGGCCGATGTTAAACAGGAGCTCAGACAACAGGATCATAATGGTCCCTTTTGATCATAACATTTGTAAAACTATAAACATACCTGTCAGAGGGTGGTCCCGCATGGAACAACTCCCTTTGGCAGGCCACAACATGACAGGTGCATCTGCCTCAGTTTCCCCTCTCAGAGTCCCCCCCATCTTTCTTAGCATAAAATAGCTCTTGTAGGGTTAATTTATTGCAAAAGGCCAATGCACATAAGTCATAAAAAGAGTCCCAAAACTACAGTCCAGAATTTCCCCACATAGTCCAAATAATACATACAATGTACAGCCCCAGCATCTCTCACCATACCCCAGCAATTCAGGACAGCCCCGGCATCGGTTCTTTTCTGTCTCTCTCCCATGACAGCCACCCCAACCCTTCAAGAGTGGAGACACCATGATCATGGAGGTGGTTTTCCCAGGGCGAGGCTCATCCATTGCACTACGGGTGTGCTGACCCCTGCGATTTCCCCAAATGTGGGAAACTCGACTGCATCATTTGTGGTAGTGGGGGACTGTGTTCGCGCTCTCCCCTGGCGGAAAAAAAAACAAAAAACCCACCCTGTTCTTCATAGCGGAACCCTGCTGGGAGGTCATCTTAACCAAGTGAGCATCCTTCACTCCCCCTGGCCCTCTCATTGTTCATTGGGTCGAGCTCTCCAGCGTGAAGATGTCAGCAGGTAAGCCCTTCCACTGCTCCCATCTTCAGTCTTCTCTAGTCCTTGGCTCCAGCTCTCCAGTTTACAGCCAGCAGCCATTGCCCTCTGCTGCTCCTCCTGCCTTCAACCCTTTGAAGCCTTCTGGCCCAGCTCTAGTTTGAAGAAGTCAGCCAGCAAAACGCTGTTGTTGTCCCCCTTGCTTTCAGCCTTCCCCCAGGGAACACCTTCTGCTTCCTACCTGGATCTTCTATGCTCCCTTGGTAGCTCTCACCCACCCTGATGCCCACTCAGGCAGCTCTGATTCACCAGGTCTCTCTCACTGCATCTCTCCCTGACCTTTTATAAGTCCGAGTGTTGCCCCACCCTCTTAATTGGCCAAACGGGAGTCCCTGCCTGGCACAGGGAACTGGACCTACTTTAATCAGCCCTGTCACTGCCACCCCGTGACAATACCAAATTAATTTGGTGCCTTCAAATATTTGTTTTTCATTATTTTTTTATATCAAGCAGGAAAAAACAAGAAAAAATACAATAGGACTTGTGGGGAAAAGTATTTCCCCCCGTTCTCTCCCCCCCCCCGCCTACCACAGCAAGAACAACAGGTGAATTACGAAATGCCAGAGGAGATAGCCAAAGAGGGCAAAGATTATTTGTAAACCCTTTAGGGCAGGAAGCAGCAGGTAAAAAGATATTGTAATACAGGTTAAGTCCTCACAGGATTTCACGGGTTCTACTAATCCCTCCTTCCTCGCCCTGCAGAGAATCTGTCCTTTTCAATTGGATCTGTGGAACTCATAATTAAGAAGCAGAGTAAATTCAGCCAAAGTATTTGACTTGGTACGTTTGCCCTATCTCACTCAAACTTCTGTTGTGCATTTTCTCATGAACCAAATTAACTGTAGAAAGAGAATGATTTACAGATATTTATTGGCATTGATGGATAGTGCTCAAAGTAAGTGGTGAGGTTCCTCCCTACTGAGTTCCCCACTGCCAAAATACATACACACACACCAAACATGCAGTGTGGAGTGGTTAGAATGCCTCATAGTTACCACAGAAGATCATGATGTGTTGCAGGGAAAGCTTAACAAACACAGAAACTCCTCAATCAGGGAGTACACTAGTTAGTGCTTAAGGCATGGCCTTTGTGTTTATATCCTTACTCTAAGTGGTGTCAGAAGCAACTGAATCCCTCTTTCTAAAGAAGGAATTAGGTAAAGAAAAGAGACCACGAGAGTAGTGAGCAAGTGGGGAAAGTGGAAAATCCAGGAGATCTGTGAAAGCAGCATCACAAAGAAGACACAGCCCAGTATCAGTGCAGCAAAGGAGCCCATAGCACAAATGGCTCTGTAACAGAAATTTAATTTTGGCAACTCCTGCAGCTAGCCTGGATGGATCCAGAGATCTGAGCAATTCCAGGAGGCTTTGGGTTTAACAGAGAAAGCACAAGAACACCAGGTAAATTCCCTGATATTTGCCCTAGGTGATGTTGATGATGATATTCTATGTTCCCTACTGATGAGGAAAAGAAAGAATATACCAAAGTGAGAAAGGCTTTAGATGCCCATTTCATGGGCAGACAGAGTATTATATATGAAAGGGCCAAATTTAATAGGTGGAGCCGAGATGTTTTTATTACATCCAGTTCAGAGTCTTGCTGAACATTGCAAATATGAACCATTAAAAGAACTAAAAAGAAGGAGACAAGATAGTTGTTGGCATAAAAGACACTGTCTAGAGCCCTGATTAAGCATCCACCAATGGAAGACTTCAGAGAAAGATGTTAAAATCTACAATGACTTTGTTCTGACAGCAATTCCAACATCTGGGGTATATAATTGTGGGGTTCTGCCCCATATTATCTACTACCACTGCCTATTAATATATCTTTGAGGTACTGGAAAAACATTTGCAAAACCACAAAAGATCATCTCTACAGGCTTATGGACAAAAGCAGTACAATTTAAAATATCCAAGTTTATTACAAACTTTTCCTCCAGGGCTAGAAAGGACTTGATAGAAACTGAATGGTGCAAAAAATGAGGAAGGAAAAGGTCATCTCACTAGACTATGCATGGCAGCTTTGGTACTTCCATTCTAAAATGTTGTTATAGCGGATATGAATTGAGTGGAGACATCCCAGAGACTTATTCCGGATTTACTCTAGTTCAGCTGAACTCAAGAGTCTGGACTATACATGTATGCTAATTAGTGAAAACAGCAAAGCTACATTCCTGATAGGTTAAAAAAATATGGGTTATGCAAAAATTTATGTCCATAAAGTTTAAATCATTCTCCACAAATTTTTAACAATAGCAAACATTGGCTGAGGGAGTCAAGAAATGTTGGACATTATTAGTCTTGAGAGAATTATACATATCAAAATTAATTCACTTACAACTTATATTTGATCTTGAGAACTTTCAGTCAGGAAAGGATTCTCTTCCACAAAGTGGAGCTCTCTGTGTTAAAAAAACAAAAATCTACAACAAACAAAAAGCCTCTATCATGTACAAATGCTAGGAGATTGCTTCCTTGTCAAATTATTGATCCTATTCTCTTTCTTCCCACTTACATCCAAATCCTGATCTAACTTCCCTTTACACTAACTTCAATGAAACTATTATTTGGCATTTAGTAATTTAATTTTGCCACCATGTTTTAAGTAATGTTATTCTGCTTTAGCATACACTCTGTAACTTTCCACTGTGTCGATATTCATTCTGTAGTTCAAAAAGATCAAAGAGCAACTCAAAGTTACAGCACTACATAACATAGTCAACTATTTTAAAAAATAACTGTATTTCTACCTTCACATATTTCTCTTTCTCCAAATTAAAACTGTAATATAAGATTAATTAAAGATTGAGTAAGGAAACAACTAAGGTGGTAACTAGAACATCAAATGTAAACAAAAAACAAATGCAAAAATCAAAAGGGCACCTCCTAACAAATTTTAACTATAACATCACAAATTTGAGTGTAATAGAGTTGGGGTCTTTTTGTGCAGTAAAATTATAACATTATTTGGTAACATCATGGGAACCATGAAAATATTATTTGATTAGGTACCGATAGACAGCTATATTTATGAGGGTCCTCTACCAGTTAATAAAATTAGGCAGTTAATAGTGACAGAATTTTTTCCTTTGTAATTTTATAAACAAAGAGAGCATTAACAACTGTAATAATAAGAGATCTGAGGCATCAATCAATTCAGATGCCATACAACCATAATATCACAACTATCCTGCACTATATGAACCCTTTGAACCCTTTAAATTAGCCTGGATAAATTCCCTGACCTTCCAAAAGGATTTCATATTGTAAACATATGCTTTATCACAAACTCACCATGTTCAGAACATCTCTCTCTCTCCACATCAGTTTAGCCAAGACAAAAAAAATCAGTGGAAGAATAACCCCGAAAGTGCTTTCTTTTTTTCTTCCCCATCACGACCTTTTGAACTAAAGGACTAGGGTGAACATTCTAAGGCTGTCACCTACTGTAAAACTATTTAATACCAGCCCACCCAATGTTGGTGCACAGTTCAATATCTTGATGTTAGTACATTTCAGTTATTCTTAAAATTAAAAATTTTCTATAAGCTTAGGAGGAAACAATTTTTTTTATTTGCTTATATATGGCATAAATAAATACAGATCTACAGAGCCTACCATGCAAATTTCTTATCTTATATGACAGGGATAAAACATGCATGCAAATTGTGCACCAAAGTCATGAAATGGGCTACAAATGCAATAAAAATAAGGTATTTGAAAGTTTAACAAATGGGGGAGGGGCACCAAAGACACTTCTCGCCTGGGATGCCATTTGGTCTAGGGCTGACCCTAAGGACAGCCTTGCCTTATAGCCTCATTCTAGTGCAAACTCATTTAATTTGGTTCCGTTTCTGATGTTATGATCCTTGGACTAAGCAGATGTCAGTAGTTGTATGGAATTAAAGAAGCAATCACAGAGAAAAGGGAGTGCTTTGCATTACTAGTATCAAACGAGAATGACCCTTCAAGTCAATTAAGGTGTTCAAGAGAATCTCACTAAGCTCTCCTTTGCTGAATGGATGGAATTTTAGTATTAGTATATAAAGTTAGATAAAAGTATAATGATAGTCATAATATAGCTCCTTTGGGATTGGGAAGGGGAAAACAGAGGTATTTTCTAAAGACCCCTTGGTTACCAAAATACAGGAAAAAAGCACAATCTTTGTTTTCAGGAACTTTATTTTGAAGGAGTGCACTACTGTTTTATTTTGACATATCTTTGTAAGTGGCAAAACCAGACCTTATATCATGGTTTACATGCTCTTAACTGAAGTAGTCTGCAACAGGAACTGTTTACTAGTCTGAGAAGCTATTTAGTGACAATGGGAACTTGAAACACTGATACTACTCTTATGCTAAGTGTCTAAATGAAGCACCTGCCAGGTCCAGAAAACAAGAAGCAATCTCTTCTAAATGGAATGGCATGTATGAGAATAATGTTGATGTTATGGTTAGAAGAACATTTCTTTCTACAACAACAGTATGGTCTACCCATTTTCCCTTTATTAAAAAAGCACTTTCTGAGTTTAATGTTCATGAGGCAGAAAATATTATAGAGAGGCATATTGTATCCAATCTATCTTCTAACACATTCCACCTAACTAAAAATACAACAAACCATTGTGCAGAATTGTTTGAAGAGTAAATAAACATTCTTCAGAGTACTTTCTTTCACCACATTCCACTCAACTGCTTGTGGGGAAACCTGAATACTAGCTGGGAGCTTCTGTCTGTAAATACCATTGGTATGTCAGAAGCTTCCTTCCCCCCCCATCTAAACTTCTCTTTAAATTACATTCAGATTTTTGTGGTACCATAATAGTTACAATATGGGATGTATTTCAATATTCTGGTAAAGGCTTCTTTTCAAATTCTAACCCATTATTTCAGGTTTACATTTTTCATCCCAGCCTCTCTGCAAGATTCATATCCCCACAACATTTATATGTGAGGTCTTGCAACTTAACATGGAATATTGTGAACTACTATATCATAACTGCATCAAGATACATATTAAAGTGGTATATTTTATTTTAAGATATGTAACAGATTTTCTCACGTTGTACCAGAAAATGTGTCAAAGAAATACACTAGTATAAGTTCTAGTGGAACAATAAAAGTGAGCCATGAAAAACTAGATAGATAAGTTTCTGCTTTCAGGGGACTTAAGTGAATCTTTTGCTGATTCAGTTCATGTGGATTTACATCCCTGTCTTTTGCACTTTGAGATTCAAAGTTTCAATAAGCCCAAACACCCAAAGCAAAATGCAGACAAAACTGTTTCGTTTTGCCAGGTTTGGGATAAAAACCATGTGAAACACCAAGTTTCACTTGTTTTCTTTTTGAAACAATGGATCTTCCTAGGTGCACTTGAAACTTAGCCCAAGCTTGACAAAATGGCTACTGACCTGCCCACAATTTTGGATATGTAATGAAATCTGGACTTAGTTTATACTGAAATAGTTCAGCACAGCTTTAATATGACATGATTGTGAATTAAGAGTATGAAAGTGAACATTAAAATAGATTTTAGATTCTGTTTTTGTTTAGTTTTACATTTCGTTTTAATTTAACTTACTTCCTCATTCAAGCCTTTGTACAATACTATGTGCACTTCAAAAAGAGATGTGTGTCAACCAAACTGCAGGATGGGTATCTTATTGGCAATGTGGTTCTCTAGTGCATGGTCTGTACGTTTACACACAACCATTGAACACTCACATAGTTATATACGTTGAACAAGTACAGAATTCAGAAGAGTTCTTCACAGATGAGACATTCACACTGTGGACTGGATGTGAGAATTTTACTGTTCAATAATATTGTGTCTTACAACTCATGTCTATTATATAAACCATCGTGCCATATATATTATATACATATTATTCTTATATATTATATGCTTAGTAATAAAGCACAGGAGAATATTGTCACATTCTGGGGTGTAAGCCAGAATGAGAGAGTGAGGGGTTATGTCACTGCCTGCTCTGTGACCCTTAGTGCCTCAAAAAACTCTGCTGCTGTAGTTCTCTTGTCAAGATGCTTCTAGCCAGCATACCTGCCTGTACTTTATGTCACTGGGTTAAGCACCTCTGATTTAGTAATTCTGATTCCAACAGCCTGCTTGTTACACTCCAGCTACACTCTGGTTACACCTGACAAGATGACCTCAACACTATCCTAATCCCAAATTTTCCCACAACTGTGTGCTCTGTCCATTCCACTTCTGGACCATTCAGAGAAATATTAACATTAATTTGCTCCTTTAAAGAGATAAAAGCACATTGTATCTTATTAACTTAACTGGGGTGAATATACCCTTTCCTTCAAGCGCAGCACTGAGTTGTTTTATTGTAAAAATAAAACAAGTTTATTAACAAAAGGACATATTTTAAGTGATGCCAAGTAGAAGGAATAAAGATAGAAAGGGCTATCAACAAAGAAAAGTAAAAATACATTTTTCTAATGCCTAAAACCTAACTTAAAAAGCTCCAGCCTTTGTTCAATGTTCCTACCATTCCCAAAGACTTCAATCCCCTTGGTTGAATGACCCACCTTTCTCAGCTTGCAGGAGCTCTTGCTCCTGGTGTCTGTCCAATAATGGATGCCAAGATTGTTTCGCCTCTCTCCTTATATCTTTCCAAAGTTACTGTTTTGTCCCCAGACTGTTCTTCTCTTCCTGTGACCTTCCAACCCTCTGCTGATTTTTATGTAAATTGGACTTTCACTGTTCTGGTCACACCTTGCTTAATTGGAAACCAGTAGATAGCTGCCTTCCCTCCTGTCTGGGAGAAAATGTGTTTCTCTCTGTGTTTGATCACAGACTTTAAAGTGTAATAGCATTAAGTATCCATATTTCCTCACAGTGTTAATACATACATTTCACAGTGATGTTAAATAACCATTGTGTCATTCAGAAAATACCTTATTTGATACACTGTTATAACATAGTAATATTGTATACAATCAATTGACCCAATTACTTATCATTTGAGGTTCAGACCGCCTGTCTTTTCAGCCAAAATGAAGTTTCTCCCTCCTGCTTGGGGGTAGATGCCATGCTGTCTCCTTCCGCACTTGATAGCTTTGTTTGCCTTATATGTAAATGGACCTTCATTGTCTCTGCCGGACAACCAGCAAAACAAATCGCGCATTCCTTTGTCTAGGGCAGTCTGGGCTTAGGCACTACTTGCCGAATACATTTTAAAAACATAATTATGGCACATATTCATAACTTTTTGTACACACCCAGTGCATACATCATGCAAGAATATTAATGATCAGTAAGTTATTAGTTTCACAATGATATCTTACATGCTACCTTTTAGATACAGATTATGAGAGAGCTGGGGTTCACCAAACTGGTCAGGCTAGCTGAAACTCACTACCAGATATCAGTGAGCCCCTTACCCTCTTGCATTGGTTGCTGTTAGGATCACACCTACCCTCTTACAAAACTACAGAAGGGTTAGACATTGGCTGACCCGGAGGAGCAGGTCAGAGTCCTCTTTCATGAACAGGGCATCTGCCACAATATTTTCTTTCCTCTTTACATAGTAGAAATCTGTTTTATCATTTTGTTCTGTTCACAGGACATAATATCAGAGAGTATCCATAATATCACCTGCAGAATTATTAAACATTTCACAGTGACATTAATGACCGGTGTGTTATTACAATTCAAAAAATATATTACACATCACCTTTCAAATAAATATCATGACACCAGTGTGAGGTGTAGTGAATATGTCGGGCCTGACCAGAGTTGCTGATACAGAGCACTGAACCACAAATGGGTCTCTATGATATAAATACATTATGACACAATTGTTTATATAACAGATATACATAATTTCAAAGGTTCTATGTGGCCTTGGACAAAGTACTTAACATCTATGCTTCTTAGTATCTTCATTTACAAAATGATGCTATTTACCTATATTGTAGGGTTGCTATGAGGAATAATTAGATACTGGTGAAAGGCTTTGAAAATGTAAAGCACTTATCGTAATTATTTCCTTGTGAGGGGAAATATTCTCCTATGTTTTATTAATAAGATATTAAATATTACCATTAACAGAATCTTTGTTCCTTGAAAATTCATCTGTTTTCCATCTGATTCTCCATTTGTCACTAATAACCCTTTCTTTATGACATTCTTTTCAAGAGTTCACCTGTTCCTTTTTATTCTCCACATGAAATCGTAATCCTAAATCTTGTCTGTGATGTCATAACTGACTGCTGTGGAAGTTACTACAGAGATTGTTTTCAGGCAAAGGCCAAAGCAAACATTAACAGAAATACAGAATATAATATGCAAGCAAAACGGTCTCAATAGCTAATTTTTTAAACATAATTTTTAGTAAGTATTTAAAACAAAGCTGTCATTTCCCCATACATGGTGTGTGTTTTTAAGAATGTCCTATTTTAATCTAAGGCCTTGTGTAGGCTGGGGATTAGCCTTACTAACAGTTACTGATGTAGCTACACTGGTGAAATCCCTTGGTGTAGTCTAGCAAAGCTGCTATTTGCACAAGTGGAGTTTACCCAATCTTAAAACCAGGGTAAATCATAATTTACAGCAACTTTGCCTGTTCACAGTAGGGGTTTGCTCCAGTGGAGTTATATTGATGGCTAGACACCGACGACTGTAACCGAGGCAAATCCACAATGTAGATAAGCCCTATTACATCTCATTCAAAAGACAGGTACAGAACTATTATCACAATTGCTATTAGCATTTAAATAGATGTATTTACAGCTATATTTGATATATGAAGTATTTCCATTTGGTTTGACAAGCAAGGACTGGTTAACTTGAAAGTTAATTGGTAAAACACAAGCTTGGAAATGTACAAATCAAAGGCTTCACAGCAACTGATGAGGAAGAGTGGATTTAAAGTAGACTGAAGCAAACACCTTAAAACAACCCTTCTAAATAAAGCTTTTTCAATACAGTATAGTGGGAAGGGAAATTATATTCTATTAAAAAGACTGGTCATTCAAAGAGCAGATTGGGTAAACCAAATTAACTGAATAGTTTGTACTCTTCTACATAGCCAGGTTTACAGTAAATCTCACAGATCCTTACCAGCTCTTGGGTATCCTGCATTAATGGCAAAAATGTAGCTTCCAGAATAGCAACTTGGTCGGTACTCAGTTTCTGCCACAGACTAATCAGCATAATCACCAGGTGGGTGGCACTTTTCAACTTTGTGAATGCCTGGAACATATTGGCTTGGTTTTCCTCTGCTGCATCTGCTAGAGCTATTATCTGCAAAAATCACAAACTTCTGTTAGATATAATTTTACCATTCCTGAGCACTCCACACTAAAATTGCATTTGGCACATTCTTGTTTTTCTTTAGAAGAACCTGATGAACTTTGTCTTCAATAAACACAAATCACAAAAAGTATTAAATAAGTTATCGTTTGTCTAGGTAATTTAAAATCCATGTGGCAGTGGGATTAATCTATAAATTCAGTCAGTGTAGAGAAAATTCTCTTTAATGCATATTCTACAATAAGGCCCTCCCCAGGCAGATTCCCATCATCTAATGTAATACAATAGTCCCGAATGATCTGTAAACATTCAGGATTATACCACACATGATGTTAATCATTGAATGACCAACATCTTTGTAGGACTCAGATCAAAAGTATTATATTTATTTTATTTCTTTTAAAACTGCAATTTAATATGTCAGTTATTTCTTCATGGAAAAAACTGCCACCTTTTTATTTTATTAGGTGGGGTTCTATGCATATTTTGGGCTAGTTCAGCATTATACCAATAATGTAGATACTCTGGCATGTGATTGGTTAGGTGATGTCATTTTTGACACCAGTGTAAAATACTGGACTACACAGATCTTGAAAAGAAAATTCAGTGTATGCTTGCTTTAAATACCAGCTCCTTTTTCTATAAACTGGCATGATATTTTTATCCTTTTCAGTACTCAGTGGAAAAAACTAGAAGTAGAACCTGAAAGGAAAACTTGAAACCACTAAATGGAATTTTACTAATATTAAATGTGTTTTGACATTACAAACACTGCTGTCCACTTTCTACAAACATATGCATGGCATTATCTTTGCAGAAATGTAAGAAAAATAATATTTTTTAAAATATAGATTAAAAAGAGATGTAGAAACCTAAGGGATCTATTTATACAATTTATGATTGCTTTTTTTAAGATGATTTCTTATCATTTTAATGTAATTTTATACACAAGCAACAGATTTTTCTATACTATACACAGGAGTAGTTTAAAGGAAATAAGCATTGTCTAGTGGCTAAAAGTGCAATCTGAGCCACAACTTTCAAGACAATGAATAACTCGGAGTCTATATGAGTTTGGGGCGTGGATGAGGGCTACGACTTAACCTAGATTAGAAGTAACTAATGTTGGTGGGTTGGAGGAAGCAGCTGGAAGAGATGACAAATCTATCAGAACCCATAATTGAATGTGTGTGACAGCCATTTGTAACACAAGTGCACAATATAGGTACCTTATTAGACCCCGAGAAGTTGCTCATAGATGCTCAGATAGTAGCCATGGGCAAGATCACTTTCTTTTATTTGTATTTATTGAACAAAGTGTGATTTTCTTCCTCTCTGATAGAAATCTTGCCACAATTATCTATTGCTTTGTCTTTAAGATTGTACTTCAAGATTACCACTACCGTAATGAGCTACATTTTGAGACCACTTGAAAACTAAAGCTAGTGCAGAATGAAGCATCCCACTTATTAAATGGAGTTTCAGATGAGTACTCTGGGATATGTAGTAACATCAGTACATTTCTGTTTGAAAATCAAGGTGTTGGTTTTAACTTATAGAGCCCTAAATGGTTTGGGAGCTCGTTATCTGAATTATAGTCTTTCACCCCGGACTATACTGCCACAATGAGATCATCTGATTTACTTGACTGTGATCCTCTTCAATATAAATGAGAAAGAGCTGTTTGCTGGGCTCTCTACATGAGGGATGCTCCACTTTGGAACCTGCTCTTCCACTTGTCTCGAAATAACCCAGTGTCACATAGCCAGGTTCATCTATTCCCAAAGATTTGAACTTAAAGCTTGGAGTGGCTTGATTACCATTGTCTACAGTGAAAGGGTCTTATTGCTTGATGTTTGATTTGTCAACGAGGTGAGGCAGTCTATTCTGATACCATTGTGAAAGTTATGTCCAGAAAGGGATGCACATCTTTTTGTGTTTTATAAATAAATAAATCTTCCTCCCTGGAACTACTTTTAATATGCCAAATCTCTGAACACTTTTAAGAAGGAGTTTTTAAAAAAATCAACCTGCCACAAGCATGTGTTCTTTTTTGTCCCAAAATTACTCTGTTCTGAGACGCACAATATGCAGTCTAGTCTTGCCTCAGTGAAAGGCTTAAATTCCTAAAAAGACAGGGTGGTCCTTCAGTGTCGCAACACGCAAACACATGCCAATGAAATCTTTATACCACACCATCATATATTATACATATATACTATTCCACCCAGTACTTATAGAGAAACCAAAGGAAAAAAATGCTTTTAAGTCTAAAAACTTCTGCTTATAGATGAGGAATTGACAACACCTCGCTCCAGGAGATCTGGAACATCTGGGATTATAAAGATTTTATTGCCATAAAATAATATATGTCTACATTGACAATTTAAGTTTCAAAATCCAATCTCTATCATTAAGTAGGGCAAAAGTAACAAGGAGTATATTCCTTGAGGTCTGTTCTGAACTAGATGTCTTAATAATATCAAAAGCACTTGGGACAGTCTCCGTAATCTTTGCAATGCAATCCTCATCCAGATCCACACGTGGTTCTACTTTCTGTTTATAGGGTTAAAAAATAAACCTTTTCTTACAGAGGAAAGTGTATTTGAATTCCTAAGATATCAGCTAAATATTTTTAAAAGTCTTCCAAGAAGCTTCACTCAGACGCTTAGGAAATTTGTGAAAGTATAAGTTCTGAGAACTTTTTCCAAAGTCTTAAAGTGTTTTCCACATTTTAATATTTCCTCTTCACCTCAACATTATCTCTAATAACCATTTTACAAAGAGGGGAAAAATTAGAATCTTTGTCTTTGCAAACAGATTCCACAGTCTCCCCAAATTCAACTATGGTTTCTCTCTAAACTACCTTCCAGTTTATCAATTTTTCCATCTGCTCATTCTTTCAGATAATGTCTTCTTTATCTCCTGTTTAAATGTACATAATAAAGTAACAAAGCAAGGACACCTCTTCTTCACTTACATTAGAGGCATCTCTAAATCCCCCATTTCTTCACAATTGCAAGCAAGCTTTAACTCCACTATCCCTTACTGCCATTAATATATCTGTAGTATATAAACTTTTATCTGACCAGACTGCCTCTAAAAAAAAAGAGTCCATCAATACAATACAAAGCCCATTATTGGATATTCAACTTTTTTTTCCTAGCCCCTGGTTTCCCGGCAACACAAAGTCTTCACCCAAAAGGGTAACTAAAATAATAAGTTTTACAAAACCTCCATTCTCAAAGCAGTACAAGAAGGGAAAATGAGGCAGAGGCACTGGCAGAAGCACTGGCACAGGTCGAACGAATAGCATCTGATATAATATTTATTTAAAAGCTGATCAAAATTTTCTTTTCATTTATAGCCTCTTTCATTTACTCTTTTCTAGCTGACCAAATTTTAACCCTGTTCCAATAAACCAATCTACAGTAAAGCACAACCTTGCTTTAAAAAAAGGTTATTAATGGAAACACCTTGTAAAAAAGAAACAACACCCAAGAATAAATATTCTCTACATCAAGGTCATGCATTTAACACACTTCCATTAAATTTCACATTCACAGTTGGCAAAGCAAAGCTCAACTCTAGAAGTGTTTTTATTCCTGAGAACTTCATAGACTTCACACTCCAAGAGTAACAACAACAAGATTTGATCCAAATAATTTCTAAGTAAAAAGACTTTCATATGTTTTCTATATATCAAGTTCATGCAAGAAGAGGTTAACTGCTTGAGTTTTCCTGCATGTCACCTTTAATCCTTTGAAAAATGACTAATGATTTTGGGTGCTTCAATTTTGGTTGCCCAACTTAAGACACCAAAAAGGGTCTGACTTTCAGAATCAGTGCCTTCCTCCTACCTTCAAATGTACATACTCAAAATCACTTTTGGGGAAAAAAATTGTATGTATTTATATTACACACACACACACACACACACACAAACACGTGTATGCATTTACACACACACACACACACACACACACACACAGTTCTCTTTTCTCCAAACAGGAATGTTTATTTCTGTCACACAGGCCCCAATTCCAGAAGGGGCTTATTTTCCACAGAATTCAATGGGAATTGTAGGTACCCAGAATTCCCCCAGATCAGTGTTTGGAAATGGGTTATGTAAGGCAACTGGATCAAAAGTCTTCATCAAGGAATGCATTAGAGGTATAATTATTCTGATAATGAGACTTGGACCAACCCATTATAAAACAAACAGTTATTGAGTTCTGTTTAATTCTGCAACAAGTGCATTACTGACTGCATGTAATGGGGGCACACACCTCTTGAGCACCTCCTAGTGGCTGAGTGTACTACCACATTCCTTTTTCACCTCTGGTGCCCCTGCAGGCTGCTGGCTAACCTTGGTGGGTCTTCAGTGGCTTCATGTTCTGGCCAAGTCACAAAGTCCAAATGAACCCCTTTCTAGGGTATTAAAGAGTCCAGGAAATAAGAATCTCTTTGTCCTTCCTAGGGTCTTCAACCCAGGTCTAAGCCCTTTAAAATCAGCCCTTTGTTAGGGCTCCCAAATAAGCTCTGCCCCTTTTGGGGTTTATATCACTATCTGTGGTGGTATGGGATTCTGGGTCCACCCACTACTCCAAGTTCCAACCTGGGACTTTATAAACAGCAGCCATGTACTACTCAACCTCAATTGTCTGATGCTATTTCCCTGGGCCTCTTTGTACTGGGCTCTTATCTCCTGATCTATCTCAGAGCCAGTGTCCTCAGGTTCTTCTCACTCTGCAGTCTCAGTGTAAGCTTAGCCAGTCCTAAACTCTGACTACTTGTCAGGCTCCTTTGACCAGAGAGGAGAACCCTTCTTCACTCCTCTGGTGCCAGTCAGGAACTGATCGGCTAAGGTCCTGGAGCTCCTTTTATCTGAACCTGCTGGGTTCTGATTGGTTCTTGCTAGCCCTTGGAAGATCAGATCACTTTAGTTTCCTAGATGGCTACCCCAGTGAGGGCTTCCAAGGCAGGCCTAAAGGACCCACCTATGCTGCTCTTTCCCTTCCACCTCATTGGTTCCTAGGGTGATGCAGAGCAGCGGAGCCTCCAGCAGGAGCCACAGAGGCCTGATACAGCCTGTCACAGTGCTCTACAAATTAAGGTTTACAGTTATGTGGAAGACTATTTGCTCAGACCACTTCAGAAGGCAAAGTCATTCTATGTTTGGAAACAGTCACAAAATCTCTTTTGATAATTATTCTTAGACAAACACTTCACAACATGCCACCAAGTAACTCCTTGATTCCCTTTCTAGAATGTTTAAAGATAATTAGGTAAAGTGCCTCATAAATTAGGATTTTGTTGATACCTGTACCAATAAAAAGCATAAAAGTAGAGATATAGGATTCCAGCGATTCCCCAGTTAATTCCTGTGAAAGCAGATCACTTTATTATTTATCATTATACATTTTGGAGAAGGAAAAAAATTCAATACTATGTCCTACTGTGATTTTTTTCCTGCTCTTCTAAAAAAGCTTGCCAATCACACATCTTGTGTTACACATCTAAGTGGCATTTTGGATCAAAAAGTATGACTTTTTCCTCCCTGAATTAATGTTCAATTTACGTATATAACGCCTAGCTACTAAGATTGGTACACTAGAAATGCATACTGTTAGAACAGATGCAATTTTCTGATAGTACTGGTAATTTATTTTTAAGAGCTCTAATGCCCTTTACTCCAGAGTAGAATTTGTTTTTCCATAGCAGCTTTCATGCAGAATTCTCAAAGCTGTTTATAAAGTAATGAGATGAACACCAGCAGGAAAGAGTCTGTGTGGACAAGCAGACTCAGCAATTAATGTACACAGCACCCTGGACATCTGAACCTGCTTTATGGAATGTAGACCAGGATTCCATAGTCAAAATTTGATCTTTATCTACACCCAGCCAACAAATTTCTGGGCATCAATTTATATGTTACTACCAACACTGCAACATTCCCATAGTACTGTATTGCATTACATATGAACCTAACTTTTGATTTGGGACTTCAGCCCATGAATACGAGACCCTGAGATAAGAGTGCCAGTGATAGTGTTTTTTGAGATGTTAGCACACGTCCACCATGAACTAGACAGACCATCAACCTATTTCTCCTAGGAAATGCAATTAAATTACAGTTACTTTCAAGATGTTCCTGACATGAGCATTATTTGAATGGGTGGCTGAGACATGAAAGACTATCTCAGTTATCCCTCTTCTGTGCCACCCAGATCTACTCACCCTCCTCCCAAAATTTATATTACTTTGCTGTGTCCCAGTCATTTGAGATAAATTAGGAGGACAAAATTACTTTGATTTTAGCTAAAACAATATTATACTTACATTTAAAACTCCTATACTTTAACCACTAGATCATTCCTACCTCTTATACAAGGGATTTCCTCTGTAGGGCAACTATCAATATATCCACCACTTCACTTGTACAAAACTGGAATAGACTTTAGGAATTAATGCTATCTACACACACTGTATGGTATTGTTTACAGCTGATTCAAGTTCTCTTTTACTTTTAACCAAAACAAACAGGTGTCATTGTTTAAACCTGAATCCTCTCTATCTCAGCACTCACATATAGGAAACCTGAATCTGCTTCCAAACAACAACAAAGAAGGAACAGATTACAGTCGCACCAATAAATGAGCCACACTGCATCCTTTTATTTTTATTCATATCACTAGTAGCAGCAATGCTGATAAGCAGCTGAATTTAGATAAAATGGCTGAGCTATTATTTCAATCATTCAAAGAAAGAGGTTACAAAAATCTGCAGGTGTAATACAATCTGGGTGCTTTAACTGCAATACACATTACAGGGGGTTTTGAGGTTTTTTTGTTTTTTTTTAAATCAATAATAGTTTTTCATTCATAAGGTTTTGTTCCTCAAACTTTTTTTTAATCACTAGTAAGATTTCAAAGCAGTGTTGTATTGTATATTATCTGTATAGAACAAAGATAGATTCTACTCAGTGGATTGAAGAAATGGACATGATTGGTAAAAACACAGACTAAATCACTTACAGATTGATGTCAAGCAATTCACTAGGAAGTCTCCATTATGACTGGACACAGGGGATATAAACAAGCCAAGCTAGTGAAAGCCAAGCATGAAACAAATCTGGCATGCTCTACCTTATACGAATATACGCGTACCAGTTGCACCAAGTATTTACCTAAAGTAGGTCTTGCTGTGCTGCTCTTCCTATCAATAAAAAAAGAAACTTGAGAAATGTTCCATTTACATGTGGGCAATACTAAAGCATTTGCAACATAAGCCTGGGATTTTTTTTGTTAGTCTGGGTTTTTAAACATATTTTAGGATTTTATACTGCCGCCAGTCACCATACTATCTGTGTGCCTTTCATGTAAAATCAGTAGCAAAAGTGAAGACCCCAGTTGACTTCATGGAGACTCTGACGCATCTTTTTTGAAAACTGAAATAGGGTTTTGGGGGGTTGTTTTTAATTTTATTAATTAAATTTTACCTTTTTGTTATGGATGGTTTGTTTTGGAGGGGTTTTTTTTTGGGGGGGAGGGGTGTTTTGTTTTTTTGTTTGGTTGGTTGGGGTTTTGGGGTAGAAGGAGGGGACTTAAATATGTATAATATAAATATGCTGCAAAGAGGAACATGCCAAAGTGGGGACTGCTTCAATGGGAGGAGAAGAGAGAAAGTCCAGCCTCCTTCCTTCCCCAACACTCTCCTGGACCCCGAACTATACAGGAGAGAACCCCCATACACTCTGAGGGCACTAGGACCCAGGTGGTCTTTCTCCTCACCGCCACCAAGTGGGTTTGGGAAAAAGCTGCATAAAGGAGTCAGACAGAGACTCCAGCCAGTGAGGATAGAAACAGCCAAAGCAGGGACCTTGGTTCCTTGGAGAACTTGCTACCATTTTTTACTGAATTTTCTCTGCCCAGTGCTGATTGGCTATTTGCTCCAACTCTCCCCCTTCCTCGCCATCTCTTCACCTCAGAATCACTCCTCTAACCATCTTCTCCTTCCCAGATCCCCTCACTCCCCATTTTTCTTCACCTTATCCCCTCCTAATTAAATCCACAAAATAAGTCAATAAGTAAATAAATCAAGGAACTCACATGCTGTTTGCTGCCATCAGATTGTTCACTTTGCTTGTGTGTTCTAGTTCTTCCCCCACCCTGTGTCTGTTTTGTCTATTTAGAGTAAGCTCTTCAGGGCAGAGACTCTTTTTGTTTTGTGTTTGAACAATGCACAGTGGTGTCCTGGGCCATGACTAGTGCATCCAGGCACTATAACAACAAACATAATAATAATAATAATAATAATAATAAAAATAATGTATTGAGTGGCCTATTTCCAGCCTATTCACAAGTAAGTATTTCAGCCAGTTCTGCAAGCAAGCAACTGCCTGTTTCTTGGTATAAAGATGAAATGCTAAAATGAGGGAAAGAGGGAGAATGGAAATAAATTATAAAATAAAGCAGTGGATATAGTTTATTCCAAAATACACGTAATTCTTCCCAATACACTCAAAAGTGAATTCTACAGTATATCTAAATTGAAAGGTGGAGTTATAAAATTAGTAGCTTATCTGAGGGAAATAACATCTGGTACAAATTATACAGAACCCTGAAAAGCCAATGAGTTACAATGAATCTTTTACTTATACTTTCAAAACAAAAATGTTAAAGTACAGGGATGTGCCAAATTGTGTGTGCACGCATGCGCGCGCACGCGCACGCACACACACACACACACACACACACACACACACACACACACACACACACACACACAGAGAGAAAGGAATTTCTAATAGTCAATGAACACTGAGGACTGAGACTTTCACTGCAGAGTTGCTATCTGAATTAGCAGCTATCTAATAAGAAAATAAAAATAAAATGATAAACCAAGCAGCAGTTGGCTTTATACAACTGAATAAAATACTATGACTGTATGTAATAATGATGAGGTTTTGTTTTCATTTTAAAGTATTTTGCTTTAATTATTAATCTATCAAATCAGACAATGAATCTAAAACAGATTTTCTCACTGTGTATTAAGAGCCTAATCTTGCAATGCTTTCAACTCCCATGAGGACTGGGTAGTTGGGAGCTGAGGGTGCTCAGCACTTCATGGGTGATACTTGGGCCCTGATCCCACAAATATTTATGCACATGCTTAACTTTAAGAACTATGATGAAATCCTGACTTCACTGAAGTGAATGTGAGTTTTGCCATTGACTTCAATACTCTGCAATAAAAAACTCATGGCATTAAATCTCAGATCCCAGATCAGCAGGGTACCCCCAGATCCCACCTCTCCAGGGTCTCAGAGCCTGGACTCCAGCCTGAGCCCACACATCTACACTGCAATTTTATAGTCCTGCAGCCCAGGCACCACAAGCCTGAGACAGCTGATCTGGGCCAGCTGCAGGTCTTTTATCCCAGTGTAGACATACCCAGTGAGACCAAGATATCACTCTATAAGTAATGCTATTCATGTATATTATCTCCTGAAGCAGACTTTTTGCACAGTCATATTATATTGTATAAATATCAGATATATGTATTCTCTAGCCCAGCAAGTCCTTTAAATGCAAACAAACCCTAGCAGTAACATAATACAAATATAGTGCCATTTACATACATGAACAAATAAACCTTATTTCTATTCCACCTAATGAAATGATAAAATTGTCAATGCACACACAGATCAAGCAAACAGACTCATTTCAGTTAAATGCTGAAGTCCATAGGCCAAACTTCAATTATTGTTACAGCCACCTACGCAACTCCATATGAAATTTTGTCACTTCTGCCTAATGCTACATAACCTGAGAAGTTTCCCAAGATTTCCAATGCAGGCTGAACACCATATCATTTCAAGGGAGCTGATAATATTGTGGTTGTTAACATAGTATCTGCAGTTAAAATCAAGGGTCATCCACTGTTAAATTTTAAAAGTACATTGGAAACATTTTCTAAAATTACCAATTAAAGGAATAGCAATAGGCTAATTAGAAGCTCAAATTTTCTACTAAATATAATAGTATTTTCTTAATGATACAAAGTTCTTTCCTATTTTTAGCTGTTTTTCAGGGCATCTTACCTAACAATACTGTTAGCAGAATCTTAAAAAAAATGTGCCACAACATTTGGAAATAGGGGCTCTCTCACATCAATGCACAAGGACTCAAGAACTTGGTTTTTTGCTTGCTTGAATACCTGGCTTTGAATTAGAAGTATTCCCATATCTTGTTTTTTTGTTTGTTTGTTTTTTCCTGTAGCAAGCATAAACATTTCAATACAAAGAATGCTCTGCTCAAATGGAGATTTTAAACAACAGCATAAGACAAAAAACAACACCTGTGTAAAACTGAGCGAACACATCAATGAGATTAGATTAAAGTGTATTAATAACAAAATAAAAATGGTTTCAAATATTCCTTTAAAAAAAGTGTGAATTTGGTGCTAAAGGAAGGTGCCAAAATGACAGCTGCAGCCAGTCTGAAGTCTTTTATCCATCCACAGACCAGCTACAGCACCGTCTACAACAGTGTAGACTACCTAGTAATGTCCAACCAACGATGTGGAAGAACTTCCTTTAGGAGTGGAAAAACAGTCCATCTTCTGTGCCACACAATACTTGACTTCTCTGCCAATAAAACTGCCAATTGGTGCTATCTGTGGTGGCATTCATTTTTGTGATGCTGACCCTAGTCCACTGGATTTGAACTATGACCATTAACTCACAAACCCCCAAAGATCCATCCAATGATAGTATCTTTCACTTAGAGTATTTGATTTGGATTCAAAAGAGTCTAGATGTGATGATCTACATACCCCATTATCAATTCCCTAAACCATCCAGTCACTCTAAAAAATACCCCTCAGAAAATGAAAGTGGGGGGGAGGTGAACTGTCTGAAACAACAGCTGCAACAGTCTTAATAACAGTTCTTCAGCTGGTGATCAAAAGAAAACATACACTCAGGGCACTGGGTCTCTTGCTCTCCTGATACAATCATGCACATGACCTGTGTTCATTCATCCATCTGGAAGTGTGCCTTCTAGCAGCTCTGTTCTTGTAAGCTGGCAGAGTAAGAAAATTCTTGTTTCAAATGCCTAATGGTTCACAAGAACAAAGCCAACAGGAACAGGATCAGATGCAGCTCACTTCACATCACACCTGCTCTGGCTGCACAACAAACCCAACATGCACGGTGTTTGGTCATCTAAATCTTTGAGTTTGGATTTCAAGTAGTACTCAAAAAAACATGTTTGCCTACAGGCTACAGTGAGGCATGAAAAAAGGCTAAGCATTTATCCTATTGTGGTAAGATGTGTTTACCACAAGATCATTTTGAAAGAACAATACTGCATCTCATTAAAAAAAGTGCACACTGTTGTGCAATAAGATAAATGCTAAAATTAAGCATGCACATAACTGTTTACAGGATCAGGGCCTTAGTTTCTACCACCATACTTCCATATATTTCCACTGTTCTACTTCTAATACATTTAAGGCTTTACATATTTTTAAAATGTATTTCATATGATAGTATTTAATGATGTACTTAGGATTTCTCAAAAGTTAAAAGATATTAAACAAAAATTCATACAATGGTTGAGAATATTTGGGTTGGCCCCTCACTCTCTAGGACATGCAGCTCCATACCCCATTCTTTAGTAAATGCCCTCCCATAATCCTGCTTCCAAATCCCATTTATCACGGAACTGGAATCCCTAACGAACAATTACTTCTACTGAACATTTGCAGTTCTGACAACATGAATATAGCTTAACCAATAGGTCCTTGAACATTTGACAGGAATGCAAAATAAAAAACAAAAAAAACCACACTGCCCATGCCAGTCTAGCAATGAGGGAAATATTCCTTCTCAAACCCCAAAAAAGTTACTAGTATGATGCCCATAGCAAGGTCCCACCCCCTACTCTCATCCTAAGGGAAAGGAAGAGGGAACTGTTGCTCCCAGCCACAGAACAGGCCTTGAGCAAGGGAAACAGTTTATAAACCCTATCCTTGCGTACAAAGGAGTCAATGGGCTTTGCACTGTTTTATCCAGTTAATCACCCAAGGTGCGCCCTCCCCAAGACCACAACGAAGCTCAGAGAATGGGAGGAAAAAAGAGCTGGCAATCCTTAAAGGGCCCCCAGGTTTTCTGATCCTGCCAACCCAGAAAAAGTCTGAGGGATGGGTGGGCACTGCAGATGGAAGGTACACACCACTGTTTGAAAATGCAAACTACAAATATTAACTTTACATCTCTTTCCCTTAGTTTTAGTTTTGTACAAGCCTCTTGGTTGCCTAAGTGAAGGTTTAGGAACAGTTTTATTGCAAAATCTTTAGTTTTAACAAATCCAATGGCAACCATCCATGTCAAAAGACAATTGTGTAAGCGCCAAAACAATTCAGTTAATGTGTCATGTGGCAATATTGCAAATGGCTAAGCAGTCCAATTCTCGAATGACAGTCCATGCAGTCATAAGGCTCAGAGCCAGAGGATGAAGCCAGTGTACTGCTAGAGCTTGAGGCCAACCGTGCTTTCTTCTTCACTCACCCCTCTTCAGCCTCTTTGGCTTCCTGGTGCAGAACAGTCCTCCAGTGTGGTCTTTTCCTACCTGCATCTTCCCAGCTTATGTTGTCAATATTGAAAGTTTTCAAGTTCGTCTTGAAAATGTCCTTGGACCTGGACCTGGGTAGGTTCAGTGGCCTTAGAGCATCATCAAGTTCTCCATACAGGAGATCCTTTGGAATGTACCCATCGGCCATCTGGTGCAGAAGACAAAACCAGTTGAAATGTCTGTGTTTGGACGTAGAGGTAGACTTGGCAATCTTGCTTTCTCAAGTAGTTACATATTAGAAATTTTGATTTCACACTTAATATTTAGAATATGGTGAAGATAGTGGGCATGAAAGATGTTTAGTCTTCTCTCATGGCAGTTGTAGGTGGTCCAAGTCTTGCCTCCATTCAACAGTGTGCACAGAATGCATGTTTGGTAGACCCATATCTGGGTGTTTAATGTTAGTTTCCTGTTACCCCACACATGCTTGGTCAGTTGGCCCAATTTGGTAGCTGCCTTTCCAATAGGAGAATTAAGTTTGCCATCTACAGATAAACTATCCAATACAGTTGATCCTAGACAGCAGAACTTGTGAACAACTTCTCGCCTGGTACTAGCTATTAAAACTTCTGGTGCAGTCAAAGCACTTGTGCTGTAATCATTGTTTTCTTTAGACTGATCGTTAGTCCAAATTAACCTCAAGCTAGAGCATAACTACTGCAAAGTCGCTGGAACTCCTCTTCACTGTGTGCAACAATCACTGAGTTGTCAGCAACAAGATGTTCTCTAAGTCAAACATCTTCTGTTTGACTTAGCTTCTTGCTCTTAGACATGCAATGTTAGAACTTAAGAACATAAGAACTGCATACTGAGTCAGACCAATAGTCCATCTAGTCCAGAATCATGTCTCAGATAGTACCAAAGCTTTAGGGGGAATGTACAGAACAGGACAATTGTGGAGAGATCCACTGCTGTCTTCCCCTTTTGGGTTACCCCGAGCAAGGTGACCATTCTGGCTAATAGCAATTGATGGACCTATCCTCCATGAACTTATCTAGTTCTTTTCTAAACCCAGTTATGCTTTTGACCATCACTACATCTCATGGTAATGAATTCCATAAGTCAGTTGTCCATTGTATGAGAAAGTACTTTCTCTTGTTCTTGAGTAGTAACAGCTAATTTAGAACCCATCATATATGTGTAGTTAAGATTTTTTTTCCAACATGTATTGCTTTGCACTTATCAATGCTGAATTTCATATCACTTTGTTACCCAGACACCCAGTTTTGTGAGATCCCCTTGTAACTCTTTGCAGTCATCTTTGGACGTAACTAGCTTGAATAATTTTGTATCAACTGCAAATATTGCCACTTCACTGTTCATCCCCTTTACCAGATCATTACTGAATATGCTGAACTGACAGGCCCCAGTACAGATCTTGGGGGACCCCACTCTCTCCATTGTGAAAACTGACCATTTATCCCTACCCGTTGTTTCCTGTTTTGTAACCAGTTACTGATCCATGAGAGGACCTTTCCTATTATCCCACAACTACTTAATTTCCTTAAGAGCCATTGATAAGGGACCTTGTGAAAGACTTTCTGAAAATCCAAATGCCCTATACCAACTGGTTTACCCTTAGCCACATGCTTGTTGACACCCTCAAAGAATTCTAATAGATTGGTGATGCATGACTTCTCCTTACAAAAGCATGACTTCTTCCCCAACAAATCATGTTTATCTAAGTATCTGGTAATTCTGTTCTTTACTATAGTTTCTACCCAGTACTGAAGTTAGGCTTATCACAGCCTGTAATTGCCAGGAACACCTCTGGAGCCCTTTTTAAAACTTGGTGTTACATTAGCTACCTTCCAGTCATCTGGTACAGAGGCTTGTTTCAGCAATAGGTTACATACTGTTCGTAGTTCTGCAATTTCATATTGGAATTCCTTCAGAACTCTTGAGTGAATACCATCTGGTCCTGGTAACTTATTTGTATTTAATTTATCAATTTGTTCTAAAACCTCTTCTATTGATACATCCATAAACCAGTCGGAGAACACTTCAATCTCCCAGGACATTCTGTCTCTGACCTGAAAGTTGCTATACTTCTACAAAAAGACTTCAAAAACAGACTTCAAAGAAAAACTGCTGAGTTAGAAATTATCTGCAAACTTGAGACATTCAAACTGGGCTTAAACAGGGATTTGGAATGGCTCTCTCATTACAAGAAATAATTTGCTCTGATCACCCATTCTCACCTCCTACTCAATGGTTGTCATTAGGCCTCAAGTACCCAGCTTTTATCCACCTACCCCATTGTTGTCTATGCCCTTGGATATGTATATGTTGCCCCCTATATATGTTGCCAATATTTGCTGTATTATTTCTACCAACTGCATCTGAGGAAGTGGGCTGAAGCCCACGAAAGCTTATGCCTGTTGAAATTAAATGGGTTAGTCTTTAAAGTGCTACAGAACTCTCGTTGTTTTTGCTGTATACAGACTAACACGGCTACCCCTCTGGAACACTGTGGGACAGTACTGTTGAAGAGTTTTCCATAAGATCTTGTATGAAGATGTATACCCTCGGTGCTAAATGAGAAAGCTTGACAAAACAGCAGAGAGAAGAATATACTGAAAAGTTTTGGTGCCAAAATACATCCCTGTTTGACACCATTGAGGATTTCAAAACTTCTGATTGGTCACCATCATACTGGACTGTCATGGCATCATGGAAGGATAGAATCAGACTGAGGAAAATTGGGGGGGCAACCAGTTTTCTCTAGTAACTGGAAAAGACTCTTTCTGCTGACCAGATCAAAAACCTTTGTAAGATCCATGAGGGCCACGCAGAGAGGTTTTCTTGTTCTTCACATTTTTTTTTGCAGCTCCCTTAGTGCAAAGACCATGTCGATAGTTTTAACAACAGTACCCAGAATTATGTAGAATGGGGAAAAGAGCTCACTTTTCAAGGTCTCTCTGTGTGTGCACGCACACACACCCACACACACCAATTGCTAAATTGGTAACAAATGCTCTTAATTATTTTGGCTGAGACTTTTTTTTAGGATTTAAAATGTAAGTATAATTTAAACATTTTTCTGGTTACCCTGATGTAATGCTTTTTAAATTCATACTCTTGTTCAATCAAATCTAATAGTTTTAACTTTGTTTCATCCATTCCTGGGCAGAATAAGATGTATTCAAGAGTGCATTTATGTTCTCTTTATTCTACTGTATCAAATTTACCAAAACACATCTGGACAGTAAGTATGCTAGCCACATACCAGCTAGCCACTACTCTACACTACAAAAAAATCCAGACAAACTTATTGCCCAGTGGGGTGATTGAATAACTCGGCCCAAGTTCAGGAATGAATTCAAAAGTTAGTTTTTATTCCAAGTTAGTGGAGGCTCAGGACCATGACCCAGGTGATACACTCAGGGTCTGGTGAAGAGTAGCACTTGGTCTTTCTTTAGCATCTCCTAAGATGAACACAAGAGAAGCTTTCACTTTGACCTTAGAGAATCTGTTGATCTTCTGAAGAGGGAGCATGATTAAAAGGGGGATAAAATGAGGAGAGATTATGGAAGGAAGTTTGTTAGGAGTTCATAAGGTACTCTGATCTTCCATATTTTTCTTTGAGTCTTCCTCTATTATTATTATTTTGTTGTGGTTGACAGGGTGAAAGGCATTCTTCCCCTATGGGAATAACATATTGTCCCCATAGTTTTTCATCATTGTAAGTGGAAAGGGCTCATGATCCCACTGCTGTCACCTGTCACTGTTCAGGAGTGGTGATGGTATTTTAAATGCACAGAATTTGTGGTTTAATGAAGGTGCTGGAAGGAAGCAGACTGCAATTACTGGTTCAAAATATGCTCTGCCCTCACAGTGATCCTAAGTCATTTGTCACAAAATGAAGATCTGTCTCACAATGGAGGAATAATAATAATCTATAAGGCTGGTATCAGGTGATAAACCCACTTTACTGAGCCCAATTTGTTGCACAGCAAAGCAGGAGGAAGCTAAATTGTTTACCAGAAGACCCAATGCTACAGAGCACCACGTATGGGGTACCAAGTCAGGAAAACCTGCTGTGCTAAGGGAACCTGAACCAAAGGCCATGCCCCTTTTCAAATGCAAAATTACAAAGGGAAAATATAAAAGGAAACAAATTTCTCAGAGGTGGGGGTGAGGGGAAACCTTGCAAAAGGCTCCTTCTACAGAAGAGAAGAGAAAATATCTGCTCCCACATATGGAGGCAGAGACACTGAGAAGAATGTGGTGGGTCCAGCAAGCATTCCACTGGGGGGGGGGGGGAGGGACATTATTTTACATATCTGGGCCTCTATTAAGGCAGACAGAATAGAAACATACAAGGTATGACTTTTGACCAGAGCAGTGGATCCAACAGAGAGAGAGACTGGCATTGCCCTTTCTGATTCTGAAAGACAGTACCATATATTCACATAGGGATACAAACTATTTGGCAAGCCACATATTGCAACCATGGCGTTACGGTCACTGAAACATAATCACCCCAAGTTCAATAGAGTCCCCACCTGATATATACAATGCCCCCGTTACAAATGTTTTCAGAAATCAGCCTTTCTTCTTCACATAACAGCTTTAGAAATGTTGGCACTCAAACAGAGAATAATAATTTTTAAAAAAATCAAAAAACCCTAAAACTCCCCAGGTATCTATAAGATCCACATAAAGGAAGTTGTTCGTAATACTGTGGCATGCGTCCATGTGAAACCCCTTCAAAGGACAATGAAATCTCATTAGACTCAAACTACACTGTCAAGAAATAAATACAGTATACAGCTAAGTAACAGACTTCTAAATAAGTTGCTGACATATGGTAAAATATTCCAGTGTGGAGGTGTTATGAACATGTCTCTTTGTTTTTAAGAAGTCGTAAGTATTGGATTTCATACTAGAACATTTCCAGATTTGCTCCTTTTCCATTCCTGTTGTACCTTTCCTCCTCCTTCAAAACATCTTCAAAAGTGGTCACTTAAGATTTGCAAAAGCAAAAATAATGTGATACTTTTAATCTATCCAGCATTTGTTTACATAATTTGTGGTCATTTCACAAACGCTAATGAGAGAGTCTAGAGATTTTCAAGGAACATACCACTTTACTGTGCTTGATGAAATACCTATGATAAATAACATACGTGCTTGCATAGTGATGAGAGTATTTTCGCTACTATTTAGAATGTTCTTCAGGACAAAAGCAAAACATATTGAACACAGAACTGCAATGCCTGATAAATACACTTCATTTACCAATAAACTCATGTAATCAGGAGAATCTTTCAAACTTCCATTAAAATTAAAGTACCAAAATTCAAAACAGCTTTTTAAAAATAGTAACCCGATACCACATTGTGTGTTAAGTTTTTTAAAAAATGTACCAAAACACATGTTGAACAAATTAGCAAGACAAAGTTTTATTTTAGGAACATACATATTGGTAAACTTTTTTATTCTAAGCACAGTATGCTTTCAGTCTTTAATTACCAAGCTTTGAGGTATTTCCATTACTTCCTATGTGGAAACCCTGCAGTTAAAGCCCAAAAAGTTCTTTCCCAAGCAGAACATCCTGCTGGGACTAGAGTAGTTATAATCATATTCTGTGGTTTGTGAGAATTAACGCAGTTCAGACAGCCTCCATAGATACTCTGCTTCCTTTTCCCCTGATAACAACCACTTTATATCACTAAAGAAAGAAAATAACACATTCTAGCAAGACTGCTTGCTATTTGCTGAAATTACATTATTGATACTACTAAAATGATGATACTGTGTAAGTGTCAGTATGAATTTTAGGGGTAAAATAAGTGCCTATGGGTATGTCTACAATGCAATAAAAGACCCACAGCATGGCTGTGGCTGGCCTAAGTCAGCTGACTCAGGCTCATGGGGCTCAGGCCATGGGGCTATGAAACAGCAGTGTAGACATTTAGTCTTGGGCTGGAGCCTCTGCTCTGAGACCTTGCGAGGGGGAAAGACTTCTGAGCCCAACCTCCAGCCCAAGCCCAAACATCTACACTGTTATTTTTAGTCCCACAGCCCAAGCCTTCCAAGCCCAAGTCAGCTGACCTGGGCTCTGCGACTCGGTGCTATGGGCTTTTTATTGCAGTGCAGACATACGCAAAGTGACTTCAGAGCTTAAATCCCACTGAAAATCAATGAGCCTTAAGTTCAGATTTTCAACAGTTATTTAGCTGTTGTGCTCAGCATTGCAATGTCTAACTGATTTAGGAGTCTATCTCTCATTTTAAGAAGGGATTTAGGCATTTCCGAGCCTAAATCCCATAAAGAATCAATGGGATTTAGGCTCCTAAGTGCCTAAATCCCTTTTGAAAATGAAATTTGGGCTCCTAAATCAGTTAGTCATTGTAATGCTGGCACAACGACGCCCAAAGACCTTTAAAAATCTGGGCCTTAGTGCTACTGAAAATGATAGTTAGCCACTTCTGAAAATTTTACCATAATTCTTCAACGTTTGACAAAAGAGTTGGGGCTGGGTTTCCATCTCCCATGCTAACAATGTTTTCTGCATATCATAGAAGTAAAGCAAGAGTAATATCTGTGATATTACACATTACAGGTCATAGGGAGCATATTTTCACAGCCCTGTAGACATCATATCCTCACATAAACAAGAAAAGACCAATTTAGAAACTATTTATAATATATTAATCCATTAATGTAAAATTAGTATTTCTTGAACTAATTTGCTTGAGGAATTAATGTGGGTATTTTGTCTACAGTAACAATCATCTCATAGAAAAGAACTCTAAAGAAAAGCTCTTGCATACAATATACTATGTTTAATGCTATGCCTGTAGTTTGTGAGCATTTCACATGGTCTATTCAAAGATCAGTTTAGTAGTTGTTTTTTTAAAACTCACTGGCAGGTCTTATCTCTTTTTACGCAGAAACTAGACAACTTTTTGATATGACATTAAAGCAGTGTGCAACACTGTTAGCAACATTTGCTAAATTGCTTGTTGGGGATTACACCTAAAATCAATTAGTATTATATGCATTTGTGACACATGTCCACCAATGTATTATTCTATTATTTCTTTAGCTTTCTTTCTAGAACCCTTCCATTGCTCTTAACCATTTTACAAAAATAAAATACAAAACATAAATATTAAAACCTGACCCTACATCTAGTGTTGAATTATGCTGTAGTTTCTGTATGCTGTCACGTACATTTATTCGCTACCAAGAGTGCTTCCTCAGAGCAACGCAGCACACCACTACTTTCTCCCGTAGACAGCCTCTTATTATAGGAGGTAGACTTTACGTGCAGACAAAAGAATCCTGTCCCTTCTTTTGGAGAATGCAGAAATAGGCAAGGCTTGCACCAAAGCCTTAAGGGTGGTCAGGCTCTGGCCCAACAGAACTTTATTCCCCAGACATCAGCCCTCCTCCAAGAAAATTCTATCCCTGACCCCCTTAAGGTATGTATCTGCCAATCAAAAATTCCTGAACAGGAAGTGTCCTGAAAGCAGTTATCATTCTGAGCTGGAAAATGAAAAGTAGTTACAGAAACAGCCAAGTCATTTAGGACTCCCTCGTGGAATAATCCTAGCACAGCCATACACAGGAATCAAAGGGAGTAATAATTATACTCCTTTTTTCCTTGGCCAGCCATGTCTTAGCTCTGGGTACTGGGAGGAGTACAGAGGCTGTGTGCTTGATGCTACCTCCAGCAAGCATGCCGAAAGGAAGTGGGTAAGGAGATGGTAAAGCCTATCCCGCCCCATGTGCTAGCAAGCAGAACTAGTCAGCTGTGCAGTAAGAGCAAGCTGTATCCTGAAAAATGTTGTAGCAATCAACTTCTTTCCCCTCCACACACACACTTCCTGGTGCAAACAAGGTGCCCTGGGAAGAAACATTGTGCTTTTCTCAATCTGTCCCTTACTTACATCATCACATAAAATGCATAATCCTGTCCTTAGATATTTGCAAATGCAGAAGAAAGTCTTGAATTGGAGGCAGAACCTGAGACTACCAGCACAGAGAAGGCAAAGCAGTGTCATGATAGATACCTGACAGTCCATCTCACTTAGCAGGAAATACCAGTTTTAGCTTCTGGATGGAATAGTCTGCAGGTGTAAAGGTGTGAATCATCATAGCTAAGTCTTTATCCAACCGAAAAAAGGTGCAGTGCATTAGCTAGCCATAGAGGGAAAAGGCATTTAGGAATGATAGATTAACAGTGCATAGCTATCGCTTTTAAAAAAATCAATTATTAACAGTTACTATATGGTGGTATCCACCACACACACCTTTATTACAGTTTTCCCTTATACTTAGCATAGACGATTTCTGTAGCATCTATCTGGTAACAGTTGACAAAGGTCTTTTTAATGGCTTCTACAATGCTAATAGTGAACAGCATAATAAAATTTAATATAGTGTCACTAAATTATGTATTAAAGGCCTAAGTACACAATGATTTTCCTAAATAACAGACTATTTAATGCTGCCAAAGCAGCCAAGAAAGTGGTTCAGTCCAAAGTAGTCACATGCATTTTTACTTCCCATAGGAAATCATTTTAGTATATCTGGTTTTGGATTCATGATCCATCGATCTCTGAAGTTAAACAATTCTGGTCAGAAGCAAATTAAAAATTTCCCTCTGTAACTGTTAAACAGGAATATTTCCTTTCCCATTGAAGCCAGACTGTCTAACTTAAATTTATATACCACATATTTTCATAACAAAATCCAAAGTTGCCCAAAGCAAACAAATAGCTTGGGGTTACTTGGATTTAAATCATCATCTACAAGAGAACATCAACAATATGAGGGTCATTACTTGAATTCTTACTGACCATTTGTGGAACACAACATTCCACTACTTATAAAAGATATATTATCAAAGACAATGTATAAACAACCCCATAGAATTATTTTTAATTTATTTTTTACTTCTCAGACCACAAGACGCTATATGTATTCCTGATTATAAAAAACCTACTCCACTGATAAACAGTAGACTGTGATGAAGGCACAGGAAAGTGAAATTTCATCACAAGCAATAGTAAACTGAATTAAAAGAGCAAGTAGTTCTGGAATGGGAATATTGTACATAGCAGCCCCAACTGCCATAATAACGGCACTAAAGCAGACAAGTATTCTAATAGACTCTAAAATTGGATTTAACAAAAATCAATATCCAGTCCCCTCTAAAAATAGGTCTGAGATGAGTCAATTCTTCACATTTTTAACCAAGTGGAAAAACAATCTGTTATGTGATTATGGTCACTGATACTGTTGACAGTGTTTGTCAAATGGGGAGTTTCACAAACAATAAAGTTTATATTTTCACTAGAGAGAGAAGCAACAGGGGTTCAGAGGATGCTGCTAATGCTATTGAACATTGCAGGCAGAAAATAAACCACAAGGAAAGAAGACATCATTGGTCCATATAAGCTCAAAGAATTGAGTTAACTTAAACATACACTCTTGCTTGTCACTATACTCTGCAATCATCTCTTGTCTACAATACTCTTAAGCAGTAAAAGGTACACTATAAACTGTTTTCCTCTCTGTTTAAACACATCTTTTCAGATAGGATGATACTGGCCAACTGACCATACAGGGAAATAATGAAAGACACTCCCCAGGGAGCAATTTATGAGAGACAATCCACACCTGTACCTGAATTTACTCTTCAAGTTTTCCCTTTAATCTGTGTTCCTCAAAATGTAATTATGACAACTGAGATAACCCTCTTCTACCTCTATTTTGCTCAGCCATGAATGATGTAATGATACAACTTTGATCAGAGTCATATTTGCTTTGATTTTCCATGTTTTCCAATCATTAATTAATCAATCAATCATTTTCAGTGACACTGACAATTTAAAAAATGTTGGTTTTTAAAGCTTAACGTTCAATTTAACACAGAAGTGTGCACATGCATGCACGCATGCGCAGAGTATATTTCATACGGTGAAAACCTATTTTAGTATGTATAAAGCGTGAAATGTATCTGAAAGTATAGTTGGCATTAATGATTGTAATGCTGATGGCTGCTTTCTTGCTAAAATGAAAGATTATTTCAGACACTATCAGCATAAGGATCCATAGCACAGATAGATGCTAAGCTTTTGCATCCTAATTAATACTATTTCAACTCATGATGGTTATTTGGAAGCTTCAGCGAAAACAGAATGCAGTGTCTCACCACAACAGTGAGCAAGCAGTTATGAGCCCATAACACTGGTCTGTGATTGTCAGACTCTGTTTGCCTCTAAGTGTAGTTCAGAGTGTTGGCTATGATCTTTAAATCTCTAAATTGTCTGGGACACAATTCACATGTTCTGCCATGGAAGTTAAGAGCTGCTGGTTGGTCTCGCTGTTGGTGCCTGGAGTTGGATTTTCCACAGCTTACAGAAGGATATTTTCAGTGGCACATCAACACACCTGAAACCTATTCCTTCTAGAGGTTCGTTAGAATTCTATTTGGGCAGTTCTCAGCACAAAGTGTAACACTTATTTGTTTGGCCAGGTTTCTGATCAGCTTTATAAAGCACAAGAGGGTTGCTAATAAGAAGAAAGCTCTGTTTTAAATCCTGTTGCGACTATTTTTATTGATGTAATTGCACAGTAATTTGGCCATAGACACTAATAAAAATTTCAAAATAAATACTTTTCATATACGATCTGAGTTTGGTCCCCATAAATAAAAAGTTAGTGCATTAGCCCACTATGCCATCTAATCTCTGTACAGCAGGAAAAGCATGTGTTTTAGTTGCACCTTTCCCCTCTTGTATCCAACCATATTCTGACTCTTTTGGGTCTCACTAATTTCTTTTAATATAAAACCTCTAATTTTAAAAACAAATGTTATTTTTTAATTTTAAAAACAAATGTAATTTAAAAAAAAAATTCATAATATCATACAATCAATGTTATATTGCTTTAGACACAGAACCAACAAAAAGATTAATTCAAGGGCAGTAATCCTCTATCAATGTAATTCATGACACTGCCAGAAACAACGTAGACTGAATCATGAGTATGATTTGTTCTCATTCTAATGCTGATTATTTTCACTGTCAGGTTATAAGGTTTTGTAAATAATGGGCATGTTTGCTTAAATAATAAAAGAAATATGCTTGAAAACATATGTATCTAGTGTAACAGCTTACTATATGATTCAGGGAGAAGAAAGTGTTAAACTCACTGAAGTAGTACTTACTTTAGTGCCAAGCCTTGAGGGCAATTGTATGACTTCATTTCCTAAAGTAGCATCACGTTCCTTATCAAAGATGTTGCACATGACCTTAGTTAAAACATGATTGCAAACAAAGAACTGATTGGTTTTAAATGCAAATGTAAAACATGTCCAACGTATAAAGCAGGCCAACCAAGATGGCTATAGATTTTAGTAAAGCCGAGCTGTTACAGGATTTTTTTAATATATTGGTAATATGGATAATATTTCTAGGAAGTAAGCCATAATTCCTACAACCCCTTAGCAAAGTTATTCTCTTGTTAAGATCTTAAGGGCCATTTTTCACCTGAAATGGAGATCTATTACTCCTACTGAAGGCCAGTGTGAATGGCAAGTGCATTTTTGAGAGCACAATTTGGTCCTAATTATTCACACTTTGGTTCCTCTATTTCCTTTAATTTAGGACAAACTCTAGGTATCTCATTCTCCTCTCTCCAACAAACTTGCCACTGCAGCCTTGTTTTTACCATTATGGGAACATCTGCATGTAGAAAACCCACTGATGTCATCAGGAGTTAGGTACAGGGACTTACGGTAATACGTGGAGCAATTCGGCTTCATCCAAAGCCAAATATATATGGAGATTCAGATATGTCTATGTAGATGCAAATAAAAACATTATACCATAACAAGAAGCTCAGTTTCTACAGGTTTGGGGAGCAAATGAGTCTGTTTCTGAGTGTAAATTGCAGTAGATCTTGGGGCTAACTTGCTAATGGTGAAATTAAAATTCTTTGCTTCAAATCCCCTCTTCTTGTTAAAGATAAGTATTTATATAAACAAACTGCCACCTTTTGCTGAATTAGTGGATAAAACAATCTTGCCCCTGAACAAATCTGATGTGCTTCTACAAAGTTCATTACATTCTTTTCTCTTCAAAGGAAATAAAGTGCAGATTGCCCCCTTAGCACCAAAGAAAAAGAAAGAAACATAATAGTTTTTAATTGAGTTGTTTGCTCTTTGCTCTTAGCTGTCTTTATGCTTTCAGAACAAACTTTACCGCCTGCTTTTTAATCCTTATCTAGGATAAAGAATTTAATTTAATTGAAATGCTATGAGCTCTTAGCTTCTCAGGGTGAAGGAGAAGGTAATGTCATTAGGCACATTTTCCTCTTTGTCCTGATTGTTGGTATTAAGACAGATTTAATGAGTATTTTAAGGAGCATATTCCTGATTCCACACCTTTATTTCAACTGTTGTCAACAAGAACTACTCCCCATGGAAACAAACAATAAAAGACTAACTTGACATCTTTAACAAAGGCTCTGTCCTTCAAAGACATTGGGTAAAGGACCAATTTAATTAAGATGGGAAAAGAAGCTGCCAATCAAATTTAGAAACGCTATTCATTAAATAGGCTAACAGATAAAAAGGGTGCCACATTTCTGGAATGCAATCTCCTTCACTGCTGCAAGCAATATCTCATTGAACACAAAGTGCTAAAAGGATTGTTAAAAGGATAAAAATATATTTGGGGTGTGTAGGTTAGAAATGTTCACATATTCCCGTGAATCACTCTTCCATAACGCTTGAAAACTAATGTTGGTGCGTTCCCCCTTGGGCAAACACCTGTTTACAAATGGGGACATGTAATTAAAAGTGACTTCAGCTTCTTTTATGCTCTGTGCCAAATTCAGTGTAACTCATTTGGGTTATGCCAGGACTGGCATTCCAATCACATGTTCTGGACAATTAACTACAACCTTTAGTTTCTCACTACTTATCTAAGGTGCTTAAAACAGTGCCTGAAAACAGAAAAAGAGAGACAGACAGCAGTCACATTTTCCACACAGAAAAATGATGCCTCAAATTTAGTTAACACAAATACACTCTGGAAACCTACAAATGAATGAGGCAAGTTATTAACTCACATACAGCAAGTATATTTTATACATTGATGATGTCATACACATTAACAGAGTAACTAAATTCTTTCTTAAATATCAAAAGAATAAATAAATATGTCAGCACATCAGGGAGAAAACACTTTACTTTGAGAATTATGTATCAAAGGATGAAAAGTAGATTGCATCATTAACAGCAATTTCTTCCAAATCAGGCATGCAATTTAAAACTTTTTTTCCACCAAAACTTGTTTTCAATAATTTTTGTTGATTCACTCACAGACAAAGGTTGAAAATTACTTTTTAAGAACTCCAAAAAGTTGTATGTGACAAGTATTATGACACTGGATTAATTTTGTGGCTAACATTTTCAAAGCTGGTTTTCCAAAATTAGGCTCCTAAATCCATATGTGGGGCTTCTACATATACATAGTCTGATTTTCAGAGGTTGAGTCTACACTTGGGCACCAAAATTTGAAAATTTTGACCTCAGTATTTCTAATATAATTAAGTTTCCAAAGCACGTTAAATTTGCATTCATTTTTATATAACAAATTTCTCCTTCTTGATTATCTCTAAGAGTTTTCTCTTTGCTTACACTGTCTAAATGCACCTACTGTTGCTAACAGATTGAAGTAAAACAATAAAAACAAATACTGGTGAAATATTCTGAGACATAATTTTAGATACATGGAGCCAGATCCTGGACCCTATGCAGCTGCTTGAGATCTGCTGGCACATAGCAACTGCAAAGCCAATTTAAATGGCAAATTAACTGTTTTCCCAGCATGAAAGGTGTAGGACCACTTTAGTCAACTCTAAGCCACACTCTCTGACTCTCCACCTCAAGCATTGGAGTTATAATTACGTTATAGCCACACTCTGGTAATTCTGACAGAACAAATGGCCCCATTGGGGAGAGTGCAGCCAGATGCACATTAGAGCAATCCCAAAGCTGCTCTAATTTACCAAGGGCCCAACTGGTCCCAGGTCAACACGTGGATTTGGAGACGAGAGTTCAAAAAGGTGGCGTACCATCACCAATTCTCCCCTCCCTTCAAGTCCTGTGACATGCAGAGCTCCGCAAGCCCCAAGGATTGAATATACAGTATTTTGAGTATTCTAATTATTGTGGGATACTGTTGATCATATATTTATGTAGTGATTCTTCAATTTACGTCTGACAGCTAGTTTTCAATGCTTCATCACTTACTGGTCAACTTAAGTATTGAGAAATTCTCTAACTTTAAATCTGAAAAAAAAATATTGTGAGGCTATTGCTCACAAAAACATCTGATATAATAAATCGCCAAAAGTATTAGGAGGAGATCAGTATTAAAATCAATTCTCAAAAGCATATACACAATCTCTAACAAGGTTCAAAACAATATTTCATAAAAGTACTCACATTAAAGAAATGTTTGTCTTGTATTTAGAGCTAGGCAAATAATTCATTTTTTGTTTTGGCCACCAAACCGAAAAATCAAAGAAAATATTTGTTTCCAAAAATATTCAGAATTTGTCAGCAAATTGAAATAGTTTTGGGTCAACCAAAACTGTATGTTTCGGCAAATGAACTATTTTTCTGAAAATTTTGCCTAGCTCTATTTATATTTCCTCTCTAATGCATGTGTTGTAAGGACGCTATATAAGAGATGAAATTCCTCTATTAACATAATTTATACAGCAAAAACGAGAGTCCTGTAGCACCTTAAAGACTAACAAATTTCTGTGGGCATAAGCTTTTGTGGGCTGCAACCCACTTCATCAGATCTGCATCTGTGGGTTGCAGCCCACGAAAGCTTATGCCCACAGAAATTTGTTAGTCTTTAAGGTGCTATAGAACTCTCGTTTTTGCCGTACACAGACTAACATGGCTACCCCTCTGGAATAATTTATACAAGTTCATAAAAAGTAAGTTTAGTTTGAGAGGTTCCTATTCCGTATCACACTGCTTTCTCCACCTATGGAAATCAGAGACATTTGAGTATGTCTTGTACATCAAAAGAGCATCAGGGGGACTTTACCTATTGGCAACACTAGTATTTCCAGTCTTTTCCAAAAAAATATATCTTAATGATAAGAAATACTTTTAAAAAATATACTGGCTAAAATATTATTATAATCAATTTTTTTCTGTTGCACAGTGCTGTCACACATTCACCTATTTTAGGGAAATGGCCTATCACTGGTTTATCAAATCTAGCTGAAAAACTGGCATAACCAATGCCTGAGGGCCACATGAGCAAAGTGCACCAAATGGGAAATCTCAGACCATCCCAGCACTTCAGACACCTAGTTACAGGGATTAACTGCGACTCCTTAGCCATGTCCATTTGAGCCTATGTTTACACTTGCAACCAAATTTGGCGGCAGTCGATGGGAGATACGCAAGCTACATAGAGTAGTTTCCTAATTCCTAAATCCTACTTACCGCAGTGTCTTCAGTTTGCTGCGCTGACCGGAAATGCACTCCCGTCGATGCAGCATTACTTCACCTGGCAGAGGTGGATTAATAGCGTCTATTTCTGGGTCGATTGAGCAGGTCTCCACTTCCACTCAATCGATCTGGATAAATCAATCTGACGGCAGCGAATTTGCCACCACCAGTCTAGACATAGCCTTAGTAAATTAATCATCTCTCTTCTAAACTAGAGATGGGCAAACTTCAAAAGGTTCAGAGATTGGCGAGTTCAGATGAGCATTCAGATGTTCAGTTGCTTAACTGAAGCTTATCTGCCAATTATTCACACTCCTTAACCTTCTTGAGAATCCAAAACTGGGCTACAAATATCAAGCCTTTTGTGATATTTTTGACACCTCTGTTTCTGATCCCAACTGCAAAGAGAATGAGAACAGCCTCTCACTGTATTTCAGTGCTTCTGAGTCTAGCAGCCTGACAGAAGGCAGAAGTGAAAACACATATTGGATGTTTCAGAATCTCAGAAAAGAAAAGAAAATGTTTGGTTTGAGTTCAGTTCTAAATAAAAGAGCAAAGTTAAAGGCTGGGTTCTTATTTTATCTGAAACAGTTCACCTAACCCTACTTTCAACCTCAACAAATTGCCAGCTACAGCATCCACTAATCCTATTACATACTGAGGTTTGTCAATAATTGCTTTAAAAAAAAATTCAGACTGATTAGTACAACAAAAATCTAGACATTTCTTTGCTGGGCCTGAAACATACGAACCCAAACCTGACATCAAGCATTTGAGTTATATGTTTTTCTTCCTTGCAGCTTGGATCCAATACCAACAAGAATCACTGAGAACCTGCTTCACCCTGGAGCCTTCCAGGTACTTATTGACATAAAAACCCATCACATTTACCTTCTGTTTTGTAAACTAGCACAAAGCACAAGAAAAAGCTCCAGTTATTAAATGATAATTGTATTTTAAACCAATGGAAATTAATATAGGAATGCCTCAAAGAAAGAGAATCTTATTCTCAAAAGGTTGCTTGTATTATTTTAAGAAGACTCAATTAATGGCCATAATTTTATTTATTCTTTGAGTGAATGGAACCCTCTGTCTTCCGTAGGTTTCTCCCCCTCACCCACTACACAGATGCAGTTATCATCTATTAAAATAATTTGTTTAGGTTCTTTTTTCCTCTTGCTAGTGAAATATTTTCATTATGACATGAATTTGCCCCTCAACAGTTTTTATAAAAAGCAAAGCCATAGAAATTTAAAACAATCAATTCTACCTGAAAGCAGAAGTCACATTTTAAGAAGACCAAGTAGTAAAAGTAGTCATCACTAACAAAAATAATTCCTAAGCCACTCCCCTCTACATCTTTTCTGACATTTCAAACTAAATTGTAGTATCTGCGATTAGACAAGAATTGTTTACAAAAGATATATTGGTATTATATTAATCTTTAAGTCTTGCATTCATGATTTTTCTTGGCTTGATTAAATACTTTACTTCTGTGGCTTGATTGTGAGCCATTCCTACAGCCTAGGCCTTATCATTTGGTTATCTTTATATACAAAATATACCACATATTTCTTGAATCATTAGTTGCAAACATGGTTTTAAATATAGAAATATTAGCACACTGAGCTGTAATAAATAGAATACTTTAATTTGTATTTTTCTGCTACAACAAAACACGAGCCAAACAATAAATCATCTATCACTAGCTCCTCTGCCAAAAACAATATATTACTATCATTAAAATGTACAATACCTACAAATAGTATCAAATGTAAGAAATCTGAAGAATCACTGTATTGCATTATAGACTTGTGAGATCAGACATACACTTTGGAATAAAACAAAAGAAACAAGGAATAAGATCCTCTAGTTTGGCTGAGCTACACTTGCCGTAGGATTAGAGGCTGAGAACAAATGATATTTTAAGATACCTTTCAGATTCAAATACTGGAGCTAGCTCAAATCTCAGCATAAATGAAGGCTACCCACAGCCCCCAGGAGCTATTCAGGGAGCCCACTGTCACAGGGCATAAAGATTATCTGGTCACGCGCCCATGATGGAGGCTAAGAGAGAGAATGATTCTACACTGCTCTAGGAAAAACTTAGGAGGGACACCTCAGAGGTCCAGATCCATCAACTATTCATCATCTTTGTACTGCTGGAGCAGCGCAAAGCAACCACTGAGGGCCAAAGATCTAACCCAATATATACAGTGTTGAAACAGAGACATACGTTTCTAACATTAATATTAGAATCACACTTATTAAGCTTTGTTGCTGCAGTTACTCTGCAATGAGCTCAGGGTTGGAAGTCAGGAATTCCTTTACTCTACTTCAGGGTCAGCCACTGACTCAAAGGGTGGCCTTGGCACTTAATCCCTATGCCTCAGTCTTCCCATCTGCAAAATAAATGGAGTAACAATATTTACAATTCCTATCTCAGTCTCACGTAACAGACAAATTTACAAACTGAATTATAGAAAAATAAATAATCACACCTCATCACATTTCTGTTAAACCCCACATCTTTTGTCTCTCAACAAAAGAGGTTCTAATATCCAGGGCTGTAGGTGAGCTACTGCAGACATTGGCTGTTCCATTTGTTTAGTTGAGCATATCAGCAGCACTTAATTCACACATTTGTAAAGTACCTGAAAATACCCTGAATACAAAAGGTGCTATGTAAATCAAACTAAATTGTATACTTCAGCAGTGGTCTTATCTAAATAAGCAGTGGAAAAATCTACTTACTGATTAGCTATCTATGTTAATATGCTTTTATGAATATATATATATTATATATATATATATATATATATATATAGATGTATTGATAAAGCCTATAAATATTAAGACAATTTAGTGAACAATCTCAATAATTGGAATAAGCATACACTAAACACAAGTAGGTATTTTCAGTAGGCACCCAAAGCAATGTTATATTACCAAACAGGCTTTTCAAAAATTAATTTTATATAGCACACACTTTCAGGGTCGGAATTCTGCTGTCAGAATTAGGGAGGCCCCCTAGCATTTAGTTGACCTCTCATCGTGAGAAGTATTGGGACTCCTCCTTGAACTACTGAGTCTCGGCTCTGGCTTAATTCCAGCACTATACTCACTTCATAAATGTGCTTTCGGAGCCAAGACATCTGTGTATTATAATGACATGCAAGTTATAAAAGGGGTGTTTATATTTGACTTCAGTATAATGTGAAAGTTTAGCAGCCACAAAACAGCTTTACACAGGGACTGGCCCTTACTTAAAGGCTTCATTGTATTTCTAAATGACAATACTCAGAAAGCTGAATTTATAAATCGATCAACTTCCATCTAATAATTATGAATCTCTCTTTGGTGCTTTGGATGCAAGAAGATGGCCCATCTGTCAGAAAAAATGACAGGAGACCCCAAGATTGAATTATTTAATATATGTTCTCTTCTGACAAACATTTCTCATTGTTGTTATTCAGAGCACCAAACAGGAAATGAGGCTGCAGTTGATACAAAATGCACCCATGCATCTGCTTAGAAGCAGAGACTTCTGTGACCATGTCACACCAACTCTCAGCTCTCTGCACTGCTTCTGGATTGAATACAAAATCTAGTTCAAGGTCTCGGCCCTGCCATTCAAAACCCACCATAGGATTAACCCTAGCTACCTGAAAGATGGACTCTCCCACTATAACCATAACCTTCTATGTGGCTGTGTTCCCCTGGAACGATGACACTGTTGACAGATGATTCACAAGAGCTGGCCTTGAACTATGAAGTTCATTGCCACATGAGATGAGAATGGCCACAGAATTCATCACTTTAAGAACAAAATGCAAAATTCAACTCTTCAACTTGGTTTTCCTATAGCTAGTTCTTCATGTACACAATACAACCACTCACTGTATTAAACACTCAAACAAAAATCCCATTATGCTAATCAAGCTATTTCTCCTATTGAGCTGCAAAGAAGAGCGAGGGAGTGGCAAAAAAAATCCCTTATTTCTATTTTGAGATTCTTAGACAGTACAGTGATGGAGAGGGCTGCTTGAGCGGACGACTGAATGGACTTCCTTCCAAATATAACGGGAAGCAGAAAAAGTTTATTTACACACGAGTCATTACCAGTCAATTAAAGAACCAGTAACAGTCAGTGGTCATTTTCATTTTGAAAATCACATTTGAATATCCAGTTGGTGATGTGCCAAACTAACTTGTGTTACTATCCCACAAACAGCTGTGATTTTCAGCAGGGATACCAATGTAGAGACAGGCAGGAGCCAGGCTGGAAAGGGAAGGCCTGAGCAGAGATGCAAAAAAACACTGCAAAAAGGCCCCTCAGACATTCAGGTTCACAGGATAAGGACTTCATTGTTCTTAACATGTCCACAAAGTGCCAGGCACACACAACCTGCTTCCCTTCATGCAGTAATCCCTACAGCCTTACTGCTAACTTTCCCTATTTCATATATTATGTTCCTTATATACCACAAACTATGTTTAAATATATAACCTTACAGCTTAGAATAAATGCAGAACAACCAACAAGGGGAGCAGGTTATGTGTGCATTTTAGTGACATTATACAATACTCTTATGATTAGGTTATTTTAGTGTTAATTAATTTAATCTGGCACCATAGATTTTTAAAAACACATTAGATATCTTTCCCCTCTCATGAAGTCACTACTGGGCAGAGTCAAAGTTGTCTGAATGCTTTAATTGTACATTTCCATACCTTAGCATGCTTGGATTTCTTTTCAAATTAAACTTAATTCTGAATTTCCTGCTTGATTCCTGCTGTAATTAACTTTACCCTAAATTACTGATATGTATTCTCAACCTTAACTACATCTTAATTTATGGCTTTTATATTAAAAATTTCATACATGAACACAAACAACAAAGAGACGGTTTCCAGGGGAATCTCTCTAATGATATGAAAATATGAAATATCAAGCTTTTTGCTTTACTCCATTCTGACATAGCACAAAGCAGCCAGAGCATACTGGCCAATTAAGCGGGGTTTACAGCTATTTTGTTTCCTCAAAGTGGCTGAAGAATATACCACACTTTACTCCTCTCGCCTGTCCTCCAAATTCCCGATGCTTCTTGCAGCTTCTTACATTTCCCTGCACACACATCTCCAAATTCTCCTTCACACTGTCCTCCACATTCCCCTAAATATACTCTCCACATTTTTTCCTGCCTTCCTCCACCACCAACGTTCCCCTGCACAAATGTGTACATGCACAAACACAGAGGTTCCTACCCCCTTCAACCTTTTCATACTCGCATGCGCTTGCACATACCAACACTGAACGTTCACTACTTTCCCTCTCTCCCCTGTTGAGCAGATGTAGTGCAATAGGTATCTTTTGAAAATAAATATTGAGGAGTAGTAGTCATTTTTCTATTATCTTTCATAACTGAAAGTTTGAAGCAGAGGCTGCTGCATAAAACCTTCTTCTTCAGAGAAATTCACAAACAATTGCTGTCTTTCAAAATCTCCCCCATCTCCCATTGTTCCCAGATTGATGCCAGGAAAGATGGTGACTGCCTATGTATTTTTCATATATAATTAAATAAAATCCTTGTTTTAAGTGCAAATTCAGCTCAACCTTAACCATGGAGCCACAACTGGCATCTCAAACTTCATACACTTTTTAGATGTGCCAAATGTTAATGCAAGTGCAAATAAATACGAAACTGTTAAAGACAGCAGTATTTAAACAGCACAGTCTACAAAGCTTCTTCTGTAATCCCTTGGTCAATACTCAAAGTATCAAGGTTTATGAGACTTCACTGAAGCCTCCCTGTTTATAAAACATTGCTTATAGAAGAAAGTCCCCCTCCATTCAGATAGTTTGACCACGAGCACCACAATGACTACAGTTATGTTAACTTCAAAATGAGTGTAGTGTGAAGGAAGAATAGGGACAGATAGCTTATTGTAGAGATATGTTTGTATTATATTATAATTTAGAGACATAGGAATTTGGAGATGTGCCTCGGAGGCGGAGCTTGGGAACACACCCCACATGGCTGTGTGCTGCAATTCACCAGAGATGCTCTCCAATTCATTTTATTAAAGTTTTATTCCTTTCTCATTTATTGGTTTGTTATTTAATGATCCCCAAGATCGTTACAGCTATCTCTGGTCTCTCCAGCTCTAATGTGGCTGTAATAGGTTATGAATATTCAATTTAACAGTTTAAACATCTGGATTCCTTTCAGAATCAAAAGGGTAGGAGGAGTGTTATTGAGAATTTAGAGGAGGACTGGAATCAAGCACCAGGCTCTATTTCTATCTCAACCACGGCTTTATTATTAGGAGTGCTGGCTGTTCCTCAGTTTCCCTAACTATATAATAAGTATAAAAGATATCCTCCAGACACAAGAAAGATTTAGTTAATAGTACTGTGCAGGAACTTGAATTTCCATTTCACAGGAAATTTTACAATTTAAAATCTGAATGAAAATGATTTCAAAATGTCCCACAAAACTACATTTAGAAAAAATCATTTAGGGTTAATCAAAGTATTTATTTTCAATTCTGACTTCTTAAAAATTTTGTATTTATAATATTAAATACAGTGCAAAACAAAAAACTGTTTCAGAATGAAAAAATCAAAATGTTTCTTTCAAAAAGTGTCAAAACAACATTTTGACATTATTAAAATTCTTCATTTTGATTTTTTTCCCCAAAACATAAGTGCTCCCGTGGAAAGTTTCCGTTTTGACAAAACAGCATTTTCCCACGGGAACGTGTTTCATCTGAAAATTTTTGACCAGCTCTATTAATTAATTTATGTTTGTAATGTGTTTTGAGATCCATGGATGAAAGGAAATAGATAGATATAAATACAAAGTATTATTATTTTAATCCTATTTAAAATAATAAATTTGGCAGACATCAGTGGAATTATTGTACTGCTCATTTATCCCACTTGAATTTGGTTCTTGAATCCAAGCAAAATTTCTATACTTACATTACTTATCACTCTGTGCTGTTCTTTTTAAACTTTAATTATTTGGAGAAATGTTTCCAAAGTATTTCAAACTCATATTTCTGAGTCTGCTCTTGAGAAATTTTTAGTTATAAAAAGTTCAAACACTCATATATTGCAAAAAGCTTAGACATCACAAACCATAGTCTTCTTTTCATATACTGTATATTATGACATGAACTATGGAAACAAGTAGTTTTGATCTTAATCTATTTCCTTTTCTTGACAAGCATAATATAGTAATTAGGACTGAGTGCTTTAGTACTGAGATGTCACAGATTCAACTGTCAAACTGATTGAGTCTTGAAATTGCTCAAAAGAATATTCTTGTAGTAATGCAGGAAAATAGCTGTGATTGATCGGCCAACTGTCTAGAGGATATGAAGGATACTCTTTGAAAATAGTGAAAAGAACTAAACACCAAAGTACCTTGAACTATACATGGGGTAAGGTCAGTGATTAAGAGAGTAGAATGACACCTGTAATTGTTCCTTTGTAAACAAAGGCTTCAAAAGATTATCAGATAGAACAAATCATGAGTAGTTTACATTAGTTATAACAAGCCAACTAACACTTCTGTGGGTTCTAAATCTTCCTCAATGAAGAAGTTAAAATGGAACAGTTTGCATCTGGTGCTCTAATATATTCTATCAAGGAGGAGCGTTGCTCCAGAAAATAAAACCCTCACCAATTAACCCAATTCTACTACATCGCGGGTTTAAACTTTTTGTGAGCCCCAACGTTATGTCTTATCCCCACCTATAGTCAAGCACATGTACTCACAGTTCATATTGGTTTTGTGGCTGGTTGGCTGGGAAAGGAATATGATTACAGGACAGTGTCTCGATGCAAAATTTGATGGAAAGGGGATAAGAATTTTGTTGCAAGATAAAACTGTGTAAAGTAGAAAGAGTATAGTAATTAGGCTAGACTATGCAACAGGGAGTACAGCTGGGCAGAAAACATTTTTCCCATCCTGCGAGATTTTTCAAGATTTCAAAAAAAATTTCCATCTCAAATCTGGTCAAAAAGTCAAAACCTCAAAAAAAAAAAAAAAAAAAAAAAAAAAAAAAGAAAATCAGATCAGATCAACCAAAACATTTCATTTAGATAATTCTGAAATGTTTCATTTCAATTTTGATTTTTTAAAATCAACTTGAGTTTCAAAACAAAAAGTTGTTGATCCTCCCCAAAAAGGAACTTTTTCGGTTTGAAAATATTTTTAATTTTTTTCAGTATGTGAAATTAATTAGAACTGAATCTTTCCCATGAACAGTTTCCATTTCAATAAATCAGCATTTTCCAGCAAAAAATTTCTGACCCACTCTGACAAGGAGGGAAGAGCGGGGACCTTAAGATATAGAGAGAATGAAGAATAGCAAAGACAATACTGAGGAAATGAGAGCAGAAAATAAAAATGATACTGAGAAAAAGAAGCAGTGCTGCCTCCGGTAGAAGAGGTTTAACAAGGCAGGAATGGAGAGAGGGGAGGACATCTGACATGAAGGTGGAAAACAGAAGAAAAGCTAAAGTTAAACAGATAAAGTGGTAGAAAAAAACGAAAATTTATTATAAATATTAAAATGGCTTTTGATTTAATCCCAAAATACGTTAACAACCATGTGCATTTATTACTTTCTAGATGACCGCCTCTTGTCCTATATGGCCACCTGAAAGTATCTGCAAGTATTTTTTTAAGTAGAAAATAACCTATAATAGGCAACTTCCTTTCTACCGTAACCAGCAGCAGCCTAAAATAGTCCCTCTGGCAGCATGGCTTCTCTAATGATCTCCTCTATAAGTCTCTGTGCAGGTTCCTAATACGTGAATTTCTGGAAGTTCGACAGTAAAAATGCATAGGAGTACAAATAGAACAACCTCCTCAACAAGAACTAGAGTACCGACAAAGCTCTTCATGGGCCAGTTTAACTTCACTCCTCCAGCACTGTATCCTCACCATTTATTAAATCCTCACCTCTTAACACTTCATAGTTCCATTTTTGAGCGGACTATTGCTTATCTCATTGGAAAACTGATGTGTACGTTTAGACAAGATTTCACCCCTGCTCAGTCCATCTTCTGCTCCTACTTGAGCCTCCTGTGAAGCTTTGAGGGCAAGTTTGTGATGTCATAGTCATTTCTATTGCATTATAGATTTGGGGCTAGGACTTCATTCCTGGATCACTGGCTATGTTAGCTGGATGGTGAGGGAACAAAGAGTAACACACACAACTGCTGAAAGTTATCAGCAAAGTCTTCTTTGAATGAGATGAAAAGGAAAGACTGGGGAATCCAGTCAAGTTTTCCACAATCAGAGGATAAATCTAACTGTTTAATCCACTGACCTACTGCTTTAAGTAATGTTATCCACAATTTTAAACCCCTGCCTCAAACAGCTCTGGGCCAATGCAACATGATGTGAAAGCACAACTAACACACTAGCAACCAAAATGACCTTCTGAAACACAAGGACTGCTGCAATACCGCAGAAGCTGAGGATCAAAAGGCACACTTAAAATTTCACACCAAAGCACTAGCCACCCCTTCCTATGGACATCTGTGTTTTGGTGGGGGGGAAGACTCAGCGTAAGAGTTTGATGTGGGTAGTCAAATGCAAATTTCAGATTCATAAATAATATATTGATAAGGAACCTGGAGATGGAGGCAGAGCCTAACAATAAGTTGATCAGGGACTTGTTCCAGAGAAACAGAAGAACAGCACCTGGAAGCATTCCTGAAGATGGAAACATTTTTCCATCTTCAAAGCACTTTCCAAACATTAACTAACGAAGCAGAACTTGTAAAACAGAGGGGAGATTTACAAAGAAATTAAAGCTGGAGAAAGAGAAGTGGAAAAAGAGAACAGTGTACTGATGAGGAAGTGAAAAGAAAATGAAGAAAGTGAACAGTGTGAAGAAAGGCAGATGGGGTGAAGGGGAAGATTTGCCAAGCTCAAAAAAAAAATTCAGGTTCAGTTCAAGTTCAGAGGAACGGTGAAAGTTGGGGGACGTCTTATTTTAAAAGAACCAGGTCTCCCATTCGTTATAATTTATAAATACTAATACTGCGCTCTTAGATAGCACTTTTCATACACAGATCTGAAAGCAGTTTGAAAGAGGAAACTGGAGTACAGAAGGGTAAAGTTACTTGTCCAAGACCACACAGTGAGCCAGTGGCCACGCTGAAACCAAAACCAGGTCTCCCAACTCCTAGTTGCAGAGTCTAACCACTGCATTGCACGACTTCCTAGAAGTCATCCATCAAACACCCTCTGATTACTTATGATAATTTCTCCCTCAGGCAACTCCATACTAAAACAGACTAATAAAAGAATAGAGTTATTAAGTAAACTGAGTGATGTCACTGAACATTTTCACTGGGAGCTGAACATTGCTAAACGAACATCTCATATAATATAGTCTTCTTCCTACTCTGAATCCCACATCACATTACAGAATTTTTTATTCCACTGCTTAACCGTATCTCTGAAGAGATAAAAGTTCATTAAAACTCTTCTCATTTGAGTTACTCTCAGTGAATGCATAAAAGCTATAATACCACCCACAAGTCACAGTAATACAAGACTGGGTTTTTACTACAGCTGGTGGGTGGTGGGGAGGAAACAACAACAAACCTGGTATCATTGTTTGATGAGATTACAAGTTTGGTTGTAAAGTAACTGCTCTGATGTAATATACTTACTTTTATAAGGCTTTTGACTTAGGACCACATGATGTTCTAATTACAAAATTAGCACTATCGATCAATAAATCGTACAATAAATGAAGTAAGAACTGGTTGACAGACTTCAAAATGTAGTTGTCAATGGGGAATCATCACTGAATAGGAGTTGTTTCTAGTGGGGTTCTGCAGGGATTTGTGCTAGGCCCAATGTTATTCAACACTTCCATTAAAGAGCTGTAAGTAAATATAAAATAACTGCTGACAACATTTGTGGATGACACAAAGATTGGCTGACTGATAAATAATTAATTCTGAGGACAGGATAACCCTACAGAGCAATCTGGATCTTTTGGTTGCCTAGGCGCATTCAAACAAAATGCATTTTCATACAGACAAATGTAAAGTTACACATCTAGGAACAAGAAATGCAACTCAGAATAGGGGACAGTGTCCTGGAATTGCAGTGACTCTGAAGAGGATTTATGGATCATAGAGGACAAGCAATTCAACGTGAGCTCCCAGTGTGATGCTGTGGCAAAAAGGGCTAGTACGCTCCCTTGGGTGTATAAACAGGATGACTGCCAGGCTGAAATATTAAAGGTGGGTCTTGAGGTCCTAGCAAGAGTTCCTCCTTCCTTCCATAGGTGGGTTCCCCCTTAGTTATTGCACACAGTTCCCTCATATTTTGGTTCCAGTGGGCTGTTCCATTTTTTAATCTTATTTTTACTTTATTATTTTTCGCTTTATTTTTATTTTATTATTTACTCCTCTTATTTATTCTCAGTATTGCTGGCTACTGCTTCCTGTTGCTTTAAATGGCTGCATGATCAACCAGGTAGGAGCAAACATTTCTCCTCCTGCTGACCAGGGGCAGTTAGAGGTGTTTGGGAGGAAGCTGCCAGTAAGCTGCTTTATTATGGCATATCCTACAAGCTTCTATGGTATACTGGCCAGACTCTAAACTGTTTGCCCCTGTAGCCTATAGACATAGGTACTTGCTAGGTAAGGCATCGGTATAAATTAAGGGAGTAGTGTAATGAGCCTACAAGGCCCATACAACAACAAAGCTTAGCTAAACAAGGCATAAGACCCAAAAAGCCTTAGCATGACCAGGAGTTCCCGACCTAGATCATAAGTTACCACAAGATAGAATGCTAAACTGCTGACAGGTAACCACAAGATGTTAAAATATCCCAAGAGGGTATAAACTAAGTTAGGAATGTCAGCAGATGTCTAACCACAAGATTGCCATGATAATGAATTGATGTGTATGCTAATAAGCTTGAAGTAAATGAATTAATAACCTATGGAAGAAGGGCACCCTATCAGTAGTAGGGTGAGGAAATGAATATAAGGAAAAGGGGAGAACCCCTTCTGAATATGTATTAGGCATAGTGGCATCAGCGTAACACATTATAAAAGTTGCTTCCTGGCCTGTGTGCCTTGGCAGATGTAATTCTTGGGAGATGCCAGGATGATGACCACTGGTGATGATGGTGAGTTTGATGATGAGGATGATGACTAACACTCCGGGTCTTTTTCCAAGGGATGATATGAGTTTGTGGATTGGAGTGTTTGTGACTTTATTAATTGTGTTAATTAAACTTGCAAATTTAAAAGGCTTTTCCTAGGTGTGAATGTTGCAACTGTGAATGAAGTGGTTCCCAACTGAAAAGTAATTCTAATAATATTGGGCCTGATCTTGGGAGGAGAACCTACACCTCAGAATGTTAATTGGGAATTCTTAAGTGATCAACTTAATTAATGCACAATAAATAGATCAGGCAATTCACCTGACAGTGGGTCCTGTTCACATGAAATACATTCAGAAGTAATTGCTTATATGAAAGTCACATGCCACACAACACGTTATAAAATTATGCTTTTTATTCTTCTGCTGGATCTCATTAGAGATGAAGCAGTAAAAAAAAAATCAGCTAAATTGGTGACTTACTGATTTCTGAACCACTTAGTTGGATCATCTTTCCTCTTTGTGCAAATAATTTTGTTACACGGCTCATTATGTATTGTTTTTATTAGGATACTGAAACATTATTTCAAAATACATTGTTACAATTAGTTTTCTAAAATTATCTATATGCATGCTGAATATTATCAGGATCAAGTATCCTCCATTCTTAAAAAACTCAACAACTCAGTGTCTCTTAACTAATAACTAAATAACAAATCAAATACAAAAAATACTTAAGATAATAAAACATCAAGGTTGCAAACTAACAAAATGTGAAGAAAAACTAAAGGTAAGGTTTTTGCAGGAAATTAATTTACCCATATACCCTGCATTATTGTGAATATTTAAAGAGTTTATCAAATAAGCAAACATTTGATATCAACAATGGGGACAAGCTAGAGTGGCTATAAGTATCTAAACTTTTGCATCCTAATTCTTTTTCTATTTAAATATTTAACCTCAGGGTTTCATTAACATAAATTGTTGCATACGAGTTTCTTTGTTCAAAAAACCCCCCCATAAAACACAAATGGAAAGTAAAAAAGGGGTAAAGTGATGTAGAGACCATCTGGATTCATAACTCTCAAACCATCTAAAATATAATCAGTAACATCTTAATGAGACATTCCGTACATCTAGAGAATATATCAAGGGAAAACGTTTCGGTCTCCTCACCCCCAACTTTCCAGGAGGCCAGTGTCATGGAACAAGAAAACACTTGTAACAGATGATGGTTCAGCAGAAGCAATTTCAGGCTTTATCCTGAGAATAAAACATAGCACTAGAGAATGAGGAGCCAGGTTGCTGTGTTGAGCAGACACTGTCTAGAATTAGCTGAGTTCTTACACAGCTGGCATGGACAGCCTTTAGTGGGAAACAACTAAGGCCGGATTTAAGAGCAGCCAACCGCCTGGGGTGACAGGCTTGGGGGGCATAGGGTTCAGGGTTCTGTGTTTGTTATTAACAACAAAAGAGAAAATAGAATGTTTGAAGTAAAATGTTTCAGTCTTTGGATCTCTCTGATGCTATGCTTCAGTTTGTGAGGGCAAAGACGAGAAAAGCAACCTTTTGAACTAAAAGACTAGGGTTAATATTCTAAGGCTGTCCCCCACTATAACACTATTTAATACTGGTCCACCCAATGTTGGTACACTGTTCAATTTCTTGATGTTAGTATATTTCAGTTATTCTTAAAATTAAAAAGATTCTATAAGTTTAGAGGAAACAAATTTTTTTATTTGCATATATACATGGCATGAATAAAGAGATTTACAGAGCCTACCGTGCAAATTTATCATCTTATGTGATGGATAATCATGCATGCAAATTGTGCACCGAAGTAATGAAATGGCTATAAATGCTACAAAAATAAGATATTCAAAAGTTCACTGAGGATGGGGGGGGGTGGGGGAGGGGGCACCGAAGACACACCTCTCCTGGGGCGCCATTTGGTCTAGGGCTGGCCCTGGAAACAATCAATATGGGGAAAGCTATGCTAATTCAATTACATGCTTTGCTCAGGCTGCAAAAGTTCCTTACAGCCAGGGAGGATGCACAAATGTCCCATCTCCAATCCCCTGTTGGAGTACAGGTACAGACATTCCTTTTCCACAAAGGGGGAATGGACACAGACACTCATCTTTCTCTTTCTAAAACCTATTTTATCCTTCCATGGGATCTTTCCAGTCTCTCTCTCTCTCTAGTCCATTTCTCTTCAACCACAGATCTCTCCCCATCCTTCTCTAATCCTCTCCCTTTCCAGGTAAATCTTGTGCAGTGTTTGGATTAGGTTTGCCTTTTCCCTAGTTGCAGTAGAATAGCTAGATTTTGGTTAATCTCCAGTGTGAGGCCAATAAAACAGTGGATTTTAGTAAAGGTATCAGGAATGACCACATATATAAGCAAATAGCAAAGAAGCTGGCAGCACTGGAAATTTACCAGATCAGTGACCAGCACAGGGAGAGAATTAAGCAGCTAAAGACCAAGTACAAGAAAATCAGGGTCCAGAACCGCACCTCAGGCAACTCGCCAACATCATGCCTGTTTTATGATGAATTTGACAGGATGCTGGTACTGCGCCAAGCACAGAACCAACAGGAGTGACCTGGCTAGTCAGTATGGCAACCTGCTGGCTCCAGAATTCAGCATGGGAACTGATGGGAGCCAGCAACAGGCAATGAGTGAGCCCAGCAAAGTGATTCTGCTGCTGACACTGGTCCCGGAGGAGGCATGGCTGCAGGAGGAACTGTGGCACATCCTAGGGCTATACAGCCTACTGTGGAACCTGCAGCAGAAATGGAAGAGGCAGAAGCCACCCCAGAGCCTGTAAGTTTCTGGCTCCATTTTAATGTTTATTAATATTGGAATAAGAGAGATTTTCCTTCTAAGAACCAATGCAAAAGTTATTACAAGCCCCAGTTAACAGCGTATATCTGGCGGACTGCATTACAGCACCTTGTCATCCTACCATGCTCCCTCTCCCCAACAGTTTGCAATTTTTTTGACGGGGGGAGGGGAAGCAGTTTTGATTTTAACTCACCATGGTCTCTGCACATTTTTTGCTGAGATTAACCTCGCTGTGTCGAGGGAGCTTCCGTAGTCTGAAGCATCCCACTCACAATACACTGAAGTTCAATTTTATAAAGTAATATTTTAGGTCCTTGAAATTCCACAAGCATTTTTTCTGTGCTCCTGCACTGAGCTATTTGAGACAATAATGCTCTATGTCGTGTCCTATTCCAGACCCCTCGACCTCTACGTCCTGCAGTACTTCCACAACTTGCCCACAGTGCAGCAGAAGCCTGGGCCAATGTACCTCCACGGACCGTTCCAAGTGGAAGCGTTCTATGATGAACGTATGGTGAAGTTCTGGACAGACCAACAAGGAGGTTGAGTACCAAAGACAGAGCGACGTAAGGCTAGAGGAAAGGCATGGCGAGAGGCAAGGCTCAGGCTGGCTGCACAGCTCGAGGACAGGGTGGCAGGGCAGGAGCAGGCGTCTGCTTCACAGTTCCGGGAAGAGGAAAAGTGGCAAGGGGAAGATGACAGAGCTCAGCAGAAAGAGCTGTTGAAGCAGTTGGTGGCATTAATGGCTGCAAGAGTACTAGCTCCTGCTGCACTGCACCACAGTCTGAATCCCCTCTGTGGCACCCTCTGCTGCACTCCAGGAACACCTTGGACAACTCCATGCCTGGGTGACTCAAGCAATCAGGTCCTAGGACTAGCTGGAGATAGCAACTGTGCCCCATGAGGTCTTCCATATGGACCTCCCTCCCCCGGTGGATGCCTTCACCCTCCTCCCCTAGTGTGATGCAACATGGAAGGAAAGGAAAGGAGAACAGGGAGGCAGGGACATGCAACAGGAGAGGGTTTTTGTCTTGTACTCGGTTTCACTGTTTGTATTTGTTCATCACCTTCCCACTTCCCATCCCAAATTCTGTTGTTATTTGTGTGGTGATGGCAGCAGGTCTGCCTGGCAATTGGTGAATGTTGTGCTTTTCTAACAAATGTTTATAATTAAAGCTTTTTATTTTATTAAGAAAGTTTATGCTACCAACAAATCACATCATTCAATGTGTATTTCAAATAATAAAAGTAAACACATGATCAGGGCCAACTGGGAATTTGTAGGCAAACAATATTCCCCAATTCATCAGTCCATGCTTCAATCACTTCCTTACATCAATCCATACTATGAATCAACTTCTCTCCTCCCACATTTGATAAATGGTCAGATCTCTCATAAGTTAATTACATGTCAATCAACCCTACCACCTCCCTAATGCACTGAACCCCTCACAAGCAATCAACCCCTCCTCCACTCACGAGAACATTCATAGAGGTACTATTATTCCTCTTCCATTACCCCAGGGAAGTCCATAATGTGGGAGCACAAAGCATCCTTGACTTCTGCTATCTGGGTGCATCCAGCTATGGAATGTTTACCAGTCAGCAGTCCATCACTGTCATAATTTCATTCAGAGGGAAATGGCTTACCTTTGGCTTCACAAAAATTGTGAAGAGCACCACAAGCCACAGTAATGCACACAGCATTGATGACACTAGAATCCAAATGCCTCCATAGACCTCACCAATGGGATTTCATTCTGCCAAACGCACATTTAACAACCATTCTACACCTGTTGAAAGCGTAATTAAATGTTCTTTTACAAAGGCCTTTGATACCAGGGTACAGTTTCATAAGCCATGGCACAAAAGAATAGGTGGGCTCCTCCAGAATAATTGTGGGAAAAGCATCTCCATTTATGACATCATTTGGTGAGAATAGTGTTCCAGCAGGTCTATGAACATAGACCCCTGACTGGTGAAAAACACTAGCATTACAAACCTTTCCATTGCAGCCCATGTTAACGTTCATAAATCAGCCTCTGTGGTCCATAAGGACCTGCATAACAATGGAATAATACCCACTGCGGTTTATGTATTCATGTGCTCCTTGAGGAAGGCAAACTATGGCAACATGAGTCCCATCAGTGGCTGCAGGGCAGTTTGGAAACCCCATTGTCTCAAAGCCAGCAATAACTTTAGGAATATCTTTTATGCCTGCCACCTTGGGGTACACCACATGCCTGACTGCCTCAGAAACCTCTGCCATCACTTTACCCACAGACAACTTTCCAACACCAAACGGTTGGCAACAGATCTATAGCAGTCTGGGGCAGCCAGCTTCCAGATGGCTATCGCAACCCACTCCTAGACCAGCAAGGCTTCCCTCAGGCATGTGTCTTTATACTGGAAGGGCAGGACAAGCTGCTCACAAAGCTCTAGAAATGTCACTTTCTTCTTGTGAAAGCTCTGAACTCACTGCTGGTTGTGCCAGGTCTGCAAGATGATATGATCCCACCAATCTGTGTTTCTGGCCTTGTCCCAGAAGTGCCAGTCTACAAAGAGGGCATCAGCGGCTACAGCGAGCGTCACAAGCAGTAGCATCTAGTTTGAGTCTGCCAGGCCTGGGTCCTCCTGCTCCATCATTAGCTCTGTCAGGTGTCTTTAGTGGGTCAGAAAACGACACAAACGTCCACCAGCATCTTTCAGAAGCTCTGGCCATTTCCAAAAACAGGAATGAAAGCACAAGCGAAAGAAGTTCTTCAAATGGTGCCTCCTCCATGTTGCTGGCTCCACTTGCTGAGAGAGCACAAATCAAAATGATGGCTCAGCAGGCTGTTTAATGTGTTGACAGGCTGTTCAAACTTCCAGTAACATACAGGATGGACAGTCAAGTTTTACCACACTGCACCATAAACAAAAGGCAAGAGCACCCACATTTTAAGAGGATGCTAGGAAGTATGTGATACGGTTGGTCAGACACGGGTCTGCATGTTGCATGTGGATGCTGGAGCCCCAGGATTGGTGCCAAGTTAAAAAATTCTTTACCTAGGGGGTGACAATCAGTGTAGACACTCAAGGCTTGGGTTCTCAGACCCAGAGTACAAAGACTTGAGTCCCCCCACCTGGGCTGCAGCTTGAGCCTGAACACCTACACTGGAATTTTATAGCCCCACAGCCTGACCTCCATGAACCTGACATGCTGTCATGGCCCAGGTGTGGTTCTAGCGCTCCCTTCGGCTATGCCTGTGGTGTGGCGGGGTGGGAGCGGGGCGGGAAGGGGGGCCCGGTCCTGCCCTCTACCCCAGGCCCCGACCCAGGGACCCTGCGAGGAGTAGCCTCAAACAGTTTAGTCCAGGGGCTACCACCTTCCCTGGGTCACTTGTCTGCAGCCCCCCCTGCTTGTGGTCCTCCTTCAGGCTCTTTGGGGACGGCGTCCCCTGGTCTTGCCTGGATAGGTTCCTTCTTAACTCCCGTGGCTGGGTGCTCTCGCAACATCCACACTAACTCCAAGCCGTGTAGCAGCTCTACTCTGTTTCGCTCCTCCACTGGCTCCACGCCTTGTAGCAGCTCTGCTCCGCTCTGCTCCACTTCTCCACTCAACTCCCTCTTACCTGCTCCTGCCTGCCTGAAACAGAGGCTTTTATCTGCTGTGGCCAGTTCCCTAATTGGCTTCAGGTGCCCCAATTAACCTGGAGTAACCCTGGCTGTGTTACCCAGGGAACAGGGATTTGCTAAGCCTGGGGCTGATATATATGCCTTCCAGCACCCTCCTATAGCCGTCAGGGCTGGCCCCGTCACACCAGAGAGAGAGATCATTTGGGCCATAGGCTCTCTACTTCTCTCCTAGGCAGCTCTCCAGATCTGAATCAGCATGTTCCTGCCTCCAGAGATGAGATCCCAGGAAGCATGGTTTCATGGCTGCCAACCATTTATCCTTCCATAACCTGTGCATCTTAAAACTTGGTAGAGATTTTTAGTGTACATGCCAGAAAGAGATTGTTTCACTGTTTATACAGCTGTTTGGAAAAGAGCAACAAATTTTGTAATTTTGTTAAACTTTCAAACAAATTTCTTAAGCTATCCACTTACAACCCCGTTCCCTTGGTGTTGAGAAGATAAAACTCCTTTTTTTTTTTTTTCAGACTGATCTTGTTAACAAGAGATTTGACTGATTTGTGGGTTGGATTTTCAAAGATGTGGATGATTAGCACTCCTGAAAATCCACCCCACTGAGCCAAATCCAAAGCACACTGAAGTCAAAGGGAAGGCTCCCAATGACTTCGGTGGGCATTGGGTCAGGCCCACTGTGCACTAAAAAAGGGTATAGTAGTCATTTTTATCTTGTGGCAATGTGATTGGAAGAGAAGATACCTAATGAAATCAAATGTAAATGTTTATTCAAATGGAAAAAGTTCTAATTTCTTCATTTCGGCATTAAGCAGACCTACAGCATTGTTGTAGCCACTCTGTGTGCTTGGCTTTACTGCATATTTAAATCATGCATTCAGCTCCAGAGACCCATATAATTTAAGTGATCATAAATTATACCCTAAGTATCATATGGATGGACCAAAATGTCAGACTGCTTTTACCAGAATGCTGCTTTCAACTCTGTTTTCTTATTTTTGTAATATAATGCTTTTAATTACTTGTCTGTTCTGATGACGAGAGCTATTCAGAAGACCGAGATACAAAACAATGATCAAAAATAAACCCAGATCTGAGGCACAATCTGCCTTTCATGATTTGGTTTATTACATCACACCATATTTCTGATTCTCGCTGTATTTAAGGGGGGAAATGTCTGGGTACTATCAAAAAGGTGCTGCAGCTCTTTCGCAGCTCTTTCTGTCTTGTCACTAAATATGAAATGGGTTCTGAACCACAGCATAAGTTTCTCTACAAAGCTCTTCACACAAGATTACCTCTGCTGAATGCAGCATAATATTGGCATTGCTAATGGGATGAAACTACAACAGTATGAATAATACATTACATGCACCAATCAATGGTACAGTGTAATGGACTGATGGAAAATATTCTTCATGAAAACAGAGGAAGAAGTTCTGAACACAAATGTTGTATGTTAATTCATTTATTATCTTTACTGAATGAAAACAAGAAGGAACTGTTGCAATTCTGACAAAAAAATGTAAAACAATATAAACGTTGCTTTATCCTTTCAAAATTATTTGTCTAAAAATTACCAAGGGTAGTATTTATTATTGCTCTGAAGTTTGGGTAAGCTTCTGCCCTCTCTACATTTTTTTTTTTGCGCAGAATCTGAGCTTCCATTATTTTTAAAAATTGTTTCTAGTCATTCTGGTTGTGAAAATCCTCTTTCAAATTAATGTCTGGCACCAGCTGCCATTGTCTGTGAGAGCTGCAGCTAGTAAGCTACCTTCCTAACAGCTGCTCACCTCCAAACACCCCCTGCAGCTTAGACAAACTCTCCAAGTGAAAAAGAGGGACACTCTTTGGTGGAGGGGTGGTCCCACAGGAATGTGTTCCAGGGGCAAGCTGCTTGGGAAAGGAGAAGAAAAAGGGGCATCCTCCACCCATGTCACCTGAAAAAATGGGACATTTTACAGTAAAGAGCAGTTTGAGAAACCAGTATTTATCCCTTGGTGACCAAAGTTTGCTGTTCTCTCCTAGTTCTAACCTCTGCCCTTCCAATTTAGCTATAATTCTCTTGTCTCCCCCTCTTTTCTCACTCTCATTCTCAATTGACTCCATTCCCCACTGCATTCAACCCATCCCCATACAGTCTCAGAAATTCCCATGACGCCTCACTTCCCTCTTACCCAGAAGATCAAAAACACACAGGCTGAGAACCTTTCCTCTTCCTACTTAACATCTCCACAGCTAAGAACCACACAGATAGTTCCAAACTCTCCCGCAGTCTGTACGCTGCCCCAATCCTAGTCCTAGCATAGAGCTGGTCTAACTTGTGCCAGAGCTGGCTAAGGTCCCCAAGCTTCCACTGAGGGCTATGGTCCCCAAGAAAGCACAGTACAGTCACCCCCCCCCCATCCTTGGCCCCAAAATCTGGCCAAAAATGGGTTGATTTAGGCCCCTTGATCTTTTTGAAATAACATGGGTGGTCCTGAAGCTGGAAAGGTTGTATACCACTGGTCTTTAGCACTTGCTATGTTTCCACATTCCGCAGATCATGCATCTTCCATGCGAGGAAATGATTCACAGCTTTTGGCCTGTAGGCAAAGTGGTTAGTTGATTGATATAACATGCCTCAAGGGATATATAGACCTGACTCGGTCACATAACTGTCAGTTCCTTTTCAACCTAGGACCTAAATTATTGAGTAGTTCAACTCTCTACGGGAAGGCTGGATGACCATAGATCCATAATATTTTCAAAGAATCCTTTTTGCAGGTAAACAACTCCTTAAGACTAAAATCCTAGAAGGATGTCTCTATAGACATAATTAGCATAGAATAACAACTGCTGATAATGAAAAAAATCTGTATAAAAAGAGACGTCTTTCATTACTTCAGAAATTTACAGCACCACCCACTTAGATTTGGGGCCAGATCCTCAGGTGGTGTAAATCAACATAATCTCAATTATTTCAGTGGAGCTACTCTGATTTACACTAGCCGAACACGCGGTCCTGTATGTCTCAAAATAACATCACAGAATCATAGAAATGTAGGGCTAGAAGAGGCCTCAAGCAGTCAAACAAGTCCAATCCCCTGCAATATGCAGGACCCATGTAAACCTACATCTTCCCTAACAGGTGTTTGTCCAACCTGTTCTTAAACACCCCCAGTGTTGGAGGTTCCACAAACTCCCTTGGAAGCCTGTTCCACAATTTAACTACCTTTATAGTTAAACATTACTTCTTTTTTTACCTCCAGTGGATATGGAGGACAATTGATCACCATCCTCTTTATAACAGCCCTTAACATAGCTGAAGACTGTTATCAGGTCCCGTCTCCCCCTAGTCTTTTTTTCTCAAGACTAAACATGCCCAGTTTTTTAAACCTTTCCTCAGAGGCCAAGTTTTCTAAATCTTGTCTCATTTTTGTTGTTCTCCTCTGGTCTCTCTCCAATTTGTCCACACCTTTCCTAGAGTGGTGCCCAGAATTGGACACAGCACTCTAGCACAAGCCTCACCAGTGCCAAATAGAGCAGGACAATTACCTTTCATGTCTTACATATGACACTCCAGTTAATACATCCCTGAATACATATCATACACAATCCCTGAATATTAGCCTGTTTGACAGCTGCATCTCATTATTGACTCATATTCAATTTGTGATGCACTATAACTCCCTGAACCTTTTCAGCAGTTCTACCTCTTCGCCAGTTATTCCCCATTTAGTAGTTGTGCATGTGATTTTTCCTTCCTAAATGAAGTACTTTGCACTTGTCTTTATTGAATTTCATCTTGTTGAATTCAGACCAATTCTCTGATTTGTCAAGGTTGTTTTGAATTCTAAGTGTGTCCTCCAAAGTGCTTGCAATCCCTCTCAGCTTGGTGTCATCTGCTAATTTTATAAGCAGCAATCACTTGTAGTTTTGGAGAGGAGGGAAAATATGGGATACTAATTTACATTTTGCATAACTCTTATCAACAAAAACCAAAATACAGCAAGAAGATGTGACTGGTTTCATTACCAAGTTGAAGCTAATACCAGGTTTACAGAAAGACTCAAGGGTTAAAACCTTTCAAGTGAGCCTGGGCCGAATTTTTATTTCACATCTTAAGCAAATGAAATTCAAGGTTTTGCATAGTTTTGATGAAGAAAGAATGCAAGTGAAATTAGGTGGCTTCAGGAAAGTTTTGCTTTGGATTTGGGGGTTTGCTCAAACTCAAACTCAAAGCGAGTATTTGTTCACATCTGGTAGCAAGGAACAACACAACAGATCTTTGGAGACAGAGATGGTCTCTTTGGTCTTTGTTCATATAACACCTAGAATAATTAGGTCCTGGGCCATGACTAGGGCTCCTAGATGCTACAATAATAAATTAATAACACTATTAAAAACAGTAATAAAAATACCCTTTAAAACAGCATCAAAGAATTAAATGGAAAAAGAATACCACAAAGCACTCGATCCATTCTGTACGCACCCACTAAGAAAAATGTGCCAAATTTATGTTGGAGTTACACCCATGAACTAAGCCCAACAGGTCAACTTACCAAATACACACACGCACACACAAAACCCAAAGTTTAAATATTTAATTTTTTTAGGGCTACATTGTCATTTTCCAAATTCTGTTTTCAATGGGATGTACAATGCGTTCTGTAAAACTTAGCAAGCAATTATCTTCTGCATATGAAAAATAACTGTCACAACACACGTTTTCTCACTAGTGATTGAAAGATTCTTAAATGTTTGCTCCCTTATCTAAATCTGTAAAGTCAAGACAAAGCTGAGGTGGGAATAAGACATGATGATCTTAACACTCTTCTTTTGGCTCTCTCAAATTTTATTGGTCTGGGAAAGGTCAATAACTCATTCACTTCAAACTAGGGACTGGGACAAATCCAATAACTTAGATAAACAGCACGTCAGCAACTCCAGTAGTTGACTCTGAAATCATCATGTTGTGCAATAGCTATCCTAAATATCTGCATGTTCTTATCACTCTAACCTTCGTCCTCCTTCCTTCTCACCCTGTTGTTTGCTAAACACACTGATATGTATTGCATTAAATTTAGACTGTAAATTCTTCAGAGAAGAGACTGTGTTTTATTCTGTGTTTGTACAGATCCAAGCACAATGAGACCCTGATCCTAATTACAGTCTCTAGAAGCTCTGGTAATATAAATAATAATATTAATTATGAACATTTGGCTAGGTTCAAATCATACAAATTCTCTTAACGGACAGATTAATGAAGAGTAGAGTTGGAACTGGACATTCCTTTGAGATTTTCTGCATGCACATTTTAATTCTCCACTTTGGACAAAAATATATATGTAATTTTCCACAGCTGATTAAGTACCTACAAAACTTATTAAAATGCCTTTTAAGGCCAGATTTCTTTTTTGAAAAAGTTCTGAAAGCCATTGCTAGCTTTAATAAAATATAGAAGACTATATTTCTATGAGATATCTTCTCCATTCAGATATTTAACTCCCAACATCTAGGACAGTTGCACATATATCTTCAGTAACTTAGGATCAAGAAGGGAGTAACTGCACATAAGAGTGATTTTTGTCGAAAGAAATTTTGCCTGAACTAGAAGTTCAGACCAAAACTATGCATTTTAGCCTACAACCTATTATTCTCACAACACACATTGTAAGTTACTTGGAACAAGGACTGCCATTTACTTACTTACTCTCTCTCTCTCTATTTTTCACAGTGCCTAATCACACAGTGGGATTTCAACATGGTTGAGGCCTCTAGGTACTAAATGCCATCAACCTACTCTGAAATAGTATAACAGGGCTGATACTTAAAAAGCAGGATCTTTAAAAAGTAAACACACAAAAATAAAAATCAACTAAACATTAAGTATATAATTTCTTTGTGATATCTATCTATCTATAACAGTGACCATTAAAAATAACATATTTACATAAAAGGACAAAATGCCCCTTCCTCTCTTAGCGGAGGAAGGAGTTGTTTGGTTAGACTGGCAATGGGATAACAATGCCTTGAAGTCCTAGTCAGAGGAAGGGCATCCTCTCTGGCACCAGGACTCTCCCTTCTCTCCTCCTTATTGTCAGAATATATATGCGCATCATGCATGATTGGGGGCTGGGGTTGATGAGAATGGAGTGGAGTCTTCACCTTCCTTAGACATATCTGGCCTGGTCAGAGGGGAAAGAAAGCAGCAGACTGGCATTAAGCATTTCCAGGTACAGCAGCCATTCTTACTGCTTAAAGATGCCCAGCCTACCCTAACCTACTGGTGGTACAGTGTTTATAGCTGGGTTTCCAGGTTTGCTGTAGGTCTGACCAGATGCTTTTTAGGGCCAGGAAAAAACTTTCCTTATGCGCAAGCCTGGGAAGGTTTACAACAGGTTTCTTTTCCTTCTTCACAGCATTCCCCAAAGTCTGGTAAGTGAGATAATAAGCATGAGAGATAGTACAAGCAATAATCATCAATAAATATTGCTCCAAATTGTGCCTATGCCCAATGTGGATAAGAGATTTCAAGGTCCCAGCTTTTGTGGCAAATTCAAGCATAGGATACCAGAGGGACAAGTGAGCCCTGTTAGACTTTGGGGCAAGAGGAAACGTTAAATCCTCACAGACTGAGCTGCACCTCATTTGTACCCTCATTCTTCATTGCAGGAAAAGGGTGGCAGGATACAGCAGTGGGCTGAATTATCAATTAAGTCAGAGTGGATTGGCTAGCAGTCCCAGGTCTCACCCCTTTGGTTGGATGCTGTGAGGCCATTTAACCCTGTACTGGACTAAATTAATGCCTGGTATTTTGGCGGAGAGGATCAGTTTCCCCGCTCCCTAATATTAAAGTTAAAGAAGGTGGGGCCTACCACTTTAAAGATATTACTGTATCAGTTTTCATTCTCCTGGGTGCCCTCATCAAGGAATTATTTATGTTACTTTGAAACAAAGCATCATCCATTCTATGCAATGGCATCAGAGTAGCTAAAATGAAAGAAAGAAGTAGCCCATAATTATGGAAGGAAGGTAGTGTTGTCTAGTAAATTGCGTGTGGGACAAGAAGGCAGGAATTCCTGAATTTTAATCCCAAATCTCCCACTAATTTGCTGCATACTTTATGATAAATTACCTAATGTGCATGTAATACAGGAATAATAATATCTAGTTACCTACAACATACATGTGGTATTAGCATTTATCAATACTTGAACAGATCACTGTAGATTTAACATGCCAAGTTATAGAAATTAATAACTCTTTAAAAGGGTTTTTCTATATTGTTTCTTCTGGCAAATTCTGGGTAAAAACTCTATGTGAGTTTCAGCAAAAAGCTATACAATAGAGATAACCTATTTAACTTCACTCTTCTGATAGAGGATCTCTGTAATTGTTTTGATATTTTATAAATCATTAACTTCTTTTATCCAAATTCCTTCCTTTCACAACATCCAAGCACTTGAAAAGAAAGCAAGGATATATTTGGCAATAATTGTCTTCTGCTGCACTCTGCTGGAACAATGCATTTTCCATGTGAAAGTGGTGGTGCTCTATATACAATGTTTTAATAAACAATGTGAAATTGCACAAAGAGAAACTAGTACGTTGTTTCATTTCACATGAAAAATTAGACTAATTTTCAGCATTTTACATTTTACAAACAAGAATGCCTAAAATTAGGCATCCAAATCCATATTTGTTTATCCAAATAAGAGTTGTTCAGTTTTCAGAGGTATTGAGGCACCTGCAGCTTTCATCAGCTTAAATGGGATTTGAGAGGGCTCAACACTTCTGAAAATAAAACCACTAAATTCCACATTTTGGCCCTTTAATTTTGGTGCCTAATTTTAAGCATTCAGATTGGAAAACTTTGGCCTTATATGTTTAATTCTGAATACTCCTTATCTGATAAACATGCCTGGTTAAAAAAAAGTTACACACACATACAAAACAACTTCTCATTCTACTCCAAAACGTAACAGTGAATGCTCACAAAATAGTGTAACTAGTCTTAACATTTACATAAGTTAAGGCCAGACTTTAATCTTCTTTTTAAAAATTACTAAAATGTTAATGGCCATATTTATGCAAGTTATAATTTTGAGTGCAATTTGTTACATTACAGAATAAAAGCTGATGAGGCTTGCTTAGAACAGACGGAGGGGAGACCCTCAGCCTCGTTAAATTGTCACAGCTCCATTGAAGTCACATTGAAGCTTTATCACAATTTACTCCAGCTGAGAATCTGCCCTGAAATGACCCAAGCATGCCATGTCTCAAACTAAACATAACTTCCTTCTGACTTTCCCACCCACAAATATGCATCTGTGTCGAAACAAAGAGTGGATATCTTCTGGTGAAGAGTAAATCTATTTTCATTGGCCCAGGACTTCCTGAGAAAGGGGGAAATAAATAACACAGATGCAATGGAACAGAAACGTGGCAAGCTTACTCCAGCAGCCTTCTGAGCACAATGAGGAAAAACTTTCACCCAGAGTCCTGTCATGGAGTTTCACACTGGCCCTTGTCCCAGGACACACAACATACTTCTCAATTTTTACTAATACCTGTTAAAATTATGTCTTGGCTCCTTTGCTTGGAAAGAAAAGTATGGAATGACCCCTTCTTTATGCTCTCTCCACATAAATCTCTTAAAGAGTCTTCACAGGGAAAGTTTTCTGTGGAACATTTCTCTTGCAAAGAACGACAAGGGCCTCTCAGGCAGTTTTTGCCTCTTCACAGATTTCCTTGCTGAACTCAAAAAGCAGAACTAATACAGGCAGGGGCCAGCAAACCATAAAAACACATATACAGACTTGAAGAAATGGCCTCAATGATTACAGCTACCCAAACCTGAAAACAGTGCCACTGAAAAAGGCAAACATGACTAAAATATTAATCAGAGAAGCTACTGGCTTCAAAAGTTGAATTACTGGCCTAAAATTGGGGAGACAAAAAGTTTTTCTATAATTCAACTGCTGGGAGTTTATTCCTATTTCTTTTGCCTAATAAAACAATTTTAAAAATATATGTGAGTTAATGCAAACAATGAAGACAATTTCTCCGAAAAATAAATCCAAAGACTAAGGGCAAAATGCTCCTCTGGTCCATGAATGAATCAAAGCTGGAGGAAGAGAACAGCATACGAATGAGATGTAATGGAGTTTTCTCTGCATGCTCCATTCCTTTTCCCACTAGGAACTTCTGCCTGCATTGAAAGTATAAGTATATAGTCCCACCAAATATGGCAAAGACCCACCCAACATGTAAAAATGGCAGAGGATGGAAGGGCAATAGAAGATTTTGAGCCTCTAAAGGCAAACTGGAAGTTCAGCCAACGATTGGAGGAATGGTTAGTGATAGCAGGGATTCGATATTGAACTGGGATAGTGGTGGGGAGAAACTCAGGAGAGCTCATGGGAATGGGAGAGGAAGGGAGGCACCAACATCAAGGGGGGCCAGAAGCTGTAGGTATGCAGTTGGAAGGATGAGGCAGGGAGAAAACAGAGGAACAAATTAATGTATATGAGACACAAAGGAAACTGAAGTTGAATTGGAAAGAGAAGATGATCCTGTATGAGGAATTGAGGAATTGCTGCATTCCAGTGAGTGGTGGGGAACTGGGTCAAATTAGTATTACTGCTGATGGCTTCACCTTTCCTAATGTCTGAATGAACCTTCAAAAGAGGCCTTATTTGGTTTCTCCCTAAAGATCTGTGCATTCATGACTGCAACACAGACATGCTAAGTGGGTTTTGGCATGACATGTACCTTCCTTGCAAGCCACACCTTATTACATGGAGATAATGAAGATTTGCAGCAGACAAGAGATTCCACCACTACGAATCCATAATGGCACCTCAGAAGAGTGGTGAGCAACATGTGTGGCTGTACACCTTTTGCACATTTTGCATACTTCTACACTGTGGAATTCTTGATAAAAATCTGGCCTCCTCAGGAAGAAATATATCCAAACTGTGATCCATATCACCACAATCAGCTAAAACATTTGTCATTCTCAGTAAAAGAAAGTGCTAGATAAAGCAAAAGAGAATGCAAAAATAATACACTGCAATATACACTGGGTAATGTAATCAAGATCCACCTCAATCTGTACATTGTGTTTTATAATCACTGCATATATTTCTACATTGCAAACTAAAATAGAAGTAAAATTGAGACGAAACACACAATACAGTGGGCTTCACATTTAAAAAAAATAAAGGGAAAAATAGTTGTTCACAGATATTTTAATAAATTGTATCCCTAATCACTACAACCAAAGAAATACCTGGAAATTTTCAAAGACAAGTAAGTAGCTAAAAGGGAGTTATTAACAGCCTAAAAGTAGTCTGCTTCATATTTGTTTCTGCCATATAGATGGTAAAAATTCATGAGAGCTTCACATAATCTTTAAAACTGAAAAGAATCATTGTAATAAGAAGACAGTACATATTAAAGCTAGTCAGACTTTTTAAAGTATTTCTTAAATTAGTTTTTTCAGTTGTTCTTAAAGAATGATTTAGAACATTTATTAGAACATAGTGTTTTCATTAAAGGGAAAAAGAGTAAACAAAAATAGACGATTATATGCAAAAAGCTTAGTTTTCCTCATAGCAAAGTATGGCATTTCTCTAAATTCCAAAATCCAATTCAAATTAGAACTGAGGCAAGGGCTACTGTTTTCTCTAAAATGACAAATATTCTAATTAACTAGCAAATATTTAACCCATGGCTAAAACTCTGCTCTTTAAAGACTAAATAATGAGGGGTAATTAAGGTAGCAAGGGCAAAAGGTTACTTATTTAGGGCATTTCTATGGTGAGGTGTTTAAATTACAGGTTTTATTCAAAATGTATGGGCCAATGCACAAGAAAAAAATGCAATTTTAATGGAATGCAGAACAAATTAACATTTTAACATTATAATACTACTCAGTTGTATAATGGGATTTTGCTAAGTGTCACAGAACAGAAAATAAAAGTAACACTCCAAAGTATGCTTGTTAACCTCTTCAAGCTAAACATATTATAGGCCTACTGACAGTTGTAAATAGACACATTGTAACATGAAAGACTTTGAATTCAAAGGCACCTAAAAAAATGAGGTGTGCAAAAAGTGTAGCTGAACAAGATAAAAATACGTTGTTTGTATCAAATTACCTTCAAACTTTTGTAAAGAGGAGATTCACAAAAGATTTTCCTCAATCCTCTAATTTTCATGGCCCGTCTCTTCATCAATCCCCCCTCTATCAAACCACATGTTAGAGCAACTTAGACTGGAGAGGACTCCCTTCAGAACCTATTTGTACCACTTTCCAGATTGATCAAAAGGCTTTCTGCAAAACACATGAAGTACTCTCTCCATCCTAGAGACTGCTTCCACAGCACATCCAAACCGTTGACCCAGGGCCTTGACCCAGCAAAGCACTTAAGTATGTGCTTTACTTAAATCGGTTTCAATAGTTCCAAAACTTTGCCCACAACGAACTAACAGGAAAAAAAATACCATTAATGTATCGTGGGCACAAAGTTGGCATGTTAAACATGGGAATTTATTGTACACTGGGAGAAGAGAATACATTCAGAGTATCCGAAGGCTGATATAGCCATTTAATCATTTATTGATGACTTATTAGTAAAACTCCTCTAAGTAATTCAATGTAATTAAGAAAGGGTTTTAAGAATTATTCAGTACTAAACCACACAATAAATATATGGTAAAGCAACATTATTCAATACTGAGTTATGAACAGTGTATCATTCCTGCAAGTGCATCAAGAAATCTCTTGATCCTTTTTTATCACCTTTCAGAATATCTAATTGCAATTATGTTTCTTTTTTAAGGTTTATTTTTTATTCAAAAACTAAAAATAGAAAATATTTTTTTCCACAAAAACTTTAATATAGCAAATATATAAAGATAATGGGGTATATTGTTCTGTTTGTTTTTTTTATTCCTGACTCCCCAAAATCAGTACATTGCATTCACAGTTCTAGCACTACACATCTTTTTTTTTTTTTTTTAAATGCTGTCTAAAATTGTCCACAGTGGGATAATTAAAATCTTCCCAATGTGGAATTACTAACAATGTGAAAGTTACTAGTTAAGCAAAACTAAAATACAAGTTAGGTCTGGGAGACTATGCCAATTGGCAAAAATAAATGGAGAATAAGCTCTCCCCTTCCCCTCCTTCCCTCCCCCCCCCCTTTTTTTTTTTTTTTGTCAGTTTACAGATTTAACCCACATTTTAGCTCCAACATAAACTTTTCTTTTTATTAAAAGATCTAAATTGGGAAAATGACCACACAAGTTAAATTCTTCCTCAGAGAGGTAGTGGTGAGACCAGGAGTTTGAGCTGAGATTGTGCTGACTTCAAGGAATGCAGAACCAGAGGAAGAGGAAAATTTTTATAAATGTAGAGCGAATCTGCTATTTAAAATTGTTTTTCTTGTGGTTCACAATACGTAAATTCTGGATTATTTATCTCTAAGGAGAGTTTTTTTTAAATATTTCTCTTAAGGATCCATAATCCTGGATTATGTTGCATCTGGTGAATGGCATCAAGAAAGAGTCATTGTTCACAATTAGCTAGAAACAAAATCTATTAAGGTACACATAATAAGTGTCAGAGTGATGATTTTATATACCATATGGCCCACTGGCTAGAGCACTGAACTGCGACTCAGGAGACCTGGGTTCTATTCCATGCTCTGTCATTGGCCTGCTGGGTGACCTTGGGCAAGTCATGTCATTTCTCTGTACCTCAGTTTCCCCTTCTGTAAAATGTTGATAATGATACTAACCTCACTTGCAAAATGTTTATCTATAATACTTAGCTCTTACACACATACACCCCTCCCCACAGATTCAGCTTTTCTACTGCAGTGAATGAGTGTTAATAATGTTTTTAATACTTTGGGAATTTTGGGGGCCCATTAGTGGCACCATCTACGCTTTCCATCCATGTTTTAACAGACCATGCAGCTACCTCCTTAGAATAGAAAGCAGCAGATCTTACATCATCAAAATGCCTGTTCTCATGGTATTCTCTCTACTGCATGCAGTCATGCAAAAATAAGTATCAAAACAAGGAGATTTGCTTCAGATTCTTGACAAACTCAGGTATAATATAGATATTTGGAGTAAGTTTAGACTCCCTCACCTCAGATCTACCCAGCTTTGGCAAGATGCCAGGGTATGCAAAATCTACTTAGATACTATTAGTTTCCTTTTCACTTGCCACCTACTATTAAACAGAATACATCACAGAAAGTGAAAACTGATGGGTTTTGATGTTTTTCTTTGCTACTATATAACAAGCACATCTCCACCACACCTTCAAAATCCCCTTGAATGGTAGCATAGAAAGAACCACTCTGGAGCAGACTGTCTTTGAGACTTTCACGGCCATTCTGCAGGGCTTGGACAATATATACCAACAATTTTCTGAATCCACTCTCTTCCAAAAAAGTGGATGTGCCCACTAAATTAAACATCTATTTGAAATAAACCTTAGGAAAAAACTGAGTAATTCTCAATGCTAGGGAGAAAAAGAAAGATTACAAACACTGTATACATTATTATGAGCTATTCAATATAATAATTTGGATGCTTGCTAAGGATGAAAAAGTTAAGCGGATGTTATTCATCTTTAAAGCACTCAGTGCTATGGAAACCAGTTACTTGACAGACCATTTCTGAATTTATAGCTTAATCAAAACAGTTAGTGGTGGCTAGGACACTCTTGTAGATTGTTGCTAAGTGAAGCATCTCTGCCTTTGAAATTTCCTTTCTCCAGTATACAACAGAACCCAAGTGTAATGAGCATCAGGAAATGAGCAAATGCCCATTTATTTTGTTCAACATTTGGCTGAATGTTTTGGTCTGCTTTTTGGTTTATTTTATTTTTCATTATTGTATGTGTTACTTTGTTCTGATTCTGTTGAGTTGTTTTGCATTTTGTGTCAGAAAGGCCTACGACTACTTGCTAGTCACATTTATGAAAGTTGCAGTTTCAGTTTGTATACCCACGCTTCTTCAGGTAGCATTGGTAACTTATGCAAACAATTTTTGCAGCTGAAGCACTTAGTTGTTATGATACTAGAACGAGTACTGTCACAATTACTAAAATGAGTATATAAAACACACACAAACAAAATCCCAAATACAAGTATGAAGACAGCTATTACCATATCAGTCAAAACACCTGAAAGGCTCTTTCACAAAGGAGTTCTCCTAAAAGAAGCTTAGAGGAAATTGATTGAGATGGTATTTTGAATATATTGATATACATTCTCCAGGCCAAATTATTTTCTCATTTACACTGGCATAAATCTAGAGTAACTCCTTTGCAGTCACTCCAGACTTACTCTTGTGTAAAAGAGTAAAATTTGTCTTTCTGTATCAAATGTTGCTGTAGTTAACTTCTCCAGTATAAGTTCAATCCATTTTTTGAGATATTGGATATATTAAAAACACATGAATCACAGAAAAAAGAGTGGGGAACAATGAACCAATGGAATGAAAAATCATTTAAGAGAATGCAAAAACACTTAATGAATAATGATTCATACATAATACTGCATGAACAATTGTCTAAACTAAAGAAACACTAAGTATGAAGATTTTTAAATGTCAGCTGTCACCATATTTCACAACACTAGATGAATAAAATCATAAACTTTAACAATTCCTGAAAATTAACAAGGGAAATACAATTATCCCTATTCCAGGTTACTAACTGTAGTACACAGATAAGGGGACAATGACAATTTCCTGGTGACATAACATGGAGCTCTCAAACTACGGATTAAATATAGCCATATCTAAAGAGGTTGGAAGTAAAACAGACATAAGTGAATCTTTGACTGGAAGAGTCAGAATCCCACTTACGTATTCAGTGTACTAAAAATCTTCCTCAAAGTATTCTATTACAATATACACATCAAATTGTGAGATTGAAAAAATAATTCTCTCACTGTGCCACCATTTAGCGTTATCACTAACTTATTGAAAACAGATGTCAAGAATTCCTTGAGGTACATGATAATAAAATTCCTGAGGCTGTTATCATCATAGACTTGTGTCTGGCAGAATAAATTATAACTTATCCTAGAAGAATGAGTCTTGTTAATAACACAGAAAAGCAATACAAAGCCAGAAATTTATTGGGCAAGGCTGGACAAAAGTGTTGGTCTTGAAATATGTAAACTGGAAGAATTTGTTAAGACTTTAGACAGAAGCCCAGAGACCTTTAATCTCTGATGTAAACATGAAGCACTCACCAGAATGAAGAGGAACAAAACATTTTACGTGAGTAACTGACAGATTAACATGGAATTTTGAAGATGACTTTGGAAGGATTTAGGAGGACCCCACAGCACCAGTTAGAGAAAACACAACAGTCACAAGAGGCAAACAGTCACTCATTCTACAAGATGCTGTGTCTTCTGCCAGGGATAACTTCCACTAAATCACCACAAAAGATACAAGAATACAGTGATTCCAAAGATACTTCATTAATTGCCTCATTGATGTTTCATTAATTGACTTGAGCTGAAATCATATAAACATAGCGTACTTTCACTAGTGCAGTAAAAAAGAAAAAAGGGTTTTGAAGGTACAGCAGGAGAACTTATACCACCACCAGACAGTTGTAGATGGTCTTTAGGTGCTTCAAGCAAAATGGGGAAGGATATGTGTAAATTAAACTCTGCCAGGTTACAGACATTTTCCATTTGAAAATGCATGGTTTCAGACTACTCCTTCCAAACATTTAGGAGCAGTTGGAGCACTTAATCCACGTAAATATCATCTCACTAAATCCATTCCAGCAGGAACAAAGAGCCAGGTTTAGAATATAGACAATATCCTGATTTATGGTGATCAGATGCAGTATGATCAACTTGGAGGCCACTGACAAAAATCATTTCATTTGTAGTGATCATTCAAATTTTCCTGCTATCAAGCCATAAACTATGGAGGTTGCATAAAACTTGCATCCCCCTACATGAAATAGATTGAATGAAGGAAATCATGTGCAAAATTCTCCTGTTATAAAGAAAGAAAAGATCCAGTGAAGTTAGGTACTTCCTTGATTTTCAGCAAAGAAGACCATAATATTTAGTTTGGAGATGACAAAGAGTTCTTTCATCCCCACTTCCCAATTCAAGGATTATAAATAGATAATACCAATCTAGTTCTATTATTGAGACTGGTTTCTTTAGAAAGGTAGTCACTAAAACTGATTAACTGTACACAGCTCAACTCCATCTTTTGGCTTCCTGAAATAGGAAGTAAGATGATCTAGTCTATTTGTTAATGAAAATGTTCTGGCCCGACTGTCTAAGTGAAAGTGCACCAAGTGGTTCTTGAGGTTGGTTCTTCCAAGTTAATTATGTCTGAGATGAACAGTCATCTGAGTCCCTATGTGAATAAGATACTGAGGATATATGTATGCCTAGTAATACTTACAAACTCTTGACTTCAAGTAAGAGGTTGCCACATGGGTATTGCGTGCTAAATCTCTGAAAGTTGAAGCAAATATAAACTTACATCCCTTTCTTACACTGTGTAGTGAATTGCTGGAACAATTAAAATATTAGAACTGAGACTGTGAAGTTGGCATGGAATATCAAAGCTTTCTGTCTTTCCATGTTGACAGTAACAGCTTTTTCCTCTGATTTTGACATAATAAAAGGAGCAGAGAATGTTTCCTGTCAATAATTTAAGCGTCAGCATTGTCCTGTACTTGACACTCTACATGCAACATAAATGACTCTTCCTGAAAAATCATCCCTTGACACTGACTCTGATTCTCATCCCTGGGAGCAACTGCTGTAGAAGCTCCAGGCAGGTTCCACTTTCACTCCATCAAATGCAGACAGGATTTTGCTCTCCCAGTCTCTGCAGTGATCCCAAGTGAGCAGTCTATCTGCTTGGGCTAAGGCTGGGGGTACAGGATTTGACTTTAAAAGTGGTTACTACCATTATGTTGTGCCTCAACACATCTATGCATTGGTTCAACAGAGCTTCAAACCAAACAGGTTAACAGTGCAAAGCAACAGTCACCAGGACCTTGATACAGTAACATTTTGTGCCATCGAAACACACGCACAGTTCACACAGAATAACTTGCTTTTCAGTGGCTGGACATGTCTCATGCTCCCCACAACAAAATAACTTGCTCCAGTGTTGATCATCAGTTGAAGATAGTGTATTGCACGCTGAAGAATTTTGAATAAAGGCTTGTTTGTCACTGGAGCAAGTAATTGCTACTGAAGTAAAATACAGAATTATTGTGCCAACAATCTTGATATATACTTCTCAAGAGTGACTGCCATCTTTTGAAGGAATTGGGATGTGGTGGGGAACTCTGATAACATCCTAATGAGGTCAATCTTAAAGCTAAATAGACCCTATGCAAACAGAAATATAATCCTGTTCTAAAAACATAGTACTCTAATTATTTTTAATACCCATTAAGCCACTTTTAGTGGCTATTAAAATACTATATCTAGCAGGAAAAGCAATAAAACAAGAGAAGCTAAACATAACTCCTAAAAAACTCTGAATATTTAGTTAAGCCAACAATGGCTAATTTATGTATTGGGTGTAGGTCTCTCTGATATTACCAGGGAAAAATGATTATTACACCAACGGGTGTGATATATAGCTTTTGAGTCATGCATCGTAAACTCTAATGCTTTTGCTTTGAGGTAAAAGTCCTTATTAATCAAATTATAAATCATTCCCACAATGGCATGTTTCTGAGGCTGTGTGTGTCAGAAGTATGAATCTAGAGAGAATACTTGATCATTAATGACTGGTTCTGAGGTCTTTATCAGTCAATTAATAGACAAGTAAAGCAGTTAAGTGGCTGGTGCAAAGAACTAATGGACCCTTAAAAACATCCTAAATTTATTTTAATGAATAAAAAAATGTTACAACTTTTCTAATCACCCCCATAACTTTTGTTCAGTGTCCTATGCACTGCAGATCTATAAAATAATGCACAGAACATTCATAATTTAAGTGTATTTTATTCTATACTATCCCAGTAACGACTATTTTTAAAGCACTTCAGAAGTTGGATAATAAAAAGTGTTTACAAGTTTTTTTAAAAATTGATATATTAACTACGTCAGTTTAAAATACTGTAGATGACACATACTTGACTTCATGCCAACACCACCATTCGTTGCCCATTTAAGAGACTAAGATTTAGAAATAGGCATATAAGGAGCCTCCTGCCCTAAATTAATGGATAGTGAAGCAAGCAAGGTGAGATGAGTGATCATTAAGGGAAAGAAGCTGCTGATTCATGCCTGTAACGTCTTTTATGTCAGCTGGTTATGGAGTTGAGTTAGCATCACCTTTTCAAAGAAGTAAATTACTTGCTCTAATCTCTGGATGTCAGATGTTGAGAAAGGGATATTTGAAAACACAGACTGAGACTATGTCTACTCTGCAGTTTATGTTGCTCAGGAGTGAGAATAAATCACCCCCCTGAGCAACATAAATTACATTGACATACGTGCTGGTGTGGACAGAACTATTTTGGCAGGAGAGTTTCTCCCACCGACATAGCTACTGCTGCTGGCAAGAACTGGAGTAATTAAGCCAACAGGAAAGCTCTCTCCCGTTAGCCTTCTGTTGGCTTACAGCAACGATATTAGAGAAATTACAGGGTCGCTGTAAACTCTCCAGTGTAGCCATAGACTGAGAAACAATTGAGTTAGTAACGATGACCAAAACAAAGGTGAGACAGATGTTTATGTCCCTATGTACTGAACTGCAAACTCCATTTTGTTTTGTGAGGGCCATTTTATTGTAAGACTGTGCTGTGCCTACACTTTTGCCTTTTACCCTCCATCTTGTACTGAAACCTCCAAATACATATCTGGAGAAATTGTTGCACCTGGCAGAAGGCTATCAATCAAGAGCAATCAAGAGCCATTAATCTAAGCAGGGGTGGCCAACCCCTGGCTCGCGAGCCGGATGCGGCTCTTTGCTCATACAAATGTGGCTCAGGAGCCACATGCGCTCTTTGCTCTGCGCATTGTATGGAGCATCAAAGTGAAATTGACAAGCTGCCACCGAAATTGACTGATCAGGTGAGTTTTCGGGGGAGGGTAAGAGAGGAGGGGAAAAGTGAAATTGACAAGCTGCTGCTGAAAAAGTGAAATTGACAAGCTGTTGCGGAAATTGACAGATCATCGCAAATTTTCGGCAGAGAGTAAGGTAAATGTGGCTCTTTGCGGTATCTATAGTTTTTTTTTGGCTCTTCGTCTCTGACTGGTTGGCCACCCCTGATCTAGAGGGTCTCCCATTCAAATGCAAGCACCCTAAAACAATGAGCTAACCGTCCCTACTCTGAGGAACCAGTTCAACTAAGTCATCTTGTAACCAAACAATGGATCACCTGACAAGCAACCTGAAGTCATTGAGGAGACAAACCTGACAGGTGAGACTGGAACCTTGTAAAAGGGAGGCTCTCTTACCAGTCATCTTAGAAAGGGGAGCAGAAGCAAACAAGGTTCTTCAGGAATTGAAGAATCCTGGACCCCCTGAAAGCCCACTGACCAAATCCCAAAGAGCTCTTGATGTGGTGAGGAAAGAGTCAGGGATTGATGTGCAGGTTTTCTTGTTTTCCATGGATCTGTATATCTCTTGTGCTGTCTCAAAGTAAAGTGTGGGTGTGTTTAAACGTTTCTTTGAGGAGTCTATGTATTGACTTGCTTTCCCTGTCATAGTTCCTGGAGAGAGAAACAATAAACCAGCAGGTCCACCACTTTAGTGGAACTCTGGGAGTATGCAACAGATACTGGGAGGCTTGGGAGAGTTGATACCAGTTTCAGAGCATACACAATTGAACCATGGGATCTCCACTGCCAAGAGGGAGTGTCAGATGCAGGGCCAGCACCTGGAGTGTGTGTCTAGAGGCAGAAAGACAGTGCCTAAACTCTGCCCAGCTTCAACAAGCCAAGAGCACATGGTCTGAGTCCAGTACAGCAGCTTGGTAAGTGTTCATGAGAGGAGCTCATCAAATGTAATACAAGGCAAAAAGGAAAATTCCATGAATGTTTAAGATTCTTGTATCTGATTCTCAGTCATTTGTCAAAGAAATGATAGTTTGCATGCCTGAGCTGTAACAGGAAATTTCATTCTGGAAGTCAAATATCATGAAAACTAAACAGAAAAATAATGATGTGGCCAGGGAACAAATAAGCTATTTTTAAATAGCTTTCCCTATGCACTTTTATTTAACATCCTAGATCATATAAGGCTGCAGCATAAATCAAGGAAAGGGACTATGTGCAAATTTGGTATAAAGCTAGTCTTTCTACTTTAATCTGGAAGCTAACGTCTACCCCCATCACTGTAGTATTTTAGTGCCTTGAATGTAAAAATCAGTAACAATAGTGAAATCCTATTGGACTTCATGGAATTTTTGGCACATCTCCCTTTTCAGGGTAAAAACTCTGTCTGAGGTAGGGTTTTTGGTTTTGATTTTATTAATTTTATAAGGTTGATTTGTTTGAGGGTAACATTTATTTATTTATTGCACTGGTTTGGAGAGAACAAGGTATTACTATAGTGAGTGGAAAGGCCTTCTTGAAGAGGAAAGTTCTACAACAATAATAGAGATTCCACTACCTCCCTAGGTAATTTGTTACAGTGCTTAACTACCCTGACAGTGAGGAACTTTTTCCGAATGTTTAGCTTAAATCTCCCTTGCTGCAATTTAAGCCCATTTCTGGATGTTGGGCATTAACATAGAAAGTGCAAACTGGGGAAGTACCAGGCACCATGCAGGGACTTTAATACTATTTTTAACATTTGCCAAACTTGCTCAAACAGGCTCAACCAGAATATGGATTAGATTTGTTCAATGAAGTGATCAGTATCTAGGTTCAACGGTACAACATGCCACCAATGCTTTTATAATGGGATCGCCAGCTGTTAAGAAGGCGGCATGTTATTGCAGAATTAAGTGCATTACAAGAGTTTAATGCCCTTCTTGGAAGCTTCTAACATTAGCCCTGGCCAGAGAATCATAGAAATGTAGGACAAGAAGGGACCGCGATAGGTCATCCAGTCCAGTTCTCTGCACTGAGGCAAGACTAAGTATTATCTGTCCCTGATAGGTGATTGTCTAACCTGTTATTTAAAACCTTATAGTTACAAAATTCTTCCTAAAGTCTAACCTAAATCTCCCTTGCTGCAATTTAAGACCATTACTTCTTGTCCTGTCTTCAGTGGCTAAAGAGAACAATTTATCACCCTCCTCTTTGTAACAACCTTTTACATACTTGAAAACTGTTACATCCATTTTCAGTCTTTCTTTCTCCAGACTAAACAAACCCAGTTTTTTCAACCTTTCCTCATAGGTCATGTTTTCTAGACCTTTAATCATTTTTTGTGCTCCCCTCTGGACTTTGTTCAATTTGTCCACATCTTTCCCCAACTGTGGTGCCCAGAACTGGACACAGTACTCCTCTTGAGGCCTTATCAGTGCTGAGCAGAGTGGAAGAGTTACTTCTCATGTCTTGCTCACAACATTCCTGCTAATACATCCCAGAATAACGTTAGCCTTTCTGCAACAGTATTGCACTGCTGACTCATATTTACTTTGTGATCCATTATGACACTTTTCTGCCTTACCTCCTCCTAGGCAGTCATTTTGCATTTGTTCAATTTGTATTTGATTATTCCTTCCTAAATTTAGTACTTCGTATTTGTTCTTACTGAATTTCATCCTATTGATTTCAGATGATTTGTCCAATCTCTCCAGATCATTTTGAATGCTAAGCCTGTCCTCCGAAGTGCTTGCAACCCCTCCCAGTTTTATATCATCTGCAAACTTTGTAAGTGTACTCTCTATGCCATTGTCAAAATTATTTATGAAGATATTGGACTCAGGACCCTACTCAATATGCCCTTCCAGCTTGATTGTGAATGATAACTACTCTTCAAGAACACTTTTCCAACCAATTGCGCACTCACCTTATAATAGGTTCATCTAGGCTATATTTCTCTCATTTATTTATGAGGAGGTCATGTGAGACAGTATCTAAACCCTTACTAAAGTCAAAATATATCACATCAATGCTTCCCCCCCACGTCCACAAGGCTTGACATGGCAGCTTCATTGTGTTTCACTTTTAAAGAAAAACAATGTATTGGCTTTTTAAGGAAACACCCGATATAAAGCAACTACGATCTAGTTCACAACTCTAATCAAGTTAATTAATTCTGCACCCTTGAACAGCACTCACCTCATGTTAAAATATAAAATAAATGGATTTTTAGAAAAGTCTCCAGAAAGGGAAAACTACAATACTGTAAACTTTCAAAGTTGGATCTATAGCAGAAAAAAACGCTTTCCGAATCCATGCACATAAGTTAATTTTAGAGATGCCACGGGAAGTGCACTAAATGTTTGTTATGTTTCTTGAGATTTGTGCAGAATGTGAAATTAATCTGATTTTTGGACAGAACATACAAAGAAAGCTAGGATCTCTTTGAACCCATCTTATTTAACAAGAACAACTGCAAGGAATTTTCACTCTAGCCTTGCTGATCATGCAGATTGTAGCTTTTTTTCATTAACATGCCTAACAAAAACATTTGGGAACAAGGAAGACTGTTGAAACCTTGTCAAGCAAGTATTTTCATATTTAAAATACCATGTGCCAATTCTTGTTCATTTCATGACTAAACTTGATATAAAATCAGACAAAATTAGTTTCGGATGCAACTCACTATCAGGATGGCAAACAACATGTTGAGTCTGAAGCCGAATCAGACAACTCTGAAGGTCTGGCATCTTTAACTGAAAACCAATATTAAATTAAAAGTTGACAAATATCCAGGTTTAGGTACATTTTTTCCAGGCGTCCTATTTATCTAACAAAATTGCTGAGTTTCTAGGATAGATCCTCTGATGGTTCAAATTAGCATTGTTCCAGTGAAGTCAGTAGAACTACACTGATTTACAACAGGTGAGAATTTGGCACTCTGTGTTGAAGTTAGTTTGCAGCATAGTCTCACTAGACCAATGGGACTATTGATTATTCATGGAGTAAGGCAATATTCAACATGAGTAAGAGTATAGAATCTTGGTGTATTCTGCACCGGCCCTCATCAGGCTTAGTGATTTTTATGTATTCTTGCTAGAATGTACTTATGCATGATTCACTTTTGTTTATTTGTAATTTAACTTTTACACCATGCTGAGCATAAATTTAAACTCTAGAGACAAAAATGTTCCTTTGAGGTAGAGTTGTTATACGTAAGATTGGAAACACAGTTTCCATCAGAACTCCATAACACCTTATCTGTTTAATGTTTTGCAGTTTCTTTGATTTTTTTATAAAGGGAAATCATGCAAAACACTACAAGCACACAATCACTCAGTCCTTACTCAAGTAAAATTCTCATTGATATTAATTGGTACCCCAACATGAGTAAGGACTGCATTTAAATCATATAAGTGTCAGGAAGTTCAAAGTCAAGATTTCTACAGTGAGAGAGATTCTGGCCTAGTGCATGTGTATTACAATGGGGGAGAACGGGTAGGGATACTTACTACATGACTAAAAACATACCATGCAAAGTCACATAGCATTCAGCAAATAATAAAGAAACTGCCTTTTCCCTCTTCGCTACATAGTCATAGAAGTATTTTGGTAGGTCTGTGGTTCTCAAATAACATGCCACCAACACAGCTTGAGAATGCCATGAGATTCAAGTTCTGCGAGAAAAACACACAAAGAAAAGAACTGTTCTTTCCCCCTATGTAGCCTAAGCCAAGGAGCAAGTCAAGACTACTCTGGAACAATATCCATTTCATCACATGAAATTCTCAATGAAGATGGGAAATGATCAGATGTATCTAGTCGGGATGGAGAAGTATTCTGACCTCTGAAATAACCTTCATTCCCTTCTCTTTCTTTCACACATTGATACTATTGGCAGCTGTGAGGAATATATGGTTGTACAACAATATATAAAGACCATTGTTTTTGTTTGTTTGTTTTTTCTTAAAAAGTCTTCTTGATTTCAGGATATCTGTGGACTTTGACTTTCTTTCCATCACTTATTTTGACAGCAGACCAAATGATATTCTATTTTTAAAGACAGATGTTTGGTGGGGTTGGAGATTTGCTGCTTTATTTGTGCATGATTAAAATAACATAGGTTTTAATTAACGTAACCTATTTGTGCAAAAAAGTACTCAAGTGTAAAATTAAATTCACTGAAACATACACCTAGATAAATGCCTGCTCTGAAGTTCCATTGTTTAATGATACAATCAGTTGGTGCTCTGAAGACGTGTAGAATTCAGCATCAGCCCACAATAGAGAAGTTAAAAGCTGCTAGAAGATCTGTACTTCTATTGGACCAGTCAGTGGGTAAAGGCAGGTAGGACTCAAATGATTTTAAATAGTGACTTCATGAACAAGGACAATGTCAAAAAGCTAAACCCTTTTGCAAGGAATTATCAGAGTATACAACTATGGAAATATTTTCAAAAGCTTAACAAACATCTACATGTGTGACAGAGGCTCAATGGTGCCAACTGGCAAAGGATTCACTGTTCTTTACAAGCAACTCATGTCTCAGACATGACAAACGCACAACACCTAATACGCTGCTTTTATGGTATTATCCCTCAAGGGTATCATGTGAGATCTCTACTGAAAGCTTGTCACTTATCAATACTGATCATCACTGCAAGATACATGTGCAAGTAATATTTAAGGAATAATGTAATTATACTGAAAATTATGTCCCTATGGTCTTAGAGTGAGTCACCAGGGAACAGTATGTCTCAGTGATGGCCTTCAAGTGATAAGGAGTTGTCACCTCTTCCTAGCCAGTTGATTACGTAATGTATTGCTAAATTGTCCAACCTTGCACCAATCCAGCAAAGTCAATGGAAAACCATCAAAGAAACAATAAACATTGAAACTGCTTGGAAGTGATAAGGAACTTTATGACAGTGAGGGAATAGCCCTGTCTGTGAATAAAGACAAAAAAACTGATTCAGTATAGCACAAGGAGCAAAAAGACACTCTGCATCCATGCACTGATGAGATACCGTGAATGAATGGGGGTGCTTCACAAATAATTGGGTTATGGTGGCTCCTAGGAGGCCAGCAAATGCTGCAAAAGATGGAACTTTTGGTCACAATCTATTTTACTGGATAGGAAAGGTAACTATTAATAAGTGCAGGTCCTAGTTTGTGTGTTATTTTATTTTGTATGTAGCCATTTGTTTCCATTACTCACACTTGTTTCTATTTGAATCTCTATTCTTTCTTTTGTTTTAATATAATCAAAGTCAAGTGTTCTGTTTGACACAGGAGTGGTGGTCTAAGGTAAAACTGGTAAACTGGGTTGCACTTTGGGAATGTAGTACCTGGGATTTCTGTTGGTAACCAGTGATTAGGGGCTGGATACAACAGGGGGACACTCTGAAGTCTTGGAGGATGGGGTACATCTATTATCAATCAGCAGGACTGGTATAGCCCAGGAGAGTACCTGCGTGACTGAAAACTAACACCCAATGGACACAGGCAAGACTCCCTTACATTGGAGGCTGGTGGCAACAAGATGACTCTCAGCCCTGGGTGCCCCAAGAATTGTCACAACCTGAAAGAAGTAGGACCAATTATGTTGCTGTCAGCACAGATGGAATGGCTATGATGACAGGAAACATGAAGGGGTTGGGAGCAATGGTGAAGGAAAGAAAAAGAAATCTATTGATATTGGTGACTCATTGCATTCTTCATATTGAATCCCATATTGCCACAACAGTGTCCATTGGACTAAAGTAAGTGTTTGGTCAGTTGTGAAAATGAGACAGCCTCAAAGTAAACATCCAGAAGTCTCACTATTTTTGGTTTGTTGCATAAAGGAATAGACCATCAGAGCTTGTTACTACATACAGAACTAAGATGGCTTTCTTTTGAGAAATGTTACTTGTTCAAACCAAGGGAGGAACTAATGGTATTTCAGGAAAAACTAATGTTTGTTGACCTCCTAATAGATAATTTTTGGTGCCAATACTGCTGGTTATATGAACAGACTCAGTGCAAGTATGCAAAGTGGAAACATGGGTAGATTTCATATTAAAATTAGCTTTCTGAAGATGAGATTTAGATGCAGGAAGTTTGGAATCTGGGTATGTTCTCATTAGCTGCTGAAGCAGACTTAACTGGATTGGAACAGTAATCTATGACCACCTCTCCAATTCTGACAGGCAGATTGGGTGCTCCATCTGTCACTTCAAGTAACAGTTTTATTAGATGAGAAACTCATGAATATGTGAATCTGTTCAAGCTGTGATGCATGTACAGACTGCCTCACGGAGCAAAAACAACTAGCCCAGATAAACAGAGCGTATGCTAAAGATGAAGTAGAGTGAATGGCACTGGACAAATTCTAAGTGCTTGTAGAGAAAATACAGTGAAATTGTATCGCTCAAGCTGTCTTACTTCTGTTGCTGTTTGCAACTATGTATTCCTGAAAGATTAGTTTTTCAACAATGAAGTAAATAAAAAACAACATGAGAGAACAGCTGAAGTCCTGAGAAAAGGAACTGAGTTTGCACTAACAGCCACTGAACCCCAGTTCTAGAAACAATTTTTTAAAAAGCAAGTTAGGTTTCCCCATTAATGGCAAGTAGGGACTTTTACATTTAGAAAGAAATGGCTTAAAATTTGTGAGTTAAAGTGTGCTACCAGTCAGAAAAAAATGTAGAGAACCATTACATTAGGTAGTATTCACTTTTTATAGTGGATTGGGATCACCATTATAGTTAAGGTTGAGGCAAGCTTACTGTTTAATAGCCAATTTTTCTAAGTTTTAGAGTATGCTTTATGGTTATGCAAGGAAAGATATGCAAAGGAACAGAGGTAAGTTGCCCAGAAATCCCTAACTTCTGTGTGATTAAAATCTTTACAATAAATATATGAATTTTGAGACAGTTTTCTAGGACACACTATGCAAATATAGAAGGCCTAAAGACAGCTCAAATATTTCACCTTGGTTGCACTGGATAGACCACAGCAGAGATACCACTGAGAAGGACTCCATCCCACATCTCACAAAAGATCTCTGTAGCAAAGCATCTACAGTCCTCCCTATCCCTTCCCCCAAAATTGGCATTTTATGGGCCTTCTAGACATAGCTGATGGGCCTTTGCACCATTTAGATCTACTGGCCTAAAACTCATGTGGACTAAAAGGACCAGTTGGCACATCCATTGCTCCCCCATGGAATCTATTAGTTACCCCAGCTAATATATGAAAATCCTAACAATGCATGTCAAGATCCAAAGATCTGGTTCCTTGTCTGGGAATGAAGACTTCAGCTATTATCAAGCTACAAAAAAAGATTTTAGCATGCATGGCAGAAAACGTATTATAAAGACCATATTACCATATTACATATAAGACCATTTCAAGTAAACAAAACACCAGTAAGTAAGGATTACACACAACACACACAATTTACAAAAATACACTTACAGAACGCTTCAATCTTGTTCCACATTCATAGCCTTTTTTTAAAGTGACAAAACTTTAATACAACCTCATGTGCTGCTCAATTTTCCATAAATTTGTCAGACACAAACCCTTCTTAAAATGAGAACTAATATTGTATTCTGCTGCCTCTGGTCCTTTCAACCACCACTCAGGGCACTATAATTACAGATACACAAATCCATCAGTTTTTACCCATTATTTTCATGGTAACCACCTCAAGAGAGAATGATATTTTTTCTTTTGTTGTTCATGACAACTTTATACTTTTCAGTATAATAGCTCTTATTTTTTCCCACCTAAGAGATATGTAGCTCCTACAATTGCCAGTATTCCGTCAAATCTATTCTGAAGTACATTTGTAGAACACTAATACAAAAAGAATAATTATACTAGACAAGATTAAACAGGAAGACAGAAAACACAACCAAAAGAAAACCTCTCACAAATATAGACAGTTGAAGGCTATTTATATGTTTTTCTCCCATCATGTAGATAATGAGGTAAGATTGCCATTTCCTTTGAATGGACCCATTAATAGTTTTATTATACACTGAGGCAGGATGTATCAAGTTCTACATCTCCAAGGACTAATAAAAAAGAGATTAGATCACAAAAATGTATTTTACAAAGGAAACAAGTGCGGTTTGATTAATTTTCTGTGGCTCAGCAGATTACATTTTCACTCATATAAGTAACTTTATACCTAATTAATTTGTAAAGCTGAAAATTAGCATTTAAATTCCACATGCATTATGGAAGTCATGATTCAGAATTCATTCTGAATATATACCCTAGGACACAAAAGGAATGCAAAGAGAAAAGATTATACAGAATTAATTTAAAATGGATATCAACATATTTGGGAAGTAAACTATACTACCTGGGTACTAATCATCATTAGGCTTACATTTAAAGGCAAAGACTAACGCTTTCACTAAACCAATGTACTTAAAACACTCACACTCACACACCAGTGTTGATGTATTTATATGTATATCAGTATAGAAATTCTCATCCAGGAAGGGGAATAAACTATACTGCTGTAAGGCACCTCTATACTGTCCTAACTGTATCTACATTAGGGGTTGTACCAGTATAACTATTTCAGTAAAAAATCCAGTCCTTAATCAAAATAGTTATACCATAGTACAAAAACTGTAAGCAGACCAGGTCTAAGTCCCAGTCCAAACAGTCTCTGTCACAGAGAATGAATGAAAAAGTGTGTAACAGGTAATACCAAATAAACTATTCTCACAAACTTCAAATTGCCAAGTTTTAGAGAAAAAGTTAGGTATATTTCCAGAAGCTGTTGTTTTTATAATCATCTCCTCCCCCCAAAATCTTTATATTAAAAGGGTAATGGGAAAAGTCAAAGTTTAGAACGTGGCAGTTGGAGACAATTTTCTGTTTGAGACAGTGCAGAGTTACACTACACCCAAGGCATTCTGCCTCAGAGAGCCAGAAGATCTGCTGGATCATTCCCTGGGCACAGGGGCAACATGTGCACTACTGCACCTTCACAAGGCTGCAGCATACTCCTAGCAGCTGTGCAGGTGACATGGAATTCTGCTCATTTTCCTTTTAACTCTTGCCCCATTTGGGATTCCATGAACCCCAGCATAGTAATAAGAGGGAAGTGCAGGCACTACTCCAAGAGCACTTGCTGAAATTCTGTTCAGCTTTTACCTAAACTAGCTAAAGCAGAAAGGAGAAAATCCTTACTCCTACCTCCAAACTATGCATTTCAGAAGGGCTAGGCAGTTTAGCCCAAATGCTTATATTCTTTTCCATGGATTTCATTCACTCTTAACAGGTAGATATGATGTTCTCATTCTTTTTAATTTCGCTACCCCTGTTATAACGAAAGGTTTGTGTTGTAACGTGGTTGTGAAAAAATAGCATTGCAACGGAACTGCCTTCCTATCTGTACACGCCAACTAGATAGGGCAATAAAAAATCCACACAAACAAATCTTTCATTTGTGATTGATCACTGATGAACAACAACAGAGTAACAGCTTGTCTCTCACCAACAGAAGTTGATCCAATAAAAGATATTATCTCACCCACCTTGTCCACCTAGAATCCTGGGACCATCATGGCTACAACAACACTGCAACAACAGAGTTGCATTTAAATTTTATTTCCCATATTACACCAGTGATTTTAATATAAAAAGAAAGATATGATTAATAAAATACAGACAATGAGAATCACAAACCCTATTTTATATAAATATTTGAATGACTTAATAAATGGCATTTTTCTAGAATATATATACTCTGATACAAAGAAATCTAAGATTTTTGTATTTTCTTCATTCATTCAGGGCTTCATCCAAAGCCTCCTAAAGTCAAATGGGAGACTTTCCCATTGACTTCAATGAATTTTGAATCAGGCTACCACTCTTCAGTCTCATTACAGACATTCTGCATTAAAGAAAGTTACCAAATAGCTTATAAATTATTGTTCTCAAATAAATAATTTTCCCCAAAGAAAGCACATTTACTCTTAGTTTAAAATGTCTAATGAAATGAAAGACAATTTTTAAAAAAATACTGTAACATTCATTCCAATATCACAATTATCACATTTAAGGGGACTTGCAGAATGAGGTTGGTGCTATTCCTAGTCACCCAGCTCCATTATTTCATTTTTATTGATATATCATCTGCCCTCTGCCCAATATGTTAAGCTACTGTTATTTGGATATATTTGTTCAAGTAACCCAGAGAAACAAAGCCTATTGAGCAGAAGTTGAAAAGAATAAAATAAAAGAAGCAAGGTGTTATCAACTATAGAAATATGTCATCAAACAATTCCACTTTCACCCACTGTTTCCTTCCCTGACATGCTGCAAAATAAATAATGAAATGAAAAAATAAATAAATTGCTTTCACTTCCATTCTAGCAAAACTTCTTAGGGAGCTTAAGGACTTAATCAATCATCACTTACCGTAATTTAAAGACCTGAGAGTCAGATTAGCTAGAATATCAGAATTGCTTTGGCACTGAATAGTGAGTTAGACACTTCAAAAAGTTTTAGACTATTTAAAGAAATCACAAAACCATAAATGCAGAAGTGGACAATGAACCACAATTTACTTTCTTGTAAGGTATGGTGATAAGCATGGGATAAAATACCTGAATAGATTAATGACATGAGCAGGAGGCGTGTCTCTTGCTCCAACCTACATAGGGTTAAAATCATGCTCAGTTCTTAGGGTTTGGCTTCATTAACAAATTATCACAAAACAACAAACAACAAAACAACAAACTGAAGCAAAGTCCTTTCACTGCACAAGAACCAAACTATCACCAAAGTTAAGTTATAACTTTAACTTAAGACAAATTCTGTTAATGCTATAACCTTTTCTGTCCAATGCAGGGGCATAGCCAAAATTAATTTTTTTTGGCAGGGCCCGTGGTTGACACGGGTGAGCATAAGTTCGACCAGCCGAAAAACAAGCATTTCCCAAACTTCCGACTTTCAGCCATGTGACCGGAAGCCAGAAGTTCGGGAAGCAACCACTTAGAAACTAAGCTGCCCAATGCTCCAGTTGCCAAGGTAGCTTAAGCGGAGTGTTGGCAGCAGAACTTCCGGAACTGATTGGGTGGGCCTGCTTTCAAAGTGAATGGCCCACCCAGACCCACCCATAGCTTCGCCACTGGTCCAATGACAGTACATTTTACAAAATAAATCTAGTAATTATTGTAATTTTTAGTACCATATTTTCCTAATTAAAAAAATACTGCTTCTCTGTTGCAGTGTGAAAGGTTCACACACAAAAAAGAAAATGACTGACTGACTCTACAGAGGAAACAGTGAAACTGAATATACACAAAGTGTTGTCAAATATGCAAAGTAAACAAATTGAAGAGAGAGAAGTATTCCTTTGTCCTCTTTCAGTTACAGTAGCCCTAAATATAACTTCCAACAATAGTAGATTTTAAAAAATTCAATCAGAATTCAGTGATACTGAATTGATGGCCACCACAAGTAAAACTCCAGAATGTCAGATCAAATACAGTTCATTTCAGCTATTTTAATTTGGTCATATTCTTAGGTGTTAAACCTGCAACTCACAGCACACAGGAGGATTGTTTTGCATACACAAAACCATGCTGATTTCAATAGCCAGCTGACAAAGGTGCAGCAGCCCATCCATGTGCTGAATCAGAGACTTCGTTTGATAGTTCTTTTAAAATTAGGATTCAATAATGCTATTTAAATACATTTCGGAGCCATGCACCTACCAAGAGACAACAACAGGGCAGGCTGGAAATGACAGACTAAATAAGTTTCCTAAGCAGAAAGGCATGAAATGCCAAGAAAGTGATGGCTTGGGAGACAAAAGAGGAACATGTTTTGGAACAAAGATTACTCAAGCAATACGGACTGAGGTAGCAACCAACAGGGGGGGTTTCTGTTGTATTTTCTGGCAGTGTAAGCCCAGTCTGAGCTAGGGGGGTTTTTGTTGGGTTTTGTTGGGTTTTTTTTTTTTTTACTTTTACTGTAGCTCTGATTCTGAAACCTTCAGGAAATAACCTCTAAGGAAGAACAAGGTCAGCCTCATATTATTTTGTTGTGACTGTTTCACCAGCCAAACCATTCCCACCAGTTTACAGTGCACCATAAAATATTTATACAAGCTATGAACTATAAAATATTTTCACATGAACTATAAAATATTTACACTATCAACAACAGTTTGGAAAGAAGGATGTGCAGTCAAGTTGGAGTAGAAATTCTGTGGTTACAGATTAAATAAAGCCACTGCAAATCATCTGGAAACTTGCAGAGAATATTATTAGGTTAAACAAATTACTACTTCCTGGTCTCTTGGCTGGTAAGCATAACCAGGAAAATACAGCTTATGTACTTTGAAACTGTGAGTTTTAACAACAATGTAAAGTAAAAGTAGGTTCATAATCAAACAGCACTGACCTGTCTGTAAGTTCCTTCCAGCAAGGTGTCCAGATGTTGGAGGGGAGCAGGGGTTTTGTCTTTGAATCGTGTTAGTAGCCGTCGTTCAATAGCTCTAAATTGTATGGCCCTTTCAGACAAAAGTTCTTCAAATTTTTCAGCATTCAAGCGAAGCTACAATTTATGGAGTTTCAAAAATTCAGATTAACAGTCTCATCCAGTAGACAGATTTTACCCTCAAAACATTTATGATGAAATGGTAGAACAGCAATAAAATTCTTGGAAGATTTAAGAGTATTTATAAGTTCAAACAGCCATTTCCTAGGGTCACATTAATGATATGCAGCTTCCACAGGTGTGATTAATTTCACTCTCATCCTGAGATCTACCAACAGGTTGCAACGATGTCAGCTATTATTGAAACTGAAAATAATTGTTGACAGCCACAGTAATCTGTGATAATGCACAAAAATCTCATCATTAGGTTTTATGACAGGAGTGAAATTAACTCCTCATCACTAGCATATGAGGGGTTCTCCTTAGTTCAGTATGCTATGTCTGTGGCACATATGTACAACATATTAAATATAATAATCGCGGCACAGAAAAAGAAGGAATATGATTGCCTTTGAACATGATTTAAAGTATTAAATTCTGCTTTTGCTGAGATTAGATTTTCTCCTTGAGGGAAACTGTCTCCTCCCTTCTCTAAATATCTATAGGTCAAGTGTCGCAGCCAATTTTCATGAAATAATCACAAAAACTTGGCAAGATGATGTATCGAGTGTCCAGCCAATAAGAATTCATACAGCTATCTGTATAATGATCTCTCTATTTTATTTTCCAGTACAAGTCCCTATAGCACAACAATCACATAATAAAAAGACATTCTAAAAACTGGGTCTCTGGCAGTAATTGGAATGACTGGAGTACTAAGTAGGTAATTTCCTCCACATTAAAATGGACATCGCAAGACATGCTACTCCCAGGATGTGGGCAATATGACATTAGTCTTCCCTAATGCTTCTCAAATGACCATGAAAAGATTCAAGTTCTCTTGAGCAGCAAAAAGCACGCTGGCATAACAGAAGATATAAACCCTGATACATGGATAGTCAACATGATATCCATGGAGGACAGTTCAGGGAAGCCAGAGCAAACTAAGCTGCACCCTTGAGAATGGGAGGAAATGAAGAAATTCAAGAATCTCAGATGATACATTTTCAGCTCACCCAAAAATAGGGTGTTTCAAAATTAATGAGGAGGGAAGCATGAGGATTGCCTTGATAACTAGGAACAGAATTTTGCTCTGTTCTAGAGAGAGGAGATTCTTTAACCAGATAATAAATATTACTGCACATTCAAAAGCCATTAAAATGGACAAAGGCTATGATATGTTAACTGATGGCTAACCTACTATATTCACAAACACACCAGTTTTTCAAACTTCAAAATGTATTTAGATTTATTTAGGCTTCAAGATTTATTTAGGATTGGTCAAAGAACTGGTTAACAAACTTCTTTCTTCTCTTTTTAGCACTCTAGGTTTGTTCCTATTTTGATTATAGTTAATGTGAGTTTTGCTAGCTTCACTGAGAGCAGAATTGGGCTGGTTGATACAAAGATTTACAAACATTATAACTAGATACTAGGGAAAATGTAATAAAAGGTCAAAATGATAACAGCATGGAAAATAGGCCTGTGATCCAACCCAACCACTTGGGGGGAAACAAAATGAAACAGGGATCTGCCCTAGATACCTAAAATATGGAGAAAAATACATGTCTGCATGGTCTCGGACATAGGGATTCTTTCTCTTCTCTGTTTGCTCAGCACCTAAAACAGAGTCCTAATCTGGATTATAGGTTTGAGGCAACTACTAGAATATAAATAGTTAATAACAATAATTCCAGCCTGTCCAGAATTCACTCAGTGGCACTCACAGAAATTCATATACGTACTACAAATTTAATAAATTAAATAAAAAATGCTACATTATTTAGAACAGCGGTTCTCAACCAGTGGTATGCAAGCAGAAGGCTGGGTGGTACGCGAGCCGTACCACGCCACCAAATCCGCCGCCGGAAATGCCCACCCACCTACCACTGGGAAACCCTGCCGCCGAAAAGTGGCAAACGGCAGAAGGGTTTCGGCAGAGGGCATTGTTCCCTGCCGCTGCTGCCGAAAGTCCCCCACCCTTTTTTTCCCCGAGTGGTACTCGGGGGAAAAAAAGGTTGAGAACTGCTGATTTAGAATATAGTAATGCTCATGCTTTGGCATCTTTGGAGTGTTTTACGACTGTTGCGTTCTCTCATGTGAGAAAACTTCAGCACCCACCTAGCAGCACACTATAGCCAAGAAAAAACTCCAGGGCTATAAACTATTACACATGAGCCATATCCCATTGCCAATGGATACAGGCTCAGGCCAGATAAACTGCATCTTAGATTAGCCATTAAAGAAAATAAGGATACACAGAAGAGTTAGACAATGACTAAAAAGCAAAATTAAATTTGGTTATGAGTTTTTAAACTCTTTTTGGAGCCCTGTGTCAAATAAAACCCATGTAGGTTGAAATGATATATCAAGGCACAAATATTTTTGCACTGTTTTTCTTGTTTTCTGACTCATTTTGCTCAACCCAATTTTTCTAAAATTTGTCAGGTGGAAGCAGGTGCACATTTTTTAAACACATTTTGCAACACTACTGGGGAACTCGGAGGCGAGGTTAAAGTCCTCTGAAACTTTACAATATCCTCACTGGAACTTGTCTCTTTCTCTATAATGATAGCCCCATGTCTCAGAGTGGTATGGCAGCAATACAGAACTTTTAAAAATTATCTTTAATTTTTTGTTTATGTGTCACCACTTTTGCCCCATATACAGTATTTTATCTTTGAAAAGAAACAGTATTCAAAGAGCTATTTTCTTTCACACAGCTTGCCAAATTCTAACTTACCTGGTGTAGTGGGTGGGGGAGGCAGTATATTTGGCTTGGTTTATTTTATTTTTATTTATTTATACAAGCTAGCCAAAATATTAGGATTTTTTATCAGCATGGACAGGAGGGAAACTGAGCAGGCTTTGTGCCTCAGCCAACAAATGTGTGTGATGATTTTGCAATGCTGCCTTAACAAAAGAGGTGACTGGAAGTCAATATTTTTTAGACTAAAGGGACTTTTTGTATGGTTAACAAAATGAGTCAGTCATAACAAATGTTCATGGCTTCATTATTGCTGCATTAAATTGTTTAAAATAGCAAATGTAAATTGGCACACCACAAGTGACAAATTCCGGGGCAAATGTCATGACTAAAATGATGTTAATCAATGAGGAATTTAGAGCCAGATTATGGTTGGCTCCTTTCCAGATGCACAGTGTGGAGAAGGTACAAAATATCACCCCCACTTATACCACTTGCCCAATGAAACCATGTACTCCCCCAGTCACAAGGGTTGCTCAAGGCTAACATATGCTCCACCTTCCAGAAATTAAACACAGAATAAGGATTTTTAGAATAATTTTCAACACTTTACATTTTTCACAGTAGTGCCTAATAGTGAATCTTCACGCGCTAGAAAATTTTAACCTTTATTACATTTAAACATCACTGACAAATAATTTTGTATTAAGAAATAAACTTCCATAATAAATAAACGCTCATCACTAATACAGACCCTTTCATCTTCATCTGCCATATCCTTCGGAGACCTCACTGAATTAAGTTTAAGTCTTTTTAGAGTTCACTGTATTAAATGAATAGTTTATGTATTATTGTGGGGTAGGATTGCATATAACCCCTCACTGGGGGAGACGGGTGGGGATATGACATATGTTAGATCAGGGGGTTCAAAGGACTATACTGAACAATGTGCCAGACAAGAATGGACTTTTGGAACAAAAAGTGTTACGTGGTTTTCCTGGGGAATGTCTGGGGAGGTGAATGCACCAACTTTGGTTATGCAAAAACCCAGCCTTTTGAAGCTATGCCCTGAGGAGTAGGCCATTGTCTGCTGATCACTTATTAGATGAGACCAAGATCAAAGGCCCAAGCTTTATAATAGAAAAATTGAACCATCCATGATTGTTCTGGTTCTGAATTAGTGACTGCTATGAACTTGTAACCACAGGGAAAACCTGTTTCGTGTTTTGAAGGACTGGCACCCACCAGAGCCCAAGTTTGGAGTTAGGGTGACCTTTGGTAAGCTTTTTAACATCCATGTAGGTTCTTTTATTGTTTTTAGTATGTTTTCTGTGTGATGCTTTTACCTAAGGATACACGCACTTAATAAAAAAGAGCTGTGTGGTAAGTTGTAATTGAGGGCAATTATACTGTTCATAACCTCTGAGGAGAAAGAGAAGTGCAGATATTAGGAAGTCTGGCTTGCTGGGGATAACACAGCGTAGGCAGGGAACTATGAAGCCTGGCAAAACCCTGGTCAGAAGGAAAAGACACATAGGTCAGAAGAACTGTGGTAAGGTTTAGGGACAACTAACAGTGAGCAAAACTGACTATTGAAAAGCAATGACGTTTCTATCAACAGTTTAAACATTATGAGACATACCTCAAAATGGCAATCAATCAGTTCAAAATATTCTTGTAAAGGAACTGAACCAGAAAAGGTACATGTGAAGTCTTTACTGTTTTGCTTCTTGAAATGTTCTTCAAGACGAAAAGTGAGCTCTTTTGTAATTAGCCAAAGGTCTTCCAATTGTTCACTCTGGATTCTATACCGCTCTTTAAAAACAAACAAACAAACAAAAACAGGAGTAAAGAAAGATAAAGCTAATTCATTATACACAGGAATTAGTCCAAATTACAAAATATTTCCAGAATCTTTAATAAAAGTCTTCACTAAAAATAAATAATTTTTTGTGTGTCGTTTTAAGTATTTCTGATATTTTAGCTATCTAAAAGTATTCTAAGTGATCTATGCTTGTGATTTTACCCATGTTTTCCCACACTTAACAATAACATTTTGTAGCCGGATTCCTAAGTTTCTAGGACCTCAACCAGGTGGAGTTGTTTTATGCAGTCCTCAAAATGTGTTTTCACCAAAATACATACATAACATAAAAGCTATTTCTTTTATTCACATGTTATTTCTTAATTCTACATGAGCAATAACAGAATACTTACCATTCATATTTTGACTTTCTTGTACCAAGAGCAAAGTCTGAAAGTATTTATTGCTTGAATGTCATTTACTATAAACTAAGGCCTAGACTGTGACAGCACAAAGCGGATGGAGAACTGCCCTAACAGAGCAGCCAGTGATTCCCCTAATGTATGGGGAATTCACAGGTGATGGTGTAAAAAAACCAGCATAACTAGCTCTATGCTGTTCACTCCTACTACCCAGGCTTAGAGGGCTTTCCTGGGCAGGTTAGGATGAGAGCTGAAGCACCATGCACTCCAATAACAAGAAGCCAGCACAGCGATCCCTACAGAACCTCTCTAATTGATAAAACATTAAGTACCCTTTAGGATTCTCTGAGTTATGACATGGGTCAAGACCAGGGAAGCAAACATTTGGCTCTCTAAGACGTATGTCCAAAGATATAGATAAAACCAACAAATTTAATTCTACCCAGAAATTATCAGGAAACAAGTATAGGTCCCAGAGAAGAATGCATTGCAGTAATTCAATTTTGAGAAAAGCATGGATTATGATAGCAAAGTCTGTATCTGTAAAAACAGTTGCAATCTTCTGGGCAGACTGAGATCAAAAAGAGAGATCTGTCTAGATATTACTGGTAAACAATTGTTCAACAGCATCTAGAAATTTAATAATGCACCAAGAATGTGAACTTTAGAAAGAAATGACAGATACACACCCTAAATAAGAGGGGCACATGTAAACTTAGCCATATCTTCTAGTTCCTTCCCCGAGTATCACTTCAGTTGTATTAGGAAGCACTGTGTTAATAGAGATGGCTACTTTCTTTTATTTATTAATTGATTCATTTCATTTTTTAAAATGTACCCATCCAGAGTTCTGGGTTCATGCACAATCTTTATAAAAACTGCACAATGACATTTTACCACTATATGATAATCCCTTCAAAACTAAATCTTTCTCAGCACCACCACCGATCTATTCAAGAGAGAATAACCATGACCACATACACTTTTTTTTAAATGAAGACTGTCAGGACTTTAAATGGGATGGGTCCTGGTTATCACTGGTACCATGTCTTTACTTGTATGATACTGCAGCTGTTAGATCACCAAAAGTGCTGGTTTCGTCATGATGAGGCTGGAGACAGTGAATTTTAAATGAGGGATCTTCAGCTGATAACTTCTCTTTCCTCATTTAAAATTCACTGTCTCCAGCCTCATCATGATGAAACCAGCACTTTCCAACTGGGAAAGAGAAGTTTCCAACTGGGAAAGAGAAGTTATCAGCTGAAGATCCCTCATTTAAAATTCACTGTCTCCAGCCTCATCATGACGAAACCAGCACTTTTGGTGATCTAACAGCTGCAGTATCATACAAGTAAAGACATGGTACCAGTGATAACCAGGATCCATCCCATTTAAAGTCCTGACAGTCTTCATTTAAAAAAAAGTGTATGTGGTCATGGTTATTCTCTCTTGAATATCTGCATTTTACATTACATCAACATCCCCAATCCCCACAACAGTTTCAAGCAGAAAATTATTTTTCACTTCAACTCCTAAAAATCATTGTGCTGCTTTGTTAATGAAGAATGTCTGCACACACCACCTCAAAGGTAGCAAATTTAGATAGTAGGGGAATTATATCAATGTATAGAAAGAATTTGTAATGTGCTCTGTGAACCTGCTAGATGAAAGGTGTTAATGTAAGAATACAGTATTAAACTGAGACAAAAAACAAGTATTTGTATTATCCACGTTATCCTGAACATCAAATTAATCCATTAATAATATTTTAATAAGTTGCAAACCATACAGCTGACAGAAAGAAGCTACATTTCTGATTCTACATCATATTTATATGCAACTATTTTCTCTCCAGATTCTTTCACAGTAAATCAACATTAACTAAATATAAAATAAAGTAAGGAAAATACTGTTGAAAACTATATTTTTTTAAAAATAATCATTATCCAGTGAGACATTTTCAAACAACACTGCCATATTTCTTTTCATTATTCATCCATCAATGCACTGTCTGAGAGAAAATGCAAAAGTGCAGCTGTAATGAAAAAGGTCATTGAGGTTTTGGATGGAGAAAAATAGAGATTGTTTTTAATCAATTTTTTTTACTCGTTAGCAAAGTTTGCAGTAAAAACAAATGAACCAGAAGTTTTTAGAACATTACTATACTTATTAAACATTTTCTCAAGATTAGTAATCCAAGATTGTTTGACAGTAACGCTGGCATCATTCCCAGAATACGCATTCACTGAAGGGAGAATGACAAATTCCGTTTACAAAGTTACAGGAAAGAAGCAAGTTTTATTTAAAAACATGTCCATTAAAGACAAGAACACCATCTGTTAAAGATAACATTCAACCAAATTTTCATTTTTTAAAAACACAGTGTAATGGCTGGGCCTGGTGGATACAGCGTTGGATTTTGCCTTTTCATCTGTTTAAGTTAAATGAGCTTGGCAGTTTCAGACCAAATCAACATTTACCAAACAGACCAAACACTCCATTTACAACTGAAATAACTAATACATCTATTGCTTATAATGGAGAAAAAAACACCCCTCTAGGTTCCCCTACAATAGTTTCAATACATTTTTTTGCTCTTCAATACAAACACAATCTAACTTTATTTGTGGGCCGTGTGGGGTACTGTCAATTACTCAACATCAGTGGCTTTCAATCAGGGTTACACGTATCCCAGGGGGTATGCGGAGGTCTTCCAGGAGATATTCAACTCATCTAGATCAGTGTTTCTCAGCCCGGGGGTTGCAATCCCTTGGGGGATAGGGGGTCACAGGACTGGCTTAGGGCTGGCATTAGGGTGGCAAACAGGGCAATTACCTGGGGCCCCACACCACAGGGGGGCTCCATAAAGCTCAGCTACATGTTTCAGCTCTGGGTGGCAGGGCTTGGGATACAGACAAGACCCACAAGTGAAAAACAGGCTCAAGTATCAAACTGAAATGTAAATACAATATTTATATTCCAATTGATTTATTTTATAATAATATGGTAAAAATGAGAAAGTAAGCAGTTTTTCACTAATAGTGTGCTGTGACACTTTTGCATTTTTATGTCTTATTTTGTAAGCAAGTAGTTTTTAAGTGAGGTGAAACCTGGGTTATGCAAAACAAATCAGTCTCCTGAAAGAGGTACAGCAGCCTGGAAAGATTGAGAACCACTGCTCTGCATGACTTAGTAGGCTATTAGGCTGAAGGAGAAAGATTTGGCAAAAGTATATATGAACAAGGAAACGGAGAAGCCTTAGTTGTACTGTATCAATGCTCTGAAAATAGAAAAATCAATGGAAGCAGTAACAGTTATCTTTATCTCTGTTTTCCAAGTGCCTTTATAATAGTTAACCAATTTAATGTTTAAATGTAGAAAAAGCTTTTCCACTGCAAGTTACAAGTGTATTTCTTTCATAAAATTCTAACATAGGAAAGCAGGTAACTCAGAGGACTGACAGATTACAGACTCTTTCAAATCCAACCTATGATGAGAGCAAGTGAAAGTTTTTACAGCTCAATGGTATCTTATCTGAAAGGAGTTGAGGAGTTTCAGTCCAGTGCGTGGGAGACAAGCACCCACATCATAAAAAATGCCAACACAATTAGCACTAAAGGCTTATTCTAGACTAGGATAAAAAGGTTTAATTTCTAAAATATGTTAGCTAACACATTTTAAAATCTTAATGAGTACAGGCTGTATTTTAACACACATTCACTGATCAAGGTGAAACTCCAGCTTCTTCCCAGGATTCATTTTGATCAGCTAACGTGAGATGAAATACAACTTGCCCTTTCTATATTAGGGGTTTTAAATTCTTAATTAAAATAGATTAGCTAATACACTGTAAAAACAGACACAGTAATTGACATCTTTGTTTGCAGCCTTAGCAAAGAAACCACAAACTAAATCTGTATGAAGACCACTTCTAGGTCAGTATTGAGATATATTTTAGGTGGAACACAGGAGAAATTTGCATTTCCACTGTCCATGCAATACTTGTTCCATCAGCAAAGAGCTTCAGTACTTCAGTGTCTAAGCACTGTTATTTTTCCAGAGACCATCAGTTCATCTGGTACTGGTCACTTGCTCTAAATGTTTTTTCTTTTTTTAAAATAGAAAACTTCCATATGATCGTACTGAAAAGGCAAATTTTATTACACAAACATAGCTAATACATGATTTACATGACAGAATAATGGATTGTCCATAATATATATACATTCAGTCTGTATTCCAGGACACACACAACTAAGCCATTCAAACACAACTCATTTTAATAGCATGAAATTCTACCCAACAGTATAATTTTAAATGCATTTGTATTATTGATAATCTTTGCTCACAGAAGCCGTGAGAATGAAGTACCACTACATGGACTTGCTTATGTATAATATTTTTTCAAAGTGTTTCATACACATTAAAGATTTTTTCCAAGATTCAACTTAACCAAAAAAGATTTGATGTATTTTGTAGCTATCCCTGCCAATTTTAATTAGATATTAGCCATAGGACAGGTTGCTACATATAAAGTGGCATCAAACACCTCATTTGTTTTCAGAAGGCTTTCCAGGCAAGCCAAGAGAAAAAACAGTTACTAACCTTCTGTAACTGTTGTTCTTCGAGATGTACTGCTCATCTTCATTCCATGTTAGGTGTGCGCGTGCCTTCGTGCATGGCTGTCGGAGATTTTTTTGCCCAAGTGGTATCCGTAGGGTCGTCTCTGGCACCCTCTGGAGCCCCGTGTTCACGCAGCAGTATATGAGATACCGCCAACCTTGCACCCCCTCAGTTCCTTCTTGCTGTCAACTCCGACAGCAGGGACAGAGGGCAGTCATGGAATAGACATGAGCAACACGTCTCAAAAAATAACAGTTACAGAAGGTTAGTAACCATTTTTTCTTCTTTGAGTGCCGGCTATGTCAATTCCATGTTAGATGACCCACCAGCAGTATCCCTGGAGGTGGGCTCGGAGTTCATGAACGTGCCACTTGCAATACTGCTCTACCAAAGCTGGCATCGTACCAGGCCTGTTGGGTAATAACATAACGGGACGCGAAAGTATGAACTGAAGACCACATAGCAGCTCTGCCCATGTCTTGGATCAGAGCAGTGCCAGGAAGGCTGCTGATGAGGTTTGCACCCTGGTCGAGTGAATTGTTAGAATCACTGGTGGAGGCACTTTTGCTTGTTCATAACAGAACTTCATACAAGCGATTAGCCACAAGGAGATCATCTGAGAGGAGACCGGCAGACCTTTTATCCAACAACTGCAACGAAGAGCTGCGTCAACTTTTGGAAGGGTTTAGACCTTTTGATGTAGCAGGCCAAGGCCCATCTAATATCTAACATGTGCGGTCTACGCTTCTCACAGGATCTGTGCGGTTTCAGGAAGAACAGAGGCAGGAATATATCCTGGTTATTGTGGAACTGTGACACCACCTTTGGCAAGAAGGCTGGGTGGAGTCACAGCTGGATTTTCTCTTTATAAAACACTGTAAGGTGGTTCTCAGGTGAGAGCTCTGATCTCGGAAACCCTTTATGCTGAGGTGATGGCCATTCACAAGGTGGGGCCACCAGGTGGAAATCTTCCAAAAGAGGAACAGTAGAGAGCAGTATGATAATGGCTCAAAGTGGGGGCCCATGAGCCTTGAAAGACTAGATTCACGTCCTCAGCTTCCAGTTCCAGCCTTCTGTATTCCTGGGCTCTCTCTTCAGCTTCTCTTTCCACATCAGCTATCTTTTGCTTTTCCTGCATTCAAACTTCTGCCATTCTTCTCTCATGCTGAAGACGCAGGCTCTCTCTCAGGGCCAGGGCCCAAGCATAATTTTTTTAGGCCCAGTACAAACCTGTAACACGGACCCCCTCCCACACACATACCATAAGCCCTCATCACATACATACAATCTCATGAGCCAAGAAAATTTTTTTCCTCATGGTAATGGGGGTTGCAGCCTGGGCCGGGCCACCCAGGGCCTCTGGGCCCCAATAAAATGTACCCTTTTCCTCCTCCATGTGGGGGCCCTGCTCAGGACATGCAGTTTGATTGCTTCATATGGTCATGGATCACTTATCGTGACAACTAACTTTAACACTCTCAATATCAAATTTTAAATTTGGAAAAGTGTGAGGTTCTGAGCCAAAACCAAAATGATCTGGTTCTGTGGATCCTGCTGAGTACGCCAATGTGACCTGCCCGTGCCTAGGGTGGCCCACATGAAAATTCCAAGGTCAGGGCAGGCTGCAAAAGGAGAGCAGATTCTCCCAGAATTGTTGGGTAACACTGAAGTTAGATTCCCCAACCAGTCACAAACAGTGCTCCTAATTTCCCACACTGGTTATCAAGAAGCTACAACAAGAAATACACAGCCCCATTTATTGCATTTCAGTCTCTGGCTCCCAATCAGCAACTAGGTCCAGTAAAAAGGCAACGTTATTTAAAACTCTATTCCCTTTACCAAAATGTTCTCCTGATTCTCCAAGGGTCGGCCACATTAGCAGATCAATATAAATTTGGATTTTACCCAAAATACCACACTGCCAGCCAATCCTTTAGTAACTAAAGCTAAAGTTTTATTATAAAAGGAAAGAAACAAATAAGAGAAATGTTAAATGGTCAAAACAATCAGATACACACAAATGACTTTAAAGTCCATATATATTAGATTCTCAGCAGAATTGTGGCATTTGCAGACTTGTACAGTTCCTCTCGTGTACATCCAGTACCTGGATGGGTCTCAGTCCTTTATTTCACAGCTGCAGGTGTAGAATAGAAGCAGGAATGAAAACAAGATGGAGATGGTGAAGCTGGTCTCTGGTCTGCCATGTGGCTTGTTTCAAACATAAGTTCACATTCATAGCACATGGGCAGGGAAAGGCACTTGCAGTCCTCCTGACCACAGGCAAGTCCCTACATGTCCTGATGACTCATAGATGCTGTCCTGGCTCCTCTCCTGGGGGCTCATTGTAAAGTAATGGCCCCCAATGAGTCATTAATGCTGACACTAATCTGCCTGTGGGGTGTAACCCAGTAACACAGCACAAGTGTTTGGATACAGATATATATCATACATATTCATAAAATATACAGTACAAAGATGACACACACAAACATTATCATCAAACTTAGCAAATTATAACCTTTCCAATAGTACCTGACATAGCATATCTTGTAAGATTCATTGTAATTTTGCAATATTGATATCAATAATATTATAAATGATCACTCATATTCCAGACAGTGTCACAACTGCGTTTTTGAGGCTGGTGACTCAGCTCTCCCTCCGACTCGGAGGACAGTTCCTCCCTCGGGGACCATGGTGGAGCCTATGGCAACTCTTCCTGTCAGCTGCAGCGGGGAATTGGAAAGCAGTGCCAAGGAAATGGTGATCGGCAATGGGATTTCCCTGGGTGGTGCCAAGATGCAGCATGTGATGAGGTGTCAGGGCACGTGGTGCCAGCAATCGGTGCCAGGGGTCCAGCAACCGTCACCATGCTACCGATGCCCCATGACATGAGGGTGATGACCAGTATCGGGGAGACCGAGACCGGTGATATGTAGACGATGAGTCTCTCCTCTGGGTTGGAGATTGGGAATGCGGTGCCGGGGACTGGGTTCGAGATGGCGAAGACCTTCAACATGACACTGGGGATCTTGGCCAAGATGCTGTGGACTGGTGCCAAGGGTAAGGCCAGCGGAGTGGAAGGCACGGGGAGTGCCATCAAGTTCCTGGCTGCTTGAAAGGCCTCTGGCGTCAAGGCACCATTAGGTGGAGGGACCCCCTTCTGCTCCCAGGAGTCAGGGGTGGCTCCCTCAAAGGGCTTTCAGCCCTGGGAGGAGAGGCTGCTCTAGCCGCTCCAGGGCAGGTGATTGGCCTGATCTTGGTCCTTTGCCCGAGCCCTCCTTCTCATCCCTCTTTGGCATGGGGGAACAGCCTCGATCAATGCGCTGTTTCTTTCACCGCTTCTTCAGCACTGTTGAAGGTGAACGGCGTCAAGAAGGGCTCGGTGCCGGCAGGGCGCTCTGCACCGATGCTGAAGTATTCAGCACCAAGTCTGAGTGGGAGGATCTGAGGCTAGTCTGAGAGCCGCCTCCATTAACAGGGCTTTCAGGCGAATGTCCCTGTCTTTCTTAGTCCATGGCCTGAAGCCATCGCAAATCTTGTACTTAGCCCTCACGTATGTTTCCCCTAAACACTTTAAAAACAACTGTCGTGAGGGTCATTAAGCGAGAAGGGCTTGTGCCAAACAGAACACGGTTTGAAGCCCACAGCATGCACCGTCACTGGGACCACTGTCTATAACTTACTAACTAACCAACTAACAAGCTATTTACAAGACTTATCAACAATTATCTATGAAAGAACCACTAGGCACCTGCGAACAGAAGAGAGAAAGCTGTTCCAACAGCCATCATGGGCAGAAAGAAAGAACTGAGGGGGTGCAGGGCCAGCAGTGCCTCATATATCACTGCATGAGCGCGGGACTACAGAGAGTGCCAGAACCAGCCCTATGGATAACAGTAAGGCAAAAAAAACTCCAACAACTGTGCACGACAGCGTGCACACAACTAACATGGAATTGACATGAACAAGCACTCAAAGCAGAAATGATGCCTAGTCAGATTAGGGGGAAGAATAAATGTTTTAAATCTTCTCTGTAGTGTGATTCTTACAGGTCAGATCTAGGAAATAAATATGACAGTGTGGGAAAGTTTATATTAAGACTGTAAGCATCATTCCTAACTTGTGAATAAACAAAACCATAATGAAGAGGAAAAACCTGGGGGTTCGAGTGGAAGGATTGAATATTATGTCCTCACTAAAGGTTAAAATACATTCAGTCCAGCCAGATCCTCAGTTCATGTAAGTCAATATGGATCTATCCCATACATGTGAAACATTTAATACAACTATTCTATAAAACTGAAATCTAAATAACTGATTCTAACTTTAGTTTACAAGTAAAACTCTATTTACATATTCTTTAAATTCTTTGGTTCCTAGAAACTATTACTGAATGTTCCAGTTATTTCAAACTGTTTAAATTCTTCTGTCAACTTAAACAAATATTAAAAGTAAGCAAACAATAAAACACAGGACACAAACAGTGCACACATATCCTAATACAAACAAATATGAATCCTATAAATATAAAGTGACTGATATTGTGAAGGTCTTTAATAATCACTGTCCAGATGTTTCCAGTCTTTAATGGTTTTGAAGATGTTAAAAAGGTATTAAAGGGATTCTCTCAGTTTAGAACGCCTTACTTTGATGCCACTCATATTTATAAAACCCATCTTGAATAAATGATTTTAAAAACACATTTTACTTTGTGATTTCGATTATTTTTATTTGGATAAAAATATTGCAGAACAACAAACTAGCTTTACTGTCTGTCACTTAATCAAGATAGTGTTCACGTCATTCATTCTAAATCCTCCAGTTTGACTCAGTAGTGGTCAACAAGTATTTTAGTTTTGGAATTTATGCATGTAAAAATGCAGATTGGTGCCTAATCTGTTTAGCTGCTTTTCTAAATCCCACTGAAAATCAAGGGGCATTGCAAGTTAAGTGGAATTAGACACCTAACCTGCCTATGTGTTTTATAAATCCCACTCGTTGCCTACCTGCATCTTTAAGCACCTAAATACCTTTGAAAATCTGTCTAAAAGCCCGATTCCTTGCTGAGATTTTTTCAGTCTTGAATAAAGACCTGTGACATTATAAAATTTATATGTAATAACTTAAAAGAACCAAATAAATTATCTGGCACCCTTTTAGTAGTTTTCAGAAAAACTACTATACAAGAGCTAAGTAGTATTTTGTTTAGTTTTAGCATTTCTTTGCTTCTCTAAAATATTATTGGGAGGTACAGGGGGTTTGCTTAGAGACCTCCTATTCATATTAAGAGAATTTCTCTATAAAATTCCCCATGCAGCAACTAGCATGCTAAATGTGGGCCAGATATTCAGCTGACTGAAATTGGACAATACACAGCAGATGCTTATCTGGCCCATAATCTTATCTTAATCTATAATTAAATTATTTCTAATATTACTCACGTGAGGTTTTTGAAGCAAGAAGAGTGATTCTAGAACCAGTTAAGAACTGGAATCCCAGAACATTTACCTGATCTTCATCAGACTGATCAGCAAAGTCTACAAGAGAAAATTCAAAATAAACTACATTAGTATCTTGCTATAATTCAATAAAAGATTGCAGCACACTACTGAGCCACATTAAGGGCTAGATTGTCCTGGCACAGGTAACACATGAGGGAGATCTGCATAAGAAGGGACCCATGGAAAGGCAAAGAACAGCAGCTGTCCCTGTGAGCAGAGATTGGTTGGTCCATCTCCCATCAGGAAGTAAATCATCCAGAACGGGACAGAGATGAAGCCTGGCCATGGCCCCTTCTCCCACCTAATGCATCCACCCACAGAACATGACCAAGGCACTGTGGGTTTCCATTTCCAACATGCCCTAAGATAGTACAGAATTAATCCTGTGCAGCCCCAGAAGAGAGAGTTCCTCTAGAACGCTCCCCCTGGAGAAATTCAATTCCACACTGCCCTCCACTCAAAGTTTTGTGGAAATTTCACAGATGAGCTCAAAACTGTACAATCTATTGGAAAAAGACTTTTAGATTTTAAGGGTTCAGTCTTATCCTTCAGTACATACATAATCATTCTTCACCAGCTACCTCATTAAATTAGCTACTATGCAACGTTACTACTGTATGTAGTGCCTGAAACGCACACCTAGTCTTAAAATGGCTGGACCAAGGGTATCAAGAAAGAAAGAAAGACAGAAAGACTGAAAAAGGAGGGAAGACAATAGCCAATATTCATTAAAGGACCCACACAAAACCACAGTTTCCTCACAGATCACAAAAGAAACAGCGCTCCTTGTATTTCTTAGCCAGCCATTGGAAAAAAAAGAGGAATTTAAATTTGATGCACTCTTTTGGCCACAAGTCTGCAACATACGTTTTAATCAAATACTGTAATGATAAGGTGTTGTTCTGGACTAGCACAAATTGTTTTAAGGACTTTGGACAAATTGTAAATTTTGTTCTATATATGTTTCTCTTTTTGAAAATTGTCGTTTTATCATTTTTAATTTGATCAATAAAATAATATTGATAAGTGAATCTCAAAATTATAAAATAAAATGCACTATTTTAAAAATACCCGTAAAACTGAAACTCATAACAGGGAAAAATTTTCAAAGCTGTCAGACAAAACTGAAACCTCTGAATGAACATATTGAAACCTAAATGCAGAAGACACTAAGCCACAGAAAGGTACACCTTTATAGGATTACTTAATAAATACATTTGAAAATCAATACATACAATATATTACACATAAATATAAGGGAAAATATTTACACTTGAAGCAATGCAACATCACAGTCACAAATGAAGCATTTTGATACTTTGGTTTCCATGCAGTAAACCAGAACAATTACTATAATATTTTAACAAAAATTAAAAGCCCTATACAGACATTCTGATAATACATTTTACACCTTTTACACGGAAGCCAACAAAAAATATTCAACTTTGTATTTTGCATTTGGCAATTATCTTATAATTACTCTATCATTACTTCATGATAAAAGATTCCAATCTGAATTCCTAACATTTCTTACGTTACAGACACATCACCATTTAAAATCCTACCTGGGAAAAGGTTCACAAGACTGACGGGAGGTTTATTGGTATCGATAGTTAGTTTGTGGTTTGCTGTTTTTGAAGGTTGTGCTGGAAAGCAAATTAACCGCAAAGGTAGTCTAAATTTGCACTGAGCAACTCTTGGTACACCTGAAATGATAGGACAGATAGTTTGCATTAACAGTGTTGATATCTGTATTCTGAAGGCAAAACATTTCATGCTATTGTTTATCAAAAAAGTATAATGTTTTATGTAGATCAGGAACTCATTAAAACAAAATGGTCAAGCCATGCAAACTTTTGAATTATGGATCATTTTCAACCTAAATACGGTTTTAAAACACTCTTTTAAGGACAAATTAAAACTGAATGTTTTGGTTTCAGACTCCATGAAAATAGTATTAACCAAATCTATTAAAGCTGTATATCTGTATTCATAGAGATTAAATAGCATTAAAGAATATTACAAGTTTGTACAGACTTTCAGCCAAATAATTCCACTTTAATATGACTTTGAGTTGCCTGGCATATGCCCGATGCACTAAATGGCGTGTACAGACACAGCAGCAATATATCTATGTATTCCTCTCAATTATCATGCCAACTACACACTTCAGAACATACACAGTTGTTTATTTGTCATATCCTTAAACAAAATCTTTCCCCCATCAAATGATAGCAGATTTTGGCTTAATAAAATACTGTCCAGATGTTAACACAGTCTAACCTTTGATGGAATTGCACCTGGCTCTTCTCAAGCAAAAATCAAAAGGAATCATATGTATGCTGCCTTCTCTCTTACATATTCTAACAAAAAAAGACATTTGTACTTAAAAAATTAAATGCTACAATTATAACTACAGTGGTTCATTACAAAGACATAAGACATTATCGTTGCAAACCCTGCTATACTACATTTGGTTAAACCAGTTTAAAAGAATGCTGCATCCACTTTCCTTAGAACAACATCCTGAAACTTTGCATCTCAATATCAATGATTTATACAATCGATTTGAAAATAAAATTCTTAATTAAAATTAGAGAGACAAGGTTGATAAGGTAATATCCTTTACTTGGCCAACTCCTGCTAGTGAAACAGTCAAGATTTTGAGCTCCACAGAGCTATTCTTCAGGTCTGGGAGAGGTACACCAAGTGTCACAGCTAAATACAAGGTGGAACAGATTGTTTAGCATAAGTAGTTAACACATATTGTAAGAGGCCATTCAAAGTGAATTAGCCTGTTAACACCTCTGCATTTATAGGACAAAAAAGGGTGGTTAGTGGGTTACAGATCGGATTCATGGTTTATTACAATAGTATCTTTATTAATACCATGACTTTTAGTGTCTAGCAAAGTTATGAATGTAATCTCCCAGACCTTTGAAGGTGTTATGCAGGTTTCCTTTGAGGACAAGGATTGAGAGTTCAGATATGGAGCGATCATTTTGTGAAAAGTCTTCGCCCATGAGTGATATGGGTTTTTTGTTTTTCATCATTTTTCTGTGTGAGTTCTTTTGAGAGCATAATGATTGTATGGTTTCGCCCACATAGTTGTTATTGGGTCATTTAGTGCATTAGATGAGGTACACCACATGCTGTGATAGCCATGTGAAGGACCAATGACAGGGACTGGGGGCACTTTCAGTTGATGGGCTGTGGTCTGTGGGGAGCTTGCCTCTGATGAGTTTGGTGATGTTGTGAAGTTGTTTGAAGGCTAGAAGAGGGGGTTCAGGAAAGGTTTCTTTCAGGATGTACTTCCTATTGAGTACGGGTTGTAATTGTGTGATCAGTGGGTTGTTTTTTTTCCTGCATTGAAGCAGTTTCTCTCATGGTATTTGGGTGGCCCATTCCATAATGCAATCTACTTCTGTGGGAGAGTGTCCTTATTCGGTGAAAGCGGTTTTAAGTATGTTAAGGTGTGTATCTAGGACTTTCTCCTCAGAGCATATTCTGTGGTATTTAAGTGCCTGGCTGTAGACAGATAACAGATTTCTTGCTTTGTTTGGGGTGGTTACTGGATCCGTGAAGGTAGGTGTGGTGATTTGTGGGTTTCTTATATATAGTTGTCAGTAAGTTTCCATTGTTGAAGCTGATCGTGGTATCCAGCCAGTTGATGCTGGTGTAGGAGTGTTCTAGAGAAAGTCTGATAGATGGGTTATGGTTGTTGAAGTTGTGATGGAAATCTATAAGGGAGTTTAGGTCATCTGTCTAGAGGATAAAAATATCATTGATGTATCTCAGGCATATCATTAGTTTCATGGTGCATTCGCCCAGAAATTATTCCTCAATGTGGCCCATGAAGTGTTTGGCATATTGGGAAGCCATCCTAGTACTCATAACTGTTCCCATGATTTGCACAGTGTTTGTTTAATATAAAATTGTTATGGGTAAGGATGAAATGAATGAGTTTGGCGATATGTTTTGGGTGGATATCTGAGTGTTGTCCATTGCTTTGTAGACATATGAGGCAAGCAGTGATGTCATCATTATGGGAGAGATTGGTGTATAGAGAAGTGACATCCATGATTGCAAGGATGGTGTTCTGAAGGAGGTTGTTAATGTTGAGGAGTTTCTGGAAGAAGCTGGCCCTTTCTGTGGTGAGTGGCTTGAGGACGGTTTCTACAAGTCCTGATATTATTTCAGTAAGAGTTCCATGGTCAGATCTGATGGGTCTGCCAGGGCTCCCTTGGTTGTGTAAGTTGGAAACCATGAAGAAGATTGGTTGGCCTGTATAGCTTGAGAGCTTGTCTCTTTCACCAACAGAAGTTAGTCCAGTAAAAGGTATTACCTAACCCACTATGTCTCTATAATATCTTGGGACCAACAGAGCCACAATAACACTGCAAACAACAATGTAAGATATCAAATTTTAATTAAAATTGACCTTCAATTGACCTCCTGCTGGTAAACATTCATTGACTGAAGGATGGCATTAAAGAAAGTGGCAAGTCACTTTTTATTCAACTTCAGTACTGACTTATTATTCAAATGCATATTAAAGTTTATCATCTATTGGTAATGTGGTAATGTAATAAACTTCCATTGGTAGATGGAAGCAGAGATGGACAGAACTGGCTACCATCTTTGGCTAGCTGAAAAATTACATTTGGCATTATTGGGACTCAGCACCAGTGGGAGAAAAATGATACTACATAACAGAATACACACTTTTCTTAATAGATAAGATTTTTTTTAAATAACTTTTATTTTCAAATGCTAATCAGAAATTGTCAAGAATATGCACAAATGTAAACCAAGACTCAATGCTTTCTGAAATTAATGACAACACTGAAATGTAATTGCATTATATATATATGATGGAAGTCCTAGCAGTCTAAAATGGGAAGCCCTTGGTCTGCTGATTGAGCAGCTGCCACTTTCTTTTGCCAAAACATCCATTAGGGGAATCTACTTTGTTTTTTCATGTGGGGAAAGCCTGTGTACGCACAAAGGTCTACCATGCTGGTACTGGTATCAGCTTCACAGTAATACCACCCATTCTCTCCCAAAGTCCCCTAATCTCCACAACCATTCCAGATGATTAGTTGGTCAGGTTTAAATTTAGCCTAAATGTTTAGCATGATGAAATGTTCAGAGTAAATAAAGCAGGACCCCTGTCATGGCTGGGGTGACAACAGAGAAGCGATGAAGGCATGAAAGTGACTTTTATGGTAGTCATAAGAGAGGTGTGCATGGAAGGTAATAAAGAAAAAGGAGCTCAACCTTTTCTCTCCTCAGTCAAACAACCCCCTTCCATCTCATCTCTTTTTCTTCCTACCTATGGATCTGGCTCTACATGCTGCTTCAAGGATTTGTGCACAAGCAAGGTCATTGGGAGGCCTTGAAAGTCAGGTTAGGTATCAAAGCCAAGAAATGGACAGACATGCATTCAACCAACCTGTTGTTAACTTCACTAGCTCCACTGGCTGGTAGTGCCTCCAGGTGGTAAAACCAGCAGGACTTTTCAAAAATCACAATAAAACTTGTTTACATAAAACTGCCAGGGACCCTGACACAAGCCCAAAAAAGTGTGACATTCCAGAGCTTCAGGGACACTTGCTGAAAACTGCTACTCAGTCAACTAGTGAATTTTCAAAATGCTGACTTGAACAAATTTTACGTAAGTTTCTTATATATCTCTCCATAATCTACTAGAAAAATGAGTGAAAAAATCTTTGTTTCTCTCACTATTGATATAATACAAAAGACTGGATACTAAATCTTGAAACATTTGAGTTGCCAACAAGAAATACTTAATAACAGAATTTGCCACAAAGATTCTGAAATATTTTTATATTGAAAGCAAGTTTATTTTTTCTAGTATCATGCCAATTGCTCTTGGATCTCCAGTTCTCAGTTGCCTCATCATAAATAATATTTTTTCAACATGTACAAAGGAAATGCAAATCAAAACTTAACCTGACAGAATTTTACTTCCTGAAACAAAAATCTCAATTATCTCTGGTATATAGAGACAGAGTACAAAAATCAGTGAATCAAAGGGAAGCTGAGCCAAAAGCCGCTGAAAAATATTTAACTACAGTATAGAATTTATATTGGAGAATTCTTTCAGAACACTTCTTTGGGCCTGCTAAAGCAATTTTACATGGTAGCAAGAAAACCCAAAGTAGCACCAAAGTCTGGTAGCCAGAACCTCCTTGATCCCTCCATTATGTCTGGTAATAGACCTTGCATCATCCTCATCCATCTTTGTGTTATACTTTGCACATGTCACGCAACTTTAATGCAGTAATAATGGAGAACAAAACATATGGGATAACAATTTTTCCCCATGTATAAAAGCAGAATTGCTTATTGGTAATGCAACCAGAGCAGACCATTCAAAAATGGATGTGTAAATGAGAGAGAAGTAGGGAAAGAGAAGACTTTCAAACACCCATTAAGCAACCCTTCCTCTAATGGGAAATTGAACAGCTTAAGACTTCCTTCCTACCTGACCCCCAACTCCTTTCTCTCATTTTTTCAGGTGAAGGGAGATCTTACAACCAATACATTTCTTATAAAAAATCAGTAAAATAAATTTATATTAAGTCCCTATGGGATTTAATATATGCTTTAAACTTATCCAAACAGTGAGCCTCCAAAACTCAAGTACTGTCTTTTTACAGCCTACCTAGATGCTGGCCACCTTTCTATTCCTCTTTTATCCTCCTGTGTAATGTCACCTTGACAGCTGCACCACCTGAAGCCATGATACCTGTCATAATCATGGATATGTTTTTAACAACATTTGTGCTAGTATTTTTAATCATCTAAAAATCAACTTTCAGCCTTAAATAAGACAGTTCTAAGAGGAAATGGGATGAATGGTGGCAATTCACATCACTCCTAGAGCTACTGTTTCATTCTGTCCACAGATGGCATGGCAACAGTTCAAATCCTCAAGGTTTTTTTTCACAAGAAAGGTTAAATAAAATAGTGCTTAAATTCAACTGAATTAGAATTAGAATTAAATTCAACCAGCCTTAGCATCATAGAAGATTAGGGTTGGAAGGGACCTCAGGAGGTCATCTAATCCAACCCCCTACTCAAAGCGGGATGAACCACAACTAAACCATCCCAGCCAGGGCTTTTTCTCAAGCCACACCTTAAAAACCCAATTCCACCACCTCCTTAGGTAACCCATTCCAGTGCTTCGCCAGCCTCCTATGAAAACGTTTTTCCTAATATCCAACCTAGACCTCCCCCACTGCAACTTGAGACCATTGCTCCTAGTTCTGTCATCTACTACCACTGAAAACAGCCTAGTTCCATCATCCCTGGAACCCTCTTTCAGGTAGTTAAAGGCTGCTATAAATCCCCCCCATTCTTCTCATCTGCAGACGAAACAAGCCTAGGTCTCTCAGCCTCTCATCATAAGTCATGTGTTCCAGCCCCCTAATCATTTTCGTTGCCCTCCACCAGACTCTTTCTGATTTGTCCACATCACTTCCCTCATTCGCTGGCAATGCTCCTACTAATGCAGCCCAATATGCCGTTAGCCTTCTTGGCAATACGGGCACACTGTTGACTTATATCTAGCTTCTTATCCACTGTTGACCTATAGATAACACTGTAAGATGAAAGGAGGCTAAAGATACAGTAAGCAATATCAATATAATTATATTTGCCATCACTGTCCTCAAGATATAATAAAACACTTTAATATTGTAGATTCCAATGTTATGCAGGTGTAAATGTGTCGGAAGTCAATACAAAATAATCATTCATCATTTCTACTTTTCCTATGGATAACTTTCGCCTTATGTCTAAGCCTCACCATAGTTACCAGCAGTGGTCCCTACAGTAATGCCAAGCCAGAACATTGGTCCAAGGAGGATATAAATGTTTATAAGAGTGACCTCTTAAAATAGGACATTCACAATTCACTTCCAAATCAGCTTCATTGAAAATCAGCTGTCAGTTAGGAGACCCTGTCCAGTTTTTCTAACTTTTCCGTCACTCACCTTCAGGATTGAGTTCTACCGCATAATCAGCAACAGGAGGATGGGAGAAAAAAAGCAAGAACATGTAAGATACTATTTAAGAGGAAACAAAGAAGAAATGTAATAATTAACAGTTTAGAAAAATAAATGTAACTTTTATTAAAGGAAAATCCAGTCAGTGTTTGTAGTGTGTCTAAATATACAAGATGTAATACTAACAAAAAATAACCAGAAAAGGCCAAATTCATCATTGGTATAACTCCATCCAACTCAATAAAAAGGATTCAACTAAACTGTATTGAATTCCACAGAGTTAGACCCAGCATGAAGTTGATCCACAATTCTGGATAATTTAAACAAACAAAAATACATTCCAATGAAAGTTTTCTATTCAGATAGAGTGAGACCATGAAAGAGTATTTTTTCAAGGACTTAAATGTTATCTGAGGACTTGATTTTGCAAACACCAATAGGGATAGTGTGTTTGTATATAGTGCTATTGAACTAGCCAAGCCTAATGATGCAACAAAACTTCTGAACCACTAAGTCATTTATTTTATTTAATTTTTTATGCTCCTTGTGCTGTGACATCTGGGGAAATTCCATAATTAAATACGCGTTCAAGTGTGTCTGTAGGAAATAGTGATCTACTGTTCTATGATTACTGTATTTCAAAGATCTCAGATCAAATGTACCTTCAGGTTACAAGTATTTGTTTCTTAACTGCAAGGCCCAAAAACTCAATCTCTGAAAGTCAACGTGGGATTTTTTTTCATTGTCATTAACTATTACAGAAGTAAATTGTTCATTAGCTAATGCAAAGAAATAAGTAGTAAAAATGCACATCACTAAAATCACAGGATATGATTCAAGAAACCTAAAACCAGATTGCATGATTTACATATAGCTCTGTGCTAGAGGCTGTCCAAAGCCACATGGCCCCAGACAGAGCTCTTAGGAAGGTACTGCATACTCAGTCACTAGAAGCCATCAATCTCTGACATCCCTATAGTGCAGGGGCTGGAACTATGTCTGCTGCTTGCATAGATGATATGGAGCATGGGACCACATCCTTTGCCCTCCATCCTCCATGCACTAAAATAATCTAGTCTGAAGAGGACATAACTATTTTACCATCAGCCATTTTGATAGTCAGATTTACAAGTAAAATTGCACTTTAAATGGCCAATACAAGTAGCACAAACACAGCCTGTCTCCTTGAACTGCCCTAACCCCTCACAGGAAAAATTTCTCCAGTGATGATCCATTCTTAAATAAATACTTTAACCAAAAAATTATGCTCTGCTAACTCAGGCTCTAGTGGCCCACAAGAGAGAATGAATCCCAAAGCCAAGGGTTCACTAGCAAAAATTGTAGACTCAGGCCCTTCAGAATATAAATCCCAGGCATTTCAGGCAAGGAAAACCTGCCTTATGAGAGGAGACTCAAAGAGCTTGGCTTGTTTAGCTAACCCAAAGAAGGCTGAGGGGATGTATGATTGCTCTCTATAAATACATCAGAGGGATAAATATCAGGGAGGGAGAGGAGTTATTTAAGTTCAGCACCAATGTGTACACAAGAACAAATGGATATAAACTGACCATCAGGAAGTTTAGACTTGAAATTAGACTAAAGTTTCTAACCATCAGAGGAGTGAAGTTCTGGAACAGCCTTCCAAGGGGAGCAGTGTGGGCAAGAAACCTAGCTGGCTTCAAGACTGAGCTTGATAAGTTTATGGGAGGGATGGTATGATGGGACAGTCTAATTTGGCAACTGACTGATCTTAGATTACTAGTGGTAAATATGCCCAATGGCCTGTGAAGAGATGTTAGATGGGGTGGGTTCTGAGTTACTACAGAGAATTCTTTCTGGATGTCTGACTGGTGAGTCTTGCCCACATGCTCAGGGTTTAACTGATCACCATATTTGGGGTCAGGAAGGAATTTTCCACTCTGTAGCATGGGGCATGGGTCACTTGCTGGCGGATTCTCTATACCTTGAAGTCTTTAAATCATTATTTGAGGACTTCAATAACTCAGTCTTAGGTTAGGGGTCTATTACAAGAGTGGGTGGGTGAAATTCTGTGGCCTGTGTTGTGCAGGAGGTCAGACTAGATGATCATAATGATCCCTTCTGACCTTATAGTCTGAGTGCCTTGGACGATATCATGCTTAGCTTTTTTAAGAAAAACAAAGGATGTTGTCCTCAACAGTTTTTAGTATTGTGTAGCATGTATTTCTCAGAGCCTCTGAAGAGGGCTGTGGTTCTTGTGGAATCCAATGGTCCTTAGGCTTCCTGAGATCACGAAAAACACCTACGAAAGGAATGCTGCTTCCCACGCTGCCTTACATACACAAGGTAGTATGGGAAGTACTGAGCACATGAAACAAAAAATCCAGGGGGGAGGAGGAAAAGAGAAAGCAGGTTTCAGGCCAAATTTTCAAGATGATATAAATCAATGTAGTTCTACTTACTCACCACCAAAACTTTTACCAGTAGTATGAAATGTCATCCAGTTTTCTCCCAGACACACATGTTCTGACTGAGAATCAAACAGTGTGTGTAGTAATGTTTAAACATGACACAGTCATGACATGACATGAATCATTCAACTTAGCGCCTTGTCCTTTAATGAGAGCTGATTAGCCAGCAAGATATGCAAAGACAATAGGTGTCAGGGCAAACTGACCTGTTGTGTCACTATGGATAGCCTGGGGTTATTAGATCATTATAAAATGTAATAACTCGGGTTTTGTTCTTATTCATTCTAAACAAATAAAGCAATCATAAGTGCTCTTCCATAGACTAAAAGGTAAACAGGGTAAGGGAATAATCAGTCCTAGCGTCCATTTAATCCTCTTCCTCGTGCAGAGACAGTAACTGTCACTTTTGTTGGCAGCCTCTGCAATGAGGTCAAGGACTGAATGGTCATAAAGAGCTAATTAACTTCTCATCCCTAAAGGAGGTTCCTCTCAGGTCAGGATTGAAGCAAATTGCTGGGGGGCAGCATGTGGAAGCCTGTTTCCCTAGCTGTAAATCTATATAGTTAGCTCTGTAAATAGATCAGGCAAGTTAATGGTGCTATATAAAATATTAACTAAAACAACAGGAGACCAATTGCACACTGCTATTAACTTTAAAACATTTTTAAAAAAAGAAAAGAAAAAGTCAAAGGAATCAAAGCCTTTAAAAAAAAAAAAAAAAAAAAATCTTTCAAATCTCATGTTGCTCACCTGTGGGTGTGCTATAGGAACCTACAGCATTTCCCTCCAGCTCTGCTGGTGGGCAATTCCCCTTCAGAAAGACAGACAGGGCTACGGCTTTAGATACGCATGGCTCTACAAATAATACCAAAGCACATTGAATAAATAAGGCCAACTGAAAGAAAACCAAACATTTTCCAATACTTAAGGAAATATTTTTATATTAAGTTATATTATACATTCCTATCAAACTAATTCCATCAAATCTGTACAAAACTTTTTTCTTCAATATATATTATTAAAAGCAAAACAAGATGCTCCAATTCAAAACTCTCTTAAAATGCATAAGTGAATGTCTCTGTGCAGCAAATGTAAGACAGACTCAATACAAATGCAATTTTATATTGAGGTCACAGCATTTTACAAGGCCATCAGTCCTTTGTTCCTTAGGGAACATGCTGTAGGACCATAGGAATGGTTATTCCAGAAGAGACCAAAGGTCTATCAATTTTATTATCCTGTCTCAGCAGTGGCCAATATTAGATGCCTTAGAGCAGGGCTGTCAAACATATGGTCTGCAAGTTAGGTCCAGGCCCTACGACACTTTTCTGTGGCCTGCAGCTCCCTCTGCAACAATTTTCAAAGCAATCCATCCTGCAGCTCTCTTATTTTCAAAGGGGCTGTAAGGGGGCTAGAGAAGGCAGAGAGGGCAGTGCTGAACAGGAAATTTATGCCTGATTGGGCACACGTAACCGAACCTTATCTCCCCCCCTGTAGCTCAGCAGAAGCTCTTTGTACAGGCACAGTAACTACAATGCTATGTCTTTTTTGAGATAGAGTGACCAGTATTGGACATAGGTTTGCAGAAGAGGATGTGCCATTACATTATTTGATTGTATACTATTTTCAACATCATTTTCTATCTTTCTGGTTTTGTACGCATCCTAATGTTCTGATGGGTTTTTGGAACTGCCACTGCTATTTTTTTTTTAATAGAATATAATTATCAACAACATGTAGAAAGTTAAGCTTGGAATCTTAGAATAAGGCTCAAACACTCCCAGATAAAGCAATATATTATAATACTTTGTAATAGTAAAAGAATGATTTACCTATATCACCAAAGATGAACTGGTCATGGGTCAGTGCTAAAGGAGGTTGTACACATATTGATAATTTTGTTTTCTGCACAGCCAGTCTACTCTGTAGTGTGATCTGAGGTAAGTTGAAAGTAAAAAGGTATTACACACAAAAGCACCAAATTAATCTACTTATGATTTAAAAAACAGCATCATTAGGAAAATTCACTAGAAAAAAATCAGTACAGAACAATTCCACAATAACATTTAAGAGTATCAAATTCAGTGGTGATTTGCACTTGCACAATTCCACTATAACTAGCAGCTAAGAAAACTCCATGACAATGAAAAAAAATTGACATGGTATCTCAAAACTTTTGGTAATATTCAGCCGAGGCTAATTTATCTTATCCAACTGCAATACATTAGATTTGTATTTCTATATATTAGATTTTTATGTTGCAAATATCTTGTGTGTTTGGGTTTTTTAATGTAAAATAATGACAGTAGTCAATATAAATAGTAAAATTTTGACAATTATTTAATTAAGGCATTATTCTATACTTTCCTTTCACCAAAGGACTCTGTTCAGCAGTTGGTATGTTCAATGAACACCAAATCATGGAATCCTTCTCTCTTATGGTATAGCAATGATAGAATCTGCTCCTCACACAGAAACTATTTTGCAATGTACCTGGTTACCCTTAACACACATATAACATACCTTCATTATGTATAATGTAAAGATTCAGACTGAGGGAACCCTACACATATCAAGCAACTAAAGTAAAGTTCCAAATAAAATGTATTGATAAAAAATAAAACTTGTATTTTTTCTGATTTTCAGAATTATAAAATACACCCTATCGCAGTTAGCGTATGTAAAAAAAATCAAAACATTTTTTGCCTTTTTTTCCTGAAAAATAAGGACATTTTAAAAGAAAAACAACCCAAAACAGACCACACTCCTTAAACAAGCTTTTCAAAAAACAAATGAGTTTTGCACAGTGTCCTAAAAGTCTCCTGATTCAGGCTCTATCTGACTAGTGCTGGAAGCAAATTTCAAAATTAAAGGATCTCCACCAAGAACACACAGACAGCAGCCTCAAGAAGCTAGCATGAGAGTGCGCTGACTCAACTGCAAGTTTGAGTGTCTTTTATTTTAACTGCCCTGGATAAGGAGACAATTAGCCAGGAAGAGGACAGAAATGAAAATAATGGGCTAAGTTAAGAAAGTAGGTACAAAATGAAGTTGCAGTTGTTCACCTAGGTCTGAATTTAGTCCAATGTTTTTAAAATGTGCCTCAATTCCCATTAAAAATATCTATACACAAAAACTGCACCAGTTTAATTAAAGCCAGACTAAGTTAAACAGATATAACCTACTTATAAACTGACATAGGAGTCCCCATGCAGAAGTTTGCAACGGTTTAGCTAAAATGATTTTTAAAACTATTTTGGTTAAAAAGGTGCAAGTTTTGGGTGTAGACAAGGCCTCACATTGTCCATGCTTAGTAATATTTGCAATGTTCATACAAAGGCAAAGTTTGCTCCATACTCTGAAGTGAAAACCTCAATGAAACGAACAAAGATGGAGAGGGCTGAGTTAACATTTTTGCTGGTGTTGGTTTAACTAGTTTTCTGAACCTGAGTACATCTATTTACAGTGTGAATGGTAGAGAAAATAATGACACCGAAATTCAGTGAGAAGTTATGTGAATGTCATGCTTATAAAACAGAAATGTCTTTGCAAATATTTTATTTTTTTACAGAGACCAGGTGTGTGAGTAAATATCTTTTTTTGGATCAACTTCTGTTGTGAAAAGGACAAGCTTTCAAGCTACACAGAACTCTTCTTCACATTATGGGTAAGAGCCTCTACTGTCCCTCTAAGATACAGCCAGAAATCACACACCAAGGGGAAGGGAACTAGGACTAAGATAGTTTAAACTATCTTTGCCCTATCTGGATCCTAGGCTGCTATGGGTACTGGAGAGGGCTCTGGCGTAAGTTTAGACTGCTCTGTCTAAATCACAGCAATCTCTCAGGGCTGTACAATGGGCTGCAGCTCCAACAAGAATCCCTGAAGCACTATATGCTGTGGCCCTGCATCTGACATGTCCTGCACACCCCAAGTCCAGCCACCCCTCCAGCACAGATTGCAAAGAGGATTTTGTGACAGATCAGGGCATTTTCACATATATTCCCCCTCAATGGTCCAGCAAGGGCACCCACTCAAGACTTCCAATTTCCCAGCCACTGCCTTTCTTGTGTGAAGACCCACATCTCACTCCCTTCTGACCAGGGTATGTCGTGGGGAAGGTGTGCGCCTGGCTCTTCTGCCGCGACTACACTCGGAGGGCCAGCCAGGGGAGGGATGCGGGGATAGAGCAGCTGGAGCGGGAGGTCTTAGCACTGGAGAGGCGTCTTGCTGCCAGCTCCAAGGATCATCCCTCTGCGGAGCGTGGCAGGAGAAGTGGGAGGAGCTCCGGGCCCTCGAAGACCTTCGGGCTCGGGGTGCCTTCATTCGATCCTGCATCCATCTCCTTCAGGAGATGGATCGCAGCTTCCGCTTCTTCTACACCCTGGAGAAAAGGAGGGGGGCTCGGAAGCACATCACCTGCCTTCTGGCAGAGGATGGCTGCCCCCTCATGAACCCGGTGGAGATGCGTGGAAGGGCCAGGGCCTTCTATGCTAGCCTCTTCTCCCTGGATCTGACCGAAGCCACCGCCCGGAGGGTGCTCTGGAATGAACTTCCCACAGTCAGCATGAGTGACCAAGACCAGCTAGGGCTACCTCTCACTCCGGCTGAGTTCTCGGGAGCCCTCCGCCTCATGCCCACAAACAAATCCCCAGGCATGGACGGGCTGACTGTGGAGTTCTACTGCGCGTTCTGGGATGTCCTCGGCCCAGACCTCGCCACCGTCTGGGCTGAGTTCAAGGCCAGCGGAGAGCTCCACCTCTTGTGCAGGCGAGCCATGTTCACCCTGCTGCCCAAGAAGGGGACCTCCGCGACCTTTGGAACTGGTGTCCCGTCTCACTCCTCAGCACGGACTATAAAATCATAGCCAAGACCCTCTCACTACAGCTGCAAGATGTGGTCCATCCCGACCAGACCTACATCGTCCCGGCCCGCATCATCTTCGATAACCTCTATCTGGTCCGGGACCTCCTGGAGCTTGGGTGTAGGGATGGCCAGCCATTCACCCTCCTGTCCCTAGACCAGGAGAAGGCATTTGACAGGATGGACCACGGGTATCTCCTGCGCACCCTGCAGGCCTTTGGCTTTGGGCTCCGCTACGTGGGTTTTCTCCAGGTGCTGTACACCTCTGCAGAGTGCCTGGTCAAGCTCAACTGGACCCCAACCGAACCAGTCAGCTTCGGGCAAGGAGTGCGCCAAGGCTCCCCTCTGTCAGGCCAGCTGTACACTCTGGCCATTGAGCCCTTCCTCTGTCTCCTCTGCTGGAGACTGATGGGGTTGGTGCTCCATGAGCCAGAGCTGAAACTGGTCCTGTCAGCGTACTCTGACAATGTACTCCTTGCGGTCCAGGACCCGGGCAACCTGGCACAGCTGGAGGCCTTCTCCGCCCAGGTCAACTGGGTCAAGAACCCTGGCCTGATGGTAGGGGCCAGGTGGCAGACAAGCTCCCTTCCACCCATGCTTCAAGACATCCGGTGGAGCGCAGGTCCACTGCTCTATCTGGGCGTTTACCTTTTCACCAACCATCCCTCCCCAGTGGAGAACTGGCAAGACTTGGAGGACAGGGTGTCTGGGCGGCTGCGGAGATGGACAGGACTGCTCTGGTACCTCTTCCTTCTGGGGAGGGCACTGGTGCTCAACCAGCTGGTCCTGTCCATGCTCTGGCACCAGCTCAACACCCTGGTCCTGACCCCGAGCTTCCTGGCCCACCTCCAGAAGACAGTTCTGGAGTTCTTTTGGCCAGGACTGCACTGGGTCTCTGCAGGGATCTTGAGACTTCCCCTGGAGGAGGGAGGACAGGGCCTGTGCTGTCTCCACAGCCAGGTACACACCTTCTGCCTCCGGGCCCTGCAGAGATTCCTTTATGGTGCAGGTAGTCTGGCGTGTAGCCACTTGGCACACGCCTTCCTCCGCCGCCTCCGAGGGCTCCGATATGAACAGCAGCTCTTTTTTCTCCATCCGAGAGGTCTTCCGCGAGACCTCTCGAGCTGCCAGTCTTCTACCAGGACCTCCTCCAGACTTGGAGGCTGGTCTCGGCCTCCAGGCCCCTTGCGGTCACCGAGGGGGAGAATCTCCTCACAGAGCCCCTGCTACACAACCTCCAGCTCTGTGTGCAGCTGGTAGAGACTCCCTCGGTGCGATGAAGGTTGGTCCTGGCAGGAGTCACCAAGATCGGAGATTTCCTGGACTACGACCAGGGGGACTGGGTGGACCCCCAGGCGCTGGCTCGTCACATGGGGCTCTCCACCCTTCGAACCCCCCAGCGCATACTCCAGGAGATGAGGGCAGCCTTGCCCCCCACTGCTCAGGCTTCCTTCAAGCAGGTCTTGGGAGAGGGCGCTCCCCGGCCCTCTGGTCCCGGCCCTCCGGTGCTTTCTATCCGGCTCTGGCCCCGTAATCCCCCCCCCGGCCTCCCTCTCTCCCCACACACCGAGCCAGCTGCATGACCTGCAGTCAGTCCTCTTTCGAACCGTACCGAGAGACCCTCTCTACATGCTCGTGCTGCATACCCTTCATTTCCTCGTCCTCGTGTCCCACCCTGACACCAAGTGGCGGGACCTGTTGCCACCTGCAGAGGACGAGGACTCCTGGTGGGCCAGTCTGTATTCCACCCTGACCCCACGGCCCGCCGGGGACATCAGTTGGCGGCTCCTTCATGGAGCCATAAGCACGGGCGTGTACTTGGCGCGGTTCACCCTTCACCCCGACACCTGCCCCTATTGCGGCGTGGTGAAGTGTGTGTGCCAGGTTGCAGCCCTTGTCCTGGCTCCTCCAGAATCTCCTGCGGAGGTCCTGGCTGCACTTCTCACCACACCTGTTCATCTACACACACCCCAACTGTGGCCCCACAAAGTCGCGAGACCTTCTCATCAACCTCCTCCTGGCCCTGGCCAAAATGGCCATCTACAAGACCAGGGAGAGGAGATTGGCAGGGGAAGCGCTCTGCGACTGTGGGACCTACTTCTGTTCCCTTGTGCACTCATGCATCCGGGCAGAGTTCCTCTGGGTGGTGTCCCTTGACACCTTCCAGGAGCAGTGAGCACTGTCCGGGGTTCTCTGCTCAGTGTCCCATTCTGGTTTTCTTCATTTGTCCCTGTGACCCGTACACCCCTCCCTGGTTTTTCATTCATTGTCCCCCGTATTCAGTTGTATCCTGGGCTCGTGACTCTTCCCCTTAGGCTGGTGGAGGGGCCTTTAGCAGTGGACAGACTAGTGCGCGCCAACTCCCTGGTTTACAAATAGACCAGCCTGCACAGTTCCCTGCCATCAATGCTTTATTCCCAGGCTGCCCAAGCAAACTTGCTTCCCTTCTCGTCGGAGACGACAGCAGAGTGATTGTCAACAGCTATAAATACAACAGAGTTCTTTCTGTACAAGCCTATTTTATTCTTAAGGTAAAAAAGTACTACAAAAAACATTTAAAATGTTAAAAGAATCTACATGCATGCTAATAAGTTTAAAAGAGATCACCTTAATCCTAACAGACTCTGGCAGGAGCGGTCCTTCAAATCCCCATCCATGGGGAATCCTGTGATTGCAAGTTCATCAGAGCTTCAGCTCAGAACAAGCACCCAGTTTTATGGAGCCTCAGTAAGCCAATCCTTCTAATCCTACATTAAGGATTAGGACTCACTGTGCAACAGGGGTCCCATTCATTTGCTGGATAAGGAAGGAGGACTTGAAACTGTTTAAAATTAGGCCATTTATCTTTTCTTTGTCTGTTGGTCCCTGGAGAATCCAGTTAGAACTAGTATATATATATGTATATATGTACACACCTCTCCATAGGGTGGCTTCAAAGGGCCAATAATGGTAGAAGTACATTAGTGTCCCCTTCCTTCTAGAAAAGATACATATAGTTCCACAATAACAAAAACACAATTGTATTTTTAATACAATGGATCCCAAAGGTATTAACCCTAATTCAATAAAATCTAACTTGGAAGGATTAAAATCCATTAACTATTAGCAATCACTCGAAGATAGAAATTTAATTTTGAAAATTGTGCATAAACTTGTCAGACAATCAGGAAGTCATTTTGTTTGAATTAACATGACAGGGTTTGTAATGTACAAATGTAATGTGTGTATAGTTTTTATGCTCTCTTATGGCAATAAGAGACAAGGTTGATAATTATGTAAATCATAAAAATATGAAATTCCATTAATTAAGGACTTTTCATCAACTACACGTAGCGATTTTGAAAGAAGAGCTTCTCCTTGAAAATCAGTAAAGTGGGATGTAGGGACAGCAATGTGTTTATATGACAGGTAGTAACAATTAATTGTCCTGTAAGAAAATATGATGCATTCTAATTGATCTAAATTTACTACCGGGAATTTTTATTGCAACATCTTGTGTAATTTAGATTGATTTACAGCATCAAATAAAGCTTAAATGAAATTTATAAATCTTCCCACCATGTAGAGTCTGTAAATACATCTGTAAATCTGTATTGATTTCCAATGATGTTTGGCTTTTGCCCTTGTTTTTTCCAGATTAAGTTATATTATGTGCATGGAGTTTTTGATTACAGGAAGAGGATCAAGACACGTTATCTCATACCCAATAACAAAAGAACAGCCCTCCTTCTACCCTTCCCCAAAAAGTTTGGCGATTAGTTGTGACGCTGTGCTGCCTTTGTCTGAGTATCCTGCAAATCCATTATGTGGATCACAGATTGGATGTGGATACAAATTTTGTATCCACACAAGGCTCTATTTGTCTGGGCTAAGTTCCACCATAGGAATTTATTTAAGCACCAGTGTAAATTAACTCAGCTGGAACCCAGGCATCCTGATGTGGTTCTCCAAGGCTGATCACAATGTCCAAATGTTCACTAAGGCCTAGATCCAAAGCTCAGGTTAGAGGCAGTTTTCTGCTGACTTCAATGGACTTTGGAAAGGCCCTAGTCATGACTTCTTTTTTCCCAGAATATAGAGCAGATTGATTACTGCTAGGGAAAAAATATTTGAGGGAATTTCTACCTTAAATTACTAATATTTTAGTTCTGCAGCTTTGAAGGTGGAAAATCATCTTTTGTCTCATCTAGGACTGCCACCTACCCCTCATTTTATAGAATTATCCTTTTTTCATGTCTCTCATATTTTGTGACACAAAGAAATGTTAATAAAGGCCCCAAGTCAGCAAAATATATAGATATATAGTTAACCTTAAGCATGTGAGTAATTGTATCCCTATTCAGCTTTGCTGAATCAAAGCCATACTGATCAAGTTGATACGTTACTTCCTTATTTTAATATATGCTTATCTATATCTTTTTTTGGTAATGTGATCAGTATTAACCAGTATTAACCAAGCATAAATTAAATTTTAAAATCTTTGCTAACTCAACTTTAACATTACAACAGTTAATATCAGAAAAAGTCCAGAAATGCAGACGCTAAGGGTTTAGAGTTAATGTAAACTTGTCAACAATGTACAAACAATATACCAATAGCTTATATATTTGGCCAGAGAAACAAGAACAGAAAACATTACTCATGAGCAAAATTTTAACTTAGGAACCTTATCTCCTGTGCTTCCTCACTTTTTCCGAGTGCTGTGCTGAAGATCTTGTCTACATTATAGAAATTCCCTGTTACTGTCTGTAGCTGTATGCAATGGTTAAAGCTGTACTGGTGCTAAACATAGTTTGTCCTTGGCTACACCAACAGACAAACTGTTCAGCGCTAGTTTAGCTGCACCAGTTGCCAGTACCAACTGTTTATTATTTGTAGTGGAGACAAATATTGCAATAATAATTTTTTTCATGTAATTTTGTGGAGTGGGAAGGTTTGCGTGTTTAAAAAAAAAGAGAGGAATTGCTTGTGGTTAACAATGTGAGAATTTTAATAGCTCCAGTTAGACTTTGATGTGCACACTTCTTTGTACATGACTAGAAATGGAGAGGGGCCAGTTCTACCACTAATACTGGGGCTTGGCTGCAGATAGTTTTTTAACAGTTTGCAATGCGATGGTTGTGGGTGAAATCCCGGCCACAATGGAGTCAATGGCAAAGCCCCCAATGGAGGAGGGGGGGGGAAGATAGAAACAATTTATTTACATGAAAGTTTAGAAGTTGCAGATTATTTCAGCAAAAACAACGGAGACCATAAAATTTATGGGAACTGTGAGTTTTTTCCATCATCCATGATTTCCACTTCTTCCTGATATTAAGACAGTTTTGTTGAGAATTTTACTGCCTGTGTTTTGAATGAAATGTTTAAAATCTCCCTTATGTAGACTCAGATTCTGACAATCATTACTCATAATATCTTACTCTATAAAAGTAATCTACTCATGGTGTACAGTGTTACCAAATCAGAGTCAAAATATCAGAATCCAGCCTATAATTTGTTCCCATCAATCCCTGTGCTTCTCAGTCTAGCGAGAGAAAGAATGGGCAGAGATACGAAAAAGCAAGGCCTTCATTTTGCTCTGCTGATAATATTGGAAGTTACTGTGGCATGTTCAGAAGTTAATTTCTTCTGAACATAAAATAAAATTGATAGTCATTTATTATATATATTATATAATTGCACACATACACAAATATTTTCTTCAAAACCAAGTACAAGCATTAATCTTCACTGAAACTATGATCATGTTGTTTCAAATTAGAATTCTGAATTATTTTTGTTATAGCTATTAGTAAAGGCATGAATAAGAAGTTTTTACAAACAGGACAAATGTATTTATTTTCACTTTTTCATAACTGAAAAGACATTAGAAGAGATTTTATTCAAACTTTCTAAAAAAATTCACCTTTTGAACTAAAATGTTTTCTCTGTGCAAAGGTGAGTTTTTCTAAAAAGTTCTGAGCAGACAGACAGGAAAGAGTATTAGATCCTTAGCTACATTGTCAGGCACCCACAATGAAAAACTCCAAACATGACTTCTTTCCACTCCAATAATCTTTACATATCTTTTATCTGACTTTTCCTTAAAAACAAATTAACACAGAAGACATATAAAGCTTCCTAATCACTATCATTTTGGCAGGAAGATAGAAAAAAATTCCCTTCACACACCAGAAGAGGAGACAAAATGGTAAATATATATGGCATTGCAAACTCGATTCTCATTTTCGTGACATATGTAAAAGGGATAACAAATATGACAGGTTTGCTGAAAATTTTTGCTACTGTTTGAGTGTTACTGTTTGAGCTAAGTACAATACCTTTACTGTGACTGAAGGAACTGCCTCTGCTCTCACCTCACTGTCAATGGCTTGCTGTAAAGAAAAAGATGAAAATGGAGCAAATGCAATATTACACATGAATGAGTGAATACAATGAATGTAATATTACCCTCCCACCACCAACGAGCTAAATAGGGAATTAACTGTAAAGAACTTATCACTCCGATGACAGATTGAAATACACAAAACAGATTTCTGGGCCCCTTCTTTGGAAAAGATACAATTCTTGTTTTTAAAAAATGCCCACAAAAAGAATAGCAAAAAAGTCATGAATGTTTTGTGTATAAAAAGCTAATACAGTTTGATATGTATTTGAATATTTGGAACGTTTTGTCTGGCAGGGTTCCTTCTTCTGTGAGTTTATTCAAATTTTGCAAACTCCTTGTGTTATTCAGTAAGGGGAGGAGATTTCCAATCTGTCTATATATAGTATATATACACACACCATTGCATATAATGCATAATTACCACACACTATCTTATAACTGAAATAAAATAGCATACTGTATACTGTGCAATATTATTTACACACACACACACACACACACACACACACACACACACCAATCCTTACAACACTAAACTATACTGAAAGGCAATTATACCAATATATACTGAAAGGAGATTACACCTTCATACGTTAAAAGATTAAATAAAGCAATGCTTTTTGCCAGCAAAAACAAGATACACTGTTTGCTATTGTCCCATCTTCCTTCCCTCCCCAACCCAAGCATTGGGATTCACTAGCTTTGTCCCCAGTGCATGTGCAGAATTTAAAAAAAGTCAGTGTGGCTCCCTGTGGATGCAAGGATCCAAAAGGCAGAAGGGCTTTGATATGTTTCCTTTTTTCCTTCCCATGTAGTTCCTTACTGCATTTTCACCCTTATGTGACTGCAGTGAGAACAACCATGAAACCCTTTTCCTCATATCAAACTGAGACATACAATTGCCTTTAAGGCCATGCTCAATATCTCAGATCACTTTGCACATGATTGAAGCAGGTCAGTTTACGTGCACAACGGTAAGTGCATCAGTGCAACAACATGACAATTTTCTATTGAGCTAAGGAATCCCAAAACTGGAAGGTCAATACCACAGCTAGGCAAGAATAGGCCACCACACCTCTGTCCTCTTTTTTGCACTAATAAATCTTTCCTATGGACAATTGCTAAGACACAAAGAAACAGAAGGTGCATTGCTTATCATATATTAATAATCTAATAAAAGCATTTTTTATAAAGAATGTCAGTTATAATTCTAACTGTAAGTCTTTAAAATGCCAATCCATTTACATTTTGCAAATAGCAAGTAATCCCAGTGAACATAGTTTTGCAGAACTACATAGCCAGAAATGCCTTGTTAACAGCTGTTTTGGTACAGCATTGTAATGTTCCAAGAGGTTTATATATGAAATATTTAGAGGAAAAAAATAAAATTTGATATAAGAGATTTCAGTAGGTTGGAACATTATAAAACTTTGACTGATTCACTTCAGTATATTTTAACCTGTACTGCAGCATCACAGAAGTTAGAATGGCAAAGGCCCATCATATCATCTTGCCAATCTCTCTGCCAAAGCAGAATCACTCCCTACAGGGTATCTTTGAATGCTTTGTGCAATATAGATACAAATGATCCATGTAACAGGGCTTCTACTGTTTCTTGTCAGACTGTTACCAGTTCTCTTCAGACTACTATCACACTGTAACAGAGCTCACCACAAAGCAATTATTCCGGAAACTCGTCTTAAAATTTTCCTTCACTTAGTTTCATCCCATTTCTAAGCATCAAAGATAGAAAGTTATTTTAATTAAAACTATTAACCAAAGCATTTTGCAATTTATTAACATCTTTGCACCAAATACAACAAGACTGCTGCCAGTTACACAAGCTAAAAGGCAGTAGTATGCCATGTAGCTGAGATGGTTTTAACTATAATTTAGAGGATTATATACTATATAAAACAGATTGTATCAAACAAACTTGGATGCTTGCCAAGCTCAAAAATGGTTCTGATTTCCTCTCTCTCTGTCTCTCTCTTTCTCTCTCTCTTTTAATTACAGAAAAGAAGTGAATAGTTATATTTGGCAACATTCTTCAATGCCTCATTCATATCTGTGGGAATACAGATAAAATGACCAGTACTATTTTATTCAATAAGGATCCATATACATTAGAGCAGACCCTGTGTAATCAATCCCTCTACAGCCAAAAAGGCTTGTTGACACACGCACATATTCAATTTCTTCACATAAATACCATTCCTCAAAGCCTATCCATATGAGTCTTACCATCTGTAATTTAGCATTAAAAAAGTATCAATTCAAGCAAACCTACAAAAAGAATGCAACTCAAAGTAACTAGTGTATAGTGATTACAAGCAACTTGAAATGCTATTCAAATTGGTTTTACAAAGACAGCCTTTCAAAATTGTAGATGACCTCTTGTCTGGGGCAAATCATATTTATTTATTTTTCTTTTTAGATTTATAACAAGAAGAATATCCTGAAGTTTCTTGCAATGTCATCATCACAGTAAATGGGAGGCACACAGATTTTGCACCTGGATTGATGAATTCTCATGAGAAGATTGCAATGGCAGAAATACAATAACCTAATGTAACTGAAATAGCAGAAAAGAACTTCATACCAAATCAGCTTCATATTTTTGCTAACTACAAAGAAACAAAAAATTATTGAGATGTCAGCAGTCCTGTTGTATACCCTCAGTTGTCACTATATTACAAACATGGTCTGGGACAGGTTTCCTACTTGGATCATGTTTAAATGGCCGGAGACACCATTTCCTATTCTGTAGCTGGATGCAGCAGTTTGTCATAGATGTTCAAATGCAATATTATAAATTAGACTTAAAGGCTGCTATCATCAGAGGCCACATTCCGTACTCTAATATGCTGGGGGATGGGTAAAGTAGTAGTTTACTAGTTGTGCAGCACATGGTGATTTTCCTACTGTACCTAATGTTCAACACACGGGAGATGTTCAGCTATTGCACCTACCAACACTCCACAGTCCCAAGAGGACATCATCTGCCAGCTAAGGTGACTGACCAGCTGCCTAGTGTTCACAGTGACATCTCCAACATATTCTATCCAGGGTAATATACTGTTCATTTTCAAAAGAGCACCAGTATGTATCCAATAATGCATTACACATGCATCCTATCTAGACTCACTCCTGATCCAGTCCTGGCTGGCAGCATTGTGGGAACAGAAGGTCCCTGCTTCCTCTTCCAGTGTTGGGATTTGAAAAGATAGATATGTAATAACTAGAATAACTTTGGGACATGTGTGGATTCCCAAGCCCCTTGCTATACCTTCTAGATCTGAATTAGACTGTTATACAAATAGGTCCAAATATTGCTTCCACAGATAGTTAGACTTCTAAAAGTAGGTCCCTTTATGTGATCTGAATGGAGCCCGTTGATTAATTTGTGAGTTTTAGAAATCTTCACATGGGTCAGCAAATTCCCATGTTTAAATGTGGATAACGTGGAGTTATTTTGATAGGACTAGTGTTTCCCCCCTGAAAAGTGGCATAGTTGCATGGCCTGATGACTTATTTTTTCTTTGGGAGGGAGGGAGAATGGCGGGGGGAAGTGCTAAGCACCTGTGGCTTCCATTGAAGTCAGTGGGAGCTTCAGGTACTCAACATGTGAAAAGTAGGCCATTAATATAAAGGACATTGTGAGGTTTCATGTTAATTTTCTTTCAATAATTCCCAGATCAAATGTGCTTAGTTTATAAGTAAAACTAAGGAGAACTGACCCATATTTGTATCCTCTCTATCTTGTGCATTATCACCAGCAATAAAGATTCTGCAGATCCAATTCTGCCCTAAGTTACATCTGTGTAGCCCCACAGTCTTCCTATTCTGCCATCATTTACATCTGTGAACACTGGAGCTCACTGAAGATCATCGTGTAATAAAGGAAAGAATATGTCAATTGAAATGTAGTTAATTCTGGAGATGCTGTGGGAGCCAGAATATGATCTAGCTCCCTCTCTCCTATCTGCACTACTCTTGCAGCACAAACTGCAATAGTAAAAAGATGTGGTAGCTACTCACCAGACTAAATTCATACAGAACTCAGATTTATTGAGTAGGTAATTTTTTTTTTTTTTTTGGGGGGGGGGGGTGGGGGTGGGGGTGTTGTAGTCACTTGTCAGAGTAGAACCACATTTGAAAGTGCAACACTGTGGTCCCTGCACTAGCTTTAGAGGTTTAGTTCTGGTCATGTGATACAAATAAGAGGCAAAATTAGAGGGCACACTGCTCCCTTGTGTGGTTTCTCTGCAACTGTATTAAATTACTACTGATAATCCTTGCACAGTACAAAGTAAATACACCAAGTGTATCACAAAATGATCCTGGTTATGATCTATTTAATTTCATAACATAGGACAAAATACATGTTTTTATAACATTCTGTCAAGAGTTGTAAATAGATTAATATTGCCATTCTATAGGGTTTGTAACACTGTTTATTTTTTCAAATATTAGTAAGCATTTGAACCTACTTGGCTTCAATTATCACATTCCTTTCTCAGTTTTCCTATCTGTAAAATAGGACCAATACTTACCCATCTATCTCAAAGGGGGGATTGTGAAGATTAATGAGTTAGTACAGTGCGCTAAATATCTAAATAGTAAGTATTATTATTGTCCTGTTCCCAATTTATTTTTAATGCCCGAGCCTAAGGTCATTTCCTTGTCTGTCTTTGTATTACTGGGCATTCCCCAAATATCTGAGCTAAAGTCACACAAATCATTGTGTGTGTCAAATTCTCTTCTCAGTTATTATCACAATAATGTAAGCCCACTAAAATAAATTGCTGTTGCTTAGATGTAACAGAACAGAATATGGTCCCAAACTGATTTCATAAGACTTTCTTATTTATAAATTTACATACAGATACTGCATCCAAGTCAGATGAAACTTCTGCTGTGATTCTCAAATCATCATAATAATCTTTTTCAGATTTGGGTAAAATATCTGCAAGAACAAAAGAAAAGACAACCCTTACTTTAAAAGATTGTGTGAAGTTATATTCCTAAAGGCAATTTCTACAGTGATGGCACAAAAGCTCAGACAAAGTGCCCTTTTGTTTTTAATTAAATGTTCCCAAATCAGAATCTGCAGCAAAAAGCTCCTCAGCAGAAAGGTGGACTTCAAAGGCATCCCAAGTGCATTTCTCCCCAGCCAAGCAGAGATCTATAAAGGTGAAATGTTTGAAGTCCAAGAGACTACCCCAACAGTACTGCTCAGAGAGCTGGTTGTTCCAGTTTATTAACAATAATGCTTGCAGTTCACAAGAAAATATTCTTTTATTTGGGGATAAGAGGAAAAAAAGTCTGTAAAAAAAAAAAAAGGAAAGAAAAGAAAAGAAAAAGAAAATCTGTACTCATGGATTGTCTGAGCATACCGCCAAGCAAACCTTCTAGTTTTCTAGGATTCATATCAGCATCTATTTATTTAATCTTGTATCCCTTCACTAGATTTCCTTATTTCCTGGCTAACGGATGGCAAAGCATTTAGATATATTTCATAACAGATATTTCAACCACCAGCTTAACTCTCATCCTCTAGGATTATAAAAAGACAGTAAAGACTTAAAATATTTGTTTCATCATATACATCACTAATATATCTACAGTAATTAAGACTGCCTTTCTCCAAACAAGCAAAAAATAAACTGCAACACGTATTGCACACACATTCTAATGGAAAAAATGCAAACGTTATAATTATCAAATTATTTAGACAATACACATAAACCACTGTTTTGAGCCTAATATTAATATGTAACTACGACACATCTTCTTACAGTTTCCTCTCCACACAGAGGACTGTCAAAATGTATTTGTGTTAAAAAACGTATGTTGAGTTTGATTATCAAAATGTTATCCAAAGGCTTTCTGAAATTACCATTAAAGGTACACACTGGTAATAACCCTTTTTGTTCTCCATAATTTTTAAAGTATGCTATGCACAGTATACCAACTGTTGTACTTTGATGTAGCTGCTGTTCCCTAGCCTGGATAAAATGGGGAGGGTTGTGTGCAAAAAACTCACTGGTCATAAAAACAGAACCAGGCAACCATTATGGTAAAAATGGCTGCTCAGTAGAAAACACTGCCAAACCCTCACCCTTCATGAAGGTTCCTGGAAACCAGCACCTTGAAAAATTGGACGCTGGTAGCAAGAGAACACTTTAAAGTTGTTTACTGGAACATGAGAACAATGTTTCAAACATTAAATATCTTGCAGACCATGAGGGAGATGGACAACTATAGAATCAAAATTCTGGGCATCAGTGAGAGCAGACTGACGGGTGCAGATAAGATGAGCTTCAAACAACAGAAGAAGCATTTAATTTAGTCAGGTTGTAGTGAAAACACTCATTCAGAGGAAGCAGCACTCACTATAAATGATTTTATAGAAAAAAATCACTTATCAACCAACGCCTCATATACACCAGACTCCAAATCAGATCCCCAAAGATGTTAATCATACAGTGCTATGCTTCCACAGAGGAACATAGCAATAAGGATAAAGATGACAGAATAACAAAACATGACTTACTCTTTATGATGTAACCTAAAGTAGGATGTGACAGCCAAGGAATGGAAAGAGCAATGGGGAAGCAAGGGTGTGGAATTATCAATCAAAATGGTGAAAGACTCATTAAATTGTGCTTGGTATCTGATTTATTTGTTGCAAGTACCCTGTTCCCTCATGAACATGCACACAAAGAAATATGGAATTTGCCAAATGGCAAAACAAAAAACAGATCAACCACATCTGCATTAGTTCAAAATTCAGGTCATCTGTCCAAAACATAAGGGCATATCGAGCAGCAGATGTCTGCAGCGACCATAATCTTTGCATTGCTAAACTGAAAATAAAATTAAGAAAGATCAACTTTAAACAAAGTGATAAAAAAAAAAATCAATGGTACAAAACTGAAAACAATTCCAACTTGAATGAAGGAACACTGCCAACTGACAGCCACTCTACCCGAAGAAAAATGGGCATAATCAGAGACAATGTTATTCAAACTGCAGCAGCCACAATTGGATATTAACATAGGCAGAGGAAGAACTGAATAAACCAAGAGATGTGGCATTTCGCTGAGGAAAGAAAAGTACTGAAAGGAAAACTCCTAAGACCAGTGAAATACTGGAAAAAGCAAAGAGGAGTACAAGATAAAGCAGTGAAAAACAATGCATGGAAAGATAAATGAAGATATGTTGAAGACCTAGCAGTTGAATCTGAAGCTCCTATTATGAAAGCAAGTCACAGAGCCATTTGCCACGTGACTAAAATCCTATGTGGAAACTTCAGAATAGGAAATGAGCCAATAAAAAGGGAAGATGAAAAATGCTTACAGTTGAGGCAGAACAGAAAAATGGATGGGCAGAGCATTTCAAAGATATCCTCAACAGACCCAGTCCCATTTTAGCACCAGACTTCAATGAAACACGCAGACCTGATCAACTTGACATTAACATTAGTCCAGTAAAGGAGCACAGGCCACAGCAAGAAGCTAAAAAATAACACAGAGGTGGGAGATCAAATCACAGCAGAAATACTAAAAGGACTTGATACCACCACCTTAACAAAACTGACAGAGCTGTTCAATGAAATCTTGGAAAAAGAGACCCCTCCTGACCAGTTGAAACATGGAATCATTGTTAGAATACCAAAAAGGGTGATATTACTGACAGTAACAATTGGAGAGGAGTCACATTACCCTTTGTTGTAGGGAAAGCCTTTTGCAGTGTAATACTACACAGGTTAACAGAGGCAGCAGATGCAATGCTCTGAAAAGAATAGGCTGCATTCAGGTCCCAGGGATCCTGTGTAGACCAGATATTCACTCTAAGAACCATTATCAAAGAATGAACATAATGGCACATTCCCCTCATCAACAATTTCATTGATTTTCAAAAGGTATTTGACAGCCTGCACAGACATACATTGTGGAATATTCTTCAGTCCTACAAAATCCCAGCTAAAGTCATCATCATCATCATCAAGGCCATGTACAGAAATGCAAAATGCCCTGTAAGTGTGAGCAATCAGATAACAAAGTAGTTCAATATGGACACTGGCATGAAACAGGGCTGCATTTTATCTATGCTATTGTGCGGCATTGCCATAGACTGGGTAATGAAGAAGGTGTACAGTATTAGCAACATAAACTCTGGTATAGCATGGGTAGAGGGCAAATGTCTAGAAGACGCAGGCTACGGCTACACTGATGGCAGCAAAGTCGCCACCGTCAGATCGATTTCTCTGGATCGACTGAGCGGTCAGTGAAGACCCGTTCAGTCGATCCAGAAATCGACATACTAAGACCACCTTCACAAGTGGCGTAGGGCTGCCGTGTTCTCGTCGGCACAGTGCAGTGAAGACAGCGCGCAGAAGAAGAGTAGAGAAGTCCACCGGAGTTATGCAAGTTTTTTGCATAGCTTGCGTAACTCCCGTCAACTGCCACCGAATCTCGGAGGTAAGTGTAGACAGGGTCTCAGATTTTGCTGACCATATTGCGGTACTGAGTGACACCCTCAAAAAGTTACAACCTGGCAAAATCAGGCCACACAAGGCTCAGAATTAGTTATGCTAAAACAAACATCCTTGAAACCCAGACATCAAGCAGTAACATCACATTAGAAGACAAACATATCAAGAAATTAGAATAATTAATCTACCTGGGCAGCACCATATTGGCCAATGGATATCTCAGAAAGGAAGTGACATCAAGGATAGGAAAGGCACCCACAACATTTCTAAATGTAATAGTATATGGAAATCAAAGATATATAGCATCAGAACAAAAGAGAATTTTCAATTCAAACAATCTCAATGCTAACATATAGCTGTAAAAGCTGGAAATCTACCAAAATTTAAGACAGAAAACTAGAGACCTTCAAAAATAACTGTCTACGAAAGATTCTGGGCATTGGTTGGAAAGATTTCATTACCAATGAAGAGATCCATGAAATCACCAACCATCAGCTCATTTCCAACAGAATGAGAAGGAAACATTGGACATATTTGGGGCATGTACTCCAGATCCCAACACACAGACTCTCACATGAAGCTGTCAAGTGGAAACCAACTGATGTGAGAAAGTGAGAGCGCCCAAGAGAACCCTTAAGAACTTTTAGCAGGGAGAGCAAAATAGTCTAATCACAACACCACAGAGCAGATGGACGCAGAAGCAAATGACAGAGGAATGCAAGAGACTAGTTTCTGCCCTTTGGGCCAAAATTTGTGCAAGAGGGATGTAGTAGTAAATAATAATACACAATATGAAACTGCAAGCAGATTAACTTTCATATAAAGTTTTAAGTTAGTTGTAGGATCTTTAAAATGGTAAGACAGACCTAATTTTTTAAAAAGTAATTTTAACTCCTAACTCTTCAAAGTATTTACTTGTATCTTTCTCAAAATTACTTTTATTCCTTCATAGTAAGTCTATTTTTTTAAAAAATAGGATGCATACCTTCCTAAACAAAAAAAAAAAACAAAAAAAAAAGAAACCTTGATGTAATAGGAAAAAATTAACATAGCCTTAATTATGGGGTATCTATTAATACCTTCAGAATCCTGCAAAAATCTATAAAATCTAAAGTGTATAAGTGCTTCAAATGTACTCCAAATTAAATGTAGTCACCTGATCCACTTCACTGACAAGATAGTCTAAAGAAAAAGATTTTGTTGGGGAAAGGAGTGACAATTCAATTTTCATGTTCATTTTTGAAGCCAATGGGAGATGTCACATTGAAGTCCTTTCTTTATCAACTAGAAAAAGTCAACACCTAAGAAGTTTCTCAATCTTCTTCTACCAATAAAACTCAAATATGTCCTATAGTGACCACTTGTATAGATAAGAGGACAGTTCATTCACTATGCCTATTCAATTCTTTTTGCTGAGATTTCTAAAAATATTCTTCTTAGTGACAATTCTGATGGTGAAAATTTTATCATATGGTCATCTGTGCATTAGGAACTCAACTGAGACCACAAACCACCTCACATAGAACATCAAACAGCTGTCAGATGGTACCAAATTTTGGTGCTGGGCTGAATTCAGATTGGTGGCCAAAATGTGAAAGGCTCTATCTCAATCTTCTGAACCATCCAGATGGATATTACACAACATAGCAGTTAAAGGAATAAAGAACACAAGACCATTTCTCATATATGAAACCACAAGACAGAAAAGTTAATGGTTCACTTTAGTTTAAAAGGTTATGTATACAGTAACTGAATGACAACCTATGTTCCAGAATCTTTGGTACTCAACTAGCCATGATTAACAGTTATTTTAAAACTTTTTTCAAAAGATATGAGAAAAAAATTAAATGAGACAAACCCACAAAATCCAAAACTAAAAGGCATTTATACACCGCCACATGAAAGGATTCTGTTGTAACAGGGATTTTAAAAAAGAAGCTTTACATGCAATTAAAACTAGATCTAAACCTCACTAACACATTTCTCCAGAGGGAGGTAAAAACTCAGGAGACATGTTTTGAACATGAAGGTGCACACCTTGCGGAGAAAATGCAAAACCAGTGGTTTTCAAATTTAGGTTTAGTTTATTAAAAAAACAAAACAAATATTCACAGCAAATTTATCAAGTTGCAAAAGTTTCATACGTGTACAATCATTGATTCGTTTATGTTAGAAAAAGAATAAAAGGGCAACTGTGTGGTTTGTTCTCTCCTTCTTCTTTTGATTTGGTTATTCATTTTCCTGGAACTATGTGCACTGAAGCAAGTTACACAAAAATCTGTCCATCGATCGAACAGTTACAATGAAACACTCACAAAGTTTTTGTTTTATTTTTGTTTTTTCTCCTTTCCGTCTTTGGTTTGGTAGTGGCAGCCTGACAAAGGAAAATCTCCCAGTGTTCAGACACTTATGAGGATGTATCATGATAAACCAAGCATTTTAATTTTGAAAGCCTGTACAGCTTTAACAACTGGCTACCAGTTTTATTAGTTTTCAAAGAAGCAAAACAAGCTGATGTCGATAAAATTATCACAACAGTAATGGTCAAAACTAAATACAATTTTCTAAGGTTCTCATAGACTCAATTTCTTTAGTCTGTAACTTGTAGAACCAACCTCATGAACCCAGTAATGTGCATGTACCAGGGAGCAAGCTTGGTTTCATTTCTTATTTTCCTTGGCTTCTGATTGTGCACTTTTTATTTTGCTACTTGTTTACCATGTATTCTCACAAAAAAATAGGAACTCTTTCTTTAATGTATTTTTAAGAATTCATTTACTTGACCCTGGCAGGCACTGAAAGTTATTTAAAACAACATCTTCCATAAGTCTAGATGAGACCACTTTTTTCACAATTCCCAGGAAAAAAATGTATGCTTATGATTCTCCAGGCAAGATAATTGAGTAATTTAAAAACTCAACTACTAAAAATATAATCTTGGACGGAACTGTTTCCAAATGGTGTGCCATAAATTATGCTACATTTGGTCAAGTAATTAGGTTTGCATGTAAATTCCACAGTTTGAAATGATCACTTCTTTAGTACGGTGCAACACATCTGATAACTCCTTTACCATATTCAAGTATTACTGATTCTGAAAGAGGTAACAGAAATGTTACTTTAACACAATTCACTCTTTGTTAATTTCATGAAATTCTAGAACCATGTGTAATAAAAAACAGAGAACTGGCAGCCTGAGAAGTACACTAGACTATATTTGTGAAATTATTGAAATTTTCTTGCCTTTTTATAGGAGACTATACCCACTATCAGTTTTTTCTTTGAAGCACAGAATTAATAAGCATGCCCTGAGATCTGACATAGGCCTCCTGTAGGTTCCAACAGGCATGATGAAAACAAATACCCTATGCGTCCAAGAGCTACTCAGTCTATGGATTTGTTTGCACATTTGTAATTAAGAGACAGTGAAACGCTTTGACCCATACATATTTAATATTACATTTCCTACACACTGTTAAGTATGGTAAAGTATAGCAAAGACAAAGAGTATTGAAAAGTGCTATATAAAAAGTTAGGTGGTGGTGGTGGTATTGTACAACTATATGACAAATGGGTGTACCTTGTGTTTTTGTGGCCTCCTTGATGATTTTCTGAAGCTCTTTCATTTCTATGTCAAGTTCTTCATAGTTTATTTCCCTAGATTCAACCTTTGGAGCCTGGAACAGAGAAGGATCGGTACCAAGGTAGGAACACTGCAGGTGCCCACTGTCACTCAGAGTAACTATAACACCTTTCAAATCACTGCATAAAGAGAGATAAAAGCTCATTAAGAAATTGGGAGGAATCTCACAATTATAAAACTCTACAGGGACATTCTCCAAAACGGTTTCTAACAAACTATCTGCCGCTATAATGATATTTTAAACAAATCTTTCTTCAGGATCATATGACCAAAGAAAAAAAAACAAACACTTGTTATATTCACATTGTTTTTATTATCAATCATGTTTATTATGACAGTGCCCAGGAACCAACCAAGAATGGGCACTGTACAAACATAGAATAAGATAAAGTCCCTGACCTAAAGAGCTTACAAATGAAATACAAGACAGACAAATGATAGCAGAAAAGGACAGAATAAACAAAGAGTAAACAATATGATGGTTGCAAACATCATGTTCATTTTGGTTTTCTTATTTAAGTCCTTTCAGTGGAATTAGATTAGGAGGGGGATTAGCTAATGAAAAGACTAAGGAAAGGAGAGAGTGAGATGGTGTGGAGCAAATAACCAATTGGTGAAGAGATGGTTCTGAGTAAAAACTACAGTAAGCAGTTTGATGAATCAACAGTGTTCCTGCTTTGGCTACTTGTGCAGCTTCTGCATCAGTCTCTGGCAGGATCCTATCTGCAAGTTATTTCCCAAATGTCAAATAGCTGGATGGAAGGGAAGACCCCCCATGGGTCTAAGTGCCCCCCAAGAGATCTCCCTTGCACTGTTCTGGGTTCTAGTCATGTACCATACATATAAAATATATTTGAAAGATATTTAATAAGTCACTGGTAATTAAAGGAAAGCGGCCACCCATTTTGTTTAACTTGAAATTCGTTATAGGTAGGAAGATGACTTGTCAACATTTACTAAATAAACTGTATAGTGATCCTGTTAGTGTAAGGCGATAATAAACCAGTTTCCATCCTACTGTTAAATTGGTTTCACATCTAGAACTTTAAGGTTTAATATTTTTAAAAATCATGATAAATCACCACAGTCCTGGCCTGCAATATGTCCTCATTCCAGCCCTAGGCCTCTCCACAATAGACACTGCCATTGGTGTCAAACATGGTCATTTTCTCGTGCAGAGACAAGGATGAAACTACCAAAAATCCAGTTAGTTCCTAGGTTCAAAGCTTCACTAGATGATCAAGACTAATGTATCATCCCATTGCACTACCTAGATCCGTCTAGAAGATTTCATTATACCAAGTTCATGCTGTAATATTTTTAAGAAATGACTGAAATACTGTAAATCATGTGTTTTGACAGCCACTTGAGAACCTACTGTAATACACCTTCCATTAAAAAATATCTGGGTTTATAAAAATAGTAACATAAAAATAATTGTATTTCTGTAACCAGGACTGCCAACGGACGGGGAAAGGTGGGCAATTGCCCAGGGGCCCCGCAATTTAAATGGGCCTGGGCAGATGGGAGGATAGATACTTACCCTCCTCTCCTCCAGACACACGGCTTCCCTGAACCAAACTTATTTATGATGTGCCATGCAGGTTCCCAGGTGGCTGAGGAGGTGGTATCTGCTACTCAGCTTTTCAGGCTCATCAGTAATCTCCCTGGGGAGTCCAAGGGAACTGGGAGGCTGAGTAGCAGATACTGCCTCCTCAGCCACCCAGGAACCTGCATGGCACATAACAAATAAGTAAAAACTTTCGGTGGAAGCCCACGTGGACCTCAGCCCTCCCTTTCTAGGGGGGCCACTGACTGTTCTGCTCTGGGGCCCGGAACTGCTGTCGGTGTTTGTTGATCTGTAACTGAAGACTAGGTATTTACACACACTACAAAGTTCAATTTCAATTCACTACAAAGTTACATATTTTCTTTAACCTTTGGTTGTTGGTTGGTTTGTTTCAGGGCAGAGCAGGGGGGAGCAGGTTGTGGGTAAGGGGGGAGCAGGTTGTGGGTTGTGAGTTATCCAAAGGAAAAATTAAGGGTAAAATACTAAGGACTAGTACTTAAATAGGACTAGGATGAAATGGTCTGAATCAACTCCATTACTATCAAGCTATGTCAATATAAACCAGCTGAGGACTTGGGATAATATGTTCAAAAGTAGCCTCTGAAATTTCAGTTTCCCCTAAGTACATTTATGTTTGGCCATCAAATATTTTATTGGCATCTTAATTATGAGCCAAACCAAAATTGCACACACAAATCAGTCATTTACACATTTAAGTAGAAATTATTTGCCTCTGCAAATGCAGTTTGCCCTCACAAATCCAAATTTTGGTACACTCACGTTTACACACATAAAATTGTGGGCACAATTTTAGAAAAGCTCCCTTAAGAACCTTTTGAATATCTGAACCTTAAAAATAAAACTATGCCCATTTTGGTCAACTGCTCTTTCAGCCATTAAGTCCTTCAAAGCTGCTATGGCTCAGAGACAAACCGGTTGTTTTAAGAAAGCAGCATAACAAGTAATATTTTTGCTTTGCTTCAGCTAGCTTTTTTAAAAGGCTTTACATTCCTGCTGAGTCCTAAAATCTCTGGTGTTGCATATTTATTTAAAAAGAAGTATCTACAACTAGATGAAAGCTTTTTAAAGGATTTTTCTTTTGTTAATTTTTTTTTTTGTGCATTTGTGGGTACATACGATAAGAGGGATGTAGCTAACGAGTTGTAGCAAGTGAATTATGATGTATTAATTTTTCTCTTAGAATATTAGTCATCCAGTCAGATTGCTTTATTTTCTCAGGCTTTTAAAACATTGTTTCAAGATACATTTAATAGTTTTATAGCAGTTTCCCCACAGCTACTGCACCCTACAGTATCCTGCAAATGCCATTACTTCATTTGGCACATTTTACATTCAATCTGCAATTTCAGTTACTTGTTAAATTTCATTTATTGTAGACTGCTTTACTATACATCACACAGTCAAAGCAACACTGAATCTGAAGGGACACTTTAATAGTGAAGAGCTTAAAATATGAAACAAATTATTTTGGTATCTAAAATAACATTACTGAACAAAGCAACTCCTACACACATATGGTAATAATTTGAAAATCTATCTTTTATTGGATGCTAAGTAATAATAATGGCATATGTTTTTTGTAGGTCTTCTCTTACAAAACAAATTGTTCACAACATAATTTTTAACAAATTCAAATGCTTTGAATATTTCCAGTCATATAATACCAATTCAGTAATTCAAATAGTTGGCTAAATAGAATTACAGATTCAACTAGTTTGATTCTTATTTTAAAAACAAACAAAAATGCTACTCCATCACTTTGGCCACAGTCAATTTTTACATTTTTAAAAAGTATTTAGAGTTTAATAGTCAATATCACTTATTTTCAAATCACTCTTTCATGGATTACAAAAGCTGCCTTGTTAATTTGAGTGATGACAGTTGTAAACTGCTAAATTAGAAAATATGCTTTGTGGTGTTACTTTTATTTGACTGTCGTTATTTATCATTTATAAACAATAGAATTAAGAAATTAATTCCTAGGCAATACTCAAGGACTTTGTGTCTGATTGTCATAAACTCAGACTTTAAGGTCAGAAGGGACAATCATAATCTTCTAGTTTGACCTCCTACACATTGTAAGACACAGAACCTCACCCACTCAATCTTGTAATAGACCCATAATGTCTGGATGAGTTACTGAAGTCCTCAAATCATGATTTAAAGACTTTGAGTTACAGAGATTCCACCATTTAAACTAATTTAAACCTTCAAGGGCCCCATGCTGCAGAGGAAGGCGAAAAAAACAAAAAACAAAAAAAAAAACCCCAGGCTCTCTGCCAATCTAACCTGGGGCAAAATTCCCTCCTAATTCCAAATATGGCAATCAGTTAGACCCTGAGCATGCAGGCAGGACCCACCAGCCAGACACCTGGGAAAGAATTCTCTGAAGAAACTCAGAGCCCTCACCATCTAGTGTCCCATCACAAGTCACTGGAGATGTTTGCTGCTAGCAGTCACAGACCAGCTACATGCCATTGTAGGCAGTCTCATCATACCATACCCTCCATAAATTTATCAAGCTCAGTCTTGAAGCCAGTTAATTTTTTTGCCTCCACTGCTCCCTTTGAAAGGCTGTTCCAGAACTTCACTCCTCTGATGGTAAGAAATCTTCCTTTCAAGCCTAAATTTGTTGATGGCCAGTTTATATCCATTTGTTCTTGTGTCCACATAGGCATTTAACTTAAAACTCTCCCTCCCTGGTATTTATCCCTGAGATGTATTTATAGACAACAATCAAAAATCTCCCCTCAGCCTTCTTTTGGTTAAGCTAAGCAAGCCAAGCTCTTTGAGTCGTAAGGTGGGTTTTTCCATTCCTCGGATCATCCTAATAGCCCTTCTCTGCACCTGTTCCAGTTTGAATTCATCTTTCTTAAACATGGGAGACAAGAATTGCACACAGTATTCCAAATGAAGTCTCACCAGTACTTTGTGTAATGGTAACACTTCCCTATCTCTACTGGAAATACCTCGCCAGATGCATCCTAGGACTACATTAGCCTTTTTCAAAGCCACCTCACATTGGCAGCTCATAGTCATCTTGTGATCAACCAATACACCTAAATCTTTCTCCTCCTCTGTCACTTGCAACTGATATACCCCAGTTTATAGCACAAATTCTTGTTGTTAATCCCTAAATGCATGACCTTGCACTATTAAATTTCATCCCATTTCTATTACTCCAGTTTACAAGGTTGTCCGCAGTTCATCTCCACTCACTTTGATCACCTTGTTGACATCACTGGAGTTACTGCTGAGTTACACCAGTGAAAGTGAAAATCATTCATTCTGGATTATAGATACTGCAAACCATGTATCCAGAATGTCCCCAGAAAAGTTCCTCACTATCACTATTGCACCACTTTAACTGTAGCTGGGTAAAGTATTTGATAAAATGAAGGATAAAGATCAGAAGAATGGAGAGATAAAAGAGCTACCTAATATGAAGGAATGGGAGAAATAAAATGAGGCTCCCACTCAAAACAACCTGTTCATCTGAGACACACTCTGAAGTTAGAGCCCTTGGCAGGATTTTCAGAGGACACATAACAGAGTTAAGTGCCAACTGTCAGTGAAATTTAATGGATCTGGGTACCTAATGCCTTTAGGCCCCTTTGAAAATCCCACTCTTTATGAGAAGTCCTTGATCAAGGTTCTAATAAAGGAAGGAAATAAATGCTTTCATGGATAAGACTTCCCCATCTTGTTCCATGAAGACAGTCTTAAAAGAAAAATCATTTGTTCACACACAATGGGGTTATTTTAAGGATACTTATATTGTGTATCTAAGGTGAAATGCACTTCTGTGAGGAGGCCAGCACAAGGCATAGACAATACTTGAGTAGCACTGAAGTGGTGCATAGGTTTTTTCACTGCATTTGTGCAGAGAGGTGAATTTCACCCCTTTTGACTAGTCTGCTTTTACATGACAGCTTTTGAACAATGATTTCAGGAGAATGCCAGCAGCATGGCCACCTAAAGAGACACATGGGTTGTGCCTGACAGAACAAAAAAGGGAGAGATGGAAGATGACAATGTCAAGTAGCATGGCAAGGGTAGAGGTCAAGCTAAGAATAAAAGTTCATGACCAATTAAATGGGCCAAATTCAGCCCTCACTTTTTATACATGAAAGCCCAGTGAATGGGGAAGAGAGAGATTTCAGAGGGGCAAGATCCGAATTTGGCCAAAATGTCACTACCTGGAATGCCTGCAGGACTCTCCAACTTGCAGTTCTATTATCATATTCTCTTCAGTTCAACATGGAACTTGATACATTAACCACAAGAGGAGTAACAGTAACATTTTCAGGTACCATATGATTTTTTCACCTTTTGGTGCCAGCAACAACATTATCCACTTTTTAAATAATGATAAAATGAATTAAAACTAGTTGCCTATAAAGATACCATACTGAGGTGCCAAATCAGGTGTGAAGTATTTTGTGGTAGAGCACCTGCAGGCACCCTGAGCCTTTAAACTTTGCAGTTCACTCATCACGGTCAAAGATCATTCAATGACAGATGAAAAAAGAAGAGAATCTTTTCAAGTGACAGAAGAAAAAAATGATGGGGATTGATATCCCTTTATGCTGTCAATTGGAAAAAATCCTGCCATGTTTGGGTCATGGGATAAATTACTACTGCCATCTGCTGGTGATCATAATATTATACTACATTACAAAATATTTTCACGCTACTGCCTGGAACCAAAGACTGCCAAATAAAGCAACTAGTAAATATAAAATGCCTTCTGTTTCAAATTAAATGAGTGACAGGATTTTTTGTTTGTTTAAACAATATCAATATAATAGTTTGACTATCTATATGTAATGAAATTCTAGCAATACAGTATATATACATTTTTAATAATATTTTCCATTGATTCTTAAGTTATGGAACAACAGACTGGAATGACACTGGCAGGTCACACAAGTGATGTTAAGCCAATATTACAAATTTAAGATAATTTTTCAATACAACTCCCTTAATTAACAATATGTTAAGTTTAAACAGTAAACTTAAAAAAACCAAATGTAATAAATATTTTGATGAAAGAAAGAAATCATCTAAATTGACAAATGACTACTCATTTTTCCTCTGCTTTAAAACTCATATCAAATGAAATAAGTCATCTTGTTAGAAAAAGAATGCATTATATCAATACAGCGAGAGTCCTGTGGCACCTTCAAGACTAACAAATGTATTTGGGCATAAGCTTTCTGCCCATTCTGCTCACGAAAGCTTATGCCCAAATAAATTTGTTAGTCTTGAAGGTGCCACAGGACTCTTTCTGTTTTGCTAAAAACAGACTAACATGGCTACCCCTCTGCAACTCATTATAACAATGTTACTTATGCCACTGTAGTTAATTTACATCATGTCTTTAACCTCTCCTGAAAATGCAGAATTTTAATTCAGCCAAATACATTACTTCCAGAAGGAACTTGGCATACCAGCTTCCAAGTATTTCAGAAAGACAACTGTTTATCATTTATGAGCTGAAAAGTACAAAGAATGTTCTTCTAGTTTACTTACAATAAAGATGTGCAGTTGATTAGTCCTTCAAGTGGATAAATCTAGGGCCCAGCTATAACCCATCTGTGCTCCAATGTACAATCACTTCCAGCACACAGGAAGTAACAGAGTCTACAGAGACTCTCTAGAAGGTGGGAGATGGCTGCATAGCTATGCTGCCACGGTGGAGAACCTGGAGTGCCAGGTACAAATCTAGCATACTTTATTCTCACTCAGGCGCAGGAAAGACAGAGATTTTGACTACCCAACTCACAATCGCCCTCCTCCCGGGCAGCTCCATTACTCTGAGTAGCTTGTTAATTAACAATCTAGCTCTTAATTGACACTTTTAGAATGAAAAAAAATACAGTATGCAGTTTCTTATATTAAAGGTTACTGTGTATTCAGATTAAAAAGTTAGATATGTTTTAAGATTTTAACACAAACTGACAAAGTAGCAAAAAGATAGGAAATTCAAAGGGATTTATAACACTAAGTTTTAAACTGTTATTTCTTTTTTGTTTCTTTGTCAATATGAGGTAAGGCCTAAAGTCTCAATCTTACAAAAAGTTATGAAGACGTTGAGTGAACATTTAAAAGTCAAAGTTCTGAAATATAAATTCATTCACTCATACCTCATCATCATATTTCAGCTTATCACTCATTGCTTGGGAACCCAGTAACTAACAGGGTTAGTTGCATTAGCAGAAGTAAACGTAGATATGCAGTTTGATAAGAAAGCATGAAGACTTTAAGCAAGAGCAGAGCCCCCAGCCTAACCTCTGAAGAAACAGGACAAAATAAAAGCTATATTGTAGTGTCATCCAGGATAGTGTTGGTGTTATCAGTGAGGAGAGAACAAAGAAGAACTGTGACACACTTAAAGCAAACCTCCCACTACCTCACCTTCTGGTGTTGCTGGGCCTGGAAAAATAATGGCAGAGGTAGCAGGGAGCATGTGTAAACAATCCTATGCTCTGCCTCTGTGGCTAGCCCCACAGCAGCCAGTGTTCCCTCATCTATGCTTCTTCCTCTGCTGCCTGAAGTCTATGATGTAGGGGCCACCAGAAGTCCCCCATTGGCTGCCAGGTGTATTTCAGCTTCCAGAGGAGTCCCCTAGTGGCACCATGTGGTAATGCACCTTATAGCAGATCAGTCACAGTATGCAGTACTTCATTAGTGTGTCCCATTAGCCCCTAATGATCAGCTTCCTCCAAAAAAATATCTTCCATTTGTTGTCTTTCTAGTCACCTTCAACTTCTACAATTCAGCTATTACCATCTCCACTACACGCTGGATGAGATTGAAATGCCCCTAGCATTTTTGTTGTCAGGAATCCACAAGAGATTTAAAATATTGGATTGGCAAAACCTGCACAATGTTTGAGAGGTTTGGATTATAATAAAAAACCTCATTTAACTGATAACAGATTAGCTCTTTAGTATTAAGCAATACCATGAGCAAAACTAAACAACTAGCTATAAATAGGCCAGGAAAAAAGACATATTGATTCACAAAGAGCAACCATGACAAAAACACTATTAAGACAGTACATTTTACCATAAAAGAGATTCTTAATGAGCCATAGATATTTATTAGAAACATTATAAAATAATTACACTTCAGAAAAACAGCTGTGAGCTTCGACGTGATGTAAGATAAAAAGAAAAACAATTATATATTTTACAAATAAAGATATAATCAATGACGAGTGCACTTACTTTCCAATTACATCCTAGGCCCCAATCCTGCAAAGACCCTTAGTATTGCCTATGACAGCTTGCCCAATACCACTTTGTACCGTCACCAGTCTGTTCAAAGTGGACCCAATCATTGGGTCCCTTGTGCATCCAGGTCATCTGGGTCTGAGGAGAGTCTAGTTCCTGTTTCTAGCTCTGTATGTATAGGGCACAGTCCCAGGCTCATAATTCTTGTTTAACACCCTTCCCTGGGTTGTGCGGAAGTGCCACCTAGCCATCCTAAACTCACTACCAGAGACCTTCCAAGCTTCTCCCATCACTTACAAACAGTACGCCAGAGCTCCACCTAGGCTGTGGGTTCTCTGGGATTCTAGTTCAATGCTTTTGGGGCCAGCATGGCAGAAAAGAAAGGAACACAGGTTTAGCCAAAGAATTCCTTAACCACAGAAACAAATTAATCAGGAGAGTTGGGAATAATGGCATGCTCTTCTTTACATACTGCAAGTGGTCCCATTCAAGTCTTCCAGCTCTCTAGAAAGTCCTCAGATGAGAGAATTCAGTGTGTAAAGTTAGGACATATGTAATTTTCTGCAGGCTCAGAGCCCTACTGAGGTAAAGAAATATAATCACACCACATATTTTGTAGCGCTATAAACAATAATCTCTTCAAAGTGGCCTTTTAAAATGGCAATATTTTGTACTGCCATCTCTAGCCAGCGAGGTGGTAATTTAATGATGAAAAATAAAAATCATTTTCTTCTTTCCTAGCAAACATTTCCTTAAAGTGGAATAAGTTGTAAGTGTACAGAAAGCTTTTAAAATTTTTTGTGTTTAACTTCTCAGACCAGGCCACATATTCTTACAGTATACTCAAATTTAAAAATATAGCCATTCAGTTCATACTGTGTGTCATAACTGGCATCACTTCTGTTAGAGCACCATGCAAAAAAAAGGAAAATCTTTCAGCAAAGTATAGACTTTGATTCCTGCAGTTTTCTTTCCATAAAATTGTGTAGTAAGTGTTAAGTTTTGCCATTTTTATATGGTGATGCTTTAGCAGTTGTGGTAGTTGTAGTGATGTCAGTTATAATAAGGAATAACAGATGGGCTGGAGTGGAGAACAAAGTATTTTCTAGCATCTGGATGGCTGTAGAAACTGAATAAGTGGGGCTTTTATTTTTAACTCCACCCACTACTACCCGTTATTTGATTGCATTTTTACATCTTTTCTACTTCCATTCAACTATAATCTTTCTTCATATTTTTCTCATTAACTTCAGTTCCTGTTGCTTTTCTGGTGTTTGTAGACATACAGCTGCGCACAATGCATTCACTGAACCACACAGTCCACTATATTTTTGCAGTAGAGAACAAGTCAGAACTTTAACTTTGAATCTGAACCACATTTACATTTTCTCATTCATAAATTAATCACACATTTTAATTTTCTTTTAAAAAATTATTGGAAGCTGAAACTCCATAAAATCCAGCATATTTGATTTTTTAACTGATGGTTAAACTTCATAGTTTTGAACTATAGTATTTTGATTAAAAATTTCCATAAAAACATGCTAGTCAAATTGCTAGGCTACAATTCAGTTTCAAACTCAGACCTCAATCCTGCAGATGCCTACACCTCAATTCAGCAAAGAATTTAAGTACGTGCTTTGTTGAACTGGTGCTTTAAGCACATGCATAATTTTACTCAAATGAGCAGCTCCATTAACTTATGTATGTGCCTAAATGTTTGCAGTGTCAGGCCCAAATTATAGTCATATGTATGAGATAAGGCCTGGGTCTGTGCGGCTACTGAACAGTCTAAAAAGAAGTACACGTTTTACTTGTTCTAAGTAAAAAATACAAGAATAAATGACTACAGGAATTACTAGACAGTTTTGTTATGTAGTGCTAGGAATAAGGTGTAAGGGCAGTAATGGGAGCAGCAAAGGTGCCAACTGCTTCCACCTCAAAGGGCACCCAATCAATCTGTTGCCCCTGTTGAGCAGTCAGAATTACTAATAATCTATGGCTTGCTAAGGGTCCATCAAGCGTCTAGTCAGTTTGAGAACAGCTCCAAAGCAACCAAAGTCAACTCTCATTTGGACCACTTCCTGCTTCCACTCAAGGAAAAGATCTGGCAACAGATAATACCATTGTGTATCCTTAGATGTCCATGCTTCAGTTAAATCCTTTACCCAATAAAGATCTTGGGGTCAAAAAATCTGGTACAGATCTTATGCTGCTTCTGGAAGTGGAATCAAAGTGCATATGCCCCCAACTTCTATCCCTGCCTGAACTTATGTCCATATGTGCATATTCTCATATCTATGTATAAATGGGCGCATGTGACTGTTGCTGTATACTTTCCTCTTCTCTCCATAAAAACAATACCAAGAAAGATGACAGGCATGGAAATTTTGAATATAGGAAATTGCAAAATTATAAAATATTGAGATGAAGGTGTACTTGGCAAGACAACCTGGGAAAAATTATTGGGTCCTCAAATATTCACTAAACTAAAATTCACTAAATATTCACTAAAAGCAAAATCTTGAGGGTTCAAAATCCATGAAATAGACCCAAAAATTAGCAAAAAAAGTGAAAAAAATTGCACTAATTTCTTCCAACCACAATTAAAACAAACATTTGGATAAAATGTATATGCACATAAATAACTGTCTATGCTGTATTCTGGTTTCAAAATGTTAACCTAATTTCCTGTCATAAAAATAAATGTTTAAGGGCTTTGTGTATTTCTTATCAGATTGAGATTTTCATCCCAGACTTCAAAAGTTTCAGACACAAACTACTCTGGCATATGCTGTATTATTGCCTTACTTTTTTGTTTTACATTGAATGGTCCAGTAGGATACTTAGTGATCTTTTTACACCTAGGACTCACCAGATGAAAAAGATCACAATTTGTACTCATGTTGACCCAAATAAGTTAATTTTGTAATTTTCATTTATTCGAAAATCATTAGATAACCATTGGAAGAAAACAAAAAGCTTCTGTAGTCCTCCTCACAGACCCCCAGTCTTAATGTATTTTAATCTTAATGACAAAACTAGTTAGTCAGACTTTGCATTTTCCTTGATTGTGAGCCTCTGCACTCGTAAAAAACAAGTAAAGAAATATGGCTACTCAACAATCTTGTCTAATTTTCTTGCATTGTGCTTGCTGTGTGTCTGTGACAAGGAACGAATACACACAATAGTGTCTCCGTTTTTTTCCTTGCTGTGGATGCAAGTTTGAAGAATTTAAACAGACTACTAACTTCAAAACTAGCTTTAGAGTACAATAATCTGTTTCAACAAGAGCCTCTGGAATTTGGCTGCAATTAGACTGGTAATGATGAACAAATTCCCATATAGATTTCCTATTTTCTTGTCTCAGAGAAGATCTTCTTAGACTGAAGTGCTCTCTTGAAATTGTTGACCTATCTTTCATTCTTTCATAGAAGAAGCTATTTTGTCAGACACATAGAGGCCAAGTTTTGCCTTTACTTACACCAGTGTAAATCCAAAGTAATACTAATACTTTAATGGAATTATTCCAAATGTATCAGAGTAACAGCATAAATTGGTCCAGTGAATATACCATACAACATACCCAAAACTATATGTTTTCCTTTTATAAGCTACCTTTTTTGTTAAATACTATAGAATTGCTTACTAGCATTTGTAGATGTGTATATTTCTTTGCTGAAACAAATCTGAAAAAATGAAATTTTTACAAAGTTACTTACTGTAAATTGCCCACTTTGACTGCTACAGGAATATGGGGAAGCTGAGTGGCCCACTTCAATGTCACATCCTGATAAACATGCAACATGTTATTATGGTTTCCAACCAGAGTATTTATTGTTCCTTCAGACACTGTGGAAGATATAAAAACAGTTTTAAGACAACAGATGTTTTCATGAGCAAGTGTTTTCCTTTGATGTTCACACCATTTTGCTTTTTTTTTTTTTTTTTTTTTTTTGGAAGCCACTATTGCATATTTGTGAATATATTTTTCCTTTTTATTTATAGAATATTAAGCAGTCAAAAATCAAGAAAGTTACATGGACAATAACTAAAAATATATGCGATTAATCATGAATACCAATTACAGTTACATCAGTGTGTGAATTCTAAAAAAAGAAGTGCTGGACACATTTCTGGTACTTACAAAACTATCACTCATAAATATTAGTACCAGATGTTCCAGAATACCCCCAAAAAGGGCCAGAATACAAACTGAGGCCTGCATTACACCTATTTCACATACCATACTACTAGCCTCTCATGGCAAGTAATTTGACATAAGTAAAATATCATATATTTGTCATCATGGCCATGAGTACGCTGGGGTAGACATGTGGCACAACATATACTCATTGGTTAAGTAATTTTAATAACAAATTGACTATCACATGTTTAAACAAGAAATTACAGAAAGTAAAATAAAGATGATTGTGAGTGTTTGCAAAGTTTAAATTAACTAATTTAATATAAGATGTTAAATTTTTTTCTGTACTATTCTGGTACCAAAATGGAACTAAAGATTGACCTCCTGAGGTTCCTTCCAATCTTAATATTCTATGATTCTATAATACATTATTAATTCTGGTCCTTATCAATTTGTCAGGCAAGCTTTATACCAATCAACCACAAAATCAGAACACCTCATAAGCATTTATCCTTACACCACCTCTCACCTTCTTGCATTCTTGCTGCATCTGAAGCCCTGAAAAATTAATTGCTCTCAGCTGCCCTGAGACACCATGTCATGTGCTCGAATACCTTAACCTTGGTAAACTTTACCTCTCTTCTACCCCCACTTTAGGTATCTCATACTTGAATCCAGGCAGAATTTTGTTCTTTATATTTATCCATAAGTGACTTACAAGAAAAAGTAACAAGTAGAACCCATATTTTACTCTGTTCTCTGAAAAAGTATCCACTTCAGTTACAAAATGTAAGGTACAATTTGAATTCTACATAAGCTTTATATTAATCCACAATATATTCAAAAAAATGTATCTTCCTAGTGAAAAAAATTCTTAGTTTTAAGTACAACTATGTCAAAGATTCCAAGCTGAAATTTTTTGTTTTACAAACCTGTACAATAAGGAAGGAAACAACTTGGACTGAAATCAAGTTTTTTCATGAATCGAATTTGCCCATTATCCTTAAGGCAGAAGAAATTTCTCTCACCAAGCACAAAAACAGAGGAAGTCTGATTAAAGGACACAACGCATATATCGAGTGCTTGCTCTCCAATGTTTAAAACCCAATCCATCTTCAAAAAAGAAAACATAATTAAAGATCAGTTAACAGCATAATAAAAGGCTTTAGAAGAAGGTTCAGTCTACATCAAACTAAATGAACTTTCAGCAATGGAAATGAAAAGATAAAATCAGTTGAGGGGGTAGGGAGATGTAAAATGTTCTATATTTTAGATGCATATTATTTTCAGGGATGTTGTGATTTTCCTGATTCCAAAAAAGAAAACACTGTTGGGGGGATAGAAAGAAATCAGCCCACAAACATTTTATGAACTGAACCATAAACACATGCTATACAATTCATTCTGTAATCATATTTAATCTTCAAAAATGAAAATGCACACATTGTTTAAAATAAAAAAGCTTTGAAATCTGGATATATAACAAACCCCCTCCTTTGCTCCCTCATCCACCCCATTCTATTAACTAGTTAAAGTCTACCACCCCCTTTGTGTCTGCCCTTAGGTACTGATACGTTTCATCAATTTGTTTGTCAGCTCCTATGCAGAGTTATAAACAAACCAATCCAAATGTGTTACACAAACACTTGACTGATGTCAAACTGGTTTAACAGGACTGCTGGGCTCTAAAACTGATAAAATTCTCAGTTCAACTGTTCTTTGGTTCTGTTGTTTTGAATCACAATTTTCTACTGTTGTGATTAAAAAACTGAGAAATAACCTCCTCCACAAACATACTGGTAGAGTTGAGGTAAAAACCTGCATCTTCCATTTTAAAATGCTAAAAATGAATAAAAAAATCAGGATTATGTTTCATCATCCACTTTTCAGTAAATTCTTCCTGTTCTGGGATCAACTGATATCCATCATATTACCTAGATAACAGAAAGATTCCATAATGTGTCTGAATTTTTTCTTTTTGTCCTGTGCAGCCAGTTCTTGGTTGTTAATTTGATGGATTCAGATTTCCAGTAAGACTCCAATGCTAGAATGATCAGAAATTCCTCCCTATACATCCTTCAGTTCCTTTTATAAGTTTAGGTGTCTAGTTTCATTTACAGTCCTGCATTGGTAAAATGTGTTTGTATGACTCTGCGTTCAACACAAATTTCAACATGCCTATTTAGAGGGATCAAAGATAAATTCATAATCTTTCTGAAAGTTCTATCAAGTGCTATCAGGAAGCTGTGGCACCAAACCTCCTTTTTCAGTCAAGTAACACAAAGATTGATAAAAACAATGAGAGTTCTGTAGCACTTTAAAAACTAACAAATTTCATTTCTGCAGGCACGAAAGCTCATGCCTGCAGAAATTAAATTTGTTAGTTTTTAAAGTGCTACAGAACTCACGCTGTTTTTGCTGTATACAGACTAACACGGCTACCCCTCCGGAACTTTTCAACAAAGGTTGATGTTGGTTACAGAAGAATTTTTGAACACTCACAGTGCAGTTTAGGGCTTTTGTCTACACTCACCCCCATTTCAACAATCCGTGTAGTTGTACTCCAAGCCTACAAAAGAACATGCAGGATTTGCACTGATATAGTTAGTTAATGCTTAGTATTGTTTGTTCTTAATTTAAGGGTGCAAATCCCTCATGTCTTTGTCGAGGACACCACCACCTATTGCTGACCACCAATTGCTGAATTGAGGTTAACCCTGAGTGTAGACGAGGTCCGCAATTGTGTTAGGCATTAGTCCTTTCTCAACATGATTTAGACAGAGTTCTGGACACCCATCCATCAGAAATTTAGGATAAGTGAACATGGGCCGTTCTCTTTGCTTTCTGTCCTATTTTTGTTGTCTTAGACAAAAAAGATCTTCTTGTACTTTTCTCTGAATTCTTGGATGACATCTTTCGCAATCTGGACATAATATTCTTTCATTTTCTTTTCACAGACAGAATCAATTTCATTAGCTATGCATTTTTTCCCCCTGTGTGGGTATTTGTACATATTATCAGCTGTTATCATTTATGGTAAAGTATACTGCAATCCACTCTAAGTGGGGTTACATTTGAAGACTGTTCTTTGATGCTACACATACTATAGAATACAATCATCACCTGGCTTAGTAGCGTTAGTCAAAGGGAACATACAGACTTGTTACCCAAGAGCTGCATGGGTTCTCTACTTGCTTCCATGTGTAATTCAAGGTGTTAACTTTGATTTATACAGTACGAAAAGGGTTGAGTTCTGACTCTTTCAGAGATCACCTCTCTCCCCACGCGCCGCAATGGAAGATGAAGACAGCTGGACTACTTAGAATAGCATTTTCTGAAGTATTTTAAATAATCAAGCAATTGTCAGTGCAGTACCACTGTGGCTGAAATTCCTTTCTGGCATTGGCCCAAAACAGCCTGAGTATATTAGCCTTAGGACCTGATGTAAGAGACATTAATTTCCCAGGTTTTTCACTACAACGGTGGTTCCAGTGGGTGGTTGTGCTGGCTATTTGAGGAAATATTGTTTCCCCATACAAATAGTGTTCTATTTAACAACACACAAGCCCCCAACTGTAACTAGATACATTTTAGAAATCAAACAAACTAGTCATAAAAAGATTTAAAATTTAAGCAAAATTTCATTTACCCATATTTCAACACATTCCATCTTAATAGATGGAATTAACTCTTTCTTTTATGTTAATTTCTCCTTTCTTAAAACAGAGAGTTCAGTGAATATTTAGGTCCCAATCCAAATCACAATAAAATCTACTTAAGTCTTTTCATTGGCTTTAATGGAAGCTAGCTCTGACCCATACTGACAAGACAATATTTCAATTTGCCAGCTAGTCTTCCCTCCTTTTAATACCTATGCACTGCATGGTATAGTTTATGTAAAATAAACAGGTCTTACAACAAGCCTTTTTCCAGAACTCAGTTTTTGCTGCTCTGTCTCCTGTCTTTCATCAGCGTCTGTTGCAAAGGCCAGCACTTGGTACCTGTTATAAAAAGTACAGATAGTATCTCTTTCCATTTTATCAGTTTTACATCACATTTTTAAAAATCTTGAACTATAAAGGTTATGGGCAAAAGGAGAATCCAATAATGCTGTCAGAAAACTTACTGTACAATGTATCCATTCATATCAAAATTCTTACAGAGCATATGCACTGAAGTATAGTATCTAGATAATGGATTCAAAAGTAGTATTAAAACATGCTGTCAGATTCAGATTTTTTACCTTCAGGAGAGATCCTTATCTGGTAGTTGCGGAAGATTTCAATTTTTTAACTTTATATTAACTTTTTCCCACAAAAAAAGTTCACAGATATTTTATTTGTTTAAATTAAATGTTAGAGGTGGATGTTATAAACAAGACAGAGGCAAGATGCAATTTATTACAGGACTGTGCAAACAGGACCTTAGCTCAGTGAGAAAACGTATAAACTTTCCTCATTTCAGATCATCTCTAATTTAAAAAAAACAAACAAAAAAAACCTAAAGCTGAGATAGAGTATAATATTAGTGGGAGAACATTTGCCTACCTTAGAGACATGTTTGAGAGGTGAATGGTTCTACTCTGAAACGTGCCTCTGTAAAAATGACACTGGAAAGGTTGTATAGGTATATTTTTCCTTTATAAAACAATGCTTAGATTACAAGTAAAAAGATCTTTTGTTTCATTTTATAACAGCCAGCCCATCAAACTGAGTCAAGCTGGCTTCTTTCTTCTGACTCATTCATTATCAACAGTAATAAAAGTTATGCAGGCCTATATCTGCCCTCAGTCCAAAGACGATGAATTTTTCTGTGTGTCCATACTTATAGCTTCTTCTCCCAGAAAACAAGCTGACATGGTCACTACCCACCTGGGCTCTTTCTCTGATGGCGGAGAGAGAGGAATGCATTTAGAGTTTTTGACCTCTGATCATCACACACAATGACCACTTGCCTTCAAATGCTAAGAATTAGCACTTTCCTGTTAAAGTTCTTCATTTGCATTATACAAGAGTTATTTCTCAGTTGATGGGTTATTTAGTTACAGGGGTAAGTACAATGTAAATGTTTTCTATTACATTCTAACAGGATTCAGATAAGTGAAGACAATGCATGCAGCATCCCATTAGTTTTCATGAAGTTTAAACACCAAATGCATTCTTAGAGAGACAAGGTGGGTGAGGTAATATCTTTTATTGGATCAACTTCTGTTGGTGAGAGAGACAAACCTTTGAACCACACAGAGCTTCCCCACCGTGTCTCTCTAATATCCTGGGAACAACACAGCTACAACTACATTCTTATACATTTAATGATCACTTTGATCTATACTAATGCACAAGTGAATCGGCCTGGCTTCCAGCTGTGAGTTTGTCAGTTCTTAGCTGATGCCTAGCCCTTGGCCAGAGCTAGTACTCCATCTGCCAGCGTCATACCTGCTAGCACTCAGCTGCCAGATTATGCATCCCTCTCAGACAGGAAAGGCCAGCAATCCTTAACACTTCTCAGTATTGAGCTAGATTCAAAAGTCAAGAAGCCCAGGATCCCCAATGATAAGACAAAAAAACGTCAACACACTGAATGGGGGAGAGGGAGAGGAAATTACCCAAAGTAAACTCCAATCACTGCCTGAGTCCTTAAATTTTCATTATTTGGGAACATGCATTTTGCTTTCCAGCTGACTTCAGCACCCTAAAGCATACTCAGTCAATATCCACAGTTCCAACATGCAACCCAGAAAATAGAGATCTGATGGCATGGCATTCATTTCTTCTTAGATACAATGAAGCATCACAATAAAGACAGAGGGCTCTCTAACTAGGTCTTCTAATAGTCAGACATCCCTGAGGAATGCTGTTTCTGGGTCTAAATTGCAGAATAAATACTGCACCAAGCACTGATGCAAAAATCAGCAAGTCACAGGCTGTTTACTGTAAAGTATCCAGAAGAATTACACCATTTCCTACATGGTGGCCTGCAGAATAATCTAGAACCAGAGACATATTGCCACTGGCTGAAGCTTTAAAGACAGAGACTATTTGTTTCACAGACTTGAAATCAGTTCCAAGTATTTTGTCTTTCAGATATAACCACAGTTTACCAACTAGTAGCCAGGGCCTCCATTAGAAGAGTAAAACACTCATGTTATGCCATCTTGGTTAAGAAAGGGCTTCGCTCTTCCATAATTACTCGCTCTTCTGTCTGTTAGTTATGGCATTCTGCTGAGATCAGTGCTCCTGACTAAAAATTGTACGCATCCTATTATTCCTGTTACCTCATCTCCTCGGTCCTGTTTGTCTCATTCCCACCTGTTACTTATGAGCTTAAATTGTAATTTTTGGGGGCAGGGCACGTCATTGAGTAAGCCTCTTGTTACCACGCAATATAAAATATTAGTTATTTATTTAACACTGGCTGCATTTCCCAATCTATAAAAGGGAGTTATTGGATGTAGAAGGCTGGAAAGGTGAGAGTTGAGCAACACTCACAGAGGAACTGCACTGCTCTATTTGCATCCTCTCTCTCCAGGTGCCATTTCAAGGCCTTAGCAATATTTGTTAAATGGATGGCAACATCTATTGTTTAAGGAACCTTCATGGTAGCTTATTTTTAATGTTATAGAGATGTGCTACTCCTGAGCTTCACTACGCACTTATTAGGATGCTACATGGCCATTACCATATCAGTCGATGATCTCAGAGCAAAAAGGAGCATACTTCATCTCCGTTTCTCAACAAATTACATTGGCACTGAAGAATACCTGTTTTGTAGTCTATGTATTCATGTGAAAGGGTTCAATTGCTGATTCTCTAGCACTTTATGATGGCAATAAAAAGGATATTGTCAGCTATGATGGGCTTACGCCTGCAAAATATGGCACAATTTCATTTAGAACTGATGTAGTTCTTGAGCACACATGATATCTAGCCTGCAGGCAAGAAGGCACTCTGAATGCTACCATTCACACTATCAGCACATGGCAGGTAGATAGAGTGTTACACTTATGAACAGTATTCATCAGCTATGTATAAATAAAGATCTAATTTTGTTCTGTTGTCTATTCTTAAGGGTAATCCTCTTAGCCTAGTATTCCATATCTAAGCTTGGTCTCAGAAATAGGCATCTAGGAATATGCCCACAACATCTTTGGTAGGGACAGGCTTCAATACTTGGCACTAATTAAAGGCACTCCCACTAATATGCAAACAGATGCAAAAGAGTAGCTAATAATACTGTGTCAATCATGACCATGTACATTTATCTGTATGTTATATCTATATGCCCAGTCTATTGTTGGATCTTATATCACTTAGTTTGTGAGCTCCCCAGGGAAGGGACTCAGCACAATGTGGCTTCTATCTTGAGTGGGGTCTATGGGTCCTACTTGAATATAATTAAAGCAGTAGCATGTATAACTCCCTCCATGGGCAAAAGTCAGGACAGAAATTTGTTGGTATGGTACCATGTTCCTAATGGATTATGGCACAGATGTAGGCAAATTGGTGCCCACAACAACTGCATAGTTAAACCCCAAAGACTTGGTAACCTGTTAATATTTAAACAAATACGAATTAACTCTGGTTAAAAAGCTGAAGTAGAGGCTAGAGGATTTTAACACAAACATCTGTGTGCAGTGAATTCATTTGCACAGAAGTCAGGGTGGAGACTGGCACTTGGCAACCACAGGTTTGTACTGTTAATTGGGGTAATGCTACTAAGATGTTTACTTGGCATGAGCATGTTCGGAAAGCTGAATGGCACAGCTTCAAAGCATTCCTTAACTTTTTGGCAGACTTGAACAAAACATATATATTTTAAAATGTATTACCAGTAGCTATATTGCTAATCAGTCATCTCCACTGAGCAGACCGTTATTGTGAGCTTGGACAAGCAGTGTGGCTCAATGATATACTGCTTAAATTGACTTCTGCCTGGCTCTGATCATTGTCAAATTTCGAAGGGCTTTTGAATAATAGATTCTTTGGTAGTTGTCTAAATAAGGTATGCTGTCACTTATGGGGGTGGGGGGAAATAAAGCTGTACTGAATTGTTACCACTCAAAACTAAATATTGAGAGCTGAAGTACAAGGACCCTTGAGATTCACACAATAGTTGCTTGTTGCTTTCTAAATAGATTCATAGATGCCTACTTCATTCTTAAATAGAACCATGAGGCCAACACATCCGTAAGAAACCCCTTTTATTTAGCCCAGTGATATGTTGCTTGGAAACTTGAATTCATAATAGTAACATCAACTAAGACCAATGAAATTATTACATCTCTTCTGATTCTCACAATTAAGGTTATACACAAACTCTGTTTTCATTTCTTCCTCATTCCCTTTGCTACACAAACCTTCTTCTTAACCTTTACCTTTGTAAACAGTCTCTTCTATTTAAGCCTTCTGTACATAATGGCCCTTGAATTTGTAACTCCCTTCCTCCCCCTAATGATTGACCCTGTCTTCATTCAACTGCATCCTTAACACAGCCTATAACAAAATCAGCGATCATCCTCTGTACATGACCCAACACTAAAAAAGCTATCTTGCTGCACTGATATCCAATATTCTTCTGGTAACCTGGTGTATTATATCTTTAAACCATTCTGTTTAACTGACTGTTAACTCCCTAAGGCAGGACTGGGCCTTCTTCTGTATTTTGTACAGCACCAAGTATATTGACGATACTCAGTGAAACAGCAAAAACATATTGTTTTTCCTCTTTCCCACAACAATCTCCCACTTTCTTCCTTCACCCATCAATTTCACCTACTTTTGACTCATTTAGAAAGAAACTCACTCCAAAGATGACACTGTTCCCCATCAGTCTCTCTCCATACTTTAAGAGGAATGATCTATACCTCAGTACATTCTGATCAAATGTACACTATTCCTAGCTAGGACACATTCAGACCTGACCAGGTTAATGCATGAAAGCTGAATGACTTCACCACACATTAAGCAGTAGGGACCTTTGTTGGGCTTGGCAGAGAAGGTGTGTTGCCCTTTCAAAGGCCACTAGAGAGCCAGTGAGTTACCTCCAACATGGAGATAACCTTATTTCAGGTCAGTGTAGGGACACTGACCCATTCCCCCCGCAGGTGACCAGAAGAGAGGGGGACTATTTATGCCCACATCTGGGCAGTGAAAGCACTCTTCACCTGGACAGGCTAATCAGCACCCACCCTCCCACCCTGGGAGTAATTGAAATACCAGATTTTCATCATGATCTGCTGCAGGCATTACACTAGTCACTCCTTTCTCAGGGGGGCTGGGAAGGAATTTTTCCTTCACCACCAAATAGGCAAAGGCAAGGTGGGTTTTTTTCGCTTTCCCCCACAGTGGGTTGGTGGCTTGAGGGAGCAAAGAACTAAAGGGGGATTAGGCTATGATGATGCAAATCATTATGTAAGCTTGGGGCAGATGTCCAGCACGGATACCCTGTGTGGAATGGATACAGTGATCAGATTAAATCCTTTTCCAATCCATTTTAAGGAGGTATTCTTAAAAGGAATGGAAACTGGAGTGGGGGCAGAGTTGGGGCTCCTATGGACTGGTATGGCAGGGAGTCAACCCTACCCCCAAATGTATTCAACCTTTATAGCCCCATTGACCCTCATTTGAGGGGGGTGAGGGTCAAGAGGTGGCTTGGTTGGGGAACAGGATCGGTAAGGGGGACAGCTGCCAGCAGTCCCCCAGGTACATGTAAATGACTATGGAATTACCTGCACTGTATAGTTTTATCTGCTGGGCACTCCCATACATTTAGGAATAAAATTGCAGCCTAATTAAACCACATCCAGTGTCTCCTGTCCTCCTTCTGGCATGGCCGGACAACAACAATTCAAGTCTGAGTGTCAGCTGACAGCACCAAGAAAGGCATCTGTTCTTTCCTCTTTTAAAAATTAGGTATGTGGTACAACATGAGTAAAAGCAAATACAATATTATAGTTATTTATGCTTTCACAAAAACATGACTATTTTCTCTTTGGTATATTCACACGTTATATGACGGCCGCCCTAAAAGAAACCACAATTTACTTATTTAACATTTACACATACTTGTAGCTCTCAACTTGTTGACAGGAAGAGACTGTAATGAAGGAATCTGTTCGAGAGCTGTAAGTTAACGGACCAGGCAGAAGAAAACCAGGTAGAAATCGGCCAAAAGCATAGCTTTCCTGTTCAAACAACATAAGCATCCCATCCATGGACTGTATGCATATTAAATCTCGACCTAAATGAAAAGGAAACAAAGCACTGTTAATCAGATATTATTATTTTTTAAGGAAAATATACAAGACTGAATTCTCAATTACACTCAATGTAAATGAATACTAATTTACCATATTGGCAGCATAAAGGAGCTTTAAATGTAATTTACTCTCACTTTAAGGCCCCTATATACCATCAGTGACCTCAGAGTAACTGAAAATCAAGCCCATGTTATTTACGGAAATTAATAATGAAGTTACCTACACTCAAGATACACAACATTTAGATATTAAAGAAAAAAACCGCAAAAAACAGTTGTTAACCAACACTAAACAAACACGAGGTAAAATCCTGGCCCCACTGAAGTCAACTGTAAAACTCTCTTTGATTTCAGTGGAGGCAGGATTCCACCCAACATGTTCAAAGTTGAGGCTGACACTCCAATATTACCATTATTTATATGGGGTTAGTGTTGAAAGGTTCAATCAGAGACCCATTTTGTCAAGTTCTGTATAAACTCAAAGGAAGATAGAGACCCCTGTCCTGATAGACAAAGCATAGGGGAAAGGGAAACAATACATGAACAAAATGATTGGGGTGATGGTTGACACATGTCATGTTAGTTCTACTTTATTTTATTTAACTATACATTATAGATCTGGGGTGGCCAAACTTACTGACCCTCTGAGACCCCCCCTCCTCGAGGGCAGAATTCTCTAGCCCCACCACCCTGCCACTGGGCTGAAGCTCCAATCTCCCCACCCCAGTCTGGAAGGCAAAGAAGTGGGCAGGGGAAAGGGCCATCGGAGGCTCTGCGAGCTGTACTTGAACAGTCAGAGAGCCACTCAAGAGCCACAGTTTGGCCAACCCTTTACAGAGGCAGAGGAAGGCACAAGGGGATGAGTTAACATGAGTAAGGGGCTAGGTAATAAAGAAAGGAAACTGGATAGGAAAAAGAAAAAAGTGCCAATGAGAGCAATGCTGGCAGCAAGAGAGATAATGAAAAAGGAGGGAGGAGCAAACCGTCAACCAGCAGAGAGAAGAAAATGTCCCTAATGGAAATAGAAAAAAGCCAAATCCAATTACTTCACTGGGGTCCAAACTGTGGAAGTCACTCCGCAAATGAAGAAGTAGTGGTTCCCACCTGGCTCCACCGCAAGGAGCCTCTTACCACCATGGGAAGCTATTTGGGGCTTGGTGCCCTGTTAAGTGGGAGGATCCACATCCCTTTTCAGATAATGACTTGAAGAGGTTACTCTATGTTCTGCTGCTGTTCCAGTTCCTCACACCCCACCCCACCCCAAACCCTTGCCAGGGAGTGGGAGAAGGAAGTTGCTGACAACTCCCAGGACCATTCCCACCTATTCTTTCCGTAAGGTAATTTATCCCTCAATTAAATCGAAGTGACTTGAAGGACATCTGTACTTTACATTTCATGGATTTTGCCAGTTTGACTCACAAACCTATTACTTAAACAGATTGTTCTATAGGATTATTTTAAATTAACAATAAAGAGAACTAAACCTTCCAAAAGTTATGAAAACATTATCTGCAAGAACTAAAAGTAGAACTGTTTCCTTTCTTGAGTAAATAATACATTAAAAGAAAACAAAAGATAGCAAAAAACTGAGTTTTCTGACTTGATTAAGTTAATATACTGATTTAATAGAGGGAACACAATTATAAAAATAGAAACAAAAATAGAATAAAGAGCAGATAATTTTCTTTTTCAGCCCCCAAAAACATACATCCATATTATAAATTCTGTTTAAGAAACAAAATCATTTTGAATTTACAAAAGTACTAGAAGACAAATATGAATCTACTGACATCTTTAAACTCTTCAACTTGGAAACAGCCATACTATTTTTGTTCATTTTAAAAATCACTAAGAAAAGAAAAGAAAAGAAAAGAAAAAGAAAAAGAAAAAGAAAAAGAAAAAGAAAAAGAAAAAGAAAAAGAAAAGAAAAGAAAAGGGACCCTAAAATCAAATTTTCAAATCTACATAGCATTCCAGATTTTTTTAAACGGTCTAAAAATAGAAATCATCATGAAAATAATGTTAATAGTGATGACCTTTTTCCATAGCTTTTATCCCACCCTTTATTTTATATTTTTAAAGGAGGATTAAAAATATTAAGTCCTTAGTGAGGAGTTAAAAATACTTGTCAATGTTTAAATCAATAATTTAACTAAAATAGCAGCAAGATCCTACTGATCACATGCCAATTTCTATTATAGGGATATAAATTCAGAGTAATACCTTTGAAGTCAACTGAGATCAGAATCTGGTTGTGGATTTTGAATTACATACAAGGTAACATTAATTCAAACATGTACATAATTTTTAGTACTCATTCATACAAAGAAATCCACAAGAAAAGAGGCCAGTCAAACACTCACTGAAATCAATGAAAATATTAAAGCCAATGGAAGTAGATACTGGATCAGGTGTCTATTCTGCAAACATGTACATAAATAGTGTCATTTATTTCAACAAGACTACTACTCACATGCAAAATTACATCTGTGTCTGTGGGGTTACAGCTTGTGCATGCAGGATTAAGACACAATATTGATTTAAAAAGAGAATTTTACTTCCTCCTAGATGTCCTCCCCTCAGACTTTATCCCTCTAAAAATTCCTCCAATATAGGGCCCCAGATATAAGCAAAAAAATTCATGTCTTTTTCCCACTTAGACAAGTATTCTTACATAAGAGGCTCAATATATGGCACCACTGAAGGTAAAATGCATATGGAAAAAAATGATCTACTTGCATTCTGATTCTTCAGAGAAATTATTAGAGGAATATCAAAAGTTATTTAAAAAGAAGCAGAGCATGCCAAGTAGTTAATGGATTAATAGTTCATCTAAATTACTAATACAGTATTACTTGATCTTTGACCTCTTGACTAAAACAGAGAATCAGTATTCGAGATGTGGATCACTAGCGTAAAAACTCTGATTTTTGAGGGCAAGAAGTAAGGGGGGGAGCAGCAAGGGGAGTGGAAGATAAACTATATTGGATCTCTTTTTCCCCCCCTTTTGTGATGTCCCATTCTATACTATTCTCAAAATGGTCCCCTCATCCTTCCCACCAAGGAGGTCTGTACATAATTTACTCCATTCCCATTAACAATGCTGCATACATTTGATGGGAAGGACATTCAAGAATTAATTACTGTGCTGTTCTTTTCCAAGAGGTTGAGCTCAGTGCTTCTCAACATCCTAGGAAACAAGGGAACCAAATTTCAGTCCTTCATAGGAGAGTACATTGGTGCTACTGAATAGATAGGCACAACTTTTTTTTAATTACATGTAATTTTGGGGGAGGGGGGGGGGGGAAGGAGAGAGAGAGGTCATGATAGGATTTCAACCAAATCTGAACTAGTGCAATGTCCTATTTACGCTAAATGCAGATTTCTAAATAAAAACATTATATTTTATTCAAGCAGAAGTTCTTTCTTTTCTTAAAACAATAAACTTAAGATCAATCATATTTAACACAAAGTATTTTTGAGGGGATGACTTAACTGACTGCTGATGCAAAACATATTTGTCTTATACCAACTGTTTTAATAAAGCAGAAATAGCACTCTGGTTTAACAAAATCATAAATCAACATATAAAGAAGAATTTCCTTCAACCTTAGAAAAATCCCATTTCCCTTATTAAACATAAAACAGAGCAAAATAGTCCATTAATCAAGAGGTCGATGGTAGCTTTTAAAGGAAGCTTAGCTAAGCTAACAATGAAAACCAATCTTATCATGTTAAATCATGCTAGGATCTGTACAGATAACCTATATTTTGTACAAAAACATCTATAACATGGAAATCATTAGAGCAGTGTTCAAAATCTCTCAGACTAATATTCTGCCAGCTACTGAAGGAAGCCAAATTAATACCTTTTATGTTTTCTTTACAACTGCAAGCAATAAAGACAAAATATATCATACCACATAAGCCATTAGCTGCTAGGTTCATTGACAACTTCAAGTTGATGATTTGGTCCCATCAGATTTAACCTATAATATATTGACATTTGTTTCATATTCCCAAACAGTGGTAAACATTAATCTTCTGCTGTTGCTTTAGTAGATAAGAGTCATACACCTTTTTAGGAAATGTGAATTCATTAATTCTGTTAACAGTTTGAAGTCAATGAACAAATGCTTCCTATTACTAAATTCAATAATTTTACCAGAATTATGGGTTTAACATGGAAAATCCTGAAAGCATTTTCTAAAAGGTACAATTGTTTGAGAGTTATGACTTTCCTTAGATTTTCTTACACTGAAACACATGTTTTTTATATTATAAAGCAGGGTCTATGGCTTCTGTTCAAATCTAGATTTTATTGTTTATAAAATTAGAAACATATTTTATATTATACACACATTATATATGCATATGCACATATACATATGTCCCATATGTGCACAGCCAACAAGTTTCTTTTGAAATTGTGTATGAAGTGACTTCATTAAAAAACCTTTCCATTATTTAACCTCTTAAATACTATTTATATGGCTCAAAGGATCAAACGTTGCATTTTATAATTTATTCCTAATAATTTGTCACTTGCATTTTGAGGTATGTGGTATTCAAAGGTTAAATCAACTAAACTGATCACTGATCATAGTTGAGATAAGCATTTGGTTCCTTGCCTAAAGGCTGAGAAGCTCTGAAGCAGTAGCCAAAATCAGAGCAGATGATTTCATCAACATATGATTCAAAAATTAGTCAATGGAAATTATAAATTAATAAATTAACTTATGAAATGTCTGAACAAAAAAATCATAACCAAGATACATGAATTCAATTAAAACCTCTTTAATATTAAGGGTCTCACTTAATTTTCAATTTAACAGGGGTTTTTTTATTTTAACACTGACATTCTTCTTAACTAATGCTGCTCCAAAGGAAAAAAAAACCAAACAAACAAAAAAAAGAGAAAATGGCACAACAATGTATGCTGAAGACAGGAAGCCAGACTTAACGTTCAATGTTCTAACCTTTGTCAGTTTAATAAAATAAATCAATCATCATTGTAAATAAAGTACTTTGCACTAATGTAGCACCTTCCATCCATGGACTTAATTAATTAAAGTTTGTAGTACATACTGAAGATTTACAACATCCCTATTATAAAAGAAAGTAACAGTATGCCTATATCCCAGTCCTGTTCTGCCTAGTTTTGCAGAGGGACAAACTGCAGTGATCCATCTATGGAGACAAATAGGGCATTCTGGAATGGTCTGAAACAAATGGCTACCCAGTGGACCATGATACTGATGTACTGATAGGCTATTAAGCCATTTCCTGTCCACTGCTAAGAATGAATTGGTCCTAGTTGCTCCCTTACACATACACCATCTCTTATAGATCACCAATGACCTGCAACAAATGAAAAAGGAGATGAGAAGATGAAAGTGTTAATGATGGAAGCCAAGAAGTCAGGCTTGTCTTCTGCCATAGTCTCAGAATTTGGACAAGTCTCTCGAGAAGAGATCTAAAACCACTAGGGAAAATCTGTTAAAACATGAGAACTGGATCCATTCCCCTCTTGGTTAGTGAAAACTTAGACTGTAAGCTCTTTGGAGCTAAGACTGTCTTCCCGTTATGTGTATGTATAGCGCCTAGCACAACAGAATCATAGAATATTAGGGTTGAAAGGAATCTCAGGAGGTCATCTAGTCCAACCCCCTGCTCAAAGCAGGATCAACCCCAACTAAATCATCCCAGCCAGGGCTTTCTCAAACCTCTAAAGACGGAAACTCCACCATGTCCCTAGGTAACCCATTCCAGTGCTTCACCACCCTCATAGTGAAAAAGTTTTTCCTACTATCCAACCTTGACCTCCCCCACTGCAACTTGAGACCATTACTCCTAGTTCTCTTATCTGCCACCAATGAGAACAGCCTAGCTCCATCCTCCCTGGAACCCCCTTTCAGGTATTTAAAGGCTGCTATCAAATCCCCTCTCATTCTTCTCTTCTGAAGACTAAACAAGCCTACTTCCCTCAGCCTCTCCTCATAAGTCATGTGCTCCAGCCCCCTATTCATTTATGTTGCCCTCCGCTGGACTCTTTCTGATTTGTCTACATCCTTTCTGTAGTGGGGGGCCCAAAAATTGGACACAGTACTATAAATGAGGCCTCACCAGTGCCAAATAGAGGGGAATAATCACTTCCCTTGATCTGCTGGCAATGCTCCTACTAATGCAGCCCAATATGCCATTAGCTTTCTTGGCAATAAGGGCATACTGTTGACTCATATCCAACTTCTTGTCCATTGTAACTTCCAGGTCCCTTTCTGCAGAACTGCTGCCTAGCCAGTCGGTTCCCGTCTGTAGCAGTGCATGGGATTCTTCCATTCTAAATGCAGGACCATGCACTTGTCCTCATTGAACCTCATAAGCTTTCTTTTGGCCCAATCCTCTAATTTGTCTAGGTCACTCTGTATCCTATCCCTACCCTCCAGCGTGTCTACCACTCCCCCAGCTTAGTATCATCTGCAAACTTCCTGAGGGTGCAATCCACCCCATCCTCTAGATCATTAATGAAGATGTTGAACAAAACCAGACCCAAAACCAACGCCTAGGGCACTCCACTTGTGACCAGCTGCCAACTAGACATTGAGCCATTGATCACTACCCATTGAGCCCGATGATCTAGCCAGCTTTCTATCCATCTTATAGTCCATTCATCCAACCCATAGTACTTTAACTTGCTGATAAGAACATTGTGGGAGACCGTATCCCTGATTGGGGCCACTAGTTTTTACTATAGTGCAAATAATTAATAATAATAAAAACAAGTCATATGTGCTGGTCCACTTTTAATAGAGAGAATCAATGCCTCATTCCAAAAGCCAGTGCTCAAAAAGTCTTCACTTGAAGCTCACAATTGCACCAGCCATTGCCCGGTCTCTAGTATCTCTTGTATGGATAACAATTAGAAAAGTGAGCTAACTCCAGCAACACCTCATTATTTACAACCTCTTCCAATCCCACTTCAGACCTTTCTATGGTTCGGAAACTCTGTTAGTCCGGCTGATATACAGTCTTCTCAGGAATCAGACCCTGAACATCCATGCCAACACTGATCTACCACCAGACTTTGTTGTGGCTGATTATAAGGTGATACTCCCTTGCTAGTGAGACCTAGCTGGGAGCAGGAAGGGGAGACAGAATCATATTAAGAAGACTTCCTCTATCTTTTCTCTCTGAAATATCCCTAACAGCTATAATGGAATTCTGCTTCTCCAAACTGTGTAGTCCCAAAGGATTATGTCATGTTAGTCTCTCTTATTCAGTGTACATTGGAAGTCATAAAGGAAGACAGGTTGCCATTCCAACAGTGTGCCGATGACATCCAGCTTCTATACCTCATCAACTACTGATAATGCCATCTCCCTGCTGACCCAATGTTTAAAAAAAACCCAAAAAATCTGTTAAAAAGTACTTGGCTTGGAAACAGTTCAGGTAAAACTGAGATGATGTTAATTGGCCCAGGGAAGAACTTTGAGGAACTCACACGAATTGTGATAACACCTTCAAGAAAAGGTATCTGTACACTGATTGTCAAAGAGGTACATACCGCCAAGTCCAACCGGAATAAAATCTACTCAAGAACAACTAGAGAGCAGCAGTGTTTTTTTCATATTTTGCTGGTTGTAAACTAAGCCCTACTGTTATTCAAACATTTGTCAACTCAAGACTGGATTCCTGCAATGTGTGCTCTCCCTAACAGACCCAAAAAACTACTTAGAAATTAAAAGTAACTCCGCATTCACTACTCCACCAGCCATATGAAGAGAACAGACAAAAGCACAGTGGACAACTCCTCAACATTCTAGCTTGGCTACCAGTCAAATTCCACATCCATTTTACATCCTTGGTCCTTATTTATAATAAAGCCCCAAAGGAACTCGTATCAATGTTAGCTGAGAAACTCCTGCCAGGGAGTTTCCTAGGAATTTTACCATCACCAAGGACAGGATTTGCCCTTCCATGGAAGATGTTTGGGGTTGAAACTCCACTGGAGACCAGGTGCTTCTATACCAGCTCCAGTGCTTTCAGCCATTGATCTCTAGCCACAAAGGACTTCCCCACCAACTGCACCCTACAGGAGAGAAAGGAATAGTGTAAACTTTTAAGCAGAGCCCATATGTGCTGCAATTAGGGCCTCAGTTCTGTTAATGTAAGTGAGATTGTTGAGGGGATGGTGCGTGTAATGCTAAGATCACGCTAAGATCCCCAGCATCACAGAGGTGGCCATTTCCATGAGAAAATTAGGATAGAAGATAACACACGTATAGAGGATCCCTTTCACACATAAATCTCAGAGACAAGTCAACCCTTGATTTTTATTATGACCATGACTTTTAACAACTGCCTGTATGATCATCAACTGCAATACGCACATTTATTTTTTCTCCTTTCTTTTTGAACTGTTCTCAGCAGACATCCTACAGGCATCAAAGAACAGATAATAATTCTTTATTTTAGAATTAAATAAAGAGGGGACAATCAGCTTGGCTGAAATACAATTAATTCCAAAGGTTTGTGGGTAAGTGTTTCAAATTAAAAAAAAAAAAAAGCTATTTACATAGACTTGTAATCAGAAAAAAACCCAAAGTACACTAAGTTGCAGAACAGACTGCATGCTTACTCAGTCTCTCTCCCAAACCTCTAGAAGCCAGGTAGCAAAATATCACAGATAGGAACCACTCACTATGCCCTCTTGTACTATCTCCCCGTAGAAATTTTTCAAACCCTTATTTAATATTACTCCCCCGTCCTACCAGCTTATTACAAAAAAAATTTTCAGGAAACACTATAGGACAATCCTGATATCTTTATTGGGGGCTCTATGCTCCCCTCTAGTTTATTGCTGGTCAGGGAAGTAGAAACTCCATGAGTTTCACTCACTGAATGGTCTCTCTATTCTTCCATCTGTGGGGAGAGAAAGAAGAATTTGCATCCCCTACCTCCCACAAATGAGGCATAGGTTTCAGCCTATGTCTACACTGCAGAGTGAAGTTGACTTAAAGTCGACTTTCACCTGCCAATTTTTAGAAGTCGCTGGATTGTGTCCACACCACGCTCCTTGCGCCAGGCTCGGCAGTCAAAGTAGTGCACTGTGAGTTGTTATCCCACAGTGCAACTAGCCACGGTGGCTGTTGGGACGAGATTCATCGTCCCATGATGCAATGGTCCTTCCCCCATCCTTCTTCCCCCAACAAACAGGAAACCGATTTTCACGCCGTTTGTTTATGCCACACGCTCACCATTGCTGCGGAGACATGGAGCCAGCTCAACTCTGCACTATTATTGTGAGCATCACAAATACATCACAGCTTATCATTGAGTATTTTCAAAGAAGAGCAAGAACCCAAAGCACAGGCAACTGCAATGCCACCGAGGTTGCCCTGCTACAAGCCATCGAGCGGAACAATTCCCGATTGCTGCAGGCCGTAACACATCATCTGCAGTCCGTGGAGCGCCGGTTCTGGTCCCAGGAAACAAGCACAGACTGGTGGGACTGCATCGTTATGCAGCTGTGGGATGATGACCAGTGGCTGTAAAACTTTCGTATGCGAAAGGCCACTTTCCTTGAACTTTGCTCGGAGCTGACCCCGTCCCTGAAATGCATGAATACTCACTTGAGACAAACTCTGACAGTGGAGAAGAGAGTTGCCATCGCTCTGTGGAAGCTGGCAACCCCCGACTGTTACTGCTCAGTTGGGAATCAGTTCGGAGTCAGCAAAGCTACAGTGGGAGCTGCCGTGATTCAAGTGTGCAGGGCCATCAATAGACTTCTGCTACGAAGGCTAGTAACTTTGGGAAACATGCAGGAATGGGTTTGTTGCGATGGGGTTCCCGAACTGCGGGGGGGGCCATTGATGGCATGCACATCCCTATCTTAGCGCCTGCCCACCTATCAACCAAGTACATAAACCGCAAGGGCTACTTTTCCGTGGTCCTTCAGGCTCTTGTGGATCACAGTGGTCATTTTACTGATATCTATGTGGGGTGGTCTGGAAAGGTGCATGATGCACCTATTTCAGAATTCGGGGTTGTTCTTTAACATGCAGGCGGGCACTTTTTTCCCAGACCAAAAAATTCAAATTGGGGGTGTGGAAATGCCCATAGTGATCCTGGGGGATCCTGCTTACCCCTTGCTCCCTTGGCTAATGAAGCCGTACACCAGGTACCTTGACAGCGATAAGGAGCGTTTTAATAAGAGGTTAAGCACTTGCAGAATGGTTGTTGAATATGCATTTGGGCGTTTAAAGGCCAGATGGAGAAGTCTCCTCACTAGGTTGGACATGAGTGAAAAGAACATCCTCTCAGTGATATCTGCATGCTGTGTTCTTCATAATGTGTGTGAAGCAAAGGGGGAAAGGTTCCTGCAGGGTTGGCTGTGGAAGCAGAAAGACTTGCCACCAATTATGAGCAGCTAGATGCCAGCAATATGCTGACAGCTAACCGCGGAGTGCTTTGCATTAGGGAAGCACTGAAAACCAGGTTCTGCAATGAGATGCAGTACTGATTTCTTCTCCTGTATGTTATGTGCCTTTGCTTAACATACCCCTACCATAGATATCAGTACCCTCCAAATCCCTCCCAAACAAGATATGATTTAATCAAGAAACGTGTTGAAATGATGCAAACTTTTATTTATGAACATTCAATTCGGTGGGGGCGGGAAGCTAGTGTTCATTCACAGTCTCAAGGGGTAGTGTGGTTGCTTGCAGGCCAGCTATCAGCGAGGCTACCGCTGTTTCTGCTCACCTCCACCAGGAGCCTGGCCATTCCCCTCCAAGACCGCTTGGGGCTGGGGGAGGGCAGCAAAGCCATAGGTGGAGGATCATTATGGAGGGGCTGCAGCGGGACTCCGTCCGGCCACCGCTCCTCCTGAAGTTCCAGAAGCCGCAGGAACATGTCTGCCTGGACGTGCATGATTCGCAGCATCTCCTGCGTGGTACTGCGATCATGCTCCTGCATCGCTCTTCGACTCTTCCTGTCCATGTCCATGTTCTGGGACAAGGTCAGCCACCACGCTCAGTGCTCTGTCTCTGCAGCTGCGGAGGTGTTCATGAGCTCGCCAAACATGTCATCTCTTGATTTTTTTTTCCCTTTTTCTAATCTGCGATAGTCTATCCGCAGCATTTCTAGAGGGCTGAGCCAACGTCAAGGTGTCTACAGAACAAAAAGAAATGCACAATGTTGCCATTGTTAGCAGACCAAGGAAAATGAAACAACTGCAACAATGTATAAAATACTCCCCTTACTGTGCACAAGGCTAAGCCAGTCCCTCACTCCATTCCGCACATCCCAGAAGAGTCGGCTCGCTGTGCCATTACAGAGATGGTAAGCCAGGGGCACTATAGCACTACTCTGCTATAGAGAGGATTAATGATCTCTAAAAAGCTTATTTCAAATGCCCTGTATGAGAGGGGTGCCTGGGTGCCATGGTTTAATTAAGATGACCGTTTTGTCATGAGGTGGCCACAGGGGATCTGAGGACAGCGCAGGGGGGTTAATAGTCTCGTCAGAAACCAAAGCAAAATAATTAAAGTGACTTTAGTAAGACAACACAATGGGGAATAGAGAGGTACAGGGTATCTGCTGTATAAGTTGGGTATTTTAAACCTGCATTGTCTTCCCTAGGTGACTATGAGCGATATTAGTCTCCTGAGGGTAACGCACAAGCAAACGGAAGATTTGCTGCACGCAACGGGTTAAGCCTGGCCCTTATGCCGCTATGCTGTTTTCCGCTATGATTCCGGCTCCCTTGATTGCAGCATGGCGCGGCAAAGTATCCTACCGGGAGGAAGGAACAAGGCTGCCCTCCCCCGGAACCTTGTGCAAAGGATAACAGATTACCTACATGAAAGTTTCCTTGAAATATCAACTGATGATTCTCAGAGCATATCTCTGCACATAAATAATCTGTTCCGGGGGTAGCCCCCCAGTAAAGTCTGCAAAACCCCTGAAATGCCCTCCCTCCCCCACTTTTAAAAAGAACATAACTGCTAAGAAATTAAAAAAAAAACAAAAAAAAAAACAACTCACCAGATGTGCCTTCCCCGGGATCATTAGTGTTGTCCTGTGCGCTGCTGGACTGTTCTGGGGTCAGGAATAGGTCCTGACTGTCTGAGAGAAGGGACACCCCACTCTCCTGCACCCTGCTTTCCTCATCCTCATCCTCGTCCACGGAGTCCTCATCATTGGCCCTGGAGGAGGATGCAGCAAAGGTATCGATGCTGCGTGGCGGCACCATGGTGGGGTCCCTGCCGAGAATTGCCTGCTGCTCCTCGTAGAAGCGGCATGTTTTGGGCGAGGAGCCAGAATAGCTGTTAGCTTCCCTGGCTTTTTGATATGCCTGCTGTAGCTCCTTGATTTTCACGCGGCACTGCTGCGCATCCCTGTTGTGCCCCTTCTCCAACATGCCCAGGGATATCTTCCCGTAAATGTCAAAATTTCTTTTGCTGGCTCGGAGCTGAGCCATAACAGACTCCTCGCCCTAATGACCGATGAGATCTAAGACCTCTGGTCGACTCCATGCTGGAGCGCGTTTGGGCCTTGCAGTAGACATAAGGAGTTCAGCTACAAGCTCCCTTCACACTGGCCGGACAGGAAATGAAAATTGAAATTTTCCCGGGGCATGAGGGGAGGGGCCATTTCCAGTGAGTGTGACCATGCAACAGCAGAGCGGTCACAATGGGGCATTGTGGGATACCTCCCGGAGGCCATGAACGTCGAATTACATTACGCTATGTCTACACTGATGCAAAATCGAACCAATAAAATCGAATTAGGCACTACGCCACTTGCGGAGGTGGTTTTATTACGTCAATTTTTGCCGCGCTTTAAGTCAACGGAACTGCCATTCCAATGTAGATGCAGGCTTTAGTAGATCAACGTAAGTGACATTACATTAACCTCCACTGCCAGTGTAGACCAGGCCTTAAATTCAAAACTTCAATTTCACTGGAATCAAATCTGCCCTCAGTTACCCCCACAAAGCTTCACTGAAATAAGTGGAGCTGCACAAGTGTAACATAGGACAGAATTTGGCCCATTTCTTAAAGAAACTGTTACACAGGTAAGCGTTTGAGCTACTATCTTAAGCTTTAGACACACATCAAGACATTCCAATGAGGTTATGGTAACTGCAAAAGTAAACCTGGTTTCAAGTAATCAGAATCCAGAGAGATGTGTGTTTACCATATTAATAGTTTTGTTGTCTTTTCTTATATTTGAATGGTAAAACTAGATTTTTTTTAAAAAGCAGACATTTGTATTAAAAACCACACAAAAGACATGCAGGAGGGTGAGGGACATTGGTATAAAATTTTTTTTTTGGCTACGTAAATTTTTTTTAAAGTTTATTAGATCACAATACAAATTAAATAAATTTGTTGACATATTGCAACTCTATTGTTTAAAATGCTATAATAGTTGCCCTGAAGATCATAGAAATAAGAGATAGAAAAAACATATTAAATCATATAGTCCACTCCCATACTCAGGTAGAAGGATTCTCTACAGTACACTTTCTAATGTTTTGCCCATCATATTCTCCTACCATTTCAAAGAAAGACATTTCTATTTCTACCTATTCTCTCATAGTTGTGAAAGAGCCCCCATTATACCACAACCAAGAAATACTTCCACAAACTGCCAAAGAGATTTTTGGCTCTATCCTTTAACTAACTCACAAATACCTTAAGTTTTGGTTTTAATTGTTTCTGTGACATCACTTTAAAAACACAAACAGACACTACAGACAGTAGTAATACCGTAAAGAGGTTGATTCAGTTACTTTAATAGATTAAAAATAGAGGTCAGCATAGCTGTTCATACACATTAAAATCAGAAGTAACAATACGTTTTGTTCTCACACAAATGATGTGGTATAAAATGTATGTTTACCATAATCTATTACATCATAAAAATAATAAATCACTAAGAGTGGAAATAAGATTTATAGAACGCTCTTGTAATAGATAAATAGATACATATAATGATGATTGGAGGATATCCTTACTGTAAACAAATGAACCCCAACACACAAATATCATTGTTGAAACATGTCCTGATAGTACAATAATATAACATGTTGTAAGCCAAATAATATTTATGACAAGGTGCTGGGAACCTTCAGTGATTTTCAATGCGTGTAGAATAGCTGATAAACCATATTTGTTAAAGAAGCAGTAAAAGATATTTAATACATATAGGGCTTGATCCAGCAACGAGTCAATGGCAAAACTCCTATTGATATCAGTGGTGCAGCACCAAGCCCTAAAGCAACAACTAAACTTCTTGTTTGTCTTCCTTGCATTGTCTCTATTATTCACTTCAAGTTTATTGTAAATTTGCATTTTAACTAGTCTGTTTTATGGCTTAAACTCCAATTATGAAAACTGCTACAAGTCAAACAAAATGAAAAGTTCATATAAAATTAGATATTCTTCATATTCCTATTTTTTATAGTTCATTTTGTTTCCTTTGGCCATTTGTTTTTAATGTGTAACCAGTGAATGGGTTTTTTATGTTTCACTTAAAAAAAATGCAGTCTTCCAAAAGCTCAGCCAGAAATGTCCATTTCAAAAAGCTTACTGCAGCCAGTTGGCTTTGCCAGTGACATATTTATAAAGTGAAAATGTAACCCATAGTGTTCTCTGCAGATCAGATGGAATCACTTAGTGTACTCTACATAGTTTCAGCAGCCTGTGCCTCAAGTGGAATGTCCCTCAGCCAGCAAGTGTTACTTTAAGTATTAGTCCAGCTACTGTTGTTTTGTAGTTTGTTATTCTAGCATTATATGAATATATTTGCGTCATACTTTTTTAAAAAAAACCCAAATTTATTTTTAATGAAAAGCCAAAATAAGAGGCAGGTGGTGGCTCTTTGAAACAAGCCTGTAATTAAAGCTATTTTGGAGTTGTTCTTGCATGTGAATGATTTCCAGTGCTCTCAGCCTTCCCCCGGCACCAAAACATTTTCATAAAAATAAATACGTTATGTAATCACAAGGACTGAGCACCATGTGACATTCAGTAATAAAACCTGCAGCATCAAATGGAATAAATTATAAATCAGAATAAACTTCATACATTTATAGCTTTCTGGCAAGGAACAGCACAGATGACTCTACAACCTTTTAAAGAATGGTAATCAAAAGGGTCAGTCTAAAGCTCAATACAAAAACGACGAAAGAATGGTATATTTAAAGTAAAAGAAAAAAGAAATGTAATTTTCACATAGCAATAGTTCATTTTGTTCACAGCTAATACTAAAACTAAGGGCTTAAAGAGTGCTTTCCTTAAGCGTCACAAGCTTTTAATTTTCACAGGAAAAGGTAAACCCACAGTCCATCAACCAATACAAAAGTAACTAGGGACTTACTTTCCCCACACACAGATTGGAAGAGAAGACAGTCACCTGCCCTGGCCTGGAAAAATAGGTTTTTGTTTTCTTTTAACACTGAGTTTCTGCCCTCCCACATTTCTCTCTGAATGGAAAGCCCTAAGATGCTTCCTGTACAGAGGTGCTCAACTCACAGCTGGGTTAAGTTCCTGACGCAAAATGAGTGTGGGTCAACTGTGAGCAAAGCACTTCAGGAACTGCTCCTGACTAATGGAAAAACTATTTGAATGTATGTTGGGGCAGTTCTTAAAACAACCTATGCCTAGTAAAAAACAAGTCTTAGGTTACTTCCCGAGCCCAAAGCAGGAAACACATGTCAATGAGCATTCAGAAAGAATACTAAACAAACTAGCTTGGTGGTCTAGTGGCAGCATAATGCACTGCCATAAAGGGGATCAGAGTTCAGGACTTCAGCTGAGTTTCTTCATTCTAGGCAGACAGGAGCTGAGAGCATTAACCAAGGCAGTGCTCAGAGGATATGGGAAGACGGAACGAAAAATGCCTTACATCACTCACCAGCAATCCCCCCAGATGATGCAAGAAGCAGTGTACATAGGCTCCTGCAGGAGCTAGGTTGAGTCTATTTCTGCTGGGAGCACGGGTTACTACAACACGAGCCCCTGAAGCAGGATGGGAATGAAAATAAGAGGAGCTGACGAGGATTTAAGAAAAAAATTCAGCAAAAAATAGATACTAAAGCAATTAATCTACTGAACTAACATTTTAAATTATTTTCTAGTCCGTGTCTGATACTATGGAGTTGGAACTTGAACCAGTACAAGGTCTCTGAATCTTCACAAATCCCACCAGGAAACAGCTACTGGTTCTGCAACAGGCCAGTCTATTCATTAGTAAATTTCCTCTGTCAATGAATACCCAAGTAGTTCAATAGAGGAATGGCCTAAAGGAGAGGAGTTCCTTTGTACCCCACAACTATCAATTTTTAGGATCAAATGTCTTCCACCCAGTTCCTTGCAGATTTCTATGAACCTTTAAAAGGGATTTAAATGGACAGGGATTTCATCCACATGATCAACTAAATCGATGAATTCACACCTCCTCTCCTCAGTCATCCTTCTTGAAGGAAGTAGTTTTTGAGCCACATGTTCCATTTTCTCCTTCCCCAGCTGACCTCTGAAACAGAACAGTAAGCCAATATTAACCTAGTAACTTTGGGCAGAGGCCTTTTAAAAACTAATACGGACCGAAGGTGGAGAGGGGCAGATAGGAAAAGGCTACCACTCAGGTTCAATGAGTTCCAAGTACCTGACATGCAATACAGGCAATCAGAGTCAATCTCCAGCTTTGAGGAAAGGGGGTCTGCTGGAAGAATCCTTACATTTGTCATTCTACAGCTATGAGAGAGGTGAAACATCTTCTCATCTAAATAGGTTTTAGTTACTATTTATTTGTTTATGGAAGCCCTCACAATAGGATAAGCATTTTTCAGACACTCAAGTAGGGACAATCCCTGCCTGGAAAAGCACACAGTCTCAGAAGAGACATTCAGATTGGCAGAGGTTGTAAGATGAAGAACATCAAATACAGATTTTTTTTTTTATACAAATCAAACCAGATTCACTATAGACAGCATAACAGAAGGGGGTCTATAAAAGGGACTTAAACATGATGAAGGAAGAGAATTTATGTATATCTGTGTTCTCCTCACCATTGTCTCGGAGAGCCTGAGGCTACAGCCTCCCTTACTGTATGTAGGTGGCTCACAAAGCTGTTGCACAAGTCATTTTTCTAGATAAGGTCCTCCCTCTTTATGAGGTGGGATACAATTACTATTTTCTGAGCACAGATGGCTTTATAAATATAAATCTAGTTTGGGGCACTTATGATATAAATGAATGAGGAAGTGTTGTGTGAGATTTGGGGGTTTTGTTGCATATTTGACAGGGCCATCAAGGGAACTTGTGCACACGGATTACAAAAGGAATTTTAAACTACATCCTCATTCATGTTAAGTTGCCTTTATCTGTATTATTATTAATGCATTATTATTGTATTATCTGTCTGTATATAACATATTTTCTTCCATGTGCCATCAGCTTCACAAAAAATATGAAATCAGTAGACACACCTATTATGAGAACTTCAACAAAAAGCACCAATAAACTTTGAATGAAGGTTCTCCAAGAATTTTACCATACAAATTAAATTTTATCCAGCTCTCACTGAAGTCAATGATAGTCTTTCTATGGAGTTCAATAAAAGCTGAATCAGGCCCTAATTTTACATTACATATAAAGTGGCTCAAAAAATAATCAGTGAACTCTGAAGTCAACATCTGGATGTGCAATTCAGAGGACAAAGAGTTCTAAACCAAGAGACTGGTGCAGAGTAAACTCAGTTGCAGTTCATACCCTCTTCCCATCAGGAGAGCTGCTCAGCTCCAAGACAGGACTCTTTATCATCTCCTGTCCCTCTTCCCCAGTAAGAAGCCAATCTCCACTTTCTCAGCAGGTGGAAAGTCTGATGAACCCAACGTACATCCTGTGCCATTTTATAGTTTTGCTGAGGAAAAACTTAAAAAGGAATATTTCACATAGTTGTTTTTGTGACCCATAAAACCCTCAACAACAACTGGAAAAGAGGATAACAAGAATATCCTGATATGTACATTCTGGTTCACCAAAGATTCATGTGAGGTCTTAAATAAAATGCTGGTCATTATTCAGTATTGTTGTGAAATGTATGTACAGATACTATGTAAGGAACCATGTATGTTTACTGAAAATATGTTTGAAGTCTGTACGAGAGCAGAATTGACTTGGTTTTTTTGTCAAATAATAAGGTTTATTCACCTGTCTCTCTGGTATGCAAATTAAGTATTGTAAGTTAACACAATAATGGAGAGTCATTTACATACCAAGTCAACAGGGAGGATGTGAAATCTACAGGGAGACAGCACACTGAAGAATAAGCTACAGGGGGTTTATACTGACTTAGGAACAGACAATGAACTTTGGGAGATGTAACAAGAAGGCAAAAAGACATCCTTTATCCTGCACCTAGGAAATAAATGGGCAATATGTTTACATTCATAAAAACAGGATCTCAATCAACCTTGGTTTAAATGCTACAGAGGATATCTGGAGTGAAATAAACATGTTTAGGCTGGAGGTTAGACTGTTAAGTTTAGTCCCCAGAAGCATGTTATCATTTTGTTTTATATGTAACTTGTTTCCATTATCTTTACTCATTACCACTCACATCTTTGATAATAAACTTATGGTTGTTTTCACTAGAAATATATCTCAGTGCTGTGATATTTAAAAAGATCCAGATCCTGAGATGAATCATACAAACTAGTGTGTACACTGTCCCCTTTCAGTGGAGAAAAGGTTGAACACTACAGGGGAAGCTTCAAAGGGGCTCAGGGACTCGGTATACCTATTGTTAACCTGCAAGGCAAAGTAAGGGCTGATACAGAACAGAGGAGATTGTCTGATACCTAACAGGCTGATGGGGACAAGGATCGGATACCCACTTAAGAACAAGCAAGTCGTCTTCTTGCTGGAGCCAAGGGAGTAGTGGCATACCGAAGAGGGCTGAGGGGGCCAGGCCCCCAGGCACCAGCCTGCGAGGGGGCGCTGGCCTGGCCCTTCATGACTTGCACGGGATGGGGGGGCGCTGGCTTCTCCAGAGCCCCCTGCCCTCTGCGTGTGGTAAAGGACCAGCCCGGCGCCCCCCTCTCCAGGCCGGGGGATGAGGCCGCCCTGTCCGAGACAGTGCCGGGCCGCGGGCTGGAGCGGCAGATAAGTGCAGGATGCCAGGCCAGCCCTTCATGATGGGCAAGGGGCACAGGAAGCTGAGAGGCAGCTGCTCCCACTCCTGCGGCTCCCTCCCCACATGTCGTGAAGACGACCCCCATCCAAGCCGGCACCGGGCTGCAGGGCTGGAGCAGGTGAGGCAGGCATCGCATGATGGGTAAGTGGGGGGGGGGGAGGGGGGGCACAGTGGAGCCAAGCCTGCATTTGCACCCCCATAGGCCTCACACACACACACACACACACACACACACACACCCGGTACAGATCCGTGGCTGCTGGGAGGCAGCGCCGGGACCCCTCTTGCCCTGAGTGGGAAGGGGGGGCCTGGGTCCCCGGGTGCCAGAGACCCACGGTACGCCATTGCAAGAGAGTAACAAGGTGACTCACAGTCCAGAGAGAAACATCATAGTTTTGAATACAGATTAATTGACAAACTCTTCTAAAGGAGTACTGTCCCCTGTACCTATAGTGATAACAAAGAACTCTTTAAAAGGCAATTGGTAATGCATTGTCTCACGGTTGTAACGAAAGGTGGCTGGGGGGGGATGGGCAGACGCAAATGTTTGGTTGTTTTGTTTTGGGTTTTTTTTAATTCAAGTGACTTAAGTTGAATTTGAATATAACTTTAAAGGAGTTTTGAATATCCAAACCAAGACACCTGTGAATAGAAACAAATCATACAATGTGATTAGACAGAGATAAAACTGAGGGAATAGGTAATCAATGCAGACATTTTCACAGGATAGCAATAACCTATAGAACGATGTAATAGCTGGTTGGTGGCTAAACAATAAAGGAGTTGGTGAACTATGTCTCATCACAAACACCACCATCACTATTTGTTATCTTTTTGGTAGTCTGACTGGTCATGATTGAATAGGCATGAACAATTTGTTACTTTGTCTCTCCAAAATGGGGTAGCAGCACACTGCAAATAACCATATGATCTTATTGTAGCCCAGCCTTGCAAAGTTCTATTTGCCCACACATGTATGGCCAATAATTATTTTTGACAGATGAGTAAGATGTCATACATTTTTTCTTTATCAATCAAGTTAAAGGGCAGATTAATATATTTTATGTCTGAATAGCTAAATTTTTATGGTCGTTTTGCAAAGCTGCTATAACCCTTATTGTACCTTAGCCCACTCCCTAGTTTTCTGTAGTTTTCATTCACTAAATTATGCCTACAATCACACTATACGCTCTCTGGGACAGGGACCATGTCATGTCATCTTTCTTTGCAAATGCGTGGCATATTTTTGGGCACTATAAAAATAAGTAATTATCACTTGCAATGTAGTAGCTCTTTGCCTACAGACAAACAGAAAACTTCAACATCCAGTCCTTTCAATCTGGCACATTTTCAGAAATACTAAATGTATAATTTAGAAAAAAAGGCATTAGTAGCATAATAAAGAAAAAACAAAGAACATATCCTTAAAAATAAAAATTTGAAGTGACTGACCTACAAATATTCTTTTTAGGACTCCAACAATCAACAGTGAGTAAATATTTTAAAAGATTCATGATACCTAAGCCACATGACTTCCAGGACCGGGAATGGCAAAGCTCATATACTTGTAACCTATTTAATATTTACTCCCAAAAAATTACTAAAAGCCAGTCAGCAGCAACACTAAATGAAGTCATCTACACTTCAAATTCTGTTGTACTGATCATCCAACATCAGGGTTTTTCACCAACTCTTTTGAGGTTCTATATCAAACTCTAACACAGCTACAATCAGCAAGGCAAACAATCATAACGAGATTTTCATAACAGTATATCCATCACACGTTTGCTTCATGCACCGTATTATTCAAATAAATGGATCACCCATCTGAAGCCAAGTTTTCTTCTAAAACATTTCCTTTTACAGCAACATAGATGTATTTCAGCTTCTTAAAATCTTAAGTCAGCACTTAGCTCCATACGCAGACAGAGAAATAAAGCTGTTTAAAAGCATAACCTTCTTTTCAAGGCTTAGCTGCCTAACATTTCCGCATGCTAAACTTATTAAGTCACCTAGTAACGCTACCTAAACATTGTTTAATCTCTAGTTTATCTCATCATTACTTAATCTAAAAGCCATGTAAACAATTATCTATTTAAAAATCTACAGTCAAGGATAGCATTTTAATTTAAGCAGTTAAACACCTTCATGTTCTGGTTTTCTTTTCATTAATAATGGAAGTTAAATACACAAATACTCCACATATATTAGTGTTGGAACGGAATACGGGTGTGTCGTCAGCACTGGGTCAAGCATTTTTCTTTCAAAGATGAATTTATTCTTATCATCTGATATTATTTATATTATTGTAGCCCCAAGTCCCCATTGTACTAGGTATTTTATTAACACAGAACAAAAAGACAATCCCTGCCCCAAAGAGCTTACAATCTAAGTATAAGAGATAACAGATAGATACAGTCAGAACAACAAGAGAGTAGAAGATATAATGAGACAACATAGGTCAACATAGTATGCTGTGGTTTCACCACACCAGCATCCTAACCATTGTCTGTAGGCATCACAGCAAAGAAGAGTTTTGAGAACATTTCTGAAGGAGGATAACAAGATAGTTTTGCAGATGGTTATGGGAAGCTCCTCTCAAATGTGAAGCACAGCATGGGACAGAGCACAAAAGGTGTTTGTTTGATAATTTAACAAGTGGGCCACGGAGGCTGGCATCATGGACGTATGGGAGGTAGGAGTCGACCTTTGGATACTGAATGAGAGATGATGGGTAGGTTGAGGATTGGTTGCATGGAACTTGAAAGTGAATACAAGTACATGTTTGACACGATAGAGAAGAGCGAGCCAGTGGAGGGATGCAAAGAGAGAGTGATGTGGTCAAAGCAATGGGCTAGGAAAATTATCTTTGCAGCACATTCTTAATGGATAGGAGTGAAGTAAGACTGCATTTCTCAAGGCCAGAGAAAAGGATGTTGCAGTAGAAGACACGCAAGATGATGAGAGCCTGGACGAGATTTTTAGCTGTGTGAATGGATAGGGAAGGCTGTATTTTAGAGATGTGATTCAGAAAGAATCTGCAAGGTTTAGACAAAGCCTGTATGTGAGCAACTTGCACACAAAGTCTACGGGAAGAATGAGCAGATGCCCAGGAAATCAACATTTTCAGCTTGTGGGCGTTAGCAAGCTTTAGCAAGTGTCAGGAGTCAGTATATCAGTATCGGCTGCTCTATCTCCATCCATGGAAAAACTGCATGAGGCCCAAACAAGAAGAAATACAGAACTCTAAGTGCATGCTAAGACCACTTATTGACCCTCACCCTCCAATAAAACTTCAAAACAAACACTAATCAGTAATAGAATTCCGTGTTCAGCTGTTAAAAAACACACAGAAGCCAGAAAACAAGCATCTACTGAAATGACCAGAAGAAATCACTCCATTAGCTCATTCAAATGATGTACTTTTTTGATAGGTCAGCTGGCCGAAACACTTCTTGAAACCACAAAATAACCCTAGACTGGAGTACAACTATCAGAAAGTATCCCTGCTTAGAAAAAAGATGCCTCAGTACTGTGAGAGAAGCACCTCCATGAATCAGGGTTTGAGTCATTAAAAAAAAAAATCTAGTACCTTTGACATTTTTTAAAAAGACCACAGAGCCCAATGATAGTCACTGATGGGTTCTAAAAGAATCAATAGACGAAGTACTGCTATTTTTACAAACCTATTTTTGATGGTCCTTTGAGGATGGATAAGATCTCAGAGATTTAGAAAAGAGAAAAAGTCCCCATTTTCTATGTGGAAAAAGGGGGCAACCCAAGGAATTTCAGCAAAGCAGGTAACTCTGATGCCTGTTAAATTACAAACACACATAATGAAGAAATGAATTTGTAAAAAATAAGGTAATATAAAAAAGGTATGAAGGAATCAAAAACTAATCACACTAAAGTAACTATTTCTTTGACAGGCTAACAATATTGGACAAAGGATATAGTGTACAACGTCTCTAAACTTCAGTAAGACATTTGCTATGATCTTGCACAATTGTCTCACAGGAAACTAGAGAATGAGGAAGGTTGACTAGGCTATCGTACCCCAGAGAAGAAACTGGAGATTAGAGTAGGATGATGAATTAAATATGAGTTAATAATATAATACTGTCACCAAAAAGACAGATGTTCTATTGGGTCATATTAATAGACATATCCTCCTAAAAACAAATGAGGTAATTGTTCTTCTTGGCACTTGTTAAACCTTGACTGGGGTACTCCAACAGCCATAACCCTGTAGGAAAACTGCATACTAATAATGTACAACAATTGTTCACATTTGGGCACAATATTTTTAAAGACAAATTAGAGAGAGCAGTATACAGTTACATATGAAATTTATAAAAGATTTGGAAAATAAAGATCAATGAGGAAAAGATAAAATAATTTGACTTTCAGTCTAAAGATAAGAGAAATAAATGGGGCCCAAATAAAACAAAAGTCTATGATAAAGACAACAGGGATAGTTTATTTTCATTAGTCACTGGGACACATTGGGATTAAACATTAGCAGAAAATACCCTATTAGAACAATCAGACAACAAAAGATGCTGCCACTAGAGATTATGGAAGCACCATTCCAAGGGTATGTCTACACTGCGGAGTGAAGTCTATTAATTTAAAACAGACTTTCACCCACCAAATTTTAGAAGTCGCAGGAGCGTGATCACACCACGCTCACTGTGTCAAGGGATTGCATCCCCATTAGCCGCGCTTGGGTCAGCAATCAAAGCAATGCACCGTGGGTAGCTATCCCACAGTGCAACTAGCCACAGAGGCTTTTGGGAAGGTTGTCGTCCTCCCATGATGTAATGTCCTTCCTCCCCCTCCCTTCTTGTCCCAAACAGACTAACACTTTTTTGCACCATTTTTGTAAACCCTTCAGTCTCTGCCATGCGCACGCCATTGCTGAACAGGCATAGAGCCCGCTCAGCTCTGCACTACCATTGTGAGCATCACAAACACTTCACATCTTATCCTGCAGTATTTTCAAGGGAAAGACAGGGGCCTCAGTGCTGAAAACGTGATGTTACTCAAGCCACCCTGCTACAAACCATAAAATGAATCAATTTCCATTTGCTGCTGGCTGTCACGCACCATCTGTCAGTGGAACACGACTTCTGGTCCCGGGAAACAAGCAGTGACTGGTAGGATCACATCATTATGAAGGTGTGGGATGATCAGCAGTGGCTGCAGAACTTTATATGCGAAAGGCCACTTTCTTTGAACTCTGTGCAGAGCTGTCCCCAAGCCCTGAAACGCATGAACACTCACTTGAGATCGGCTCTGACAGTGGAGAAGCGGGTGGCCATCGCTCTGTGGAAGGTAGCAACACCAGACTGCTACTAGTCAGTTGGGAATCAATTTGGAGTCGGTAAATCCACTGTGGGAGCTGCTGTAATTCAAGTTTGCCAGGCCATTAACAGACTTCAGCTAAGAAAAGTAGTGACTTTGGGAAATGTGCAGGACATAGTGGATGGGTTTTCCACAATGGGGTTCCCAAACTGTGGTGGGGCAACAGATGACACACATATCCCTATCTTAGCACTGGACCATCTAGCCACAGAGTACATTAATTGAAAGGAATACTTCCACAAGGGCCTGCAACACCATTGAGATCACAAGGGACGCTTCACTGACATCAATGTGGGATGGTCTGGAAAAGTGCATGACCCACACATCTTTAGGAACTCAGGTCTATTCCAAAAGATGCAAGCAGGGACTTTCTTCCCTGACCAAAATTAAATATTGGCAATGTTGAAATGCCAATAGTGATCCTTGGAGACCCTGAGTATCCATTGCTCCCCTAGCTGATGAAACTGTACACCGGGCACCTGGACAGCGAGAAGGAGAGCTTCAATAATAGGCTCAGCAAGTGCAGAATGGTCGTGGAATGTGCATTTGGACGTTTAAAGACTCGCTGGCGCAGTTTACTCACTAGGCTAGACCTCAGTGGAAAAAACATCCCAGCAGTTATCTCTGCATGCTGTGTGCTCCATAATGTCTGTGAGCCAAAGGGGGAAAATTTCCCATTGGGTTGGGTCATGGAGACAGATTATCTAGCTGCTCAAAATTGGCAGCCAGCCTGCAGTGCAATGCTGGGAGTCAACCACGGAGCGCTGCGCCACAAGGAAGCCTTGAATAAATCGGTTTTGTAGTGAGACCTAATGTTTCTGAAAAATCTGTGTTCTGTTTTCCCTTCGCATCCCCCATCCACTCCCTAGCACTACAGGGCTGTGCTACTCCCCCTCTCCTGCCAGCTCTAATCCCCGAGGTCTCAATAAAGACAGAGTAATGATCTGTAAAGCAGTAAATTTTTATTGTTGGTCGTTTACAGTGAAGGGAAAGAAGTTATTTCAACACTTTGCATGCATTGTAATTGGGCTCTGAGGGGGGACAGAGCAAAGTTTCAATGTGTAAACAGCAAAAACAGAGTCCCATTTCTTAGACAGACCGGAACCTCTTTCTGCTGCCCTCACCCAGTGGGGAGTGGAGCACTTATTGCACCCTGCTCAATCTCCTTCTAGATCGCTTGGGGGTGGGAGCTTGGAAAGAGTGCAAGAGTTGAGAGTTTTGCAGAGGCTGCATAGGGAGGCTATCCTGCCACTGCTCTTCTTGAAGCTCAACCAAATACCTCAACATGCCCAACTGATCCCTCATTATGCGCAGCATCTCATCCTGCGTTGCATGTTCACGTTCGTGGGTTGCCTTCCTGCTCTCCACGTCCATGTTAATTTTCTCCCATAATGAAATCCTCCAGGCTCTTAGCTCTGTGTCAGCAGCCACAGAGGTGTTCATTATCTCAGTGAACATGTCATCCTGAGGAGTTTTTTTACCTTCTAAATTGCAACAGATGGTCAGTGAGAGTAGTAGATGCTGAGCTGAAGGCCATGCCGGCCACTGAAAGTCAAGCAAAGCACAAGGTATCCATTGTTAGTTGGCCCATGGACGAAAAGCAATGTTACAATGTAAAATTAACTCCCCTTTATATTCTGAAGGGAATGGCAGACCTGCATACCAATCTCTACCTATTGCTGGGGTCGTAGTACTGTTCCAGCCATGGTAAGTAAGGGGTTGGTGCATCCACTTAAGGGAAATCTCCGTAGTGCACGCAGCATAAATCCATAGCTCCCCAACCTGCAGGATTGTTTCACCCCCTCAGACCCTTCCAAAAATTGGTTTTTGAAAAGGCAGTACAGTGTGTGTGGGAGGAGAGGGTGAAATTCCCTCGGGCAAAACCATATGTGGGCACCTGTCTCACGACTCCTAAAAAGCCTCCCATGGCAGAGGGAAAAAAAACAATTGTATGGAATGGGTACTGCAAATTTGCACCATGGTGACCATGAGTGATATCAGTTTCCTGAGGGTAACAGAGGTGGAAAGGGAAGATTTACTGCAAGTATCTGAGTATAGGCCTGGCCATTATGCTGCTATGCTGTGTTCCGTGATGATGCCTGAACAATTAATAAGAGAGTGGTGGGGGAAAGTGTGCTATTGCAGAGGAAGAAATAAGGCTGATCTCCCCAGAAACCTTCTGCAAAGGATCACAGAGTACCCACATGAAAGTTTCCCAGAGATATCCATGGAGGATTCTCAGAGCATCCCTGTGCACATACACATTCTTTTCCAGGAGGAATCCCTTGCTCAGGTGAACTAACAAAGAGGAAGCCCATCTTCACCACCACAGTCACTTTTTCCCCCCACTAGGATAAGAAGCTGGACTGGGGAGATAAACAAAGAAATGAGATTTGCAGTACATACTCACTGGATGTGTCTTCCCCGGCATCTCAGTCACTCACAATGTCCTGCATCCGGGCGGGCTGTTCTGGGGTTACAAATAGCTCTTGGCTTTCAGGGAGAATGGATTCCCCAGTCATTTGGCTCCTGTTGTCCTCCTCCTCCATAGAATCTTCCTCGTTCATCCTGGATTCCCCTGAGGTATCTATGCTGCGGAGCAGGACAGTGGTGGGGTCACCACCGAGAATTGCATGCAGCTTCTCATAAAAGCAGCATGTTTTTGGTGACAAGCCAAAACGACTGTTCGCCTCCCGAGTTTTCTGATACGCCTGCCTCAGCAATTTGATTTTAATGCGGCACTGCTGCGTGTCCCTCCTGTGCCCCTTTTCCAACATGCCGCGCAATATTTTTTCATAAATATTTAAATCCCTTTTGCTGGCTTGGAACTGAGTCAGAACAGATTCTTCGCCCCACAGACCAATGAGATCCAAGACCTCAGGTCAACTCCAGGCTGGAGTGCATTTGGGGAGTGCAGTCACCATGCTCAGTTCTGCTGGCAAGCTTTCTCCACGCTGACAAAACACATGGCCGCGGTGCAGCACAGTGCGAATGTGCAGAGGGGTCACAGCAGAGCATTGTGGGACAACTCACAGAGGCCAATTACATCGCATTATGCTGCGCTCCGCATACACTGTCACTCATTCGACCCAAACAATTCAATTTCAATGCTACACCATTTGCGGAGGTGGTTTTATTATGTCGAATTTTCCCACGATTTAAGTCGATGTAACTGACCAGCCAGTGAAGACACATACATTATGTGGTCGATGGAAGCAGCATTCCATCGACCTACCTTCGCAGTGTAGATCAGGTGAGATGCTTTTAAAGTTAATTTACTACTTGTGAGAGGTACTAATCTGATAACCATGCAAATGACATGTGTTTCTCTACATAACAGGACCAGCACTGAATTCCTGAGAATGCAGAGTTGTGGAGGTTATGTGAAGGAATATTTCCCATCCCAATTGAGTAGCTGCCATAGCAACCTAACTTCTCTCCTGGATAGGTTGACTTAACACAAAGTCAGAATCTATGATTTTCAATGGTATGTTCAGAATAAAAGCACAGGATCATACTGTTCTGGATAGGACCTGAATACACACACAAATCCCTCAAGCACATGGATTCCTAGACTCAATTTTACACATTTCTTTGTTCATTGTATTTATCAAGCTTCTACCTAATTTGTTTCCATTATTACCACTCCAATTAACAGCAGCTGCAATAAATGATGGATCTAACTATATAGTCAGATGGGATAAAATCTTGGCCTGATGAAGTCAATTTGAGTTTTGCCATTGATTTCAATAGGGCTAAGATTTCACCCATCACCTAAAAGAAAGAGGTAGAGAGGCAGAACAGTTTGGAAAGAGATGCAATAGGAATCTTCCTTAATTATTTTCTCCATCACATGTTCAACTCACAGAAAAGGTTATATCATCATTATTCAAAGGGAACACACACCACTAATAGCCTTTCAAAGTGATGTTATGTGGGGAGGTGTTCAGGAGCAGAGATTTGTAGATTTATCCTTTGAACAAAATCCACAGAAAAATGAGCTTGTGGAACAATCTTTCCTTACACAGAAGCAATTGAACAGGAAGGTAATAGTTAAACATCATGCTCCGTAAAAAAAAATAGCCGACAAATCAATGTCCAAATTTATATCATTGCTGTATTTAAACATAATCATAAGACTCAATTAACCTTACAGCATAAAAGTCAGCTGATAATTTTTTTTCTGACTAACACCTAATAAAATTCATTCTTGCAGAATTGTGGAAAAGTTAAGCACAGCCACTCTTCTTATAAAGTTTCCTGTTACAAGGTTTCATGGTTTACACACATGTTGTCTTTTATTATTTAAAAAAATTACTCCTTATAGCACCCCTTTTGTTGCAACACTCAAATATACTTTGCCTCTAGGCCAGGACTATAATAAAAGTAAAATGAATTCAGACAGTTTGCTGTGAAAAGCTAGGTACATGGATGGAGGAGTGGGTTTTTAATGTTTTTGCTTTTTTTTTTCTTGTACCTTTTTCATGCTAGAATTTTTATTTTCTTTCTTTAAAACACTTGTTTTTGTTTTTATCATCTCCTTTTATTTATGCAGTACCTATAGAATAACTTCCAACAAATTTGTATAATTCTGAAAGCCATTTTATGATCTGGAAATCCTAACTGCAAAATCAGTACATACTTGATCATTAGGATGACTGAACTCTATGGAATTTATCAATTTATTTCAAGAAGCTATATGAAGCAAGCTGAATTCACAGATCATTTTAAATCCATTTAGTTCAAACACATTTTCATAGAAACATAAGACAGAAAGGGACCTCAAGAGGTCATCTAGTCCAGTCCCCTGCACTTATGGCAGGACCTAGCATTATCATTCTAGACCATCCCCGATGGGGTTTGTGTAACCTGCTCTTAAAAATCTCCAATTCCACAACTTCCCTAGGCAATTTATTTCAGAGCTTAGCTACCCTGACAGTTAGGAAGTTTTTCCTCATGTCTAACCTAAACCACCCTTGCTGCAATTTTAGCCCACTGCTTCTTGTCCTATCCTCAGAGGTTAAGGAGAACAATTTTTCTCCCTCCTCCTTGTAACACCTTTTACATACTTGAAAATGATTATCATGTCCCCTTCCAGACTAAACAGACCCTGGTTTTTTTCCAATCTTCTCTCAGAGGTCATGTTTTCTAGACCTTTATTCATTTTTGTTGCTCTTCTCTGGACTTTCTCCAATTTGTCCACATCTTTCCTGAAATGAGGTGCCCAGAACTGGACTCCATACTCTAGTTGAGACCTAAATCAGCACACAGTAGAGCAGAAGAGTTACTTCTTATGTCTTGCTTACAACACTCCTGCTAATACATCCCAGAAAAATGTTTGCTTTTCTTGCAACAGTATTACACGGTTGATTCATATTTAGCCTGTGATCCACTATGACCCCGAGATCCCTTTCTGCAGTACCCTTTCCTAGGGAGTCATTTCTCATTTTGTATGTGTGCAACTGATTGTTCCTTCGTAAGTGGAGTACTTTGCATTGCCCTTATTAAATTTCATCCTATTTACTTCGGACTATTTCTCCAGTTTGTCCAGATCATTTTGAACTTTAATCCTATTTTCCAAAGCACTCACAACCCTTCCCAGCTTGGTATAGCCCACAAACTTTATAAATGTACTCTTTGTGCCATTATCTAAATCACTGATGAAGATATTGAACAGAACCAGACACAGAACTTGATATGCCCTTCCAAATTGACTGTGAACTATTGATGATTACTCTCTGGGAATGGTTTTCCAACCAGTTATGCACCTATCTTATAATAGCTCCATCTAGGTTGTATTTCCCTAGTTTGTTTATGAGAAGGTCATGTGAGACAGTAGCAAAAGCCTTAGTAAGTCAAGATATACCACATCTACCACTTCGCCCTATCCACAAGGCATATTACCCTGTCAAAGAAAGCTATCAAGTTGGTTTGACATGATTTGTTCTTGACAACAACAAATCCATGCTGACTGTTATTCATCACCTTATATCTTCTAGGTGTTTGCAAATTGATTGCTTAATTATTTGCTCCATTATCTTCTGGGTACTGAAGTTAAGTTGACTGGTCTGTAATTCCCCAGATTGTCCTTATTTCCCCTTTTATAGATGGGCAAATATAGTGCCATTTTCCAATCCCTTGGAATCTCTCCAGTCTTCCATGACTTTTCAGAGATAATTGCTAATGGCTCAGATATCTCCTCAGTCAGCTCCTTAAGTTTCTAGGATGTATTTCACCAGCCCTTGGTGACTTGAAGACATCTAACCTGTCTCAGTAATTTTTAACTTGTTCTTTCCCTATTTTAGCCTCATATCCTACCTCTTTTTCACTGGCATTCACTATGTTAGATATCCAATCTCTACTAACTTTTTCAATAAAAACAGAAACAAAAAAGCCATTTATCACTACTGCCATTTCCACATTTTCTGTTATTCTTTGTCCCCCACTTCATTGAGTAACGGGCCTACCCTGTCCTTGGTCTTCCTCACACTTCTAATGTATTTGTCTAATGTTTTCTTGTTATCTTTTATGTCTCTAGCTAATTTAATCTTGTTTTGTTCCTTGGCCTTTCTAATTTTGTACCTAAATACTTGTGTTATTTGTTTATATTCACTCTTTGTAATATAACCTAGTTTCCACTTTTTGTAGGACTCTTTTTTGAGTTTCAGATAATTGAAGATCTCCTGGGTAAACCAGGGTGGCCTCTTGCCACATATCCTATCTTTCCTACGCCATGGGATAATTTGCTCTTGTGCCCTTCATAATATCTTTGAACAACTGCCAATTCTTTTGAACTGATTTTCCCCCTTAGACTTGCTTGCCATGGTATCTTACTTGTCACGTCCCTGCGTTTGCTAAAGTTTGCTTTCTTGAAATCCATTATCTTTATTGTGCTATTTTCGCTCCTATCATCCCTTAGGATCATGAACTTTACCATTTCATGATCACTTTCACCCAAGCTGCCTTCCACTTTCAAATTCTCAACCAGTTCCTCCGTATTTGTCAAAAATCAAATCTAGAACAGCCTCTGTCCTAGCAGTTTTCTCCACCGTCTGAAAAAAAAAAGTCTCCAATACATTCCAAGAATTTGTTGGATAATCTGTACCCTGCTGTGTTATTTTCCCAACAGATATCTGGGTAGTTGAAGTTTCCCATCACCACCAAGTCCTGTGCTTTGAATGATTTTGTTAGTTTAAAAAAAGCATCATCCACCTCTTCTTCCTGGTTAGGTGGTCTGTAGTAGACCCTATCATGACATCACCTTGTTTCTTGTACAATTAAACAAAAAACTGAGTATAAACATTTGCCAGTGAAAATAAGGACAGAATTAACATACATCACTATACAACAACTTCAAATATGCTTTATGTACACATAACTAGAGAAAATGAGTGTTCTGTCTAGTTAAGTGGTGACTCAGTATCTTGTTTGTCAACAATTCCCACTGGTGGGGCATGAGCTATCAATGCATTATCTATTCAGTCCTTAGATGGAAGACAGCATTAAACTTTCATTAGCTTTTTTTTAAAGCTCAAGAAACACTGAGCATATTCATACATGAAGCTCAACATATCATTTTTTCCCTCGCAACAATCATAAATCCCATCTGCCACTTGGGAAAGGTTGCTTCCTATTATGGCATACGGCCATTGTCACATTTCATAGGCACTTTAGATGGAAGCCTAGGAGTCAGGCAATTAGGAATCAGTTTGGGAGGCACAGGATTTTAGTATCCAGTTCTTCATTATTACATTTTAACTACATTATTAGTTTATACATATATTGGCTGTTTTCCTGCTTGCTATTTGCTCTGGCACATCTTTGATTGCAGAGAATTTATAAATTTCTATTTATATCACAATATATAAGCCTATAGAAACTTCAGTCAGTCACTTCACAATTTAAAAATGTTTCCCTACTCTTTCATACATCTTCAGCAGAAATCTGTTCATCTTACTTATAAATTTCCATATCTCAAACTCATTTTCTGTTATTAAAAATATTTAAAAGATTTTTGCATTATGTCAGACTTTACTGACAGTTAACACATCCCTTGCCCCGAGAGTTTACTGTCTAATGGCCAGATAGTGGCCTATCCTGAACAAAGCAGTATAGGGGACATAAGATGTCCATTTACTTCTTGGCCCTGGGCATTCTACTGCCACTTTCCACATGTAAAGGGAAGGAGAGTCCACGGAGCTAGTGTATATTTCCCTTAAGATTTGTGGGAAGGGACAAGAGTGGAATGAGCCCTGATTCCACCCCCTTCCCAATCCGCCAAGGAGACTATGCTGACAAGTATAAAACTGACATTTTACTCTCTTTCTGGAGCAACTGGGAGACTGTGATTTCTAAAGTTACACAACCTCCTTCCTGGACTGTTCCATGGGCAGCACAACACCACTCTGTCCCTTGCTATGAACTAGATCACAAACTGACCATTTAGCCTAAATAAGACAAGACAAACAAATCAAGACACGGAATAACATTTATTTCCATCTTAGGTATTATTCTCATAAGACACTTACCATACTGGTATCTAAGCACCAGTTTAGAAAGAGGCTATGGAGATTACTGATAAAGAGGCACAAGGGATTTTGTAAAAAGGTTAGAGTTAAAGAAGAATTTGAACAGAGAGAGGGAGGAGAGAGTTTGACGGATAAGTACAGGATAACTATTCCTAAAACGGAAGCAAACTCAGAGAGCAAGAAACAGAAAGTTGTTAAAAAGAGGGGTGGGGGAGAAGAGAAATAAGGCAAAAGGAATGGCAAGAAATGGGGCTTGAATAGTGGATGAGAATGACAGCATAGGATTCTGAAGTTAAGCAGGACAAGAAAGAGAAATCTGCGCAAATTTCACACTAAATCTTACATCTGTGTTCCAGAGTTTTTATGAAGTATATTTGGCTACTTTTTAAAAATCATTTTAGAGGGAGATGGTGGAAAGTGTAATAATGGCAATTATAGTCCCCTCTACTGCATTAAACAATACTGCATGAACAAAACTCATTGAAGCAATTGTAGAGGCATACAATTCTGACAACATGTTAAGAAGTGACCAGTTCACTCAACCACCACCTGAACTTTTCCAGACGATTTCAAGATCCTGGTATGCTTTTAAAATTCTTAATGAATAAGGGCCTAGCTATCTCAGAAACACCTATGTCCATGCTCTCCATCCTGGGAGTTGTGGTAACAGTAACAGTAAAGTTGAAGGGCCTCAGAATGAAATTTGTGGGAACATGAAATTCTCAGGGAAGAGCCATTGGTTGTGGACTGCATGGTCCATATCTATCCGCTTTTAAAATAGTGCGAGACCAGTTACTTCACACAGGCCTTCTCCAACTAGAAAATAATTCTCCCAAAAGACAGCCACCAAGGCTTATTCAGTAAAAATACAGGAGTGCTTTGAAAATAAGCAGACAGCATGGAATGTATATTGGTAAAAGCCACACAACATTAGGGTTTTTAGAACTTTCAGTAAAAACCCTTTCATGGCAGGAGTGGTAATATTACAGGCTAATTTGAATGGCATCTTTTTCCGTGTGCCTTTTTTCTCACTTTAGTTAAGACCAGAGTAAACAAATTCTTCCTGCATAGGGACACCATTAACGACTCCCTGATCCAGCTCTCCATAGGCTCAGCTTACAAACTACATCTTGTTTGCCAGTTGCAAGTGTTGGTCTGAGAAATCAGATACTGTTTGATAAAATGGGATTCTCAGCTCCTCTTAAGTGGAGTCTGCTGCAGCAGGGCAGCTAGTAGTGCCCTCTTTAGCATGAAGAGGAAAATTAGTAGTTTCAGAGCTTTATTGGATGGCCATAAATGGAATCACTGCACATTTGGTAAGGGGAAAGATGACTGCTGGACAAAGATGAGAAGTCAAGGCCTGGGGATCCTGTCCTTCCCATCTTCATCCCCAGAGAGGCAATCTCTGCATTGTGAGATAAGTAGCTCTAGCACATTTTGACTGGGCACTCTTTCTTCTCTCTCCTATTGCCACAGGTCATTCAATGGCCTCGCATGCATAAACTACTTGTGTATGAAGTATTCATATGTATCGTGCCCTGAACGAAGAACAAGTCCCTCTTGATGCCAACACTCTATGATTCATCTTTTCCATTAAAATGCAAGTTCATCCTACCTACAGATAAACATCTTATGTTAGAATGATATATTTACTGCCTATTCACAAGGCATATCTATATTGACACACGAAGGTAGTTTATTACTGCTATATCACACTTTGATACTGTATTCATTTGTCAAGGTGAAATTTATTTCTGTGCACCTACAAACCATACAGTGCACTTGCTTCATTCCATCCAAATCTAATGAGAGCACCACAGAGTTTAATATCGGGCATCATCTGGCATGCTGAAACAAACATTAATCTGGCATATTGAAAGGTTCAGTTAAGTATTTTCCACCATTTAAGCTGTGAGTATCTCCTGTGCTTCCACGTGTGGCATACAGGCTATGCTCACATAGCAGCTGGAAGGCATAATTCCCAACACAGGTATACAGACACATGCTAGCTCTGCTCAAGTTAGTACCTAAAAATAGCTATGTGGCCATGAAGGCTCAAGTGAGCCTAAGCAGTGACTGTGCCACTGCGGCTACGGCTATTTTTTAGATTGTGGCTCAAAGAGAGCTAGCATGTGTTTGTCTGCCCACAATGGGAATTACATTTCTCAGATGCTGTACAGCCAGAGCCACAATGGCTTTAAATTAGCCAAAGGAAGTACTAATATTCAGGGCCACTGCCCCATGTGGTATATTGGATTCAAATTATCCAACACTGCAGTAGAATCGGTACAATCTCTATTTATTTTAATATTAAATTTCATTTCATTTTACTCTCCCTAAGATTTTCAATATGCTGCATTTTCTTAAATATACAACCACACTGTAAAAGTTGTCAGCTCTGACAGGGGCATTTGGGTGCCAAAAGCCTCAGGGAAGTAATTTTGTTTTTTTTGGTGAGCAGGAGCCAGTCAAATTTGTTTGGCTTTCTAGAGAAGGGATGTATCTCACCCTTCACTCCACACATTTGTGGAGTGAAGGGTGAGGTAATTTAATTTTGGAGGAGATGGAGGACCTCCTCATACCGCACCCAAGTGAGACTTAATGGCAACCTACAAGAGCACATACACACACCAATTTCTGGAACTACAAACCATAATGGGGTATTTCAGTTTAATTATCCTGCTAAAAGGATTGCCGTCAAATAACTAACGATACTGATATTTAAATTATCCTCATTAGAATTCAGAGTGAACACCCCACTAACACTCATGGGAGCCACTGTCAGAGATATTATTTAAAGATGCTAGAAGAGTTAGGCAGACATCACTGCAGCAGTTTATACTGAAGATTATAGTTGCAACCACAAAGGCTAGAGAGAGGTAGGGTGTGGGTAAAATTAAAGCTTAGTTTCTGGAGAAGTGGGGTGGTGGTGGGTGGGAAGGAGAAGATATCGGATGCTTTTTGTATTTAAAATAAGAAATGAAGTATAAACATAATCTGGCCAGTACTTAAGCTCTGTAAAATGTTGAAGCTGGAGTCGTTCACTTGTTTTTACTAGTGTTGCTAACTCTTGTGATTTTAATCACAACTGTATGCTATTTGGTGTTTTATTTAAAAAGGCTGCAGCTGCTAGAATCCTGAGATTGCATGAGAATCTCTACTTTCACTTACAAAAAAAGAATCTGTTGCAAATTTCTAACCTTCAGTTAGAGGGGAAAAAAACAAAAAAGGGTTGAAAACATGAAGCAAGCTTCAACTAGAATCCCAGAAGGCAAACAAAGAAAACCCAACAGGTAGTATTTTTTCTAAAAATAACTCATGCTTGTTAAGGTGTGACTCAACATTTAAATGCCTGGAGATGGCAATATGGATTTTATTTTTCCTGGTAGAAGTGATTAGAGTTTCAACAGCCTAATTACCAGTTTAACATATTTCCATGTCATTCACAGGGATGAGTCAAAGCAAAGTTAAATCAAACCAAACTTGAAATCAGAACAGTTAATAGATGATAAACTGCACATCCAGAACACCTTTATCAAGGGTATTGTTTTTTTCTTTAAACTCAATAAGATTGCTAGCTTCCAGCAGTATGTAAATATTGTTCTTTTTACCTAGTCTCTCTGTAGTATTCTGCATATTCTTCTTTTCTCAATTTTAGTAACTTTGGTAAGAAATCTTGCCAAGTCTGCAACAGTTTTCTCCCCTTCCAATAGTTTTTCAGTAAGTCAAATTCACCTCCTCCCCTTTTCTACAAAAACCCCATAAACCATGAAAAACATTCGGTTTTAGTCAATGAAGTACATTCTGCTGAGCAGGTTTTCAGCAAAAGTACTTTTGTATTTTCCACACCTCGTTAAGTCTTACAGTAAATGCACCTGTAGAATCAGACCAGAGGAAGCTGTGTTATAAATGTAGCAAAAACCAATGATTGTAACCAGAGGACCATCTAGTGGTGGTTGGGCAACATCACAGACCCTGCCTATTGTGCTGTAGCTATTTAAGGCAAATATAAATATACACTACTATTCCATGCAAATAAGTCATAAATTTGTACAGGGGCAAGCCTGGCGGTTTCTTGAGTCCTCAGAGTTCCTACAGCTTGATTATTTGGGCTACACGCCTGGATATAAGACAAACTACATTGGTTGCATTAATTGATTCTCTCCTCTTAGCAATGAATGAAAACAAAATGTCTCCAAGCAGACTCTTTTAGATTTGTCAGCTGCTTTTGACACCAATCCTAAAGTTCTGTAATACAAGATAATGGTTTCAAATTAACAGCAATAGATGGTTTGAGACTACCTCTCTCTTTGTGTCACAATACCACAATTGCCATCAGTAGAGGAGTTTGAGCTGGAGTTTCTCCTTTTTAGTGACAAAGTGGCTGGCAGGTCCTCTAGAAGGGGTCTTCCACTGTAGAACTTACTCCCCAACTTGTTTGGTCAGAGCTCAAATTTGTTTTGTCAACTTTCTAGACATGCAGGAAAGCACATTTTTTTTGGCCCTCAAAAAGATGGGATGGCGACTCCCAACAGGAGTAGACTGGGGAGGTTTGGGTTTATTTTATTCATATCTACTGGTGAATATTTCTCTGTCAGCCCTTAATGTATTGTTATTTGTGTTACGCATTTTTATTTTATGGAATGGATGACCAGACATTGAATGGTCATCTAGAAAAATTTATATACAAAACCTCAAGTTAGGAACCACAGTTTGTTTAGTTTCAATTAGGTTTATTTTCGTCCTGTAATCCACAGTACGTTTTATTCAGGGAAAAATATGGGAGTCCTCTAGTGGTTAAACACATGAATATTTACATACAGTCAGATTTTGATACCCCCCTATTCCCAAGTAGTATTAACTTCACAAGTAGTCAGATTGACTTGTGCAAATAATGATTCAGTAAGGCCCCAAACACTTATGTATTTGCATAAATTAAGCATGTGCAAAAGTGTCTACAGGATAATGGGAGTAAAGCATTCAAAATTTGGCCGCAGAAGTTAATTGAAGACTGAAATATACTGAACAACTTTTCTGCTTAATGTTTCTAAGGATAGCTTAAACCCATTAAATAGACTTTGTTTTTAAAAAGATGTAATAGGACAGGTGGAATAGAAGGAGGAGAAGCCAAAAAAACACCAACACACAGACAGGTCTAGAGAGTAAGGATGACTACTCTATTGTCATTGTGCAATCTGGGCAAAATGCAGAAAAGCATAACATGATTAAAATGTACAAAAAACTTTCAATATCTGAAGTACCACAAGGAAAGGAAATTTGGGTTTTATATTTTTTAAATATAGTTTTAACTTATGTGGCCTTATGAGCTAATATCCAAGCTTCGACACTTTATTTTTATCATTCTAATACACTCTGTATTTAACTTACTTATTTTAGATTCATTGACATGTTAAAAAAAGAAACAAAACAAATGACACTTCCTAACTGTTCTCATCCCAACTATTAATCTAAAAATGATCACATCACAAAAACTTCCAAAACAGAAGCTCACTAGCATTTTCAGCAGAGACCCAGGATTGAATGAGCATTAAAATGTACTATTCTTATATAAAAATCAGGGGAAATGCTGCATTTAGCAGGGAAAGTGGGGAAGCTTGCATGTGCCACAAGCCCACATTTTTCTTGCTCATCGTATAAACTTCAATCCACAGGCTAAAATTCAGACTTCATTTACCTTTCACACCACCAAATGGCCCATAAGTCATGTTGCAGGCTGTTCGCTGAAGATTGTGTTCATACATAAGTTTGATCTGATACTGGTTCCCATGTTCCACATTTCCCAACATCCCTATGAAAAAACAAGAACAACATATATGTCTAATTTATTCCTCTTGTGGTTCACATGAAGGAAAAACAGGAACTTTTTAATATTATTTAAGAACATTAGATGGTGAGGTATTATCTATTATTAGTTGCTTTGAGATGGTGTGAGGGTTGACAATGCCACTTTCCTAAAAATATATCAAATGTATTTATTGTTTGTACATCAGTAGTATCTAGAGGCTAAATGCAGGAGTCGGGTTCCATTATGCTAAGCACTGTATAAACATAGTAGGAGACAGTGCCTGCCCTGAAGAAGACTCTGTATTTGAGCAAAAGAATATCACACCTTTATACAGTATGTTCTTTGGCATCCTTCAGTCTTGAGAGACCATAGATATGTGCGCCTGAGAGGGGTAGAATGTAGAGAGGTAGAGACAGAATATGTACATCTGAGAGAGCCTGGGTAAAAGAGCCTCTCTTGCAAGCCTGGGTAAATAATCTGGAGGGCCTGAGTTGCCCATGCATCAGGGCCCCCCTCTCGGTGTCACTGGTAAAGTCCGGAGGAGACGAAGAACCAATACATCTGGTACCTAATCTGCTGCAGGACTTTCCAGAGAGATACTAAAATACTGACTGCCTTAGGGGTTCCACTCCAGATTTTCTGTCTGAGTTTGCTCTCATAGCCTTACTTTCTCCTGAATTCACCCACAAGACAATGGGGCTTTTCTGTCAGGGGTTGCTCCCTTAGCCTTTCGCCCTCCTGGGCAACACACAAGGCTGGGGGTTTGATGAACCACAGGTAGTACCATCTACTCTCATTATGGTAGCAGGCATAGCACAGTATATGGTTCAACCATTTGATCAGAAATCAATTTACCCACCTAAATAAAGCAAAACAAAACATTTTGCGTTATGATTCTGCAGTTCTAGGATCCAATAAACAAAGTATGTCTCAACTTGTTTCAGCCAAATCATCTTAATCTCCTTAAAAGAGCTTCTAAATTAGGCCATATCAGCTCATGACTCAGTTTTTGTAGTATGTTTCTAATGGTTGACAGAAAATTGATAATTTCCCAAGTAGTAACTCAGTGTAGTGCTGGACACTAGAGATGAGGGTCATATACATATTTAGTTAATTCCCCAAAGATGAGAACTTCAAACTCCTGCAGAGAGATACCTTTAAGATATTTCAGAGGCTTCGGCAAGAGATTGATGTTATATTTGGAGAATTAACAAATTTGGAAAATTCATACTTCTTAAATTTGGAAAATCTCTTGAGAACCAGAATAGTAACTTTAGAGCTGTGGTTGATGCATCACAATGTAAGGACTATATAGTCTACAGTGGGCATTCACATCATTTGAAGCGCCTATATTCCATGCTGCATCATCTAAATTGAATCCAACCATTGTTGATTTGAGCTTTTCTGCCTTAAGCCCAGCAGCTACCCCCTCCGATATGATACTGCTAGTTGCCCCAGACCTCAAGCCTACTACATCAACAAAAAGAACAAAGTTTCCAGTCCTAAACAAATCTGTACACCACCCTTGTTCAGCAACAGACCTGTTAGTGGATCCATCAGCGTAATAAACCTAGCTTCCTGTAAGCATTTGTGAGATGTTAATAATAACCTGGTCAAGATTAAGGACGATCCTTTTAGCCCACAAATTGGGGATATTTCAAAAATCTCTAAAACTGAATCATGTTTAGCAACTGTGTAAGAAATGTTAAACAGTGAAGCAAACTCGTGTTCCATTTTATGCAGAACTCCAGCAAAAGGGTTTCTCTTGTTTTATGTCTCAGAGATCCAGGAATTCAATTTCTCATTTGGTTATGTGCTGCAAACAATACAGCTGCATCAGTTCTGTCACATTCAGACTTCCTACACTGTAAAGGAGGGGAAAAATAGGCAGGTTTACTCTTTTATTGTGTTATTCTGGCCTCCTTACCTGCACCACTACATCTTCCCGAGAGCTACTTCCACCTCTGCAAATCTCAGAGCTCATTTTGTAAAAGAATTATATTTAGAGGGTATCTTTATCTGCCAACAGTTTGTTCATGAGAGCTGTGAGCATCAGCTTCTGTATTCAAAGTTGTAAGATAAGCAGCTTCTATTGACAAACAGACTCTACTTTATTTACTTTTGCTTGCCCATGCTCAAGTTTAATATAAATCTTCCTCATGCTCTGTAAAATAATCCTGAATGGTAAATTTTGTAACAAAGCTCAGACCCTGCCAAATGGCTCAGCTGCCGAGATATAGCTTCCACAAGGTAGTCCTACATCACCACTCTCCAAGTAAAAAGGAACTTGGAATGTTGCAGAGGTAACACCACTTGTGCTTCTCTTGGAAAAGTGCAGCCTACATAACTACAACTCATTAGTGCCTTGTCACAGAGCAATTCAGCACACTCAAAGCAAGCTGCCTGCTCTCTATTAGCACTATACACAATTGCTACTGTATAACAAAGAACCAAAACTGTGTAAGAGAAGAAACACCAGTCCAGATTGAAGGGACAGTGTGAGAGTCCTTCAACCCTTCGATTGTGACTTTGCACGGGCAATACAGGAGAAACTTCTCAGTACACGTGCCTAGTTGGAACAGTTAGCTAAACTGATCAATAATAATTAAAAAAAAAAGGTAAAGAGAGATAGACAGCTATTCTGGACACTTTTTTTTACCTGAGACAGCATACACACACAGTTTTCTGCAATGCAGTACAGCCAGATGAAGTAGTTCAGTACCACTGACAATGAGGGGGAAAAAAGAAAAAAGTTGCAAGTGAGTTTCGTAAACTGCAGCACTGATGGCTTAATCCAAGACACACTGAAGTCAATGTAAAATCTCCTAGTGGACTTCTCTGGACTTTGGATCAGGCCCGCAAATTCTCAAACGTTAAGTACCAGCAAAATGTAATATTGTGCAACTAAATTATCTTTCAAAGTTAAAATATTTGAAGTTATGTTTGACAGCTATTAGCTGTCAAGTCCTCAGTAGATCCCTGAGAAACATTTTTGCAGATATGAGCACATGAAGCGAGCAAGCTTTTTCTGATTCAGCCTGCTCGTGCTATCTAGCAAGCTAATACTAATACTTCCTGTGAGAGTAATAGTAGGGGACAAATGTGTGACTGTCATGTTAGATGAGCATCATTTGACAGGTATGGATAATTACTTTATAGTTTGTATGAGAAACAGTTTAATAATAGTAGACTGAATCAGTTAATCCACAATACAAGGTTAAAACCCCAATTATACAAGGATAGTCACAATATTTTTTATTCTGTGCCCATTCTTGATACACTGAATAATCTCATTTACTGCAAAGAAAAGAGCTCTTGAACAATAAATAAATATTAATAAAATAGCAGCAGCCACTGCCTTTGGCTAGTTCCCATAAGACATTCCTATATCTGTGCAGTATCTTAAAGAGCACCCAAATAAAAAATGAACAGTGTTGAGAACGGAGATATGCATTACTTTTAAACTGACTTATAATAAATAAAATAGCTTGCAAAGCAACATGTCTGATGCATACTTTAGTAGGTAAGTACTTTTTTTTAAAAGAAGCACAGTAATGTTTACAGCAGCTTCAGAACATAAGGAGAGGACACTTGGGGATTTTAACATAAATAAGACTTTAGCATAACTAGCATAAACTATTTTTTCTATTTATGCTTTATACCATATAAATCAATAAGCAGATGAAATGCATAATTCAGAGTTCATGAATTTTTTTTAAATGGCTGTAAGAGTCAAACACTGCAGTGCCAAGAAGAATATTTTGATTAAAATGAGATAGCTCACACCTAAACCCCAGACACTACACAAAACTGATCTACATGGTCTTTAGGGAGGCAAGTTAGCTTCTATGACAAATTAGCCTAAAGCCTCCTAATTAATGTAATCATTATTGATAACATGGACTGTTTACTTACGAAACGAATTTTCCTACTTCCACCTGGAGTATTGGATCTCGCAATTGCACTTCCAGCAGCAAATCTTCAGCTTGCATTCCATCTCCAGGTTTGACAGGCTGGGGATTAAAGATTCGAAGATATCCCATATAACTGCCCACAATTATTTTATCTGTAGAATAATTCCCAATAAGAGGAAAATTAGAAATAGAGAAATAAACGTGCTACATATGTGCTTGAAAGCATAAATGATGGGATGTTCACACATAATTATGCTGGAGGTCTGCAGCCTAGATAATTAATTGACTTAAATATTTCAACAGTGTGTACGAGGAAGCTATAATTCTCAAACTCCAGTGCAGTCTCCGAAATCCACTCTTTGGGTGTGGCCAAGTACCTCCAAATGTTCAGCTCCCACATCTTAAATTTGCAAATACTCTTCTCACCAGGCAAGCCACAGAATGTTGGCTTTTACACAACATTATAGATGCTATACAGATGAGAAACTGAAGCCGGATTATTACTTTTTCAGGTAAATGGATAAAAAACATAGAATGGGTCAAATTCAGACTTGACATAAATGGGTGAAACTCCAGTTGACTTCAAAATGGATTTGGTCCAGGATTCCTATTGTGAAAATATTCATTATGAATAGTATTTAATAAGACTCAGCAAAGATTCCTAAGAAACAACACAAGTAAATAAACAAAACAATTACAGAAGTGTTCCTCAGGTGATCAGTTCTGCTCACAACTCCAGAGAAGATACCAACATTTATCTCCTCCAGACATCAATCTGCATCTGTGGTGTGTCCAATAAATCTTGTCCATAAGTCACATGAACATACTCATACTACAAAAGATCTGACAGTTTCAGAGTCTTTACCAGGCTCTTAGCTACCTGGAACAGTTCCACTGGACCCCACTTCACACAGGTGGAGAAGCAAGCAGCTATCTTCACTTCTGCTGTAGCAAACAACTTTCATGCTGCAATTCATTGGATTCAGAGTATGACCTCTGCCCCTGCACTCTAATTTTACCTCATCCATTTCTGTCACAATTTATCTGTATATTACAGTGACAGATGAAGATAGTAAAAAATATTTGCATGTCCCTTAGCTCCCTGAAGCTAATATTTTTCTTACATGGATAAACTTGCCTAAAGAGGGATTTTTTTTCTTCATCCAGATATGCAGGCAGTCAGGTTTACTTAAACCTCTTATTTTACTTACTTTTGGTCTTAAGCTCCACACCAAAGGAACCCCATCAAGTGCTCTGGCCACTCTTAACGTATATTTATAGACAACAGTACATAGGAAATGCAAAGTAAAAAAACTGACCAAAGCAGCAGTACTTCTTCCTCCCATCCTACCACATCTCCAGCAATTTGACTGATACAGTTTAAGCCCTTCTCCCACATTCCTACTAGAAATAGCACTTTCCCACTAGACAGAAATTCCACCTACAATTGCCTCAGCTAATACCTATTCAGACAGATGACTTTTGGGGCATGCTACAAAACCTAACAAATTTCAGCTATTTCAGACCTTGGGAGGAGCACATTTCAAAGGAAAGGAGAACACTCTGCCAACAGACCCCTTTCTTTTATAAGAACAAGATGCAGGGAAGGGAGAAAATCAAGCTCAGCAGCTTCTGCTGATTACAACTGAGGCAGAATGGCATTGGAAGGCAAGTCTCAAGTAAGCTGACCCTATGGATTTATAGGTCAAAAATAACATCTTACAACCCCATCAGTGAAGCCAATAAACAGCATGTGCAGATTAATGAGCACTGGTAACCTATGTTGCTACTGAGGCACAACTTATAAAGTGCATCACCCCATTATGCATCAGTTTAAGTGTACCTTTTATTTTAGTGTAATGGATTTCTCCCTAGGGCCTTAGTGCTTACAAGGCAAAATGCCCATTGACTTTAATGGCTTTTTGTCAAAATCCACCTGTAATGAAGTTTTTTGTCATTTTATAAATATAGTTTAATCTATCCACTATTTCAGTGTGTAGCTGTTTTAGAAGTGACTTGTGCTATGTAGCCAACTATTTTAGAAATGACATGCCATAATTCCATGTAAAAATACAAGTTTAGATGGCTGATCAATTTAGGTTCTTATTCCATTTTAACTAAGTGTAAGAAGCTGAGGTAACGTGAGATGAATGGATGTAAACTAGCAACTAAAAGAGAAAAATTTTAAAAACTAGGAATATACACTTAACTAGACAAGCAACAACATACATAAAGAGAAAACACAAAACTTATTAACAAAAATTCAAACTTAACACTTAACACTGTCAGAAAAAAAAATACTTTAAATTTCTCAGGGCTTTTTCCTTTGCACCAATGTCAGGGTGCATCACCTAACCTAGACTTTCTTTACACTTTCTTCAAAAACTAGTCTATGGGTAAACATCCTCCCTCTCTGCAGTTTCCAAGATTCACACATTACTGAATCTCTATTCCTATCAACCACAAACTCTTGGTAGCAGGTCCCAAACACAACCTTAACTACTTCAAACCAAACCAAACCAAACCTCACATGGCTGAGCTAGCTCTAGCTTCATTTAACTAGCATTTGCTTTCTTGAATTTCCCACCAAAACATGCCCAAAACTGTATTTTGCAATTATAACCAATAAGTGTTTTTTCCCCTTCAAGTGTATGGCAACGTTTTCAACATTTCTTCAATGTTGTATACACACTGAGTTAATATTTGAAAAAGATTGAAAATAGGGCCACATACTTGTGAAAAAATGCCACTTACACGTTCCTTAGCAGGGTTCCTTGAAAGCAATGACATCATATAATGAAAGAAGGCATTTTAGAATAGCCTAGTGAACTATGACAACAAAAAGAAAGGATAGGAGGGAAACAAAGAGTAGTATATGCCAAGTGTCTCCTTCTACTTCATCTCCTTAGCGCATGTTGCTGCAGTAAATAAAATTTGCAATCATGTTTATGTCACCTTTAAAATCTGAAGGCCAACTCAAAATTTCTATTTACCTTGTCCACTGCCGTTGTTGTCAACATCAGCCACACACAAACATCCTTGGTCAAATTCTTCTTTTTCTCCAAGTGTTGTTGACCACCAATCTCGGGCTTTAAACAAGGACATTCTCCTTCATGCTAAAAGAAACAGACTCTGCGGTAAAACCCATACTTTTCATATTAAGTTATACCAGTCATGTTATATTTTCTAGGAAGCATATTAATCTAAAATATTTTTTCTTTGATTCCACATCTTCACATTAGATCAGTACAAAAACAAATTAAATGTTCATTAGGAATTCTAAATATTTGTGAGGTGACGTCCCTGTGGAACACATTACCAGGGGATGTTGTGAAGGCCAAAACCATAACTGGGTTCAAAAAATAATCAGATAAGTTGATGGAGAACAGGTCCATCAATGGCAATTAGCCAAAATGGTCAGGGATGCAACCCCATGCTCTGGATGTCCTTAAACCTCAGACTGCTAGATGCTGGGACTAGACAACAGGGAATGGATCACTTGATTATTGCCCTGTTCTGTTCATTCCTTCTCAAGCACCTGTCAGAAGATAGGCTACTGGGCTAGACGGACCATTGGTCTATCCCTATATGGTCATTCTCATGTTCTTATGAGATGATACACTTTTCAAAAACATACAAATGGATCATATTTTCCAGAAACAATATTAGTTTGTACAAGAGTCATAAGTTAATAATTAACAGCATGTAATAAAAACAAAGTGGGATGGAGAGTCCACACAATTTGAAAAGCAAAATTTTTTTTAAAAATACTGGTAGCTATAAAAGTTCTGTTATGTTCATTCAAGGGACTTCAATCACACTGCTTAAAAACAACACTATGAAATGGATCAATCCATAAATGATTTTACTGTCTTCGCAGAACTCCTTGTACCTGGCTATATCACAGAACCTATTTCAGGACCTGGACTTCACTAACAAAAGACATTTCTCACATTTCTCAGTTAAATATAAGAACCATTTTCCAAAAAGAACTCTTGAAAATCAATCTAAATTGACTCCTTGCATTATTCTGGCATCTTTTACATGATGAAGAATTATCCTTTCAGCTGCTTGGGCCAGGTAGCTGTCCCTTTTTTAGAGCACTAATTTAACACCATATGTTTGGGGGGGAAGGGGGGGGATCTTTCCAAATGAGATTTCTCCTCTGATTAAGGGGATCAGAAGAACCACCAGCTTTGTCTAGTTTTCCTAAACAGCAACTTATTTCTCCGAGTACACCAAGATAAAAAAGATCAGCATCAAGACCTCCACTGAATAGTCACCTTGAAGAAGATGCCCTCATTATGCGAGTGAGGGACTCTGTTTGATAGGACACAAATCGGCTTTTCTACTATCTGCCTGCTGTTTGGGGGAGGGGAGACACGGGGAGAAAAAGAGACTGGGCAGAGGATAATACTTTTGTAGGCAGTGTGATGATTTGTATAACATTGCCATTCTTTGAATCCATATGTTATCTTTTAAAAGCATTAGGTACAAGATTGAATTTCAACAATTAGGTTTAGTTACACACCATGCAGAATGCACAACAATTACTTAACTTTTTTAATGTTTATTTTCCCTTTTTTTGTTTTTTTAAAAAAACTGCTATGACGCCTATTGCCTTGACACACAAACCTTGTCAGTACTATTTGTCTTATTTATTAATTAGAAAAATACAAACAACACTAGTAAGGCTGGTTGCCTGCACTGACACTATAAAGCTCCAACATACTGTACAAACCTTTAACCAAACTGGATAAACTACTTTATTTAAATCAATTTTCATATTAAAGTATTGCAGGGCACTTTACAGGGTTAATAACACAGTCACAGGAGAAAGTAGAAGATAGGGAGTAAATTGGGAGATCTGGGAATTATTTTTCCCCAAATACCCTATTAACATCTCTTGATTATTGCCTCTGCTTCTCATCCCTGGAAGGTGAGAATTTCTCACCGGGCACAACAGGGAAAATATACAAGTGCCACTTTATACATAGCCATGGGAGGGAGGGGCCCTAGGCAGGGCTCCTCCATTTCCACCACCCACCCGGTGCTGAACCGGTATCTTAGCGAGCGTGCGCTTTGGCCACTCTACTTTTAAAGGTCCCAAGCGACAGGGCTCCAAGTTTCCATGGCACTGCACAAAGCGTTGCACGGAATGAGAGAAGCCGGCTACTCACCAGACCCGTCCAGGCAGGGGGCTCTGCACCCCACCCCCAGACAAGTGCCTGCGCTGCCTGGAAACTGACCAGCAGCCACGGCGAATGATGCCTCTCCACGAAGGAAGTGCTAGAGCAGAGAGACGGGCGGGCGGGGGTCCCTCCCAACAAGCCGCCGGTCCGGCCCTGCCCCGCCCCGGGGCTCAGCGGGTCCCGACCCCGCCCCAGAAGCTCAGCTTGGGGGGCAGCGGCTGGAGCGGAGACCCGCGAAGGCGGCAACCGCAGGCACCAGCCGGGCTCAGCCCGCCCCGCGGACGGGGCAGGGAGCGCGGGGTGAAGGAGGGACAGCTCGGCTGTTGTCGCTGCTCAGGGGGAGGCGGGGAGCGGCAGCAGCAGCACCAGGTGCCCGGCTCCGCCGGCCTCCGCGGCCATCTTTGCGCCCGTTGTCATAGCGCTTTAACCACCAACCCCGCCGCCGCCGCCGCCTGTCTGCACCTCGCTCTCACCGCGTCGCGAGCGGGGACCGGAAACGGAGGGAGGGCCGCCGCGGAGCATCCCGGGAGATGTAGTTTGCAAGCCTGGAGCGCGGCCCGGATGCGGCAGGTGGGGTTGTACCATTTCCCACGGGAGGGGAGAGCGGCTTCCATCCTCCCGAGAGCGGCCAGCCGGAGCCATTTCAGCTGCGTTTCTCTTCTGACGTATTTGAGAAAACGACGGCGTTTGGCGGCGACACAAGCTGCCTGGGAAGAGGGGGAGGCTGATAAAACCTCCCTCTGAATGGTCTTTCCCAACGTCTACCTCCCTCTCCCCTCTTCCCTTCCGCATGGTGGTACAGCCTGCATCGCTCGGCCTGTGCCGCTCGTGGGCTGCGTGTGGCTGGCGGGGACCATCGATCGCGACCTCCCCCGGCCCACACCCCCACCCCCACCGCGCCGCCGGAGAGGGCGGAGCTGCCATGGACAGGACCGCGGTGGCCAAAATGGGAGCGGTGGCCAGCGCCGGCGTGTGCGCCCTGGTGGGGGGGGTCGTCCTGGCCCAGTACATCTTCACCATGAAGAAGAAGACGGGCAGAAAGACCAAGATCATCGAGATGGTAGGTCCCAGCGGGACCGCCCCTCCCCCGCCGGGCGACGGCGGTGGGGGCCAGCTGCAGGCCTCACCTGTCAGAGGGGAGCCACCACCCCCCCCCACCCTCCTCGGGTGGGCCTGTCCGTCCCCCTGACCGCATGAGGAGCCCCCACGTGGCCCGGCCCCTGGCCTCAAAAGTCTGCTCGTCCCCCGAGTTCGTGGGGGGGGGCGCCGGCCTGGGTCCGAGTCCGAGTCCGCTCCCGCGTAGGCGGCCCCCGTGGGGAGGAAACACCTTCAAGGTACGTTTTAGCTGCCTCTCGGGAGCCGACGGGGATCCTGTCCTGTCCTGTCCTGTCCACCGCGGGGCCGTGAGACGCTGCTGCGCTCGATCCCGCCGAGCTGGCTGGGTTTTGGGGGTTGCGGTTGGGCAGAGGAGTTGGTTGGGTGACACGAACACGTCGGCGAATGTAACGCTTGTGAAAGGTGTTGGCTGGAAAGTGTCGTGCAAAGCTGGCGCAGTACACGGATGGTCCGTGCAAGCTCAATCCAGGAGGCATCAGGCTTGTTCTGGAGCTGCCAGCTCCAGGAAACTGTCCGTGGCATGTTTAGTAACTAGCCGTTTTGCAGAGGCACCTGACAACAGTACAGTTGTTACGGTGGTTTTGTGATATGGACACTTGGCCACTCAGAACTGGACTGAGATCACCAACTCCTTTCACACAAGCAGTCACCCATCAAGTGACTGCTGCCACTAGACTTGATTTAAGGCCCAGATTCATACATCATTTGTGCCAACAATTAGCAGAATTGCACATGCAGATAGTAAAATGTCCAGCTGTTAATTTGACTGTGTAATTACTTCACTTGCATATGCAAATCACACACGTTTATGATAACATGAACCCCAGCATAAATACACTGTATGCTATTACTGATCTCCCTCAACCATCTCATTTCCCCCAATGAAAAATCTTTACTCACCACCTGCAATGTATAGTAGTGTGGGGTTTGTGTTGGTTTTTGTTTGGTTTTGGTTTCCTGTTACAGCTGCTTGTGGGGATGAAGTTGAGGTTTGTAGCTTCAGCTAGTGCTACTTTCCTAAAATGTAATTTCATACTTCGAAAGAGGGTAAGAGAATTTAAATCAGGCTTTATAAAACTAATTTGAAAATCTGCTATTGCAACTGTAAATTAAAATTAATAACAAACTAAATTATAACAAATTTTAATGCTACTACTACTGGTGATTTATCTGTGAATAGTACAAAACTGCTATAGGCAATAAACAAAGTACTGAAAATTAAGGCCCTGAACCCACAAACATTTAAGTAGGTACATAATTTTTCTTGCATGAATAGTCACATTGACTTCAATTGGACTATGTTTAAAATTAAGCATGTTCCTGAGAATCTGCAGTATCAGTGGCTGAAATTGTATTTTTTATTTATAACTTTGCTGTTAGGCTGTGTCTTTACAAGGGGGAGCATAGTCTTTAACTCCATCTACTAACAGGTGAAAACTACAAACTGCCTTGTCTTCGCTAAGACTTTACTTGGAGTTAACTTGAGTCAAGTTAAGAACACTCTTTTTTTTTTTATTCCTACTGAAGACATTGCCACTGTAGCATAAATCTGTCATGTCAAAACAAAATTGCATCAGTGTGTTTCTTAGACTTTCAGTATATTAACAAAGTTGTTAGGTTTTTTTAATTATGTGCTGGCCAATTTTTCAAATATAAGAGCCTAAAGTTAGGTTCCTAACACCACATATAGACACCTAATGATGGGATTTTCAAAAGCATCTAATTGATTTATAAATGTAAGTCCTATATAATTTAAACTACAAACAGTGGTGGAGCGGTATAGGCTTTTTGGAGTATTTCAGCAGTCTTGACTTCAATGTAGCATTGGTTGCAAATAAAATAGCCAGTGCTATCGGTTTTGTTTGAATTTGTGTTCTCTTTTTCTGCATAGAGGAGCGAGTGTGAAACTCCTTAGTATACAAATATTTATGAGAAATCCAAAATTCTAACAATTAGGAAATGAAAGAAACAAGTGCAAAGCATCCACTCTAGTAATATAAAACTATAAAATGGGAAGGAAGTAAAGAACTAGTAATGTAAACAAAAATGTGATCTTAAATAAACATCAAAGTCTTTTTAAAATTTAAGTCATGATTCTTATGTACTCTGCTTTGAAAAGTGACTAAAGATGGCATTATGGAATTACTTGAGGATTCTCAGTTTTGAAGCAAGAAAATGGTTCTTCAAAGGCCTTATTTACATTAGAAAAGTTATACCTAAACACCTTGCATCTGCACAAGTATTTCAGTTGATTTAGGGGAGATATCTGTTTGTGTAATTTATCCCAATATTTTATAGGTGTAAGAATGGAGGTGAGTGGTAGTTTGGATTGCTTTACACTCTACTGATTGTGTGCCAGTGTGGACACAACACACTAGCATTGCCAGTTCACTATTCATTTTGAAAGCTGTCATTTTGACAGATGTGAGAGCTGACAATTCCCTGACCCTGCAAACCTTCTTAGTTCATCATCTAAAAATCCCTCTGCCTCCCACAGTTAGCATTTTCAGTGAAGGATGCGCACACCATTTTACTCTTAAAAAGAAAGTGCTATAGCTTTTTTAATGAGTTGCGCAAATCCTTGCCTGGACTGGAGTTCTAGTAGCTTTTTTCTTCACAGATGCAATAATGGGATTATTTGTGTAGATTTTAAAACAAAAATGTCCCTTAATTGACAAGATGAAGTGATTGGCAATGTCTTGTTTAAATATTTTAGTTTTAGTTGAATAAATTATATCACACTGCATTTATTTAAATATCTCCCTCATACAATAAGGGTTTGATGCAGCCATTATCACTTTCTGGACCATTGTGTACCTCTGGGTTTATGTGCCAATATTATTTTTATGTTGTACAAATGATAAAACTCAAAAAAAATGTGAAAACCCTAGTCCAGCATTCCTTTGTCAACTCCCATTGATTTCTGTAGCTGACTTGCATGAGTAGGGCCATGCTGTTCTGATTTGGGCTATCCATTTAAAAGTGGCCCTATTCTTGCTGTATGGAAGTTATCACAATATTCCTGATTTCAGAATAGGTATGGGAGAACTTTTCCTGCACTGGTGGGCACAGCAAAAAATGTGATTTTCCTCCAGATGTCTAAGACTTGATGCCTTTCACAAATGTCACCTGACTAGATTTCAAGCAGATATTATTAATGAATGAATATCTGATAAAGAAACAAAGTGCAATTTCATTCAAAGTCCTGGGTACATAGAAATGAAAAGCATAGTGGACATGTCGATTATTTAAACTGGTTATAGCGGGTGGTATGTAAGAAAGTACACAGTTGTGACTTTTTAGTTATTCTGGCTTTGGTTGTGCTTTGTTTTTTGGGGGGTTGTTTTTGATTCTGCTTTATTTTATAACTTCATATCTTTGGCTTCTAAACGTGGAGTGCTGCTAAAGGCACATACATTCTACAGCTAAAACATATGACTAAATCTATGTAGTTACCTTGCAACCTTCCAGTTTGTCAGAATTCAAGGCTATGTTTGGTGGTTACAAGCAAGGAGTTACATTTGAGTTAATTATAGCTTATAACTTGACAGATATAAGAGAAAATTAAGTGGAAAATACAAAATTTAAAATCCAGATCCAAGTGAAAGTGTCTGAGTGATTACACTATTTAACCTACAAATACCAGAGACTATGCCCTTTAAAAATCAAATTGCTGACCTAGAAGACAAGCAAAAATTGTCAATAATTATGTTGTCAATAATTCCCAAAGGTCCAAAGTAAAGAGAAGCAGAGATCATTAATGTGGATTATGAAGATGATGGGGATAAATATTTCCCATGTTTTATAATAAACATCTGATTGATTTTTCTGAAGATTAAATACCCATATGATATTTGTTGTGGATGAGTTCTTAAGAACAAAATATTTTACTTGACACATACGTTTGGGTATAAGTGTTTTGCAAATATCTGTCTTTTTAAAAACGGTGTCTTTAGATTTAGCAGGCATTAATGTATATGTTGTGATTGACTAGCTGGGGTCTTCATAATGGAGTTCTACCTTGGATGCAGATATTTATATTGTGGACTAGCCAGAGTACCCTTTCTTAAGCAGAATTAAGGAGTTAATTCTCTTAAGGAGAATTTTCTATCATTTGGTATGTGAGGCTTTTATATTTTCTTCATTATGGAGCACTGCAGAATGATTGGTTGTGTTAGGCCTTCTATAATCAATCCACTACCCTTATGTGATCATTAAAATATTCATATATTCTGATGAACTTTAGCAGTCAAATCTCTATTTTAAATGTAAGAGGAAGCTAATAATCTGGTCTCTTGAAGTAGCTTCTTTGATATGTTCCATCTTTTATTATATAGGGCTTATGAGAAAGGGGTTAAAGGCTAGTCTACGCTAGCTATACTACCAGGATGAAATGAAATCTAAGAAATATTTTTCTGTTAACACCTTTTTGCATAATTTGGACAAATTTTGTTTTGATTTTTTTTTCTTTTTCCATTTTGCCACCGGCAAAGGAAGAGGAGCAGGGAACTGATTACCTGAAAATACAGCTATTTTATTTTCCATTTTTGTCAACAATCCATCTCCCAGAAAATTGAAAAACAAAACTTTGGGGGTGAAGTCATTTTTCAGCTAAATTTTATTAAATAACTTCAACCATCTCTGGAAAACACATTTTGCTTGTCATTTTTGTTTGTTTTGAAGTGTTTGAAGGAAAACAGTTGAGTTTTTGGAATGTCAGTATTAGAGTTTTGAAAATTAATTAGTTGGCAGAAGGCAAGTTTGGTGGTCAGAGATGCAAAATAACTGCAGTTGATTCCATGGTTGCAGAGATAAAGGAGTGTATTCCATGGATGTGAGTAATGAATATGTGTGATGTGAAAAGTGGTGAGATATTTAAAAGAAGAAAAAGAAAAAGGGGGGGGGGGGCAGGTAAGACTACTTGTTTGGGAAGAGTTAGTTGTTGTCAGTTGTGATGAAACAGTGTTAGTTCTACCACAATCAAAGAATGCAGATCTTAACAAGGGAGTGGCAATAATGTTAAACAAAACACACAGTTGTGTATGCTATTCAGTATTTCTCTTTTTGTATACTGTTGTGGGTTTTAGTCTGAGCTTTTTTATTTGATGTACATTAGTTACCCTGGAAACAGTGATGTCACATTGGCATGAGTGAAGTTTGAAGACCCCTTCATAAGTGCAGGATGAAATCAGTCTGTTTCATTCTGTTTGAAAGAAAGGAATGTATAATACTTCACACTTCCATAACATCTATCCTTTAAGAATCTCAAACTTATTTACAATGATTCATGAGGCTTCACAACATTCCTTATGGTAAATAAATATTATTCTATCTAGTTGACAGATAACTAACTATACCTCAGTTAACCTAAGTGACTTGCCTGATGTGAGTCAGTGGCAATCAGGAAAAAGAATGTGTGAGTCCTGTCTCCTATAATCCTGCAGTAGCCACTAGACACACTCCCTCTCTGATTAGCATGACCCTGGTGTCAGAAGCATGGGAATTTTGAAAGATGTCTGATATGATGGTCCATTTGAGAGAAGGAGCCTTACAAAGGGGAAGATTCTTAGCCTGATTAAAGTAGTGATTTGGACAATAGCTCCTGTCTAATGTTGTGCCCTCTCATGCAGCACTGACCCTTAAAGCCCTCTCATTACTGGGGATAAGTGTTAACAGGATGGTTTTAAAATACTGTTGATTTCAGTATAGCTTACATATGGGGTAGCTTGTCAGTGGAGACCAGGCACTATCATTTTACAAAACATGTTTTAGACTAGCATCTTAGCTAGAATAATCATTTTACTCTTTTGAATGGTACGTTCCCAAAGACATGCATAACTAAAACAAGCTGGCGTTGCTTGAAGACTCTTCTAAGACATGTCTAGTAGATACTTAGAAAATGGTTTGTAAAACTGGTCTATTCAGGCCAGGAAAAGCATATTTAAACTATATTAGCATGAACTGTGTTTAAACATTTGTTCTCCTAACGGGCCTTTTCTGACAGTAGTAGATGGAGTCCAACTAGGAGTTGAGACTTCAGACATTCTGCTTCTAAGATCTAGAGTCCGGCAAGAATGCTCTTTTAGGCATTTTTGTCAAGTTCTAGAGGCCTCTGGGTGAAAGAGGATGGCCTCAAAACAAAATGCCAGAGTTGCGGGGGAGGGGATTATTTCTAAAATAGGTACAAAACCTATTCATATGTTCTTGTACAGGACTTTCTCTACCATAGTCAACTGAAGAATCAGTTTGATCTTCCCTTTTTACAGCAGAACTTAGTCTAGTCAATAAATGAAATTGACTAAGCTTTTTTGGTTCAATACCAGTTTTGAAGTACTGTACAGCTTCTTAGAAAGCCTGGAAGAGTTGATGAAATCACAGTCACTGACCTATCTTCTTTGCAAACTGATTCCTTGTAGTCTTACTAATTACCAATAAAATGTGATGACTAACAACAGTTGCAATTTGAACACCAGGTAGTAAAGAATTCAGTGCATCTGGGGGGAGTGTGAGTGTGTGGTGTGTTTTTTTTTTTGTTTTTGTTTGTTTGGTTTTTTTTTGAAGGAACATGAGGTTAGCTCTAGCTTGTTTACCAACACATCTTTGGTGAAAAAGATAGGCGGGTGGAATGTATTTCTACAAAATAGTAAAGCATTTTCTCAGTGATTTTGCTGCTCTGGAGAATTTTTTTTAAAATTGCCCCAAAATGCTTTCTAGGTGATATCTCATTTTGTTAAGCAATTTTCTCTTCAGTCATAATAGTGCTTGATTATTACCCAAGAGGTGTAATGTAAACTCATCATCTGAGTTCTATTGCAGGTAAAAACTGATAGTACACATTGGAAATATTATGTATTTTACTGTTACTGTTCAATTAGTAATGTGTTCATATTTAAAAAAAAAAAAACATTCTAGGCATACACTACATCAGTTCAGATTGTTTTCTGAAGAGAAAATAAGCCTTAGGAACATTCAGGAGAAAAACTGCTGTGGTCATTCTTGACAGTAGGTCATTCTTGACCCTTTTGATTTCCCACCATTTCTACCACCAATTGTAACACACCGAAAGTGTTAACATAGACCAGCTGCCAGTGTTTAAATCAGCATGTTAGCTAACCATAAGCAGGTTCAGATGACAGTAGTTATGACACCAGTAGGTGTACTACTGTTCTAGAGCTACCATCAGTGGAAGTTATAGGTAACATTTCTGTGGGGGGAAGTCTACTCCTTGTGGATTAAACAGGCAATGGTTTTAAATGCACATGCAGCAGTTAAGGTACTTCAAAGCATCTGCTAGACTTTTAGTCTGTGAAGATCATTATTTCTAGAAATTGAGGTGCCAGCCTGTTGACATTTTTAACTTATTCATTGCATGAGGAAAAATGCATCATCTTCGTCCCTTCACTGATTTGGTACCTACATTACTGGACTTGACTAGCATTTCAAATGCTTCAGGTAGCGGTAGTATGTCTTTCAGGTGTCTGACTTTTTTCCTGCTTCAGGTCCTGGTATTCCACTCTAAGAAAAATAATTAGGCTGTTTTGGAGAAACCTCAGCTAAATTACAATGGTGGAGAAGGGGGTATTATCTGTTCTTTACTGGATTCTGGAGTGTTTATAATCCAATGGAGATATTATTTTTTTAAAATATAGGGTTTTCCTTTCACGAACTGGCTTGGGTGCAGTACACATAATAAAACAGCAGATGGTACAAGCGTGAATTTTAAAACCTGATGATGATACACTGTGTATTAGTCTAATATGACCACTTTCATGGTATATATTTTCCTGGTATATATTTTACAGAGGTGTACAACTTCTGAACCAAAAAACAAAACTTGTCATTAATGAAATGTGCATTCCTTCCCCCATCTCTGCCAACTATCTGATGGCTTACATCCCTGAGTAGCGTCTCTAGATGCAAACAAAGTCCTAAAACAGAATTAGAAATGTTAGGTTTTGTCTTCTATAAGCTATAGGTGTTCCATGATGAATTTGTCAGTTAACACAGATTTGCTAATAAATTAGAATAAATTGCATGTTTGCTAATAAATTAGAAAAAAATTGAATCTTATTCTATTGTATCAAGAATAAATAAAATTGAATCTTACCATTCTATTTTATCAATTTATATAATTTCACTGGATATAATTAAGATGCAGAGAATTCATTCACTGATTAGTTTATAATAGTTCCTTCCATCTTTAAAATCAATCTGATCTCCTCTTTAACACAGGCCGCAAAACCTCACCAAATAAATGCTGCATCAATCTAATAAATTCTGTTAGAGCTATAGCATATCTTTTAGAGAAATATGTAGCTGGATTTAAAGAAGTCCAGCATTAGAAGACCACTACATCTCTAAGGGTATGTCTACACCGTGGAATGAAGTCGATTTAATTTCAGTCGGCTTTCACCCACTGAAGTTACGAAGTCAGAGGCATGTGATCACACAATGTGCATTGCGTTAGGGTTTGTGTGTCCATCAGCCGCACTTGCATCAATAATTAGAGCAATGCACCGTGGGCCTGCAGTGCCTTTTGGGAAGATTGTTGTCCTCCCATGATGCAACGTGCTCCCTCTCCCTCCCCCCCAGTTCTAAACAGACAAATGTTTTTTCACGCCATTTTTCAAAACCCTTATCTATTGCACACACACCATTGCTGGAGAGGCATGGAGTCTGCTCAGCTGTGCACTACCATTGTGAGCATCACAAACACCTCATGACTTATCCTGCAGTATTTAAGGCTGAGACAGAAGCCGCATCATGGAAAATTGCGATGTTACTGAAGCCGCCTTGCTATAAGCCATAGAGCGAAACAATTCCCATTTGCTGCAGGCTATCACACAACATCTTCAGTCGGTGGAGCACCGGTTCTGATCCCGGGAAATAGGCACTGTCTGGTGGGATTGCATCACTATGAAGGTGTGGGATGATGAGCAGTGGCTGCAGAACTTTTGTATCCAAAAAGCCACTTTAATTGAACTTTGCGTAAAGCTGTCCCCAGCCCTGAAGCGCATGAATACTCACTTCAGACCTGCTCTGACAGTTGAGAAGTGAGCCACCACTGCTCTGTGGAAGCTAGCAACCCCCGACTGCTACTGGTCAGTTGGGAATCAGTTCAGAGTCGGTAAATCCACCATGGGAACTGCTGTGATGCAAGTGTGCCAGACCATTAATAGACTTCTGCTAAGAAGGGTATTGACTTTGGGAAATGTGCGGGACATAGTGGACGGGTTTGCCATAGTGGGGTTCCCAAACTGTGGCGGGGCAATAGATGTCATGCATATCCCTATCTTAGCACCAGAACATCTTGCCAAAAAGTATATAAACCGAAAGGGATACTTCTCAATGGTTTGCAGGCCCTTGTGGATGTCATCCCGAGTTTTGGGGTTTTTTTGCTTTCTAATCTGAGAAAGGCACTCTGCAGGAGTAGAAGCTGGGGTGAAGGCCGAGGTGTCCACTGTAAGGCAAGCAAAGCACAAAGTTGCCATTGTTAGCTAGCCCCATGGACAAAAAGAAATGTTACAATGTAAAAAGAACTCCTTTTCATATTCACAAGGCAAAGCCAGACCCACATACCAATCAGTACCTATTGCATGAGTCAGAGGGGCGTTCCAGCCATTGTAAGTAAGGGGCCCTTGCATCCATTATAGGGAAATCTCTGTAACACTAAATTCCCCAGTCCACACTTCTTCAAGGAGAAGGATCATTAGGCTCCCCTTTACCATCCCAAAGGCTGGTTTGGGAGGAGGTGGTCCAAAGTGATTGGAGGAGGGACCAACATCCAGGAAGTCCATCCCCACAAAAACACAAACTCCTTTTTTCGCCCACAAATAAGCTGAACTGGGGACATAACCACAGAAATGCAATTTGCTATACACACTCACCAGATGTGCCTTCCCCAGCATCTCAGTCAGTAATGCTGTCCTGTGTCCGGCTGGGCTGCTCTGGGGTAACAAACAGGTCCTGGCTCTCAGAATGGGTACCCCGTTCTCCTGCCCCCTGTTCTCCTCATCTTCCTCGTCCACAGAGTCCTCCTCATTCATCCTGGATTGGGATTCTTTGATGGTATCAATGCTGCGTAGTAGCACACTGGTGGGGTCACCGCTGAGAATCGCATACAGCTCCTTATAAAAGTGGCATGTCTTTAGTGATGAGCCAGAATGACTGTTTGCCTCCCTAGTTTTCTGATATGCTTGCCCCAACTCTTTGATTTTAATGTGGCACTGCTGCGCATCCCTGTTGTGCCCCTTCTCCAACATGCCACAAGATATCTTCTTGTAGATATCCAAATTTCTTTTGCTGGCTCGGAGCTGAGCCAGAACAGACTCTTCGCTCCACAGGCTGATGAGATCCAAGACTTCAGATCAACTCCATGCTGGAACGTGTTTAGAGTGTGCAGTTGCCACGAGCAGTTCAGCTACAAAGCTCTCTCCATGCTGACCAAACAGGAAATCGGAATTCAAAATTTCCCAGGGCTTCAGGAGAGGGGCTGTTTTCTGTACATGTGGCCGTGGTGTAGCAGAGTGTGAATGTGCAGAGCGATCACAACAGAGCATTATGGGATACCTCCCAGAGGCCAATGATGTCGATTTATACTGCTCTCTGCCTACACTGATGCTCATTCGACCCATATAATTCGACTTCAGTGCTACGCCACTTGCAGAATGGTTTTATTAAGTTGAATTTTACCACGATTTAGGTCGGCAGAACTGACGTTCCAGTGGAGACGCATGCTTTATGTGATCCATGTAAGCCACGTTACATTGACCTACATTGTCAGTATAGACCAGGCCAAAGTAAATTGTTTCAATGGTTAATTATCTTCACTTAAAAACTTGCATCTTATTATATTGAATGTTCATCCAGATCTTTTATCTCTCTCTTTCCATTTCACTAAAACCTTCTTGCCTGGGTTTTTCCACCTTCTTTTACAAGATAACATTAAAACTTGAAATACTTAGTTTTGGGGCTATCAGATGGATAAGGTAAACTAACAGTAGAAATTCCTGTTTTATTATCTTCTTGTTAGTTCCTATTGAAGATGAGGGGTGGAGCTGTTATTTTTATGTTGGGAAGATAGAGTAGTATTCAGATTTCAAAGACATCTGGATTTTGTAAAGGATGGACTGTGCTCTAGAAATGTGGTGAATCAGGGTTATGTAGTGAAGGAGGCTGTTTTCTGTAGGATCCCTACCTCAGTTGTTGCTGAAGCTAGAAAATATGTGGTGAATGACGCCAGAGACCGCAGAAAGAGAAAGAATGGTCTCATGCTTAGGAAAGTTGAATGTGACCTAAAGAACTAGATTGTATCCCTGCCTTTGTGATAGTGGGCAAGTAATTTAAACTATAATTTTCACTATAACTATTTGGTCATTAATTATATGTTCCTTGTTTTCTAGGTGCCCAGTGGGGATCAGGTTTTCAGTTCTGAGCACTCTCAACTGTAACTGAAATCAGTTGGAACAGTGTTTTGGACACAAAGTGCTATAAAAATACTAAATACTCTGAAAAATCAGGCCTTCAGGATGGCAAATTGGGCACCCAAAATTAGTGGACACTTCTGACCTTAGTGTCTGTCTGTCTCTCTCTCTCTCTCCCCCCCTTATTCCTCAATTGCTACCTACACCACTTAGAATAGTTTGTTTTTCTTGCAAGTCAGTTCCTTATCTTCTACAATAAAACAATGTAGATACTGTATCTTACCCCAAAGATGACCTTTGTAATTTTTTTTTTTTCCATGTATTTCAAAAGAAGATTTAAGTCAGTGGTCCCTATAAACAGACATATGGAAAGCCTGTTATGCTCATCATACTCAAAAGAAAATAGCTTGAAAGACTTAAGTATACTGAGGGTTTTTAAATCTTTCCACTGAGCGATTGTTTTCTTTGCATTTAAGAGCTATTTGGGGAACTCATAGAGTAATTCACTGAGCAATAAGACCTCAAATAAAAACAGAAAAATTTTCATTAATTAACAGAAGAGAAAATCTTATGTTTGACTGATTAAACTCAGTTCATCTATTTCATGTCTAAACACAACTGGACTGCTAAATAACTTGCATGTTAATTGCTAAAGAAAATGTAAACATTTTAGCTAAGTTACTTGTTTGTTAGTTCTTCAAAAATATCAATTTAAGGTGTGGAATGATGAATATTATTGAGGATCTCTAGTTGGCTCCTTCTTATTGAATTTGTTTTAAACACTCTTTTTATTGATCTTAAGGTATGCAGGTGCTTGGCAATGTGTGCCAATATAAATTTCTAAATAAAATATAATTATACACACACATTTTGGAATACCTAATTTAAGCTTGGTAACATTGCAAACAGTCAAGGACATCAGTTTCATTATATTTTATTTTATGAAGTTACTTTCTTAGGCAGTTGGAAATGTTATGTGTGAATTGGATATCAAGCAGCAAAAAAAAAAAAGAAGCCAGTGACAAAGACGAAATTATCCACAAAAAAAAAAATCTAGAATGATGATTACTTGCAATTAAATTTCTAACAATCCAAATTACAGCTAATCAGAGTAGAGTGATGTGATAATTAGAGTTTTCTCTGGTTTCAGTGAAGATCCTGTTCATTTTTGGCATCAAGAGACGGAGCTTCTTAGCTCAGAGCTCATAGTAGTAATAGTAATAATAATAATGCACCTGGTTGTCCATGACCTACATCATGTCTGCTGTTACACTTAACAGTAGCATTGTGATGTAATACTTGTAAGGTCTGTTGAGGTTCAAAAATACTGTTACCGTGTGAATCTTGAAATTGTTCTTTGTAAAGTCTTTCCAGGTTTTCTGGGAGATTTCTTTGATAGTTCTAGTGCTTGTGAGTATGTTTGGGTCTTGAACAAGGCCTGTTTTTCATCCCCCTTGTCTCCTTTCTTTCTTTGAACACTGATGTTTTGATCATTCACATACAGCTTATGCCTGGAGAAGTGGCTATGTTATGAAATTGTTTGATTGTACGTATGAAATTGATATTGTATGATGGGGCAGGCTGAGGACCAAAAAGAACTTGTGCCACAGGGCGAACAGAGGCTTGGTGTCCTGGAGAGATGCTCCATCCAGGCTGCGTGTTTGGAACTTTGGGGGGTTTGAATTTGTAGGATCGTTGGTTGGCTCCTGGAGAATGGGAGAAGGATCACAGAGCAGGTCAGAGAGCTAAACTGACCATGAAAGGAAGCACTGTGAGGCTCTGATAAGAATAAGCTTTCCCTCCCTGATTAAGAAGTAGAAAGGTTTCTGAAAGCTACTGTTATGTTTAAATTATGTTTAATCAGGTTATATAAAAGTTGAGTGGTTTTCCAACCCAGAAGTCAGTGACGTAGTCAATCAGTGAGTTTTGAAGAGATCTGCAAGGCCCTTGAAATAGGGTTAATAGAAGCAGCCAGGATTGCCCAGTATTTACAGGCGAGTGTCCTAAGGGGTAAAAAAAAAAAAAAAAAGCTGTATTAGCAACCCAGGACACTCATGTTGAACCAAGGTGTGTGCCCAGAAAGGGCAGGTCATGTGACAGCTGTTAAAAATTGCACCTCATCAAGAGTACAGTGGCTTTTCTTGGCTTTGTTTAGTTCTGCACTGGTAATAGAATATTTTCTTTGCTATTTTCTCGAATGTTGGAAACAGATCAGATTGAATTCTAATTTCCCCACAAGCTCTAACTTAGAGTGAAGGCCGGAGTGCAGTTCAAAACAAGATATATCATTACACAGGCTTAAAAATACTAACAATTAAAAGTATGCTCACAGTAAACTAGCATACAGTTCTGACACGTTACCCTAATGATTACGCTTACTAATAGACGATTCTTGCTGACCCGCACCCAGAGAACGTTTAATTAGTGATATCTGTGGTGTGTGTAGTCTTCTTTAGATGTCTTGGTTTTAAGCAGGAAAGGTGACAGGAGGAACTATGTGGCTTCTGTTTTTATGTATCCCAAGCAAAAAAGTTTTTAGATAGTTAACACTGTAAATATTTTATTAGTTTATAATATTTGTTTCTTAAAAGCAAAAAATATCCATACCACTTACTTATTTCTGTATTTTCTGGCATTTAAGGTAGCTGAAGTAGCTGAGACATTCATATACAGTGAGTGCCATAAAAATGTCTGTCCTTAACCCTGCTCCTTTTAACATTCTCCCTCCCTGTTAGAAATATGTTAATTACCATTTAGCAATTTAAGTATTAATTATTGTACAAATGAATTGCATTGCTACGATCAACTGTTCTGAAATTTTCTGTACCCGTAATACCATTTTAAATGCAGATATAGGATAATCTTGGGCCTCTTGTTCAGTTGGGCTGTGGTCTTTATGTTAAAATTGGGCATGGAAAAATTGTCATGAAACTGGAGAGGAGGTAGGAAATGAGGCAGAGTAACAATACAAGAGGCCCCTGTGCACGCCCTGCGTGATGTAAAGGCAAGTTCTATTTCAGTTCTGAATAGTTGGTTGCAACGGGAGTACTCAGAGGCAGAACAGGAAAGGATCATCTGTGCTTTCATGGATCGAGAGAGTGATTGGAGCAGGGGGACTTGACTCAGCATCTGCTTCCCAGGTGGGTAGCCTAACCGTGGATCGAGTAGCCAGGGACACCCATGAAACAGTGAAAAGTAGAGGGGATATGTTCATCACCACCCTAACTCCAAACAGCCTGTTCCTTTAGAGTCAGCATGGGAAGGGTGAAATTCACCCTTAGCATTACTGGATTAGCCGAAGGAACTTTTTAAGGAGACATACTACAGGGGATCCTAAAAGATAAGAAATGAACGAATTTGATAGCCTTAGTAGGTAACTTTTTATCTGTGATATGTTGATAGCATTACATTCCTATACCAGAATTTAGCATGTAGCTTGATGTCTAGGACTGCATTGTGGATTAAACTTTGGACTGGGGATTTTAGTTCCAAATTAGGTCTCGCAGCTCTACCATTCAAGGGTCAGAGTTTATTTGATCTAGATACAGCATTCTTAGACTTAGTGATTTTAAGGAGATTTTTTTCTTACTGGTAGATAAGAGAATCAGCAGCAACCATTTCTGTGCAGTCCCTATGTAATCTAAATTTCACTCTAGATAAAGTCCTGTATTGAAGTGTGTCTTTTAGGTAAAATGCAGTTACAAACTTTTTCAGCATACAAATAAATATATGTTTATTTTGGACCGTGAAAAGTACTATATGTAATTAGAAACGTATATGCTGAGAAAGGTTAAGTGTTGTGGGTCAGAATTACATTTTTTATTGTAGCTAATTAAATATATGACCGGCAAGGGCAGTAGAATATTTACATAACTTATTACCTTAACTTCTAATTGTCACTTCCATGCTTAGGTTTTTATATTACAATATTTGGGCTGTGTATTTTGTATAAGTATTTTCAAAGTAGCAATCCTAAATGTAAATTTACCTCCAGTACACGTTTTTTTGTTTTTTGTTGTTTTGGATTGGAGTGTTTTTGGGTGGGTGGGGTGGGAGAGAGTTCTTTGTCTCTCTTTGAAAGACTTGGTGTTCTCTAACCAATGGCCAGTACTGATCAGCTTTCTCTAGCACTGCTGCTCCATTGCAATACCAGTGTTAACAGGAGCTGCTCAATAACCATCAGGCAAGGATGGAAATAGCAGAGATTTTGAACCTTAGAGAGTAATCAGTTAGAGAAAGGACTGGGAAAGGAAAGAAAGGGGGAACAAAAGTAGAGGGAATAATTAAAAAGTGAAGCTATGCCCAGAAAAAGCAAAGCATTTCTGTCACCAGCTGTTATTATATGGGAGGGAGAAGAGTTGCCTCACCTTCCAAAAAATAAATATTTAAGCCCTGCAGAAGTTTTTTCTTTGAATTTCATAGTTGGGGGATGGGAGGAAGAGAGAAGTGGAGTAGGTCTCTGCATAAAAGTATTTATGGTTGTCTCTAAGTAGGGAAAGTTAAACCGCTTATTTCTTGTTTTGTCTTTATATATTCACACTCTTGGAGCTTGTGCCCTTGGTAAAGAGCAGGAACCTACTTTGATTGATAACACTATGTACGTGAAGTCTAAGGCTGAGACGGAAGAGCCAAAAGCATCGCTCATTTTCTTCTTGCCTCAGTTAGGTGAAGGTCAGAACCTTGATATCATACCCTTCAGCTCTTAGTCTCAGTAATTAACTCTGTTCCATTTGGAGTTTCTTACTGGCCACGGTTCTCTCTGCTTTTGCTCAGTTTTTTCTTGCCATCCAATAAAAAAAATTTTTTCTAAACATCAAATGATACACATTTTGGCTTGGTAAGATGTCACTTATTGATTAGTTTTCCCAGTACTTACAGTTCCTGAGTGAAGGTCACTTCCAGATGCGTACTGATCACTAACAGTATTTAATGTTTTTCATTAGTAGATCTCAGAGTATTATCATCCCTATTTTTCAAATGAGAGGGAAAGAGAGGCACAGAGGTGAAGTGACATGCCAGAGTAACCTAGTCAGTGGCAGATATGTTAACTTTCAGTCCTGTGCCATACCCACTCAACCACACTGCTTTCACCCTGTGGCTTGTGTAACCTTACCCTATGAACTCACACCCAGTGAGATTCCAAGACCCATCTCTTGAAGAAATCAGTGAGGCTTTGTTCAGGGGCCCACCCATAGGGAGCTCATTCAAGTGCTAGGGCCTTAGTTATTACTTGCTCAGGGAGAGTTGGAGAGGATTAACATTTTGCATACAAATTTACCTGAAGCTCAGTACAAATACAGCGTTACTCTTTTGACTTGGTAATTAAGTGTAATGCCCAGTTCAGAAGAGTCCTAGAGTTTAACTAGTTCTCATCCTTACTTCTTTCGATGGCTACTCCTAGTAAATCTTGCGAGAGTGGGGCACTATACTGTCAATACCCAAAGGAGAATGAAAGGTCACTTTTCCCAGATACTGTAGTTCTTCAAGTTGATTGCCAATATAGATCTCTCTCTGCTTTTACAGAGTCTCTATTACAAGTTTTAGGTAAGTGGAAGGAAAAACGGGACACTAATGCTTTTTATGCCCTCAGGTGCTAACATTCAGCTCCATATGAAATCACAAGAGCCACTGCTTTCTAGAATGTTTTGAACTGACTTATTAAGTTTGTTACATTTCCTATAGTAATTTAAGAATTTTTTTTAACTATTCACTGTATAGTTGAGTGTTTGTTTTGACTAGAGCCACACAATTAGTGAGGGCAGTTTAGCAGATCCTACTGTGTACACAAACGCACAGCTGATTTTTCTCTTTTTTCCAGAAAATATCAAAAACTTTAAAATAACATAATTCATTTTGAATATTTATATGTAACTTTTGACCAACTATAAGGTTTCCCAGCTGCTTTCATCAGCTGTTTTATAGTGGTGCTTTAACTTATAGTTCTTGTAAGTTCCAAATGATTCAAAATTTGCATAGGGAAAGTGGCATATTATATACAACATGCTAACCCAAAATGTTAATGTCCAAAATCAGCTACAAGGGGAATAGCTTTTATGGTTGTCTTCTCTAATTCATTATGATCATACAATCATTTAAGTTGGAAAGGATGACTAATGGGTTACCTAATTATTTTCCTGCATCATGTGGAGATGGATTTCTGATAAAATGACATTGTATAGAATTTTGAATATCTCATGTGAAGGATCTCATCCTCGCCTCCACTGGTAGCTTGTTTTGCTTTCTTGAATAGTTTGGTGGAATATAAAGATCCTCTGAATATGTAACCTAAAATTTTGTTGCTGCACTTTAAATCTGTTCACCATATTATGTTTTTACTGACAACTGAAAATAATTGATGCCACTCTCCTGTTTCACATCTTTTCTTACTTTCAGACTTTTCTATCCAAAGACTTTCCAGATTTAATGTGCCTAGTCTGCTTAACCATTTAGGTTTTATTTTTTCAGATCTTATTATTGGTGTTAATTTCTTTTGAACTCTGCCTCCCTCATTTGTCTGTTTTTTTGGAGCCCCAAATTGAATTCTTTACTCTAAATGAGGCATAGCAAGTGTTGAGTAGAGCAGAATTAATTATCGTGCTTGTTTTAGATGTGAGATCCTTGTACTTAAGCAGTATCTTCTGTATTTATGAGTCTGATTATTCCTTTTGAGCCACTTTATATTTATCGGATATGTAACTTGTTGATTTTTATCCTATTTGGCTAAAGGTTATGCTGTATTTTATCCTATCATTAGTGTCTCCCAGCTTCAAATTATCCACAAATGTGACTAGCATAATCTCTACTCCACACTCCAAGTTTCTTGTAGAAAAAATTAATGGTTTTGGAACCAGAATTGCAGTACCCACTTGGCAGCTCTAAATTACCTCCAGTCAACCCACATCTTATTTCCCTAGGAGACTGTCATCTATCATACCAGCATGATATTAAATATCTGGCACTCTTCTTTCTCTGGAAATTATAATTCAAGCAGTTGCTTAGCATCTGAAATTCATCTACTTGCTAATAGCTATTTCTTATGAAGTTCTTTATGTACACAAATCATAGTCTGTGTTTACAGAAATATATGATCAGAAAACATAAATCTAATTTCTTAACATATTAAAATTTCTCTGCAAAGAAAGCAAGAAATGATATTATCTTGTTTAAGAAATGTGAAAATAGCTAAGTATAATCCTATACGGATGTACTCAAAGTTGTCCAACTACAGTATGTCCACAAGAAAAAATGGTAAAGCAATGTACAGCTAATGAGTCAAAATGGAGTATAAAAACAAAATTCAGTAGTCTCAAAATACCACATGTACTGAATATAAGGCAATAAGTTGATTCTAACCAAAAAAAACCAAAAACTCCTACATAGAGCAGTGATTCTCAATCTTTTCAGGTTGATAACTCATTCAAAGCCAAATATTCACAATTCACTTAAATTTACTATAAAAGTTATTTTTTTTTAAAAATAACATTGATCCAGCTATATAATTTGTATATGTGTGTTTCAAGATGTTAACAGAATACCTGACTTTGAAAGGTAAAGACATGTGGGAAGTCAGATTTTCTTTACTTTAGGCTGTAAAAAAATGTAATGCCTAGTAACCCCACAGTTGCCTTTCATGACACCAACACTGCCTCTTCCCCATCCCCCCCGCACTGGGTCTTGACCTACTGGCTGAGAAACATTGATATACAGCACCACTGGAAAAATGCAAATTAAAACATAATAATTTTAAAACATGAATTGCAAAAAACAAACATTTCTGACTACTTATTTTTTTGTTAATTAATTTCCCAGAATATTTTGCATTGAAAGTTTGTTTCCAGAAAAAATCTGTACTACTCCAGTACTCAGCCAGAAAGTTTCTATTTTAACTTCTTCTATCTGCTGAAATAATTATCCCTCTCTCTGCGGTGCTTAAAAATATTTTTAAATGACCTTCAATACTGTGAGAGTAAAGATTGTACAGAGTTCATGCTGAACTTTGTTCGTATCTCATTATAAACAGAGTGATTTTAATTTTGTCTCTGTACAGAAAGTTTGAAGGCAGTTTAGGCTAAATCCTGATCTTACTGAAGTCAGTGGGACCAGAATCTGCTCTGTAATGAATAGCCATGTTACTCTAGTGTTACCCTTTGCTGGGTGTGATGCTTTATTCTATTTACCCTCTGTCAAAGTAGCAGACAGATTTATCTGGCAACTTTTTTTTACATGAGGTTATTTTTAATTGTAGTGTCGGTCTTTCGTTTCTAGCTATCCCCTTTCATAATGTGAAAACACATCAGTATTAAGGGTTCAATTTAGTTATCATTTCAAAAATTTAAAATTGGCCACTCTTGTTGATTATGAAATGTGTTGTTAATAGAACATGGAAGCATTTTCATTTTAAATATATCAATATTATGATTGTTTTAGTTATTTAATTTGTTATGCCATGGACAAATTAAGAGCTAATTTTAATACTTCCCCCTCAAACTTAATTCAGCCTGACTTTCAGCCCACTTATGAATTTCAGCAGTACTTTTTTTAAAGGAGTAAGCTAACATTCTTTCCTCCTTAAATTCTTGGTATCATGAGGTTTATCTTTCCCAATCTAAACAATACCCAAGCAGCATTATGTGATACTCATATCCCATCATTTTTTCCATTGTTTGCAATACCTGACTCCAGCACACTGATAATAACATCCTGTGAGACCGGTTTCAATCCACAGCACTGAGCTTTAACATGCTTTAAAGGTGACACGGATTTAGTTAATCTTGACTCAGTTTTGATGAGCTAAAAGTATATAGAGCAAAGCCAATACATTAATGCACATTCATCTACTAGACAACTTCTCACAATTTTCACAAGTATATATTTAAAATATAAATCTTTGCCTCGGTTATGGGCTGTAAAGTTATCTGTCTTTACATAAAATAATTCAGACTTGGTCAAAATACTATGTATTCTATGCTTCAATTTAAACACATTCTTACAGACAATTTATAAAGCAAAAGCATGTTAATGCTTGAAAAATTTTGATGGACCCTACAGAAGCTATAAATGTTTGTAAACATCTATGCAAATTAATTTTCTAAATCATACTGTGTCACCTTTTCAGGGATGCATTATGTTTGAATGTGGCATGGAAGAATTTCATGCCTGTGTAAGAGTGCAGTCATCTGTGAGAAATAAGTTTTGGATTTGTTCAGTTCCTAGTGGATAGATGTCCACATACCAACTTAGGGACTTCGTTAGTAGTCTCAGAGGCAGAGGATGTGGGCACAAAGAATGAAAAATTGCCTATCCTGCAGGTAGTCCCTTTGGGTCAGTTAGAAATTCATTGACAGAAAGCATATCAGTCTGAGATTGGAACATTACCATACAACACAGATATACTCTACCATTTGAAAAATGTACATCAACATTTTTTAAAATGAAGAAAATAATGACTTACTCTAGAATTTTATTTTTGCAACCAATTTGGCTGCTGTTGCTCTCTCTTCCATTGTGACAGTTGCAGCACCTTCTAATATTGTGTTTGCAGAGCCCATGGCTGTACCATCAACTTCCCTGATGTCTTGGGGGTCGGTTCTGAGGGTATGAAAGCGCCACCAAAAACCTAAGGATCTGCAGGTATGGTGGGGCAGTCGGGAAATTTGGACTGGAGCTGTCACATTGGAACTTTTCATGAGCATTGAATTCATATGGCATTTATTTTCTAAAGCGTGTTGGAGTCTGGAAATGAGGCTGGGGAAAAAAATCTTTATCCTGAAAACAATGATTTTCAACCTGTGGTCTGTGGACCCCAAGACCATGTATAAGATTTCCAAAAGGGTTCACACCTCCATTCAAAATTTGTTTAGGGATCCACAAATGAAAAAAGGTTGAAAACCACTATTTTACAATAAGAAAATAATTTCCTTTCAACCCCATTTTTCTCCCTACCCCAACCCAATTACTTTTTTCTTCATCCAGTTTGGCAATGCTCCTAATGACAAAATTGCTGAAAGCATGTTAATTGAGGCCCTCCATCTCCCAAATACTGACAAACAATCCTTGATTTCCTGCTTCATTATTGCACAGATAAGCAATGACTCTCTAAATACTTAATATACTATAATTTGTTTCTTCTACAAAATAAGTTGCATACACCTTTTCTTAATAAGATGTAAGGAATTCATTGCTGTCCATGACAGGAAGTCCTAAGGCAGTTTCAAAAAATTTGGAAGGGAAAAAGGCTGAAAATATACCAAACAAATAGGCTTTTGCTTTGCAAAACAAGAAGTGCCTTCCTCTGTTGCAGAAATCCAAATTTGCCTGCTGCATCCATCAAAGCTGCTCATTCACTGAAGGTCAAAGGTTCTGTTTTTGGTGCACCAGCTGATCGTCTGTGAGCTGTATCGCTGAGCATGACAAAGTGCTGTGCATTGCTGATGTGCGTCACAGGACCCTGGGTTTTTGCACAGGGATTAGTCAGGCTGTATTTGGAAACGCCCTCAACTGCACCTTGTGCTGCTATATTAGTGTTTCCCAAGCAAGAAGAATTTTCTTTCACTCCTTCAGCTGCTCCGGCAAACCCCTCCGGTAAGTGTGTGCAGTTCATGTAAACAAGACTGGCACTGTTTTCTGCATACATTTTTAAGCCAGTATTATAAGTTGTGTGTTACTTATGCTTGCTTATTCTGACAGCTTAATACATTTTCTAAAAAAATCAATGTCTGATAGTGTATACTTCAAAACAGCATTAAGGGAATAAAAAATGGTTGATCTACTTATTTAATAGATTAACTTCTTATGTGGAGAGGAATATGTAAACTGTGCATTGGTATTGCTTAAAATATGGTTAATTTCAAATTGGTCTAAATTTGACACTGTGTGTGTCTGTGCCTTTTAAGTATATAAAGCAAAAAAAAAAAATTCTAAAAATCAGATAATGTAGCAGACCATTTCTTCAAGAGGTTTGCTTGGTTTTTTGTTGGCAGCCTGTATGCAAGCCCTGCATCTCTGGACGCTGCTTGCCACCTATGCTGTTGCAGTAGGACAAAATCAAGGACAGAAGAATCAAGAGTGCCCTAAGCTCAACGCACAGGTACTCTCTTTTAAAATGCATGAGAAAAAGTGCTGTCAGTCAATTGTCCAAAAATAACCTCTCTCCAGACTTCATTGTGTATTCTTAAGACATGCACTTCTTCCAGAAATGTCCAAGTCAGAGTCCAGCATAGCAGTAAGCACAGAAAATTGAAACATCAATCAGTTTTCTAAATAAAACTCTGAAATGAGGGAAACACTCTTAACTAATTTCCTGGAAATTCATGTTTCAGTTTTCTTGTATTCTATTTTTTTTTAAGTACATATTCCAATACTTAGTACACTTGGGTCTTACATGAAATCTTTTCCCCTTCTCATTATACCACCATTTTCAGGATTCTAGTAGTATTGCAAAATATGCTATAAAACAAATTTGCATAATCAATGCATTGATATCTGAATGTCAAAATTGCAAAGATCAACTTTTTTTCGTGTTTCATCCGCAGTCTAAGTAAAGCTTACTAGGTCATCAAAACATTTTCTTGCCATAGTATGTGAGATAGCTCACTTCAAAATCATATTTTTTTATTATTACATGTATGCTTTCACCACACTCACATTTCAATTCCAATTTGGCTTTTTGCAGCTAGTAACTTTTAAACATTAGATGTTAGAAATTGAGGCTTTATGCCTTTTAAAAGCTGCAATCCAAGTTAACAGATATGGCATTGATTCCTAGCTTTAGCACATTTCAAAATAATATCATATCAAATGTGAAAAGGGGGTTGGAAGAAAACTAAATGAAAGTAATCAAAATGATCTGAGATTTCATGAAACAATTACTATAGGTTGTCAGGAGAATAAGATTCCCAACTTTTTCAGGTGATATTAACCATGGTTTGCAAAATATCAGATTGTAATGCTGTCACTGGTACCTTGCTCTGTCTTTTTGGTACTGATTATGTGATAGCCAGACCCAAACCTCAGACCAGGATATTTTTAATTCCCTTAATAAATCTCATAATTCAGTAATGTTTAAAGTACTAGTCTGCTTTTACAAGTTGAGCTTGGTGAGAGCTCTTTTTGGTTCTTAAAATGTTATTGGAAGTTATCACCACAGCATAAAAATAAAATTGGCAATTAACTTTTATTCATCACAACTCTGTTGCATTGATTTGCAGCTTCCTTTTTCAGAAATGGCATAAAGAATCAAAGCAGATTTTTCTTGTTTCCTCTAAATTAGAAGTTGCTGTTAATGGATTTGGAGTCTGGAAGATTGCCTAGTTTTGTTGAGACTTAAATTGCATCACACAATTCTGAAAACAAATGATGTAATAGCAGTTAAAATTCATTATTAGCAACATTCAAACATTAAAACATAACTAATTCTTACCTGTTATGATTAATTCTTGTCCACAATCTTAAAGTTTTTGGTGGCCATATGGTTGCCTTAGTTATATTGTAAGTTTACAAAGCGAATGCATACCAGCTTGCATCTCTCAACAAATTTAGTAAGAAAACAGCTAATTTCTGAGGCACTGGGCAGAGAGTTCTGACACACATAGAAATAGACCTTACTCTATAAAACAGCTCCTCTGCAATTCTCCAGTTGTCTTCTATTTTTAATCATCATATCATGCAGGGGAGGGTTCTAGCAGCTCTTCTTTTTGAGAAACATCCATAACAGATTATTCTTGGCAAAACAAGCAAGAACTTTATATATACCAAGTAGTGTAGGTTTACAAGGCTATCAGTTTAAAGATACACTGCCTGTTTTTCCATGACCTTGTTCAAGGTATCTCTGGAACAGTGGTTAGGAATCTTAGACTAGTTGATAATAAAAATCTGAATTATGACTGGGATGTACACCTAGATGTAATTATGAAGTCACGTTTATGTCTTCACACAATTAATACTGAAAGTAATTTCCCATTTTAAGCCTGATTTTGAGGTTCTCTCACTTACAGGTAATAAAATTTAATAAAAAAGATTCCTTCGACCAGAAATTTCCCCTGGCTAGTTAATGGCCAAATGGAATTTGTTTGGAAAGCCTGAAATAAATCTGAGAAGCTGTTTTTGAGTTGTAGGATTTAAAAGAAATTGAAGCTTTTCACTTTCTCCACACCCTGTCCCCCACCCCAAATCTCTTTAACACACAAAAAGCATGGTCTGCAAAGTTTAGATAGTTTGTTTAGCTAGGCCTCAATAAGAACGTGCACAGAACCCCACATTAATAATGGGTTAATATAATTAATGAATTAAATTATCCAAAGTGAAATTCCTTAATGTTGCTTAGCCTTGCAGCTGTTAAAAGCTTCACTTTATCTAAATCTTTCATTTTATTTTTTTAAACAGCTACGTGTAGCTTTCCTTGTGAAGATAGCCTTCAAAATGTAAAATGACCACTATTGTTGTCATTGGGTGACCTATGCCAGTAACAAGAACCTCCCTCAAGATCTTGATCTATGCTGACCCTAAAACTGGAGCAAAAAGCAAAGAGAGCTGCAGTGGAATTTTCACCCACTCTTCCCCCTTAAAACCCATGCATTCCCCTCAGATACCTGCTCTTGGTTTCCGTGATTGTCGGCAGCCCTCCCCCAATGTCTGGATCAATGCAGCCAGCCATACCCTCCTCCTATTCCCGGAAATATGTAGTTTCATTTAGAGGGAGGGGAAGGATAAGTCTCCTGCAGGTACTCTTTGAACACTTGAGAGATTCTGAAAAACATGCCTCTGTAATGCCTAGAGTGGGTTGGTGGGGAAACAAATTCTCACCTCTCCCCCATGCCAGTCTTAGTGCTCTGGGTTCAAGCCATAGAGGTACTGCATGTTTGTCTCAAAAGTATGAATTGTGATTGCAAGTGTGATTTAAAATAGATGCTAAAATATTAGTCTGTTACATTACATTATTCCCACAAGTTGTAAACTCCATATCAAGATTTACTCCTGAGAGAAATGTCTTGATTTTATACACCACTTCAGAAAAAACCAAATTCCTTTTGTGATTTTCAGTGTATACGGAATAGGTCTTTAACCAAGTATATTTTAGTCTGTTGTGTTTGGGTCCTTAACAAAATGTGGCCTAGGAGAACAATGTCAAAATTAAGAAATTGCACAATCTCACAGATATTCATGTTTTAGTGGAAAACTACCACCACTTTTTGTTCTCTTAGACACAAAATAGGGATATATATGTGAGTCGTTTAGATAATTGTAATAGAGCATTTTATTATTAAAGCAGAAAATGGAATTGGTGGAGGAAAATGGCAGTCATGCTTTGAGGATGATTTACTAGGGTATTTACTTAGCCTGTGTATTCCATTCCCAAATTATTAAGGTTGAATTTTTAATCAATTTTGATCACTCCAGTTACAATCAACACCTAAATAAGCCAGAGGCATTTGTGCAGAGGACTGACTGTACCCTTGTACCCGATGAAATTTTGTTATCCTTTGAAATAAGCCCAAATAAGATCAATATCTGGACATTAAAATCCCTAATAAATCAAAACTAGTCAAATTTAATATTCTCCCTACTGTAACAATAGTCAAACAACCTAGACAGATGGATGAACACATCACTAAGATTATCAGGCTGGCACTACTTAAAATGAATTTTATCCCACATCTCGTGGATCAGCTCTCTACATTTCCCTATAAGATTAAGAACTTCATAACACACACACACACACCATTTTTTCTCTCACAGAATAGAAACATCAAATTTCAGTAAGCAACTTCTGGAAACAAAGATTTGAGAAACCTAAATCTTGAATTATATGTCACCAATTTTTTAATGAGATTTTATAATGTAACAAAGCAACTGCCACTAGAAGCAATGTTTCTGTTTGTTGCTTCAGGCAGACTGGAGTCCTGTAAGCCATTTTACACTTCATTTTAAGCCTACACTTGGACTTATTGGCTTCAATGGAACCAGGATTTGACCCTTTAAATTTAGTATGAATTTTGTGATCTGATTTAACTTTAGTTTCTCTCTACCCCCCTCTCTATCAGGGTAATATAAAATAAGTTATTTACATACGATAGCAATGATGAAAAACAGGAAAAATATATGTAAATACTCGGGACACTATGTAAAAACAAACAATTTTATAAGAAAAGAACAGGAGCATCATGCTGCATAAATGTAAACATTAAATAAACGTAAAATTCTGTCTCTCTTTGCGTAATTCTTCTCACTACATACCCATGTGTGAGATGCAAGTCTTAAGTACTGTATGGTCCTGCAAGTTGTTACTCTTATTTTCCGAACTCTCCATATCTTCTTTATACAAGATGTTTCCTACTATGGCTCTGTAGGACTGAAAGTTTTCTGAATCTGCACTGTCAGTTGGAGCTTATTCATCAACATGTAGACTCAAACAAAATCTACGTCAGAATTGCCTTTCAACACCATCGCTTTCTTTTAGAACCTAGTCCAAACGATAACTGTATCTTGATGGGCTATTCAGTAACGTCTGCGTATCCTCTCTAGAATGTTCCGGTGCTGTGGATCTTCATTCACATCTTTATTATACATATTTAACAGGAGTGACTGACTACTTCCATAAAACTTACTTAAAACTCCTCATGTAATTCTAATCCTTTTGAAGCCCCTGACTTCTTATGATTTTCATTATTTTCTATGTTTTCTATTTAGATGAGGTGACAAACTGAACACAGGATTCAAGATGGTGATGTACCATCAATTATAGAATTGCCCATAAATGTTCTCCCTTTCTTGGTACACCTTGTTTTTTCAACCAACCAACACACTGGAATATTTGATGGGCCTCTGTACATTGAGCTGACTCCTACAGCTTTCCTGAGTAGTTACAGTTAATTCAGAATTTCTGTGTTCATGTGACTTTTCTTTTTTTTTAAATGGACTTTACCTTGCACTCCTTTGTTAGTTGATTTGTCTGTTGTCTTCTGAATTCCTCCCAACTTGGATCTTCCTATCTATTCCAGCTATAACGAACGTGATTACAAATGCAGCAAAAGACAATAAACTCCATAGTTGGAGGTCGGGGGGGAGAGAGGGGAAGGTATTGAAATGTAAGTCGTACGTACTTTTCTCTATAGTACCCAGTAGGAAGCTAGTGATCACTTATAAAAAGTAGTGCACTTAAAAGGTATTAAAAGTACTCATAGAGCTAAAGAAATTCCATGGTCAACATAATTTAGTCAAAATGTAATAGCTTGTTATATTCTTATTTGTAACTATGAGTTCACTACTTTTTCATAAGTAGAGATGTTGTTTTCAACTATTTAGCGATCTATCATAACATTGCCTGATAGAGACATCCAATCTGTTGAAGGGCACAGATTGTACCCATGATGCAGGCCAGCTTCTGTCTGTGGAAAATATCTACACTACAGGATTTGGATTTTATTAACTAATGTCTATTGTCCTCTCTTTGGAAGTGGCACTTTTTTGTTCTGAAATATTGAGTATTGAATCTGCCTTTCTTCCCTGATTCTCATGTAGAAGTTATCTTGGAATTAAAGGAGCAGCACAAGTTCTCAGCATCAATTAGTACCAGTGAGAGTGAGGTAAGCCACTTTGCAACATAGACGAGGCATGATGCTTTCTTTATGTTCAGAAACTAAGGTATTGGCTTGCTGAAAATGTCATGTACTGAAACAATCACTTTTTCTTCAAGAAAAGTCTTTTTGGGAGAAAATAACCATAGCATTTTAGAATATTTTCAGAAACCAAAAAAGAAGTTGGTTTAGTCCAAAGCAAAGCATTAGCAGTATCAAGCTATTCAAATTATGCCCAGAGAAATCTCTGCGAATTAAAAAGGAGTTTAAATGTATCTTTCTCTGATCTCAGTCCTTCTCTTCTTGGTAACTAAGCCAGTCGAATAATGTCTGAAATACTTCTTGCATAGGACAAGTATATCATTTTTACCTTCCCTCCCCCACCCCGCTTCTAAAGATGCATATCCATTTTATGTCATTGAAATGGAAAGATACAGAGATGAGTAAACTTTCAGATTCCTGGAGTGAAAGAACCACTGATCAAAGCTGAAGAGCTCTTTCTTTCATATACTGTGGGAATTCTTCTGCTGGGACATAAATATACTTATTTATTCCAGATTTGTCTGTCAGCAATCCACAAACTCAGAAAAAGTTAAAAATTGCTAATGTTTTCTATTTCATACCATATGACTCTAGCTCATCTGATGTACTGACACCAATTCTTGTGAATATTTTTCTACTGATGAAATTACACATGGAACTCTAATGTGACTCTCAAAGGATTCTTGAGGGGATTCTTGATTAACCAACAGATTTGACAAGCATTTTTTATGAAGAGTTCACTATGTCCTTGTCAGAACTTTAATGATTCCCCATGCTTTATTTTTTCCCTAATTTAACTTTCAGATTATCTGACATTGTGAATATCCTTCCATTTAAAAGGGATAGGAGAGGTCCAGACTCACTTCAGAGTTAGACTGCACCACTGCAAAAAGAGTGGTTCTTTTCTCAGATGTGACTATATAAAAATGACACTTTACTACTCAACAGAACTTTAACAGTGTTGTTGGTGATGCTACAAACAAATGGATCTAGATGGCTGTAGCATGAGCAACTAGAAATGGATTTTTGTCACCTGAGTGGCAGTACAGAGTTCTACCAGTTCTTAACTGGTATTGAATATTTTGCCTATAATGTGTTTTGAGTATAGAGTCCTATATGCATAACAGAGAGTTGGTGTAACTGGTTTCAGAATGTGTTTGGAACAAATATTTGTTCCATTTTTATTAACTTCCGTGGAGCTACTTCTTCAACCATGACATTTTTTTGTGTGGTTTGCTTTATAAATTGCTGTTAATCTAAGACAACAATTGCCATATTGTGATGTTACTGCAAGTCTCAGCTTTAGGTGTGCATTTTTTTTCCAATGTTTCCTGAAATCTTTTGGTTTCTGGTAGCATTGCTCTATTCAAAATGGCCACTATTTTCTGTTACTTTTAATGGAACTGAAAGCAGGCTGACCTCAGTTAAGATGACTACAACTTCCCTGTAGTTTTTGCATGTGGTCTGCTCCTAGTGAAAATGGTGATCATATCATTGTTTCCAGTGGAACTGAAGCTGGTCTTCCCTCTCAGCTGTATGGTTTGAAAACTGAGAGGCCAGGGCCTGTGGGTCCTGAAGGAAGATTGAGGGAGCGAGTGAAAGGAAAGGGAGGAAAAATATGGGTGGCAGAGAATTGATGGACATGAGGCAAAAGAATGAATTAAAACATAAATGGAGATTGGGATAAGAGTAACTTTCCTAACAGTTATCTGAGGCCCCCTTTGATTTGAAGTCTTTAGACTAATCATAAAGCAAATTGGAAATAGTGCAGTTTGGGGGAAATATGTGCCAATGTCTTGTGATTTTTTTTAAAGTTGGCAGTAAAGGATAACTCTTTCACTCTGTCTAAATACAAATCAAAGGAGTCATCTTAATTGTCAGTTACATTCTCAGCATTTTCAACACATTTGCAGGATTTTTTCCCCGAGAACAAAATAGCTTTGTGTCACAATGAAAATGACAAAACTTCTGTTGAGAAGACTGATTGGAGGGGGGGGGGGGTTTGGGTTTTTTTCCCCCAGTGACTTGTATATTTAACAGGCTCTGAGGGTTCATTGATGAGGGTACAGTATGAAAGGAATTAGCATCAAGAATAGGCAGGAAGATCAGTTTTGCATGATTGGATTGATGCTGACCAGTCGCCCTAGAAGAATTTCTCTGGTAGCCCCATCAATTTCTTGAGAATCTAAGGGCTTGTCTTCACTTACCTCCGAGATTTGGCGGCAGTCAACCGGAGTTACACAAGCTACACAAAAAACTTGTGTAACTCCTGTCGACTTCTCTTCTGTGTGCCGTCTTCACTGCACTGCGCCGATGGGAACCGCATTCCCGTCGATGCAGCGCTGCGCCACTTGAGAAGGTGATCTTAATACCTTGATTTCTGGATCGACTGAGTGGGTCTTCACTGACTGCTCAGTCGATCCAGAGAAATCGATCTGATGGCAGCGAATTTGCCGCCATCAGTTAAGATGTAGCCTAAATTCATTTTATAAAACATTTTTCTAGATTTTATGTGGCAAAGATAACGTGCAAAACATGAACTGATGCAGGCTGAATTTCAAAACAGTGAATGAAAACAGTCTCATGACCAGTTGCATCCCATAGTCCCCATGCTGGGTGCACAAGGCCTCAGATGCAGTAGAACCATTGTGCAGCTGATAGGTGGTGCATAGAGACTTTGCAAGAAATGGGATTTGGCATGATAGCGATGATGCATGGGAGTGGTCAGTGAATTCACAGGGTAAGAGCACCAGTGTAAGCAGTGCCTCAACTTCTGCTACTAATTTCAGAGGTTGCATTGGCAGCAATAACATAATTACAGAGCACGTTTTCTGTTCACTGTCACCAGGTTGGAATGACTACAGCAACTTGATCAGTACCTCTTGCCACTAACAAATTATCAATGGCAGTAGAAACAGTCTGCAAATGTCACAAAGGGGTTCCTAACATGCCCAGGGGGAAATAATCATAGATTCTGTATTTGGGAATAACTGCAGATGAGTTTTAACCATAATCTTCTTTATGTATTTCTGCTGCAGTGTGTCTGTTTAGAATGTCTTAGAATTTGTCAAATATAATGCATTGTGTACATTGTAAGTTAGAGACACTTCCAGGTAATTGAGGCAAAAAGAATTGGTTTTGTCGTTATAAAATCTAGCACGGAAATTTTTCCAGATTTTTAGGTTTTGACTATAAATATTCCCCAATAGTGTGTGAAACCCATGCAGTTGCAGCATTGTGCTGACTCATGAAAACTTGTAAATGAACTAACTTTTATTGTATTTTCCCTCTTCCCAAAATCAAGTTCTTCTGAGCTATGTCTCTTCCTCCCCCAAAACTGAAAACTCAACTCAGGAAAGACTGTTCAGTCTTTCCAAATTTTCAAAAGTTAACATGCAAAATTTCTGTGTGCAGTCTCCTAACAGTACCATCTTGAGATTTGTTTCCTTGAATTTACATTAATCACAACAGTACTGAAATGTGACCTGTTGTATCACAGAATGTCCTGTATGGATTACTATGGGCACACCTTGGGAGAACAAGTAATGTCTTGTGCACAGTACTTACAATTATGAGGTGGATTCTGAGATCAGTCTCCCTCTAAGTGAACTGAACATCTTAAGAACAGCTAAAAGACACAATGAAACAGTCAGTCTTAAGTCACACAGTACATACCCTAACCCAACCCAGCTTTTTCTACTTCTTGGTGCCTTACTGCAGCCATTAGGCCTAATGACAAGATAGGCCTAATCAGTGTTATGCAAAACTCTTTATATGCAATACCTGCCCTTTAATGTTTAGCAATTAAACCTAGTAAACGTAATCTGTATTTTAGTTTATCAATTTTTATTTTTCTCTTTTCTATTTCTTATAGATGCCAGAATTTCAGAAGAAGACTGTCCATATCAAGGACCCAGGAAGAGTAGAAGAAATTATATGTGGACTCATAAAAGGTGGAGCTGCCAAACTTCAGGTGAAAAATGGGATAAGATGTGTGCAAGTTCTGAACAAACATGCTATTAGTTCTAGGCCAGAAAGTGGAAATGTGTGGATCACAGGAGCCAAGTTTCAATAAGTCTCCAAAATTGGGAGATCTGTTGAATTAACTCAGTAAGCCTCCTAAATTCAGGAATATAACTTCACCATTTTCCATTAATGTCATTAAGTAATGAGTGACATTAATGTAGCCAAGTCAGGAGAGATGCCCAAACTGTGGATACGAAAAGGGATAAAAAAATTATTGTAATGGGTTATTCTAATTATAATATATAATTATGATTATTTATCATAACAATTCTGTTGTTCTAATTCTCTATAGTAGCATTAAGGTACCTCAGTAGTCTTTGTAAGGAGAATTGTGATAGCTGTACTGTCCTGACAGCTATCAGTAGTGATCATTCAGATTCTAGGCATTTATCTTTACTATGTTTATCTACATTTCATAATTTTTTTTCTTTAATAGATAATTACGGATTTTGATATGACATTAAGTAGATTTTCTTACAATGGAAAAAGATGTCCAACATGTCATAGTGAGTACTTTTTATATGAAGTGTATGGGGGAAGGGGTTGTATGTTTTTTACTACTTTCTTCCTTGTTTTTCCTCGCTACATTGAGACTTCACATGTGCTTGATTTTTTTGAGCTGTATGGTCTAATAAAATTAGTTTTTAGAATGTTTTAGTTGCTTTCCACTTTAAAAACAATTCTCAGTCAGTGTTTCAGTAGGTCGTCAGAGATCAAGTCTGAATAATTTGGACTTGAAATTACAGTGCACAACTTCAGTAGGGTTATCATTTCAATAATAATTTAGTCTTGCTGAAGAATATTTTATTGGTTACAGAATGGTGGTGTATGTGGTATGTATTTTTAGAGTTGCACAGGGTTATAAAAGTGACGTTAGCAAGAATCACGGGGTTAAAATCCCTTGAAGCTGTTGGAAATTTACCCTTTACCCTCCTCTTAAAGTAGAGGAAACAAGGTGATACGTCCTAATGAAATCGGGCTGCTAAATTTGTCAGGTTACAATAATGTTTTTAAAATTTAGAATAAGGGACATCAATATTTTGTTTGTCTTTTTTCTTCTTTCCAATTACATATTCTTTTTCAATCAATCAAACTTTTGAAAGACAAGTATGCATTCTAGTTGGGCACTGGTATGAACAGTTGTGAGCAAATTGTGGTATAGTAGCGCATGTTCAAATATTGCTCTTCAGCATTATACAAGGCCTAGAAAATAAAAAATTGAGCGAAATGCAGTCTTTTGGATAAAACTTCTTGTGACTTTATTTAAATAATCTTTTCAGATATCATTGATAACTGCAAGCTCATCACAGAGGAATGTCGGAAAAAGGTAACCAGAAAATATATTAGCTGTTGATCACTGGTACAGACTAATTCATTTCACTTTATGTTTTAGTTCTAGTGTGATTTTGATTTATACTGCACTATAAAGAAATAAGGAGTGAAATTCTGGCCCCACTGAAGTGAATGGGACGTGACTTCAGTTCATTGACTTCAGTGGAGCCAGGATTTCACCATCTAAGCCCTCAGATTGTTAACCTAGCACAACATACGTAACTAAGTATATGTATACTACTATCAAAACTAGAAATAATCTAGTTTCACTAAATGTACAAGTTTACTTATGTTTCATCTTTGTTATATATACAGACTAACTTCTTGCACTCGTCCATACATTGGCATACAAAAATACAATATAAAGCATTTCAGATTCCATTACAAACAACTAGTGATGCAAATAAGGAATCAGAATCACAGATAAATTGAGTTGATTACTTAGATCAAAGCATGGAAGCTGGGCATGGAATAATCACCCAGGTGCTTTTTTTTTTTTTTTTTTTTTTTTTAAATAGAATTAAAAGATCTTAAATGTTATGTTTTTCTTTTCAGTTATTGCAGCTGAAAGAAACATATTATGCTATTGAGATTGATCCTGATCTTACCACTGAAGAGAAGTATCCTTACATGGTTGAATGGTAAGAATTTTTTTTTTTTTTTTTTTTTTAAACTGTTTTCACAATGAAGAAAGATTTTATTTTATTTTTTTTAAGTCTTTCTAAAATATATTGGCAAAAGTTGACCTATTGCTAATTCAGTTGATGTAATTCACCTCTCTTTGGGGTGTGTTGTACAAAACAGTTGCTGAGGTTGCTCAGTCGGGGCATCCTGAACAATGTATAATACGTTCCTCCTCAAAATTCAACAATACATTAGTGAACAAATGCAGTAATTATTATTTGAAAAACTAAATATCATTCCCCAGGTTTTGGCTGGATACATATTTAATCATAACTTGATTATAGGGATATTTTTAGAGTGTCTCACATCTAGTAGATCATTTTAAAAAGCTTGCCACAATGAATTGTAGTATGCTTCTAAAGACTAATTAAATTCAAAGATTGAACTTTAAATGTGAACCTTACAATTCATAAGTCAATGGAAGTTTGACAATTTTTCTTTTCTTATTCCTAGGTACAATAAATCACATACTTTACTCGTTGAACAAGGTTTACAAAAAGATAAACTTGCAGAAATTGTGAGGGAATCTGATGTTATGCTGAAGTAAGATACTTTGAGTGTTTGAAGTGTTTCCATGGATTCTACACTATTGCCATTATGCTTACTGCTCGTATATCAGGAAACCATTTTTGCTGAAAAATTTAGATATATTTTCAGAAGAAATTTTATATGTAATATTCACATCCCCCCATTTGTCTTTTGCATCTAAAAATATATCTTTATGATATCATTTTAATGTATTAGAATGAACACTTTGAGATATTTGAAACTACAAATATTCTACTGTATCAGACAACTTTTGACATGGCATCTTATGTTGTTGTCATTCCTGCAAACTTTCCTCCTCACAAATATACGTACAGGTGAGGTTTTCAAAAGTACCACGGGGGCACCTGACTTCATGCCCTTGAAAACCTCCCTGATTAAAATCCGTACATTTGTATGTCTAATACTAACAAAGATAGCAACAAGACAATTTAGGAATGTCTATATATTTTTGAAATAACAATGTAATATTATTTTGCCTCTAAGAACAGAGACAAGTTTAATAACTAGCATCCTTGCCCCAAATGTCCTTAATATTACTGAGGCTGCAGTGTTTTTTATATTTTCTGTACTTTTCTACCAGAATTTCCAAAGAGATCTTTGAGAGAGCTGGCTGTAAGTTTGGAATGTGTTTAAAAAAAATCAGCCTTAGGATGCAAGAATTTAATTTGGACTTATTTATTCTTACCTAGGGTACTGGATAGTTTTCTTCACAATTTTTTATTGTTACATCAGATAAGAGAGAACATTTTTTAACCACAAAGATTAAGATTCAGAAATTGCCTTAGATTAAAGAAATTGCTTTGAAGGGAAATGCATGTACACCATCTCTGCATGTTTATAAACTGGCGTTTCAGCTGCATGAATCTGCATGATCTAGCTAAAATTCCACTAAACCCTTTCAGAATGTGAGCATAAACTGCAACATAGTATACTTGGATGTAGAAGCAGGTGCATATAGAATATAAGCAGGAAGATGGTATATGGCATTAGTTGAACCATTACTGGAATACTGTGTCCAGTTCTGGTGTCACTTTTAAAATGATACTGACAAATTGGAAAGGGTTCAGAAAATAGTTACAAGAATGATTCAAAGTCTGGAAAGCTTGTCTTACAGGGAGAGCCTAATGAAGTTCAACTTATTTATCTTAACAAAGCAAAGATTAAGAGGTGACTTAATTGTGGTCTAGAAGTACGTATGCAGAGAGAAAATTTCTGATAGTTAGAGAGCTCTTTCATCTAGCAGTCAAAAGCATAACAAGATCAGTGGCAGGAAGATGAAACCAATTCAGACTAAAAAAAAAATCACTGTATTCCAAGTGTGGGTAATTAATCATTGGAACTATTTATGTAGGGATGTGGTAGATTCTCCAGCATTTGTAATCTTTAAATCAAGATTTGATGTGTACCTAAAAGATCTATTCTTGCTTAATCAGAAGTTAGGGCTTGACGCAGGAATTATGTAGTGAAATTCTATGACGTGTTATGTAAGAGGTCAAACTAGATTATCATAATGGTCCCTTCTGGCCTTAAAAAAAACTATGAAAATATAAATATAGTGAAATGCCTATGGAAAATTCCCGTTTTCCTCATGAAGTTTGGACAGTCTTGAAAATTTACCTTTTATGTTTTGGGGATTTTTTTTCGCTGTGTTTTTAGCTTGTATTTACATCCCGTTCTGCAGGGAAGGATATGAGAACTTCTTTGATAAGCTCAATGAACATAATATTCCTGTGTTCATATTTTCTGCTGGGATTGGAGACATTCTAGAGGAAGTCATCCATCAGGCTGGCATCTACCATTCAAATGTCAAAGTAGTCTCCAACTTCATGGATTTTGATGAGAATGTAAGTATGAAATGCTTCATTTCTGGAGTTGAAAGGGGCAGGTAGAGGGATAAAGTATGCTGTGTTATATGGGTAATGCATAACACCACACTCTAAGTGAACATGTTAATGCAGCCAGTTGCCCTGCCATTTGAAAAAAGAGCTCTGTGTAGTCCGTTGTTTTCCTAGACACAGAGCAAATAGAAACTAACATCACTGAGCCCTGGTCTACACTTACCTGGAGATTCAGTGGCAGTCGACGGGAGTTGCGCAAACTACGCAGAGTAGCTTGCGTAACTCCCGTCGACTGCTATGCTTCCCTTCTGCGCGCTGTCTTCACTGCACTGCGCCGCACCAACGGGAATTGTGTTCCCGTCAACGCAGCGCTATGCTACTGCAGGGGGTGGTTTTACAACTTCCTGATCGACTGAGCAGGTCTACATTGACGGCTCAATCTATCCAGAAAGATCGATCTGGCGGCGGCGGCGACTTTGCCGCCATCAGCATAGACATACCCTAAGTTGATCGATAGCTCCCTTGTGTTCCTGGGGCAGCACAACAGTGTACTACCCTTTTGCTCCTGGCAGATCACCGATTTGCAATTTAGCTCCTTAGCAATGCTTCTGCTCTCTGATAGTCATGAGTCTTGCATAAAACCTAAGAGGATTAAAAGAATAAATACTTGCCCAAAATCAAACATCTAAAGATGAAATATACAAATGTCACTCTTGAATTTAGTCTGCTTGCATAATATTAGAAATAACTTCAGCATTTGTTTAATAGGGTGTGTTAAAGGGATTTAAAGGAGAATTGATTCACGTTTACAACAAACATGATAGTGCCTTGAAGAACACAGAGTACTTCAAACAGTTAAAAGACAACAGCAACATCATACTGCTTGGAGATTCACAGGGAGACTTAACTATGGCAGATGGAGTAGCAAATGTTGAACACATTCTTAAGATTGGCTATCTAAATGATAAAGTAAGTAGTTTTATATATTGGTAAGTTTGGGTAGGACATTTCCTTCTAATCATACATACTGTGGATTAGCAAAATAAAGGCATTCTGTAAAGCATTAAGTATCTATTAAAGCTACCTCTTTAGTATCTACAGTTCAAATATATTCCAGAGTTGACACTAAAGGGGTTTCCTTACCTCACATCCATGACTTGTTAAAGCACAAGCTTCACTTTCCCCCATGCTTTAGTATTATGTTTACTGGAACTCCTCCTGGAGCAGCTGTCTTGCTGAGATATGAAATTCAGGGGCTGGTGAAAGGTTATAAAGGAATCAATCACCTTTTATAGGTGGTAATTCTTTCTTTTTCTTGAAATCCTGTCCCTTTTTTTCTTCAGTCCTGCATGTGTGTTTGTGTTAAGTTGCAATATTAAAGGCAGGAAATTTTCTTCTCCATTGTATAAGACCCAAGACTTTGACTGCAAAACTAAAAGGCACTTCTAAAGTGAAGATGATTCCAAGTTGAAGTGTATACCACATTCCTGGAGTGTAAAATACTGCAGTATTTCCTTTTTATCCACTAATGACACAATACAAGTCCATTCCCAAGTTTCACAGCCTTTGCCTTTCATGGAGCTGAGATAAGTTTCAGCCTCGTTTGTTACTCATTGATAGCATCATTATGCATGAAGTCTTGAGTACAGCCTGCCATAAATGTATACTGGGGAAAGAAAAAAGAAAAAAAAAAGCCATATACACTTGAGTGCTTATTATATGTACCCCTAAATAAGTCGTTTGAATTTTAACTTGCTTTTAGTTTCACTTCCATAAACATGGAACTCAAACACTTAGTAGCTAGCAGTGGATATTATTTCACCTTGATAATGGGGGGAAAAAAGACGATGCTAATTTTATAATGGCAGCTGACTTCTCTGCATTAAAACCTGTTAAGTGGGTGTTCTCCCTCCCACCCTCATTTTATTCATGTTGATAACTAGGTAGAAGAACTTCTGGAAAAATACATGGACTCTTATGATATTGTTTTGGTGAAAGATGAATCTTTGGATGTGGCCAACTCCATCCTACAGAAAATCCTGTAAACTGCATCCTCAAGTCACTCCATTTCTCCCAATGGGACAACTGGACAGAAGAGCACGCTTGTGCTATCTTAAAGATGTGTTTATTATTAATTATTATTTCTGAACTATTGTAATTCTTAATTTAAAATATTTGATCATCATTTTGGTATATAAAAGTAATATATGGCATCCAGTGTCAACTGGAAGCTTCTTTACTGCTCTTATGCCACCCCTCACTGTCACACAACTCTGCTCTGTTTTAATAGATAAGTACATATAATTCCAAATTTTTGGATGTGATTAACTTTACTGCTTAGAGGACAGCACAATTTATGTTCTTTTAATCATGCATATGAGAGGGGTGTTTTAGAAAATGTAGTTATTTTGTAAAATTTGAGATGTAAACTTTCTGTGAATAGCTAATGTGCATGGGTCTGTGTTGCCTTTTGTACAGTCCTGAGTTCTCTCACACAAGAGACAGCTATATTTAAGAATCATAGATGCACTTGTTAACTTACACTGTGAAACATTAACATTTCATATTGTTTTTCCCGATGAAAATGATGCAACATAAAGATGTGATGGTTCAAACAAATGGGTTACTTACTGTATATGGACTCTATCACTTTACACAATACTTTATACCAGATTACTGATTTTAAAAAATGGCTAAAGTTTACTCTTAACTAAATAGCACTGCCTTATCAGTAACAGTCGGAAGTTAAGTGTTAAAAGGGATAGTCCCCTGTAAAGTTACTTGACTGGCTTTGGGTGGTTTGTGCAACTTTAAAGAACTACCACCAAAACACAATCTCCCACAAAAGGCTGTAAAATACAGTTAACCAAAAGAGCAAACTGCTTTCCTTATCTTTTAACATTTATTTACCCTTCAGCTGTTCAGTGGGAGAATTATACAGATTGCCTGCTTTTCTGATGTAATCAATATCACACTTGATTTCTCAGTACTGTGATAATATTTTTACAAACTACCTTAATTTCAGCCCACTGTCAGGACTTCATTCTTTATGCTGCTTTATATGTAGTAAACAGTATCCCATATTATAACCATGATTCTAAATACCTCTAAAGCAACAAATAGCGTACACACATACTTTGTTGTTTTTATCCTATTGGTCATCCTCTGGTGAACATAAGTTTTGGTTTAGTTAGTGCCTTTACAGTTCAAACCTCCAGTGTTAAAAATCTGCTTCTTGTGTAATGCTTCCATGCCTGCTTACAGATGGACACTCACATTCCTGAGTTATGTTCAGTGTGCACGCGGGCACTCGCTCTTTAATCAGACTCAACAACAAAAAAACTGGAGAGGGTTGCCTAAAATTGTTTCTCTTGGAATGCTCTATACTAGCCTTCAGACAGCAAAAGGAGGGATGTAGCTAGACCTCAGTTAACAAGTCAGTCTCTCTCCAGAGCGCCCCAGTGAGTCAAGAATACATACCCCAAGCAGCCATGCTCTGCCACCCAAGAGATCCCAGTTGTTCACTTCTATGCTGGCATCAATGACCTCAGAAAGGTACTCCTTCCCACACCACTCCAGAGTCAAGCTGAGATGTTGGTTACCCTCTGCTGTGCCTGTGAAATCCAGACAACCTAGCTCTGACTCAACAGTCAAAGGGTAGCCCATGGCCAGACATAAGTCCTTCTGGTGCATTAGTACTACCTGTTAAGCATGTGCCTCTGGTACCCATTAAACTTGTGGCCTGCCCTTTCTCTGGCACTGACCTTCATACCATCCCTATTGGCAGAGAGCATACACAGTATAGAGTGATTGCTGTGGGCCCAGTAGTGCAACTACCTTTGCTGGGTAAGCGGTCAGTTAGGGACCTCAGTACTAACTCATTTCCCTACTAGAGTGGACATTAGAGCATCCCAGCATGCCTGAAAGAGTAGACCCATCACTGGCGAAGGTGTACTCCTTTTCATCCTCCCTGTTGATGTGTAGTAGGGACTTGTCTCCCCTCCATGGGAGTCACATTGGGAATCATGAAGGATTGTTCTCTCAATAGGAAACAGCATGGATCTCTCAGACCAGGCCACGTATTGTCTTCCATTGTGTCCACCAGTCTAGTATGCATATGTCTATCCACTTTAACCCTATTGGGCATTCTGGGGTATGCAATACCATATCTGCAAGCCAGTAGCTGCTGCCCCCTTCCAAGGCTAAATCCCCTTCTCCCTAAAGGCAATATAGATCTTTCCAGGCAGGTCAACTAAAGCAGCCTCAGATACCAGAGAGACCAAGATCAGACAGACAAGAAAGAACAACTAATCTAAGCTGCAGTTTCCTTATCTTCTCCTGATGAGGCAGTGAACCCCTCACCATCTTTTCCAGCCAACTAATGGAAGGGGTTCCAAGATCTTATTAAATGTAGGGCAGAGACTTCACCTACATTTGGGGGAGGTACAAGAGACCACAAACCAGTGGACATTCTGCACCCTACCAAGCGTGGTAGGCTCGCCAAGCCAATAAAAATCACAATTACTGTAGGGTAAGCAACTGTTCTTTCCTGTGGTTCTTTCCTGCTAAATTGGGGGGTTCAAAATGCTTCCATAAGGAGGGATGCATGTTAATGAAAAATTGATCACTTAACATCACTGTGGCAATCCCAAATCTTGCTTACAGGGAAAATTAAGTCTCAGGAAGTACTTACGTCTTTTTAGATGTCTCTTTTTGGAAAAAACTAATTATCTATTTTTGCTCAAAATTCCATCTTCCTTTTCCAATTTATTCTGTTGTCTAGAAACAATAACCAGCATTGTATGACCAGCCAACTGTCCACAGATTCAAACACTTCATTTTAAAAAGAATTGTGCCTATAATTTAAACAGCAGTTTAAAACATTAGTTTAATTCTTATAACTTAAGATAACTGCATGGTTTTTTTTTTTCAAGTTTCAGGGGCAGAGTTCATTCATGCTCTGAATTCCTAAATTAAATTTCCATGCAGAGCCAATACCCCTTCGCTCCACCTCCCTCCCCCTTTGGCAGTACATTTAAAATACAGATGCTGATTCAGCTTGAATAGAAAGTAGCATGGACATTCAAATACAAGGTGTTTTGGTTTTTTTTTAGCTAACTGAGGGGAAGAAATAAGAGTAGTTATACTGTAAGTGAATTTGCTTGCTTAGGTTTTAACTCTACTCACTGTTTCAGTTCTCTTCTGTAAACACAACCAGGCTCAAATAGCTGAGACCATCTATCAAGTTTCCTCTCAAACAGGTGTGGCAGGCCACTCTAATGGTCCCATGCTACTGAGGATACACACAAGTCAGAAAGGAAGGGTGAATTAAACTCAGTGAGACATTGCCCATCGGGCTGGCCATGAATGCAAAACAAAATTGTTTCCCATTCAGGTGATTTTTTTTTAAAAGGAAACCTAAATTGACATTTTTTTCCAACAAGATCGGAGTTTGACAATAGTTTGTGCTGCAAATTTTTATTTCAGGATGAATTCTTTTTAAATATTTACGGTGTTACTGGGCATACATCAGAAAAAATCTGTCAAAATGTGATGTAAAATCATCTTCACCATAGCTTCCTTTATTGTATACAGTAGATACCAGCATCATACAAGTGTACTTCTTCGTATATTAAGCATATGGTGGCCAGAGAGACAGTAGGTGAGGGGCTTAGACCTCCATTTACTATGGTTAAAAGGACAGGGATTTGTTATTTTGATGGAACTATTACAGAAACTGGATTTCTATATACCCTTATCTAGTACTGCTCCCTGCTTGGCATCTAGATTAGCAGGTCAGTTTTACTAGTCTGATTTAACTGGTATTTGCCAGACCACCTGCAGGGGAAACGCATGGAATGATTCTTAAAGGTTACTTACCAACAACTTCAGCTGTGTTCGCTGTACATTCAGACTACTCTCCTGCCTTTCCATCTTCCTCAGGGTACTAGCACTAAGTGACTGGTTGAGTTGTTCAATGTCCAAAATCATCTCCAAATTTTTAGTGCCCCAAGAAGAAGTGCTCATGCAACTCCAATATGCCCTGATTCCCTGAAGGTTGCTGTGTACCAAAGGCCCGTAATTCCACCTTTGTGATATATGCAAAAGCAGTATATCTGAACTACAGTTACTAGTGAGCAATCTTTGTATTTTGGAACAAAATCGAGGAGGAAACTTTATGCAGCATGAGGAAGTAAAATCTCCATGAGAACACTGCTTTTGTGAGATGTTAATGTTTCTGAAGAGCCATGTATAACACATGAAATTCCAACTGCAATCCACTAATACCTAGGATTGTCACCCAGGCATTAAAGGGCTAAAATTGGTTCATATCTAATTTATCTACAATGTAGTCCGTTAGGATTGCCTTGTAGTAGCACTTTAACTAGGGTTAACTGATAGAACTACAAGGCAAAACCTCAGACATAAAGGTAGTCTGGCTTTCATGAGGCATGGGGACAATGCACTATTCTTTTACATGAATGAGGGCAGTTGTGTGCGTAACCTGCCCTTATTTAAGTTAGAGGAACTGTGTTTATTCTTCAGCACAAAAAAACTTCAAAGCACATTCTGAACAGCCATAGCTAATGGTGATAGTATGATCAATTTAAGAAGCTCCAGACTTCCCCAAGACCCTTAATTATACGAAGTACAAAACAGAAATATTTTGTTATAGCTGATCAGTTGGGGTTATTCTACTTAACTGCTCTCAGCTTCCAGTGGTGTTTTCTCATAAGGGTTTTAGTTCCAATAATGAAAATGTATATAGATTCAGGATAGCAATCTTGCATATGGTGTGTGCATAAGGTATTTTTTCTGATCAAGATATATTAAGCCTTCCACCCCGCAATGGGGAAAAAAAAAAAAAAAAAGAGTAGAATTTGTATTAATATTTTATATAACAAAAGATCAATTATCAAACCCAACAAAAGTTCATGGCATTTCCTGTCAAGAAAAAAACCAAAATATTTTCATTTTATTAAAAATAGCAATTTTTCAAAAGAGTGTGCTGAAGAGTGTAAAACCAACACCATTCAGGTACAAAACAAGGAAAGCAGACATCTCACTTCAAAGCATATAACGGAAACATACACTTCCCTTTGTACTTTTCGATGACTACGAATGTATTTCTGCACTCTTTGTGTGTTGAAGGAAGTTCATGTAATTTTCCAGAAAATATATTTAATCCAATTTTATATCTTATTTGGTCTGTTTCATTAAAACAACTTGCTACCTTTACAGATCAATTGGGTGACTGTACCAGCTTTAGCATACAGTAGACAGGATATGAGATTTAGTATTCATACCTTAGACAGTGCTTTAACAATTCTCTAAGTGAAATGTTCTAGTTAAATATGATGTAGGAATGTAGCAAACCTATGTTACATATACAGTAAAACCCATCATTACACATGTTGGCACAATTTAAAAGATTCATCTTATTCACAGCTTGCCAGAATTTTACAATAGCTTGTCTAATAATTTACTTGTTTGTAATCTGCAAATCAGATCCTACTGGAAATTGAGGGGCTTGTTCAGTTGCTGAAGAGTATACATGCTTTCTAAAGGGGATACTACAAATAGCTCTCTAATCTGTTAAGGCAGCAATTTTGTTATTTTGAAGGTATGCTAGTGGGGCATGTTTTTCTGTTTTTATTTACATACCTGTAGAAGAATTTTAAATACAAAAGTTTTTTAAGTTCTTTAAAAAGCAATTGTATGTTTTCTACTTTTCATCCAACCAAGTGAAGTTCATCATTCAATAATAAATTGTGATTCTTAGCATAAAAATTAACCATGAGATTCACACAACCCTGTCTGGCAGTACACTCAATCACTTTATAAATCCCTTACTGTTTTATTTAAATGTAACTACCCATTCCAGCTGAAAACCTTCTCTCCTATAATAATCGACTCAATATACACCACCATGCACACAGGAAGAGTTGTATACAAATATCTTCCCCAAATACCATCTCTTCAAACACACACAAACTTCAAACATCTTCCACTACACACACAGTGACAGTAGGTCAGCTCACTGTTCTTCCTTTTTTGTTTTACAGTTCATCATGCCCCTCTGTGGTCTCTTGGTCTTTCAGTTTGAATTCTTCAGCTGTAATCTTGCCATCTCCATTTCGGTCCTGATTTGTGAACATATTTTTAACAATCTTTGAAGAGTCAAAGCCAGGAGCTAGTTTTCCTTTCCCAGAATCGACCTGGGCTTGAATGTATTCTGAAAACTAGGAAGAAAAAAAAGTTCACAATAGAATAGTCGTTAAAACAACAGACTAAATGGATATTTTAAAAAAGACCAAAACTTAGTGCCTTACAACAGTAACTACCAGGTTGCTAACCACTGCAGAAGTGGGAGAAAATATGTCATTACCTTAAGATCTTACACTCTAAAGCGGACAGATCAGACGTACAATCTTGCTACAATGAAGTCAACAGAAGTTTGGTCATTGACTTCAATGAGGCCAGGATTTCCCACACAATACAGACTGAAGATAGGTTATCGGAGAAAGACCTTGCATAAGAAGAGTTTTGGGAAGGGTAATGAATGAAAAGAGAAAAAGTTATTTTGTACACAAGCATAGGAAATTCCAAGTGTAAAAGCTGACAGGAAAGCAAGTGCAAAGGTAACATTTCAATACATTTTTCTCAAGCAGTTTATTAATCCATTTATCTTTATCTACTTCTTCAATGACTTTTTTTTTTTTTTAAATATATACCTAGAGCTATAAAAAGGTCACTGAAAATGATATTAGCTTAGATTTAGCCACGGTCTGGGATGTTGTACAGTTACTGATGCATAACAAAAGAGTTCTCTCACATATGCAATTCCTCGCACTGGTATGTTCCAAGTCTCTGATTTTCATAATCACTAAATAGTTACTTATTCCCATAACAATATAGTATGTGAGTCCACGTGCGCTGATTGACTAACATCCAACAGAATGCAGAGATTTGTATAATCTCAGCAACTATATGGGGAATAAGAAAGTTTGATAGTTAGCTCCTGTTCTCAGCAAAAGGGGTTGCTTACCAACAGTACCTCCAAATACATCACCTCTGTAGAGGCACATTACAGGAAACTTGTGCCTAACCATATAGACACAGGATCAGTTTTGTGCAGTAGTTTGCATCTGATAAGTGTACACACAATTCCCTCACTCCCAAACCTTTCACAGACCGATGGTATAAATACCCCACCAGACCTCCAAAAGCCCTATTTATAGAGGAGAGGGGCAACGTGGCTCTCTAAAGACAATACAGTCAGAGAGCAAGAGTTACTAGGGAAAAGTAACTTTTTCATGAATCCAACTGCAGACCCCAAATGACTAAATTGCAGTGACTCTAACGAGGAGGGGCTGAAAATTTAACAAATGCTGTCTTCCCAGAACTGCCATTTCCTTTTAATGCAAAATCAAGAGAAAAATGATTCATGAAAGCGTGAACCAAGCTCCATTAGGGCACAGTGATGATATATGCCATTGAAACTACCACTACACAGCCAACAGAGCCCTCAGACTGCTGATTACAGGAACGGTAGCTAGCTAGCATAACATGAATGACTGCATAGGGTTTATCCATAATGGAAAATAATATTGTGTTAGAACAACTATTAACTAATACAATGGTGAGCTTCAGTATAGTACGGTCATATTTAGTATATCAAATGGTTATGGTTAACCTTGGGGTGAGATCTTGTTTAATTTGTTAAACTAACGTGTATTAAGACAATCTAATAGGCCAGTGCAGGCATTTGAACTAAGTAGGTGACCCTTAGATTTTTGTCCAAAGGCTGCAAGAAGTAGAGCCCTGTAAATCCGCAGGCATCCGCTTTATATCCGCTGCTTCCCCACCTTTGAGATCCAGGAGCGGGGCCTGGCCACCAATCAGCTGTTCTACTGGGCTCCCCTCCCAGCTGCCAATGAATCAGCTGTTCCGCAGGGCTCCCCTGCACACTGATCAGCTGTTGGGCAACTGCCAAATGGGCTTGGTGGCCCCACAGCTGCAAGTTCATATAGGTGCAGATGACTACACTACACATGGTGGTCGGCAGTAAGATGATTGGATCGGATACGGATCCACATTAGTGTATCTGCGCAGGGCTCTACCAAGAAGTCTTGGCTCTTGACATGGCTATTTGCTCTTTTGACATCCATATGCTGTAACCTCACCTCCCCAGAAAGGATTAAGGAAAAACACAGGCACTAACAGACTGATCAAGATGAAAGTCCAGTACAATAGCACAATTATGATTATAAATTTGGAGGCCTCAGAACCACTTTTTCTATGCAGACTCTGGTAGAAATTGGATTGGCTATCAGGGCATGCAACAACTCTGAGACCCTCCTAATCCTTTTTAAGTAAATTTTGCAGTTGCCAGGATAACTCCGTCAACTCAAGACAAGACAAGAAAATCTCAGATAACTGGAACCAGACAAAAAACTGGGTCAAGGGGTCTCCCTTGAGCAAATCTTTTAAACCAGTTCCATGACACAACTTTTTCAAGTAGGAGGCTTTCAGGACTCCCAACGGGTTCTCCTCAGATAAGTACAAGATTTCCTGCCCTAGAATTCTAGTAGCCATGCTGTCAGTTTAAGGGATTGGGAACCAGAGCATCCGGGCCTATGCTGCCACAACTAAGATCACTCAAAAGCTGAAGTGACTACAAAACTTTTCTTAAACCAGCTAAGCTTCCACCAATTTTAAGCAAGAATTATGAGCCTTTTTAAAACAAAAATGACCACATTGTTTCAGAACTATTTGCAAGTAATTATGTCAGCTAACAAGCCACAGAAAGGAAAAGGATCATTGGTACTGCAACTGCTCTGAAAGGGTGAAGGAGAGTAAATGAGGGGTGACTAGAAAAGGCATGTACTTAACCTCTCTGTCTATTGCATGCTGTCTCACAGAAACTAAACACCCACTTAGCTGCCAGTTCTGCTGACAAACGGTTCTCTGGCTAGGCATTGGACTCTTACAGGGGGCTCGGTGAAAACAATATAACAGAGAACTTTCAAGCTGTTTGATGACAAAAGAGATGCCACCACACATTCCCCTCAACCAGGCCCTGGTTCAAATTCTCATTGGACCAGGCCACTAAAGCATAAAGTTTTTTCTCATGCAACTGTTGGGTGTCTGTCATGGGATTTGGAATGCAATCCGGATCAGTAAAGGGTTGTGTCACCACTTGCCCTGCAACTCTGGGTGTCTTAAATGCTTTGCTGTTGTAGCTCCCAGCCTGGGATGCTTACTGCCAGCCTACAAGCTTCCAGGTCATACCCTGACTGGCTGTGTACTGTTCGGCAGCTATGCCACAGCAACCTGTCTACAGCTGAAACAGCCCCTTTTGCTTCCACCAGCCTTGGTTACCACCAATAAGGTGAGCCCAACACACACCCCAGCCCTTTCCTGGACAATTCAGAGAAAGAATAGCTTCATTTGTTCTTCTAAAGGCACAAAAGCACACCAGTTTATTAAGCTAACAGGCGTAAATACACCCTTTCATTAAAACACAGCACTGAGTTAGTTTATAGTAAAAATAACACAAACGTATTAACAATAGGATATAGGTTAAGTGATGCCAAGTAAAAGGAATAAAGTTAGAAAGGGTGATAAGCAAATAAAATTGAAAACACACATCTAAAAGTCTAAAACTTATCCTAGCTAGGACCAGGCTTTTTCTCAAGATGATTTCTCACCTATCTTCCATTGCCAGAAATTTCAATCCCCCTCCTTTCCTCCGCCTTGGTTGAAGGACCCATTTTTCTCATCTCCCAACCATCTATCCCAAATCGCACCGCCTCTCCCTGGGCGTGCAAATTACATTCCCTCAATGTCCACCACATACTGGCCTTCTATCTCCAATGTACCTGTGCTTTCTGAGCAGAGCATCAACTTTTCCTCGCCATTGTGAAGCATTGCTGAGGCCACGCTCTTTCATCATAATGCCTCTCCAAATGGATCTCTCGTTGCATCACGGAATGCTTCTCCGTTTCCCATATCTCTCCACTGCCTGGCATCACTGCCTACTCTACATGAGCGCAAGCCGCTACTTCCTCCCTCTAGCAGATGTCCCATGCCAGGACATTTGTAGGGTGGCCACGTGATCCTCCAGCCACACTTTTACCACTCTCTACACCATCGCACTGGCAGCAGCTGCAGATGCAGCAATTGGATGCACAGTCTACACACTTTCACTTCCAGCGAGCCCTCGCTTTCACCTCCACAATGAATACTGCTCACTATGCTACCCACATATGGAATCCACATAGGGACCAGAACTCAAAGAAATGGAGATTACTTACTGTAACTGGAAGTTCTTAGAGATATGTGGTCCTTATGTGGATTCCAATCCCACCCCCAACCCCTCTGCTACAGGCTCTGTAAGTTGGTAAGAGAAAGCTGGAGGGGCATTGACCTGCGCTGTCTCATAAGACCTCGGACGTACAATGTGGCTGACGCACGATACATATGCAGGTTGATGGACACTACTACAAACACTTCCAGCTCCAGCACATGGCATGCATGTGCACTCATGTATGGAATCCAGATAGGGACCACACATCTTGAAGAACCTCCAAGTAACCTCCATTTCAAGTGCGAGGAAGGCAACATGGAGTCTGGTGGTAAAGAAAAAGCCATGTTCTTTCTCCACCACTTGTTAGCTTAATAGCTATGTTTAACTAATATGTAAAAATAGATCTTCACTGTCTTTGCCTGAAGACCGGTCTAGTCAGAGAATCAACTACACATTTGTTTGTCTAAGGCAGACCTGTTTACCAACTTACCCTGACATGCCTGGTTTAAACACACTTTAGTCATAATTCCAACATATATCCACAACTCTTAATACACACCGCATACATACATCACGCAAGAATATTAATGATCACTGAGTTATTAGTTTTCAAATGATGAACCCAAGGCATATTTTGTACAAAGATTATTACATTAATGTGTAGGGTGTGAATGCGAGGGTACTTAGAATCATAGTCTTACAACAGAGAGCAAAGAGAATGGAACTATCACAGTGCTGAAAGATTTTTAAAGAGAGCCAGTAACATGAACTCCACTAAGCTTCAAATAATGAATTAAAAATAGAATCATGCTCCACACCTGCATTTGTGTCCCCCGGACTCTCTTTTTAAAGCAAATTTTCCTTTAAAAACAAAACAAAAAAAAGTCCCTCGCCTGTTACCATCTAAAATACTGATGCAAGCAGGGAAGGGGAAACTAACAGTGCACGAAGTAGCTGTCCAATGCAGAAGTCGTACAGACTAACTAATTCTGACGGACTTTCCTTTGAATCTCAGTTATAATAATTTCAGGTGCTATTTGTAACAACAGCAGCCACAAAACTTCAGCTAGAAGTGGGAGTTTGGACAGTGCCTCTTTACAAACATTTTGACCCAACACCCTTTCTTCTCACATCTTCCCCGAACCTGTCTGTAGATTGAGCTCTGGTACCAACAATCACATCCAAGCTTCTCCCTCCCCATTCAGTTCTGAAACACAATGTACATTACATCTATTCTGTAGACAAGAGTCTTTCAGCCCTGTAAGAGTAAGAGTGGAGCAGCTGCAGGAGATAAGTGGAAAATTAAGAGGAGAGAGAATAGAAAGAAGAAAAAGATGGGAAAGGAATTTATTCTTTTATCTATTTGCCTTTCTGCATTTTGACAGCCCATATTGTTCGTTGTAGGGTTTTTTTAATTTAAAAATATAAATTTAAAATGTCAGCTTCTTGTTAACTTGGTGATATCCAGACCCTGGGCTGGATAAACTCCAGAGCTTAAAAACAAAACCTGACTTACCCATGAGCTTGGTGGTTGTGGAGCTAAGAGAAATCTATGCAAATGGTTTTCCCATAAACTTACCTCTTCCAATAAAACTTCTCCATTATTATCCTTGTCAATTTCTTCAAAGAGATTTGGAGAGACATCCCCATGCCATACAAACATGTAGCCATCAGGTAAACCAGACACTAGTTCCAGCAGTTCAATGTCAAAGACTAATACTGCACTACCAGGAACTTCTCCTTCTGTCACAACAAATGGCACAATTAAGTATTAATTTTCAATTATGTGGCAAAGAACAATTTAGACTTTTTCACAATTAAAACTTATCGGTTACTTAAAGTGCAACTACAAGTGCTTCGCTATGTCTTTTCATTGATTTCAGAGGGCATTGGATCAGGCCATATATAAACAGCAAACTGGGGTTAGACAACCACGGAACATACAATATTTGATCGTATGAGACACATGCAGCACTACATATTTGTTATAAGTGACATATGTAATGCGAGTTTTAATCTTAAAGACCTTGACTCAGGAAAGACACATAAACACATGTTTAAGTTAAGCACCTGAATGGAACTTAAGCACATTCTTAAGTGCCCTTCCTGAATAAGGATGCTTTCCTGAATCGGTACCTAACCTAGTTTCAATCCAGTTATTTTGATAAACACTGTGATGGGGTGGCCTCCGTGCTCCCCTGGGCCGAGCGCTTTTTACTGGGGCAGGACACAAAATGGCCGCCCGGGGCTCCCACCAGCCTCAAGATGGCGGCCGTCTCTCTACGGACCGGCCTTCCCACAGGTCTTCGCAGGCCGAGTATTGTCCTTGGGACCTTGGGGTCTAGGGTTTGGGGGGTAGGGGGTGTCCGAGCCCGCCCTCTCCTTCGGACACCAGCCCAGAGTCCCTGGCTGACAGCAGTGGGTGGCTGCTGCTCTAAGGAAACTTAAGTCTTTTCTCTGGGCTGCTTCCCTACCCGGGACCCCGTCGGGGCTAAGTGGCCCCTCTGCTTTCTTCTGGCTTCTGCCACTCACGGTTCTCCTTCTCCTTCTCCAAAGCTTCTTCTCCAAATTCCAAAACTCCTTCTCCTTCTCCTTCTCCAAACTCCAAAAACTCCTTCTCCTTCTCCTTCTCCAAACTCCCAAGTTCCTGCTCCTTCTCCAAACTCCAAACTCCCAGAGCACCCTGCCTGGCTGGCAGGGAATATCTGCTCCCTGGCAGTGCTTAATGGGAACCAGCTGGCTCTGGCCTCAGCTGACCTAATTGATCCCAGCTGGCTCTGGCCTCAGCTGACCCTGATTAGCCTGGAGGGAGCCTTGGGCAGCTGCTAGGGGAACAGGGCTTTGATCATTCTTGGGCTAACGTAGCGCCCTTCTACCACCCTCCGGTAGCCCCGTCACAACACTTAATATAAAAGAAAACCTTTCCATAATAATCATGTCCCTAATTTGTATTACTAAAAACAAAAAGATAGACTCTTTCCCCTATTTTCCCCCCAAGTATATGGCAACTGCATATAGCTTCTAGCTACAAGGTTGTCTTTGTTGTCTGGTATATTCCCTCCACTGGGACTCTTCATTGAGGAAGTTGAATGTGTCTGATATCATTTAAAAAAAGAAAAGAAAAAAAATCAAAAAGCAACTTCTGTTCCAAAATGAATAAAGGAGTCCCACCAGATAGCTAAGAAAATTCCAATATAGTCAAAATCATGCTAGCATTTATTCCAGACCATATATCCAATGTAATCTCAATAGTGACAAATACATTGATACAGAATTTTGTAAAATTTTTAAATACATTATAGTGGTTTTTTTCCATTAATAATGTTATAGTGATTATCTTGGATTCACGTACAAAGAGGTGTTTAATTAATCTCTCATACTTATTCTATATTAAACTCGGTGTGATGCCTGATATTGAATCTTTATGCAACAGAGAAGCGGTCTCTGTTCTTTAGGAATCCAAATCAACAAATTCAGAATGAGCTGTGGTAAGGCATCCTGTTAATCAGAACCTAGAGTTTAATATCATTAGGACACCATTCCCCAAGTTCTTTAATTGCACAGGCCACTAATAACTCCATGTACTGGGAACTGAAAGTCCTCTGACATTTCTATGTTTTATATATAATTCTTGGAGCCTTATAATTCCAATTTAAAGTCTCAATCCCACAAAGTTCCTCCTGTATATAAACTCTATCCCATGCATCTACAGGGACTCCAATGAGACTATGCACACTTGCAAGAGAAAGTGTAGGCCAACTACAAAATCATCAAACAAACACTCCTTTACCAGTCTTGAACAATGTGTGTGGCAAAATAGAAATGGAAAGAGTTTGGAACAGGTACCCTAGTCTGGGTAATATGCTTATTTGCATCATTTCCAAAATATAGATATAATTTTCTTCAGTTACTTAAGCTAATTTTTATTTTATCATTAGTTAGAAACTAATCCTCTAGAAATTCCTTAAATAAAATGAGTAAAAATACCCCTACGTTTTGTATTTTACCACTTCTTCATTTCAATTTATTTTTTATAGCTCCAATGTTCTGATCTTTACATTTTCTAATTTATCAAAGTGCATCTTACCTACCGTATTTCCCCATGTATAAGATGCTCCCATGTATAAGACGCACCTTAATTTTGGGGCCCGAAATTTTAAAATAAATGTATTACGGTACATCACCGGTAAGTACCACTGTATAAGATGCACCCAGTTTTTAGACCCCAAATTTTTCGAAAAAAGGTGCGTCTTATACATGAGGAAATACCGTAGTTTCCTATAAAGCATAAAACTTTATGTACGTAGGGCTAGATTCACAAAGAGACTTAGATGTTCAATATGACAAGCAGCACCATAATGCCCAACTTTTAGGCACCATAGAAAAATGACTGGGATTCACAGAGTCTGGGTTCAGCACCTAGGCTGCCTATACAATGAATGGGAAGAGACAGGCACCCAAGAATGAGATTCACAAGGGGCAGCACACTGAGTGGGAATCACCTAACCAACGGGAGAGGCGAAGGAAAGGGGGGTGTGCACCGAGCCCCGCCCCTTTCAGAGAGTAATGAGCCTAAATCCAGACTGCAGGAAGGTGTGTATATATTGTTGGGATTCACAGCTGTGAACCATCTCCTGGAGTCAGGTGCCTAAGATATTTCTTGCAAGAAACAATGGAGGATAAGGAGCTCCCTCAGAACATTTGGCCCTGGGGTTAGTGTACTCACCTGGGAGCTCCTCAGTCAACTAGCAGTTGGGTGCCTAAGCCACTTTGTGAATCTAGCTCTTCGTGCCTACAGCATTTCATTAAGACAAAGCAACATTCCTGACAACATTGTTAAGGAAAATGTGTGAAGTATTTGATACCTGTATATAGTTCCCATGAAATCCCCAGGGCATAAGTAAGGCCAACTACATATTGTTTCAAAATGGAGTCAAACAAGACCACGGGTGCAATGAGTGGCTGGCACGGTGCCAAGTGGAATAACTTGCCCAACAACAGCCAAACTTTAGTGTCGTGTGCACCATCCAGAAGGGTGGTATGCAAAGGCTGTAGTGCCGAGTGCAGAAATATGGTACCATGTGCAAATATAAAAGGCGGGAAAAAGCCTAGATCATGACTGGTTTAGGACTGCAAGATCCAGGGGAATAAAAGATCTCTGAGCGCCTGAAGGCTGCTGCTGTCCTGCAGACGTGGTTAGGTGAGAGTACTATTGTGACCAGAGGCCTGGGGAGAGAGAAAGTATTACCATCAGCCTGCGGACCTGGGACTGAAGCAGATGAGCTGCAGACCAAGAGGAGAAGCAGACGATTCACCAGATCGGGACCAACACCCACTGATCTTGGGAGAAGAACTAATCGTGAGCTACGTACGAACTTTGGAGTTCCACGGGTTGCTTTGTTGGTTTTGGGACCTGGGGTTTATCCCCACTGTTACGTTACAATAGTTGTGGTTTTGTTTGTTTGTCATCTAATAAATTCACACAGTTTGTTTTGGAAGAAGACCCTGACTGCTTGAGTTATTCGCGTCAGCCTCTCTGACCGGTGACTAGATACGGCAGGGTAAAGTCCCTCTTAAGGAACGATCCCGACCCCCTACTGTTTTACGGCAACAACATGGAGGTGCTCAGTGGTGTACGATGGCAATCAGCACACTGGCCAGAATGTCACATTTTCAAAGCCATATTATTAAAGGTGGAAAGTTTATTTCAACCAAACGCTTTTTGGTTAAATTACTGACATGGAAAAGTTCCCAAGAGAGCACTTTAACACTGTTAGATAATTTTTAAAATGTAAAATAACCAACAAAATGATTAAAAATAGTATTTTTCCTTAAATTTTCAAGCCACTCCTACCCTTCTGCCCAGGAAATAATAAAAACAAGACTAATAACACACATACTTCAGTCACTCAGGAGGTAATAATTTACACCAGCAGTTGTTTATTAGGTTTAATTTACTTACCAACACCAGCTTCTCCATAACCAAGATGGGGCGGAATGATAACTGTTCGTCTCTCTCCAACGCACATATCTCTAAGACCCATGTCCATCCCCAATACAACCTGTCCAGATCCCAGAACTATATTATACGTTTTGCCAAGACTAACCCTGAAAAATAAAACAAAGAATTTTCACTACTTCCAAATTATCACTCCAACAGTACATTTTCTATATCAAAGTCCCTTCATGGCCAAAATCAAGTTTACCCTTAATGTTATGTGCTTCTAAACAGTCAAGTGGTGTCATTGCTTTGTATGCTATTCATTTTGATGCTCGCTTTCATAGTTATATGGAATATTTCATATGGCAAGTACCGTACTTACGTCGAATCTAACAAAGTGCCATCCAGGAGTGAAGCGTTATAGTGGTACTTCAAGTAATCCCCTTTCTTACTCAATACTGTGCAGTTGGAAGGTTTGTAATGAGTAGTAATGTTGACAGAATCCAAAGGGTTATGGAAGTCAATCACGTGGATGTCAAAAACCAGTACTGCAGATCCTGGAATCTTTCCTAAATAGTAAGCAATCATATAAGGAGAAACAAACGGCATCTACACAGGTACATACTGACCTCATATTGCACACAGTGAGAATATATAAAATGCTGTGTCTTCTATGGAGTGATTTTGTTCTTTGTTTCAGTTTACATTTCTCAGGATTAAAGCATTGAGTCACCTCTGCACACAACATAGATACAAGATGCTTCTAATGTAAGACACTTAAAATGCAGAGGACACCAATGAAAAGGCAGTATATTAAACAGTCAGTTCAGGAATTAAGGAAAACATTTCCATAAGTCAGATTTTAAAACTATGCACTCTACTTCACGTTTTTAATAGCACAGTGAAGCTGGAAGTTTACATTACCTGTGACCAACTTAACCACTTGATTGGTGCCGCACATACCAAGTCACTATTAAAACAGCAAAATTGTAACAGAACGTCAACACTTCCTCCACACACTGGCCACTGAATAGCAGCATAAAAAGGTTAAACTGCTTGAAAAGTCCTGACAAGTGTTTACTTTTCCTCACACCCAAAGTATCGTGTGATTGTGTTGCCAAGAGCGCAGATGCATCCACAGCCACCAATGGGTTTCTTTGCTATGAGTCTAATTCCCAATCAGCACAGTGGAATGCTGTCACAAAAATGAAACATTTCCTAAAAAGTTTCTTATTGAAAATAATGGTTTATGTACTGAGGAAGGCATTTTAAAACACAAGCACACAACTGTGATTGACTAGAGAAACTAACATAACCATGCTCTAGCACTACCCTTCATAGAGGTCAGTGAATTTTCACAAAGAAATTCTAATTGTATGTTATACATACACACATACTTTGTTGTTACATGCATCCACAGTTTACAGAAGCAGCTTAGGTGTCCACAAAACTTGTGGCTGTGGAAGGAATGGGGAGAAAACTTAACACACAGAAGTCCTTTAGCACACACAGTTTATCAAGATCTACAGGAAACAGGCTCTCACTGCAGAGTTTTTAAACTGGCAGACTCCTGGCCCCAGTAGTCCCCATTTGTCTGAACCATAGATTATCCAAATAATTGTTCATGTCCCTACCTACACTCATACAACTGAGACTGTGTACAAGCATATCTAGCTAACTAAAATCATTTTGAAAACTCTGGGCCTCTGCCACTTTTACACCCTTTTAGTACTATATTAATACACACACCTTTTGAATACCAAAAGAGAGTGATAAACACTTCAAAGATTAACTAGTTTGAATTGCTCTAAAGAGCAAAGAAAGCATTGCTTCTTATGAAGGACTGTATTGAAATAAAAGTTGACCTCACCTCTTCCTTCTTCTCCATATCCAAGATGAGGTGGAATTATTATTCTTCTCTTTTCCCCAATGCATACACCAAGCAAACCTTCATCCATCCCTGCAATCACATAACCTTTCCCAATGTAGGTGTCATATGTTTGGTTCCGGGAATAGCTATAGAAAATATTTTGCTTTAGTGACACTATTATCAGCAGTTTTGTAACTTATCTAGTACTACAGCAAGCCTACATTTGTGTGTTTCCTCTTCCCACTTTGTGACTGTAATTTTTAAAATTGTTCTGTGTAATTTTAACATTCTTTTAAAACCAGTTAAATCCAGATATAATTGTTTTCTATCGCTGGAGTAGCACAAAGCCCATCACGTGGCCATGAAGCTGGCTCAGTCACAGATGCTCAGTCACAGATGCATGTATTGCTTATTTATGGTGCTTCAACCGATATTGAGGGACCCTGGCTGTGAAAAAACTTTTTGCAAAAACATCTCTGCAGGAGACGAAAGGTTAATATTAAAAGTCAAGAATTACCTCCCTTGATTTCTCTCCTTATGTATATTAAACTATTTTACTAAAAGTAAGTGTTCTCCTTTAATTCCCCCTCAGTTCAAGCACTGCATTAATCCGTTTTTATTAATAAAGGTACTTTTTTTATTAATAAAGGTGCATTTTCAACAGACATCCTTCATACTGTCTCATTTTGCAGCAACAGCAATGAATAACTACTGTTAGAATCAATTGGTATCTGGGAGACTGCTATCAATAGCTTCCTCTACTAAGAGGAATGGAGAGATGAATAAGCTCCAACAAGATCATAGCAAGGAAATGCAGGTAATCTCTCTCTCCCCTAAACTATTGGCCAAACAACATAAGGCCAAACCCAAGCATTTGGCCCAACATCTCTGTTACTAAAGAGAACCTACCACAAAAGATGCTATTGCATGCTGCACCTCTTGGAGGCCGAGTACACACACAGCCCAAGAGAGGGAGCGCAAAGGTGATTTTAAGCCACCGTAAGGCCCTGAGATTCTGGACTGGTTGGGAGCCAGTGCAACCCCTGGTGTAATTTAGGCAACCATGGCTGCAGCCCTGCAACTCAGAATTGCCTAGAATAGTTGTAGAGGCAATTACTACAGTCCCATCTCTAACACACATCTCCTACTCCTAGCCTCACTCCTTCCTTATGCCAGTGGGAAAAGTCTCCCCTGGCTGGCTCCTTTTGAAAGGCTAATGAATTGGAGTCTAATACTTCAGACATGTAAGATATCGTCTTTATTTGTAACTTCTGCAGGAAATTGGAGGGGTGGCATTTTAAGAATACATGCCATTTTAATGAAGAAATTTTATAATGAACATTTGTCAGCTCTGTAATATGATGTACAACTATTCAGATGCATGTGGTTACACAGCATCTCTCACTATTAATTCACAATGACCAAGATATAAATGCTAAGGAAATTTTCAAAAACTGGGAGTTACTACAGAAAAGATAAGACATCAGTTTACATTTTTATGAGAGGAGAAAAACATTGACAGTTTCTATGCTATGCTTAAGCTCTATGCAGGGGTGTCAAACATCCGGCCCGCGGGCCGGATATGGCCCGCCAACCTTTTTGGTCCGGCCCCTAGAGGCAGCATGCGCTGCTGCGACATCTCGCGGCGTTGTACTCTCTGGCGGCGTCGCACACTGCTGCCAGAGAGTACGAGGCCATGAGATCTCGCGGCATCGCGTGCTGCCACGAGATCTGTGTACTCTGGCGGCAGCGCGTGGAGCGCTGTGTGCACAAGACACAGCGCTCCAAAAGTGCCTACTATTTCGATTTATGGTATGTATGGCCCACTTGAAGTACATTTAATTCAAATCTGGCCCGCCATAGCAAAGGAGTTTGACACCCCTGCTCTACAGTGTACTTTAGGGTGGGGATATGCAATTCAGGACTTCAACATTCTAGTCCCACATCTGTCACTAACTTATGACTCTCAATCTCTCTGTATCTCAGTTCACCATTAATCTTCCCCATAGGGAAGATATTATTAATTTATATTGGAAAGCACTTTGAGATCCTTAGATAAAAGAAGCTATAGAAGCATAAATTAGTATTACACTATTTATTCTATAATGGTTTCATTGCAATTCTTTTTAGCTGTTAGTGGCAGGTTTAAAACAAAATTTCTAGATAACTTAACCTTACACATATTTTTCCCCACATGGCTTTATAGGTTGAAGTGTTCCTGGACACAGATTAATCTTATTAAATATGAACTGATCCATGCTTACATTTTCTTTATCATAGAGATTTTGTTATTGTTTTTGTATTTTTTTTAAGGATCTGTTTCTGCAAGGTGCAGAGTTCTCACGTAGGGAAGATGGATGATCTTGTGGTTAAGGCACAGAACTAGGACTAAAAGATGTGGGTTCAATTCCTGGCTCTGCCAAAAAGACGTCTCATGTAATCTTGAGCAAGTCACTTAATCTCTCTGTGCCTCAGTTCTCCAACTGTAAAACGGAGATAATATTTCTTTTCTTCCACCCTTTGCCAATCTTGTCTGTTTAGACGGTAAACTCTTTGAGGCAAAGGCTGTCTTCTTCTATGTGTATACAGAGCACCTAGTCCAGTGGAGCCCTAACCTCAGGTAATGTCTTAAGCATTACTGCAATATAAACCATGAACAACGCCTCTTAATTCCACTGACACGCTCAAAGTTTTGAATTACTTCTGATAAGGCGAAACACACACACAGACCTCTCCCCTGGCTCCCTACTACTACCTGAAACCCACAAATCCCACACAATTTACAAATGGTAGAAATGGGAAAAATTCCAAAGCATTCCTACCCACTAAAACTACTTATGAAAGTTTTATAAGAAGCCCCATATATATATAGTGTACATGTATAGAATGGAAGTAATCATAATAATAATAGCAGGCTCTTATATACCGCTTTTCATCACCAGAGCTGAAGGCACTTTACAAAGGAGGTCAATATTACCCTCATTTTACATACAGCAGGAGAAACTGAGGCACAGAGAGGGGAAGTGATTTGCCAAAGGTTACCCAGCAGGCCAGTGGCAGAGCCAGGAATAGAACCCATGTCTCCTGAGTCCCAGTCCAGCGCTCTATCCATGTAATGTCTAGTAGTTTGGTTACCTGGAATCAAACAATGTGCCATCCAGCAGTGTACCATTATAGTGATATCTGAGAAAGTCTCCTTTCTGGCTTTTTCGCTCACAGGATTCAGGCACTTGTTGGTTCTCAATTGTGATGCCATCTTTTGGGTTATGAAGATCTAGCAGAGCCACATCGAAGACCAGGGAAGCCTGACCAGGAATCTCTTTACCTACATGTGAGATGGTAAAGAAGCAATAATTAAGTCAGAGTAAAATAGTTCTAGAAAGAACTCAACTTTTTGGTCAGTCTTTTTCCATGATATTATTATTTATATTTCACTTTGTTTTCACATCCCAGCCTTCTCCCAAATAAGCGGATTTGGCTATTAGGACAATGAAGAAAAAGAGTACCGCAGAATTATGGCCACCCCATCACCACTTAGCCAAATCTGCTTCCAGTCATGCTCCACCAGAGGAAGAGGGATGGGGAGAGAGAAGAGGGGTGTTGTCCTGTAATTCTTTGAATTCCATTATTTTATTTTATTTATTGTAGGTATATTTATACTTCTCCCATTGTGAGAACACCTGATCATCCAAAATATAGTCTCTCCAGTTAAAGACAGCAGAAGTCTATGTACAGTGTATGCATCTGACCAGTGTTTCTGTATTAGTGAGCATTTCCACCATACTTTTGAGGGTATATGTAACAACAAATGGGATAGAGAAGGTATACTGGAACTTCTGTTCTCCCTGTCCCATAAGACAAGAACAGGAGGTCACTCAAATTAAACAGCAGCAAATTCAGCAATGATAAAAGGAAATGCTTATTCACACAATGCATGGAACACATTGTCAAAGGGAGTCTTTGAAGTCAAGCAAGATTCAAAGAGAGATTGGCTATTTATATGGATAACAAGAATAAACAGAGTTATCACAATGTATATATTATCAATAAATAATAATATAACAATTAATTATTATAAAAATTAGAGAAGGGATATTAAATATCATGCTTCAGGGCTAGAGCCAATTTCTAACTATTCAAGCTCAGGTACCCCATATCTGCCTACTGGAGCGTTCTTGCACTTCCTTTGAAGTATCTGGTACTGGTCACTGGCAGACAGAGGATATTGGCCAAGACCGACCTTGGGTCTGATCCAGGAGGGCTATTCCAGAACTGATCTGGGATATATTGTGAAGTAACACTGATGATTCTTTACCATCGATGATGGGAATGGTCATGGATTCACAGATGTTGGCTCAGATACCTATGTGAGTGGAGTCCAGGAAACAGCTTAACATGGACTGTTATTATTGAAACTAGCAACAAGAAAGACAAACTGGGAACTCTAAAATGACTTGCCATTTATTTAAGAGAATTCAAATCGCTGTGGCAGTTATCTGGAAGAAATGAGGGAGCACCTGACTTCCAGTTTAAAAAGAATATGGAGTATAGTCTTCATAGAAAAAATTATCCGCAAAGAAATTGAACTTCAGCATATGTGTGTGTTATATACTACAATTTAGCCAATGCTAAGCATCCATCTGTCAATAAACCAGCCTACTATTTATGAAAGAGAAAAATACCCGTACTTTGCTGATAAGCCACATTCTGAATTAATTTTTTAAAAGTATTTTCCATCTGTATATAAATTTGAAATAGTGCTGTGTTCACAATACCAACTATGTAATTCAAATGTTTGTGTTAGAATATGGAGGATTTGGGAAGAAAAGAGGGGCTGCTTTTACCATCTCCTTCTTCTCCATATGCTAGGTAAGGTGGTATTGTGATGATGCGCTTTTCTCCTACACACATTCCCAGGAGACCCTTGTCCATACCAGGAATCAGCCATCCAATTCCCACATAAGTGTCGTAAGTTCTCATCCGATTGTGGCTAAAAATTTTAAAAAAAAGAATTAAAAAGAAAAATCTAATATCACAGAACCAATCAAAAAAAAAGGAAAATTAATAACCAAAAGCCACACACAAATGGGCATCACAATCAGTAACAAGAGTTCACTGAACGCTTGGCACAAGAAATACAACTTACAACTTTCTGTTCCAAAAACACAGGCATATACAACTTGAGTTAACAGAGACACTCTGGGTAACATTTTCCAAAGTGCTTAAATGATTTAGAAGTTTACATTCATTTTCAAAAGTGATTTTGAAGGCTAATCTTATAGTCAGATTTAGGATTTTACATGTGTCATTCAGTTTTCTAAATAGGATTTAGGCACCTGTGAATATTTTACCCTTCGTTATATTACATCATTTGTAGTACAAGCCTTTAGAAGGGAAGAATCTCACACACACTTGAGCAAGTCTGACATTGGATCCCATAGAGGATGCTGGTACATACATATACAAGCAAGTGCACTCGAAAACACTAAAAATAAGCTTGGGTGGAAGCCTTAACTTTACTAATCAAACTATTTATGAATAGCCTAGATTTTATAAGACATTGTCAGGACAAAATTTCTCTTTCATTTTTAAGTGAAATTTAGGTTTGGCTCTTGGAAGCATGGAATTAATTGCACTAGCCAGAGCCTGCCTGCCAGTCACTGCACACACTTCACACAAAGTTCTGCCAATACTCCAGGCAGATCCCCTGTTGGGAAGCAACACATTGGAAGGTTTCCCAAAAGGATAGTTCAGAACCAGAGGGCCTTGACCAAGCCAAACCCATATTTTAAGTTCCAAATAACTAACCTAAAAAAATAGGATCAAAATATTACTAAATTTAGAACATATCCCTACCCAATCCCCACCCACAACAACTTCCAGACCTGCCATGGTCTCCGATTCCCATTCACTATGATGTCCCTGACTATTAATAAAATAATACCCTCCATGAAACCCCAGTGAAGAACGCAGGCTGCCTGCCTACTGAGGAATTTTAGAAATGGAGATATTTATTTTAGAATTTTAGAAATGGAGATATTTATTTTCTTTAACAATTTTGTACATAAAACTAACATCATATATATAAATATCAATAGTAAAATTGTTACCAAAACTATTCATTTTATTATATAATAACGTCAGCATGGGGAGCGAAAGGGGCCAAAGCAGCCTCATTTGCATGGAGTAATAAGATATCACTATTATTGGTTTGAGACAGTACTACATGTATATAATCCCCTAGCCTAGACAAATGTGTACAACTCTTCAGAAGCCAGGCTACTTTAATAGTCTTGCAAATGCCTCCTCTTGGTTTCACAGTGTAGCAATTAACATTATATTATATTATCCTTTTTTTTTTTTTTTTTTTGGGGGGGGGGGGGGGGAAGAAAGAAAGGAAGGAAGGAAAAAGCCTCCTTTAAATAGCCCAGAACAAAGCTACAGAAAAGTATTAACTCCATACCTTGAGTCAAACAGAGTTCCATCCAAGAAAGTTCCATTGTAATGGTATCTTACAAAGTCAGACACCTGGATTGTCCGAGTACATTTTTCAGGCTTGAAATAAGTTTGAACCTGCACCTCATCTTCAGAATTCCAGAGATCTATCAGAAGTACATCAAAATGAAGCACTGCATTTGGGGGGATTACACCAGCTGCGAACACAAAAAAAGTTCAAATAATTATCATCCTATTCCTTTATAAGGCACCAAACTATTGTAAAACCATCTAAGTTTACCTGGGCCACTGAGTGCATCACATATCTATCACCCACAAAGAAGTTTTCCAAAGAAGGTGACCAACAATAGTCATTATACTTATTTATAGTCTTATGCCTTTATACTGTTTACTTCTTATATTTACTGAATGGCTGTAATTATACCTCAAGGATAACAAAGCAGGGAACAAAATTAAATATTTGATAAAGATCCAATCCAGCAAGTTGCTGAGCACCCTGAACTCCTATTGACTTCCACTCCTATTGACTTCCACTCTTCCACTTTGCAAGAGATGAGAGTACTTAATACTTTATAAGATCAGACCACAAGCAACTGTTTGATACTCCTAAATTATTCTCCTCCATTTGGGGCTTGAAAATTTTACACATGAGCAGTGAGTAAAAAGCTTTCTTTGAGGAACCTGAGGTCTTAATTATTATATTCTACTGAAATTTATAAGGACACAGTCAATTTGAAATCTAGTCAATTAAAAAAAAATTTTAAAAAGTTAAGTCACTTCAGGTAGTACACTGGCCCTGAGTCTTCTGTCAATTTTTGTGATTTTTCAACATTTTCTTTTTTCTATTTAAATATTCTCCTCTCTCCTATTTTTGTGTGAAAAACCACACAAACAGGGAGAAATTGACAATATATGAAGTGCTGTCAAATCTGAAAAAACAGAGAAAAATATATTGGCCCTGATCCTGAAGCTGAGTGTTCCCACTGAAGTCAATGGGAATGTTTACATGCTTAAAAGTTAAGCGTATGTTTAACTGACTGCAAGATAAAAGCCTCTCTCTCATCTTTTCCAGTTATGGTAAACATAGGTGTTACTTGTAAAAATAGTGCATAAAAACAAAATTCAGGCAAAAATTTGATTTTTAAGCTAAACCCTAATTTTTAGAATAATTTTCTAGCCTTTATGGTTGTGGATATAACTTTCCAAACAAAAATGACCCAGAAATAAAAAGGTGCAGTATTGTCTTTGTGTGTATAGCAAAGTCTGCAGAATGAAGTTGTCTTATTACCGTGGCATTAGCCCTGGACTTCATAGTGAAGACTCTGCATTTTAATTATCTAACACTGAGTGGTAGGTATCGGAAAACCGTCCCCCCTCCATAAAAATAAAATAAAATCAGGTGCAATTTTTAAATTCTTTTTTACAACTTTTATCCACTTAATTAAATCTCCTACATCCTATGCAACCAAATTATTTATAAACATGGTGCTGTACTTACAAACTCCTTCACTGCCATAGGCAAGCTTGGGTGGAATTTTCACGAAACGTCTCTCGTTCACACACATTCCAACCAGAGCTTTGTCCATCCCTGCAATAAGCTGGCCTTTTCCCACAAATACATTGAACGTGGAACCCCTGTCATAGCTAACAAGAGGAAGGGAGAGAGAAAAAGCATGAATGGATTATTTACAAACTGCTCTGTGTCTATCTCTTGCCCTAGTTTAAATTTATTTTGTTCCAAGCTCACCCAGTTAGAAGATTCACCTTTATTTAGACACACCTGCTATGGAAAACTGGCATATACAAATGCAAGCACCTCCTAAACATCACTCCTTCATTTGACCCCAATGCAATCTCAGCCTGTTCTCCCTCACACATACTTCCTAATGATGCGCCAGTTGTCTTCACACAAACCTCAGGCCTGGCCTGGCGACGTAGGTACATACACCTGCATCTACACTGGCCCTATTGTTAATTCGAATTAAGTCGCCTCAAAAATCGATTTAATAAAACCACCTCTGCAAGTGGCGTAGCGCCTAAATCGAACTTCACTGAAATCGAATTTATTGACCTCCGGAAGGTATCCCACAATGCCCCGTTTTGACCGCTCTGGACAGTCGTGCTGTGCTGCTCTGTGGTCATGCTACCAGCACATGTCCCCTCTCCGCGAGCCCCAGGAAGATTTGAATTTTCATTTCCTGTGCTGCCAGCATGGAGAGAGCTTAGTCACTGTACTCCGCATGGCTACTGCAAAGCCCAAACGTGCTCCAGCATGGAGTCGACCAGAGGTCCTAGATCTCATCGGGCTGTGGGGCGAGGAGTCCATTCTGGCTCAGCTCAGAGGCAGCAAAAGGAATCTGGACATTTATGGGAAGATATCCCAGGGCATGCGGGAGAAGGGATACAAGAGGGACGCTCAGCAGTGCCGTGTGAAGATCAAGGAGCTGCATTACTCATATCAGAAAGCCAGGGAAGCTAACAGCCATTCTGGCTCCTCACCCAAAACATGCCACTTCTACGATGAGGTGCATGCAATTCTCGGTGGTGATCCCACCACGGTGCCACTCCACAGCATCGATACCTCCACTAGGTCACAGTCCATGAACAATGAGGACAAAGGAGGAGGCTGAGGAGAGCAGGGTGCATGAAAGCATGCTGTCCGTTCTCCCTGAAAGTCAGGACATATTCCTGACCGCAGAGCAGTCCATCAGCACACAGGACAGCACTAATGATCCCATGGAAGGCACATCTGGTGAGTGTTTTTTCTTCTTAGCAGTTCTGTCCTTTTACATTGGTGGGGCGGGGGAAAGGGAAGAGGCAAGGAGATTTCAGGCATTTCAGTGACTGTACAGGGGAGTTACCCAGGGAACAGTTTATTTATGTGATGAGAAATGCTACGTTTATCATCATTTGATATCTCACAGAAACTTTCATGTATGTAATCTGTTATCCTTCACAAAAGTTTTCAGGGGAGGGCTGCCTTGTTCCTCCCTCCATGGTAGGATACTTTGCTGCAATCAAGGGAGCCCGCATCACGGCGGAACACTGCTGGTACCCCACTGCCTCCAGCAAATCTGTGTTTTAAGCAGAGACTTCCCGCCCCACCCCCACCCACGCTCTCCACAGTTCCTCTCTGTAAAGGTTTAAAATAACACCAGAAACTTCCCCCCGCCTCCCACTGTCCGCAGTGCCTCTCTGTAAGGACACACCGCGCATGTTTAAAATACCTGCAGAGACTCCCTCCCCTACGCTCTCCACAGTTCCTTTATGTAAGGGTTTAAAATACCAGCAGAGACCCCCACCACCACCACCACCACGGCTGCAGTTGTATCATTTTCTTCACTCTGCTAACAGTGGCTACCTTGTTATTTTTTTTTTCATTCTGTAGACACCTCAGCCTTGGCCCCACCCTCAAGAAATGCTGCGGAAAGACTATCGCAGATTTGAAAGAGGAAAAAAAACAAACAAACCAAGAGATGACAGGTTTTGCAAGCTCATGAACGCCTCAGCAGCCGCAGAGACAGAGCAAAGAGCGTGGCGGCTCGCCTTGTCCCAGAATAGGACATGGACAGGGAGACTCACAGAGAAATGATGGAGCATGATCGCAGTACCACACAGGAGACGCTGCGAATCATGCGGGACCAGGCAGACATGCTGTGGAGCTTCAGGAGGAGCGGAGGAAGGACAAAGTCATGCTGCAGCCCCTCCATAATGCTCCACCACCAAGGGCTTTGATGCCCGCCCCCTCCCCCGCCCCAAGCCAGTCTCTGAGGAGACTGGCCAGGCTGCAGTACATGCTCACCTCCACCTTGGTGGAGGCAAGCAGAAAGCAGCGGCAGCCATGCGGACAGCTGGCCAGCAAGCTACCACCCTACCTCTTGAGACAGTGAATGAACACTCCCCCCCTTCCCCTATGACTTGAATGTTCATAAATAAACTTTTGCATCATTTCAACACGTTTCTTTATTAAATCATATCTTGTTCTGGAGGAATTTGGCGGGTACAGATATCGATGGGGGAGGAGGGTTCACCAAAGGCAAACAACATACAGGAACAGAAATCAGTCCTGTATCTCATTGCAGAACCTGGTTTTCAAAGCTTCCCTAATGCAAAGTGCTCCGCGGTTCGCTCTCAGCGTAGTGCTGGCATCTGGCTGCTCATAATTGGCGGCCAGTCTTTCTGCCTCCACAGCCCAACCCTGGGGGAACCTCTCACTCTTCGCTTCACACACATTATGAAGAACACAGCACGCAGATATCACAGAAGGGAGGTTCTTCTCAGTCATGTCCAGCCTAGTGAGGAGACTCCTCCATCTACCCTTTAAACACCCAAAGGCACATTCTACAACCATTCTGCAACTTCTTAACCTCTTACTAAAACACTACTTGTAGCTGTCAAGGTGACCGGTTTATGGCTTCATTAGCCAAGGGAGCAAGGGGTAAGCAGGATCCCCCAGGATCACTATGGGCATTTCCACACCCCCAATTTGAATTTTTTGGTCTGGGAAAAAAGTGCCCGCCTGCATATTAGAGAACAGCCCTGAATTATGAAATATGCGCACGTCATGCACCTTCCCAGACCACCCCACATACATGTCGGTGAAATGATCCCTGTGATCCACAAGTCCCTGCAGGACCATGGAAAAGTACCCCTTGTGGTTTATGTACTCGGTTGCTAGCTGGGCAAGCACTAAGATAGGGATGTGTGTCCCATCAATGGTCCCCTCTGCAGTTTGGGAAGCCCATCATGGCAAACCCCTCCACTATGTCCTGCACATTTCCCAAAGTCACTATCCTTCATAGAAGAAGTCTATTGATGGCCCTACATACTTGAATCACGGCAATGCCCACTGTAGATTTACCAACTCCGAATTGATTCCCAACCGAGTGGTAACAGTCTGGGGTTGCCAGCTTCCACAGAGCGATGGCGACTCTCTTCTCCACCGTCAGAGTTTGTCTCAAGCGAGTATTCACGCGCTTCAGGGACGGGGCCAGCTCCAAGCACAGTTCCAAGAAAGTTGCCTTTCACATATGAAGTTTTGCAGCCACTGGTCATCATCCCACAGCTGCATAACGATGTGCTCCCACCAGTCTGTGCTTGTTTCCCTGCACCAGAACTGGCACTCCATGGAATGCAGATGATTCATTACAGCCTGCAGCAATCAGGAATTGTTCTGCTCAATGGCTTGTAGCAGGGCAGCCTCAGTGGCATCGCTGTTGTGTGTGCTTCGGCTTCTTGATCTACTTTGGAAATACTCGATGATAAGCTGAGATGTATTTGTAACGCTCACAACAATAGTGCAGAGTTGAGCTGGCTCCACGTCTCTGCAGCAATGGCAAGCATGGGGAGTAAAAAAACGGCGCAAAAATACTTTTCCTGTTTGTTTCGGGGGGAGGGGGTGAGGAAGGAGGGGGAAGTAACATTGCATCATGGGACGACGACACTCGTCCCAACAGCCACCGCGGCTAGTTGCACTGTGGGATAGCTACCCACATTGCACTGCTTTGCAATTTGAATTAAGAGTGCTCAGTGTAAACGCAGGAGATCTGCGCAAACAGCGTAGTGTATACACGCTACTGCGACTTCTAAAAATCGGCTGCTGAAAGTCGACAAAGTAAGTCAACTTCACTAGGCAGTGTAGACATGGCCTCAGACTACAATTTTATTTTGCTAATTCACACCAATGACGGGGGCGGGAGGGAATCTACTGCAAAATTACTGAATTAAACAATGTAAACAGTTTTAAAAAGCAAGGCAAATGTACCACATAATATACTTCGTTCATTTATTTTGACAAGAGTAGTTTAATTTTATAACACTTCAAAAAAATAGTGGTAAGTGCATTGTAGTATATTGTGAAAAATAATGAAGCCTTAGTAACATGAGACTTCATTGCTGCTATTACTTACATCTTTCCTGAGAAGGGGGGAGGAAGGGGAACTATTTTTGGTGCTAACTGTAAGATGTGCCAATTAGTGAAATTTTTCTCCTCCATGCTCACTTCTTTGATATTAAGATTTAGGCGAACATCAAAAAATGTAGACACCTGGCTTTATACATCAAGTTTGCCAGTTCCAAGAATGTGATATATATTGGGAACTGATCTTTCAATGGGATGATTGTATGAGTGTTTGGAGTAACAAGCCTAATACTTGAATTATAATAAAGTTTTTCATAAAATGATCATGACTGCACGGTAAATATGAGACTACTCCCTAACAGTATAAACCTGGCCAGTAAAAGCTTAACCACATTAAATTCAAATACAAGTACTTGCTTTGATGTAGAAATTCAGCTCAATTTATTTGAAAGAATAGATATTGCACTTATATTTGTTAAAGGAAAATGTGAACACACAAACCTAACAGGAAGGCAGTAAAGTCTCTGAAACATTCCCCATCTTATATATGCATACATTGCTTCCCTGTCATTTCAAAGCCTTTATGTTGTCTTCCAGTCTTTTTCTTCAGATAACAAGAATATTAAAAAAAAAATTTTTTTTTTAAAGATGCTATGTCCTCCTTTCAGCCTGCAAGTAGCATTCTAAAAACCAGCCAGTAGGTGGATATTGTTAGAGAAATGAAGTCAGGAATTTACTTTCAGAGACTGTGTACATCACTTCCATAACACACTGAGGCTCCTACTAGCCCCAGGCCTAGAATTCCTAAACTGCTTGTGAACGAGATCTCCCTGTTGACTCCACCATTTTGCAAAAGCCAATAACTTTTCTTAAAGCAGACATCACTTGACACACACCGTTCGCTTTTTACCAAACAATAATATTTCCAGAAATTTCTACAGAACTTATGTTGGAAAACAATGTAAGCAAGTTTATAGCAAATGTTGTTATATCTACAAGCACCGAATTAATAAGATTTCAAATTTATATATTAAAGATTCTGAATAAGCGAGAAATCAGTACTTGTCATACTTTGCCAATTGCTCACAAAGCATTCACCAGGAATGTATGCCTATGTCAAGGATCAATTACAGTAAAACACAAAAATCTACTATGCATTTAAAACAAATCTACAGTATATAAAATATTTGTATCTATAGTGGAACAGAGCAAAACTATACCAAACCAAAACAGCTCTGCACGACTAATTTTACTGACAACTTACATAGATGGCACTTGTTTTATTTCTTCAGTACCCTGTAGTTAAGTCCAGACCTAAAAATCCAAATTATTTATCTGGCCATGGAAATAAGCAGACTTACTTGAATAAGAAACAAAATGACATTAATTCTGTTTTTTAAAAATAGAGTGTAACAGTTACTTCTTGCAATACATTTTACAAGTCTTTACAAAAATGTGATTTGTAGCAAGGAGACCTTACTTGGAAAGAGCTGTACAGTAAAAGCTTCCAAGTTTCATGAAAGTTTTCAGCACTGAAGCAGCTAAAACAAACTGACCTCAGTTATCCAAAGCCTGCCTCTATTTAGGCTACAGAGGCCTTTTATAATGCAGTATCAAATCAGTTCTTGAATATTATTTGCTCTGTTTCCACTAGTGTAGTCTTTTCTTGCACCTTTAATTTAAAAAACTAGCTAGCAACTATAAGAAGCATAATATAAACTTTGTAATACATAAATCATAAGTATACATTTGATTCAATCAATCTTTATTTCCTATGCTGTAAGCATGAGCACCACAGGTATTATGAAAAACCTTAAATAATGTCTTCAAATAATCTCATCTATAATAAAAAAATTCAATTTCTATAATCGCTAACTTGACAGTCAGATATTTACTTTTTAAATTACTCAAACAGTAAATTAGTAAGCAGTAAAAAATGTAAATCACTACAAACTGCAATCTAGAGCAGAACAACAGACAAAGACAATTACAGACAAACAGACCTGATTAATTTTTACATTAATTTCTGTCAGACATGTTCCTACATGGATTGTTGCTTTTCATTAATATTGTTTATTAGTTGTTTTAAAATAGCACCCAGAGGCCCTAGGCAGGTTTGGGGTTTTACTGTGTTGGGCATTATACAAACACATAGGGTAGGTCTATGCTTCAAACTGGGGGTGTAATTCCCAGTTTGAGGCAACACACCTGCACTAGCTCTGATTAAACTAACACACTAAAACTAGAGTGTAGCTGTAGGGATGGAAGGCCTAGCTGCCCTGAGTACATGCCTAGAGTGTCTGATGGCTGCATATTTGGAGAAGATAGCCCATCTTGCCGCTGTGTCTACTCTCTATTTTTAGCACAGTAGCTCAATCAGAGTTAGCAGGGGTCTGTCACCTCAAGCTGGGAATCACACCCCCCAGTTCACATATAAACATACCCTTAGTAAGAGACTTTTCCTGCCCCAAAGAATTTACAAAAGAGAATTCAGTCCCCAGAAATAGGTCTGCGTAAAACCTCTTTCGACCCTGATCCTGCAATGAGCTCTGTGCAGGTGGAACCTTGCTTTCCACCTGGAGCTTCACCCAAGGCTAAGGTGTTTCACCCAAGCTCATTGTCAGATTGAGGCCCTAGTGGATAGCTATACAAAGCTGGAATGGACTTTTCTGCACACCTAGCCAATTACATATATTTTAAAATTGCACAGCCAAAGTCCTGTCTTGGCTTGTTCTAAAATTACATCAAAGACTTTTGTTCTTCCAAAACAAAAATGGGTTACCACTGAATACATTGTTTTTATTATGTTATTCCCTGTCCAAAGATATACATCAAGCAAGATGGCTTGATCCTTCATTTATCATACCATGCATTTTGTTCAATGAACAGCTTGTAAAATGACTAGTGGAGTACAGTTAACTACATCAGGTAGAGTCTGGTTTACTGTCAAGGACAGGCATTTCCCTATATCTATAAGATTTTCCATGAAGTATGAGGAAGATGATTATGATTAATTTAAATTGTTTTTTGTTTTTCTCTTCTGAGTAGAAAAGTTTCATCTGTTGCAATGAATGAGCCAGGAGGTTAGAGGGAAAAGAAAACCAGCAAAATGGTAGAATGAGTATCTCTCAGTGTTTCGAACCTCTTATTTGGGGCTTCAGATCACCAGGAAAGCAACAGGGAAAATCTCGAGATTAAGATACATGAAGTTTTCTAAGCAAACTCAGGTTGCTAGTTTTCACATTTTTGTTGTAAATATTTAACAATAATAATTAGGAAATAATAAATTTGGGTCTAAGATGGGGGGCACAGAAAAAAGGAACATACCTTGTGGAAAAAGAGAAGGGGTGATTAAATAGCGACTGACTGTGAGAGACACATTCCTGGTTTAGAAAGTTAATTGCATTTCTGTCTGGTTTTCTAGTTCTGCCTGCTCTTAAGCAAAATGCTCTAAGTACAAGCCCAGAAGGGGCTTGGAAAAAAAGACATTGCCATGGTTCCTTTAGCAAACACAAAGCGCGCAGCAGCCTTGGGACAGTCACCCATATGCTCCCAAGACGGTGGATCCTCATTCACTGCAATGGGCCAGTTCCCATCCATCTATCCACTTCACATTTCAGGGGCATTTCCCCAGCCATAACCAGAAATAATTGGAAACCATTAAAAATATATGTTGTATATAGTTTATATACATGTACAAATAATAGTCTCATATTTCCACCTGGCTCTCACACCTTTTTGCAGTGCAGAAAGACTTATGACTTCATATGATCCAGGGGATGAGGGAAAATGAATTAAAACTACCGCCATCCAAGGCAACCCTCCGGCGCCCCGGCCCACTCTCATCTGGAAACCACCCTCTCCAAAACCCGGCACTCGCCCTAAAGCTCTCCAAACACATACTTTTATCAGACAGAAAGTAATAAGTGTTATCCAGGATATTAACCTCACTCTTCAGGGCATATTCCTGACCAGGGCGAAGGAGAAACTTTCCTTCCAGGAACAGGGAGCTGATTCCACAATTGCCTGCTCAGTGGGCAGCTTGTGCCTCTCTTTGAAGCATCTGATACTACCCTCTATTAGACACAGGATACCAGACTGGGTCTGTTCCCCTAAGGGAATTAATTCTTGGGGTCCAAGGGCCCCCACTTCAACCCCACAAAAAGAACCCATCTGAGCTCCTTCCCCCACATATCCCCTTGCACCCCCAACATAACCCTCCCCAACCCCCTTCATCATCCCCAGGCACGCCCAAGGTATCTCACACCTACCCCCATCATCCTCTGGCACCCCCAGATAACCCACCCAGACCCCTCTACAAACTCTCAAGGGCTCCCCCCACATACAGACACTCCCCTCTAACCCCTCCTCTCCCCATATACCGCTCACCTCCCCCACCCCGAGTGGCAGGCGGCCCGGCCTGGCGGTACCTGGAATCGAACTTGCTGCCGTCGGGGAAGGTGCCGTGGTAGTGGTAGCGCACGAAGTCCCCGCTGCGCACCGTGCGCGGACACTGCTCCGGCGCGAAGCTGCGCTCGATGTGCACGTCCTGCCCGTCCCAGGGCTGCTCCCCGGCCGGCACCGGCGGGGCCTGGCACGCGACCCAGCTCACTAGCAGGGCGGGCAGCAGCAGCGAGCAGCAGCGGTGCCTCCACCGCCTGGGCAACATCCTCCAGCCCTCCATGCAGTAAGAGGGAGGGCAAGGCAGGACGGAGGGACCGGGGGCGGAGAGTTGGAGCCTGAGGGGCCCTGCGAGCGATCCCCGGCCTCCCCGAGCGCCGCGCGGCCGGCCAGTCCCACCGCTGCTGCTGCAAAATTTGCAAACGTGGTGGATGAGGAAAAAAAATCCCAACCCCCTCCATCCAAGAGGGAGGAGACAGGAGCCAAGGGGCGGGCAGGGTGGTCTGTGTACGGCGGCTCAAGCTGCAGCTGGAGTTAGTTGGTTCTTTTATAGGCGCTAGGCTCCAGCCAGCCCAAGTTATTTTTGGTTGGTAAGTTTCGCTAACTCTAGTGGAAACAGGCCAGAATTCAGGCCTCAAAGTCCAGGGGAAAAGGGAGGGAGGGAGAAGAGAAACCACGCAGTTCAGCTCATCCTCCCCAGGACCCTTCAGATGAGACGCGAAAGGCCTGCGCGGCACGCACATGGTGCTACGTGGCGCTGATTCTGATTTCAGCTCCGTGCTGCTCTCCCCACCGCCTCTTCCTTTGCTTCTTTCAGGCTTTCGATCAAGGGTTCGGTTTGGTTTTTTAACGCCTCCACCATACAATTTTAATTACTAGATTGAACGAGTGATTATAACCTTCCTTTGTCTCCAAAATGTATTCATGCATTAGACCCCATTTAGTTCTTGCATTGTTAAAAAACCTGAAAATTAAAAATTAAAAAAAATGCATTTACAATCATCCCCCCATAAATATATTGCAATATTTTTAATAGTACTTGCCCCTGGAATAGTGCTTTTCAACTTCAGATTCCGTTATAAACACTAGCTAATCCTCAGAACATTACTTTGAGCTAGGTAAATGTTACAATCCCTAGTTTTTTAAACAGTTATGGAGACTGAGGCAGAGAGATTAAGAGATTTGACAAAGACCACAGCAGTAACTGTCAAAACTGGAATCTGAATTAAGGCCAGTCCTTTTCTCATACCACTAACACTCTGATCCTGCAAACACTTATGCCCAAGTTTAACATTATGCATTGTTGGTAGTCAGTGGTATGACTCATATTGGTAAAGATAAGCATGTTCATGTGTGTTTGCAGGATTGGGGTCTTTGTTTGCAGAAAATGTTGGTAGACCTATAGGTCCAGCAAAAAATGATTAGGCAAAGTCAATAATCTCTTATTTGGCCAACCATTAATTTCTAACATGAGTTTTCTGGCTAGGGCAGATACCTACTTGAGGTACATTATCACTGCAATTTAAAGGTGGGTGAGCTGCAGTGCCAAAGCAGAGACCCATTGAAGTCAATGGGGCTTGGTGCACAGACAGCAAACTGTCTGTGTGCATTGTAAATTGTAGGATCAAGGTCCATGGACGCAAATCCTCATTTTTGGGCACCCAAAGCCCAAAAGTAATGCACATTGGAAAACATAATCCCAACTATATATATAAAATGAGGGGGTCTAAATTAGCTGTTACCACTCAAGAGATCTTGGAATCATCATGGATAGTACTCTGAAAACATCTGCTCAATGTGCAGCAGCAGTCAAAAAAACTAACAGTGTTAGGAACCATTAGAAAAGGAATAGATAATAAGACAGTAAATATCACAATGCCATTATATAAATGTATGTTACACCCAGACTTTGAAAACTGTGTGCACTTCTGGTCACCCCAGCTCAAAAAGATATATCAGAATTGGAAAAGGTAAAGAGAAGGGTGAAAATTATTAGGGGTATGGAACAGCTTCTATATGAGGAGAGATTAAAAAGACTGGAACTGTTCAGCTTGGAAAAGAGATGACAAAAGGGCGATATGATAGAGGCCCATAAAATCATGACTGGTGTGAAAAAAATGAATAAGGAAGTATTATTTACCTCTTCATATAACACAAGAACCAGCAAAATTAATAAGCATAAGCAGCAGGTTTAAGACAAACAAAACGAAGTACCTCTTCACAAAACGCAGTCAACATGTGGAACTCATTGCCAGTCGATGATGGGAAAGCCAAAACTATAACTGGGTTCAAAAAATAAATAGAAAAGTTCATGGAGGATAGGTCCATCAATGGCTATTACCTAAGAGGGTCTGGGACACAGGCCCATGCTCTGTATATCCCTAAGCCTCTGATTGCCAGATGCTAAGACTGATGACAGGGGATGGGTCACTAAGGCCTTGTCTACACTACAAAGATAAGTTGACCTGTTAGGTCAACTTACAGCCACTGTGTTAATTACTGCGGTGGCTGATAGCTACACTACCCTCCTTGGGTCAGTGGTGCGCATCCTCACCAGGAGCACTTCCACCGACCTAAGGGGGCAGTGTGACGAGCTGAGAGACCCATCTCTCAGCTCACCTAACAGCTCCCTGGTGGGAGCCCGGCTACCTCCCAGGCTTCCTGTGGGCTGCTCCCTCCATTTCCTGTTCCCCACCAAGGGATGCTGCCTGGAGCTTCTCACCCCCGGGAAGAGGTGTCCAGCTGTCCCAGCTTCTCACCACCCTCTTGCTCTCCACAGGAACCAGGAAGCCATGTCAATTTTGACTCAGCTGTGAAATTGACAAGGATGCCCTGGCTCCTGGCAGGGAGCATGGGGAGAAGCTGCCTGGTGCTTCTCCCCTTCCCTTTCCCCACTGGGAGCAAGCTCCAGCTGCTCAGCTCTCCAGGGAAGCAGGGAAGAGCTGGGATCTAGCTACCTAGCTTTCTTGCAATTTGAAATTGACAATGACAGCCAACAGCCAATGTAAGGAATGCAGTGTCTGCATTGACACTGCGTCACCCAAAGTATACCAACATAAGCCCTACACTTCTCGTTAAGATGTTTTTATTATGTCAGTGTAGCAGGGGAGTTACATAGGTGGAAGGAGCATTTCAGTTTTGTCAACAAAACTCTGTAGTGTAGACCAGCCCTCAGTAACTGCCCTGTTCTGTTCATTCCCCCTGAAGCATCTGGAATTGGCCACTGTCAGAAGACAGGATGCTGGGCTAGCTGGACATTGGTCTAACGCAGTAAGGCCATTCTCAGATTCTAATTGATAAAGAGCTGGGGACAGCTGGTTGAAGATTACCATAATTGAGGTCACAAATCACAACCTGCTTGCAACAACAATCCCATCCAGTGCATGGTATCAACCTCACCAGCAACACCAGCACATCTCACTGGCAGATTGCTGAAGTCACAAACCAAACTCGGCAACCAAGAATGGGACCAATCACAAGGCATAAAACCAGGATTACAATATGTGACAAATGTCATCAATTAAAAATCCTTTACAAAAAGAAATGATCTATTAAGATAAGGAAAGATACCGAAGAGAGAGAAAATATTGATCAGATATTGTTATCTGTTGTGCAGTAGCACCCAAGGGGGGTAATCAGGTTGTAGATCCCATTGTGCTAGCTATAGTGAAGTCAAAAGGAGCTGCATACCCACTTTTTAAAATCTTGCGCCACTGTTTTTTTATTAGAATTTTGTCTCTCCTCTTCCTTGGTCTTTTTTTTTTTTTTTTAATATTCCTCAAAGGCATTTAGGCTCATAATTTGCAACAGAAAAACACTTCCAATAGAAATTAGGAGCCTAAATATCTTTCAGGATCTGGATCTGAGTATTTGTTTCACACCCTGCTCATTTCTGTGTCTATCTTTTCTGTTCCACTTTCTGATTTTGTCCCCATGTTCTCTTCTTAATGGAATGCAATAACATTTAACTTTGAATTGAACTTTTTAAGCCAGGTTCAAGTTGATCAGAAATTAGGCAAAAGGAGTACCGCACACTCATCACTATTTAGTAGTGCCTTGGAATATGTAATCAAAAAATGTCACCAGTCACTTATACCATTGGTTAGAGGTGTGATTTTTTCACTGACATAGCTATGCTGGTAAAAGCCCTATTGCAGGTGCAGTTATACCGGTATAACTTCTGCTGGTGCAGCTTATGTCTCTTGGGGAACAGGTTTGAACTAGGCCAGCAGAAATACTTTTATGCCGGTATAAAGTGCATCTACAGTTGGAAAGGTTGCCTGTATAGCTATGCCAGCAACATTTTTCTAGAGTGCACGAGGCCTAAGACCCAGCTTCTGTTCACTACAGCAGAGAGGAAGGTGGACAGGAATCTGGTTACTGCTCCCTGATTCTCAGGAAGGGTATGTGCAATGATGTCTATTAAAGAAGCCTGGAAATTACTGTAACGTACACTAGCTGGCATTGATCCTAACAGCACAATGTGTCAGCTGAGCAGTCAGCAACGTGCTTCAGCCATGCCCCAACCCTGTTCTTCCCCACATCTGACATGCCCTATGCCAGGGCCAAATAGGGGAAGTGGAATCTCCCTGCATTGATGGATTTCTCAGCTGGCCAAATCTGGTTGCTTTCCAACCCATCTGTGCTGAAGTGTCCAGTATCTTTGTAATGGAAATTATTCTTAACCATTTAACTAATGTTTTTAAAAGGGAAAATGTTTAGAAACCCCTACTTCTATGCTGGTTAGAAAGAACAAATGCTTTGCAAATGAACTGGCTTCCCTGGCACTAGTCTGGGTAACGCCTTCCCTGTTCTTCCATAACCTGAAAAACATGATGACAAAATTTCGTCTGGACGGGAAGATGAGCACAGACCTGCCTGAGCCTGAAGTTACTACAGAAACCTGTCTTAGAGGGAGGATTTTCATTCCCAGACTTCAAAACACCACACAGCTAAAGGGCATTCTCTTCTGGAGAACTGTCTTTCAGGAATGCCGTTGGATAGACATGGAATGAGGATTAAGAGGGGTAGAAGAATTAAAGCAGTTAGGTGAGAACAATGTAGAAATTCACTCCACCACACCCCAGCCATGGCTAGCCTCATGATTTGTAGGAAATAATATGCCTTTCATGTAAAGTTCAAGCTAACCTAAGCCCTTCCACAGTGATATGGCACAGTATCTGGGTTTGATTTTCAAAAAATAGTACACAGGGAACCAAAATGGAACTCAGAGGGTTGACACACTGCCCCTGATTCTGTTCTCTCCTTAGAACAGATAAGAAAGAAAGTCAAACTGCCAAATTTACCCTTCTCATTGTTAAGCTTTGTAACTCAATTAATTGTCACAAACTTAAAGTGTTGCCATTTGAGTTCACAGGAGATATTCTTACATTATTTACACAAACTGAGCTTGGAAACATTCAGGGAAACTACACAAGGTGGTGTGTTGATGAATCCTCTCAGCATGAAGAATTATTTATGCTAGCATGGGAAAGGGAGCTAAACTCCCAGCTTGAGTCTGAAGTATGGAAAGATATCATTCATGTGTTTCTTGAGATCATGTTCTGTTTTTTTTTAAATATGCTTGACAAGAACTACAAGACTATAATAAGATGGTTACCCTAGTGTAAATGAAAATGTCCTCGATATATCACATGGATAAGTATAGGAGAGTTTGACACCAGCAAGATACTCTGCCGCATAGCCTGTGGATTTGTCCAGCATTCAGTCTCCAGTGGTTCTTAATAACCCATACAAGACTGGCGATTCTCCTGACGCCTGAAGTTTGTATGCCATGTATACTATGTGGGTAATGTGGTGGAGATAGCAAACCACTGTCTGAACTTTTAATGTTTTCAGAATGCTCTGTAATCTACAGACCTGGCAGAATATAAGCAGTCCTTCTTTCTTAGAAAAGATATGTCAAGTTTGGCAGGCTGCCAAATAAGTATAAACTGTGGCAGGAAAATTTAGATAAGGCTTACATAAATATTTAAGAGCTGTAACAAATATTTGCAAGGTGTATATATATATATATATATACACACACATATATATATATATATTTATAAAAAGAGACCAATGAGAAAGATGACTTACCCTGAACTGATATAAACACCAGAACAAAAATCTGTTTTATTCTAATTACCAAGGTAACATATAGAAAGATCATATGTGATAATTTTTCACGAAACAATGGCTTGTAGGAAGGCACTCAAATTATTTGTCTCCCTCACAGATCTCAAATACCATTCATCTTTAAAACTCTTCCTGCTTTTTTTTCTACAGGCACTCTGGGGAACAGTTCTTAATTTATGTTTCTGTCAGTTCTGAGCTGAATTTAAAGGTGAAAGAAAAGAAAAAAAAATTATACTCAACATTAATTTCTTCCTTTAGAATGTCTGTAAATACTTTGTGATTTTCAGATGAAAGGAGCTAAGGAGGTGAAAAGTATTAATGGTGTTTTTAAGTATTAAATATGATTTTATGATTATAGAAATTGGATAGAAATTCCAATATGAAACCAAACATAAGGCTTAGAATGTAAACTTAGATTGTAAGCTCTTTGGGTGGGGACCAGGCTTTCTTTTTGTGTTTGCACTGCATCTAGCAGACAGTGGATATTATTGGAAACAAACAAACAAACACTGTATTAATAAGTCAGTTGACCACTCACTGAGTTAAATTCTCTTCTAGTTTCACCAGAGCAACCATCCATCTTCTCCTTTTTCACTTATATTAAAACTGGACTCACACTGGACCAAACTGTGGCATTTGACTACTGACACATATTTTGGTTGCTGTGTGGATGGCCAAGTGGATGGCCCAAATAGCCAAGTGCGTGAGGGAACCATGCAAGCTTTATGATCAGTGTCTGCTGCCCCAGTGCAACCAATAGTCTCTGTGGACGGAGTGAAGCTATGAACCCTCCTCTTCCCTGACTCCTTTGAGGGCTAGTCCACACTAGAAATGCTACATCAGCACACTTCATCTGATGAAGATGCTTCTCTCCCATCGGCATAATAAACCCACCTCCATAAAAGGCAGTAGCTACGTCAGCAGAAGCTTCCTTGCCGACATATCACTGTCCACATCAGTACTTAGATTAGTGTAACCTACATCACTCAGGGGGTGGCTTATTCACACCCCTGGCAACATAAATTATATGAAGTAAGTGGTAATGCAGACCTGGTCTGAAACTCTATCTGTTCCCAGGGGTGATCAGTGGAGGCAGTCAAGTCATTTCTCTGCTTGCAAGAACTGTAATTATAAGTGACTCTTGCAAGCTTTCCTCTCCCTCTCTGAGCTTTTGTACAAAGATCATTCAGAATCTGGCTCACGGTGTATAAGTTTATTATAAAATAATGCTAAACAATACCTTGGCATTAGGGTTACAGATGCACAGAAATCACTTCAGTCATCTGCCAGGGCTAGTCAGCATTAACCATTTTACATATGAAAGTTTTTGCCTGTATAATTTGTTATTACTAATTGTTTAAAATTTTCAGTAGTCATTGCAAACCCTGATAGTACATATATATACAGCAAGTCTAGTGACCCATTTATACGGGGGATTGCTGTTTAATTCTCCCACACTGTCATATTCAGGAAACGAAATCATAGGATTTTATGCGTGTAGTGCGCTGGCAGTCCTCTCTCCCCCTCTGGCTGGGAGGAAGGCCCCACCATGTCACTACATCACTCTGATCCCCATCTAGGAGCAGGGGAATTAGCCAGTCAAGTGTTAAGGCCTCGATCCTTTTGGTGGGGCCGAACACTAAGCAGGTTTAGGGGGCTTTGGCCTCAGGCAGAGTGGAGCTAGCAAGCAGTTTTAGGGAGCTCTGGCCTCAGGCAGGGCAGAACTAGCGAGCAGTCTTAGGGGGCTCTGGCCTCAGGCAGGGCGGAGCTAGAAGTCACAGGCCGTTTGGCCACAGGTGGGAATGTTGCTACCCCAGGGGTGGTGTGACAAAAGGTCCCAGCTCAGAGCAGACAGTGGCAGAGGGCTCCATGACTTGATCCCATCAAAATACGATGATACAAACACCCACAGCAAGACCCAGACTAAAGTCCGGTTTCCCTGGGCTACTTCCTACCACAGTATTCAGCCGCCAGCTGCTTCACTCCATACTCAGTTTCCTCCGTGGTCAAGGCACCACCCGGCTTGGTAGAAGAGCCGGAGGCCTGCAGCAAGCAAGACTCATCTGTCCTCTTCCCTGCCTCTGGCTCAACTGAGCTGGAGGCCCTGTCCCTCCTCTCAACTTCCAGTTTCAGGGGCAGGCCCGGCCTGGTTCCACCCACCCCAGCACAGAGAGTGGTCCCTCCTTCTCTGGCTGGGAAGGAGGCTACAGCGCCTCACTACACACGCAGACATGCACCCTCAAGTCCAACTGCCGGTCCTTGGGGCTAGTGCCCTCACTTTCCTCTAGGCACGACAGAAAGTCCACATTAGTGTGATCTTTACCTGCCCAGTGTCAGATGGTGCAGGCATACAGTTGGAGGGTGAGGTACCAGCACATTAGTATGGTGTTGGTATTCTTCATCGTGCTCAGCTCTTTCAAGAGGGCACGGTCTGTAACCAGCATAAAGGTGGCACCAAGGAGGTAGTACCTGAGAGTGTCCACCACCCATTTAACAACCAGGGCCTCTTTTTCAATGATGGAATAATTCCACTCTCCTGGGAACAGCTTCCAGCTGAGGTGTATGACAGGGTGTTCTTTGCCTTCTATCTCCTGGGAAAGGACTGCCCTGAGCCCCACTTTCAAACCATCTGTCTGGACGATGAATTCGTGGTCAAAGTTGGGGCTGAAGAGGACTGGTTCCTAACACAGGTGCTCCTTGAGTGTCCAGAAAGCCTCTTTGCCCTCTGCAGACCAGCGCACTCGGCAGGGGCTGTCTTTAGTCAGGAGTTCAGTCAGTGGGGCAATGGCTGAAGCAAACTGGGGTATGAAACGTTGATAATAGCCAGCTAACCCCAGGAACTGATGCACCTGACTCTTTGTGGTCAGGGCCAGGTAATTCTGCAGTGCTTGGACCTTTCCGATGAGGGGGCATACTTGACCTCGGCCTAGGGTGTATCTTAGATAAGTGGTTTCTTGCCACCTACTCCAGCATTTCTTCAGATTCACAGTTAGTCCGGAGGCACGCAGGGTTCAGAGGATAGCTGCCACTGGTTTAAATGGTCTTCACAGTGCCAGTTGTATATCACTATATCATCCAAATAGGACACAGTATAGGCCATATGGAGTTGTAGGAGGTGGTCCATCAGCCACTGAAAAGTTGCCAGGGCTCTGTGAAGGCCAAAGTGCATCTGAGTGAAGTGATAGAGTCCAGACAGAGTGGCAAACTCAGTCCTGTCTCTGGAGCTTGGGTACTGGGGGATCTGCCAGTAGCCCTTCATGAGGTTGAGGGTCATGATGTATCGAGATTCCTCAAGGCAGTCATGGAGGTCATCTATTCAGGGCATTGAGTAGGCACCAAATTTTGAAATTGCATTCACCCTCCAGAAGTTGATGCAAAACTGAGGGTCTTATCAGGCTTCAGGACAAGCATGATGTGGCTATGCCACTCGCTCTGTGGTTGTTCTATGACCCTTAATTCCAACATTATTTGGACCTCCTCCTCCATGACCTCTCGCATTCGCCATGGAAGAGGCCAAATGGTCTCTCGGATCACCTTGCTAGGTTTTGTCAGTATGGCGTGCTGACGAGGGTAGTCTGGCCGGGCGCCGCAGTGAAGGTCTTGGGGAAGGCATTTAATGGGCTGCAGGCTTGCTTCTGCTGCTCAGTCAAAAGGGTGTTGCCCAACAGGGGTTCCCCACTGTCGGTGGTCTCCGGGGCCTGTGGACCTACAGAGCAATCAGCAGCCCCTCATACTCCCACCTTCAAGAGGTTTATATGGTAAATTTGCTGCTTCTTCTGGCATTTCAGTTGCCTGATCTCATAGGTGATGAATTACTTCATAGGGACCCTGCCAGCAGGCTAGGAGCTTCGACTCCTCCAAGGGAAGTAGAAGGAGCACTCGGTCGCTGGGTGTGAAGGAGTAAGCCTGGGGGTCCTAGTTGTAGGCCTGTTCTTGGGCCCCCTGCAGGTTCTCCCTTGCAAGTTCTCCCATCTGGCCAGGCGCTCCTTTAACTGCAGGACATATGGTAAGAGCCCCTGAGTTGCTGACAGGGTGTGTTCCCAGGACTTCCTCATTAGGTCCCACAGCCCACGGGATTGCTGGCCATACAGTAGCTCAAAGGGTGAAAATTTTGTGGACTCCTGCAGTACCTCTCTAATAACCAGCAGTACGGGAGGGATCAGCTAGTACCACTGGCCGAGTTCTGGCGAGGGAAACTTTTGGAGCATTTCTTTCAAGGTCCTGTTGAACTGCTCCACCAACCCATCCATCTGGGGGTGACACATAGAGGTCTATAACTTTTTGATCCCCAACAGTGCACACACCTGGCAGAGAAGCTTGGACATGAAGTTGGCACCCTGATCGGTGAGGATCTCCCAGGGAAGCCCCACCCTGGCAAAGACCTTTGTGAGCTCCGAAGCAATGGTGCAGATGGTGATGTTCCTCAACAGGATAGCCTCGGAGAAGCAAGTGCTGTAATTCATCAGGATGAGGATGGATCGGTAGCTGGCATTACTCTTCAGGAGGGATCCCACCAGGTTCATTACAACCTCCTCAAAGAGGACACCAATGATAGATAAGGGGATCAGAGGGGCCTTTCACACCCCTGGGGGAGCTGTGAGCTGACACTCGGTACACAAGTTACAGTACTCCTTTACCTCACAATTGACCCTGGGCCAGAAAAAAAATGGGCCAGATCCCAAGCCAGGGTCTTCTCCTGTCCTAGATGACCTGCTGCAGGGATGTCATGAGCAAATCTCAAGACGGCCCACCACTGGCACCAAAGGATGACCAGCTGTGTCTGCTCTTCAACAGTCCAGAGATTTTGGTTGACATGGCAAAGTTCCTCTTACCTGGCTTTTGTTCAACTGAGCTGAATGCCCCACCTTTTATACTTCCTGTCCCTCCTCTCAACTTCCAGTTTGAGGAGTGAGCCTGGCCTGGCTCCACCCACCCTGGCACAGAGAGTGGTCCCTCCCCCTCTGGCTCAGAGGGAGGCCATACCACCTCATTATAGAGTGTTTCTGAATTTCTGCTTGCTCCGCAAAGTAGTGTTTCTAGAGCAGCTGCCTTAAAAAAGATAAACAACAGCTTTAGGCCCAGATTTTCAGTGTATGCTTTAAATTGAACTCCTGTTGGGTTTCAGCATAAAAGTGGCCTGATTTTTAGAGGTGCTGAGCACTTGCTACTCCCACCAGCATCACATGGAAACTACACAGCTGAACTACTTTACTGGCTTGGGACCAGCGTACATAGCACCTTGCAGAATCAAACCCCAGTTCAGAGGAAAGCTAAATCAAAAAGTTATGCCCTGCCCTGACTTGCATACATGACCAAGGGTCAGCTACAATCCAGCTTTGTTTGTAAAGTGCACTGGAATCCTTTAGGGTGAAAGATGCTATAGAAATGATAGATATTATGTTATTACTTTTACATGAACATCAGTAATAGTCAATTAAGAATAAACATTCTAAGGTGTAGTTCATGATGAAATTGTCAAAAGGCAAATAAAAGCAAGTGGCTTTCAGCCTTCCTTTGAGATATGTTCTCTATATACATTTTGTGTAAAGAAAATGTCAACACTGATGACATCAGTGTTCCTTACTTAATCATAAGACTTCCTGCTCAAGTCAGTAATAGATTTGCTTTGGTCAGTGAAGAACTTTCTTCATTACCCTGCTCTGCAGCTCTTGACATTCAGAATTTTCTTCCTGGAAGACCGAACGGAAAAGAGAAGACCAGAACTGTGAGTTTCAGTGTATTTGTTTTTCAGTACATAGGAAACTGCTGTAGCTTGCCATATTGCATGTTAACCTAATGCTTAAGAGGTGTTAGATTAAGACAGTGTCCCTGTAAGAGGGAGATGGGCAAATTGACCTGTGCCTGGACAGCTGACGCCAGTTGGGCAGGAATAGGATGATATTTACCAGAGGTGTTTTTTTTATCAGGTAAAATCATGGTTTTTGCCATCCTGATGCCATTGCTGATGCCGCGCCGCCAAAAAGGGGAAGATGGCCCAAATTTTTCGGCAGAGGGTATTGCATGGCCCCTGTAAAGTGCAGGTTATGTGAATTTGGCCCGTCACCATCAGCGAGTTTGACATCCCTGATCTACACATTTTGGTTTGGTATTTTCTCAAAGTTATACATGTCATAACTTATAGTTTAAGTCAGTATTTACCAACGCCTTACCTTAAACTAGTTTTTCCTGAGAAATTGCCAACCCTGCAGTCAAGCTATAAGAGAAGGGAAGCCTGGGTGTATCAGACCAGAAAGTCAGTCAGGAAAGGAACATAAAGAGGAGACATGAGGCTCTCACTGCCAGCTCCCCAGCAATAGGGATTCAGACCAGAAGCAAGTAGTTTCCTGGGAGTGACTGCCAGAGTCCCCTGGGAAGGGGCAAGTGAGTCAGAGCCTAGGAACTGCAAGAAATCAGGACCAGCAGAAAGTCCTCTGGGAGGGAGTGGCAGAACGAACTAGAGATCTGCTCAGGCCTAATTCTAAAACCTGAGCTGCACCCAAACCCAACCCGAGCACAGTTAACCTGACCCGCGCATGTTGCGTCACTTTCAGACCCAACCCAACCCAACCCTTACCCTGAACCCCTGTCAGGGTTATTTCCTGGTCCTTGGGGATCAGCCAGATGCCTCCGCCCTGGGAGGTCAGTGCAGCAGCAGCTGCTACACAAGCTGTTCCTGCTGGCTTCCCACCACACCATGTGTGCTGCAGAGTGAGAGGCGCTGTGACTCATTGGTGCACACACTCTGCAGTGCACACGGTGCAGGAAGCCAGGGCACACAGCTGCCCCTATGCCATCCCAGGGGCAGGAGAAGGTGATCAGAGCCAAGCCTGAGAGGGCTGGGTTGTTGTCATAGAATCAGAAGATTAGGGTTGGAAGGGACCTCAGGAGGTCATCTAGTCCAACCACTTGCTCAAAGAAGGACCAACCCCAACTAAATCATCCCAGCCAGAGCTTGTCAAGCCTCACCTTAAAAACCTCTAAGGATGGAGATTCATATCAGACCAAGGATGACCCAAACCCAATACTTGTAGTCGGGTCCTGTAAAGTTGCAAGGCTCTAGTGGGAACCTGCTGTGGGAAAAATGGCCTCCAGGGAATAGAGCACAGAACATTCCTGCAGGAAACCCTGAAGCAGGAAGGACTGAGGGGTAAAGAGGAAAATCCCCTGGGATCTGTAGACCAGGGTGGGCTGAGGAACTGCCTTTGTTAATTTTGCCTATCTTGGGTGCTGGTAAATCTTGGGAAAACACAACTTCCTGGGAAGAGACTCTGGATGTGGCACTGGTTCCTTTGTGAACAAGAGGACAACTTGTTATAGATAGGTTTTTGGACCAACATTTGTTAAATGTGTACAACTTTTATACATGGAACTAACTGAACAGATACCTTGTAACAATTAACCTTCTCCGTTTAATGTAGATGGCTAGGAGAACCAAGAGATGCTATAAACCATTTAAATACTACTACTCACCACGGCTGCGTTCTGCTGCAGCTTCTGTTCTGCATTCAAAAACAGGGGTGATCTTTTAAGCACATCAGCCAATGTTCCACGAGAATGTTGGTCCTTCATTAGGGACATACCAGCTAAACATGCAGACACTGAAGTTGGATTTTGCCCCATTTATCTGACACATTAGGTCTGACTTTAACTTGAGGTGCTTTATCAGTCATTGTCTGGTATGTTTTCAGGGAATTATAAATCCCCCTTTGCAAGGAGAAAAGATTTTTTAAATTGAGTACTGATATAAGAATTGCCAAGCTCAGGAGGAATTTCCTGCAATTGTAAAAGACTGGCTACCAGACAATGGAACTGTCTCCATTCCCCATTAAAGTCAATAGCAAAACTCCCATTAACTTTGAGCACAGGACTAGATCCTTAAAGGTCTTGTCTGCTCAGCATAGACGCTAATGATCTTTTGGTACATTTTGTAAGCGATTGGGAGGGGAGTTTCCCCAAGTGTCCTTGGCCAAAAGTTCACCTCCCTTCCACTGTTGTGCAATGTGCTATTCACATTTAAGTGCTACAATGGCATACAGAGCGTTTGTGAAGCATTTTGAAATCTACAACATCGTTCCTGAGCAAAAACTCGCATTGAAATTAAAGGGAGTTTTGAGTCATTAAATATTTATAGTATTTGACATAATATCAACAGGAAGGGGGATAGTCATAGATCTAATCCTAGCAACTACAATACTACAATGTTTTAGATTAGCAACCATTCCTGAATAATGTGAGTGAGACTTTACACAGAATAACTTGGACTGATATTAGTAATTTATATTTAACCATGAAGACTAGAATCCTAAGGGAAAAGGTTCACAAAAATGGCAGTTATTCAGATATTTCAGAACCCCAGGTTTGGACTTTGGTTAAAATAATGAACAAAGATTCAGAAACAGAGCTTTTCAGACAGTGGTGGCTCAAGGAGAAAAGCTGGACATTTTGCCTCTGATCTGAAATAGAGCCTTTGATGCTACCACTACAGGTTCTAAATAAATACTGAGGTAGTATCTCCACAGAAAGATGGAGGGGGAATACACAAGCAATTAACTACCAGAACCCTGGAAGAAAAAATTTACAAAACAGCATCCAATCATACCTGCTGTAAGTACTTATTATCATGCCTTCTAAATAAGGGCTTCATACAAGCAGGGGGAAGCCAGGATGATGGATCTGGCTAGTGGAAGTATGGAGAGACTGGGAGACATTTTCAGGATATGCTCCATGTCACGTCAACCCTCGGGAAGTCTCTGTGTGGGGCACCCTGGTGTCCAGATATATGTGCAGAGAACAGGTTTGGATTTTCCCCTCTCCCCAGGCCTTGCGGAACAAAGTCTACAGCAACTTGCATGGACAGTATGAAACCCCACCACCAGAGTCAGATGGTTGCTAAAATCAGGGGAGCTGCTGACATCATGGCTCCATTAGGAGTCATTCCATTCAGGAGTTGTAGAGAATTAGTGGCAGGAAGGAGCTGAGCATCACTGTGATGGTGAGAGGCCTTCATACTGATGCTCCTTGCCTTGGATGGATTCCCAAGACTACTGTAGATCTTGTTGGGTTCACAGGTCTAGGCAGTAGATCTGTGGCCTTTTTTACAGGTGGAGGGGAAAGGGAAGGAACACACCCTGCCCCACTGAATGGCAGAAATTATGTAGGTTGAAATTTGCAGTTCCCACTCTCTCCTATATAGGAGCAACCCACCTAATGGAGAATGAGGCTCCCAAAGCAGCAGATTATAATATTTTTAATATTTGCAAATGCTAGTTATCACTGTATTTCCAATTGGGCTCATCAGTATAATAATTTGTACATCTTAATAAAAATGCTAAAGAACTACACAGTAATTACAGATTATTTTGTAATTCCATCTAGTGACCCCGAGAATAGTTAACCCATAATCTGAATTTTTTAACATATGGTTATAATGCACTTGTCTGAACAGCCATAGAAACAAAATGACTGCTTACAAAATTAGAATCTGTTTTATGGTTTGTGTGCTTAGTACTTTGCCACATAATAAGCTGAGTCAGATACCAGTCCAGAGCTTTATCCAGCCAGAAATATACGCAGGGAGATAGATTCATCCCTGGTGTAACTCCACTGGCACACATTCCACCCTCAATTACTCCAGGCAATCCTATCAATTTCTTTGGGATTGCATAGCTATAACTGAATTTGGCTCAGTCCCTTTACACAATCAGCCAGATTTTGGCCTCAGATATGCTCATGCGATTTCTATTAAATTCAACAAGAGTTGCACACAGACATCTGAGGCCAGGATTTAGGCTCAATTCTACTCCCATTTAAATCAATGAGATTTTTACACTGAATTCACTGGAAGCACAATGAAGCCCTTATCCTGTAACTTAAGGTTGAAAAAGTCAGGTTTGTTTTTAAAAAAAGTAAAGATGATTGTGCAGAGTCCCCTATTTAATGGCTTCAGCTTCACATCCAGGTTCCACTACTGACCAATATAATATTTCTCTTGTAGATTTTTCAAGTTGCAGTTGCAATTGCAATGTTTGTAGTTGGGTGTTTTGGTGAAGCAGGAATTGGAGCACCATGGTGGTCTGCAGCTATGGTAAAACAACATTATATAAAAACTAAGAATCCTTAATTATTTGTTTCATTATATAGCAATGAAAGAAATTAACTCAGACGGATATTCTGTTAAATATGAAGGACCAAATCCTCAGCTGGTGTAAATCCATTGAAGCTAATGGAGCTACCTGATTTACAGTAGCTAAGAATCTGGCTCCAAAATGGACAGCAATGAAAATAATTTTTTGCACATTTTCTGTTGTCTTGTTTTTTCACAGTTCCTTATATCTGGATTGTCCCTTCTTATACTGGTGAAAAAACAGTCAGTTCTTCGGGTGAGTGTAATAATTAAGGTTAAAATTCTCTCACCGGAATTTTAATAAAAATTAGAGACCGGTTGCAGACAATAAACAAAAATTCATGGAAGCCACCATCTGTCCCTGACTTTTACTAAAAATACCCTGGGGGAGGAGGAAAACAGAGCTGCCCCAGCTTGCAGCAGCTCCAGCCCACTGATCCAGCCAATCAGCTCTTGAGCGCCTGGGGATGGCCCCTGGTCAGCTGTCTGACAGCCAGGCTAGCCAATCAGTTGTTCAGCAGCAGCTGCTCTGCAGGCCTGGGGCTGGCTGCTGCTGCAGTTCAGCAGCTGGAGCTGGCCAGCCAGCTGTTCGGTGGCTGCCCTGGGATTGACAGCTGCTCCAGCCCTGCTCCAGAAGTCACTGAGGCCTTAGAAAGTGACATAATCCATGACCAAATTGTATCCTTAGTAATAAAATAGTAACAGAGGAATCCAGGGCTTTTTCAGCAAAGGAGAAAAAGAAAACCTGAAAAAAATGAATGTGAAATCCTAAATAGATTATTTTGGATGGGGAGACTAGCTTCACATCTATGTATTTCCGAGTGTCTCTTCAGTGTAATGAAACAAAAACAACGTATTTAAATGTTTAAGACATCTATGAAGAAACCCAGTAGAAAACTATTCAAATCTAATTGAAGAAACAATCCGTATAAGGCCCCAATCCTGCAAAGACTTATGTACATGATTAATTTATAGAGTACTCGCAGGGTACTAAGTTAAGCAAGTGCCATGACCTTTGCAAGATCAGTTCCTAAACTTACAACCCACCAGAACCCAAGGATGTAGCACAAGGACAAACTCTGTGGCTCTCAGGGAAACCACTCTATGGATAAAAAATATAAGTTCTTAGAAATCACAAAAAAGGCAGATTAATTACAAAAAAAAGAAAAGAAACAGAGCAGGGGATTCAAAAGCATGTCAAGGAAAACTCTGCCAAAATAAATGGACTCTGCGGTTAGCCAGTCACCGTTTCTCTGAACATCCTCTGGAAGAGAGAGGTATTACAACCAGGGACCCATGTTAAAATAAAATCTTGTTCATTGTCTGGTCCAGACTGAACTTAGGACCTGATCCAAAGTCCACCGATGTCAATACTTGAAGAGTATTTTAGATCAGGTACTAGGGGTTCCTTGGCCCAGCCAAGTATGGAAAAATGTGAGGTACCAGCTGAAGTTCATGAATCGTTTTATAATCTTAGAATTTCAGATCATTATAAACACTGCTTTCCTATCAGTTTGTTGAACACTATGAATAAATGCCTACACAAATTCCAATAATGAATTCAAGGAATTAATTTGGTTCTATTTCTGACACTCTCTGGGGCATAGCACTTAGTTGTTCTATGCCTCAATTTATCCATCAGTAAAATGGATATAATACCTGCCTCACAGGGCATTATGTGGCTTAGTTTATACTGATAATGCACTTTTAGATCCTCAAATTAAAAATGTGAAATAAATGCATTAAAATAGTCACTAACATTTAATTAATATACAATATGTTTCTGTCTATAGGAAAAATGCACTTTTGTCACTATAATATTGAGCATAGTGACAGCAGTGGCTGGAACAATTTATTATTCTCTGGAGTTTGCTTTGATTAGTTTGCCTCAGAGCCCCTTTCCTCATGACACCAGTGATGTAAGTTCCTTCTGCTTTACTTTAATATTTTATTTTCCTTTCACATTTTATTAAACGTCTTTGCTTAAGTAACAATCTTTGTTTACAAAGCAGAGAAAATCAACTAATGCCTATGGAACTATTCATATACCTAATGCTAAACACATGCTTCAATGCTTTGCTGGTTTGTGACCAGAGCGCTCAGCACCTTGGAAGACTGAACCTTTGATCTTTGACTTCTGTGAGAGTTGGGAGACTTGGGGGAGGATGCTAATTAATCGGCAGGTCATGTGAGGCACACACCTGCCCAATAAGAACTGGACTGAATTAACAACTCATTTCACCCAGGCCATCAGAACATTTTTTATGATTTCCCTGGCAGTCATTGACCACTACCATTTTGCTCACATGTAATGTTATCTGCAATGGTGTCATAATTCTATCATCCTGGGTAGGTTTAGATGGTTTTATTAGTCTAACCTGGCTCTGTAGAGGACACTGCTTTCAGTATTCATCTGTCATCTTCAATGCATTCTCAGTCTCTATCCCTATTTTGGAGAAATATCAGAAAATGATTCTCTGATATTGTGCATAACAACAGCAGTGGCCAAATTGGCCCTGATGCCAATTAGCTTATACAATGAAACAAGGAGAAAGCTGTTTTATGCAGCATTAACAATTGTTTTCCATTTTGGTTCCAGCCGGAAAGATTGGCACAAGCCTACAAAGTGGATGCTGCAGAACTTGGATTAGCAGCCTTTGAGCTAGGAGTTTCTGTCTGGATTTTATGCCTACTGCAGCAAGCAAGGAAGACATTAAGGCAGTAGCTCGTATTGTCAAAAATATCATCTTTTTCAACAAGCTGCTGCCACAGAATTGGTTTTATGTGGATAGTTCAATTTGCTTTATGGGGATTGTATGCCGGTGTCAACATTATTTATCACATAAAGGCCAAAATCAAAACTCATATTTAAACATGTGTTATGTTGGCACATGCCACAAATTTAGCTTGATCCTACTGAAGTCAGTGACAGCTCCCAGACTTTAATGGGAGCAGGAATGGGACCCTTTATTATGGTCTCTCGTGTCCTCACTTACACCCATGCAGTTCTCTTGATGTTGTACAGCTGTGAGCGCAGAATCTGACCCTACATATTCAATTGAAGTTGATGAAGCTATGACAATTTATACCAGCTGAGGACCTGGCCCTTATATATATAAAGACACTTAAAATTAGCAAAATGTTGGAACATTTTCCTCATTACTTATGGGTGAAATTCATCAAAGTGAAGCTCCAATCCACCACTTGAGTCCCATTCAATCCCAGCACTAAACAAGCAGCAAAACTAATACAAATACAGACCTCCGTCTGGTGAGCATAAGCCTAGCTAGTACATCTCTTTTAGCTATTATCATTATAGCAGCTGCTCGTCCATGACACCAGGTTCTGCATACGAATAAACATAATGAAAAGTTAATATTCTCTAGTCTAAATTTTTCCAGATATCTTTACTGTAATTGCCCCACCTCACAATGTTTGTCCTGCTTATATGGGTACCTTCATCTAATTGACCGCAGTGGTCTTTGGATCATGGTGTGCTCTGTGACTGAAAGAGAGGGGATGGAACACACTTACTAACCACTCTGTCACAGTCCCTCAGGTTAGACCTATTAAACGGATGTGAATAAAACTCACGTGAGACCTCACATTGGACTGACAAACTATATACCTCAGGGCACATGAAAGGTTTGCCCATCTCTCGCTTGTCCATCCAATGCTTGTGGTCTATCCTGGAATCAATTTATGAAGATCTGAAGTTGGGCCTTCAAGAACTATTTCTGCAAGCAAGATCATGATTCCCAATGTTGCTTTGCAGTAGAATGGTCATTGTAATCTTTTTCATTGCCAACAAACCAAAACTTTCTATTCTCCAAGGTAAGCATGATTATCTCCAGAGGCAGGACATACAACAAGCTAGATTATTTAAGTTAAAAGTTTAAATTTTCCTCTAAATCCTTGCACTATACCATGGTAGAAGTAACTGGATAATAAATGAATACCCTCAGCCCAGATCTACAATGGAAATCACTTAACTGGATGAATGTGAACACATGATTTTTGGCCCCAAAGACTTTAGACTTTGCCCAATATAGAGCCTAAAATAATGTGGGGTGAAATGTACACTGCCTTTTCAGGAATATTTACATTAATGAAGTTGTTATTGTGCCTGCTATGACAAGCAGCACTTCCTTTATCTATTGCAGTGACTGAGGCCTGGTCTACACTGTAAACTGACATCAGTATAACTACATCGCTCCTGGGTGTGAAAAATTCACACCCCTGAGCAATGTAGTTATACTGACCTAACCCCCAGTGTACACAGCACTCTATTGACAAGAGAGCTTCTCCTGTCATCACAGGTACTGCCTCTCACAGAGGTGGATTAACTATGCTGATGGGAAAAGCTCTTCCATTGGTGTAGTAGTCTTCACTGAAGCACTACAGCAGTGCAGGAGCAGCATGAAGATCAAGATCACATAAAGTGGAAAATTAATACAAAAAACCAAGTATTTGCTATATGTTTTCTCAGAAGCATGTTATTCTTGTATAAGTTTGGCACTCTATAATGTTTTACTAACAATTATCAATAAACAGCTTCCCTCACCTAGTGCACCAATTTAACACTATTATTAAAACTGAAATTACTTTAAAATGTGAATTCATCTTTCTTTACTTACATTTGTTTAGTTTTTGCATTCCACTGAGTTACAGTCTCCCAAATCTAAGAACCTGGGGTAAGGGAAAGGTTGTGATCTAGACCCAACCCCTTCATGGCTCCAGCCTATATCTAATCTTCAGTGTCATGCAATGGACAGGCCATGGATGGAGCTGGGAGTCAGGAGACTTGGGGGAAGATTCATCCCTTCACTGGTGTAGACACTGCTACAGGGAGAGGAGAGATGGCTCGCAGCTCCACTATTCAGCTATTGGGAGAGGGGAGATTTCAAGCCCCAGACCATATTTGGGGCCCTGCAGGAGTGAAAAAGTAACAGGGTGCAGGCGTGCCCTAGCATGTGGCCCTGGCCTCTCCTGCCACCTTGCCCCATGCATCCCTGCTGCACCAACTGCTGAAGAGGTGGCAGAGTTCAGTGCCTGGGCTTAGCCTGCCCCTCCTTCATTTGGGCCCCCGGTTTCTGTTCTTGGCTCCACTACTGGCTTGCTTCTGACCTTGGGCAAGTCACTTTACCTCTCTCTCTGCCTCAGTTTCCGCCTATGTCAAATGAGGATAATGGCACTTGTGCCCTCTGTAAGATGCCAGGAGCTAGGGGATGAAAAATGCTATAGAATAACTAAACATTACCATGAACTCGCTTTGCTGGTGCCACTTGCCTTTGTAGCTTTTAAAATAGATAGCAGACCAAAAAACATTAAAAAAAGAGAGGCGCTCAGCCATTAGGAGCAGGTAACTATGATCTGCAGACCAGCTTGGGCCCTGATCCTCCCCGGTGGCACTCTTGATGCATGCAGGAGCCCACCACAGATGGGATGGCAGGGACAAGGCCCCTCAGCCTAGCCTGTGACGCTTTTTCTGTAGGGTCAGTTCCCCCCTCCTGGTTCTTTCTCATGCACTAGCTCAGTGCTTTGATCCTTCGCTGCTTCACCCAGGCATCTGAGTTTTCCCTTAAACTTTTTTTTTTTTAATGCAAACCCTTTAGACTGGGGTCCTGCTTGCAAGGAGTTTAGCTCAGCAGGGCGGATCTATGCAGGGCCCCCACGTGGAGGGGAGAGAAAGGGTACACTTTACCCGGGCCCAGAGGCCCTGGGGGGGCCGGCCCAGGCTGCAACCCCTAGTACCCCCATTATGGGAGGGGAGCCGGGTTAAAAGTTTGCACTGGGCCAGAAAAAAAGTATGCTGGGGCCCTGGATCTATGCCCGGAGGAGGTGGGGCGCAGCAGCCCCTTCGCTGGGAGCCCCTCTGCCTGGCCTTCGCGTGCGCTGGAGAAGGAGGGGGCGCTGCCTGGGATTAGCCAGGCCCAGCCGCCCAGAGGAAGTCCCTGCTTTGCCTGCAGCTGCGCGGGTGCAGCGGGGCTGGGAAGCAGCAAGTCAAGTGAAACTGCAACAAATCAGCAAGGGGGTGGGTGGAGGCGCTGGTCGGTGCAGGGGCTGCTGTTGCTCGCTCGCTCGGCTCCGTCCGAGCTCCGGGCCCCCATGTCTCAGAGGCGGGGAGCACGGGAGAAGGCCGAGGCCGCCCCCGCCGAGAGGCGCAGCCACAAGCGGCACAGGAGGAGCAGCAGCAGCCAGTCCGAGCCCCTGGCAGGCGGCAGCAGCGGCGGCTGCAGGCAGCAGGAGCGGCACGCGCAGAAGAGGAAGAGGCGGGAGGTGCAGCAGATCCAGCAAATCCAGCACCTGGAGTCCTTGTAAGGGGTTGGTTGGGGGGAGCGGAATCCTGATCCCCGTGCCCCGGGACGAGCCCCTGGCTGGGCTAGCGAGCTGCCGGCGAGTGCCCCCTCCCGTTGCTGAGCCGTCATTGCCGAGTTGGGGCCTGCCTGTCCCGAGGGGCTGTTCTCGGTTTTGCCGCTAGCCCGTATTTCTGTGCCAGGCTGAACCCACACGCCCATCACCCTAGTCTCTGAGCGCCTCCGCTGGGTTTGCAGAGAGATCAGAATACTCTGCTGAACTTGGATCCGGGAGAGGGGGCACTGAACATCCCGATCGAAATGCAGGGCTGGCATTTGTTGTTAGCTGACTTCTGGTCTTTATTGAGATTTAAAATATATCCACTCCTTCATTTTAGAAATGAAAATTACACAGGGGAGGAGAAGAGCCAGCATTATGGGAATGGGCTTGTTTTATTATGTCATGTGCGGCCGGCTCCTTTCTAATTACAGCTGATCACTGCCAATGTGGCACTTCAGAAGTTTGAGCTGTTTTTTTTAGAGGCAAAGGGCCATGCTCTGCTTTGCACGGAAGTACCATCCAACATGTTGCAAAGGCAGTGTTCACGTGCTCCCAAATCCTGGCTGGAAGTAACCCCATGTACAGCCCCATGCCCATTACCTTTACTCCAAAAAGGAATAAACAGTGTATGAAGCTGGAGCAGGAGGTTTATTTACAAAATCTGGTAGGACCTATCCCAGAACATGCCTCTCATGTGTCCCTCTTTTTGTGGAACGTCGCTCAACTTAGTTCCAAAGTTACCCAAGTTCCACACAAATCTGTGTCCCCTCACTTTTGTTGTTGAAAGTTATATACATTAGAAATGCAGAATCATTAAGCTGATGCTGTAGAGTTCTCTACACTGAGGAATCAGTCCCACAGCTTTTTAACTTCCCTGCATGAATAATATTTGTATGGCCTCATTTTGGGCTGTTGTCACACTTTGTGTCTTTCATTTGGGTTTTGGCAGAGTGAAAGGTATACCACTCTGTGGCTACTATTGTGGCTGGCCTGTAGCATAGCCTCTCTGGGCTCTTTGGGGTCTCCAGGGAACTTGAAGCAGAGTGGAAAATGCTTAGCCAGTGCTGTGCACAAGTCTTCTGGTGGGCACCTGTATGCAGTGATCTTCTAAAATATGGCCCATTTTGCATAGAAATAGTCCAGGATTTGTTGTTGTTATGTCCACCAGTTTCTAAGACCATTTTACAGAAGGCAGCTATATGAAGATAGGTAACAATTTTTCCATCATCCAGTGTCTTTTAAAAAAGTCTCCTTTCGTCCAACTCCTTTCCTGAATTGTATCTGTCTTGTTTGTTTTTTAAGTGATATTTCAAAGAAAGCGTGGGACCTGTAGTTTGGCAGCAAAGCATGGTCAGCAGGATCCCTTTGGAGTGAATGAAAAAATCTACAATGTAAAAGGCTTAAGATGTGCTGAATGATTCCTCTGATGCTGTAAAATGAGGGTGTGCTTTTGTTTATGAAAAGGGTGTTGAGTGGGGTGGAAATATAATGGGCTGCACTCATAATTTAATTTTAATTCCTTCATAGTGAGAGTAGGGATTTCCTGTTGTGAATTACTCCAGACAGCCCTCAAAACGTTGCTCTTGTTAGGAAGATGATCAAATGATACCTTGGCATTTAACACCTGTGTGTGCATTTTCTCCATTGGTGTCTTCCAAGTCATACCTGCCCACTGTATGGACAAAAAGAAGTCTCTCTTTCTACAGTCAACACCGCTGATCCAACATAGTTGCAGTACAGCCTCCTGAGTCATCAACAAAACTGTCATTGATGCTTTGTCTTCAGATTAGTTATTGGTGACGTTGAAAATAATAGAGAGACAGTCTGATTGTCCTATACTAGGTTGAGTTTGCAGTGCTGGCAGCAAGAAAAGTCTTGCGTTTACATTGTCAGTTGAACATATTTATGACTCAGTGTTGGAGAAAATAAATATGGAACAGCAAGATGTCATTTTCCTTGCCATTGCTAGACTTTTTGGCAGCTAGGGCTCAATTGGATGCATTAAGCAGTGCTGTGAAGCAGCATAATGAAATTGTCAGTTCCAAGCAAACACACAAAACAAAAGCATGTTTGCACATTTGTGTGCATTGTGTGACTTGCAGAAGGCTTTTATTTTCTTTTGGCTGTTTAGAAACACCACTAGCATCACTTCACTCTGCATCCCTGTACTGCACTGTGGCTACTGCACTTCTTAAAGACTGTAATTAAATAAAGCTTTAAGCTAAGTATGTTTAAGTTATATGAAATTTTCAATTTTATCACATTGAATGGCTTTGTTTTGTCCATTTATTTGTCTGATGCTAAGTTGTTGGAAATAATGTTAATACAACTATATTTGTATTGTTTTCCAGCTATGAGAAACCTCCTCCAGGGCTAATTAAGGTTAGTAAATCATAATAAATGTTTGGTATTTAAAAGAAACTTTAAACACTGGGTGGAAGCCTGAGTTCATTAATGTCAATAGGAGTTTTGCCATTGGCTTCGGGGGGACCAGGTTCACGTTGTATGATTGATTCCCTCTTTCCTTGCCATTAACATCACATTAAATTAGCATATGATCTTTTGTGGAATTCCAGATTCGTGGAGTCATAAAGTAGGCGTTTGCAACTTAAACAAAAGCAGCCATGTATAAAGGCTGTTATAATCACTATATTAAATTACAAAGAAGAGAAAATCAATAAAAGTTTAAAAGTGTTTAGTTCTTTTAATTTAAATCAACTACTGGACTAAATGGAATAGGAGGGAAGCAATTCAGCAAGAATATTCAGGCTTCAAGGGAAAAGCTAAGGGTAGCAAAAAATAAAAATGAGTTAATGTTACTCAGAGGGGTCAAAGAATTAAGATCTTTTATGAATATATAGGGGGAAAGGAATATCAGGAAGAAAGTAGGTCCATTAGTAAATGATGACATATTCTTGTACAATTGGATTATTGGTTTTAAAATAAGATAGAGGAAATAGGGTTTTTGTTTAGCTTACCATTTCTATAGGAAGATGAAACTAAACCAGAAGACTGCATACCTGATGTACCAGGCAATGAACATGCCCGAGAATTCCTGGCTCATGCCCCAACTAAGGGACTCTGGATGCCGTTAGGAAAAGAAGTCAAAGTTATGCAGTGTAAGTGTAAGAAGTATCCAGATTTCATTGGGCCTTTTTTTTTTTTTTTTTTTAAATAAATCTTTGACTTTAGGCAAAAAAATCTTGGAGAAAAATAACTATGTTAATGTAGTATAAAAGATGAATTCCAGATAGATTGACTTCATATTGATATAACAACAGCCAGTAACTTGAAGACTTTTGTAGCTTTGCAAACTATGAATTTGTTTGGTTTTTTTTACTTTGTTCCTATTATGTAAAGATGTTTTCTATTAATGTTTTTAATCTGTTCTGAGCTGAGTCAAATTCTGTTTGCTTCTGTTTTATCAAAGGTTGGAGATGTAAACGTTATGGACACAGAACAGGAGATAAAGAATGCCCATTCTTTATTAAAGGCAATCAGAAATTGGAACAATTCAGAGTAGTAAGTAAAATATTGCAGAATTGGTTGTATTTTTCATTAATGATGATGGATAATCTTGCAAGTGGAAAAAAAAGTATATTAGGTTATGGTCCATGAAAGATTTTCCGCTATGTCTAGTATCATATTGATGCTGAAAACTGACCATAATCCTATTATTAAAGAAAAATCTCTCTCTTCATACACAGATGTAATTGAATGTATTACTAATTCGCAGAAAATCCACTTTTTAAAAAGAAAATAATTATTTGCATATAAATTGTAACTTTTCAAGAAAGTTTCAACCATTATATTTAATTAATCTTTTCAACATCAGTTATTTATGATAAAATATCAATGTACCAAAAACTCTATTAACAGATAATCAAAGTTGAGTTGCACAGGTAACATCAAGAGATTTGGATTACCTCAGCGTCAAATGAGTTTGTAGGCCAAGCCATTTTGGAGCAGTGAGGAGCCAAAAGAAAATTAGGAAGATGAAGAGTGAATGATGCAGACATTTTAGAAATACTTTATCTGTAAAACTTCCATGTGATTTGTCTTACATTTCACAGAAAAATTCTATCCTGGGATGAGATAGGCTATGTACATTTTTAGGGGGATTGTTTTGGTAGAATTAGTAAGGGTGGGGGGTTGGGAATCAAATTTAAGGAAGAAGCTAGCTTCCTATTTTAAGTATGGACGGATGAAATGCCTTCCATGTATGGGCTTTGAATGCTGATGCTTATTAGCTATTGTCCTTAATGCTAATGTACAGGTGACTCTGCAATACAGCTTGACCATAGAAATAGTGGTAGAGGATAACCAAGAAAAAAATTGGAAGATTATTTTTATTTTTATTACCATGGTGCCTAGGATAGACCCTCTTGTGCTTGGTGCTGTACAAACACAGAACAAAAAGATGACCCCTTCCCCCAGGAGTTTAGACAAGAGACAACAGATGATACAATGCAGACAGATGGGGAGTACAAGGAAACAATTAGACAATATTGTTCAACATGAGAGGCGGTGGTTTCAGCACACCCAGTGTACTAACTGGTCAGGTTGTTTGAGGCATCACAGAAAAAATGGGTTTTGAAGGAGGATCAGGCCCACCAACAGTAATTCCAGGCCCCAGGGCAGAACAGTCAATGGCCCCCGCCCTCCTAGAAAAGGATGGCTGAGGTTTACGACCATGGGTGGCATGTGAAGCTGCCCCTTGGGAGGTTAGCTCCCCATCCCACTTCTTCCACCCGCAGCCCTGCCCATACTCCAACCCACTCCACCCCAGGCCCTGCCCCCATCCGCTCTACCCACTCGCTGCCATGTCCCTCCCCCCGCGCCACTCAGTCCCCCTCTGTTCCACCCCCTCCTTCCTCCAGGTGGTGAGCAAGAGCCAGGGGGACTGAGTGTGTAGGGGGTAAGGAGGGAGGCAGCAAGCAGCAGAAGGGGGGTGAGTGGGGAAGGAGAGAAAGGACGCACACAGCAAGTGACGGTGGGGGGGGTTGAGCGGGAAGGAGGGACATGGTAGTGAGAAGGCCAAACGGAGAAGAGGGGGTGAGCGGGAAGGAGAGAAAGGATGGGGGAGAAGGGGGAGTGAGCAGGCCGAGCAGAGGTGGGAACGGAGTCTGAGACAGAGTGGATGGTCGGCGGGGCCACGGGTGGAAGAGGTGGGATGGGAAGCCTAGCCTCCCCGAGGGGAAGCTCACCCGTCGCCCATGGCCCAGGCAATTGCCCCCTTTGCTCCCCTCCCACTGCCCATCGGCAGGCCTGAGGAAGATAATGAGGAAGTTTTGCGGATATTTACGGGGAGCATGAGAGGTAGCATGGGAGAAAGCACGATGGTGTTTGTATGAAAATGTAACAAGTGGACAGTGGAGGCTGGCATCAAGGGCCAATCAGAGATGGGAGTAAACATTTCAATAGTGAATGAGAGATGATAGAATTAGGATGGAAGTGAGTCTTGAATGTGAAGACAAACAGCGTATGTTTGATGCTGCAGTAGAGAAGAAGGAGCCAATGGAGGGATACAAAGAGGGGGTGACATGGTGAGAGCAACGAACTAGGAGAATGATCTTTGCAGCAGCATTCTGAATGGATATGAGTGGGGTTAGATTGCGTTTGTCAAGGCCAGAGAAAAGGATGTTGCAGTAATCAAGATGTGAGTAAAAAGAGCCTGGACAAGAGTTGTAGCTGTGTGGCTGGATCGGAAAAGCCATGTCTTAGAGATGTTATGCAAAAAAAATCTGCAAGATTTAGACATTGCACGAATATGAGGACTGAGAGAGAAATCTGAGTAGAGGATGATGCCCAGTTTATTGCTCTGACTCAGAGGCAGGATGACTATTTTCCACAGTGATTGAAAAGGGAGGTAGTGGAAAAGGAAGGTTAAAGTGTGTTATAGAGGCATATTTAAGATTATTTCAGGATTTCAACAGCACTTCTAATTTATTTGTAACCATTTTTATGTCTCATATCATTATACTATTTGAGCACCTATAGAAGATTGTCCCCAGTTGTAGGAGGAGAGGTGTTGTAGGCAAGGAGAGCCTATGCAGTCAGCTACATAGTCTTCGGATTAGAGTTGCATAAACCTTTCCTGATACTAAAAATGAGCCCAAGTTCACCAAAAGGTTTGCAATGACGTCAGTGTATCCTTGTGAATTGAAAGCTTGCTGAGTACTAGTTGAGACTCTTCCATTGGAATAAATATTTGTTGGGTTTGATTTTTTCATGGTAGGAAAGTGTCATGAATACATGTGCCAGTGGTAGTCTCTTTTACTGATTCTGGACTTTCCTTTTCTCAAAGGCACATGAAGACCCCATGTATGATGTAATAAGGGAAAATAAGCGCCATGAAAAAGAAATGAGGTAAGTGTATCTCAAAAAATGTAATTTACTATAAATGTAAGCCTTTAATTTGATTTTATGCTGTGAAAATTAGATATTATGAGCAAAAGTTCCTTCACTGTTCAACTCACCATCTCCAAACAAAAGTTAATTTTGAATGGTAACCTTTATATTTTAATAAACAGCTAATGCAGAAGAGGAGGTATCATTTCTCCTTTTTTAATAAACACTGGGCATTTTACTTGTTGCTCAGAAATCAAAGTGATTTATATTTAATGATTCCTAAAACAGCATGTTCAAAAAATAGACGTGTCCATTAGTGCCCTCATTTTCAAACATGGAAGGCTCCTAAATCTATTTTTTACGTCTTTAATAAAAATGGTCCGATTTTCAGAGATGCTGAGCACTCACAGCTCCAGTTGACTTCATTGAGATTTCTCAGCAATTCTGAAAACCAGGTTGATTTTATTTAGATACCTCAATAACAAGTCAGGAAGCTAGCTTTAGGTACCCATGTTTGAAAAATGTGGCTCTTATTCCTACTATTAGATTGTAATTCAGTAAGGGCTGGTTCACACCTACTGCACAATTCGGCAGCAGTCGACGGGAGTTACGCAAACTATGCAGAGTAGTTTGCATAACTGACATCGACTGCTCTGCTTCCCTTGTGCGTGCTGTTCTCACTGCGCTGAGCTGACTCGGCTCAGTGCTACGCTACTTGAGGGGGTGGACTTACTCAGTCGACTTCCTGATTGATTGAGCAGGTCTCACTGACCGCTCAATCGATCAAGAAAGATCGATCTGGTGGCGGCGATTTTGCCACCGTCAGTCTGAACATAGCCTAAATAGAGCACCACCATTTAATTCTCTTTCTTACTCCTTGCACTGGGAGGTTCACTGGTGAGTAATGTCCGATCAACATTTGAGCTTAAGGGATAGGGTGCAGTGTAGTTGCAGATCACTAGTTGCATGTGTTTTAAAAAAAATACAGACAAAGTTGAAATGGATGGTGCCAAATAGAAGTAATCAAGTAAGTAAAGAGACTTTCCTTATCTGTTCAGAATCCATCCTAGCATGGAACAGAACAGGGGTTTTTTTTGCCTCAGTAACTTTGTTTTGCTAAAAGAGAACCTGCTTTTTATGTCAGTGATACCAGTGACTTCTCCCTCTCAATCACTGTCATAGAATCTCATAATTTATTCATCCCCGAATGCACCTGCATGTCAGGTAGTAGTAGTATAAAATTTGGTACTGGGGCACACTAACTGTTGTCTCTGAGTACACTGTATAAATATTAAAAGAAAAAAAAAATCAAATAACTGCTTTTGCTGGGTAGTAGTAGAGGCTCTCCTTTTATCAACCACACCACCCACAGGATAGAAAAACCCTTGAGTTGGACAAATGCCTGGCTGAAAACAAGAGTGTGGTATTGAGTTCAGAAAGCCATAACTTGGACTCTGTCTATACCTTGAAGGGAGGTATTTGCATAGTCAGAGATCCTCCCCCAAGATAACCTGGTGACCAGTTCTTACAAGTCTACTCTATCATTCACTTTTTAGAGTATACTGCTTCAGACATAGAGAGAACAGATTCTCTTTCACATTAATTTTTGTGTATTTAGGATACAGCAGTTGAAGCAATTGCTGGAAGATTCTACTTCAGATGAATATGGAAGTAGTGGCAGCTCCAGTTCCTCAGAATGTAAAGAGAAACACAAGAAGAAGAAAAAGAAGGAGAAAAAGAAAAAGGAAAAAAAGAAGAAAAAGAAAAGAAAGCACAAAGCTTCTAAATCAAATGAGAAGTCAGAGTCTGACTGACAGCAGTCACCTCCTATGTGCTTCTTGTTCCCGGATTGTGAACTGTAAGGAAACATCCAAAGAATGAGGAAGAAACAATCAAAAAGGGCTTTGTAATAGTCTGGGAGAACATACAAACAGATATGTCTAATGTCCCATTTATGCCATTCTTTTCTGCATTGGTGCAGCAAGCAAGGATGAGCTCAATTATGGCTGTTTAACAAAGAATGATTTTATTTAAACATACCTATGTACTGTGAAATGTGGGCTTATGATCATCTGATGGCTGATAAAGCCTCACTATTATGCTGCACGTGGTAAAACAGCCAGAAAAACCACCCCCACTTAAGGGACTGCTAACAAATTTCATCAGAGTACAGCAGAACCCCCAGTGAGGTAATGTTTACCCCATAACACAATTTAATTAAACACAGAGCTTCACTATAATGGGAATTGTAGTTTATACTGTGCATAGCATTGAAACATTTTAGGACTCTCCATTTACAGCAAACAACAATTAATGTTGTTATATCCAAGCTAAGTGTAATCAGGCTGTACTGTATCTTCCCCACATGCTGATGTTTGGTCTGATCATCCCACATTGGCAAGGCTTTAAAATATGTGACATAAGGAAAAACGTGACTTAATGAAGGGTTTTTACTTTAAAGCCAAAATGTATTGTTAGCAAGGTTTATTTTTATTTAATTGAATTGAAGCATAGCTCAATTCTGTAATTTCAACATTATTTCTGAGTCATACTCTGCAACATTGACCAACATCTACTCATTAAAGTAATCCTGTGAACTACAAAATTGGGCTTCAACTGTGAAAAACTCTTGCTAAATCACACCACCACTCCCCCACTAATTTTCCTTACAAAAACTAGCATTTCATTGCTTAAAAAGCAGTATTCATGTTTGAAATGGAATGGGTAACAATGTTCTTCTGAACATCATTCGCTATCTGTGTTGTACTGATACATGTTTGTTTCTAAAAAGGTTTGGGGAAGTAACTTTAAACGTGTTCTAATTTTACATATTTAGTAAAATATTTAATGCAGTAATATTTTGTGAACCATTGTTGATGTGGAAAAATACAAAGAATATCCTTGTATCAATACATGGAAGGATCCCAAAATGTTTTACAAGTTTATACAGCTAGTACTATAGAAATGTAGCAAAGAAAAGCAGCCTGGAAGAGGGGAATCTTTGGACAAGGACATGAGGACAAATGCCTACTTTTACAAAAAGGTCCATGGGGTCTTTAATAACCTCACAGCGCAGACAGGATGGAAAGATCTGTACAACAGTAAACGATATAATACCAAACATATCTCCCTCTGCAAGATATATGGCTAAACTGATCTCACTGTGATGTGAACCTCTGATTGCAGGGAGTCTAGGTGTTTAAAGGTAACCTGCAAGGGAAAAGGGGGTTTTGTCTGTGGATGCTTTAGAACTGCTTTATGACAATGAAAGAAGCTCTGAAAATTTACTACACTGAAAATACCAGAAATGTCAAAGCTGTTTTTTCTTTGTTTTGGATGAGGCCTTAGATATAGAACTGAACCTTTCCTTCACTAGAAGGAAAAAGGAGTGTTAAAATCTGATCTTAGACAAGGTAGTTGTACCTTTAGCATATTAGCTGGTGGAGGTAAACCCAAACTTACGAACCCCACTACGATTTACGAACCCCACACGATAGTGAGCAGCTATCAGGTGGTAAAGCTGCATCTGCCTTGTTCATGGCACGTGTGAAATCCTGACAATGTTGAGTTTAGTGATGCCTGGATTTCACTCTAATATTTTAGTACAGGTTAAAAAATACAAATCTGGGGTCAGCTTGGCATGAAAGCTTTCTGAGCCTACAATGAAAGGGGATAAGAATGGTGAACTTTTAACAAAATACTTCTTTCTTGCTGCATAATTTTCAGGCATTGGAATTAATTGTTTAAACTATCTGAATAAATAGCGAGAAGTATACTAAGTAGGTGAAATCTGCTTATCATAAACCTACTATTACCTTTCCAGTCATCCACAGTATCTTTCTGGAAGAAACAGGGTAGAAAAGCCCTACTTAGAATAAGAGACCTGCTCTTTTTTCCCCATTACACTTTTATATCAATAGTAACAAAGGAACTAAAAGGGGAACAAACTTATTTCTTCTTTACAAGACCTCTTCCAAATCTGAAGCATAGACCATGTAGTTAGTCACTTGTCATCACAATTGTGCATAAGCCTCTATAAAATCAATATAACTTTTTAGATGAAGTTATCTTAATGCCCTAAAGTAAATATTCCAAAAGCACATACAGGGTATTTTCTCTACTAGAATTTAGTAAACAATTCATCTATATGCAAAGTTAATGTTACTTATTTGTGTCTATCAATAGTGCAGGAATGCTCTATGATTGGATAACTATGACAGGCGGATAAAACCCTAGTTTCTTCAGCAGAAGCCTTAGAAGTTGGAACAGCCTGAGATATGGCTTAATTGATCTCCCCCTTTGCAGTAGAGATACAAGAGTTGTCAGCAAAGCATCCACTTGCTTGCAGCACAGTTGAGTGAAGGTAAGTATGAAAAGCCACCACACTACAAATAACAAACTGCATGAGCAGTGACAAATAGCTTCTGGGGGAGGTCTTGCAACAATTTCCTACAGCAAACCCAACCTTTAAAATTCCAGAAACTTCTTGTTCATCATTGAATCTTTCCTCAGAGATTGTTTGGAAACTTATCCTGAAAGCTATAGTAAGGTTTCTTTATAAAAAAAACTTCATCCCATTAACCCTATCCCTTTATGTATATCTTTCACAGAGCTGGTGCTGGTTGCTTTTCTTCTCTTGTAAAGGTTAAGCTTTATTAAATATTTAATGTTTCCACAGTGCTAGAAGACAGATTTTAATCTCTCATCTCACTCAGCTATGGCCATATAAACTCAGCAGAATAATGTAGTAGCGTTCTGTATGCAAAGTGAGAATATTCTCACTCTACATAAATATAGAGCACTTAATAGTAATGGAAAAGTAGCTCACTGACAAAATAATTGTTAATAGGCATCAAGAGGTGGTCGTTTTCCCTGCGGATTTATTGTCAGCCTACTGCTATTTACAGTTTTAATTTGAGAGCTGGAATATATCATCATTAGTGATAGAGTTCATAGATGATACAGAGAAAAATGAGAACAAATCACAGCTACAGGATGATGTGACTCAAACGTTTTAATAGAGCCAAATGAAAGAGCTTTATCAATAGGACTAGAGAATATAGTCAATATTTACAAAGTAGGGAACTAGTCTCAAAAACAGTGACTCAGTTAAGGATATAAGAGGCCCTGTAGATAATCAAACATGAACTTCCAATGTCATATTGTGACAAGCTAAACAAGTTGCAGACATGACTGATGCCACGGCTGGGCTATAGCAATCACATTTCAAAAACAATGCTGAAAATTTGGAGAGGGTTTAGAGAAGAGCACTAAGACCAATTTCTTGTCTGGGAAAGACCTTCATGCAAGAGGTTACAGAAGGCCAATTGTTTATTGAATACAAAGTTGAAAACTGCTTTAGCTGCCTCTTATGTACTTGAACAGGGAGAAGATGTTTTGAGGACTCTACTCTAACCCATGAACTCTGAAGTCACAAATTTCTAGGATGCTCTAGTTCAATCACGGGGGGCAAAAGGCAGGAATTCCTGACTGAAGTGCTATATATTATGCAGGTCAGAATAAATAACTAATGTTCCTTTCTAGTGCAGGAAGGGAGAAGAGAACCACTATGGAACAATTCAATTAAGTTACATTGAGCAACACATCTACCTCTGTGTAACCATTTACTTATTTAAGGCACTTGACCCCTTGGTAATTAATTACATTTCATTTCATGAAGAGAATGAAGCTTTCAACAAGTGTTGTCTCTTCCACCTGTAGATTCTGGTTTGTCATGTTACTTATAAGTGCTAGAATTATGAAATATTTCCATGACTAAACAAAAAAAAAAGAAAAGTATCTTAACATCCCTACCAGACCATAGAGCTAGGGATCATCGTAACAAATGTCTTGGGTCTGCTTATCTAAATATTTTTTCCTAGTGAGCTGTTCTGGCACTACCAGAGCTCAACAGAAAACACAGATCCTTGGAGTAGGGATATTTATGTTCTGTATGCACGGACAAAATTAGAACATAAGCTACTTAAAATTGCGTTAGGTCAGAGATTACTTTGGCATTGCAAAATGGTTGATTAATAGCCAACTATCACAACAAACCAGCTCCAAGAATTTGTGCTGTGGAAGAACTTTGTGTTATGCAACATACCTGTCTTTCCTTAGCAGATCAATAGTTAGCATGCAAAGAATATATTTATCAGTAGATCTTACATTTTCTTCCTTTAATTGAAACAGCTGTAATGTGGTCTTTTTACCCAGACCCTAAGAACAAACTTCTTAAAACAATGAAATGGGAGAAATTGTATACCACCAAGCATGCATAAGCCTTCTGCCATACAATGTGAAGATGCAGAATTAAAATTTGACATGTAAAGCCTCCATTGAAATAAGGTTTGGTGATTATACCCTACCCACCCTCTGACAGAGGATTTAGCTAGTAACACGTAGCTTTTAGAAATTGAGTTAGAGGCAACAAGTTTGTCCAACAAAGCATGCAGTGTTGGAATCTCAAGGGTCTGCTTGTTCCTTCTATGCCAGAAAGATAATTTTCTCTTCAGCTGTCCTGCAAGTGTAGGGTTTCTTGAAGTCCCCAAAAGTAAAATGCAACATAGCAATAGTTATAAGCCTATATTTGAGTTACTGCCTAAAATGGCAGTATAGATAAGGCTGTACAAACAGGCTGTTTACCTGATTTTCTGCCATCCTTGTGCCTATAAGGTCAACAAGGTGACTTAAGTTAGACATGCCAACCTGGTTAGGTACCTAGCTGAATCAGATCACTAGATCTCCCTCTACAGCTTTCTGAAGGGCAGTCAGGGTCTATTTCATGCTGATTTGTATGCTAAACCACTGCAATTTTGGCCCATGGCCACACTAGCACAGTTCTGAGCCATTGAAATTTAAGTATCTTCTGCATCTCTCTTCCATGCATTTCTGCTCAGCTCCCAGAATCCACTGCTTCTGAGATGTTTTGAAGTGCCCCCAGTGATTTGTTCTATTCCCATACCTCTCACTGAACTGTTTTGGTAGCAGTGTGTATTTTAAACATGCAAGGAAGCCATGTGGAGTACATGTGTAGTTACATAGCATTTTATAAGTCTGCCAGGATTAAGTAATTTTTAGGATAACAGAAGAGAATTTAAGTATTAAATTAGTGTTAGGTCCATGTCAAGTGTACCCAAATTCAGAGTTAAATATATTGTCTGTATGAGACCGGTGGCTGCAGCAGCAGAGACAAGATGACATCTGCAAAAGTTTTCCCTTAAAAGCAGAGTGCTGGGAATCCCCTCATTGTTAAAAACTATACATGCTCTCTGGCTAGAGAGCCACAATCTCCATGTCTGTAAAGCTATCATTACATAAAGCAGCAAATTCATATAGAGCTGTTGGGGTTTTTACTAAATATAAGATTCTTTGGTTTAGGAACTGGAAAAAAGCTGAATTCTAAAGAGTTGTTTTGTCATTAGTAGTCTCATTGAAGACTAATCCTTCAGCTATCAGATCTAGTTTTCCTACAGGAGAGAGAACCTCTGTGAAAACCATGGCCGAACTCTTGAAAGAGCACTGACAAATCATCCCCACTCTATTTGCTGAAGATAGCCAAATTTAGTTACTTGAAGTCTTGACCGCTGAAAAGCAGCATTGAAATTAGATTACACAAACAAGCTTTGCAGTTAGCACAGAGTTTAGAACAAGGTAGTAGGAATATAGGAGAGTAAGTGCAGTTGCTTAAGTGTTTACTAGTATAGACAACCCATCCCTACCTTAGGGTTTGTGCTTCAGTATTCAGGAAAGAAAACCCACACATCAGTGCAATTCTGTTAACTTTATTGCCTAAAAGCAATAAGTGAGTGTGCTATTTACAATTTAGAGTGCTTTATTTCAGGTGTTCCTTTTATTCAATATATTTTATAGCGTGTATTCAAAGTCTTTACACAGTGTTATTTCTTACCCTTTAACTGTGCATAGTAGCTTACAAAGATATTTATAGAAAAAAAAATCTAGTTATGGACTCATGTTAAAGATTAAGAGACCTGCAACTTAAGTACATTTGTGTTCTTCCCCCAGCATTTGTAATAAATTAGATTTTCCCCTAGCATTTGCAATAGTCAGATTATCTTCTTTTGTAGAGAGACCTCTTCGCTCCACACCCTTAAAAAAAAAAAAAAATGAGATTTAGTTTTATGCACTTTCCCTTCACTGATGTTTGAAGTGAAGTGAAGTCTTCCTTTAAAATAGGCAGCCAGCAAGTAAGCCATACTATTGCAGGCAGTAAACGGAAAGATTGAGACATACTCAAGTCCCATCAGCTCTGCAGTACAGATGATTGGAAAATTGATTTTTTTAAGTTGGTTTGTTATTGTGGAAGACCTGTTTCAGGTGGGAGACATTTTTAACCCCTCATACCATTCTCTACATGTGAACAGTCTTCCTCCTCCATTAGGTCAAGCAACTATGCTCTCCCCCACCAAGTGTCCCATAAGAGAGCCCCACATCTTTGGGCTAGCTTCCAATACCCACAGACCTCTACTCAACTCACAGTCACATTAGAGCACATGAATTATTTTAAGACTGAAGACCTTGAAATTAAAACGTGCCAATCTAACTGTTCAAATCACTTGAGTTTGTTACATCTCTCCCATTATCTTTCATCTGTATTTTGTCTTTTTTTAAAGGTAAGTCCCTGCTCCAGATCTTACACAGTCTTCAAAAAAAAGCTTTTATAGCATCATTAATATGATATTAAATGCCAACCACTTTTTTAAAATAAAAATTTGGAAGCATGTAATTTAAGGACAGAAAAATGCTTTGCAATAGAATGAGGGGGTCAAAAAGTTGGTTTATGGCCAAGGAGTGCGTGTAATATCTAAATGTACTCAAATTTTGAATGTGGATAATCCAAGAGAAAAAAAGACCATAAGATTAGAGTTATTACTAGAACATACCTAGTGTTTATGGCACATAATAATATGCTAACCTTTGTGTGCACTGCATTTAGTCATTTCCCACACGTCAGTGTCTTCTGCCTCACATCTTGTATCTCTACGTTTGTAAGGGGGCTTGCCTATTCTTTTCCTCTTTGGTTCATCCAAAGGCAGATTACCTGAATGACCAAATAGAAGTAGTGTTATTACTTTTTCAAGCAGTTCAAAATATTTAATTTTACCAAGACAGGTTATTTAATAACTGTTACTCTTTCCCTTTATTGAAGTAAGTGCCCTTTCCCTTCCGTACACACTCTTTTGCCACTCTGTACAGTTAGGGTGGATCAATAGCTATTGCCAACATTCTCTAAAATGTAGCATCTGCATAGGCGATCCTGAGGTTTAGCTACAGAATTCACTTATCAAGAGAGTAAAACTGCTGCTGAGGGTGTAGAGAAAAGTTATGTCTAGCTAGGCCAGGTTTACGAAGTATCTTTAATACTACATGTATTGCTGCATAGTTCTTAAGTCTGCATGGATAAAAGGCATCATTTCTTGCCACATTCAGATTTACAGCTGTAGCTTTTAAAAAAAGTAGTCTGTCCCAACTCTATATTATATACACGTATATGCACACAGTGGTATAATATTACACCCCTCCCCCCAGAACTGTCAGATTTATAGATTATCTGTAGACCCCTGAACGGATACAAAACTTGTATCCGCATCTGATCCACAATCCACAAATACGATCCGTGGCTCTAAAGTGGATATCTGCAGAGCTCTACTGATCTGAGCGTAATCATGGAGCTAGAACACAACCAACCAACATGTATTTCCTTCAAAGCCTAGTTAAAAATCCCATCAAAATAGCACAGTATTCTGCTGAAAACAGTTTCTTTTGAATATTTGAGGAAAGGGGAATTTGGGTGTGACAAGAAATCAGCTGTACCTTGTTCTTTGCTTTTGGTTGGGGGTGATAGTCTACCACGTATCAGGCTGGCAAACTTGGGTTTAGCACCACTTCTAATCCAATACTCATCAGGTATTATCCCCATGTTTTCCTTTATTAATCTTCCTAATTAAAACATTAAGATGTTTTAATGATATCAATAAGCATCTACTGTAACCAACATTACCAAACTATTGTAATAGCTCACCTACAATACAGTGGCAAAATGTCCTCCACTGAGGCCAGTATTTGAGGTCCATTACCTTCTACAGCAACAACGTTTTTATTTTTATCTAAAATATTTATATGGTATCAATCACTGGTAGCTAGGCACCAGTTTATGGCTTTATGTTGTTCGTTAGACTCAATATGCATGTTTGTCATATACCTTCATGTATGACCAAGTTTGATATTGTGAAAGGGGTGTAAAACCTCACATGGAAGCAATTACTGCTTGATTATACTAGACTATCATGGCCTTTTGTAGCAGTGCTTTTGAAGCAAGCAAGAGCAGAACTACTGTAGCTAACAGACTTATCACTGTCCAGTCACAGGAGCTCAAATAACTGAAGTGGACTTCACTTGTCTTTGTTTCCAGATAAAGGAAATATTCTCGCCCAGACCAAGATGAGTTTAAAATCATAATTCAGTTTAAAGTTTTGCTAAAGTATGCTAGAACTATTTAGTGGTCTTCAACAAGTTAGATTAAAAGGAAGCAATAGTTTACCTGAAGTTTCAATATTTTGGCTCTCCTGCAGAGGTTCCACTACTTTTAAGCAAGCTAGACAGCTACTGAGTGTAGCAGATTTGGCTCAGCCACCCCTCAGTCATAATGGAGGGGCAGCTCGGCCAAATCTGAGTTGCGTGGTAAACCCACGTACTAAGCTACATCAATCACTCAAATCTGGCCTGGCCACCCCCCACTGTAGTCATCACAGAGGAGCAGTTGGGCCAAATTTGAGGGGCAGCGCTCTGTTTTGAGTGGCCTCTACTCTCCTGCTATGAATACAGGAAACATGTTTATATCAGCTATTGTCATCAGTTTATAAGAAAGTTTCCCCACCGTAACTAAGCCCATTTTGTAACATGGGGGTAGGGTACTCAGTGTTCACACAAGTGAGAGATTAATTTCAAGATGCCATTTGACAGCAGAAAAACAAGTGACTTTTCACTACACTTTTAGCTTATTAAATGCACAAATGTATTATCCAAGAAAAAAAGATTACACTGTGGATTGATCCCCATTTAATTTGTTTACTAACTGACATCACTACTAGCTCAACGTTGGGTTAAAAAAAGTGTTCTACATGTTTACTAGTAGTAAAAATTTCACATTTAGCCTTAGCCAACACGTTTGCTGACTATGCACGAGGCAAAAATAATAGGTTACTATAGTTCCTTACCTAAAGGCCAGAAGTGCTACAATTCTTTAAGTCACTTATGAAAGCGACAGCATTCTCTCTCCAGTTTTAGGGAATACAGCTAGCAGTTAGAATGAGAATCAACACATGTTGCAAAGCCCTCCAAATTATGATTCAACACCACTTTTATCCCAGACACATTAACTCACCTCTTGAAGACTTCTGTGATGTTCTCTTGTGGTCAGAGACCTCTTGTTTTGCTGCAAGCCTCTTTTTTCCATAGTACCCATAGTCACTGTGCACAACCTTATCCTGTTCCTTCTCCCTTGATTTATAAGCCAGATCAGTGGTTTCACAGAACCCATTTTGTGTTTTTATTTTCTCCTGAGGAGGCCAGCTAATCAACTGAGCTGGTATGACTTTTTTAGGTGGTTTCCAAAGCACCCTCTTGCCAATCTGTCGGTAAAAACTGCCTTTACCAGGGGTCAAGGTTCCATATGGAGTGGTTTCTTGAAAGAAATATTCAACTTCATCCAGATCATCATCATCATCTTCACTCTCTTCCTCGGTCACAGAGTATTCTTCAGAGTCTTCAGCCCCTGACAGAGAGACACTTTTAGCAGCTTTTTTCTTGAGGGAGTAGATTTTCTTCTGACTAGAAGATCTAGGGAGGACTCCAATCTTTCTACCTCTGCTGGCCATATCTTTAATCTTCACCTTTGAACAGCTTTTGAAGTTCTGCCTATTGACAACATTGGTCTGCACCCTTCCTACCACTTCATCTTCATTAAGGGAGCCACCACTTTTAATTCTCTCTCTCTCTGAGCCCTCTGTTCTTTTTTGGAAAGTGTACATGCTCTTCTGAAGCACACAGTCAGGGAAAAAATAGGACACTGGTACATTATCAATTGATGATCCTTCATCTTTAGAAGACAATTCATCAGAAGACTGATCAAGTACACTTTGACGTTTCCTTTGTGGTAAACACATATCATAGTTGTAGTTAGCATCCATGTCATCCACACGAGCTAGCCAGCTGTCAGAAGGAACATACTTCTCAACTGATTCATCACACCATAAGCTTTTATCCAACGTTATCTGACTTTCAGTGGTTGTACTGTGGCTCTGATTTAGCTTTTTCTGCTGTAGATTTGAGTCATTTGTTATTTCCATACTGGATGAAAATAATCCTGCTTGCTGGACAAGGTTAGACTCCTCTTCAGAAGCTTTTGAAGCAGAAGATCTTGTCAAGCTTGATTTTTTCGACAGCACATTCTGCCTTGCTACTAGCTTATCATCACTAACAGTTCTGGCCAGCTCAGCAATTTGTATTGCCTTGGTTTCATCCAGAGGAGATTGTGCTCTTTGGCTTGCATTTCCCTGCTTTTCTTCATCTAATTTTACTTCATTATTGTGGACCTCTTTTTCCTGCCTTTCTTCACCACTCTGCTTCAAAGGGAGAGCAGTTTTTCGCTCATCTGAGTAAGAAGCACATGACACCAATTCCTCTCTTTCATGAGGGCTATATATTACCCCTTCACAAGAGCTAACAGAAAACAAGTCACGTTGCATGATATTCTCTGGGACTGGTTTACCACTTGCCACATCATACAGAGGAATGGTTTCCTTAAAGGACTTCCATAGCTGAATTGCCGGCGAGCCATTTCCATACTCTATTCTGACCTCTTCTTTCTCAAAAGCATAGCTTCCTGAAGGAATGTTTCTATACTGTGCAGTGCTTGAAGAGGCCTTATTATGAAAGTCTCTCTCTGGCACAAGAGAAGAGCCAGCTAAATCTTGTTTCACTGAAGTACTTTCAGTTTCTGTACCAATACCAGAAGAAACAGAAGCCATATTTCCTGCATCACAGCCTTTCGTTTCTGTACGGAGATCCTGATGCTTTTTTGGTTTGTTTTCAGGCTGTCTAGGATCAGTCTGTGTTTCTTTGGTCTCTGTTCTTTTCCCAGGGCTACTATAATGTCTAAATCGTGTTGCATGATAAAACATAGGGGAGGTTGGGGGAACATTAAAATAAGGTCTTCTGTTAACTCTTGTGTGCATGGGATGCTGTGGAACAAAATATCCAGGGTACTCATGTAGTGCAACAGAATAAAATGGAAGATAAGGATTTCCACCTCTGAAACCTAGAGATATTGAAGAGGGAGAAGAGAGACATGCATGTGTCTATATAGCAGCACAGTCTTCTTAAATAAGAGCTGAAAGTCATCAGAATACATTAGGTACATAGGAACTGCCATATCAGCCCAGACCAGTAGTATATCTAGTTAAATATCCCACCTCCAACACTGGCCAATACCAAATACTAAGAGGAAAGTGCAAGAACCTCATAGGTTGGCAATCACAGGGTACATGCCTATAAGCTACACTTCTTTCTAATTAGTTTGGTTTATGCCCTGGAGTACGAGATTTAATTTGCCATTCAAAACTGCTGGAGCTTTTAATCTACCAAGTTACCTTCTATTATTATGCCTTTTAAAGGACAGCTCTAACTAGAGTTAGAAATCCACGTAATATATGTATTTTAAGATACTCAGCACTTATTGAGAAATCGTATGTACTCTTAAAATGTGTTTGAGTATTTTAATAAGAGTGCAAGTTGTTGACTAGAAGTTTGCATTGAAGCTATGCAGTCTCATATTACCCAGAACTAAACAGCAAGGCAGCAATAGCAATGAAAACTACTATGGACAGCCTCTTGTAGAGCCAGATTATACTCACATATTACTAGAAACAAGATTTACATAGCTTTACTGCCTTGTGTATTTAGTTATGCTTCAGGCATAATGTTCTCAACTCTCCCTGTGCCCTGCTCTTACAGCACATAGGATATTAAAAAAACCCACCCAATTTTTAAAAATCCTCCATACAATTTTCTCCCCTCCCCCACATCCTTTGGTCATAGTCTTAAGGCACTAGGGGTTTGGAGGATTTTGCTGTACATTTCAATGAGGCATTTGCAGTTTCTCTTGAACCCCAAGTTGTCTCAACAGCAACCGTACAATAGTAGTCCCTGCACCCATTAGGGAGAATGTACATGATGTCTAATCAGAAGTGCAATATCAAATCAATAGTTTAGTTTTTAAACCAAATATCTTAGTAGACATTCCTGACAATGCTCAAGTGACATTTTCCTCCACTTGAGTCTAGACACTTGAGTCCAAGCTGTGCCATGCAGCCTTTTAAGAGGCACCACAGTGGGACAATGGTCCCAAACACAAAACTGGTTGGAGACTGGGAGTTCACTGAGAGTTTCTATTTCAGCTCAATTCTTCCTGAAGGACTTTGGACAAGTCAGTCTGTTCATCAATGTTCATTCTCTACAAACTGTAAATAAGACACTTACCACCCCAGGGCACTCATTCAATAAGGTTTCAAAGATAGAACTATCCTAAAGTTCAGTTCTGAGTTATGTCACGTTTTCTGTATTGAATAAAGTTCGCCAAACTGATTTCACTCAAAATTCCTCATAGGCAAATAGCATAGTAGTAATCCCATTATAAATGGGCTTTCCCATTGTTGCCAGTTGCTGAAACTGCCTGCTTCTGTTTATCAAAACTCTTCCTAATAAAAATCTATTTTTCTTGTCCAGGTAATTTGGTGCTACCTCACTCATGAACAAAACAGACATCACAACACCAGTTTACAATATAGCTGAACAAATAGACAAGGAGAGCATATTGTAAGAGACACCTTCAGTTTATACACTAAATTCTAACCTCCATGATATTAGGGGGAAATACAAAAGTTACACAACAGCTGAAAGGATAAAATTTGCCTTTCCTTCCCTCTAGCAGTAATTAAAAATTTCTCAGATGGCTCTATTTTGCCTTACCTGGTGCAGGTACGCAGTATGGATTATACACATGACTGAGGTACCATGGATTTGGGAAAGGTTGTTGAGTTGTTGGCTGTGCATAAAAAAAGGGTCTTGTGTTGTTTGTGGGATATGGTCCACTTTCTGAAGCTGGAGCAGTGTTCATTTTTTAAGCTGAAAGGCAACAAGTGATCAGGATTACCGACTTTAAAACTGCCAAGTAACATGACAGATCACTCCATTCCTGAACAAGTCACAAGTTTATCTCTGTACTGCAGGGATAAAACAGACAAATGTCCAAATTCACCAAAAACACAAAACAAACAAAAAAAAAAACAAAACCACCCCAACCAACCAAAAAGCGTTCTTCCACACCAGTGGAACTGATTATCCTGAGGATTTTTACTTGTTTTCATTTCTATCCCCATTAGTATCTAGACTGATTTTGCTACAAAACCAAGAATTTGTCATTTGTCTCACTAAACAGCCACTACCACATGACAAAAAGACAGTCCTTATGCACACTTCTCATCAATATAGCCAAGAAATGAGCTTCATCCATTCTTCTCTAGAGTCAGTTAAAAAACAGTAGAATTTTTTCAATGACCAGAGTTAAGCCTTGTAATAAATTATATAACACCAGGCCCTCTGAAACAACCTTCACAAGAAGCACCCTGCTATCCACAATTAGTTTACAAGTGGGGGGGGGGGGAAGAGAGGGAGGGGGAAGAAAGAGGATTAGAAAGTAAAACAGTGGGCTTTAGCTAGCATGAAGTGAGGCAGACATTTTGACAAACTAGAGACTTAAAAAAAGTCACTAACAATAAAAGATGAACCAACAACCTGTTACAGACTGGTACACAACTCATTCCTCACAAGAAATGAAAGCACTCAGGGACTGCAGAGTCCTCTTTACTCCAGATGCCAGCTAGGTAGAACACACTCTCTATAATACAGATTAACTAGCCCCCACAAACCTACATGATCCCCTTACTGCACCCATTTTTCTAAACCAAACACCCAAAAGGCTAGTTTGGCCTTTGAAGAAAACAAGCCCTACAAAGATAAGCTATTCCTCCCCCATCAAAGTCCTCCCAAAACTAAGGTCCATGCTGCTGCTTACAGCCCAGCAAGAGACTAGTCACACGCTCACCTCACCTTGTTTATGGAACACAATTACCACTTTCCACTCCCTTCACCACCTGTGGCTCATTTAACTGCGATGCAGGGGGGACCTTTTTCCATCAATCAGTGGGCATGGTAACTAATGGAGGGGGCAGGAAGAGCAGCAAGTACCCCAACCCTTGGGCAGAGGACACAAAGTACCAGTACCCCAATTCTGCAAACACTTCCAAGTGCTTTATATTCCACATGTATAAGAATTGGGACCTAACTGATGCAAATTGCAGATAAAAGCAAAATATGATCAACACTATACTTAAAGTTGTAGTTCAAAACAGAATCTTTTTGCAAAAAAAATCCTCAGAAAGCATGAAAAAAGTTGATGTCAAATTTTATTTATTGATTTAATTTGTCACTGTTAATACTAACAAAAGTAAGAGAGCTTACTTATGTCAACATAGGGAGTTGGACAACTGAAATTCACACCCCACCCACTCAAGCAGGGAGGAGTGTGTGCTCCAATAAAATATACTCCACTACTTGAAATGTATGAAAATTAATGATAGAAAAATGACTAGAGTACAAATCCAGCCATGGATATCTAAAAATGTGGGAATTTTAACTGTGTCACTTCACTACTTGAGATAACATCTTCTCAATGAATCAGAGCACCACTAGCCTATCATTTTTGGCAGGGATAGTGAGAGGACAGGGAGAAATTTGTGATGTGAGGAGGGAAGAGACTGACTCACATGAGACAGGAAGGATGTGGATGGATGAACTGAAGTCTCTATATCTCAGGGCTTATTTACACTTGTGCTTATGTGGGCAAAACTTTTGTTGCTCAGGGGTGTGAGAAAAACACCCCACTGAGCAACATCATAAGCATGAGCCTTACTTATGTAGAGAGGGAGTTCTTTCACCAACATAATAAAACCACCTAACTGAGCAGCGGTAGCTATGTAGCTAGAGCTCTCCCGCTGACATAGCGCTGTCTACACTCACGCTTATACTGATAAAATGTATGTTGCTCAGCAGGATGTTTTTTCACACCCCTCAACAACAAAAAGTTTTGCCACCATAAGCGCAAGTGTAGACAAGCCCTCAGTGGGCAACTCCCCCCCTTCCCCCCCTTATTTTTTTATTTTATTTTATTTTTTTTTTGCGGCCTTACACTATTGTGGTCAGCTTTGTCCTTTCCCCTAGAGAAGCCCAATCACAGAATGAGCTCTGCATGGCCAGGAGCTACGATTTCACTCTCCTCAGACCGCTCCATTAGGTCTCTCCCTCTCTCCTCTCTTCCTTAGTTCACACAGCGTTACCAAATCTTTCGATTTGATCACAAGTTTCATATTTGATTTTTAAAGCCCCAACTCCTGGAGTCCTGTCAATATGCAAGCCTCTTAGCTTCCGTTTTCTTTTTCAACCCCAGGAAATGGCAAACTCTGACGGCTCAAGGCCCAGAGGGCACCTACCAAGAAGGGAACATTTATTATTTTATTTATTTATTTTTCCCATGCTTGGGCAATAACTGTAGGCGTCTCTTGTCTTCTCTCCCACCCACCCTTGCTGCCCCGACAGCTTCCCGCCTTGCTGCTGCTGCTGCTGCTGCAGCACCAGGGACCCGCTGCCCGGGCAAGCCCAGCGCCCCAAGCGAGAGGAGGGGAGCAGCACTGCCCCTCCCCCCACTTCCGGGCGCCCAGCAACGAGCGGGAGACGGCGCAGCAAGAGCGCAGGGGGGGGAGGGGAAAGAAGATGGTGAGAAGGGAGGGGCTGTGCGCAGCCGCCAGCCCCGCCGCAGCCCTGAGGGGAGCTAGCGGCGACTCGCAGGAGCCAGAGGCGGGAACCAGAGCTCCCTTCAACGCGTCACGCCGCACACGGGCTGCAGTGCGCGCTGTCTGCCGGCAGGGGGCTCCCTCCGCGCTCCTCTCCCCCTCCCAACGTCGCCGGCCGGTGTGATTTGGGCGCAGGCGCACTCGTCCCGTCTCGTGACCTCCTCCCTCCTTCCGGGCAACCCTGGGAACGAACTCCCCGGATCTCCCCCTTGCGCTTCCGCAGTCGGATTCCGGAGGTCAAAGCAGCGTCGGTCGCCTACGTCCCATTCCCAGGCCGGGCCAGCCAGCGCGGGAGAGAGAAACAGCGCCTGCGCGAAAGGAATGGCGGGGGCGGAGCTCGAGGAGGAGAGGGGGAGGGAGTGGTGCTCACGCGCCTGTGCGCGAGGAACGGAAGTGCGCGACGACGAAGGGCGGGCCGCGGGGGACAGAAGGAGCGCGCGCATCGCCGGCGGGGGCGCGCGCCGCCAATCTTAACGGACGTTGAGGGAAGTGAGAACGAATGCGCGCGCGCGCCCGCCTCGCCGCAACCGCCTCCGTCCGCGGCCCGGGTTGGACCGGATCCGTTGCCCGTCGGCGCTGAGGCTGAAGAGGAAGCGGTGGCAGGAGGTTTGTCCGGGTACATAGCGGGGGGACGCGGCGGCGGCTGCGTTTGTTTCTCTCCCTCCCCCCCCGCCCGCCCCCCACGGGAGGGCAGGAAGGAGGCGGAGACTGAGGACCTGCCGCCTCTACTCTCGGCTCCCAGACCTCTGCTCGCCCAGGGCCCGACCCCTTCCCGGGGCTGCCCGGCGTCGTGTGTCCCTGCCTGGGGGGCTGGTTGGGCGGGCGCTGCTCCCCCGGCCGACAGGCCCCCCGGCGCCTCTGCAGTGGCGGCTCCGTGCAGCCTGCGGCTGGGTGCGGCCCTCGGGAGTCGCGCTGTGTCCCCGCCCCGCCCGGGGGCTGCGCCTGCGAGGGGCACCGGGACAGTCAGACAATAACAGCCGCTCGCGGGGGGAGGCTGCGGCCACGGCCGGCTCCCAGCGCGGCGGCCCCGGACCTGGGGGGGGGAGGCGGGTGCGTGGGACCTCGCTCTGCCGCCGTGGCCCCGCTGTGCCCAGAGACACGGCATCGGGCCCTCGGGGGAGCCTCCTTCGCCTGTAGCGAGCGGAGATGGAGGCTCCCATCGGAGCGGCCGTGCGCTGCCTGCGTGTAACCCGGCCTCGTCATGGTCCGGGCGCGGGCTGGCCGGGTTGCTGTGCACTTGATGCCCTTTCTCCGGGTTGGGGGGAGCGTGATTGTAGCGCGTTTTGGCTGTAAAGCCGTGAGAGGAGCCTTTGCCAAGAAGGGCGCTGGGAGGTAATGGTGCTGCTGCGTTCTTGTCCCAGGGATCCTGGGGTAGGTGTTGCATCGGATTGTATCTGTGCACACAGTAGCTGACTCCTAGGCGCCCTCAGAATTTAAGTGTAGGATATCATTTAGTAGTCTTCAACTTTATCTGGACTTCTATGGATTGGTGTCTAATATAATTTACTGCTTCCTTTTCTGGTGTGGCTGCGCAGCTTAAACATGCCTAGCACAAGATGTAGAATAGTTTTGATGTTTTCCATCATGTGCAAATTATTTCCCCATATTAAATATTTTGCTTCTGATTTTTCCCTTTAGCAGATCAGAAAATGATTTGACACATGCACTAGCTGCTTTTGAAATAAATTGAAACATGATTATGATTTATAACACTACATCAGTGTTTTTCTAATTTTTGTATTTTTATATGGTGAGTTGCAAAGCCAAAAAATCAGGGTTGACTTTTTTTTTGCTGCTTTATGATCTAATGAAAGCACAAACAATTTATTTTTAAAATTTCACTTGTCCCTTTACTTCAGAAATCTACTTGGGAAGAAGGCTCAACTGGAGAGCAAGTAGGGTTATTCCTAGACAAACTTCATTAAGGCTGAGAGTATATAAGGGTAAAGATCCTTATAAGAATGTAATATAGTTAAGGAGTTTGGAGATCATAATTAAAAAGTCATGAAACTTATAATGAAAGTTAATTATCAAATAAACTCAAGCATTTGAAAATTCCATATAAAGTATTAAAATTACCTTATCTCGGCAAATCATATAACTCCTGATCTGGGCATAGAAGGCACACCTATGGAGACACGTTAGCTCTTGTCTAATCATACCTGCGTAATTGTTTGGCTTGTGGAATCACAAGGCCCATTTCTGCAAGGTGCTAACTACTGCCATCAGCACCTTATAAGAATGGGCCACTAAACAAATAGTGAACTCTGCTCCCCTAAAGAGAGTTTTTTTATTTGGCTGTATGATTGTGAAGAAAGCCTGAGTTGGTGCAGTTGCTGTTAAATTAAAAGAGATTTTAGTTCTTGCAGTCTGAGGTAGTTTATGGATGGGTAAGAAACAGTTTTCAAGCTTCTAACTTTTTCAGAACATCACTGAGGACAAAATTCAAGGTAATCATACTGAATTTCTGTATTCAAATGTTTGGCGTTCTTGTCTCACTACTATACTGTTTTGGACAGTACTAGAAGTTAAGATGTATGATGGAGGTTCTGGAATTGGAAACTTCAGGTAGCCAAGAAAAGAGATTGGCTGTTAACATCCTAGTTAAAGAAGAGAGAAATTCACTCTCCCGATTTATGAAGGGCTGCTGGACCTCATTAAGGACATCCCTGACTCAGTGGTGTCAGCAGCCAGTGAACTTATGAGAAGTCCCAAGGCAGGTTGGATCTTTCCACTGGATAAGAATGCAAAAAAAAATTAACTTTTGGGGGTGGAAAGTCTCCTGTTGATGTGGGCAGTCACCAAGCTATCAGTTTTCTCTTGTATTCATATTTGTGAAGATATATTTCCTCTAATAAATCTCCCTGAGGAGAAAAAGACAGCAGAGAAACTGGCAACCAATTTGTAGTGTCCAATCATGTCTTACGAGTGGTGTGTACAATATTTCAGACACTGGCTTATATGATGGTTTCACAGCTCTGTCAGAAGGCTCTCTTAACTCAAAGCATCAAGCCTTTTATCTGAAGCATCAGCCCCCATGTTAAAGACTTGTCTTAAATTAAAAATCATCCCTTTCAAACAAGACACTGGAAAATGAGACAAAGTCCACTATTAGGTCTTTGGAACTCCATGCCCTTCTCCTTCAGTATCAGAATCTACCTAATGTCGTCAGGTTTCAGGACTCAGTTCTACAAGAACAGAACAGGCAGAGGAAAATATCTAAGGCATGGAACTGCTTCATCAATCACCTGTTTCTTATTCAGTGGTGAAGCTGCATATTTGACATGTTGCCCAAGAGTCCAGAGCTAGTTCTAACTCCTGCTGCTCCCTCAGTTCCACTTTTATTGTGGCGATCATTTGGCAGGGTTGATTAAAATTGTTTAGTGAAATCAATCTTATTTAGAATTTGTATTTTTCAGGTATTTCCCTTGAGAGGTTAATTCTTATTGGTTGGTATAACTATATTAAAACATGTTGATATGCAACTAGATATAGCCTTTTATACCATAATTCAGTGGTTCCCAACCTGTGGCCCGCGGGGCCTTTCAAAGTGGCCCGCGGCTCCCCTCCTGCTGTCTGCAGAAGGGAGCTGCTGCCTAAGGACCCAGGCGGACCGTGTTTCCGCAGGGTTGAAAGACCAGTGCAGGCTCCTTACTGTAGTCGGGGACAGGAGATCAGTGTTTTCCTCCCCCTGGCTGTAGCAAGGAGCACGGCAAAGAACTCCGCCTAGGTCCATAGGTGCAGGGGTCCCTTCTGGAGCCAGAGGGAAGGGAAATCAGCGCTTCACTCCCCTGGCTCCAGCAGAGAGGAAAGTGCTCTACCTGGGTCCCTAGGTGCTGGGGTCCCTGCTGGAGCCAGAGGGAGGCAAGCACTGATCTTCCATCCCCCTGGCTGCAGAAGGGAGCCACTGCCTCAGGACCCAGGTGGAGCGCACAGGGCTACAGGATGCATGCGTTTTCCCTGCTGCATCCAGGGAGATAGCCTCCTTGCTGAACTCTTTCCATCTGGCTGCAGTGGGGGGGAGGGCGGGGTGCAAAAATTATATCTGCCTTCGAGCCAGAAAGGTTGGGAACCACTGCCATAATTGGTGTACTTTAAGAACTAGGAAGATACAGTATTTATACATGCTTATTTAATTAATTACATAGCTCAACATTTATTCACATAATTCTTAATTTTGTTAGAAAATGGTGAATGACACATTTACTAGATGATTTTTTGCTTATTTGTGAGCTATATTTGGATGAAAATTAGAATTCTATTAAAAATGCACATCTGAAATTTAGTTTATCTCAAATGTGCTGAATAATAAGAAAAACTGAGCTGAACAAATACATGTTTTACTTTTAAAATTGATTATTAGGCAGAGGAGGTATTAATTGTAGTTAGTGAATTGACTGATTGTTTCTGGTCACCCTGTATCAGATTTTCAAAGATATCTAGGTGCCTAAAGATATTGATAAGCACTTTTGAAAATCTCATTATATGCCTATGCGTATCTTTAAGGCGCCTAGGTACCTTTGAAAATCTGTCTCTCGATGTTTTTCAAGTTATTAGAATTACTAGATCTCATCCTATCCCACCTGGTTTTGATTCATACGTTGGAAGAGAGAAAACAAGCTTTCCTGCCCTTTCAACTCCCAGTCCATTTCTCAACTTAAACTGAATTTGTCCAAACAAAGAAAATATTTTCTCTGCACCTGATAACTAAACTGAAACAAAAAGTAATAAATTCAAATACTTTTCTGTTCAGCACAGCACTTGGTCTGTTATAAAGATTGAAAATAAGAGATTTAATGCTGTACATGACATGACATGTTTATAAAGCTTGAGTTAATCACAAAAGTTAAACATCTTCCCCTCATTAGGGTTGTAATTAATCAGTTAAAGGATGCTGCTTTTTTTAAAGTTTGATAGCTCATTGATGCAACATATCTTTAATTTAAATGATTTTAATAAATTAGGCCTTAACATAGCTTGTCAGAACTTCAAAGTTAAGCAGTTTTTAAAGGAAAAATGTATTAGATTTTGTAAATTAAAAAAAAACAAAAACTTTTTTATCCATCCTGTCACTTGGTTGGTTTTGTTGCAGCTTGATGTGGAACTGTTGTGGATCAATGGGTAACTCAGATCATTCTGTTTGAGTATGCTATTCAGTTCCACTCCAGCCTCTCATCTCTTCTCCACCAATGCCTCTTTAGGTATTCCTGTCATGAGAACAGACTAGAGAAAGACTCTTCATTAAAGGAGTTGGGCCATTCAGGTGTCACAGTTGGACATAGGGGAAAGTATTCATTGTATGTTTACTAAAAAAAATAATTTTTGTCCCATTGTGCCGTGCCGCCCCCCCCCCCTCCTCCCAGAAACAGCAGCTTTTTCAGAAAGCTCAAGTTCCACATATTAAAATGCTAGCTTCCATCATCCATACCCATTTCTCCTTCAAACTTAAGACGTCTATTTCTGTATAGCTATTGGAACAATTTATGGAAAAAATTTTTTTGTTCTAGGGAATGACCACTCTCTATCCTTTTGGTCTTTGTTACACCAGGTGTATTTCTCAGGTGTCTGGCTGTGCCTATTTCCCCTCTAAAGTACTTCATGTATAGAGAGGTAGTGTATCCTAGTGAATAGAGCACTGGACAAAGTCAGGAGACCTGAGTTTTATTTTTGGATCTGCTCTGCCACTGGCCTGCTGGGTGACCTTGAGCAAGTCACTACAACTCCGTTTTTCAATTTCCCCATCTGTAAAATGGAGATAATGATAATGAGGGCTACTGAGGAAAAGTTATAAAAATCCTGTAAATATATTACTGAATGCGTGGCCACGAGGTCTTAATAAACATGATAGTCATGCTTGTCCTGACTTATGCAAAGCATCTCCTTTATGTATGCTATCCTGGTTTTCCCACAGTCATAGACATTTTCTTTAAATTCAGGAACTCTTGATGAGTTGCCTCCTGAAGAAGAATTAAGGTTGTGTGATCACTCAAAGGATAGTGAGACTCATGGCCTCCTCCACAAATGTAACATCTTATGCATATCAGAGCGAAACTGCCAACATCAGCAGCAAAATTCAGGCCAGATGCAGACAATGTAAGAGCTGAGTTCTTCAATCTCATGGTCTTCTGGTAGGAACTCACACAGTGTTGAAGGAAGTTAATTTCACACTGACCATCTGCTCTAAACGGGATCCCAACTCTGAGCTGACATTTCATACATAGGTGGTTCAGTCTTCATATAAATGTTCTGCAGCTGACCTCTATAGTGCCTTCAGATCATTTCTGCCACTGATCAAGGTCATGTTGTTCAAGTGTTCCAACTACTTGTGATACTTAGTCTTCTTCGAGCTTCAACTTGTCTTAGACTGGCAGACTGGTGAACCATCTTCTGCCATTGCGCAGGTCTGGGTTTCAGTCATTCACCATCAACTAGACTTTTCCGAAATCTTACTACTAGGCATATAACCAATTCTTTCATGGAACCTTAACTTAGTGATGTCAAAGTTAAGACAGGACTTTTGAGTGCTTAAAAACAGGATTTGTTGTGCCTGTTGAAGATATTTTTAATTAATATATTAGAATAGAGTTGTGTGATTTTTTTTTTTCTTTTTTAATGGTTGATTTGTTTCACCATAGTCAGTGGGGATGGAAAAAAATAGTTCTCTGTTCTCATTCAGACCTCTATCAGAGGTGGTACTGAAGTTACACCTGAATCAGACTGTTTATCTGTCAGTGGTGTTCTCAAAACTTTTATTCCTTAGCCAGGGTTTTATTAGGCTCTAGACATTAGATGTCAGGATGTTAAATTATTTGGATAGACTAAGGCATTTAGGAAATAGCAAGGGATTTGACATGAAAAGCCTTTGTCTTAAGTGACCCAGAAACCTACTGTGCTTTTATATCTGTTGTAGTGGCTTCCACATTTAACTTCGCTGGAAACTTGAAGGTGTGTATCAAGTCAGCAGTTCATGTATAGGATTACAGGAAGTAGTTAATGCAGCAGTTCTTTTCTTACCTTTCTCTGTCTCCTATCCCCCCAAAACAAAAACATTGCCACACCCTGCTGTGGTATTCCTGAGTAACTGATTTACAATTTAAACCGCCTTAGGTACATTCACAGAAATACATGCTAATTCTGTTAGTTTCTCTTGATGTGTTTTAACCTATTAGTGATATTATCTAAACTAAAGGTACATCTATGCTGCATGCCGCTTTCAGCAGCGTGTTTTGTACATACCGGTGTGTCTCCCTCTCCCTCCCATCCTCCCCCCAGTATGGCTGTGAATATCAGTGAAGACCATGAAGCACGGCTTAGGTGAGTAAAGACATTTCTGAAGCATGTGGGTATGTATTTAAGTATGTACCCCATGCATCTCTGTAATTTCCCAAGTCATATCTCCCCGTAATAGCAGTGTAGTGTCCTACTGCTGGAGCCTCTCCCCACCGCAGGGAAAGACTCTGGCAGCAGAAAAAGGTCCAGCCTTTCCCAGCTGCCTCCACCCTGCCAGAGCCTTTCCTCACAGCAATGAAAAGCTCCAGCAGCAGGGAGCTGAGGAAATCTTTCCTGCTGCCTACCTTCTGCCAGAGCCTTTCACAGCGTGTAACTATGCACGACAGCCTGGATGAAGCCTGCTTTTCACTCCGGTGTGTAGTTACACATACACTACATGTTGCCACCAGTGGTGTGTGGTGTAAACATAGTCTCAGTGTGTTACATAACTGGAGAAAGTATCATTGTCAAGGTGATACTTACAAACAGGTGATTGAATAATTTTTTCAGCACCTAATAGCTCAAAGACTACCTCTGGTTGCCAGGATAAAAATCCTGTACCGCCATGTCCCATCCAGTTGTGTATTGTGTGTGAAGTTTAAACTGTAACTATTTTGACAATCCATTCTTCATGCAAAATAAATTACTGTTTCTCACTTTTCTTATACCTCCTTTTCCTTTCTGGCTTCCTTCCACTACTTTCTTCATATAAAAGTTCATATCAACACAAGTAAAGATTCACTGTGTCTATTTCCTCTTTCCTTTCTCTCTTCTCACCCCTCCTATCTTTCATATACTATAGTTTACTGTTTCCTTCCCGTTTCTTGTAAAATATTTGGACAACGGAAAATTTCTGATATTTTCTCTTAGTTTTGTTTCAAAGATTTCAAACAAATTTCAAACTTTTCATCTAGCTATATTTGTTCTCACTGCTCCCCAAATCTTTCTTTATTTCTTATTTCCATCAACTTCTTATTTGTGCTTATGTTTCACTTGATCAAGGTGAATAAATATTATATCAAATCAGATTTTATATTTACATTGCTAGTAGAATATCAGATAACTTTTCTAAGAAGTTTCAGGCTTAAATGCTCATCTCTGTGAGAGACAAATCCAGAGCCTCATTAAAATTATTACTGAGAACAACACAAACTCAAACAAAATTGAGGATAAGCAAATAGTTTAATGCTATATTTGCAAGCAACATCGCCTTTCTGTATCTTGAACATCCACATATCAAGAAAGCTGAATTGCTTCAACCAGGCTATTTTCCACCAGGGTTTGCAGTTTCAAGTCAGTGGGACTCATTCTAAGTCCATGAGATATTTTTGAAAATCCCACCATGCCTAAACGTGTGCGTGGGGACCAAAAATTAGGCTCCTGATTTTGGCATATGTATATAAATTTCATGACTTAGGTTGCTGAAAATCTAAAATTTTTACAGGTAACGCTGAAGCACATCTTTTTGAAGCGACAAAGATTTTATGCAATTTTATAGTATAAAAAAAACTTCCATTAAAATACAGTTGTAGCCCCTTATGCACCGTGCTTAACTTGACATCAGTAGAACTGTTCATGTCATGTAAGTGTCTACAGCATCAGGACCTTAATTCTTCATATTTTTATTTGTCTGTTCAAGTTTTGTAAGATTTTAATAAAACTTTAAAAAGCAAAAAACCAAACCCAGCACTTATAATGTACTCCACTAATACGTTTGAAGCACAAATTTTCAAGTTCTTCAAAGCCAAAACCTGATTTAAAAAAATCAAGTGGCTTGAACTGCTTGATCCTGAATGTTTTCAGATTCCAAAACTGATTTCTAACACTTAACAGCTTGCTGAATACAATTTCTGACTGTTCACAAATAGTGATACCAACAGTTGTCACTTGAGCAGGGTGGATTAATTTAAATCACCAGTTTTAATCACGATTTAAATGAGCAGGCTGGAAACCTCAGTTTAAATAATTTATTTTAATTTTGTTTAATGATTGTGCTTTTTAGTAATTTCCCTAAATAGAGGTTGGTTCTTATTAGTTGGTAACCGCTAAAATGTGTTGATTTACAGCTAAGTGATTTACACTAAATTTGGTGCTCTTTTTTGCTAACTAGGATGCACTGCTTTTATACACACTTAGTTAAGCTATATAATAGCTTAAATTACATATGTACCTCTTAATTTGTACATTTTTAATTCATTAGAAAATGATAAATGATGCATTTCTTATTTACTAATTAATTTTTTTACTTGTGATTTGTGTCGAGCTCTGCTTGGGCCAAAATTAAAATTCAATTAATGCACAAAAGAGAAATAAAACTACCATTAAATACTCTTTTGTGCATTAATTGAATTTTAATTTTGCCCCAAGCAGAGCTTGACACAAATCACAAGTTTAAAAAAAAAGTTTGTTTTATTTAACAAATATCTTAAATGTGTTGGACACAAGAAAAGAGTTCTATACAAATGTTTTGCATTTAAAAACTGGCTTAAAGTATTATCTGTAGTTACTGAATTGAACTGATGGTTTTTGGTCACCCATGTCCTTCATGATTTTAGAACTAGTAGATCTCATCCTTTCACACCTAGTTTTTATTATGAAGTAGAAGAGGGAAATGAGGTTTTTTTGCTTTTCCAACTTCCAGCTGGTTTCTTAATTTTGAATGAACTAGTTATTAAACTGAAATAGTTGAATAAGATGTAAATATTCTCTCTGCATCTGCAGAGGAAAAGCTACTGCTATCAGACTGGTTTAGCACTTCAGCAAACTTTGATTCCAGGGGCTTAGCTAATGACTTCTACCAGTTTAGTGGTTTGATTTTCTTTAAAATTTAGCAGCAAACTGTTACTGCTTAATATTATGTTTATTTAATTTAAATTATTTTAATAGGTTATTTAAGTTTAAGACATAAAATAGGTTTTCGTAATTTTAAATATTTATTCTTAAAATAAACCTGTATTTAAATTTTAAAATCTTTTTTAAAAAAAGATTGGTATCCACCCTGCCCTGAAGACAGATCTAGTGTTGTTTGTCTTAGTTTTTTGTAATGACCATCACCATAGCATCTGAGCACTTGGTTATGCATACAAACTTTCTTGGCCCAGATCTCAAAATAATACCACTTAATGTAATGACAAAGCTTCAGCTTGATATTGGAGATGAATATATGCAACCATTGCTTTTCATTTTCAGTGTTCTACCTGAAAACTCTACAAATCTTCTACAATTTTAAGATTAGAAGGTAATTTGGAAGGCTTATACTAATGGTATTTAGGTGACCTTAATGGTACAATTACGTTCTTTATGTAAAATGGAGTCTTAAGTTGGTACTTCCAGGCTCTTTAATATAAGATGTTCTTGTGAATAATAGCTTTCATATGGCTTCATAACTGAAGTGATTCTTCCAACCTTAATTTGAAGCTTTTTGCCTAGTTTTAAGAATTGTTGTGGCAGGAAATCCTGCAAGTCTTGCAAGCTGTACAGGACCTGCAAATTATGAAGGAGTAGACTTCAGTCAGATTTCTGCCACTAACCATTTGTCTATCATGTGGCTTTCCTTCTTCCAAAGTGGATAGATCTACATCTCCATGTGGTTCCTTGCCTTCCATACTCATACAGGCTAGAAAGTCTGTTTAAGGATGAGTGCCCATTGGGCTGCATATAATTTATAATGTGCAACCATTGTGTTCACTATATTAAAAAAAAAAGTTAATATTTAATTTCCCACTATGGGTTGTATTAATGCTTGTCTGGTTACAAGAAAAGCACTCTTTAAGAAACTGCAACACACTTTTCCTCATATAGTGAGAGATGGTTCTTGAAACCTAGCAAGATAAGTCAAGTGTAAAGTTGGGTGAAGCTGTTTTGGAAATATGTAGTGACCCAAACAAAAATTAGAAAAATTTAACAAGTGTATTTTTAATAACTCCTGTAGCCCAAGTACCACTTGTCCTATAGTAGAATTTTTTTTTTTTTGAAAAGATTAGATGTGGCATGCAAAACAGGTACACAGGTGTGGTTTTGTTGAAGGTTGGGTGGGGATGTGGGAAATATGACTAGTAATAATAGGAAGCTAGTTTCCTAACTATGGAAAGGTTAGCATTTCTAATGTTAAAATATTGATAGCACTTATTTAAAAGCACATAATGTAAACAAAAGAATTTTGTTAATGCTGGGATGGAATAAAAATCCTAAATTTATAGATGGTAGTTATCTTTACCATGAGCTGGACCAAATAAAGGAGTTCCTACCATTAAAAACAATTAAGAATGTAAGGTATGGAGAAAGGAATACAGTCATAAATATGCAATATTGCCGAGTGAACTTAACTTTGTCTTCTGACTTTGTTTTTAACTTCTCAACTGTAAAGTTGTATTGACCTAAGTATTTTTTTCTTCAAGTTAAGAATCTTAAATCTATGAAATAGAACAGGAAAAAAAATGTACAAACTATTCTGCCTTTCCCTATCTTTATTTTTAACTTTTAGGTATTTTTGCATGTTTGTGTCTTTCTAGAAACGTGTGCGTTATTTAAAGTTGTATTTCAAATAATGTGTACTCAAGGCAACCATTTTAGGCCGTTGAACTATGAAAGGAGAAATTGTGCTTTAAAAAGGTACTAATCTGTGAACCAATTTTATTTTCTTGCTTGCAGCCACTGATCATGAGATGTTTCCACGAAATCTACCTCAGACCTCACTTTTGCTCATTAATGTGCTGCATCATTACAAATCTCAGCAGGAGCTCTGCAAGCACCTTTGAAAAACTCTCGGGAGAATAGATTGTGACATCAAATCAATGCGTGATGACCTAGTAGTAGGTTGAAGTCTGAAACATTCTTGATATCAGTGCAAGATAACACTGCCTAATGTATCAGTATAATTTCTAAACACTACAAACATCTCCTGCAGTTGTTTCTTCTTGTTACTCCAGAAACATTCGTTTGACCTTTCTCCTGCAGAAAGATCCTTGCTTCTCTAATCTGGTCCTGGAAATATTAATGGAATACAGTCATGTCTTCCCAGGACGAAAGGCAGATCAATACTGAGTATGCTGTGTCTTTGCTGGAGCAGTTAAAATTGTTCTATGAACAGCAATTGCTAACTGACATAGTGTTGATTGTTGAGGGCATTGAATTCCCCTGCCATAAGATGGTTCTTGCAACATGCAGCTCTTATTTCAGGTAAGTGTTCAAATCATGATCCATTCTTTCAGTTAAAGACACACTGTACTGTTTTGTAAGCAATGCTAGACTAGACATACATAGTTAAAAATGAATGTGCAGCACAGCAATTTAAAGATCATGTTAGTGCTGGAAATTTGAAGTGAATAGTAGAGCTCTTAAATATTAATATTATTTCAAGTAATAACATTGAAAGGTTAAAGTAGGATTTTCAAACATTTTGACTTATTCCGGCCAAGGGACACTGCATCACCACCCAGCATTAGGAGAAAGGAAATAATTCTTGTGATCAGCAGTCCCTTTCTGGCGTTAGTTCTGGCTGTGTAATGCAGTTCATTTTCTGTCTTCAGCATGTGGAACAGCTTTTTCCAGATAAGCTAGACTTCTAGTATATTTTGCCTTTTCTGTGTCATGGTTCTAAAATATATAGGCTAAGGTGAGTAGGGATTCCCCACTAAGAGGAGACAATCCCCTCATTATCTCTCTCACCATGCTTCTTGCTCTGTGTTGTGCTTCTTGATCAAGTATCTTCTGCTCCTCCTTTTAAATGCAGGGATTTCTGAAGAAGCTTACAACTTCATATTTTGAGTTCTATAGAAAAATTAAGCACTGCAGAAGCCAGAACCTCTGCTTTGGGTTTCAAAAAGGGTCTCCATCAGGAGGTGGATTAAGCATTGTTGCAATTCTAAGATTCTTACTGTGCCAATGCTATCCATTTCTCTCCTGAGGTGCTAGTGCAGTTTTAAATCAAGTAGTTTTTCCTCAAAGTCCTGTTGTGTTTAAGCATCTTAAAGGGTTTCTCTTAAGTACATTTGATAGTTCTCATACTATCTTCATGGATTTCTCCATACCAAGTTTTAGAAAGAACTAACCTATGCTGGGGTTTTGTAGCAGGGCTTAATCATGCTTTTGATGCCACTGAAACTTTTTTCTGCCTTCTGGCCGTGGACATGAAAGTCTTGAAACTAGAGCCTGGAACTAATAAGTTAGTAATGACCATGGATCTTCTGTATCATTGGTTCCCAACCTGAGGGTCATGACCATCCTTCTTTTCTTTATAGCTAGATAGATAGAATTAGTTTCCCCAAACATTTTTCCTTTTGTAACATGGCTTCCCAGCATGGAAAGTGTTGTAAACCACTGAGGCATAGATGGCAGTGATCTCCGAAAATGTGATTCAGGAGTACTTAGTGACAGCTTCCCTCATTTTGGGGGAGTCAGAGGCAGACTTGGTGAGTTGTGAAGTATTTGGCTCTCTCAAATATGCAGCCTTGACATGGTTCAATCTTGGCTAATATTTCCTAATAAAATGAGAATATCAGATCGTAAACTACTTCTCTAAGGGAGTATCTTCCACTTCCTCCCCAACCCCTATTGCTCAGTTAGCTGACTTCTGAAGGGGGCAAAGTTGGGGGTGGGGGTTCTGTCCACTGGAACAAAGTACAGTGATATTTTTCTAAGTGATCAGGAAAAAGACCTTAATCTTAATTGAAATCTTGAATAATTTACAACCCCTTCTAGCTTGAAAAACAAGTTTACTATCCAGAGTGAAAATTACTGGTTGCTGTGCCTTCTTAAGCCACTTCCCTGGCAATTTAAAGGGGTAAACATATGTACGTTTTATCTATTCTATAACTATTTTAAATGCAATATTCCACCTATCTTGTCTTTCATATACATCTTCCTTTTAGGCTTTGCATTGCTTTTTTTCTTTCCCATGGAGTACCTCTTCATGAAAGAACTTTTTCCTACATTGTTGTCTCATTACTCTCATTGTTTAGTTTGTGCCCCCTCCAGTTTTTAGGTAATCTGTTTTACACATGCAGAATATAATGCTTTTGTTCTGCAACTTCTCATCTTTCCTTTCCCTGATAGCTGTTCAGTCGCACACAGGATTCAAAAAGCTTTGTCACCAAAAAGCCAAGGACTAAATTTACTATCCAAAAAATGGATGATGGGGAAGCCCTACTGCCCAGAAACTGCATATTTGAGAAACCTTTTTTCTCTCTCCCCCATAGTAAAGCTGTTAGAAAAGGAAATTATAACCAAAGTGCTGTCCTTGAGTCTTATTTATAGACTGTTTCTAGTTGGTTAGATATTTAAAGCCTTAGAATCTCTCTGGCTGCTGGAAGATTGGGGTGAAGTGGGGGGGGGGGGGGTGGCTCATCACACCCCACTCATTGCCTCCTGGTGGTGGGGGAAGAAAGGCAACTCTGATATTCAATAGTTTTTGATTTGCAGACGTAGGACTACCATATTGGGTTGCACTTTGGTTTATTTTTGTAGTTTTCTTGCAACCATAAAGTAGACATTTTAACTTTTGAAAAGTAAGAGCTTGGATTCTGCAGAAGCTGACACTCATCTGTGTCTTTGCTTGCTACTGGCAAGTGTGTGTTTCAAATCCTGGTGAGGATTTCTCTGCTTTAGCAGCTATAACAGATGACAAAGTTAAATTGCAAACAATTTAGATTTGCAGGCTGTTTCACTGTGTAGCTTTTCTAGAATGTGGAAACATTGATTGCTGGTAGTGTCCCCTTAGCATTTGGGGAGAGAGCTGTAGTGGAGATAAGAACTTAACTCATCAATAGTTGCATATTAAAAGTTAACTTTGCAATATTCAATACCAAATGCATATTATTATTCTGGAGCGGTGGTGATACTTTCAAATAGGTAATTCTTTCATCCTACCTTTTCTGTGCATACTTTCTCTCCTCTTAAAAAAAGTTCAGTATGACTTTAGCAACTGGTGTCTCATGAATCACTAGATGAATAATGCTTCTGTCTGATTTCAGATGGTATTTGTAACTGGTTGGCTCCAGAGTTCCAGCAGTTCTAGAAATAAAAAGCCATTAAATTTGGTCAGACAAATTGTGGATGGCTAGTAATCACAAGGTGCCAGTGTTGGAAACTATCAAAGCCCTCTCACAGTATTAGATTAGAATGTGTAGTCAGACCTCTTTCTAAGATGTACTTGTTTTGTAGACAGTAGATGCTCATTAGTAGCAATATATGGGTGCCATTTTATTATGTTGCTCCTAAGTGACTGTTGCTGTAATGGGGAATGTCTGACCAAAGGTGTTTGAAAAGTTACAGGTGTTTCGGAAGGGGTAGGGCAGCCACGCTGTCTGGGAAGGAGTAGGGAGGTGGGGGACAGGGAAACTGGGTTTGGCAGGTGAGCTCTCAGTTAGTAAAATGGCTGAGCAAGCCTGGCTGCTGGCAACAGGATGAGGATGCTCCTGCTGGCAGCTTCGTGTTCCACTCTGGTGAGGAATGGATGGCTGGGGAGGGCACCATGTGCAGCCTGCAATGGAGAGGGGTGGCTCCTAGCGCAGACAGTGGAGATGGGAGGAGTGGGAATGGGACAGGTCAGTGCCCTGGAGAGGGGTTCTCCCCACAACCTCCTACTGCAAAATAGCACACCCACACCCCACTGCCAGCAACTGAGACGGAGGGGACAGGTTAGTGCATGGGGGGGTGTCCCCAGTGCTCCCCACTGCAAAATAGCAACCCTCTTCCCTCCCCCTGCTGCTTGCAAGCCAGATAGTGAGGAAGGGAGGAGGAAACCTTCCAGCTGGACCTCTGCTGCTGTTCTGACCCCAGCTATCTTCCCCCCACCCCTCCCAAAAAATCCCTGTCTTCCAGACTTCCCCCCCCAAACTGGCTCCTATGCAGACTCTGTCAGGCAGGGTAACTGAGTGGGGCTGTGTGCCCTGGAGCTGTGCTGAAGGGCCAGGGTTGGGAGGGGAGTGGAAAGATGCAGGGGGGGGGGGGGGTAGTGCCCTACGTGACCCCTCTAGTCTCTGCCTCTGGATGTGACATCACAGCATCACAAATTTTGCTCTTATGCGGTGGCTATGTTGGTATTACCCAGTGGACAACTCACAGTATGGGAAGTGTTCCCAGGGGAAATATTGCTCGTAAGCATCGGTTGCTCTTGCAAGGTGTTGCTGCAAACAAGTGTCTACTGTATTAGAATGGGAGGTCTGGCACTGGGTATGGAGGGGATGTGAGGTTTTGAGTTGGTGTCACCCTGTTTTTGTTTTCTTGGCTTTCATTCTAAATAGTCTGTTAAATCAAATCTTTGTAATGCAAAGGTAAGGTTGATGTAAACACTAAGGGACATTCATGTTCAAGTTTTCCATACTATCCTTAATGCTAAACTTTGCATAAGCAAAATTATAAACTTTCATTGTAAATATTGTTTAATAAAAGAGAACTCTTGAGTTCTTATCTCATCTTGCCAGTGCATTGAATAACAAAGCATAGCATTTGTGGTGCTTACAACACATCGGAATTAAATTAGGCAAGTAATGTGGGTGGTATGTATTACCTATGTAAAGGACGATATAAAATCATCCTCTTTTAGTAATTATATTACATTTTTTAAAAGCTTTAAAGCTGATCTATGATCATAACACATACTGATTTTTTAAAAACAAAAAACAGTGGCAGAAAAAACATAAGCCAGGCTTCTGAATCTGAAGACTTACATGGAAGGCAGTTGTACCCTTCTGTGGACCGAAGTACCTCTCTGTGTCCCTGGCCTAACATAAGTTCTTATGTGTCCTACATGAACTGTAGTAGACTGAGCCATATGAGTTTCTTTAAAAAAACAAAATCATAACCACATACATTTGTTTCTAGCAGCTTCTGCTGGAGGGTGCTTTTGTAATTGTAAGATGATAAAATGTAAAAAATATAGCCTCATTTTTCTGGCAAAGTTTGCAGCCTTGTCACTTCAGTCCCCTCTTATGATTTCAAATGGTATGGTAGCTTACATAAATACTGAGTACTGGTAGCTTACATAAATACTGAGTACTATATTTTCATGTATAGAGCACACTGAAGTTACTAATATAATTGAAAAAACTTTGTTAAAACATTTATCTTAAATGCTGGTTGATCTAAGGTAAGTACTACGTTGGAAAATTACATCAGGAATTTTTATAGTTTGAATGAAGTTACAGAAAATTTTAGGTGCCTTATTACTTTGTAGTAGGAGTGGCTAAATATATGAAAGCTGTTATTTAAGATTACAGTACATGTATTTGTCAGTCTTAATGTGATATTTTTCTCTTCAGGGCCATGTTCATGAGTGGGCTAAGTGAAAGTAAACAAACACACGTACATCTGAGGAATGTGGATGCAGCCACTTTAAAAATTATAATAACTTATGCATACACGGGTAATTTGGCAATAAGTGACAACACGGTAGAACAGCTTTATGAAACTGCTTGCTTCTTACAGGTAGGAATGTTATGTATATTTTGAGTAAAAATGCATGATAACTGCTCAATCTCAGTACCAAAATATATGGTTCTAATTTTTTCCGTAAATTTCAGTTAAATACCCAGCTTTGTCTTTTGTTCTAAAAAAGATATATAGTAATTTTAAAAATTTTTAGGAAGTTTGTTCAAATTAGCATGAACCACCCACAGAATAAACCCACAGTCAACCTATTTTTATGATATCTGAAGGGGGGAATAAAAAACAGTTTCTAGCACTTTACTTTTGTAAGAAGCTAAGTAAAATACACAAACAGTTTGCATGTTAAATAGACATGGCAATGTTTAAAAAAATCAAATTGTGTAGCTAAATTTCATGTCGCTTTCTGGGTTGAATGACATGTTCTTAGTTCAGAAACCTGCTGTGACTAGCAGTGTTAGTACAGGTATTCTTCCTTTTTTGTATGTTTTGCAGCATAGAAATACATCTTTGTCTACTTTACGTAACTGGTTTTATTTTCTTTTTGCATTACAGGTAGAAGATGTGTTAAAGCGATGTCGAGAATATTTAATTAAAAAAATAAATGCGGAGAACTGTGTGCGGTTACTAAGTTTTGCTGATCTCTACAGCTGTGAAGAGTTAAAACAAAGTGCTAAGAGAATGGTAGAGCACAAGTTCACTGCTGTGTACCACCAGGATGCTTTCATGCAACTGTCACATGATCTACTGGTAGATATTTTAAGCAGTGACAATTTAAATGTGGAAAAAGAAGAGACAGTTCGTGAAGCTGCTATGTTATGGTTGGAATACAACACAGAATCACGATCACAGTATTTGTCCTCTGTTCTTAGCCAAATTAGAATTGATGCACTTTCAGAAGTAACACAGAGAGCCTGGTTTCAAGGATTGCCACCTAATGATAAATCGGTGGTGGTGCAAGGATTATACAAATCTATGCCCAAGTTTTTCAAACCAAGACTTGGTATGACTAAAGAGGAGATGATGATATTCATTGAAGCTGCTGCTGAAAACCCTGGTAGTCCTTACTCTTCTGTTTGTTACAGCCCCCAGGCAGAAAAAGTTTACAAGCTTTGCAACCCTCCTTCTGACTTGCATAAAGTTGGAACACTTGTAACTCCTGATAATGATATCTATATAGCAGGTGGGCAAGTTCCTCTGAAAAACATGAAAACCAATCACAGTAAAACTAGCAAACTTCAGGCTGCCTTCAGAACTGTGAATTGCTTTTACTGGTTTGATGCACAGCAAAATGCTTGGTTTCCAAAGACCCCAATGCTGTTTGTTCGTATAAAGCCATCCTTGGTCTGCTGTGAAGGATACATCTATGCAATTGGAGGAGATAGTGTAGGTGGAGAACTCAACAGGAGAACTGTGGAAAGATATGATACTGAGAGAGATGAGTGGACCATGGTAAGCCCATTGCCTTGTGCATGGCAGTGGAGTATAGCAGTAGCGGTTCATAACTGCATTTATGTAATGGCACACAACTTAATGTACTGTTATTTTCCCAGGTCAGATGCTTGGGTAGAAATGGCTATGAGACAAACTAGTAGATGCTTTGCTTCAGCTGCTGCTTTTGGTGACAAAATATTCTATATTGGAGGATTGCATATTGGCAGCAATTCTGGTATAAGACTCCCAACGAGCACTGTAGATGGGTCTTCCGTAACTGTGGAAGTCTATGATGTGAATAAAAATGAATGGAGAATGGCAGCTAATATCCCTGCCAAGCGGTATTCTGACCCTTGTGTTAGAGCTGTTGTAATCTCCAATTCTTTGTGCGTCTTTATACGAGAAACCCACATGAATGAGAGAGCCAAGTATGCCACCTACCAATATGATCTGGAACTCGATCGGTGGACTCTAAGACAGCATATATCGGAACGCGTGCTCTGGGACTTGGGAAAAGACTTCCGATGCACTGTAGGAAAGCTGTATCCATCTTGCCTTGAAGAGTCCCCATGGAAACCTCCAACATATCTCTTTTCACCAGATGGGGCTGATGAGTTTGAGCTGGATGGGGAGATGGTTACCCTGCCACCTGTATAGCTCCCAAATTAGGGACTGCACATCTGCTTTTGGGCTCAGTTACTTTGAAATAGAAACTTTAATGAAAGAACAGAGATGGAAATTGAAACATTGAACCTGTCTTTCATAATTGTATTTTTATGCCCTACTTAACATTTGCAGTCATTCAGTATGAATCAGTGACTTTTATAAGCAGATATGCTTCCATAATCTGAAATACTATCTGATAATTGAGAGAAACCTATATGTATATCATGTGCTTGAGCATCTGACTACTGTCTGAAGAATTAATTTCTAGTCCTATGAAGTCCTTCAGTTCAAGAAAATACACAAAAGCAGTTATTGTTGCTAGGATGGTATGTCACAATTGTTCTGAAAATATCTTCCAGTTATATTTGAATTACTTCTGGATATTCTACTTTAGTGCTGGTTATATAATTTTCAGTGTGGCCTAAGTAATGGAATGTGCTGCACTTAACACCAATATTCATGTTGGTATAGTAATGCCATTTAAAAGAAAAATAAACAAATCCCATGGATCTACCTGTGGTAGGAAGGGTAGATCTTCCATTGTATGGTATACCACATGCAGGGCGAAATGACTGCAGGTTCAGTCAAGGTGTATTATTAGGTGCATGTATTCTATTTTCACTAACTTATACCTGTCTGTTTAGAATACAGGTCTTCCAAGCAGCTGGTGGTTTACCAGGTATGGACTTAAATTGCTGGGCTTGCAATAGGAATTGCCAGCCACTCATAGTGCGGGTCTGTGTGGAGCTTTAATCAATAAATGTCTCCACATTCTGTATTACAGTAACATTGGCTCATGTATATTACTTCCTGCTGCTGATGTATTTTTCCAATGTAAAACAAAGTTTTAGTGTGGATTAACCAGGTCTTTATTTTTTGTTAATTTAATAACAAGCATTACTGTAGTGTGATTGTGTATAGATATCCCTTAGCTATCAGGTTTTTTACTTTTTGGGGGGAGTGAATTGTTCAGGAATATTCTGTACTCTGTGTGCAGGAGAGCAGATGACTAGTGCTGCTCTGGCATTAATCCCAGGAACCACTAGCAGTAGCGGGGCGCCGCCAATCTAACATGAACACAGGTGCTTCATGACAACCTTACTAGCATGTTCAGCTGCATCATGTTCTGGCACTGTATTTTGAATGACATTAATTTATTAAAAAAAGACTGAATCTAAATGAGTTTGGGTGTGCTTTGTGATGGGAAAGAGAATAGCTAAAATTTCTCTGCTTTCAGCAGTTGGTTTGGTGACAGGAAGGTAGCTTGTTTAAGGGCGGTTCAGATGAGTCATCAGACATACAAGTTTGAAAGCTACTTGTTCAGTGAAACTGTGGAAGGTCAGCTTGATGACATATTTGACATGAGTAAATTCATATCTACTTACACCAAGTTGTCACATAATCCTTATAAAATGTAAGGGAAAAGTTCTGTGGAACAATCTTCATGAAATGCTAAATTAGAATGGGACAGATTCCTAGGTCGTCTTAATTAGAAGTGTGTCCTAATAGCAACAGTTCTATTTGGAAGATCAGCTGGAAAGATTTTAATCTTTACATTAACATACAGAGGCAATGTTACATTTTTGGTATAGTAAAGTAACTCCTGACTCTTTCAGCCAAATTCATGAGACAAGATATGCTTCTTAAAATGGTGTTAAAATTCAAATTGGCATTCTGACATCTGTGGTTATTACACTGTCATCTTGTGTCTCAAGATCATGCTATGGAAGATGTCTAAGTCAGTTTCTATCCAATGTTAATGTTTGGCATTTACACCCATATTTCAGATTGGGGGCTTAGAAATATTTACACTATCCCTTTGATTTTCTTTTGCTATTAGTATAACTTTACCACACATGAACCAGATATTTCAAACTTGGCTGCCCAGCATTAATGAGCAGCTTCCAAGTACCAAACTGGTGTGGACTATAGAAAATTCTCTCTTGTTTGCAAGACATTAAAATGTGGGAAAACATAACTATGAAGGTCTTGTCCTAAATACTGTGGTCAAATACATACCAACTACAATACTATGGAGGTGGTGGTAGCAGCTCTGTAGTTCAGGTTGCACTGAGATTTTCACTTGGAGTAGGGATTTGAATAGTCTTTCAGACTAAAATGAAAGCACTTAATACCAAATTTGGCATGCCTAAAAGAATTTTCCAGGTATTTTTATGGATTGCTACACTTAACAATTATTCAAAAATTGATTTTTTTTAAAATGGTCTCAATCTTTTTCCTTTTTACTGTTTGTGATGGAGCCATTTTAAGCCCCCCATTTTGGAACATACTCCTTGTACTACTAGTGTATCATAAGTACCCCAAATGTGTTTGCCTTAATTTGTCATAAGTTTGCTCTAATTGCTGATGATGAACATTTTGCTGGATATTTCATTCTCTAGTATTGTCTTGACTGCATTTGTGCTCGGCCCACAGCTTGCTGAACCAGAGAGAGAGGCTGAGCATCAGGAAAAGGAGCAGGCCTCAGCAGATAATGTGAGGCTGACTTGGTGAACCAAAGGTGTTCACAAGCTGGGGCTATATGCAGTAAGTGTTGCTTCACTTACGCAGGGCTGCTGCAGGGAAAGAAATGGCTTTCGAGATACGTAAGGTGGGTGCAGTGGGCCATACATAAGTCTTTATTCATGTTAGCATTGTGTAAAAAGGTGCTCTTCTACAAAAGATTCCTCTTCAGATGCTACATTGTAGGATTTTCCAATACATCCAAAGCTTACATTGATAACAGCTACAGTGCATCACCTTGTGTTCAGAAAATAGGCATTTCTTACTAATTTATCTGCCCTACATTTCAAGCTTCTGTTTCAACTCTTTGAACTCAGGATTTTGGATGCCCTTAAACAGTATATGATAGCCATGTTTTACTTAACCATGCCTAAGTGATGTTTTAACTTCAAGTTTTTTGATTGCCCTTATTTAACATTTTACTAATATGGGAGTAACAGCCCTATTCAGTGTTGCCAAAACATTCTAACATGGATTTTCTTCTGCCTGCTATTCTGGTTAGTTGGTTTTGAACATGTGTAAACTTGTCACTCAGGATACTGTTTTAGTGTGGGTCAGTTGTGATTTGCCTTGAAGTAAGGGCTTATATAATACAGCAATGAGGACCGTTGTGTACATCATTTCAGTTCATGTGTTGTTGGGAGAGCAGGATTGATTTTTCTCAGGATGAAACTCAATCCAAGTTACCTACCTCCACCCAAAGTAGAGACAGTGAGCGCTTTTTTAAGACGATGATTTTGGATCATACAGTAAAAGACAACTTTTTTTAGGGTGTCTTCACTGACAGCAGCAAATTTGCCGCCGTCAGATCAATCTATCTGAATTGATTGAGTGGTCAGGGAAGACCCGCTCAATTGATCCGGAAGTTGACGCGTTAAAACCACCCCATAAAGTGGCGCAGTGCAGCGACGACGATGTGTAGAAGAGGATTTACGAAGTCAATGGGAGTTACGCAAGCTACTCTGGGTAGCTTGTGTAACCCGTCGATTGCCACTGAATTTGAAGGTAAGTATAGACAGGGCCTTAGTCAAATTTAGCTTTTTGTTTTCATCCTGCCTTTTACGCTAGTCACAAAATGCTGCTCTCAATAGTTTACAACTTCCTGCAGTAATATCCGGCCCTTTTTCTAATGCAATACAACCAGGGTAGCTGTAGTGCTACAGAAAGGAGGTTCTTAGTATTCCATCAGTTACTGGTGCCAGAGGTTTCCTGAAGAGCTGCTCCAACACAAGCTTGAATGTTAACTTTTTAGTCTCATGGAAGAATCTTCTGATCTGGGCTCTGACTGATGGATTAACAATATCCACAAATACTTTGGAAGCAGCTAAAACATAGGGCTCATCTAAACATAAAAGGAGGTACTGCTTTAATTAGCACGGATGCAGTTCTATTGGTATAAAAGGACTTGTGTTGTACAGTTTATTCGTGTTTGGAAGGGGAGTAAGCTATACTCCTACAAACATTCTTAACCAATAAAAGCCCTTGTATGACCAGTTTAACTTTGTTCTAAAAAAAATCACCTTTCTTGCAAAAAGTTATACTGATAAAACTTAAGTGCAGACCAGGTCTTAGTGTGTTGGTGCCTAAGCTGATTCCCCTGTATAAGCCCTGAAACTGTTTCACAGTTCTGATCTGCTGCAGTTGCAACAGTTGTCTTCAGCTGCTCTGCTCTGCTCAGTGGGCGTTTGGCTGTAAACCCTTACGTTTTTTGACAGCAATTCACTTCACTTCTCCCAGCTTCACTGAGAAACAGTGGTGATGCCTTCACCCTGGTACCAAAAGTGTTGAATCCTAACGGAAAAAGACTGGCTCACTGAAAACCTCCAACAAAGAGTAGAGTTTAGAGTGCCTCCCTCAGAAAGGCTGTGTGGACGGGCCACAGCAGACCCAGCTGCTGTGGAACCTGAAAGACTGGTCTAGTCTCAGAAGAAAGCTGAGTGAGGTTTTGCAGAGATATGGAGAAAGCTAGGGCCTGTAGCTAATGCTCATAAGCAAAGGAGACCCCTTGCACTTGTGAACCAACAGAGCTGTTGAGTCTGTGGTGCCAGTCAAACTGACCTAGCTCTGTTTTTGTCATCTGTAACAACTGACCCTTCAGGGGCCTTGGGAGTTATAGGTGTCCTGTGCTCCCGGTTTTGATACCAGGCATTGACACAGAGTCTTTGGAGGACATGGCCACAATCACTGACTTTGACTACTGGGATGTTGAATGCTCTACTCCTGCAGTCTTTCTCAGAGAGTGCTAGGCATTAGGGTCCTCTGGCAGACTAAATGAGAGTACTTGTGCAGCTGTATAGTGGTAGCCCCACAGAAAAAGCTTCATTGACATTCATTAATCTCCCCAGTTAACAATTGTGGCTATTACTACTTTATCATCTCCTGAATAAATCTCATTCAGAATCCAAACTTTATTCTTATTGAAGCCTGGAAAACACAGCTTTTCTAAAATATGAAACTGTGGCACTATTTCAACTGGGAGAGGTGGGAGAGAGGGCACGTTGATGCAGTTCCATGTGCTCAGAGGCGCTGCCTAGGAGCCAAAATTGACATACTTCTGCTTTTGTGGGTGTGATTAATCCATCGGTCAAGACCCAGGCAGGATTCCTTTGTTGTGCAAGTAGTGTCCTTATGGGGACTCCCCTGACGATGTGTCTGCATCCTTGCGCTGCTGATCAGAGAACTTTGGTAGCAGTGTGTGTTTGGCCCTGGCATGCACTGCCCCCCTCATGCTCTGCCACGAGACTAACCAGCACCACGTGGGTTAACCCTCAGTTCCTTCTCAACCGCCCCTGACTAGAAATGGAGCTTTAGTTTTCCATTAGCAGATCATTAACTTCTTTAGAATTGTTAATTTTTAGCTACCTTTTGGCGGTTCCCTGTCTTTTCTTTATCCCTTTATCTCTTTGTTGTTTATCAATTTTTTTAAATTTAGACTTTGTTCTTATCTTTGACACGCACCCCCGTCTGGGATCCCACTGAACAGAGTAGGCCCGGTTCACTGGGCTTCAAGAAGTGTCTCAGTTGGAAGGAATCTATCCCAATGACTGACAGACATTTCCAGTGCATCCATTGTCTGGGAGAGAACCACATCCTACAGAAGTGTGGTTTGTGCCAATAACAGAAACCCAGATTTAGAAAGGACAGAGACCTGAGACTTAAACTTCTACTAATAGAGGCAACCCTTCGACCACCCTCTGAGCCACACCAAGACCCTGGATGGCAAGAAACCTCACCACAACCAAGAGAGGTGAGCCCAAGATGTCCCCAAGCTGCTCCAGCAAGACCTCTAAGAAAAGAGCTGAGCCAAAAACTGTCTCCATCTTGATCAGGCCCAACAGCACCAAACCCGTCTAAGTCCGGTACCCAGGGCTCACACGGTACCACACCGATGGAGCATATTGGGCTGCCTAAGGACCCATTGGGCAGAGGCAAGGAGTCATTGGTACCAACTGGGCGTGAGAGATCAAGAGAATCCTCCCTGGAGAAGGTTCCTTCGGTACAGAGATTGTCTGTCTACCATCTTCGGCACGATAGGCACCAACAGACGGCATCAAGTCTGCATCACCAACTCCTTTGGTGCAGATAGTACTGACAACACCATCATTACCAATGCCTTCAGCATCAGTGGACTTCCACTATGCGTCAAACCTTTCGGTGTCTGACACACTGGATTCACTTTTGCTTGGTACTGATTTCACCCAGAGTTCCAAACTCACTGGCAACGTCATGTCATGCACCATCTTTTTCATTCACTGAGTCAGTGAGCAAGAGGACGTGGTCTCCCGCCGCTCTTCTCACCCACTGTATCGTGTCCAATTCCATCATGGACCACAACCATCCCATCCCTGCTGGAGATTATTTGAGATGGCTACTCCATCCATTTCAGCCTCCTCTCCCCCAATACCTTTCCCCGTCCTTAATGGACCTGTCTCACGAGAGCCTGCTCAACAGGAGATAAACAATCTCCTCAGTGTAGGAGCCATAGAGCCAGTGCCCATCTGTCAGAGGCAAAGGCTTTTACTCTCGCAACTTCCAAGAAAGATAACCAAGAAAAAGGGAGGTTGGAGAACCATACTAGACCTCAGGGTGCTCAGCAAATTTGTCAAGGCTCAGAAGTTCAAGATGGTCTCATTAGCAACTATTATTCCAGTGTTAGAAAAGGAAGATTGGTCCTCAGCCATTGACCTTCAAGATGCTTGCTTCTACATTTCGATTATACCAAGTCACAGACACTACCTCAGATTTACACTAGGCCAACACCACTACCAGTACAGAGTACTTCCTTTTGGCCTCTCATTGGCCCCAAGAGTATTCTCCACAGTCCTCTTGGTAGTGGCAGCCAACTTACGCTCCTAGGGCATCATGATTTATCCTTACCTGGATGATTGCCTCCTTATGGTGCGTTCCTTCATCAAAGCCCAGCAAATCACCCATCCAACATTGGTTTGATTCAAGAATCTGGGCTTACAAATCAATGCACAGAAATTGACATTAACGCCAGTGCAGAGGTTAGAATTCATAGGAGCCAACCTCAACTCTGTCTGACCAAAGGGTGCTCTTCCCACATCAGATTCCTCAGTCTCACATGCTTCTAGAGCCTATACAATCCAGTCCTCAAATTTTGGCCAGATTCTGCCTCTAGTTTCTCGAGTATATGTCTGTGGGCACATTGGTTATAGCTCATACCAGACTTTGCATAAGATGCCTCCCAGCATGAGACTGAACAGAGACAGCACAGACAAGCTTATCAGTGCCCACCAACACCAAACAATCCTTAAATTGGCTGGGAGCTGGAGGGCCTGGGCTACAGGGTCTGCCTGCCACAGCTGGGGGCAGTGGGGTTCCTCCACCATGGGCTGGGAGCAGTGGCTGAGAGCTCCCGGGCCCTCTGTCATCAGCCACTGTGGATGGTGAGGACCCTAGAGCTCAGAGCTACTGTGGGCAGCAAAGGGATGCCAGAGCTCCAAGGTCTGTCCACAGCTCAGAGCCACAGGGTCTTTGCTGCCGCTGGCTTAAAACTGAGGGTCCTGCTGCCCATCCTAGCTGACAACAGAGATCCCTGCTGCCTGCAGCAGCTTGGGACCCAGGGGGTTTCTACTGTCCGTGCTGCCGGGATTCTGGTTGACAGCTGCAGGACCCCTGCAGCCTGTGGTGGCTCAGAGCTGGGGGGTCCCTCCCGTGGCTGAGCTGCTGCCCTCCAACTTTCCCCCTGAGCTGTGGGACCCTTGCCTGTGACGGCTGAGAGCTCAGCTCCCCACAGCCCCAAGAAGCTGTAAAGGATAATTTCACGGAGGTCCTTGGAAGTCACGGAAGCCGTGACTTCAGTGACAAAATCTTATCCTTACTCATAGGATGAGGCACTCATTTTGATGATTTCTCAGTACAGGAGAAATGGTCTCCATCTGCAGCAGACCTCCAAATCAACCTGCCCAAACTCACAGTGGTCAGGCATACATGCATTCATTTCCTTCCACTGATCAGAAGTGCACACACACAGGTCACGAAGGACAATCTAGCCTGCATATATTGCATAAATTGACAAGGAGGCACCAGATTGCCCTCCCTTTGCATGGAAGCACTAAAGCTATGGAACTGGTGCATTTCCCACAATGTCATAATAGTGGCAGCCTATCTGCTGGGAGTCCACAGCATGACAGTGGAGTGTCATCTGCAGGTTCCCACATAACCAGGAATGGGAGATAGATTCAGTGATACTCTGACATATTCTGACAGTGCGGGACACTGTTAATAGACTTGTTTGCCACTTAGCAGAACAAGCCATGTCTACGGTACTGCTCCAGAGTGGGAATCAGCCAGCGCTCCATGGGGGATGCTCTCCTCTCATGGACAAGGCCCTTCTTTACGCCTTTCCTCCCATTCCCTGTATTACTGAAAGTGCTATTGAAAATAAAAAGAGAAAAAGCTCATATCATACTGATCACTCCCACCTGGCCCAGACAGACGTGGTATCCCTACCTGTCACAACTGGTGCTGAATCCACCCATGACGCTTCTCTCCACTCCTTACCTCATCTCACAGAACAAGAGATGCACTCTCCATCCTAACTTATGGATACTACAGCTCAAAGCCTGGCTCCTTCATAGTTCCAGCGCATAGAGACATCTTGCTCTGTGGAGGTATAGGAAGTGTTATTGCACAGTAGGAAAGTGGCTACCCATTGTACCTACCTACAAAAGTAGACCAGCTTTCACATCTGGTGCCAGTCCAAAGGAGTTACCCTGGATATGGCCACTCTACGTGTAGCCCTAAACTATTTGTTGACTCTCAAGAAACTGGGACTGTATATCAGCTCGCTAAAAGTACACCTAGCAGCAATAGTGACCTTCCACCAGCAGGTAGAAGGGTATTCCATTTTTTCTCACCTGACTATGAAGAGAGATCTTATCCAGTGTTAAAAAGACTGAATAGTCTGCCATTTGAACCCATGGCCACTTGTTCTTTAACTCGCCTTTCCATGAAGACAGTGTTCCTGATCACCATCACCTTGGCAAGAGGGATAGGGGATATAGCAATTCTCATGGCGCATCCCCCTTTCACAGTGTTCTTCCCTGACAAAGTTACACTCGGACCACATCTGAAGTTCACCCTCAAAGTGGCTTCTGCATTTCACATGAACCAATTTATTCACCTTTCTACCTTTTATCCCAAACTCCATCAGGATAATAGGGAAGCCATCCTCCACCTGCTCAATGCAAGGAGAGCCTTGGCCTTCTATTTAGAGATTTTAGAAAATCTCAGACTTCCTCTTCATGCAGATAGGTCTAAAGGCACAGCGATCTCAGCTCAGAGACTCTCCAACTGACTCTGGAACTGTATCAAACTCGGTTATTAGATTCACAATTTAGCACCCCTAGCCAGTCCATACACACTCCATGGGATCTGCCTCCTTCTCCAAAGATATCCCTATATCAGAAATCTGTAGAGCAGCTACCTGGGCATCTGCGCACACTTTTGCTGAACACTATGCCATATCGAGGGACTCTGCTGCAGACGCCAGTTTTGGCGCCCCAGTTATCATCCGTAACAGACTCCAACTCCGAAGCCCCAGCCTTCAATGGGGGGTACTCACCTACAGTGGAGCACCCATAGGGACACTAGGGGAGAAGTAGTTACTCACCTTGTGCAGTAACTACGGTTCTTTGAGATGTATCTCTATGGGTGCTCCATGACCCAACCGCCGCCTCTCTATTTGAGTTCTTGTCAATGACTTGCAGCAGAGAAGGAACTGAGGAGGGGTCTCCCATGTGGTACTGGTTAGCCTCGTGGCAAAACACAAGGGGGCCAGCGCATGCACGGGCTGAACAGATATGGCTACCAAAGTTCTCTGATCAGCAGCGCAGGGACGCAGACACAGTGGAGCACCCCTAACGGGACACATCTGAAAGAACCATCATTACTGCACAAGGTGTGTAAGTTCTTACTTACTTACTTGCACACTTAAATTGCAATTTTAAATTGTCTGAAAATAACTATTTTACAGCAGAAGGGAGGATTGGCTTTTTTAAACCTGCATTGTTCAGGGAAGAGTAAATCTCCTTTATCTTCTGCATGGCTTCTCTCCTTAATCATCACTAATGGGCAATACCTCCCACGTATGGAATTCAGAGGTAGTCCAATATTGGAGACTCCAGGACTAAGCCCTGCCGTTCACCTGAGGCCACCATGTTTTCTGTCTCCAGCAGTGGAACAAGTTGGTGGTTCGTTGTCTCCCAGCCACTGTTTTAAACCTAATTTTTGGATGTATTTTTTGTGTGCAGTAGCTACTTCATTTCTGCGTATAGCTCCTCTCTCTTTTCTGAAGTGAAGAATGACCAAAGTATTGAAATTCTAATTATCCGGCATCTCTGGTGCAGTACCTCTTGGGCAGGTTTCATTTGCCCCTCGCAGCAGCAGCAAGTTAATTCCAAGAGGTTGTGTAGGTAGCTTTTTAGGACCGTTGGAGGGGAGCTGTACCCTGCTGCTGCAAGCTGTCCACCTGGGATTTTCAGTCAGACAGCTTGTAAGTCTTTGACCCTCACCTGAAGCCGTGACTCAGCCAGGAGCAGAAGCATGCCCAGGGAGAAGAGAAACCACGCAGCCTGCTCAGGGGTAAGTCTTGCAGACTTTGAGTTCCAGACAAAAACAAGCATCCTTTCCAGCAGGTGGCAGCTCATATTGTCCATGAGCAAGTAGGGTTTAAATCCAGATTTTTTTAAACCCTTCTCCTTTCTTTTTCTCTCTTCCTGCCACTTCCTTCCTACCACACAGTGGTTGAGATTTTTCTCTTCAGAAGCTCTCCATGCTCTATCCAGCTCACTGCACTCTGCAGCATGTCTGGGCCTGCAGAGAAGCCTGCTACTCTCAGGCTGCAGTAGAATGGGATTTGTCTATTTTTCAGCACATAAACTTCTGCTCTGCCCCTCTCAATAGGCTGGCTCCACCCTAATGCGTAAGGAGCACTTCTGTTCATCTGTGAACAAAACAGAGGCAGGTGAGAACTCCATTCTCCATGCAGCTGCACCAGCATGTGATTTTAAGGAGGTAAGTGAGAAATTCCTTCTCATGTTCTAATTACTCGTGTTTTACTGTGTAAAGCCCTGGGTGGTCATAAGTCTTCCCTAAAGTACTTGTAGGGATGCTAGCCAGCCTGGAGGAGCAGGCGAGGTCCTGGTGCTATCCCTCAGTCCATGTCCCCTCATTAATCTATTTGTACCAGTACCTCCCCTTGGTTGAGGGGTCCCCAGATCAGGATGAGAAGCATACTCTCTCCCTCCTGTAAAAAGCCATGGGAAGTATTGCACACACAAAGCCTAATGTATATAAAACAAAGTAACTTTGTAACTTTTAGTAGCTTAAGATTGGTGCAGCTGTAGCTCCACCCCTGAGAAAGTCACCCTTTCAGAAGGAGATTTCCTTCCAAAACATCCCATAGAATCATAAGTGAGGACATGCTACGCACATTTCAAAGCCTCAGTGGTAGCCATTGAGACCAGAAGTTTTTCCTGTGCTTAAGTCCCTGAGCCATTTATTAGGGGTATGTTCTTTGCTTGGAATGAGAAGTCAATGGTTCTGTTATAGTCCAATCCTCATTGTGACGTGTGATGAGCAATGGCTCCTAACAGTGGCAAGGAAGCTATATTACACCCATGCATAGCTATCAGTCTTCCTAAATCGATATTTTGGGCATCCAAACTTACAGGTGAGAAGCTGCTAAGGGAAACAGAAATTAGTAACTGAGAATGCAGAGGCCTTACCCCTCAGTCTAAAAGCTAGCATAGTAACAACTAATAGATTGCTAACACACAGGCTAGTCAAGAACTGACTATTTCCCTAGCAGAAGCAAAAATCTGGAGCAGAAGATCCCTACAAACCTCGACCTATTGTCTTCCAACAAAATCTGCATTATGACTGAGAAAATGAGCATTTGTGTATGAGACAATTCTTGTACACCATTCTTCCTTTTGAGCCTCTTTACCCAGAGTCCTAAGAAATGGCTGTTAGTAGTCATAGTAAGGCTTAGTGCTCTGGCATGAGTAGGTTTGTTTCTCTAAATTGGCCAGTCACTGGAACAGATTTATACCCACCTGTGTTCAAAATCAAGAACTGTTTGACCCCAATACAGAGAACAAATCACCCAAGGGTCAAAGCAGGCATGGCTCTGGCCCCAATCTTACCATCAACGCAGCATTACTCTTTTTGCGGAGGTGGATTAACGGTGTCAACTTCCAGATCAATTGAGTGAGTCTCCATTGCCGCTCAATTGATCCTGCAGAATTGATCTGCTGGCGCCGACAATGCCACCGTCAATATAGACATACTCTCAGAGTTGTCTGTCTGGCATGCAAAGCTTTCCTTTCTTTGCTCCAGATCCTGTCCCAATCTTGACAGACAAGACTACAGCTGTTTACTGTCTCAACAGAGTGGGGAGCAAGGTCATCTCTACTCTGGTGTTAGGCCATTCTACTTTGAACTTGATGTATTTATCATCAAACTATGCCAGTGCCAGTTATTCAGAATTCTCTGGCAGATCAGATTCTTTCCTCTGCTCTTGGACAATAGGATAGATGTACACATTTTCACTGATCCCATTGGTCCAGAGAATCCTGAGGAAATGGAGAGAGAGAGAAGTTCAATGATCATGCTAGCTCCAGCGTAGGCCTGACAATTTTGGTACTTGCATCTGATCACCATGTCGGAGCAGCCCCAGATTGTGCTTTGCCTAGCAGTCGCAGAATTGTGACCAGGGGCTGATAGCCTAGATGTTGAATGGATAACTGCCACAGAAAGGAGCTGTTCAGAACATTCTGATCTTCAGAATTCCCATTTCTCAGAATCAGCTAGACTGATTGACAGCGTAAAGTCAAAGTTTTCTATTTGGGAATCCTGCCATCCTGTGCCTATTTCTGGTATTTTGGTCCATTGGTTGATTCTAAAATGATTGGGACATTCCAACAGCTCAGTGAGTGTATATTTTAGCAGCTATTTCTGCACATTACCCTCCTGTTTAGGGCTATATACCATATTCTCACCTCCTAAATTCCTTAGAGTTCTCATGCATGGATTTCCTTCCAGTGTGTGAGCCCCTGCTCGCCTGGGTCCTCAATATTGTGTTAACATGCTTAATGAGCCCCTAATAATCTGTTCTTATCAACTGTCCATGAAGACTGCCTTCAGCTTGGAGGGTAGGGGAAATTCAACCCCACATGGCTGGTCCACTTTACACAGTGTGTTCCATACAGATAAGGTGACATTTAGGACTCACCTCAGTTTTTGACCAAGATTGTTTTGGAATTCCATTAGGATCAGCTTGTTCACGTCCTCATTTTCTTCCCTAGCTCAAATTAAGATGAAGCTAAACTTCACACTTTGATGTGATGGGGCCACTATTGTATTATTTTGATAGGACAAGGAACTCCCCTAAATTTCTCATGACCTTTTACAAACTGAGGTTTAAATAACTTCATTTCCTACTCAAGCCTCCTATTGATGCATTTTGGGAGTGCATTAGCTCTTTTGGCCACAGCATCTCACTGGGAGCTCATGTTCAGCTGATTATCCAGCATGACCCCCACATCCTTTTCACAGTCACTGCTTTCCATGATAGTCCCACATCCTGAAAGGAGGGCTTACATTTTTCCCTAGATCTACCCATTTACATTTAATTGTATTAAAACACATTGTTTGCTTGCACTCAAGTTTACCTAGTGATCTGGATAGCTCTGAATCAGTGACCTGTTCTCTTCATTATTTCCTCTTCCCCACTCTGTCATCTGCAAACCTTATCATTGATGATTTTATGTTTGCTTCCACCTCACTGATAAAAATGCTAAATAGCGTGAGGCCAAGAATTGATCCCTGTGGGACCCCACCAGAAACAGCTGCTTGAGGAAAATTCCCCACTTATTATTACATGTTGAAACCTATCAGTTTGCTGATTTATTTAATGTGAGCCATATTAATTTTATATCAGTCTAGTTTTTAAGCAAAACGTCCTGCAGTACTAAGTCAAATGCCTTATAGAAGTCTAACTACATTATGCCATCACTATTACCTTTATCAACCAAACTTGTAATCTCATTAAAAAAAAAAATTAGTAGTTTGACAAGATCCATTTTCCCTAAACCCATGTTGATTTGCATTAATTACATTACCCTCAAGTCCCTTTATCAGTCACTCCACTATCTGGCCCAGGACAATGTCAGGCTAACAGGCCTGTCATTACACAGGTCATCCCTTTTATCCTTTTTAAAAACTAGCACGCTATTAGCTTTCTTTCAGTCTTCTGGAACTTCCCCAGTGCTCCAAGACTTACTGAAAATCCACATTAACAGTCCAACAAGCTCCTCAGCCAGCTCTTTGAAAACTCTTGGATGAAAAGTTATCCAGAACTGTGGCTTTAAAAGACTAACTTTAGTAGCTTCTGTTTAACAGCTGTCGGGATAGTTATGAAAATAAAGAATTATAAAGTTAGCTTAAATTTGGTTAGGGAAATATTTGCTTTATAGGTTGTGGCTAATAACCAGAATAAGGCCCTAATTATCCAATAAAGGAAGGCCATGAGAATAAGTCGAAAGACCAAAATGTAGTGGGGGAAGGATGTATGGTTCAAAAACTAATAAAATAAGAAGCTGCAGTAACCAAGACAAAGTGAACCCTTCTCACAAAGCAAGCACAAATTTTTTCTCACATACCAATGCTATCTGAAAGTGAGGCTTATGTGTAACCAAGGGCAAAAAAAACTACTTGTAAGCAAGGAGATGGGAGGAGATCAAAAAGAAAAGCCTTGGAGAGAAGAAACTGTTTCAAACTGGGGTTTTGCTATAAAGCTAGCAAGTGTGCTGAAGGGTAGAAAAAGAGCCAGGAAGCTGAAGGGTGTTTATTAGATCTGGTCAAATCATGTAAGAGCAAATCAGTGTGAAAAGACTTTTCTCCCATCTGGTCCTTTTGAAAATGAGAACAGTAGATACTTATAAATGTTTTATTACTCTGTGGGATGTAATAATGCTTATTAGCTAAGTCCAAATGTTATCTATACAGTTGGACTGATTTATAAAGTAATTTATGGTTGGTAATGTTTGGTGGTGCCCTTTATCATTAATAATCAAATTCCAACAATATCCTCTAGAGATACTAGTGGAAGGGAATGTGTGTTATCACCATATGATTACTATTACTAATCTGTTCCCGCTAATACAGAAAAGAAATTTATTGAAAATGTCTTTTTCTGCATTATTATTGATAATTCTACCATTTCCATCTAGTAATGGACCAATATCATTGTCAGGATTATTTTTGTTCTTAATATATTCAAAAAACTCATTGTCCTAAACAATGCTGGCTATAGATTTTTTCCCTTGTCTCTTCCTTCCCTTATCTATTTTTTGAAATTCCTAACTTCTGATTCTCTCTGGAAGCCACAGGTGGTGGGGAAGATTAAGTTTGAGAGAAGCATATTTGAAATCTTTATACAATAGATACTACTGCCCTGGGCTGTAGTGACTCCATTGTACACTCTAGCCTTAGAGATCATGATTGCAGAGTACTGCAATATTGTGTTCTATAAGGGCTCCTAACTTGTGATCACTGGTTATGGGGGAAGGGAAGCTTCCTCCACTCCCTTCACGTACACATTCTGGAACGATGAACTACTCTAGTTTTGCATTTTTATAATGCCTTTCACTTCACCTGTGAATTTTATCTCCCACTATTGCTCTGTAACTATCATAATCCCTCTTTTGTGTAAGGGAAAACTGAAGCACCAACACGTATGATCTGACCAAGATCACAAAGGAGGCAAGTGGCAGAGTCACAGGGCTGTAACCAGGGTGGGGCGAGCAGAGCAGCCACCCAGGGTGCAAAGCTGTAAAGGCAGAAAAATGATGAAAAAACAATGGGGGGCACAAATATGCTTGCTCGCCTCGATGCTAACGGGGCTAGTTATTCCTCTGTCTTTTAGACTTTGTCCTAACAGATAAAGAGGAACTGATCCCAGAACTAAAAATTAATGGTTGCTAAGGTACAAGTAATCATTAGTTGATCAGATTTATAAAGTGCATGCAAAATAAAGCCCAGACCAGTAATATATAGACTGGGTGCTTTCATAGGGCCCATTTTCCAAACACAAAAACAATTATGAGCAAAATCACTTGTGAAGAAGAATTTAATCAGAAAAAGGTGAATGATAAATGGGAATTGTTTAAGAACACCTTACTAGATGACGATAAAACCAAGAAAGAAGGATATACAGGTTAAAAAGTCAACCAGATTTAGAGAGGAAGTGAAGGCAGCTATAAAAATAAAATTTTAACAAATGGAAGAAATGGGAAGCTGCTGATGATGAATATAAATCCTGCTTGCTAACACATGTCCCTGTGAATGGACTCCAGCTGTGCCTTTCCTACTCTGGGTAATCTGCCTGGCCTATGCTTGCCCATAGGAGCTGTGCTAAACTGCTTTCTGCTGGGAGGCATTCCCATACCTGTGTCCAGCATCCATGAAACCTGCTTCCATCAGGCAAAATCAGGTCAGTGTTTTGCTTCCAGCAAACAAAGTGCAAGTTTTATGGTGAAAGTAATTTCCCTGGCTCCTGGTTAAGAACAACAAACCACACCTCACAGGCTAGGGGGGAGACCAGTGCTTCATTAATTGAGTTTTGAAATGGGGTGGTTAATGACTATGTTCAAATTAGCCAGCATCACCTTTTCATCCTGGGGAATTGAAATGAGATTTTCCACTGCGAGATAGAGCTAGTCCAGCTCCCACCCCACCCCCAGCCCTTTTCAAACAATCTCAGGTAAACTTGGTATCTTCCTCTTTCACAGACTATTTTCCTCATTGTATTGTCTGAAGTACATATTTTAAAACCCTAATTAATAGCTGGTATTTCCCGTGGCAGTGTTCTGCAGTAATGGTGCCAAGCGCAGCAAGAGCATTGATAGGAACTCTACTGGGCTGGACACAAGTCCGAGAATCAGGTCTGCCTCCCACTCCTAATCTTTGCAGCAAGTCACTTTGCCTGGTCAATTTCTCCATAAAAGAGAGAATGATGCAACTCCCTTTTTGTAAAGTACTGGGGGCGGGATCCATGAAAGGCCTCTGCTGAGTGTCACAGCACTAGACAATCACAAGAACACACATGATCCCACAAAGCTGAGTTAGGCACTGCCTGGGCTCTTGTACAATGCATGGGGAGAGAGAAGTGCTGAGGAATGCCCTCCACAAAAGCCAGCACTGCTGCTCCCTACCTAAATTAGGAACTAGGAGAGGCTGATAGCAGACATGGGTTAAGCCCTGCCCCTTTCTCAGAGAGAGGCACCTCCATCCAAGCTGCAGTGAGGCACCTATGTCTGTTTAGCAATCCCCAAACAGGAACTCACCCCCTGGACTCAGACAGTTGAGGCACCTACTTGGTGGATCCTACCCATTCAGACAGCTAAGTGTTATAAGCTGTACTCCTTTATCGATGCTGCGGAACAATTGAACTTAGCTCTTTATGGCCTCAGTAAGATCTCCCCAGGGAAGCCAGCCAAGCCCTATTGCTTGGCACATTTAAAACTCGCCTAGACCAAATGCTAATCAATTCACAAGTAGGCACAATGCTGTGTTGGCAGGGAGCCGGACTGGATGGTCTAAACGGTCTTTTTAATATCCAGCCTCTGAGATTTACCAACATTGACTAATGAATCCACCATTGTCCAATGTGAGCGGAGAGAGGAGTGGAGGATGAGGGACATCACCCTAGGAGTAGGCAGTGTGGCTGAATAGAGCGGGGATTGGTCTGAGCTTCAGGAGTGGGGAGCTCACTTCCTAGCTCTGCCGTTGACCTTACCATGTAATCTTAGCTTTAAACTCTGGGCCTCTGTTTCCTCATCTGGAATTACACAGGTTTGTAAAGTGCTTTGAGATGGGTGTGAGGTAAGTGCTGAGTATTTATAGGTAGATAAAGACAGGAGCGCTGCGCCGAGGAGCTTACAAAATCCATCTAAATCAGAAGCACAATAAAGCAAGCAATGGCCTACGGAGGAAGAAGAGGACAGCAAGAGGCTGACAGAACAAACCATGTGTGTTGCACTTGCTTCTTTCTTACTACATCTGTTGCACTAGATTTCTGTTAGGCTGGGTGTGCTTAACAAGTTAATTCACAGCAGCCCTACATCTGACCAAAGAAAGAGCCTTGTTCCTGTGGTGCCTCTGGCAGTACCTTCCCTTATACCTGAGACAAACAAACAGCCCTGTGCTGATTAAAATGTTACATAAAAATCCGGTGCTTTCACAACCACACCATAAAGCCTTGCTGTTTTTAACCTCACTTGAGGACATGCAGGTATCAGTCCCCTCCCTTCCTGTGCCCCCTTCTCCCGTAACTCCTGCACTCCACAGCTGCACCCTCCTTCTCTTCCTCATAGCCCCAGGCATTTGGTGCAGCATACCTCCTTCTGCCCTTCCCACCAGCCAGGTCATTCAAAGCCCTGTTGCTGAGATCCTAGCGCTGGGGAGAGCCTCCTTCGGCTGGGATCACTGGGCCAGCGATCCTGCAGGGATGGGGGTGCTTTGAGGATTCTGGGCTCCATCCAGACTCTGATGGACCAGATTCTGCACAGAGGAGGGGCTGACACCACTGGGCCTGATCCTGTACACCCCTCCATTTTTGTGCCCCCCCCCCGGCTCTGCACCCTGGGAGGCTGCCCTGCTTGCCCCATCCTAGTTACAGTCCTGAATAAAGAACTCACCTGTTGGCTGCAACACTTTTTGAGTCAGGAAATTGTCATCTATAATATTTAGAAATTCCAAGGATGTTAAGGAATGGCATGAGACCGCCAATAGCTGTCACTCAACCTGAAGTGCCCTGTGAGCTCTGTTTCTTTTCCCTACACTTAGTAGATAGATAGATGCATAAGGAAGCAGTCATCCTGGTCCCTAGAGTGATTTGGTGGGCTGTAGCAGGCACCAGTTATATATAGTGCTGTATCTGTTAGGACACTGATTCATCAGCATTCAAGATACTTTTTCCCCGATTTCAGGGACACAGAAGCAGGTGAGGCCATTTGGCAGAGTCTCATGCTCCCTCCTTACCTTTTACACACTTGATCTTTCCTAAATAGGTTATAACCATTGATTTTAACATGTGAATCATCCCACCAGGTTTCAGTAATGCCACCTCGCTCAAATGAACAATTTCCCTTCCTCTTGTTCGTTAGCCAGGCCTCGAGCATTAGGGTAGAGGCAATTCAGTAATTTCTTCTTTGTCCTTCGGTTCCTTGATTCCTTTTGCTATCTGTTTATCCCCCTCCTGACTACTTTAGCCTCCCTGAGATTTGTCCCTCTTCTACTGTGGTGGGGGAGGGCCATCCAAACAGTACAGGCCCCTGTCCTCATAGAAGGTGAACCAATGTTTGACAAAACCAAAACCCTCCACCTTACACCACTTACCCAACCAGTGATTCACTTCCAGAATCTTCCGCCTACTGTCTTCCTTTGGTCAATGGACAGGAAGGATCTAGAGAAGACTGCCTGGACATGCTAAAAAAAAAAAAAAATCTTATTAAGCTTCCATCTAACATCAGAATACTGATCACATTGTAATTTCCCTGTCACAAGTACATGTAATACATCAAAACAAGTTTCACCAAGTCAGCCATGTATCCCCCTGGAAACTTCATTATATCTGCCCAAAACTATGCATTTCTTTGTAGGGGGAGCACTTCCTAGTTCTTAATTCTTTTTTAAGCTTCAACCGATTGCATGTTTCCTGGCCAAGTATAATAAAGGAAAGGCTTTTAATGTGTCCCCAGACACAAAAGATCACTTTTTTTTTTTTTTTATTAAATAATTGGCAGGCTTTCCAGTCTAAAGCAAGTTGAATTTAGCCTCAAAGGGGAATGAAAGAATTAGGGCAGTAAAATCTACTTGGCCTACTAAAGAAAAGAGGAAGATGTGTGGTCTCAATTGAAAGAGGCTTACAGTCAGAGGAGCCAAGTCAGACATAACATGTCTTTTAGACACCATCTGTTTATCATAGAGTAGTGCAATAATCTGAGATGAAAAATATTTTGCAGGAATTTAGCAGGTGGTGCTTCATAGCAATTCTTCCCCTCGAGTCCATGTCAGACCCGCACGAATTGTAATGTCATGTAATACCCACCACATAAAACCAAAAACTTTTAATTTTAGCAAATACTTAAGTGTCATTCACACTTCTTAATGTAGAACAAAGCTATGGCTGTGCAACTGAAGATACAAGTGAACTAGTTTCTTAAAATGGGAAACATTTAAGATTTTTAGTAGAATATGTATTCCTAGTATATATATAAAAACCTTATCACAGTCAGTTGCAGATCCGATCAAATAGGATATGCTTAGCATGGGTACTGTACCATGGCTCATTTTTCCCTAAATCAGCTGAAGACCGTAAGTCAGATTTTATCCAGCACTAGATGTACTTAACAGTTGCAGCCAAATACCATGATCTAAATACCACAGCAGTTGCAAAACACAAACTAGGACAATATCTTCATCTGTAAAAGAGGAAGATCTGCCATTCTAGGAGTAATACTGTTCACACTAGTGTGCTGACTAAGCAAAGCATTGAAACCGGGTATTGATTGGTTCTAATCCCAGCTCTGCACACCCTCAGGCAAGTTACCCTAGATCAGTGATCTCCAAACTGTGGGGTGCGCCTCCATGGGGAGGGGGGGAAGCTATGTGGCGGGGGCTGGACCCAGGCCAGCCCCCATGGGAGTTAGGGAGGGAGCACCACTCAGCTCTGCCCCCTAGCCCCGCTCTGCCCTCATTCCCTCTCTGCCCCCAGGCCAGCTCCACTTCTAGCCCCAATCACAGCTCTGCCTTCAGCCCAAGCTCCTCTGCTGAGCCAATGATGCCGTAATGGACGTAGGACATGGACAGATTCCATTCCTGGTAAGGGGGGAAGTGCCAGGAAAAGTTTAGGCACCACTGCCCTAGATACGCAATGACAATATTACTCAATGATCCCAAAGGGGCACTGAAGTTTAACATTTGCAGTGTTTTTAAAAATACGTGAAGTGAAACTATGGATGTGGGGGTGGGTGGGTGTAGAGGTGATCTCATTTGGGGTTTAAGGTGAACTTTGCCTGGAGTGAGCTAAAGTTCAACACTAACAGCAGCACAACTGAGTTTTTACTTTTGGATATTCGCCAGGCGTTACTTCTGGCTCCCATTTGTAACCACTTTTTTTTTTTGGGGGGGGCCATCATTGGCACAGCGGAGGAAAGACCAGCACATTAAAGTTTAGAAGACAGCTGCTTTGCTCCAGTCAACTTTAGGCACAACATTAGAATTCTAAACATACAAAAGTCCTAGTGAGGGAGGCTGGGATGGTCAGAAAAGATCAGAAGGCACAATGTTAAGCGCATTGATTAGTCTCTTCCACTTTCCAATGTGTCCCTGCCCAATTTAACAAAATTAGATGAAAACTGAAAGTTCAAAAAATGCCTGATGAAATATAGTGGAGAGTATAAATTAAGGCGAATTTTTGGGCAAGATGTAGTTTCACTTAAGGGTCTATATATATATATATAACATGTGAATGAAAGCATCTCTGTTATTTTTCTGTAGCAACCTAGTTTCTGGTCCCGATGCTTTTCTTCCCCCCCCCCAAACAAAAAAAAATTAAATAGGAAGTGAAAAATATCATTTTAATACAACTTGAAGTCTAAACAAGTCTTGATTAATTTTCTTTGTGCTGGACTGGCTCCAGAAAAACTATTTCCTTGGTAATCTGTAGATTCAGACAAGTAAAGATTTAATAAAAAGCCACTATTACTGCCAAAGAAACACAGTAATTATACCTGAACTATAAGAACAGGTGCTTTCATAAATACAAGCCAAAATGTATTCAAGCATGGCATAAACAGAGCAAATTTTATTTTCTAATCACTTTTTAGAACAAAATATGCAATGGAATGCAAATTTCAACACAGTATATGATTAGGCAATGATTTGATTTTAAAATATTCATTCACAGACATAAAGGACTTGACAAAATGTCTAGTTAAAATTACAATGTCTACAATAGCAGCAAAGAGTATTAAACTGTTTTATGATCATGTAACTGGTTCATACTACAGCACACATTACTTTATCCTCAATAAAGCGATCAGATTTAAATTGACAGTTGTTCAGTGTCTTTGAATTCTTAAAACAATTTGCAGAATGTTTATTAAAGAAACTACTTTCTGTATCTGGTAACAAATGGGACAAAAAATTCAAACTAAAAACTGGAGAGTCATTATAGCCCTCTTTTCCATATTAGCATTAAAAAACCTCATCACTTTATCATATCTCCATTAAGGGACTCTCTAAGAAAACATGAACTACTATGAACTGAAGTGGAGTACTGAAATTTTTCTGGCTTAAAATAGATAGGTAGGTGCACATTTTCATTATTTCACATTTTAGAAATGTAGAGAAATAATACATGCAAGAGATCAAAGTTATAAATATACTGTAAAAACAAAGCTATAACCCTGTCTCATTTACACAATTTAAATATATATTTTCTTTCACATAGTCAGTAAAAAGGTAGACAAATACAACGTCAAAGTTTTACAAAATATCAGACTTATGCATGCATATCTTTCAGATTTGGAAGTTGTTATTCAAGGGGGTTATTTTCTTCCCCTTTCTAATGGAAACTCGTCATTTATCAAAACTTTATATATTTGAGAATGGCTTCAGGATTTACCTTGATCAAAGTCTTTAGAAGGTTTGAAGAAATTAAAAACAACAACAAAGACACCCTTAATGTTATATAAAGCAAATGATTGGGAAGAATATTATTGCTGTGAACCCAGTCAAGTTATACTGATTGCAGAGTGTCACTTGCAACCTCCTGCATTTGACAAGATATTTAAAATGCTCAGTGATCTCTGTATTAATATGACATTTTATGAGGCTGTATCTAATTTAAAGTTACTTTACATCTTCTTTTCAGTGGAAAGCTCTTGACGAGATGTAAGAGTTTCAGTGACTTGTGGAAACGTGGGAGAAAAAAACCACTAGCTCACAAATAGATAAAAAGTATTTACATTTCAAAAAGATACAAAGAACTATCCTATTACCCCAAATCTGCAAAAGCAATCTCATACTAAGTAGTTAGTTTAATGGACTATAAGCTACAGATTCACAAATCTGCCTCATTATGATACTACAAGAATAACCAGTAAGATGTTGATTTTCACTATTTCACCAATTTCAGAGGTTTAATGGCTTTAAATTCAGTCACTGAATTATTGACAACTGTAAATATGCCAAGTATTAATCTCATTAAATGAATTTTATCTATAAGTTCTTCCAATAAAACAGCTTTCTCAGCAGACAGTAAAAGCTTTTAAACAGGCTTGATATATTTATTTCCAAACACACAAAATCACAACCAGATACAGCATATGAGTGTTGAGTTATCAAATACCAGGTTTTCATTTTTAAAAACTGCATTTACACCTTCACTTTTACAATTAAATACTGCCACAGATTAGTTTCGCTGCTAATAATCTTCATTTTTTGGCTGAAATAACAAGTTTGTATTTAAGCAAAATACTAAGTTTAAATTACAATACTTAAAACACTGTATAAGGTGAAATAAGTGAAATACACTGGAAGATTGATTCTAAACTATTTATGACAATGTAGTAAAATTTAAGATGATCTAATGTTAGATGTGTTATGATATCAAGTGATTGATGAAAAAAGGTGATGAACATTTGAGTCCAATCAGAATTTCATTAAGTCAGTGGTACTCAGTCGTCTCTTTAGGGATTTGAGGACAGCTCCCGTGCTTTTTGGCACATAAAAGAGCACAAGTAGATGCCCAAGTACCCAGGAAGTGGGAAGAGAAGGAAAAAGTTGATAGGAATAACAACCAACCACCAAATTGTGGAGTGACACCTAGACGTGTTATAAAAATGTATGTCATGTCTGAGCTAAATGACAATGTCATGGCTCAGTCACCAAAGGCAATGTCTTCACAGTTACATTGTAGGCCCAGAAACCAGACAATGAAGGAATGGCTCTCCAGCTCTTCAGGAGAGGATATCACTTCATTAGTCTCTTTGGACTGGTTTTCTGTTCATACTGGGGACTTAAGACATGTAAATAAATAGAAGGGTGGGAATATAGTCTGGAGTTTGTGTAAGATTTACTAGAGAGTGGTTACTACTTAACCACTTAACTTTCAATTTAAAAAGGCTTAAAGATTTATTCGTTTGTATGTTAATTTTGGTGATTGCGTGCTCAGAAGTAATTCAAGTGGCTGGTCAAAAAATACACTTTAATGACCACTTCAACTATATCCACTGCAATAAATCTGACAAATACTGTCCGAATTGCTAGCAGAAAGCTCATCTGAAAGAGAATTTAAAAAAAAAAAATGTACCGCATAGTTTCCTCCTATTTCGTGAGCATCGTTCACCTTAGGGAAGAAATGAAGGCTGTCAGTACTATACTGTGGATCAACTTCTGAGGGATAGAAGAAAGGAAAACACTCTTGAAGAAGCCTGTACCTCTACCCCCATAAATCTGGCAGCGGGGGAAGAGGGGGAGACTGTGTTGAGCACCTGTCCTGGACCAAGAGTGCCAATGACAGCCAATGACCTGGTGCACTGCAAGTCCCACTACACAGCAGAACATGGCAGGTGACTGCTGTTGCAGAGGATATCCATCTGAATGAACATAGAATAAGAGCTCTAAGCAGTCCTCAGATATTCTGAGCCCCTGTGCTTGGGGAAGGGGAGAGAGTGGGATAGGATCAGGGGGAAGAAAAGTGAAGGAGGCATGGCAGAGAAAGACAAGGGTATTAAAAATATGGAGAAGGCGGCCCTGCTTCTACACTTTGTACCTGTAAATCCTAGCTCCTTGCCAAGCTCCTAGCCTAAACTGCACTAGAATGCCTATGTCTTCACAGGTGCTCAAGTCGAGAGGCCACAGACTGCCTTCATGACAACAAAAAGTTCAGCCACCAGAAAGACAGGCCAACAATATACATATTGTTTACTGCTTCACAGATACCTCCCAATAGCAAAGTGCTATGTTCTAATCTGCATGCTGAACTGGAAAACTCTATTGTCACTAATGGGGAACCAAGAAAAGCTTTTTTGATTACACACCTCAACTAACTTTACCAGAGGTATGCATGTGCACATGGTATGCCTTAGTCTCTATGAAGCATCTGTTAAGGGAAGACTGAATAATGGAAAGAAAGCAAGGGGGCACATGGAGCTGAACAATATCCAAATACTACATCAGAAGTTACCAAACAAAAGGTATATATACAGTCTGAAAGCAACATCGCCTACACTATTAGTAAGCGACAGTTGTATTTCAGTAGAAGGTAGATGTTTGCTGGTGTGATAGAAGCAGTAAAAAAACAAGTTGCACACCTTTCTAGAGACATTATTTGGTTTGCTTTTCAAATGAAACTACTCTGTAGCTTCAAGCTTTCAGTTTATCCAGGGCTCTTCCAACTGTAATTTAGCTTTAAAAAATTGATACTGGCTTTAACACAAAAAAAAAAGAGCTATATGTTATTTTAGACTTAACAGGGAAGCAGTAAAGCTAAAACACAGAATTACAACAATAATGCTGGAACAAAAAAGTTGGTGTAAAAGTAACTGGTAGATGCAAGTGTGGTTTTCAATAGCTTTTCAAACAGTTATTAATTTTAATTTCTCGTGTAAAAAGTTGCATAAGGAGCATTAGATACCCTTTTCATTTAACCCCTAAAAATGAAAGGTAAAGAGCTACTGGAAGTTGCAACTAACTCTGCTGATGCCTAGTTACAGAACTACAAGAGTTAGGGATGTCCAAATTAACTCTGGGGGATATCCTAGCTCCTTGGAAGTGAATGGCAAAACTCCCATTACCCTATGTGGTGTCATGATTTCACCCTATGATGATCTCTTCTCTTTATTTAATGTGGGAATTTTTGTTACTATAATTTAGAAAATACAAATCTGAAAGTATGTTAATAGGTATCATCTTGAGGTTCTAGCAGGCATATATCATTGAAAGAAACAGCAAAGATTCAGATCTGAAGAATAAGAAATGCTCCAGTTTTAGGATACCTACCCATAGAGATTACAATGCATGAACAGTGTATACAAAATACAGGAATATGTCACACCAAATAGTACAAATGACTAGGTTATTTTAGTTAGTGTTGTGACTGAGCTGTTTCAGTTATTCTTACAATAGAGGTGGACTCTTTCCTAATACAAAAATAGTTGTGTGAAATGAATATTCCAAATAAATGAAACAATAAATGAAATAAATGAATAAATGAAAGTCATTCCGAATAAATGAAAGAGTCACCTGCCCAATTTTTACTCAGAAGGGTCTTCATGATCTGCCTCGTAACAAAAAAAATTCAAGATTTTGTAAACTACAGTGTTAGTTTTAGGGACAATTTTAACACACTGTGTACATATGTATGTATATACTTATGCATGCATGCACGAACTGCATTTATAAATAGAGCAGGTCTGCACAGAGTTGCTCATGGCTCTAATTTCTGCTTTCAGAGAATCAATTATTTTGTTGACATTTTCCCTAAAAAATTATGTAAAGAAATCTCTCCAACTGGAATTTTTCTTATGTCCTAGAGTAAGTATGGTGGCAATACTATTCAGTGTTAGGAAAAAGAATTGATATTCTGCCCTATGAAATGAGTGAGGACAATATCAAAAAGAAACTGATTGCACAATTGTTTCACAGGTCTTCAGGTACTGAGATGAAAGTTAAATACAGATTAATACAATAAATGTATATGATGAGGGGAAAAAAAGAAAAAAAATCATAAATCAAGAACAGTCTCAATCTACACCCGTGTTGAATTTAGTTTGGAACTGAAAGCAATCTTAACTAAGAAGGGTTTCAACCTGCCTTGCATTGTTAATTTTACAGGCATACCCTCAGATCCAACCTAAAATGTGAATGAGCATTATTATACTGCTTAATTCTAACAAACATTACAGCAAAGGTTTGACTATTTGACTTGTAAAATACAGCTAATTTACAGAGACATCTTCACCATCTAAAATGTACAAATCTGAATTCAAACCTATAATTTTGTTTGCAACAAACCCTGTTTGCTAGAGTATAAAGGCTCAGATTTAAACAAAAGTAATCATTTTAAAAACACAACTGATGTACTGTGAAAGAGCTATTCTTCATGCTCTGTTTGGAGACATTCATACTTCTAGTAAAACCAAAGGGTAACCATTCCATTTTTGTCTGTAAACAAACACACACAACATTTTGGTCTTCCACAACTAGGAAGGCTCCATTCCTCATTTTGGAGAAGTCTTTGTAGAGCTGAGAGAAACTGACACAACCAAAATACTCAGCAGCATAATGCAAAGCCAGTATGCAGACACTACTTTTAGTCCCCAAGGCCTTGTGTTGACTGGGTAAAAGTGGAAAGCCATGAAGACATGGCTGATTTTGCAGTTGTGAAGGCCCCTCCTACTGATTGACCTGTATTATAAACAAACAAAAAAGAGAAAAAGTTACTCATGTAAGTGTAATATGCTTTTTCTAGACAGCATACACCCCATAACACAGTCTTTGTGTATAACACCCCCCCCCCCCCCCCCACCCGAATGATTACAAATACATCATTGGTTTAATTTGTAATTTAAAAAGTAAATGCTCAGATATACTCAAAGAATTTAAAGATGGCATCTTAGAAGAAATGGTTTGTGCTAACCAACAATAATTATAGTCTTTAGGTGGCCTCTTCAGGTCCCAGCCCAAAAGACTCTCAGGGCCCAAGCTCATCTCAGAACAGCAGCAGCACAGGCAGATCACCTCCAATTTGAATCCCGTTCAAGAATTTTCGCAAAGCCACAAGAGAGCAACCATTTATAAGGCTTCTTAACTGGTGGCCTTATGTTCTCTCTCACCATTTGATGAGGTCATGCTGGACATTCAGAACAGTATGGGCTTGATCTAAAATCCACTGAAGTCAATGAGAGCCTTTTTATTGACTTCAATGGCCTTTGGATCAGGCCCTGTCAGAGAAACACAAAGTGAGAATAGTTTGTTATTCCTGGAGGGGTATGGTTTAGTAGTTTAAGCACTTAAAGAGGATGAAGAATCTTTCATCTGAAACCTTAAAAAACAGTCGTCTACTGTGGGCAAAGCCTGGCTTTTAAACAGTTTACTCTGGTGTCCTTAGCTAAACTTTCCCCTCCTCCTATTATTGTGCAGTCTGAGGTATTCCAATTATCCACCTATCTGCCAGCCTTCCCAGCTCTTAGCCTCCCAGCCAGAGATGGCTGCATTTCTCTGGTGGGCAGATATATCTGTAAATCCCATTAGAATAAAACGCACTATAGAAATGTAACACACTATTATTAAATAACCATGCCATATCATGCTTGCAGTATCTAGATAGCTGCATACTCTTCCAACCTAGTTATGGACAAACAGATTTCTTACCTACGGCTTTTCCTGTTTGTACAACATTCCGGCTGGTACTGACCATGGCATTTCCAAGTTTCTTGCCACGTTCACTGTTCTGGACAGAGCTAAGCAAGAGAAATATTCAAAGAGAATTAATCAATTGACTCACTACCTATTCAAGGGGCAAAACTTAGTCTAAAATATCAATTAAGTATAATCAAGCTCATAAGTTTCAGATCCATCTCTTCATTCCACCACAGACCAGTTACATACATAAATGTGTGCATCAGGCATGTTGGAGAAAGGGAAGAATAGATTCTGCCAGTGAACCAGGAATCAAAGCCAACAGGTTAGTCATTATGGAACGTGCTGTGCTCTTTGGTGTAAGGCTTAAAGACATTTGTGGCAAGTTTTTCTGTTGTAGGTTACAAGACAAAATTTTTCTGCATCTACATTTAGGTACCTTTGAAAATGTTAGTCTTTGTCTATAAGTTTTGTTAAATGGCTAATGGGCTGGTTCTGAATGTTTGTCATTGCTTTGTCATTTCAGAAAAAAATGTTAATTTTACTTTGTGCTTCAATCCATAAGAATCAACTGTTTGAACAAGGATTCCTTTCATCTCATGCTTTTTCAAACAAATAAAGGGAGAATTATGTTACTGTCATTGGAAAAAAAAGCATAAAAGCTATTAGTTTCTATTCATTTTAAATGGCAGCAGTTGTAAAATCCTCTCACTGGGTTTTATAATATAACATTCAAATAAAAATGTCAGTTTCCTCACCCACTCCATATATATATGAACACATAAATCAACACTTTCAGCTGGATTTGCAAAGTCTAGTTTTGATAAGATGAGCATTTTTGACTGCACTGTCACTTATGGAGAACAAACATGTTGTCGCAAGAATATTTCTTTCATTAGAATCATACTTAAAGGACGATTGATCCCCTTAAATTCAGTTTAGAGTTTCGTGAAGTATGAATGTCTCCCCTTTCAAAAAAAAAGTGTAGGTGATGGAATAGTATCAAATAAAATGGGGACACCAATAGCTTGGGGATTAGAAATGAGTTATACTAAGACTTATCTCCAAGTTGCTGGCTAAAACAAGATCCAAGTTTAAGTTGACAGCAACTGTCATTATCATGGTAAGGTGGCCTTTGTGAAATGGGTTAATGGTCTCAGTCTTCATCGTGGAAATCTAGCCACTGTTATGATGAGCACAGGCAACAAAGACCAAACCTTTTATCTCTAGAGCTGTCAGGTCAGGTCTTCGTTCTACACTAAAAAATTGATGGTAAAAATTATACCTTTGTGCCTCCTTAGATCTTCTCCCTCCTTTTAGAGAGAGTCACATCTGCTTACTTTAGTGACAAGAGTGCCCGTTAGCGAACGGGAGCAGCAAACGGGAGTTTTGCGAGGGAATTTAGAGACTGAATATGAGAGACAACTACACGCAACAAACATACTCTAAACATAGGCCACTGAAGAGACCTCTCCTGGGGAGGGAATCCCCATTACTAGAAAGAGCCAGTAATGATAATGGGGGGATTCAATAATTAGAAATATAGCTAGTTGGGTTTGTGATGACTGGGAGAACCATATGGTAAACTGCCTAGTGAGTGTATATTTCATGAGACATCTGGACAATCTTCTGAGCAGTGCTGGGGAGGAGCCGGTGGTCGTGGTACATGTAGGTACCAATGACATAGAGAATGGTAGGAGAGAGGTCCTGGAGGACAAATTTAGGCTGCTAGGTAAGAGATTAAAGTCCAGCACCTCCGTGGTAGCATTCTCTGAAATGCTTCCAGTTCCATACACAGGGCCAAGATGACAGACCGAACTGCAGGGTCTCAATGCATGGATGAGACAATGCTGTAGGGAGGAGGGTTTAGGTTTTATTAGGAACTGGGGAACCTTTTGGAAAAGTATGAACATATACAGGAAAGATGGGCTCCACCTAAACCAAAATGGAACCAGATAGCTGGCATGTAAAATTAAAAGGTTGTAGAGGCATTTTTAACTAAGGGCAGGGGAAAAGCAACAGATGTGGAGGAGCACAGAGTTCAGGTGGAGACATCCCTTGGGGATGAGTTCATTAAAAGGGGAACTCTAGATCCTAATAAAGGGGATAGGAAAGAAGTTGGTAAAGTACAGGTAGGAGCTAGTGAGACACAGTCAAACATAAGTCCCGTTTAAATATAACACAGGATGGCAAGCAACTCAATATTGACAAAATGAACAAGTGCTTATACACAAAAGCTAGAAATCCTAATACTAACGTGGGTGAACTAGAGTGCCTGGCATTAAATGAAGATATTGATTTAATACACATCATGGAAACTTGGTGGAATGAGGATAATCAATGAGACATGTTAATACCAAAGTACAAAATATATAGGAATGACAGAATAGGTCACATTGGTGGGAGAGTGGCACTATATGTGAAAGAAAGCATAGAGTCAAAGTGAAAATCTCAAATGAATCAGACTTTATGATAAAATCTCTATGGATAGAAATTCCGTGCTTGAACAATAATAGAACAACAGTAGGAATACACTACCAACCACTTGACCAGGATGGTGCCAGTGACTGTGAAATGCTCAGGGAGATTAGAGAGGCTACAAAGGCAGAAAACCCAATATTAATGGGGGATTTCAACTATCCTCATACTGACTGGGTATATGTCACCTCAGGAAGGGATGCAAAGATAAAATTTCTAGACACATTAAATGAATACTTCTTGGAGTAGCTTGTCCCCACAAGGGGAGAAGCACTCTTGATTTCATCCTAAGTGGAGCACGGGATCTGGTCCAAGAAGTGAATACAGCAGAACTGCTTAGTAACAGCAACAATAATATAATTAAATTTAACATCCTTATGGGGAAAAAATGCCAAAGAAACCCACCACAGAGGCATTTAACTTCAAAAAGGGGAACTACACAAAAAATGAGGAAACTAGTTAAACAGAAATTAAAAAGAACAGTCACAAGGGTGGAATGTCTGCAAACTGCATGAAGACTATTTAAAAACACCGTAACAGAGGCTCAAACTAAATTATGTCCCGAATAATAATTAAAAAAAAAAGAAGTACTAAGAGGACCAAAAGAATGCCAACATGGTAAACAGCAGGGTAAAAGAAGTGATTCGAGGCAAAATGGCATCCTTTAAAAATAGGAAGTCAAATGCTAGTGAGGAAAACAGAAAGGAGAATAAACTCTGGCAACTCCAGTGAGGCTACATCTACACTGCAAAGCAATAGAGCTTGAACCCTTGGTATCAGATTGATTCAGGCCCGGACCCCTGTAGGGTCCTGGGTCCAATTTTTTGTAAACAGAAGGAGTGTTGGCTTGAGCCTGAGTTGGAATTCTGGGTTTATGTTGCAGTGTAGACACATGCTCAGAAAACCTTTGAAAAAGCCCCCCACCAAAGGCTTTTAAGCAACCTAAGCAGTCAGGGATAAGAGGGAAGGTCCTCTCATGAAACAGTAACAGGTTAGAAGATAGGCAACAAAGGGGAGGAATAAATATTCAATTTTCACAATGAAGCAAGGTAAATAGCAGGCTCCTCCAAGGATTTGTACTGGGGCATGTAATGTTAAACAAACTCAAATGATCTGGAAAAGGAGGTGAACAGTGAGGTTGCAAATTTTGCAGATGAAACAAAATTGCTCAAGATAGTGAAGTCCAAAACTGATTGCAAAAAGTTACAAAGGGATCTTACTAAACTGCACAGCTGGGTAAAAAATGGCAGATGAAATTCATTGTTGATACATACAAAGTAATGCACATTAGAAAAAATAATCCCAACTATACATACAAAACGATGGGGTCTAAATTAGCTGTTAACACTCAAGAAAGATCTTAGAGTCATCATGGATAGTTCCTGGTAAACATCCACTCAATGTGCAGCAACAGTCAAAAAAGCTAACAATGTTAGGAACCATGAGAAAAGGGATAGATAATAAGATAAAATATCATAATGCCACTATATAAAACCATGCAGTTCTGGTCACCTCATCTCAAAAAACATATTTAAAGTTGGAACAGGTTCAGAGAAGGGCAATGAAAATGATGAGGTTTATGGAACAGCTCCCATGTGAGGAGGGATTAAGAAAACTGGGATGGTTTAGTTTAGCAAAGAGATGACTAAGGGGGGATATGACAGAGGTCTTCAGAATGAAGAGTATGAAGAATGGAAGTATGAAGTATGGAGACGTGAATAGGCAAGTATTATTTACTCCTTCACATAACTCAAGAATTAGGGGTCACCTGATGAAGTTAACAGGCAGAAGGTTTTAACAAACAAAAGGAAGTACTTCTTCAGACAAAGCACAATCAACCTGAGAAATTCGTTGCTATGGGGTGTTGTAAAGGCCAAAACTATAACTGGTTCAAAAAAGAATTAGATAAGTTCATGGAGGCTAGTCCATCAATGGCTATTATCCAAGATGGTCAGGGATGCAATCCCGTGATCCAGATGTCACAAAATCTCCAACTGCCATAAGTTGGGACCGGACAACAGAGGATGTTTAGAGTGAGATTCATTACTTTATACACATATAAGCACTCAAGGACCAACAGAGCTAAGAGAGCTTTATCTATTGAGGCTCATGCATCAGAACTGATAGTTACCTTGCAACTGCAAGACTGAATTTTGACCTCAGTTATACATGTAAAACTCCACTGAAGATAATAGGGTTGCACAATTATAACTGAGGGCGGAATTAGGCTTGAAGAATCTTTTTACTGATGGATGCAAGAACAGGAATGAATCCAGCTTAATTCTAGAACCCAGGCTAAATTTTCAAAGCTGAAGGTTATGGAAAATATATTTTTACTTTTAAATTGAAAAAGTTGAATCAGGGATACAAACATGGAACCCCAAAGCATCAATTTTAATGTTATTTTCAGCAGCATAGAATTGGATTTCAAGGTTCAGATCTTCAGTTGATTTAAAAATCAGTGGGACTATGCAGAGGATCTGGCCCAGAGTTAAAAAATAGACCAGAAAAAAATAAATCATAGTACTAGAAATGTTTTAAGAGTTTTAGTTTACAAAATTCACAAATAAACACTAATAAGTGGGTTAGCAAGAGGAGGTATTGCATTATGGGAAATGCAGCTCTAAAGTGTTTAAATTAATCAATTATTTATTATTTGTATTGGCCCCAATAAAAGTATCAAGGACCTATTGTGCTAGGCACTGTACAAACATGAAAAGACAGTGGCAATATATACTGGCAATATTTTTCACTCTCTCAGGCAATTTGCCCATTCTTAGGTGTGGCTAGTTTAGAAAGAGTGCAGCATAGTTTCACGAACAGGACCAATTCCCAAGTCTTTAAAATAATCTTGATTTTATCTATATATTCGCAGTTTAGCAACAGACAATACAGTATAAATATTGAAACAAAAGTTTTGTTTTTAAATATTAAAGTATTATATACTTACTGTGATAATCTTAACTTTACATCTGATACAGAGTATTGGCCCTGGAATGGGTGGCTGGAAGGGGAAAAATGCAGTGTTTCAATTTTGTTATTTTTTCCATAAAGAAAAAACAGCACAGTTTTATTTGCTGGTTGTCCTCCACTGCAACAAAGAAAATATCTAGTTTCACATGTCCCAGTTGTGATTCAGTCCTAGGATTTCGATGAATCACCTGCAAGCTGCCATCCTTTTACAAAATAGACACATTTCATCTTTTCAAACTTCATAAAAACTGTCAGCTGAGACACTCCTCCTGCTGACAAGATGAGGCATGATGAGGGAAGAGATGTCTCAGTAGCCATGTAGGGCTTTACAGATTTAAAAAAAGAAAAGCCATAAACTGAACACAAACAGTAGCCAATGCAACATATGGAGTACAGGTGTAACTAGCTCTATGCAGCATGGTGCCATATTCTGTACTACCTGATGCGGTTGAGTTGTCTTCAAAGGAAACCTTAAGTGCAGAGCAACTGCACAGTCTGATTTTAAAGTGAAAAAGGCATTTAAAAACATGGCAAAGTCTACATTTAAAAAGGAAAGAATGCAACTTCTGAGCTAACAGCACTGCTGTCAAATGATGACCCTGGCCACTACTGATCCCTGGAAATCTGGAAGCAATCAAAAATCCACAAAACCCAGCAGACTGTAAACCTCTAAGGAAAGGTGGATGAAACTCCAGCACACTCACCCTCCCATCATAAAGAGGACAGCTAACTCTCACCAAGTTATTCAGAGACTTCTACCAGCTTCACGTCTGCCTTTAGGTAGAGCTTTAGCAAGCTTCTTCTCATCTATGCCCCACAATCTCAGTTAGGTTCTAGTAATGAGAGAGATTACACCACCCTGATCTGAAGAAAAGGAGGTACCCCAGAATCCTTACAGCAGTGCAGTCCCAAATATCTCAAAGTTTCCTAGAGTTGCCTCATATAGGCTGTAAAGAGGAGCAATGAAAAAGAACCTTGTAACATCCCACAAAAAGCTCTGTTTCTCCAAATAGGAACAGAACAATAAGATCTTTATTCTCCCCCTTATCTTGGAAGTTGGTTTCTTACCTAGAATTTACCTCTGCAAGAGCGGGATGCTTGTTGCTGTTCCACACTCTGTAGTTGTGTGTATTTTTCCAAGTTGCTACAAAGGCTGTTCCAAAGTCTGACAATATCTTTTCATTGTCTGATGAATAAAAGACAGAAGGTGAGTGAACCTGTATCAATACACTGAGGATGTAAAAGAAGACATTAAAAGGAGGTTCTGAAAAAAAGAAAATTTCCCTGATTCTTGTCAGTCAGAGAGCATGGGGCTCTGACTGCATAAACATTAGCAAATCAACAAGCTCATTATTTTGGGTTTAAAAAATGCCACTGCCCAACACAAAGAGTTAAGGAAAGGAAAATGGAGTTCAGACAACTAAGAAATTAATTTAAAGGCACACTGAGAACTTGGTTTAGACAATTTAGATTTTTTTTTTATAAAAAGTTTCACAAAACCTAATATGAATAAAACTGTATTTTGATATTTTGATATCAAGTTGTTAAATATCCCCATATCGTGAACTCAAACTGCACCTTACCACTGTATGAGAATCTGAAAGTGAAGATAAGTGGCTTAGTTCTGTTGCAAAGCATTATCTAATAGCAGGGAATAAGTCAAAGGGGTAACATGAGAACTATGAAAAACATGACATCACCTGCACTGGTCTTGCCCTAACAGCAGAACCTTACTTTATTGTGCTACATTAATCTGCAAATTCAATTTTAGGGTGAAGCTGAGAGTTACTAAAGTGTGAATTAATAAAGAACCATCACACAGTACAGGTGTATTATGTTAATGACCTTTTAACAATATCTTTACAAATATAGAAAATCAATCTAGAACAGTGGTTCTCAAGCAGGGGTATATAGGCATCTTCCAGAGAGTACATCAACTAATCTAGATCAGTGTTTCTCATCCTGGAGGTTGCAGCCCCCAAGAGGGCCACGAGACAAGTCTGGGGAGATCACAAGTACAGGGCCAGCATTAGGGGGCGGCAAGCAAGGCAATTGCCTGGAGCACCACAAAGACAGTTACATGCTTCATCCCCGCTTCCTGAGGCTCAGACTTTAGACAAGGCTCACAAGTGCAAAACAGGCTCACATACCACTCTGAAATGTAGGTACAATATTTATATTCCAATCATGGTAAAAATGAGAAAGCAAGCAATTTTTCAGAAATAGTGTGCCGTGACACCGCTGTATTTTTATGTTTGATTTTGTAAGCAAGTATTTTTTAAGTCAGGTGAAACATGGGGTACGCGAGACAAATCAGACTCCTGAAAAGGGGTACAATAGTCTGGAAAGGTTGAGAACCACTGATCTAGAATACTCAGAAGGGAAAACCAAAATCTATCATGGCATTCACGAAAAGCATGTTATGCCACATCAAACGGTGAGTCATTTTAAATAAAATTACATGGCTGGCAGACACAGGGAACACAGAGGACTTAATATACGTATGTTTGAAGTGAAGCTTGCTCCAGTATTTGCTCAGGAATATAATGGGGTGGACACAGAACTGATTGACAGGCTGTTAACTGAGAATAATTATGAAGGAAAGGCCATTAAAGAGGTCAACACTGGGCAAACAGAACATTTTCCTAAAAGATTTAGAGAGTTAGTTGTTTAAGTTCTGCATGAACAATTGAGAATAGCTATAGTCCACAAAGAGAACCTAAATTAGCAGGATGTCTGCATGTACAGATTTCAAGTACTTTTATTTATAAGGTGAATATAAGGAAATTTAGCACAAATACTCAAGAAAAGATAACAAAGAGGGAATACAATAGTCTCTAAATCATTGAGAGTTAACATAGCATAAAGCAAGAAATTAATGAAGACGGTCAAGGGATTAAAAAAAACTCAAACTTTCAACTGAGATAAAGCATGAGCATGAGCCAAATTGAAATGCAATGGAACAACTGTTTACTGTGCACCCTGCCTCCGCGGCCCATCCTCCAGAATTTACCTGGCTGCAGCATAGCAGCAAGCAGTGCATGAAGATAGGCACCAAACTGGGCCCTGATCCACTCATCTCCTCCCTCCCAGCCGGTGCCATCAAGGAAAACATCATCCCTGTTCTCAGTTACATGCTTCACCACGTAGTCTGCAAATCTCAGGTCAGCAGTTGTGAGGTTCAGGATCTTCCTGAGTTCTGGATCATGGATTTGGACAAGGGCTTCCTCTATCTGATTGAAATAATCCCCAGGGGAAAAAACAGTCCAAGAAAGACCTTCAGCATACATAACCAGTAATTCATCCCCATCTACCACCACAACCAATGATAAGGAGAAACTGATGACCAAATTATGCATCAACTGTTCTCAAGATACGAGAGGATGGTCTGAAGTAGCCTGAACTTCATGATCTTCCTGGCAGAAGCTGCAGAAACTCTTTGTCAGGATTTTGGGTATGTTCCTAAAGGGTACGTTTCTATAGGTTCTTTTTCGAAGACTTTGATTTATTGGCTGGCTGAGTTAATTTGACGTTGTTGGGTAGTCATCATTATGCAATTGTAAACTTAATTTTTAGGGCATCTACAGCTTTCTGTTTGGGCATGTTTTATTGCAGCTTAAATATAAAATCAATAAATCTGATAAAGAGCATATTAGTAGTACCATAACTGTGTCTGTTCCTCAGTTACAAACATTTATTTTTAAGTTCTAATTAGGCAGCCATGAAAGTTCATTACGAGAAAGAAACCAAAACAGCAAGGAGTCATATGGAACTTTTATAAATATTCTATAAAGTGTAAATACTGGATATAATATATGAAACCAGAAACTTATTAATGTTTTTGAAACTTAATAAAAATTTTTCATTCTTAATAATTTATATAAGTGCAAGTATACAATTCTAACATCATAGGTGTGAGACCCTTCTCTATTTCTACTGTTTTTAGGGGCTTGTTAACGCAGTGAAGTTATTCCGGAATAAGATAGCTATAGTGCTGTAAATTCACACCCTATTTCAGAATAGCTCCTTGTATGGACACACAGTTTATTCTAGCCAATTTCCCTTGATAAACAAGCCCAGAGATCCGATCCCCAAAGAAGCGCAGAATAGGACATCGGAGAGTTAACTAAACACACACAAAATCTTGTTCGGTTGCCCACTTTAAGAAAAATACAGAAAATTTCAATGAATCTAACTGGAAGCTTAGGAATATTTTTGTATATATGGTCTTTGGACAAAAGCTCATTTAAAACAAAGTATGCAGGTAAGTTTTTGGGGGAGGGACTATTTTTCTGTTGTGTGTTTATACAGTGGGGTTCTGGTCCATGACTCGAACTCTTAGGTACCAAGATTATACAAATAATAATATAATTAACAACTTCATTAATAAATAAAGTCTCTTATTTTGATTTATTAGGCACATTCATAAGGTAACTACGTTTTTTTTTTTAACGTTTAAAACATTTTAAAGAAGAGAATTCATACTTCCACAATTGCATCACTTAGATGCTTCTGCTGGCGGAACAGGATGTTGGTGGCTCCCGCAACAAAGCCACGGACTGTTACATCAGAGAGGAGGTGATGCTGTTGCAGGGCCATGTATGGCAAACAAAGGTATCCCTAAGATAATGGAAACGTTACATGATTAGTAAGAAAATGGGGGGGAACACCCCCCACCCAATCCATCTTACTGTACACTTACCCACCTCCACAGTCCTTCCTAGAGCTAAACAAAAGCAAGAGTACCACCACAGAGAGAAAACAACCCTGGTTATTGCTCTGCACCATGTTCCTAGCCACACTGCCACTGGAGTCTAATATTGCTTTGCTATATTAAGCAAACACAAGAAACGGAAATGGAGTATACTTGGTAACGGCCTATGAAGGCTTTCACTCTTATACCACTGGTTGAAATCCAGCCCAAACAGCCTTAAGATGGTAACAGAGCTGACCAATGTGAAATGAGGTTGGTGGTCTCAATCCAGTTCTTATGTCCTTGGCATTCACAATAAAGACGTCAAGAACTGAACAGACAGGCAGACTATCCTCTCTTCCACAGCATCATCTCTTTTGGCAGGACTCAGGTACTCTGTCAGGACATTTAGACACTCTTGCACTGCTGCTATCCATGTGTTTTAGGGACAGTGATATCAGTCTGGAAATTTTTGTGAGCATGTGCATGCCTGCTTTAAAAAAAAAAAGGGGGGAAGAAGAAAAAGGCTATGCTCTGTGCTTTTTAACCACTGTGTCCTTATGACACTAATTATACCAATGCTTTCCAGGAAAATTTGCTATTTTAAAAAAGTCTAAGTCTTTGATGTCTAAGAATTTGATGTACACCCAAATTCTAGTGATACAGCTGGAACTATAATTTTCATTTAAAAATAATATCAGTGTACCCCTTGAAACTCTAGCCCAATTTCAGCTGTTCAGTTACATATAGCATTGTGCAGTTGATTCACTTCACTAACAGAAGGGCTACAGGCATATTAGACAAAACAAGAGTGCATGTACATCATCAAGTCGAACAAGGCAATTTGAAACATATGGAAGAAAGGAGTACAATTACTCCTTTTTTCTAGATTAAACACAGGGATAGCTATCTAGCTGAATAATACTAACAACTAAAACAGAACCATCTTTGTCAAAGCATAACAGTACTATGTTACAGAGTCACCAACCTGGAACATTAGGTTTCCTTAATATTATTTTTTTGGTAGTTGCCAATGCAATATCTAATGCCATGTAATTTTAACCACTAGATAAGCTGTAAAATTTTAGGAATGCTTTGCCTTTTAAAATAAAGAGGGCCTGATTCCAAACTCACTACTTTTACACCAGGCAACTATGACGACTTCTGATTTACAGTGGTGAGATGAGCATCTAACCCTAAATAGCTGCCCCTAAAATTAGTAACAAAAATCCATAACCTGTTTTTCCTTGTAGTCTTGTGTTCTTTTGTACTAGGAGTACTTTACCATATGGTCATTTAAGACAGTTGATGACATTTTGGCACAATCTCATTCATCCAAATTTGGTGTGATGGGATAAGTTTCTTTCCATAGGTTGGAGAAAAACAAACAAACAAACAAAAACAAAAAACCTAACTTGAAATAAACCTATTAAAAGAGATTCACAAATTATAAGGCCAGAAGGGACCGCTGTGATCATCTTGTCTGACCGCCTGCATAACACAGGTGCTAGGATTTCCCTAAATTAATTAAAGTATATCTTTTAGAAAAACATCCATTCTTGATTTTAAAATGGCCAGATCTAAAATGGACTTCAGTTTCATGTTGAATTAAATTGTTTGCTGGGAATAGACAATCCAGAAGTTTTTGAAGGATGCTCATCACTAGAAATTGGCATATTTCAAATTTCAAATCCTCTGCTTTGATTTCATTAGGTAAACTTGAATGAGAACGTGTCTTTGTGGGGTGGAAGGTAAACATTAAAATTATATTGTCAGCTACATTTAAATTTTTTAATTCTCCATTTAAAAACCCATCTTAAAAAAGATTCCCCCTCCCCCCCATTTTCAAGGGACCGTTTAATGTGAAGAGGTCTGTTAATACCCCTACAGTCACAGGGAGGAAAGGAAGGGAAGAAAGCTGTTGGCCTGGGGTTGTTAGTGGGATGTTTTATGAAGCCATAAATCCAGTGTCTTTTGAAGGTGTTGTGAAGGTTTCCTTTGAATATGAGGACTGGTTGGTCAGATAAGTCAGGTGCTGTGGTGCTTTTGTCTTTTATCATTGTATTAAGTCTGATCAGAGGATGAAAATATCATCCATGTATCCTCCAGTATATCATTTGTCTATCATGAAACTGATGATATACCTGAGATACATCAATGATATTTTCAATCCTCTGGACAGATGATAAAAACTCCCTAAGATTTTCACCACAACTTCAACAACCACCACCTGTCCAATAAACTCTTTCTGGAACACTCCCACACCAACATCAACAACTTCCGGGACACCATGATCAGCTTCAACAATGGAATCCTACAAGTATATGCAAAAATCCACAGCTCACTACACTTACCTTCACAGATCCAGTAACCAATTTCTTGGTATTTTCAGGGTGGTTATCTACAGCCAGGCACTCAGATACCACAGAATATGCTTTGAGAAGAAAATCTGGAATATTCACCTTAACACACTCAAAATCATCTTTACCAAATAAGGACACTCCACCAGAGAAGTCGATTGCATCATGGAATGGGTCACCCAAATACCCTGAGAAAACCTGCTTCAATACAGAAATAAAACCCCCTCCAACCGCACACCCCTACCACTGCACATTGGAACCCAAACTGGGTATCTAACAACTACTACCCATACTTGATGGGGACCCCATCCTAAAAGAAATCTTTCCTGAACCCTCTCTTCTGACCTTCAAACAACCTCCCAACCTCTCCAAACTCATCATCAGAAGCAAGCTGCTCACAGACCAGGACACACCAACTCAAAGGCCAGGTCTACGCTTACCTGGAAATTCGGCGGCAGTTGATGGGAGTTACACAAGCTACGCAGAGTAGCTTATGTAACTCCTGTCAACTTCGTAACTCTTCTTCTATGTAGCATTTTCACTGCGCTGCACCACTTGAGGGGATGGTTTTATTGCGTCGACTTCCGGATCGATTGAGTGGGTCTTTACTGACAACTCAATCGATCCGGACAGATCAATCTGACGGTGGCAAATTTGCAACTGTCAGTGAAGACATACCCAAAGCAGTACCAGACCACCCCAGAACTAACACAAAACCTACAGACATATCTCTGTTGCTATGATGATCAACATCCCCCACAACAAACTTTTCAAGATCCATGGGTCCTATATATACCTTCCACAACTAAATGGCCCAACAGCAGCTATTTGAGTGAAACCAAACAGACAATTACTAAGCTCTCAAATGAACACACAGAGGAAAATGATAAAAGACAAAAACACCACATCACCTGTGGGTGAACGTTTTTCACAAAGCAATCACTCTATATCTGATCTATCAGTCCTCATCCTCAAAGGAAACCTGCACAACACCTTCAAAAGACAAACTTGGGAGCTTAAATTCATAAAACTTTGCTAGACACTAAAAACCATGAACTGAACAGAGACACTGGATTTATGGCTTATTACAACACCCCCTGCAGCTGCTTTCCCCCACCCCCTTCCTTTCCTCCTAATGACTGAAGGAGTGTTAACAGGCCACTTCACCTTGAATGGTCCCTTGAAATGTGTGTTAAACATTGTTTACTTATGCTAAACAATCTGTTCCATCTTGTATTTAGCTGTGACACACTGGTCTGGTCTACACAGACTTACATCAATATAACTACATCAGCCAGGGATGTGAAAAACCAATCTAACCTCCAGGGCGGACAATGCTATGCTGGTGGGAGAGCTTCTCCCATTGACATAGCTACTGCCTCTCAGGGAGGTGGATGAACTATGCCGCCAGGAGTACCACTGTCATAGAGCATCTTCATTAAAGTGCTACAGCAGTATAGTTGCACCGATGCAACATTTTAAGTGTAGACCTGCCTTCTGAGTAAGTTTCCCAGATCTGAAAAAGAGCTCTGTGTAAGCTAGACAGCTTGTCTCTCGCCAACAGAAGCTGGTCCAATAAAATATATTATCTCATTCACCTTCTGTTTTTTGCATTTGGTTGTCATTTAGTAGATCCTCTATATATCTGTATTAGTTGGCATGATTGCAGCTTCAAGTCACGTGTACTCTAAATTCTCTAAATTTTAACTTTGGAGGATCAACGACTGAGTTTTCTGTGGCAAGTTCTTGACTGTGTAATTTGCATCTTTGGTGGTCCATTAGAGCCAGAGTTTGCTTGGCATAGCACCATGAAGGTTGACACTTTTTTTTTGGTCAAGCATCTAACTGGGAATCATTGATGAAGAGCTGTTTCGTTTGAAGAGTTGTGGCAGTACAGGGAAGATGGCATTTCAGCTGTTAGCTTTCAGCAATTGAATGTATTGCTTCTAATATAAGTTATTGATCCAATGGGATTGGAACATTGAGAACATAATTTAATAAAAACAAGTTTTAATTCTACAACTACCAGTTCAAGATATTCTAACAATTCCATTAGTCCCTAAAAAGCCAGAGATATAAAGCTATCAACGTCAGTCCCAATTCCTATCACAAAAGCCATTTTTTAAAGGATTGGATATTTACCATGATTTCCCATCTACATTCACAATATATAAAAAAAACCCTGAGTTATCTGACATAACTCATCTCAGGGCTCTATCAACATGTGGAGAACTTCAGAGTATAACTGCAAAGGATGATATTGAAATATGAGTTTGTGTTCACATTTTTAATTTCCAAGATTCAGAAATTAGGCAAAAGTGGTCATGGAAGATCAGTGTCCTAGTATATGACAAACCTTTTTAAATAGACATGCCTAGCATCCTGAGATTCAAAACTAAGGTTAGACTCACCTAATTTTCAGACCCATTCCACCCATACCCAACCCTTTCCCCTCTATGCACATAACACTGTAATCTCTCCATTTTCAGCTGTGCTGCTACTGTTACTCACACATACCTACTAGCAGGGCCTAGACAAAAGTGCGAAGGCCGCTATGAGGCATCATCAAGATATTGCATGAGACAGACAATGCCCATCAACAAAAGAATTAAGCCAGTAAATACACATAATAAATGAGAAAACTCTCTCCCTCTCTCCTGTAGCATGTTTAAGGGTTACTGGTAACAATAGTTAGGTACAATATTTTCAAATGGAAATTTATTTTTGAGTTGACTGCATCCCTTTGCCTCCATAACTAAGTGCATCTTTTGCCAGGGGATCCTACTGCCTGGTCATTCTGTAAATGGTCAGACACCCCAATTTACAAGGGTCCAGAAACCAGCCTTTTTCAGTCTTCTGCTGCAGCAAGTCACTGTGCTGTGATTTGCACTGCCATTTGTTAGTTTTGTTTTGTTTCAAGGTTCAAGTGCACAAAGATGACGTGTGTCACATACAAACATTTTCTCTCTAATTTATTTCCAATTGCAGTATGAGCAAGACCTGTGTTAGATTTAAGTGTGTTTAATTTTTAATTTGCTGAGTCATGTTTAAATTATTTGCCTCATTGCTGCAAGCCAAGCAAGGTGTCCCCAGAAGAGGGTAATCTGAAATGCAAACAAGAGGACTACTTGAGAGCAAGAACAAACACAGTGCCCTCCTACTTGAAACAAATGGGTTGAATTTTTTTTTTTTTTTTAAATAAAACTAAGAGATATTCCCCAAGTCACTCCTCCTTATCAAAGATGGGAAGAAGAACCAAAAACTCCTTGAAGTCCACTAGGGATCTTATCTTACAGATCTGTGTAGGAAGTGCTTACATATTACAATAAACAGAACTTTAGGAAAAGCCTAAATGGATGGTATACATAGTAACACACCCTAAATGAGTACTTCCCCTCATATTTGTGTTATCATATTTTACAATTACATTAGAAACACTTGCACTTACACAACATTCCTTTTTATTAATTAAAGAAGTTACTAAATAAATTAAGATTTACAAGTTCTTCAGAAGTAAAGCAGAAACAATATGTGGGGGGGGGGGGAGAGGGCAGCTGGGAGAAACTGTTGGTGTCTGCTGCTAATTGATCAAGGAGTGTCTGCGCGTCACTGCCTGTTAACAACATGACTTAGAAAAATAAACTGAACAGTGGTAAGTCATGTGAAGTAGTGCATATGCATGTGGGGTGGAGAACGCATCCAGGAAAGTGGGGGAGGGTTTATTTTACAAAAATAAAGTCACTTGTCAGAGTCTGCACTTGAATATGGAGCTATACTTTAAATGGCCTTCAGGCTGAGCACCCAAAAATCACTAGTCACTTTTGAAAACTTAGGCCTGAAAGCATTGGTAAATATTTACTAGGTATAATGATCAAAATGTTTACCTTAGTAAAAACTGCCAATGGCATGCCATATCGGTCCTCCTCCAACCCAGACACTAATCCTGGAATAAGAACCACATGTCCTGTTTCAGCCTGAGGCTGCACAGTAATTGGAAGGCTTTCCAAGGTTGTGCATTCCTTTGAAAGGGTTTCAGTCTGTTGTGATGTCATATTTTCATGTTCTCTTTCTTTCGAGTTGGGATCCTCCAAAATACTAGGGTCCAAGGTCTCCCAGTCGCTCTCAGAAGACTCTGGGGAAGTGCGGGAAGGAGGTGTCAAATGTTGTCCATTGCCATTGGAAGACTGTGCTCTATTGCAATTCTTTTCAGAATGGGATAAAGGCACATCTGTTTTCTTAGCCTCCCGTACATGGTTTCCTGACAGCTTCCTGCCTTCCTCTCCCGTTCCTGAGTTTGTATTTGAAATGTCAGTAGTGGACACAGAAACATAATCCTCTAAAGGGGGAGTAACTTCCCGCAGGCCAGTATCCTCTGATACACTCTTTCTTGGTCTGTAGTGTGAACAGTCAGTAAGACCATGTTCAATCATACCTAAAGGACAAACACATGCACAAATATCATCTCAAAGATTTTAGTGATTTTTGATAATGGCGAAGTATATCAAAGTATATCAAAAGTATATCAAAACAAAAGTAAGTGTCATGCATTTTTCTAAGCCACTTTAAAAATCTAGTCCACTTCTGCCCAAATGGCTCAGCACTGATCTTCTGCCTTGACAAGTGTTATTTAAAGTTTGATATACTTTTGGCAGAAACACAGAGCCAAAGACTTATTATTCACTCACATATCAAGAGTGCCCAATATGCCTCCTACAGAGATAAAATAAACTTCAGTATCTTATTACTAAGGTAAGGAGCACTATATAAATATCAAGTGTTATGAGGTTGTGTGCGTCATAAAAATATTTCACAGGTTTATATGTGAATTCATTGTGGCTACTGCACTCCGGCAGTATACCAATACAACCCCCCGTCACATAAATTGGGCCTCCTCCCTCCAAAATATATCACTGTCAATTTCAGTTATGAGCAGAAATTACACAAGAAAGAAACAGCCCAAACCTGCTTTTACTTACCAGGAAAGAGAGATAAGACAGTCATCAGTGCTCCCACCAGTCTATTTACTGGAGAAATATAAAATAACACCTGTAGGAACAGGGATTTGGGGAAGATTAAAATGACAATTTAAGTCAGAGAGAAAAAATAAGCAAACAAAGGAATCCAAGGATATCTAATGCCTATATCTATTTATCTATCGATATAAAAAAAATTTAAAAATCAGTTCATGGAGAATTTCACTTTGATATAAGCTCCCATAATATTTTTATTCAGATAAATACTTAAAGAGAAGACAAAGCATTTACTATACTTGGATAATTCAATCCAATACTAGTAGGTTGGATCATTTTCAGGGATGGCAAGAATGACTAGCTACAATCTGAAAGATTGATGGAATTGCAAAAATGACCTTCTACAATCTGGTCCTTGCTGGTGCTCACTCTTGAAGAATGGGAGAGATGCCACATTGCCTTTAGCTGACTGGAGGATTGCCCTAATCAGGCAGTCAGGACAGTTTTTAAAACCCATCCATGTGAAGGAATACCTCTTCTTCCAACAGATGGCCAAAATTTTGTTTGTGGCTTGGTATGTTACATGTTTAAGGTTAATGCTTTCCATAATTTTCTAGTGTTTTTCCTATTGTTTATTTGGGTGCACATCGATTCCTTTTCCCCCTTTAACAAGCCAGCAAATAGGGTGACCCTGGCTATAAATATACAAATGACCACCATCTGGAGGTGGTGTCTCAACCCAGCAGAAGTTGGGAGTTGGAGACATGCTTCCTCCTACCTGTGGGACAGGCATCAATCTGTGGATTAATGGGAGCTGATCCACAGAACAAAGGCATCATTCTGACCAAAACTTGTGGTATTATTGGGCATACTGGCTGAGTACATTTATGGTCTTTGATTGTACAGGTTTCCCTACAACTATTCTGGAACCTTAGCACCTGTTTAAAAGCTGGTAGTACAGGAAAACAGTGCACTCTCTCTTTTTGCAGTTGCCATGGTTCACTTTCTGCTTGTAAATTCAGAAATAATTCCCGCAATTATTCAATAGATATCCAGCTTTTTCAAATTAAACTTATGTTTGAGTCACTTGTGCATGCCTGGGAAAGCTTTTCTCTCCACTCTTCCTGGGAATTTGTGTCTTGCGGTTTGTACAGTTTCAGAATGGAATTATAGCTTAGTACTATACATATACTAGAATGTTTAGCTGTAATTATGAAATGATCCCATAATCAGTTTTTAAATCAATCAAATAGGCAAGGCAGTTTCTAAAACATTTATTGTATCAATGTAAAGTGAAACAATTATTTCTAATTCTAAAGTTTAAAATAGTTGGAGTAGACTTTTGAAATATTTTGGAAACTTTTCAACAGACTGATGTAGAAAGTGAAACAAACCCTACCTCATGATTACATTGAGATTACTGAAACTAATGTTTTATATGTATGTATGACTTCATGTATGCAATTTTAAACTGACAGGCTTTCTGGTGTACTCTGAGACTATTGCTAAGCTTACCATGAGGCACTGATATTGACTTTTTTGGAATTAAACTCAACAAGTCAGATTTGGCAAATGAAAAGTAAACAATGAGACACTGGGATCTCGATCATGCAATCAGACTCGATAGTGTAGATGACTCTGCCTTTACATAGCCCAGATAAAGACAATGGGGCTTCACATGGGCAAGGGAACCTATGTTACTGAATCCAATTGCAGGGTTTGGGCCTAAATTGTTTAAAAAACCCAAACACCGCACATTGCCATTAATTCTCATGTTACAATACAATTAGTTATTTTAAAACCATAAATACCTATCCATTAAAAAAAAAACTACACTGCAAGTACGTTAAAGTAGCAAGGCTAAGCAATGGTGGTGAGGGTGGGGGAGGGAAGAGTACAAAAGGCTCCAATTAAGGTTGCATATGAAAATCTTAGGTCTACCTACTTCTAACATTTCCACCGTCTAATTACACAATCATGTTTTCTCAAATACTTTTTCTACAACTGTAAATCACTTGAAATAAATCTAGTTAAACTGGTGGCAAAGCCCCAAAACGGAAACTTCAGCCGGTTTAACCCTTGCTTACATTGGTTGACCTCGAGTCATTAAGTTATCAACTTGGGCTAAATCTATATAAACACTGTTTAAGCTGGTTTAAGTGTGTCTATGTTAGAGATCTGAGCTAATTTGATTAGATTTTTAAATTGATTTAGACAATCTCAACATATGCATTCCTTGACTTTTGAGCAACCTTGATAAAAACTGTGTTCATGTCTGATGTGTTGATATTACTTCCTGCCCTTCAATGAATGATTTTTTTTTTATAATTGTCCTAGAAAGGCAACTTCAAATAATTTCTTTCAAGGAGATGAACTTATAATGTAGCTTGTTGACTGAGGAAGCAAAGTAAGATTTTTACCTTTAACATGAAAATAATTGTTGTAGGAAAAAAAGATTCCTATGGTCATGTATCCGTGAGCTGATATTCAGTTACTTTACTGGAAGTTCTTGTCCCAACATAGGAATTTACAAATCAGTACTCTTTTGTTTCTATTTCTTATCTCTTTGTATATGTTCCAGATTCCTCTTAAATTGCCAAGACAGCACCTGTTTTAGGCAGTAAGGTAGCCTGAAGAAAAATATAACTGAGACCTACACTTCTCTGTGGATTTGAAATGAGGTTGACTTACTTCTTTTAATATCTGTTTTTATTTACTGTGAATTGAAGTTAACATGACTAGAGAAACATGACCTTGGATACTCAATAAACATTTCAGATAAGTATCCATACAATTTGCAAAAATCTAACACTTGAAAAAGGCTGTGCATGCTTGCTTCCTTTGGTATTTATACTACTGTTATTGGTTTTATGTTTAAATGAAGTTCTATTTTGCTGGGCCTTATGTACTAGGTAAGAATTTTCACGCTACAATGGTGAGGGCACTATTTAGGTCCTGATATTTCCCATCCATTCTCTTATGCAGTTAACCATTTCTCTTTATCATTTGTATCAATTCTTGCAGTGGCTTTGATACGTACATGAACCCCTTAAAACCTGTCATGAAAATTTCTCTACCCAAATTTACCAAAGCTTACTTGCCTTTGCTCTGAAGTAGCTGTCTATAATGGAAAAAATCAATACTGTGCGAGTAGAATTTATACACCAATGCACACAAAGAGCAGTTAAACAAGCAGGTAAAGTTTTCCAGTTTTACTTATACCTGTATCTAAATGCATTGTGTTTTACTCCAGATACAGTTAGTGTAACGTTCATCTTTCACTAACATATGCTCAATAGCTTCATATAAACAATTACATCCAACAATTATATTTCCATTTAAATCTTCCCCCTCATCCCACAAACCCTACCTTTTTCTCCAGAAGAATCAACTTAAAAAGAATTAAGACCTGCAAAATAAGGAGGGACAGGGGAAATTAACATGGTGGATGGCTAACAGAGAAAAAACCCCACACATTTGTGTGTGTGTGTGTGTGTGTGTATATATGTGTAATATACCTAAGTTCATCTTTCATTAAAAATGTTTCCTGTAGCTATTTCATTATTTCCAAAATTTATCAAGTACATCTAACCAATGAAAACTTCTGGGATACAGCATGTCTTGATATTCTATTTGTTCCAGCTGAACATCCATTAAAAACAGTACCCCATGGGAAGAGATTACTAGAATTACATTCTTCCTAATATGAAGTTTATTAATAAATAAAACTATGTTCTATCATCCTGAATTAAATATATATTCTAACATAAATCACGTAAAATTTCATATGCACAAAACAACTCTCCCACAGAGATGCATTAATTAATTTAAACAATGAGAGTCCTGTAGCACCTTAAAGACTAACAAATTTCTGCAGGCAAAAGCTTTCATGGCCTGCAACCCACTTCCTCAGATGCATGAAGTGGAAACCACAGATAGGAGGTATATATATATATATATATATATATACACATACACACACGCACACATATATACACATCCAAGCGTGAGAAACATAACAATGGGGAGGACAAGTGCTAACAAAGTCAATTCAGTTAGGGTAGATGAGGCCTATTCACAACCATCCATCAGACTGGGTCTGAATAGGGACTTGGAATAGTTATCTCATTACAAGACGTAATTGTCACTGTTCACACATTCTCAACCTTCTAATCAATGGCCTATTCACAACCTTGGATGTGTGTGTGTGTGTGTGTATATATATATCACTCCCTTTGTGCACCAAAAAAACCCAAAACACCCAACCAAAAAAAACATGTACACCAAGGAATAAGAGATGGTGGTGCCAACCTACTTAACTCTGTTAGCTCAGTAGTTAGAGGACTTATGTAGGATGTGGAAGACTCAAATTCAAATCTCCACTCTGCCTGATTGGAGCAGGGGCTTGAACCTGACTCTCCTACATCCTGGGTAGATGCTCCAACTGCTAGGCTATAGAATCATTCTCATTGTCTCTCTGACCCAATGAATTTTTATATTTTATTGTTTTATGCAAAGTGGAACTGCTTCAATAGGAGAGCTTGAGAGAAACTTGCCTCAGAATACACCATAGTTAAGGTTAAGATTCTGTCACAGGTATTTTTAGTAAAAGTCAGGGACAGGTTGCGGACAATAAACATATACACATATAAACAATATACATATACACACACACAAACCTCCAGTCTACGGTTTCCACTTCATGCATCTGACGAAGTGAGTTGCCCAATCCAGTAGCTGTGCTCTAAGCATGCCTAACCCCCACACAAAAGAGAAGAGGAGGTAGTAACACCACTGTCCCCCATTTACCCAACAGGTTAGTGATTACGGCACTTACCCAGAAGGTGGAAGACCTGGCTTCAAATTCCCACTCTGTCTGGGAGGAACAGGGATATAAACCCTGCATGAGTGCTGCACTGCACTGTACTATGGTTAAGGATATGATTCTGTCGTGGAGGTCACGGATTCCATGACTTTCTGGGAACTCCAGGACTTCTTTGGAGGCAGGGCCAAAGCAGCCGTCAGCCCCAGGGCCACCGAAGCAGCAGCCAGGGTTGGGTCAGCTCCCCCCAGGGCTGGAGCAATGGCTGAGCTGGAGAAGCTGCAAGCTCTGTTTGTCCTCCCTCCCACAGGGTATTTTTAGTAAAAGTCAGGGATAGGTCACGGGCTTCCATGATTTTTTTTTTTATTGTCCGCAACCTGTCCCTGACTTTTACTAAAAATACCTGTGACAGAATCTTAACCTTAACTATGGTGTATTCTGAGGCAAGTTTCTCTCAAGCTCTCCTATTGAAGCAGTTCCACTTTGCATAAAACAATAAAATATAAAAATTCATTGGGTCAGAGAGACAATGAGAATGATTCTATAGCCTAGCAATTGGAGCATCTACCCAGGATGTAGGAGAGTCAGGTTCAAGCCCCTGCTCCAATCAGGCAGAGTGGAGATTTGAATCTGAGTCTTCCACATCCTACATAAGTCCTCTAACTACTGAGCTAACAGAGTTAAGTAGGTTGGCACCACCATCTCTTATTCCTTGGTGTACATGTTTTTTTTGGTTGGGTGTTTTGGGTGCACAAAGGGAGTGAAGTTTTTTTGGTGCACAAAGGGAGTGAAGAGTACTTGCAACCTGCCCATTGGGGCTACTTCTAGTGGGGGCAGGAGAAGGATGAAAAAGGGAATCTCTAGCAAGGGTAGAGCCAACAGAGCAAATTGCTACACCTCCCTCCCCAGAACCCCTGACAAGGAAATATGGGAAGTGTGTGGTGGCAGGAAGGGTGAGTAGCTGGAGCACATCTCCAGATGGCATATGGTCCCTCAAACAACTCCCAGGCTGCACCAACCTGCACCTGAGGCCAGAAAATAATAGGAGGCTGTATCCAGCTCCTTAGCTGCTCAGTACAGCAGCGAGTCTGACCTTTAAAATATGAAGAAGTGTATGTGTGCATATACTTAGCTATCAGCTGCTCATCATGCAACCTACACTTTTACCATGTCAAAGATACAACCCAAGCATGCTGGTGCTGGTGCTTTAAAACGTACCTTGTGTCTAAACTGAAGGACAAGATCTCGAGGAGACAGACCTAAAACATTGAGAGCAGATCCATTAGTGAAGCTTAGCAAGAGGTATCAACTCATTTCTTCCTGTCCCCCATTTTTCTTTTGGCCAAATTACATAAGCTGAAGTGACACACGATGATTCCCCATTCTCATGGAAAACATGCTGGTGATTTCATTAAAAGAACTCATACCATAACCACCTTCTCTTCCTTCATAGAATGAGAGCGTTGAGAGTAAGATGGAGACTCTGCATTACAGAAGGTGGCTATTTACTTTCATACTGAATCCAGCTGGCCTAAGTATTTCCCTATGGGAGCATTTGATTAAACAAAGTCTTTTAGTTCTCTTTTTAGATCACAACTCTTTCTATGGTATGTGGAGCATGGGGGAGGAGGGGGAGGGAGTTTCCAAGGCATAAAGGGCAGTTAGGTCAAAAGGAACTGGGTGCCTAACTCTCATTTGTGCAATTGAAAAATTCCCCCATAAAGCAAAAGAGCATAGTTTTCAGAAGCCGCTGAGCAGCTCACTCACTAATTGTATATCATGTCAAGAGGCACCATGGAAGTATTCTGGATTACAACCTACAATGAGACCCACATTATGGAAAAACAGGTAGAGGGTAGTTTACCTGAAAATGATTTAACTCCATAAGTGAAAAGAAAAATAACGAAGTACCATGCAGGCAGATAAACATCTAGTGCTAAATTTTAATGCACATAAAGTAGTTCAGAAGAAACGATTTGGCTAATATAACATTATATAAAAAAGTCACTTACCAAGATAAACTTGTGACCCCTCCAGTGTAGTTCCTCCCAAAGAACTATTCATATGCTCATAAAGTTCCTGTAAAAGTTAAATAAAAAATATTAATGGCATATGAATACCACATCTGATTAGTAACACCTATTCTAAGAAGCTACCCAATGGAGTAGAATAAATAAAAAAGTAATTTGCTTAAAAAAGATGGACAGACAAAAGAACATTTTTTATTCTAACTGGGTTGTTACTTTGAAGGGGTCATTGAAGGTATGGTTCCTAGATATTCCACTAATCAGAAAGTGTTCCTTTCTCAGATTTACATTAGTATAATATATTATTTCATGTAATTATTTAAAATAGTTGAATAGAAGAATCACCAATGAAAATGCAATACATACATGAATACAATGAAGAATGTTTATAATGTAAAACTTATAGCCATACACAAGGAGCATTATACTGTAGTAATATATATTGAAAAGTTACCTTTAGAATTGAAATTTGTGAGAAATCCTTTTCTTCAAAATAGGCATGTGTAATGAGCTGTAGCTTTGCTTGAAGTAACCCATACAAAGGCTTGTAAGACAGACAGAGACGTGGACATGTTATGTCATGAATGAAAGGCAGCTGAAAAAAGCATGTTTGTTGCTGGTTTCCAGTGTCTTCCCTCCCCACCCCCAACTGTCTTTGTCTTCTAATACAGATAGATACCCCAGTAGATGGAAGTGTAGTTTGTAAAGACACAAGCCCTTACTGTGCATTTTAATCAGATAATAATTATATCCTGTGTTTCATTTGCAGACAGAGCATTACCACTCAATATCCTGCCAGTAGTGTTGTGTGGCTAGAATAAGCCAGAACTTCCCTGCTTCATCTTGCTCATGAAGTTGAATTCATCTCTCAGTAAAGAATTCCTTTTCTCTGCGTGTTAAGTGTAGTTGCAGAGCAGTCTACATTGCACTGTAGGCCTCCCGATAACTGACAGCTACCCCTAATATGTTTTGAAGAGACATATCATATTCTACATAAAATAATACACTAACCACTAGCAAAAAGCTTCATTTCACAGTTGCCCATTGCTAAGATTTTCATTATCTGATAACTAGTAATATTATAATGAATAACCCTTCCTCCCTATAAGAAGTATCACTATGGGTATATCTACACTTCCATTGGAGATATTACAGCAACGTGGGCTGGCATACTCATGCTAGCTTAAATCTAGCTAGCAGCGCTAAAAATAGCAGTAAAGACACAGTGGCATAGTCTAGCAAGGTAAGTACATACCCATCATGGCTTTACTATTTTTAGTCATGGTAGCTAGACTAAAGTTAGCATGGATACGCCAAATCATGCTGCAATTACACTTCCAACTGCAGCATAGGCATATACTGAATGGAATACAGAATTATTTATAGGCTTCTTGGGACAATTATTAAAAATGCAAATAGATAATATCAAGACTCGTAACAAAGGACATGTATTTTTACACACAGTGTAGTTGTAGTTCTGTCAGTCTCAGAATATTGGAGAGACAAGAAGGGTGAGGTGTATCTTTTATTGGACCAACTTCTGTTGGTGAGAGAGACAAGCTTTCAAGACACACAGAGGTCTTCGTCAGGTCTGGAAAAGATACTCCCAGTGACACAGCAAAAGCTGGGAGTACCTTTTTACAATTATTCTTATAAGTACATACTAGTTGAAAGAATTATAATAAAATTTGAGTGCCTTAGCCTTTTAACTACAGCTGTGATTCAATGTTCATTTTGTTACCTTTTAAAGTGTTTCTAACAAGAAACATTTAAAATTATGAAAGTTCCCAAATAAAAATGTGTCAAACAAACAAGTTTTCTGTGTGTACTCTTTATATATATATATATATATATATATATATATATATATATAAAGAGTTTAAGCACTAGTTAATAGCTCTCTTACCAGCTGACTTAGAACACAGACACTTTTCTGTACTGTTTCTCGGGTGATATCTGCTTGCCGCACTTTCAGTGCCTAAGAAACAAAGTATTAAAATATTTTTACATATACGTATTTTTTAAATTATTTTTTAAAGCCAGTTACCATAAAATCACCTCTGATCAAACCCCAAATGTGCTATTTAAGAATGGGCCTACCCAGTGTCATGCCATGACATGTTTAATAAGGCATGCAACAACTTTTTAGATGACAGTTAACATTTTTTTCTAATGTACATACAGCGATTAATAAACCAAATACATTTTTTGCCAAATACTAGTCGCCAAATATAATGAAACCTGAGAATATGCAAATAAATGATTACCTAACAGTTCTACTGAAATCAAAAATCCATTCTTCTATCTTTTGTAAGCAACTCCTCAGTGACTAAGTTGCAAAAATCTGGTAAACTGCACAGGTACCTAAGCAGTTCCTTTTCAATGGTCAGTTAAACCAAGCTGCACAGGTGCTTGCAAACCTGGGTGTTGTGCATGAATGTCTAAATGCGCTTTAAAGTAGAAAAAGACTCTACCACCATGGCTGAAGAGTAGGGAATAATCAGAATTAAGACAGCCAACTTGACCTTAGAGAAGCAAGTATGTAAATCCAGCATATGAATAGTTCTATGCAAGTCAAATGCACCTTAACCTTGCCACTGTTCTCATTTGTACACAGCACACAGGTTGGAACACAATTTACTAATTTAAAAAATATTTGGATGAGAGACTTCCTCCAGAGATTCGAGAGCATCAACCAGAAAATGTGTCTGGAACTCCTTCAATTGTTTTGGATCCAGCAACTGTCCAAATTTAAGTTTCTCTACACTTTCAAATTGTACCAGTAGATGTTCTCTGACATTGTCAATAACCTCAAAGAAGAGACGTTTATACATTGCTTGGCCTTCACTTGCACTTTTCCTCCCCCAAGGTTCATGTGCACCTAACTCTGACACCTCTTTGCAAAACTTGTCAAAAATGTGTTGCTTTCAGCTAATTTGCTCTAACATCTCATGAATCTGCTGAATACAAAACCCATCAAACACCAAACATCAAAGATCACAAATTTTGCACCAAACTGTTCATCTAGATGAGTTGTTGACTTTGCTAACTCTGTTCAATCACAGACTACTCAATTCTGCACTTGCATACCTTAGCTACTTTTTCCAGTGCACAGCTGGTCAGGAAGTCAGCTGTCTACAGTGATGTTGCCCAGGTAATGTGATTCAACTTGGAGTACTACCTGCTTTGCCAGCAAACCAAGACAACAGCCGACATGAACAGATTGATTGCATGCAATTCTTGTAGATTAAAACATTTTGTGTGAATTCTGGGGCATACAATGCATGTGTTGCATATGTAGAGAGCACGCCACTTGGCCTAGCTCATTTTTCTCTCTGGCCCGCCCATGCTGCCGCCATTGAAACTTCCATCGACTTCAATGGTGCAGTATCAGACCTTAAGGCAATCTGCTTTACATCAGTACAAATAGTCAGAACAATTGGTCACAGTTGTGTTCTCAATTCACTGTGCAGACAGTAGTTGCAAACAGAATTATAGAAATGTTGAACTAAAAGGGACCTCGAGAGGCCATCTTGTCCATTTCTACTCCCCCATGCTGAGGCACAACTAAGTATACTTACACAATCCATAACAGGCATTTGTCACAATCTCCCTTGGTAACCTTTATAGTTAGGAAGTTTTTTCTAATATCTAACCTAAACTCCCTTGCTGCAGATTAAGCCTATTACTTCTTGATCTACCTGTCACAGACAGGGAGAACAACTGATCATCGTAACAGCTCTTAACATATTATCATCACTATCAGGTCACCCCTCCTCAGTCTTCTTTTCCCTAGACCAAACATATGCAGTTTTTTTTTTTTTTAACATTTCCTTATAGGTCAGGTTTTCTAAACCTTTTATCATTTTTGTTGTCCCCTCTGGACTTTCTTCAGTTTATCCACATCTTTCCTAAAGTCTGGTGCCCAAAACTGGACACAGTACTCCTGTGGCTGAGGCCTCACCAATGCTATGTAGAGGGGGACAACTATCTCACCTGTCTTACAAATGACACCCCTGTAATACACTCCAGATTGACATTTCCCTTTTTTCACAATTGCATCAATGTTGTCCCATATTCAATTTCTGACCCACTGTAACCCCCAGATCATTTTCTTTCATAGTAGTTCCTAGCCAGTTATTCCCCATTTGTAGTTTGCATATGATTTTTCCTTCCTAAATGTAGTATTTTGCACTTGTCTTTACTGAATTTTATCTTGTTGATTTCAGACCAATTCTTCAATTTAACAAAGTCATTTTAAATTCTAATCCTGTCCTCCAAAATGTTTTCACCCTCCCATCTTGGTGTCATCCATACATTTTATAAGCATAGTCTCCAATCCATTATCCAAGTCATTAATGAAAATATAAATCGTACTGGAGCCATGAGAGATCCCTATGGAGCTCCACTAAATAAGCCCCTCAGTTTGCTATTGAAAACTACTTTCTGAGTAGAAGTTTTCAACCAATTATGCAACAACTTTATTGTAATTTCACCTAGGCTGTATTTCTCAAGTTTGAGAAGATATGCATAGTCTTTAGTACTGAAGACTATGTAAAAGGCACCAGCATAAGTAGAAGGCAATGGGATGGGGAAGAAACAGGTATGACAAGCAAAGGGCCATAACCCCTCTCTTCTCTGACACAAAACCTACACAGAGGGACCAGTTGAAAAGCTTTTGTCTGGAAACAGTTTGTTTCATGCTCAGGCATTTCTTCTAACCAGCTGTAAGTGGAAGTGGCAGCACCTGTGGAGTCATCTACTCTCTCCGCCAGAACAAATAGTTCTAACATTTACCAGCAGAGCTAGAAAGGGTAGAGGCAGAAATCAAATGATACTCTTATATTGTACAAAATTGCAAGAAAGTGAATTACAGCCCCACACTTCTATCAAAAAGCCAGATGGGCAGAGTGCTGAAGTTGTTGCTACATAAAACACAGATTGCTTTATATTCCACTTGTTCCAAAACAGTTCAATTTAAAATCTATTTACCCTCTTAATGGTTAGTAAACAGCAGAAACTGAAATCAGTGGTATAATAAAACTAAGTTAAAATAATTGTATAGTTAAATATAAAGAGGCTTTAACCACAGGATACCACAAAGACCTCTTGCACAAATATTGAATAAACCGGAGTCAGTACAAATAGTAATAGAATTGCAATTATGTATTTAATATTGTAAAGTTGATTCAAACAAGAATTAACAAACAGGCTTTAAAGTAATCCAAATGTGATGGGGAACAGTTTAAATAAAGTACATAGGATGCAATTTGGGACTTCTGAACATAAGAGTTATCCAGAACTCCTCCTAAAAACTATTAGACATTCAAGATTGTTGCATGTCTTTGGAAATATTATTATACATATTTTAAAATAAGTTCGTAATAACATTACAGAGTAATTATAACTACAAACATTTATAATGTGCCCATCACTTTTTAAAATCTAGGCACAATGTACATATATCAGATCAAGCCCAAAACAATTTCCCCAAAAAGCATGGGACCACACACACTGCAACCCTTTACAGCCCCAAAATACTTCCCTGAAAATCCAACTGATTTAGGCAATAGAAAACTGCATTTAATGGAACACTTGTGCAAAGGAAGATTTAGGTCCACCTGAAAATATACTTTTTGCAAAGGAGACCAATATCTTTCCTGGATTAAAGAAGATTCATGAAGGGAAGAATCTGCATATCTGTGCAACAAACAACAAGGAAATACCCAAAGATCTTCTAAGGGCTGCTACTGGAATAATTTAAACCTGATTCCAGCAAGGAGTTCCACTTCCCTGGCAATATAAACTCTTAGCTAGCCTGACAGATTCTGCCAGCTTACTTCTATTTCTTGGAGCTCTTGCCTGGTAGATTCTCTGTAACCAAAATGTATAGTGGGATGTGTAGGGAAACTGACATGGACCAGACTGTTCCTGGTGGTGAAAGGAAAGACAGAAAGATTCTTCAGCTCTCAAGGTGCCTGCTTTTCAGATTCATAGGTTTTAAGACTAGAGGGACAATTCTGATCATTTAGACTGACCTCTTCCATACCACAGGTCATAAAATTTCACCCATTCATTTCTGTATCAAGTCTACAATTTTACTCTTGCACATTTGCAACTATACATTACCTTGGCTTCAATCTGCCTATAGCAGGAGACCCCATATACTGTCGATCGATGTCCACATCTTGGTGGCAAGTGGAAAAACACAGTATCTAAGCAAGGAGAGAAAAAGCTTCATCAGCCACCAACAAAACATCAACATTTTATATAGTCATCCTTTTCAATGTATTACTCTCACTTACAAAAGCTTTACTGCAGAAACTGCAGTTCCTACCAGTCTTAGTTTTGTGAGCACAACAGTTCTACTTACAGAAGGGAAGACATTTTGTCTAAATCTGTGACCAAACTGTTTCCGTAACTAGTAAACAACTTATTTTCTCTCTGTGCAAAAGGTGCCAGATAAGCAATATTTATGCTATGACATGACAAAGGGCACTAAAAAAAGCTTTCAATTAAAACTATAGTATTTAGTTTAAGCAATACAGTATTCAATAATTATGCAAATAGACATACCACTGCCATTAACAGTTAATTGCTAATGTATAGATATAGCAATGGCAAAACATTAGAAGAATTCTATTTTGCAGTTCACAGTATTTCACTATGAAACAAACCCTTTCCTGAGTGACTAAAATGGATTATTGATTTTATAATAATGAAATGGAACAGAACTGAACTTAAAAATATGGGGTAATCTCTTTAGACAAGGAGTTATGTAATATGAAGTTAGTCCCTTTTACAAATTTCACTGCATTCTACAGAGATCAGATAGGGTTTTAGTAGAATTTTTAGTGCATCTCTCTCCAAGCCAATAATTAACAAGTAGCCTAATTCTCCATTTCATGAGACATGAGTAACTCTTTCACTGGGAGATACTCACAATCTGCACAGTGAAATCAGGCTCAATGTGTTTACAGTACATTTACAGTAATCTTAATCTGAAATAATTTTGCTAATTCTAAATCAATCTTTAGTGTGTTTCTGGCCATAAAACCCAAGCATATCCACTTAGCAGGTTTAGTTGCTTTGTTGCTATGCTAGTTTTGAAGCAATTTCTCTTAGTTCAAAATATGCACTAATGACCTGTTGCTGTGGTAATGAAATGACAGAAAGTCAACTATTTAGCTGCCATGTGTAGGGCAGTGGCACTGAGCCAATGTAGAAACAACTTCACTCACCTGCTCTGACTTCCTGCTTTAGAATGCACTCAGTATATCTCTTGATATTTAACAATACAGAAACGAAACAAAGTCAGGACCCAACACAGGGCCAAGGAGTGGCCTTTTACTGCAGCAAAGATAAATTCTTTTGCTACAACTACTATACCTTTGCCACCAATTCCAAATGAAATACCTCTAAAACTTAGAAAGTTGGACACACAATTTGAATTAGAAACAAAACCAAGCCCTAATTCAAAGTAGTTTCAGGGTACTTTTGTGGGTTTTACAATGTCTTCCTTTTAAAAGTTTTTGTCTCTCCTGTTGCTGTGCAGAGAAACAGACAAATTGACTGTACTTGGGAAATAATGAAAGTCACCATAGTGCATTAAAGGAGCTGTTATAAATGCACAAAATAAAAAAATCTGGAATGAAAAGAAAGATTTTTTTCCCTCTAATCTTTCAGTTATGGTAACTTTCGGCATTACTTGTAAAAGTAAAACATTTTCAAGTGTTCATTTTCAAGTGATCCCTGGTTCTCTGGAGTCTATAGTGCTATTTTGCTACTGGTTCAGAACTTGAAACTGCATGTCCCAGACAAAGGTGCTTGTGTAAATTGATCCTTGGTTTCTCTTCTTCAGGAGAAAGCATAAAGCAAGATTAAAAGAAAAATGTTAAATAAAATATTTCATTTTTTGTTCTATACACAGAGCAAAACCATTTATAGATATATTTACCTGTAGACTGCTGTGCCTTGGCCAAGTCCTAAATAGTAATACAATGGCAAAAAGATTCTCTCACCTTTTCATTCTGAAAGCCACTACTTTTCATAGCACCTCCTCCTGCCCTTCTCTGGCCTGGTCTACACTGGCCGTGGATTTTGGTGGTAGTCGATAGGAGATATGCAAGCTACGTACAGTAACTTGCGTATCTCCCATCGACTTCCTATTGTCTACTTACTGCGGCATCTCCACTGTGCTGCCCCAGCAGGAAATGCCCTCCTGTCGACACAGCGCTACACTACTTGCTGGTGGATTTACGGAGTCGACTTCCGGGTTCGATTGAGCGAGGCTTTACTGCCACTCAGTCAAACCCACAAAATCGATCCTGCCCTGCCGGCTGTGCGGCTGGCAGTGTAGACATAGCCTCATTAATTGGTTCTCACTATATGCCTTCCACAGACTATCTGTAGAGCACATTTTCAGAACCACTAATCTATTTAAGCAAAAATAATTTGCTTTGTTCACACACTTTGAACAAGATACCGAAATGCATCTTTTTCTCCCACCTCCAAATATTTACAGGACCAGATTTCCTTCATGAAGTTCTGCCTTTTTAAAGGTTTTGAGGAGTGTAGATTATTTTATTTTAGAATCATAGGCAAGTGAGGTTGTAACCTTTAAAGGAACCTCTTGTACTGAGCAAAGATTTCCTGCTGCTGGATGCATTCTCATGATCAGGGTTCAGTTTAAAGGCTCAGGTATTTTAAGTTGTTCTTTTCACAATTCCATTTCTGTAAAATCCACTTCTGCAGTTGTGGACTAAACTGCAAAATAAAGGTTAATAGAATTAAAGTAGTCATAAGCCTGGTTAGTTAACAGTTCAAGTGTCAGGATTCTTCCCCCCCAGTAGAAACCAGTGTGTCCAGCTGCTGCCACAGATGCCCACTCACAGATGCTGTAACCTCAAATCTGGTTTCTTACCTTCTTGATAGTTGTGAGCTCCATCTGGTAAGGCAAGAAAAGGCAAGTATTTCCATTCTTCTGGTAAACTGTGGCTGTCATGTCCTTCTCCTGGGATAAGGGGAGGATAGGAGAATTCAACCTGGAGAAAAAGAGACCATGTTAGCAAACACAGAAATTCACAGAAACTGCCACACCAGATCAGTCCAGCAGTACATCAAGACTAGAATTCTGTCTCCACTAGAGGCTAGATCCAAGTGCTTCACACTAAGATGCAAGAAATTCCATTGGGGACAACCTACTCATAGCAATTGGCTCTTGTCCTCCAGCATGAGGTTCTAAATCCTTTATACTACCTAACTCTCTATCTATCTATATGATCTCACTATCTATATTTACATCAAAGTGCTATTTTTAATCTTTTTAAGCTCTCGCCCTCAGTGATCTCTTGATGCAAGGAGTTCCACAGGTTAGTTGTGTACTAAGAGTATTTACTTTTATCAGTTTTAAAAGTGTTGCCTTTTAATTTCATTTGAAGACCTTTTGTTCTTATATTGCAAGATGAGGTAAATGGGAACTTCTGAGTTACCATCTGTATCTCATTCATTATCCTGAATACCTCAATCAATCCCCTGTTCATCAGCTTTCTACTTAAGAATCCTAATCTTCTCAATCGCTCTTCACATGAAGGTCTCACTATACATCTAGTCATTCACCGCCCACCTCTGGACCCCTTCTTTTTTCTGGTATGTATTTCTAGAGAAGGGTTGACTAGAATTGAACAGAGTACATTCAAGGGAAAACATAGCAATTATTTATATAACGGCATTATAATACAGTCAGTACTTTCTATGCCATTCTTTATGCAGCCTAACTTTTTACTGATCATTTCTGTGCATTAAGCAGATATTTTCATTAAGCTGTCCACGGTGACACCTATGTCTTCTGCCTGACTGGTTACAGTTAAAATAAAATGTAAAAGAATGAACAGAGTATTTGTTTTGTGCAGTAGAAAAATCTAAGGTTGCTACATGGTTTTTAGGGTGGACAGAAGGAGATGTTTTCAATTCAAGAACACAAATCAGTTTGTCAGTGATGGAAAGAGAAAGGATGATCCTTAAAATACAAGACTCTACAAAAATAGCAGTAGGGCAGACTAATCAAAAATCACTGAAAGAGAGAGAGAGATGGAGGTTCTGCTTTACAGAGTCACTCACATCGGGAATGCTGTCTTCAACAGTGTAATAATTGTGACTTGATCCAATACTGCCAATTAAAGAATTCTACAAAAATCTAAGAAAATTTATAAATGTATTAGTTAAATCAACTTGTCAAAATGAGGGAATGAGAGCTCTAGCCAAATCATCATTTATCAGTAGAGAGGGCAGATTATTAAGGGAGAAAATATAATTTCTCTTGGAAGATGTTCAACTTTAGATAAATCAGTTGTCAAAAACTTGTACAAGTATTTTTCAGATGTTGTAAGCTTCTATAGAAGATCATGCAAAGGCAAGCACGTAGAAAATCATTTCGATATTCTATGGATAATCAAATTTAAATCCAAACAATAATAGTACTGGAGGGGGGGATGACTCCAGGCTTTGTTGAGTTGTATGACACACAAATATGGGGCAAGGAAAAAAAAACCCAGCTGCACAAATTGCAATGTCGGTTTCAAACTTGCTTATTCCCCTCATACTGTATTCCATACCATCATATGCATGAAGATCTCCAGGCAATGCCAGAAAAAATCAAAGCTTCCTATGGCCATAGCAGTTCTGCACTGAACACAACCTTCTCACAAAGTACAATTTTACATGAGAGAGGAAAATGGGGGAGGAGGGGGGAAAGACATGTAACAGAAATCATAATTGATTTAAAGACAATTGTATTCCAGAATGCTACTTATAATTCCTTTCCACTAAAAAGGTATAAAAGATTGTGGAGTTTGAACAAAATAAGCAATCAAGATAAATGGGAGAAGTATTTGCTTTCAAATGAAAGAGGAACAATATAATGAGATAGTGTATCCACGAAGTAGAGCAATTGTCATTGGATAGATTTTCAGTAAAACCATATTTCATTATATACCTTCCAACTTATAGACCATGAAATTACATCATCATAAACAGTGCTGGAGTAGTTACACCAGAGAAAAGGATTTAGAATGTATAATTTGATTCTATTCCAAAATTCAGATATATTGGCTGAAAATAGCAACTGTTAACAAAAATATTACTGGAATAAGAAGTATCATCATTTGCCTGCAGGACATAACCTTGTAAATAGAAAACGTAAAAAATAAATTTTAACACACAAATGCTTGTGCAGTATTGTTCCTGGTAAGGGATATACTATAATAAGGATATAGAAGTCAGCATCTCCACTTATAAGTAAGTTATGGACTTACTAATTTCAAACCAAACTGAAGAACTTTAAAACTGTATTGTCTGTTTTTAAATTATGTGACAGAATATCCTCAAACACTACTGACAAAATTAAAAGGAGAGAGAGAGAAGACTGGACAAATGTACAATTTAAAAACAAAGCTGCTGTGTCTAAAATTGTAGCTGTGAAGTATTAGAGACTTTTTTTTTGGTGCCTGTGTGTCACTGGAGTAAAATTTCAAATTAGTATTTGTATGCAAAAGAACTTAATATGTACATAATGATTATTAAATATCTGATGATACACCTTAATATTTGAGTTTTTTGTTTGATATTTTGTCTTTAGCTCCATCTAACAGTTACAGAACAGAAGGTCGAAGTCCATGTACATGTCAATCACAATTCTAAAAATATTTTTAGTATTATAACTATAGCCAGGGCTAATAGCATGGCCTATTAATAAGCTTGCCCAACACTTCCGAATATGAGACTCTATTTTCAGTTGCCTATATTCAGCTTGCCAAATTTATCTATTTGGGCTGGAATTTGGGGCAAATGTCTGCCTGAGGGTTTATTTATTTATTTTGGTGTAAAATTTCAGCCTAACCAGGGTTCAACTGTTTCCAAGAACAAGGCTAAGGAAAAATATGTTTTGCCCATGTTAAAAAAAACATCTGGCAGCCTTTTCTTTGACGTGGTGATCTTTTCTCTAGCTATCCTATGCTTTGGAGAAGGGAGTTGGCGTTTGTGCCAGGGATGTATCGTTTGCCATCCCCATGAAAATCTGCCCAAATTTGACTAAATTATAAATCCAGGAAAAATTGCAGTTTGCACATGCTCAGGAGAGATTTCTTACATCTCTGAAGATTCTGCCCTCACTGAGCATTCCCAAGCCTTTCACAGTTTCCATGTGTGACCAGACTACGCATGTGCTAGTCCTACAGACTGACTGAGTATGCTCCAGCTCAGGGCTATGGGGGCTCATAAAGGTTTTCCATGAAACTGCTGTTCCCAGCTGCTCTGGTCGGGACTGAGAACAGGCACCAGAACTAAGAGCAGGGAGCCCGTGTTCTCAGTGACCCCCTTAATTCAGCCCGTGTGTGTGTATGCATTGTGATACAGTGTTTAGCATGGGACCATGTCACTATATTCTCCACAGGACCCCTGCCTCATTCAGTGTACTGGATGTACCTGCTCTGGGGATAAATGAGGATTCTGTAGCAAAGAAGGCTGGTGTGTGTAGGATCCCTGCCTCATTTATTGAGGAAGATGAAGAATGTGTACTGAATGAGGCTGGAACTGTAGGAGGAGAAAGGACTGTCTCATGGTTAACATAGTTGAATGCTGCCCTGGAGAACTGGCTTCTATTCCTGCTTCTGCCACAGAACTCTTATGTGATCATGGGAAAGTCACTTTTCACAGATGGCGTGTTCCTCATTTGCTGAGTGTCCTTAATATGCTGGGGTCTGATTTGCTAAAGTGTTGAGCACTCAGAGCTGCAACTCATGTCAATAGGTGCTATACTTTGAACACAAAAAGTGCTATAAGTAATTTGAAAAATCAGGACATAAGAGTGAGATTGGACTCCCAAAATTAGTGGAAACTTTTGACCTTAATTTCTCTGTGCCTCAGTTCCCTGTCTGTAAAATGGGGAGAATGCCACCTATTCTTACAGGGGTGTTGTGAAGCTCAATTAATATGTTTATGAAGCACTCAGGTACTATTGTGCTGTGCACCATAGGAAAGTCCTGGAGGAAATAAATAATTCTGTCTTCAGAGCAGGGTTTGAACAATGTGCAGTAAATAAGGTGGGGCCACACACTGAACAATAAGGAAACAATAAAATAGTAAGTGAATATCATCCATTCTATGCACTGAATGAGGCCGGGGTCCTGTGGAAAAAACAGTATGTAATTAAAGACTATCATACTGCATCTGCACATGTACAGACAACCTTAATTCCAACATTTCCTAAGTTTTGCGTGCTTGACTTTGCAACCTTAATAATCTTCTTTTAACAGTTTGTATGTAATTTTGTATAGAATGCAATGCTAAAACTTCAGTAAGAAGCTATACTGAGTACAAAAAACATCTATAAAAATGACATGGTCTTTTTTGTATATTTAATTTATTTTAAATCGCAGACACATCATAATCTGCAAAATCTATCTGTTCTCCAAGGCTTTTTCTGGACAGAGGGAAGTTAAGCTGATGAGGATCAGGAAGGTGTGGACGGGACTCCAATGCGTATTTAAGTTCATAATTTGTATTTAATAGATTTTGTACAAGCCTAAATGAATTATACATATCCCATCTTCAGTTTCCTTATTTACAAGCAAATTAGTAATTGACAACATATATGTCGTCAATTACTAATTCACTCTTAATCAAGGAAACTGAAGAGATTAAAGAATTTTTCATGAAGCCAGTTAATTACGAGCCACAACAACAAACAACAAAAAGATAATTAGCTAAATACCTTCTATGCATAAATTACAATTTTTTGTAAAACACCTCTCTTCCTGTTGTGGATGACCCCTTTTTTAAAAAATCCAGCCTCACAAATAGTGGGAGAAATCTTGGGGTCCACTGGAGTCAATGGGAGTTTGCCATTGACTTCAATGTGACCAGGCTTTCACCCTGAATCTCTGATTAACACTTACAACCATAGTTTCTTTTTATAAATTACATAGCAAGAAAGTTTTGCAAGTCACTCCAAGTTCCACCACTCTAATTCATGTGGAGGGAACCTGTTCTATTTTGGGAAAAATTTCTTTTGAATTTATTTTCCTACCTCAACAGCTAGGCTAAACCAAACCAAGAAAAGAAGCTCTGCACAAAAGACTCATTTCATTCCTATGTAGAGGGACCATCCCATTGTAAATCAGTCCAAGTCAGTATGCAAGACAGCATTTCTAGGCTTTGTTGAAATCAGAGATTTTAGAGGAAATTCTTTTATCTTCTTGATATGCTAGTCCTTGTGTAATACAATCAAGAAAAACCAGAACCCCTAAGAGTTTAATTTGAAACACTTACTGCAATTGTAACATGTGATAGAGTGAAAAACAAAGCCCAGGTAGCATGAGTGTCTATTAGCACTTTGGGCACAATTCTTGGTTTACTTTAACATTTCCCTCCCATCATGTTGGCAAACAAACCGTAGATCAGTGACTACAACTTCAAACAGTCAACAGACAAAACAATACCACACCTACATAACAAATATAATTAACTCTGTTAAGACATATGCATATAGACTATATCAAGTTAAAGTTTTCCCTTCATTTTAACTTTGCGTTCTCTTTTGACTCCATTTGCATTTCCTTTCAGACTTTACAAGCAGCTGATCATCTTTTCTGAATACCTCTCATCAATGTGTCCCAACTTGCATTACCAAAACTATGAAGTAGGACAGCTACTTAGATATGTTACAGTGACTCCATTTGTCCATTAGAGTTCCCAAAAATCTGACTTCCCATATTAACATAACATTCAGATACTGTAGTTAGTGTAAATAAATTAAAATAATCTTAAACGTTCAATCCAAAATCCTACACAAAACCTTCATATTTGACTTCAGAAACGTTCCCAGTAAGTGTTTCAGATACTGGGCTATTTCTCAATTACAATTACTCAAATATTTTGCTTTTATAAAGAGCACTAGTTTAAAAAAAAATTAAATGAAATGGAAGAATTCTTCAGGATCCTTTTCCTGTATGGTACTCCTTAAAAACCTGTCAGACTAGTGACTTCCTTACATGTGAAGAAAGGCTGCCTTTCCAGAAAGTCACATTTAGCTTCGGAGGGGAAGGGTGAGGAGTGTTACAAGGCGGTCTTGCAAAACTCTCAGAGGATGAATGTGCTATCTCTGTAGCAATCCCAGCCTAGGGGATTTGTGACCTGAACACCATATCCCAAAATGGAATATCAAGGCCTTGATTGTAGTCCACAGAAAATGTCCCAGTGGGAACTCTAAGCAGTCCCCCTCAGCAGGCACCTCAACTGGTGCTCCAGGGCGTGCAGCTTCTGTCCAATGCTTTCTCCCCTACTTCCCTGTCTCTGGCCAGCTATGCTGGCTCATGCAAACAGGGGAAGCTGTGGCCCTACTCTCAACCTGCCACATCCACTTTGCAGAAATTATTCCTGAGCACTGGGTGGAGGACACAAGAACTGGGGAAATGCTCCTCCCCCCATGTTCATCCCCATAGGCTCCAAACACAATCTGGCTGTGGATTTGGTAAATATCTAAAGGTGCAAACTAGATATTTAAAAATAAAACGGGGGAGAAAGGAGAGAAGTGAAGGAAAGGAGACAGACAAGTTCAAAAATATTTTACTTTCTCCTGTAAGTCACTGATTTGACTCCACCAGACCCTTCAGAGTCTCAAGTGAAGCAAGTTTGGTGGTCTCTATGTCCAGCTCCTAACTGACAGGTTTCCACAACCCCAAAACTGCACTATGATTGATTTTAATTTGTCCACCTTACTGGCAGTCCCAGCACAAAGGCCAATAACTGAATGGCATGGAGACCAGTATTGTCTCTCCCCAAAGATCATCTCTCCAGGGGAACACATTAATTGGGCAGTGGGAGAAATCATTCATTGCTACTACATAGGCTGTACCTGTCCTGTGGATAACTAAAGGAATGTAGTTTTTGGGCTGTCAGCCTGGTACCTTTCACCAGCAGTAAACACACACACACACACACACACACACACACACACACACACACACACCCTTTTAATCAGGCATCATATAACTGCCCTCCCAAAACGTAAGTGTAACACATTAGCACCAGCTGGTCATCTTGTATCAGAATGTCATCCCAAACTGAAATTATATAATTACATGCCAAATAGAGAGGCTGCTTGACAATGAAATCTGAGAATGGATAATCACTGACAACTTTTTAATGCAAAGAAATTTACAGAATCAATATTAAGAATCTGAAGCCAACTAATAAAATGAAGAAAGAGCATATCATGGTGTGGGTGCTCAGCCAGTGTACCTGTGACTCATCAGCTGACCCCAACTGGACTTCAAAGAAGGCAGCTGGGTCCTAGAAAGGGAAATATCAGATGACTCAGAGTTGCCTGAATCAGTTAGGAAATGGACAGGTGAGAGTTGCCAGAGCTAGGAGACTGTATGTGGTTCCTAGGGAAGGCAGAAGAGCAGCAAGAGGGGTTTGCCATCTGATCTCCTTGTGTCATACAAGGTTATAATCCAGACTAATGCATAGCTGTGTAGCCCCTGCCCTGTAACCTGGGGTGCCCTTTACAATGCTTTGCTACTGTAGCCTCCAGCATGTAAATCATTTCCAGCTATGTCTGTGTGTGCTGCAGCTAGCCAGCCACACCTTGGCTGTCATCAGCCTTAAAGATTACCAGGGTGACCCCCGCCCATACCTAGTCTCAGATTTCCCCCCAGAAACATATGTCCTGTACTGCCCAGCACTGTCCTGGACAGTGAATAATATGCACACAACTTGTTACCGCAAATGAGTTACCCAGACAATTCAACCTGAACTTACCGGATTAGATAAAACAAGAAAACAAATTTATTAAGTACAAAGAGATAGATTTTAAGTGAATACAAGTAACAAGGCATAAAAGTCAGTAACAGTTACAAGAAAAATAAAGATAAAATGTTTATTAATACCTAACAAACTATATCAGATTCAAGCAATGTTTCTCACCACATGCTATCAGCAGTTTACTGACCAAACTCTTTAGGTCAGGATCCCTGTCCCAGTCCAATGGCTGCTTCATTTTGTCTCTTCAGGTGCAGTGAATGCGATGGATAGGGAGGAAGAAGGGATGTCTTTGGGTGTTTGTCCCTCTCTTTTATAGTTTCAGTCTCCCTCTTGAAAAACATTTCCAGCTGAGAGCCAGGAGACAAGGTCTATGTGGAATTATATTCCCCGCTTTTTTTTGTTTTTAAACCCGTTTGAACTTCCTTTGTTTTCCCCCTCTGCTTGATGACCCCCTTTACTGCTTAAATGAAAATTAAGGCAAGAACACATTCCTTCCTTTGTTTAGGGACAAATTATACCTCACTAGACATATTTTGTACAAAGATTATTACAATAGTGTGAAAGGTGTGAATAAAGGGGTGTATTCCATCACACTCCCCAAGCAGGAGAACCAGGCCCAGAGGGCTGAAGGCAGAACTGCAGCAAAAGGAGTTACCTGCTGGCTTCCAAGATGTAGAGGGCTGAAGGCAAGGGGGTAGAATAGGGTCTTTACCCACCAACATCTCCAAGCTAGAGAGCTGGAAAACGTTAATGGAACAGGAGGAATGAAAGATGCTCCCCTGGTGAGGATAAACACCCAGGCTGTGGGGGTTCCTGCTGGGAGGAGCAGCATTCCACTCAAGCGGGAAGAGCTCAGATGTCTTTCCTGGTAAAAGGAAAGGAGAGGACCGAAGAAGAGCCCAGGTGTGACAGAAGATGCCAGAGAGCGGTTTGTGGGGGCATCGTGTCATGGAATTTTAAGAACCATATGCACTGGGGTGTGAGAAATGGACTATGTTTGGGCCTTTTGTTATGGATGATCTAAATTATGTTTTGGTAATAAACCAGCCAAAGGAGGATATTATTAAGGAAGAGAGCTGTTGTAGAGTTACTGGGGTCTTTGAGAGGAAAACTGAGGCAAGCACATCTCTCATGCTGCAGCCTGCCATAAGACGGCACTCTAAGTAAGACCACCTTCTCACAGAGCAAGTCTCCAGTACTTCAGTGCAAATACCACCATTTTATGCTTACATACAAGGATGTCAAAGTCCTTTACAAAATTTAAATCAGCCTCGTAGCCCCTATAACTTAAGTAAAATTCATGCAACAACAAAAAAAACACAGTCATTGGCTGAGTCCAAAACAGATTCCAGGCATTCTGACTTCTGGTCTCATGCTCTAACCATTAGACAAAGCTACTTTCCATTTCTGAGGTTTAGTCCTGTCTATTTCCTTGTTTGAGATTTGTTTTTAGAGTTAGTAAAACATGAGTGAGTGTTTAGAAAGAAATGCTCACCTCTATCTGAATACATAACATAATTCAATTCACACTGGCTTCCATTCATATGCAAATTGCCTTACAGCTGGGCAAAAAGTTATAAAATAACAGAGGCAGGGAACTTGGAGTCAGGACTTCTGGGTCATAATTCCATCTCTGTCACTGGCAAGCAGTGTAGCCTTGAATAAATAATTTAACCTCTTTGTGCCTCCCTCCACTTTACCCATATGTAAAATGGATATGTTACCTACCTTATAGAGGTATTGCAGGCTGAATTAATGTTTGCAAAGTGCTTTGAAATCTTTGCACTTTTATAACACTTTCAGCCAAAATGTTGTTAAGATGACCCTTTATTGATCATTCAGTTCAAATTTTAAGCTGCAGTTAAAAGGTGCTATAAAATTGTAAAGGAATATTTAGTAGTCTTCTCATAGTTCAGATGTTAAAAAGAGGAAAAAGGTCAAGTATGGGACTTCAAAGAAATAACTGCAGTAACATTAAAATAGTAATATTGTTCTTTTGAAAAGGAAAACTTTAAGAACATTTTAAACAAATGTACAATGTTTCCTAATTAAGGGAAATAATCTCCCCTCTGCTTATGTGTCTAACTACCATTAATGCTAAAGAAAATAGATCTTGTCATACTGTGTACAACATTAAAAAAACCAGTGAGTATTAAATATACTATATTTACACACAGTTCATGTAAGGCTGCAACAACTGCCATGCACTTTGTGAATACCTGAGGGGCTGTTGACAAGCTGAATGGGAGCACGGTAAAGTGGTAGTGCACATGGTTCACCACAAATTGGAGGAACCTCTGTGACCCTGGAAGAGTGAAATGTGAAAATAAGGACCCTTCAAATCGAGAGTGGCGTACTAGTTCCCTGGATCCAGAGACAGGATAATGGAGGCCAAGGAGATCATGCATAACTTCAGCTTCTTCACGAATCAGTTGAGGTTTTGCAGGTCCAGGATCAGTCTGAGCCCACCATTGACTTTTGGGATTAGGAAATAATGCGAGTAGAACCCCGACCCCTTAACTCTGGTGGAACCTCCTTCACTGCTCCCACCCTTAAAAGCAACTCCTGGGCTACAAGCTGCCCATGAGAAAGGTCCCTGAAAAGGGATGGGGAAGGAAGGTGGGAGAGAGAGGAACAACTGAACTGAAAGATGTATCCAGGTGCATAGTATCGTATGTAGTACCCAATGATGTGAGGTAATGCTGGCCCACGCCCGATAGATATGGGATAGCCAGTCCACAAAAACTGGGAAAGTTGGATCCAAACATTGTCCTGGTACATCATCCCCAAACATCCCATCAAAAGGCCTGCTTTGGCCACTCTCAGAAACTCAGATAAGATGAGCCAAAAAAAAAAAGTATATTTCTATTTTGTTCAATAGTTTTGTGCTGCCTTTTGATGCCTCATTGCCAAGGTGCCACCACTGACAGCTCCCGAATGGCAGGGGATGGCAGTACGGGGAATGACAACTTCCTCGCTGCCTCAAAAGCTTCTGGCATGGATGGTAACGCCAGGGTAGTTGTGCTCCGATCACTCTCTCTCTCGGTCGAGAGTCCAAAAGGTGCCGGACTCAACGGTGCCCTTCCCAGGGCTGGAATCAATGGTAGTGTATGTGCAGCTGGTACCTCTGAGTGGCCTGGCACAGGTCACACTCTGCCAGTGTCTCTACGCCAACAGATCTTAGGCTTGGGGATTGCCCATGGTCAGTCTTCCTCTGCTTCTTTCTTGGTACTGGCGATGGAGAGCGCTGCCAAAAGTCCAGTGCAGAAAGTGGTCTTCTTTGTCACCAGGGATCACTGTCGGTGCCAGGAGTCCCGGGAAGCAGAAGAAGAGTCCTTCCTCAGCACTGGAGAAGCAGAACAGCGCTGCATCTCTTTTGGAGACAACAGGGCATTTCTTACTGAAGCAAAAGTACACGGTGCCAAGTCGGTGTGGCTCGGCTCAGAGGCAGGACGAAGTCTGGTGTCCCTGTCCTTAGCATAGGACCAGAACCCACTGCAGATCCTGCAACGCTCTTGCACATGGGACTCTCCCAGACACTTAAATTAGCTGAATGAGGGTCACTAATAGGCATCAGCTTATGGCATGACGCCCACTGCTTAAATCCTGGGGACTGAGGTATGCCCTGGTGCCGGGGAAGATCTAACCCTGCTAAGCGGGTTATACTAATCTAACTGATTTACTATCTAAATAACTGAATTTTAATCACTACAAACTATTTTCAAAGAACAGAACAGAGTCCACTGAGAGAGGTATTTGCGGGAAACGCAATGATGAGCTGAAGTTTTCAACCATCATGGGCGGTAAGAAGGAACTCAGGGTATGGGAGGGCCCTTTATTCGGGAGCTATGAGCGCACGACTCTAGGGAGCATGGGAGCCAACCCAATGGATACCACTGAAGGAAAAACTTTCTGGTGACGGTGCTCTGGATGACCACAAACCTACATTGGAATGGACATGAGCAAGCACTTGAAGATGAAGAATAAACTCTCCCCTGGCGCAGAGATTGGTTAAAAAAAAAAAAAAAGTTAGCAAAAGCAAAAATTGCATCCTAGAAACATCTCCCCTTACGTCCACCAAATATGGAAATAGGTCAAGAAAAAAATCAACCCTACAAACAGCTAGAACCTCCCTTTGCTCTGGAAAGGGGTGCCACAACATAGGACTCTGGACAGGAGACCCACCCTAGCAGATTATAATTGCAAGGCAGGATCATAGGGCACAAGGTGAAAGCTTAAATATTTTGGACTAGGTACAAAAAGAAGAGACCATAACTTTGCTTCTTTATTGTCTCCTACTTTTAAAAGCAGGTTAAAATATAAGTCATTGAAAAGCAAGCATGCAATTTCAGGATATTTTTCCACATGGTTTCTTTAGGCACAAGGCAAATAGGCTATGCACTGACTGTTCAGGCCAATTTCACATAATTGATGTTCTGTACCTAAATACAATACACTAGGCTTTCTTTTGCTACATGTATGAATGAGCTTTTCTCAATTATAAAAATGAGAGAGTACATAATTTAGGAACACTGTAAAGTTAAAGTTTTCTTCCCTCTAAGATGCAAGAAAACACATTCAATTAAAATGTAACTCTTTTCAAGGATTACCTATATTTCGCAGGGGTGGTTCTTCAAAAAAGTTAAATTTTTAATTCAGTGTGTGTGTTCTCGCATCTTAGAAGGAAGAATATTTTAACTTTCCAATATTCCTAAATTATGCACTAAATATGGATGAAAGAACAAGTGCCACAACGCTGGAAAGGTGGTATCACAGTGGCATTACCAAAAAAGGATGATCTTACTCTGTGACCAAACTGGAGAAGTATTGCTAACAATCATAGGCAAAGCACTGACTATCATTATGCTGAACAGAACAAAAGAAGGCAGTGACTGAAATATTACAAGAACAGGCTGGGTTCCGTCTAGATAGATCATGCTGTGAACAAATATTCACTCTTTGACAGATCATTGAAAAAGATGCTACTTGGCAAAAATCCATCTTAATCAACTTGAAGAAAGCATTTGATTGTGGAATATTGCAAGAAGCTATGGGATACCAGAGAAGCTGAACAACATAACAAGGAGTTTATCTGATGGAAGTAGATGCGCAGTAAGAATAGATATAGGCCTGGGCGAGTGCTTTGATATTGTGACTGGAGTTAGACAAGGGTGTGTGTTATCACCAATCCTCTCTGCATTAGCAATAGACTGGGTGATGAAGTGGCAACAAAAGGCATTATGGATAGCACAAAATGGGCTGGCGGAGACAAGTTACACAACTGACAACATTGCCGATTACATTGTTTTATTAAGTACGACATGGAATGGAATGATTGTCCTTACATCAGAGGTAGAACAGGAAGCATAAAAACTGTAAATTGATGCAGAGAAAACCATTATGAAGATAGGAAACCAGATAACAGATACAAACTGTGACAGATATGGCAATTTCCTGCAATACCCAGGACAAACCTGATTGAATTAAGTTAATCCTTACCGTATTCATTTATGTATCACTGTTGTTGAGGCATTGTATATAATTTCATGGGGGGAGGGAAACCACAGCCCTCCACAAACAAAGTACTGTGGTAATTTAGCAAATTCACTCAAGTCGTAACACACCCTGAGAGGCACTAGCACCTGGAGAGACTTGCATTTACTGGTTCAGACTGGATTCTCTAGAGAACAGCAAACAAAGAAAGGATTTTTGAATAAATAACCTGTGTTTAAAAAAGACTCAAGGTCTTCGCTCTGATAATACAAATAAATAGGACTTTTTGTCCAAGGGGAGGACCCCAATCCTTAGGGAAGGGCTGGAAGGACTGGCACCAACCAGAGTCCTTGAGGAGATGAGGGAGCTGTCTCTGGTAAGCTTATTAATATATGTAGCTTCTTTTATTTTTAACACGTTTTCGCAAATGCTTTTACCCTAAAAATAAATGGTCTTGCTCAGAATTAAGCTAAGAGCTGAGTGGTAATTTAACTGTGAGTAATTAAACGGTTTATAGCCTCTGAGGAGAAAAGCAGAGCAAGCCTGCTTATGTAGTCTCCTGGGGAATTCATAGCATAGGCAGGGAACTGGGCAACTTGGAAAAACCCCAGTCTGAAGAGAGAGAAATGCATGTCTCTGCCCAAGAGACTGCTGGAGGCTTGAGGGTGGGTGCCTTGCTGGACCATGGAGGGAGTTACAGATGGAGTTGCCCTGAACTGTGACATAAAGGCATCTGTGGTTGGAAAAGAAAGTGAACATGTAGAAGAGTTCTACCATCTGGAGAGTGTGATAACATTTGAAGGTGGCTATGAAAAAGGTATTCATATGAGATTAGGAAAACCAAACACAACCTTTGGAAGGTGGAACAACATCTGGTGAAACTGAATTACAGGGCAGATTATATTATATGATTGTCCTGAGCAGAGAGTTGGTTGATGACAGTGTTTAAAAAAAGATTGGAGGATGCCCACCACAGATGGCTGAGGAAGAGTCTACACATTTCATGTAAAGACAAAACAACAAATGCAAGACTAAGGGAGCTAACAAAGCAGGATATGTTAAAAAACCATCAAAGAAAGAAGGCTCAGGTGGTTGGAACACATATGCCACATAGAATATGGGAGACATGTTAGCAAGCATTGAATTGGGTATGCAAGGAAAGAACGAGAAAACAAGGAAGACCAAGGAAGAACAGCCAGAAGACGGTCAGAAAATATATTGAATGTGCTGGCTTCATCTGGGAAGAAGGTTCACAACTAGAAAGTGACCGTAATTAATGGAGAAATTGGACTGCCTGAGGTACCAGCAACACAGAAGGAACTAAAAGTCTAAGGACAACATCAGGTGTTTCATTCCTGGAGCCCACACTGTACTTGTAACGTAATACACAGGCAACTTATACTGTGCACTCATTCTTGGGGGAAAAACAAAACCATACTGCCATAAGCTATGCTGATTTTTCATTACCGTGCTTTTGGGGAAAAACAAACATTCACATTCGATGGTTCTGATACCTTTTAAAAACATGTTTTGGAAGATCTCTAGGAACACAATCTTTTGCCCCATTAAAAGGATTTGCATTTATGCATCGAAGTGTTCCCTATTATGTTTATTACATGTATTCAGCAAACTCATTCTGTATTGTTGTATAGGAAAGTGTAGCAAAGTTACTGCTGTTTTACAAATTAAGGATCTGGAACAAACAACAGTAGCTGGATGCATGATCAGTCTAAGACAAAAACGATAACATCCCATTATCCATACTTGCTTTTGCATCACCATCAGAGATGGGTATGTTTAAATAAGCTGAAAGAATGCTTTGGGGTTATGCATTCTAGGCAATATTCACCCATCATACTAGGGTGTGGGCAAACTGAAGAATGAGTGCACATGGGATCCTGGACACTGAGTATATCAGAGCCGTGCTTCATGCCAGCTCTTCATAAACAAGTAGGAAGAGAGATTTGAGGTCAATTGGTGACATGGTCACTGTGTCTAAGATTACACAGATGTAGTGGCCACATACCTAATTTACAGTACACACAAGGGGTCAGGTTTCCTACTCCAGATCAGAAGCTAAAATACAGTAAAGGGACTGTATATTTGCTTAACAATCTGAGCATGGGTTTGTAGTGAATTCTATCCCTTCAATCCCCACATAGTTCCTCTACTTAAAACTTGTTTCTTAAGTTTTATGGAGAGGGCAAGGTGAAAAGTCAATATTTTCCTTATTCTTTAAAATAACACCACCATTTTGCATTATAATAGCGCCTTCTTTCTGAGGAGCTCAAAACATTTTACAAATAAGGCATCATCCCCATTTTGCAGATAATGAAACAAAGTTTAGGGCACAGATCTCAAATAACTTGCCCAAGGTCACAGAGGAATTAGCTAAGCTGGGAACAGAACTAAATTCTCCTGACTCCCAGTCTTGTGCCTTAACCACAAGATGATCCTTTCCTCTCCAAAGCCAGCATTTTCATCATGATTTGTGTCTAGAAGTGATCTGTATCATTTTCCTAACAGAAAGGTCTAACAAAATATTAATGAGAAATAAAGGTTTTGTAGGCTACTCTGTGCTTGTATAACATAATTAACCTTTTAAAAAGCAAATCAAGTTCCTGACCTAACACAGTTTTAATGGTGTGAAAATATATTGTTGTTCTGAGCAATACTTTTGATGCAGAGAAAACCAAAACCAGGAATAACCTGTTTTCGCTCCCATCAGCTATTCTACAAGACTGTGAAGCTCAGTATAGCTGCTAGAAAAGTTGATCTATTTTTGAAAAAGAAGCACCTCTAGCAATCCAAGCCTTTCTAAAGAATCCTGAAACTAGCTGAACAACAGAATATAAACAAGTCAATCTGAATTAAGCCAATGCCTGCAGAAGTGCCAAAGGAGCAAGCCACCTTAAGATATTCCATATAAATACGAAGTCCTCTGTCAGGTACTTGTATTTCATTTGGGCTGTCCAGGCTTGATGTCATGCCATGACCTTCATTTCTGAAGTACCAGCAACTGGTTTTATTCTGAGGACTTCTCTCACAACTGAAATGTTTCAATCAATATTTTTCTTTGTTTATTCTGTTTCATAAATTGATTAAAGCAACGTTTTCACCATAATTCTTATATATTAAGGGGATATGGTACATAATACTTTTAAAGCAGCTCTCTCCACATGTACATGAGCAATACAGTACAGCAGATATTCCATAGATCAGGTCTACTATATATTTATCTTGGATTCACAGCTGAAAAAGTTGAGGAGACAGTAGTAAAACCACAATAAAATATGCTTTTGAGCTATTTCTTTTCATGTTGGTTCTTTTTATTATTTATCTCAAGGCTTTGGGATTTGATATGGCATGAGGCACATTTGAATTAGTAGAACCTATTTAACATCTCTTCTCCTTTTGTTACGAGAAATTTTTAACTTTCCCGTACTCTTAAAACACGAATATGTATATACCAGGCATATATATGATAAAGTGACGGAGAGAGGATACATGCTCAAAATGTTCCCTCTTATCTCACTAGTAAAATAATTTTTCTTCTTGGCTCTCAATATTCAAGCCATGTTATTTATTTTAAAAATAAAATGGGTGAGATATAGGAGTACATTTTTACAGCTAACAAAGAAGGAAAAGTGCAAAATTCTGACTAATAAAGTTTTTTTTTTTAATTTAAAAAGCAGCAAACAAGCAAAATATTTCTTTTTCCCTGGCCACAACAATAAGGTTATCTAACCAAGTGGCTTCAAAACTTAGCTCTGAAGGGACAAAATATTTTACATCTATTTTGGAATATCAACTGAAATTCATTTATCTCCCAATTACACCATTGAATAATCAAATAAAGGAGACTTTTGCCAATGAGGAAAGTGGAACAAAGAACGAGATGTGGTTCATTCTAGAAGTACTGGAAAGAGAACTGTATTTCACATTCACCTAAAACTATAGATATTATTACATGTAAACCATGCCAAAAAGCCAGCCTTACTGTCACAAATTCTATGATTTATGGGTTCTGGGTTGATTATTCCTTAATATTTGTGACTTTTCCCACACTGGGATTTTTGTATGTGGTTAGATAGTGATAATAAACAGCTAAACCAGTCTCAGTGGAACCCTGAGAGTTGCCAGGTTAAAATCTGTACTGTACAGGAGGCAAGGAAGAGCAGAAGCAATCATATTTATAACTAGTGCTTTATTGTGCAATTATGAGGAGTCAATTTTTATTATCTGATTCAGACAAAGGGTCGCAGGGCCTGATTCACGGTTGTCCTGCACCTGGTGTAGTCATTTACACCAATGAAAAGTAGTATAAAATACTACTGAATCAGAATGGTAACATTTTACATCCAATCCATACAGGTACAGGCTATTACACGAGGTGCAGGATAGCAGTAAATCAGACCTGCACAGTTCATAAAGCTGTATCTTGGAAGTGCTGCTGCTCTTTCTGCCTATACAGAGTCTGAGGCAGAAATACAGAGCTGAAGAGGAAATTGCTACTCCCTCCTATCCATCCTCCTGCATTACTGCTCTGTGGCTGACCAGGCAGGCACTAAAGATAATGGTTTTCAATAATATTTTTAAAACAACCATTTAGATGTTATTAAATATTCTAAGTAATTTTATTCACAGTAGACAGCTATTTTGATTAAATTAATGCCAGCTCGGACTTTTGGCAAGTTTCATAAGTTGATGATATTTGCCATTTTATTTCTTAGCCAGAAAGTGACATTCCATATAATTTATTGCGACAAGTCTATAACCTTGTGCATCTACACAGCAAGTAGCTGCAAGTCTCAGAGCCCGGACTGACAGACTCAGGCTTGCACTATGGCACTAAAATTAGCTGTGTAGCCTTTTGGGCTCAGGCTGGAGCTTGGGCTCTGAAGCCTAGGGAAGGGGGTGGGCTACACAGCTGGTTTTAGCCCTGTAATCTGAGCCCTGCGAGGCTGAATCTGTTAACCTGGACTCTGAGACTCAATGCCGCTCGCTCGCTGTGTAGACGCATTCTGTAAGTGCTGCTCAAAAAACTATCGTAGCATAGTATTCAAATAGATTATCGCTTTTCTTAATGTATTGCTGCAGAACTTATCAAATACCAGAGGAATAGTCTCCAAGATAACTTCTTAGAATAGGAAGAAGATGCTATCATCATATCCACATCATCTTTGTGGCAAGAAGGTTTGATAAGCAGCTCTTTCTGAACATTTCATCAATGTCACAACATAAGTAATCAATAATGGGTACTAAACCAGCAGTACTCTTAGATGCCTGCTGCTACACAGAAACTCAACATACGGCTTCTCAACAGGCTTAAACTCTACAAACCTGAGAGATCCCCATGATTTGTTCTTGAAATCAGGATTCTTGATTTAATGATGCTTCTACGCACTGCATGGCCAACTCAATGGTCAGTGGCAATTCTGAAATTTGCACAACTTCACAGAAAATGTGACCGTCAGCTTTCTCTACTTGTTCAGCAAGCACTCTATTTCATGTGTTGTAAATATTTGTTCCATATCTTATATAAGCCTACTTTACCCAGAAGAAAATACAAGACGAATCAGCTTAGACAAAAGCATTGCAAAAATTACGAAAATTACAAAAATACCTCATAAGTTCATACTATAAAATCATCTCAAATAGGCTGATGCTCTGAGGCTTTTTATACATCACCAAATAAGTCATTTTCATGTACAACTGGTCGTGGTTCTATACAAAATTTGAGAAAAAATAAAACAACGCACACAGGAAAAAATATTTACAGAATTATCTTTAACAGAAATTAAATATAGGAAAAGTTAAGTTCTACAGAACAGAAATGTATCTTCTTATTCCTGACCAAGGCCAACAGGCATAGACAAACAATTCCGGTAACTGAATGATATCTATACAAAACAATGCCAATCTAATTAAAAATCAGAGCACATGAAGGTCCAATGACTTCTGCTATCTATTATTAATCATACACAAAGAATCCAAAATATATATGCCAAGTGTAGATATAATAAAGATCTACACACGCAGCAGTTTTGCATTACAGATTTTAATTTCTACCAAAGAGATGACTTTAGACCTAAAGAGAGTCAACAAAGAGGTGCCGACGTGTTTCAGTATAACACCAAGATTTGCAAAGAGACTCGATTTTATATGAATTTTCTGATTAAAAAAAGAGACCCTCACAGATCACAATACTTGAAAAGTTTCTCCAGTGAGCAGGATGCCAGCAGTGCAGTGAAACTTCCTGTCATCAATAATCACATTATTTTCATTCTGCTGCTGCTCCTGTAGGCAGAGGGAAGTGTAACAGAAAGGGAAAAGAGGATACCCGCCCTCCTCCAACAGAATGATGAAACCACAGAAGCCAAAAGATAAAAGTACATGTGATTCCAAGCTCCACTGCCTCTGAGCAGCTGCGGGCAAGGTGAGTCCAAATATGCTGGCCTTCCTGCTGACACCCAACCAGTGCCCATCTTCCATAACAGCCTCTGGTTAGCGGGTGTCTGATAAATATTGCAAGCCCAGAAAGATGATGTAAGTACTGTTGTAGCAACTGATCTTGCAAACATGTACATGTGAGTAAATTTACCCATGTGAGTAGCCCCATTAAATCAGGTCTATAGTAATAAAAAATGTTCCAAATACTTGGTTTGATTAAAATATATTTGGATCAACCAAAACGTCTATTGGTTAATAATGCTTGTGCTTGATTAATGTTTTTAAGCATCAGCCATTGTTAGTCAAATCAGGGGAGCGGTGCTATGTGTTTTTCTTGTTTGTTTTGTTTTCTAGCTACCATACCATATGGTTTCAGAACATGTCCCAAAATATTAACAATGGGTCGTTGGTGCCTTAATGAAATGAGTTGGTGGCTTCAGACAATGGTGGCTCAGATAATAATCATCCACATCATAACACACACCATCACAATCCTTATCCTTATGGACCGTCTCAGCAGAGTTCAAAGACTGCATAGGCAAAGAGACTGAACTATCCTCTCATTTTTTTTAGAAATGATCCTTCCAAGACAGCATGGACTATAAACTGATGGAGTAGGGAAGCTTGCAATGCTATTGACCATGCTGCATCAGTCCTGTAGATAAATGGATGAAGGAATACTCTAAGTGTCAAGCTGGAACATTTCAGAAATACAAAATTCATTTCCCCCCCTCCCAATATGATGACAAAAATAAATTGCCTACAGAACAGTTATCACCTGGAGGGTGAAGTGCAACATGTAAAGAGAGTGAATAAAAGAGAAAATGAGGAGGGGAAAAAAAGAAACAAAAGAACAAAAAGAATTATACTTAGAACTGTTTGTTAAGAAAAACCACTAACTTACACTGACATTACTCAAGAGTTCACAATATAATAACTGAAAAATTATTGCTATAACTCTATTGATGGTGCTTTGGAAACCTTTTACTCATTAGAAATAGTTAGTCTCACTATGGCTATCACTGCAGATCAAGATAATACAGCCTAGTCTGGTGACAGCTTAGGTATCAAACAAAAGACACTATTTAAGGATTTTTGTGGGAGTGGAAATGAGAGAAGTTATCCAGGATTTCAAGAATGAAGATGAGATATAGCTAAACTAATCTCACCAATCTAACCTCTTTAAAAATCAGTAAACAAATATACATTAAAGGGCAACAGTTTCAGCATTAGGCCATTTAACACTGTTATGCAAGTAGTAATGTCTGCCAATTGCTGGATTGCAAATCTAGACATAGCACTGGCTGTCTTGACAGGGAGAGGACAGGACAAGCAACTCTGAACACTTCATTCATGTTGATTTTCCCTTTTGATACCCAAAAGCATCTATTGGAGACATTCCTCACTCCAGCAATCACACACACCTAAGAAGTTTAAATACCACAATGAAGAAAAGCTGTCTTATTTTAACAATGGAACAATAAGATGCAAAAGATAAACAATCATTCCTTTATGGCACAGGATTTATGTGAACAGGCTTAAATGGCATACAGGTTTGGAACAGAGTCCTGCACTGCATCACTGCTCTTAAAAAGGTAGGGGGAGCAGTATGAGAATTTAAGGAGTATAAAGTGAGTTGTTCTTTCCCCTTACATAATACCACAGTAAACAACTATTTAAAATAGCATAATATAATGGAGGAGAAAGATATACATACCTAACATTTAATAGAAGCCAGATTCTACTTAATATTCTAAAGACATTGAATTATTGATCCTTTTGTTAAGGTTATGCCTGTGATGTTGCAAAAGGGCAGTGACGGAGCCATAAGAAGAGGCAGAAGGTGGAGTAATCTAGAATTTATCCAACTATTTTTAAGTTATCTTGCATTTATAAATGCTCATCTGTTCCAATACCTTTCTTTAAACCCTTTTCTTTACATTTTGGGACTTTCCCATTCCCAACAGTCCATTCCTGATCAGCATCTATTATTGTAGACAATTATTTTAGTTGAAAATATTTTTGTCTGCATAGTCAAATCTTATTCTGAGAACTCTGTTTAAGATCATTTTATCCTCAGAAGGAAGTCCTTAAACCTGACATTAGAGACAATCACTTATCCAGCAGAATAAACATTAACTTTGGCATAGCCAACATTTGCCAACTAAGCAAGAGTCATTGCTTCTCTAAGGACTAATTCCACTCAGAGGCCAGTCTGAGTAAATGCAGCCTCACCCACAAAAGCTTGGCATTGGTTTCCACTGGAATACAGTATATATTAATATTCAGGCCTACATACTGACTCAAAAAAACACTGAGCAGACCAACAAGAAAACTTAGAACCTGAGGACCTAGATTGTCATATGTATCTCTATAACCAGGGTCTTCAGTTGAAGATGGGGCAGGGGGACAGAGGGAGCAGAAGGTACATGAGAGAAAGAGAAAGAAACCAGAACCGTGCCTTGAACTGAAAAACAACAAATAATAAATGCACTGAAATTAACAGACCTGTTAAATCCCCTTCATCTGGGGGAGTTTCCCTCCTTTCAGGCTCCAATTTTATCACCCTCATGCATGTTGGGGAGTACCTACCTCTCACAAGTACTCACCCTGAACTCTATGGGACCACTCACCAAACAAGTGCTACTCGAGGAAGTAAGGGTGCCAGAATCAGGCACCTGCTAATTAGTCCTAGGGACAGTATGCAAAATCTGGTGATGAAAGGATTTTGCTGTATTTGCCAATCAAGATTTTCAATAAAGGAGTGAAACTTCCAAATCTCATTTAAATTGTCGCCATCCACCCAGTGTGAGGGATACAGCAAATGACCCTTGCCAAAAATAAATGCAGACACATTTTTGTCTTTCATCCTGTGCTGAAACACACAAGCAGAGAAACAGGACGAGGGGCCCAGAAGTGGAAGAGGCTGGAGGATAGGAAGATGCAGGCAGGGAAGGGCAGAAGAGTGGAGGGAGGCACAAAGGGTAGGAAAGGAGCAGATAAAAGGGCTGAAGGCAGCGATGCGGGGAAGTAAGGAGCGGGGGGGATAAGCAGATGCTGGGGGGAGTGAAGAGATGGGGTGGAAGCCGTGGGGAGAGGAAAGTGTGAAAGGCGATGGAGGGGGGAATTAGGCAGGGGAGATGGAGGCAGCACAGGGCAAGAGGGAGGGAGCAATGCAGGCCGGAGGGGGCAGGGGAGCCCAGGCCCCCTTCCCCTCACCTGGCAGCCCTTCTTGTGGTGGAAGCCGACCACCACGATGTGCAGCACCGGCCCCCACTGGCTGCCGGGCGGCGGGGGCTTCCCCCGCGTCTCCATGGAGTCCCGCGGCGGCCGCCCAGCCGAGCTGAGGAGGATGTTTACAGCCCCGGCCCAGCCCCTCCAGTCTCTGCGCGCCCCGCCTCCGCCGCGCAAGGGGGGCAAGACCCGGAACAAGCCCCGAGCCGGCCCGGCTAAGCTCCCCGGGCGCTCGGCTCCACAGCCAGCGGCAGCGCTCCTGCCGGCGCCTTCCTCCTCCGCTTCCGCACGCAGCCGGCCCGGCCCGGCCGGGCCCGCCCCGCCGGGGGCGGAGCAGAGCCACAAGCTGCCTTCCTTTCTCCACTCCTGCTCGGAGGCCTTCCCCTCCTTCCAGCTGCTGTCTCTGTGCCTTCCCTCGCCTTCGCCTTCCTTTCATCCTGCTCTTTCCCTCGTCTTCACAAGCTGAGGAAGGGCGAGGGGGCCAGCCAAAGGCAGCCACCACCCATTTGGTGGCCCTCCTGTACCCTTGCTGCGCCCACACATCTTACCTCGTTTGGAAGCTTATTCTGGCTACTTTAAGATGAGGCATGATGAGGAGATGTCAAGTGGTTGCCCTAAAAACGGGGCTAACCAGGGACACCCTCAACTGCTGAAAATGACTCCTCTGAAATGGTTGCAGTCGTTTCCGTTACTTTGCCGACACTATGTATTATTCAAGGCACAAAACTGGATTTCTTTCTGACCTCAAAGCAGCACCACAACAGCCTGAATGAGAAAACACAAGCAAATAATAAATTGGTACAGGAATCATTGAAAAGTAATAAGGCAGGTGACATTTCTAGTTAACATCATTGTCATCATCATGATCTCTGGCGAGAGTGCATGAGTTACCACAGTCTTCATCGCCTTGGCTGGCATGTATGCTCTGTGGGAAAGATGGGTCTGACTACAGATTGTGGAGCAACTGGTACAGGCACAAATAAGGTCTTGTAGAAGCTCAGGTGGCATTGGGCCTTTGAAGAATGAAGGGAGTAGTTCATCATTCACGCTTTTCCATCCATATTGCAATGATGATCCAATATCTTGTTTATGTATGTGTGAATACGTCCAAATCTTTGTTTGCCAAGATACCTTTTTGACACAGTCTTCACAATTCTCCTCATCTGGTGGTGGTTTGGCAGCGACTTACCCTTTTTATGGCTAGGTTGAGGCACAAGCAATCCTGGTCTCAGTGGTTCTCTTTCTTTCTTGCTATGGTCAAACTCACTGCTACCATCTTCCTTGCTGCAGAAACTGTGACTTGTCCATCACCCTCTCCCAATTTGGCAAGATCTCTGAAGCGGTAAGCTCCCTTTGTTTTGATAACATTAAACAGAGATTCCCCCCCCCCCCAAAACAAAAAACAAAAAAAAAACCAAATAGGGATGACACAGAGTCATATCTTGTTAATGCATATACAGCAGGAAGTAAGTTGCAGAAGTCAAGAGTGAGTGTGTCGCAAATTGCATGCATGAGTATGAAGAAATTATCATCAGTTGTGCTGGTTGTGGTGTCTGTTTTAATCCATATGTGTTCTATTTTTGGAATATACTAAACAACATGGACCAAGACATTTATATCAGGTGACCTAATTATTGTGGTTCCTTTGACACTAAGAGACCCAAAAGCCCTATTGGCACATACAGCATGCAGAAGTATCCTGGTGTCTGCTTCCTTTTGAGTACTGTACAAGCCTTGGGCTTTTTCAACTCCTCTACTGGTAATGCATTTTGCTACTTCACCATTGTAAAAGGCTCCAGCAAAAAGGAATGCTTGTGATGCATATGCTCCTACAGTCTCAGGTGCATTTTGAACCATATATTCACAAACGAATTTTAAAAGTAACTGCTTGTTGGATGCCACATTGAGAAACCTTTTCCATGGAGGAACAGGGCATCCTCCAATCACTGGGTATTTCTTGCATCCAACCTTAGATCCTGTCTGGCGCTGTCTTCCTGCAGTTTTCAGAGTTACTGTTGTCATATCTGTCAAAAACTCTGATAAAAAAATTTGACAAAGCTAATTCTGTAAGGACCTACCTCAAATTCTCAGCTGATAATTCACCAAATGTGTGCAATTTGTCTCCAGCCATTGTTTGTATGACAGCCCTGGTGTACAATGTGGTTTTTTTTGTTGCATGCTGTTAGCTCAGTGGTCCTCAAAGTTTTTACCCTGTGCACTCCCTTACCCATGTCTGCACCCTGCCTATCCCCTCCCAGCTGGGGCTGGGAGTGGGGCCATGGTCAGGGGGCTGCAGTCACGGCCAAGGCTGGGAGTGGGGCATGGGAGGCCGCAGCAGGCCCAGGTGGCTGAGGCAGAGGCCGGGCTCCAAGACCATAGCTGGGTGCCATAGCTGGGGGCTGAGGAGGGGGCTGGGCACCATGACTCGGGACTGGGAGGTGGGGCCAGGAGCTGGGCACTGTGGCTGGGGGCCGAGGCAGAGCTGGGAGTTGGCCACCTCAGCCAGGCCAGGGGCTGTGGCTGGAGGGGTGGGGCCAGAGTAGAGCTCAGGGCAGAGAGGGGCTGGGTGGTGCTCCCCCACCCCCGTGGGGGCTGGCCCGTACCGTGACATGCTGCCCCGAACATTCTTCCATGCCCCCCTAGGGGAGTGTGCCTCACAGTTTGGGGACCTCTGTCTGAGTTCATGGATTCTTTCAGCTTGAGCTTCCAACTGACACCCTAATTCAACTTTGTCTGTTCTTATTGTTCTATCAGCATGAAAGAGGGACACAGGGACAGGTCCTGTTGGATGACTAAAAACAATTGCCATTGAAACATCATCCCTGCATCTTGCTAAGGACAGAGCTCTGTGGAAAACAATTTCTGGACTGTGCTGCTGTGATTGTTCCTTCTTTGCCAAACTTAGATTTGGTCTTCTTGGCCATGTCAGCAAATGTTTTGATTCCAGATTTCTTTACTGGGTTGAAGAAGCTACATGTCCCATCAGAATCAAGTGCACCTCTCACAAATCTCTCCATTTGTTGTTCACCAACATCTATTTTCAGTAGAGGCTGTTGCACATCTGAGATGACATGTAGTCCAGTAGATATGTGATAAGCAACTCTGGATGTGATTCAGGATGAGATGGGTTTGTCATATCGTTGATTACATGGTTGGTAAGAGCTATAACATGCTCTTCATCTCTCCTCAGTGCAGAGGCAAGGACTTGTTTGTGGACATTGTCTTCACTACCTCTTGTTAGGCCTTTTCTTTCTCTCATAGATTTTTGCATATTCATTATATAAAGCTGTGCATTGTCATCTCCAACACTAATACTGACCTGTGCATAAGTCACTGAATTAAAAAGCTAGTTTCTAGACTATTTCAAAGGCTAGTACTGCATACATAGGCAATTTTACAAATTAAAACCTTCTACCAGGCAGACTAGGTGCTACAATATATGTAAAAAAGCTTACAGATGGAGAGGCATTATATTACAGAAGAATTCACAAACATATATATCTACCCACTATGCAGTACAAAATTTTGGCACACAATCTACTGTTACCTGTCCACAACCTTCAGTGTGAGACTGATCTGTTCAGCAAACTTCAGCTGAAAATATAGAAAACTATTATAGTCACTTGTGAGATATATTTAACAATTAAGAATATGCGACGTGAAAACATTTCATGTTAGAACATTGAAAAATGTTGATATTCGCTATTTTAACCACATGCTACAAAGCTTAATCTTTTCTGGAAGAGAAAAAAGCTTGCCCATGCAAAACCAATAAAAATCTTGTCATTTGGTAGCTTTGACCAATAAATACCACATGAAGGTGTTGAAATTAACTTAAAGCAGTAAAAACTGTAGTCATAGTCAGGTTGCAGTGTTTCTGGAACTGTGCAAAAAATTATACTTTCTCATTTTGGGTATCATTATTTCATCTTGCCTACAGGCTTATGGCACTGCTTGACACCTTCACATCACACCTCATCTAAACACACATCAAATAAGCTTTCAACGATATATGATGTGCATGTGTGTAGGGTGGGTACATTACACTCCAGAAATATGGCCATTTTTGGAAAATTGCCACTTGCCTATACAGGCATTGAGGATCCAGCCTGTGCATGTGTGGCTGGGGAGATAAGGATACTGTAGGTGCACAGCGGTTGAAAATCTGGGCTTTGGTAAGTAGGAACCTGGGTGGGACTATGCATGTATTATTTCCTGTAGTGTTGGCGAATAGATAAGGAACTTGTCCCCACCAACACCCTCATGCTATACTCTTTATGTGCCTGCAGGATTCATGCCTTCCTCCCCCTGACTATTTTTAGACTGCAGTTTCACCCCTGTATAGAACCATGAACAAGCGTAGGGTTCTCTGTGTTGAGCAGAGGGGTTTATTGGACCTGAATCTCCTCTCCTACACTGGTGTAAATCAAAACTAACACTGTTTAAGTCAGTGGAGTTACACTAGTGTAAAACTGGTATAAACGAGCTCATTATCAAGCCTCTTTGCTCTGGAAAACCTCAAAAGCAAAAATCCCATTTAAAATAGTATCCCATAGCATAATCACCTCAGATATTATCACTGTAAATCCATGCATAGAAAGTATAAGAGAGGGAGTAGTAGAAAACTTCTCTCTCTTCTTTGTTCCCAAATCCTCGTGAAACTATAGAAAACATTAGTCTTCAGAATAATTTACATAAAAATTAGATCCCATAGGCTGATGAGAGAATCTGTTTTTAGTCTCTTCAGGTAAGACATGAAAGCTAAGTTTTCCTGAAGACTAAAACAAAAATTGATAATAAACTTTAATAATTACATCTTTATATAAAATTTTGCATCTTCAAAATGTTACTTTATAAGCAATAACTAACCAGGGCTTTATCCTGCAGCCCCTCAGTTGTTTGAATAGTCCTTACATGACTAGTAACATTCACTTCAGTGAGTCTGTTCCCTTGAGACTAAAGGATACAAGAACAAGTCCATAATTCTTACAGTAGAATTCTCAGGTTAGTATTATCTCCATCTTACAGATGAAGGAAATGAGGTAGAGAAGTTAATGGCTTGTCAAAGGCCACAGAAAGATTCAGTGTCAGAGACAGAATTAAGAATTAGGAGTTCTAGGCTTCAGACCATTACCAAATTGCTGTCCCTTAAGGTCAGATCATATTCCCATTGAAGTCAATAGCAAAACTGTCATTCAGTGGTGCAGGATCAGGCCCTCAGTCATTAAGATCCTCTGTGGAATCAGATGAAAGGACTCTTTCTAAAAGCATAAGAAAAAATGCTCCAGGAAAAGTTCAGTATTAATGCGATACCCAGGGGCTCAAACTATAACAATAGATTAAAGCTTATAATTGCATAATATTTCTCAGCTTCAACAGAAGTTTCATTATATAGAAAATATACTTTAGGGAACAAAAGACTGTAGGGAACAATCTGCACTGGCAGGCAAATGATTAGTTATTAGGTCTTTTCTGTCTCATTTTTTTGATTGTTAGTATAATTTCAAGAAAGAAAAATCATATGAAATATTAGCCATTGTCTCCTTCAGTGAAGAGCTCTAACAAAAATGAAGAACAGGAGACTATCCACTTTTCATATTCAATTCAGCAAAGAAATGTAGTTTGAAACTGTTCTCACTACTATGCATTTTGTGATGTATAGACATTGGATAATCCTGATTATTGTTTCTGAATGAGATTTTTTGTCATTGTTCAAAATTCTCTTTCCTGCTATGTGAGACAATAGAAAGGATAAAAAGCTGTTCTGCAAGATGTCAGGTCATATAATAAAACAGGAAGCCTGCTGCAACTTGATTGCCATACTTTTTGCATCTGCTGCAGCTCACCCTATACATTTTGTACCCATGTAGTTAAGAAAGAGGAAGGGAGGTGGATGCCTTAGATACATATTTGGAACAGTCACAGACACATGCAAAGTGCACCTTCCTTATGGAATTTACTCTCTCCGCACATAGCTAATATACAAACAATACAATTATCCATATGTTAGCCATAGCCATCTTATACTTAGCTGTAATATTTTAATAATATTGACTGCTACTATACCATTGGCACAATAATTACAGGGACTTTCTTTATTTGTTACTGCATTCTTAATTAATGACAACCAGGAACTTCTAATTTTTCTTTATTTGCAGTGGTGCTCTTTAATGGATATGCTTTAAAGTATGATTAGAAACATTTCCATATCAATATAATATTCTATTAGTTTAAGTCTCAAACATACACTTCTATTTCTCAGATAAAGGCTTAAATTCAGCAGAATTTTTTCTTTAGCTTTTCCATTGCAAAAGACTTTGGAATATGCTTTTGCGCTTAATTCTGCTTATTTGCTAGTAGTGTGACAATCTGCAGAATGAATTACTGTAGAAATTTGTATTTGGTCCTTTTTTTTAGATAAATTATATGTATGGGGATGGGACATATCACAGGGTGAGCTGGCCTCTAAAAGGAGTTGGGACTCAGCTGCACCTGTGTCAGGCTTAGCTCACCTCCCCAGGTGAATGAAATGAGAGCTAAAGGGTCACAAGATGGAGAGCAAAAAAAAAAAAAAAAAAAAAAAGGCCTGCTGGAATTTAAAAGCAGTTTGAGCAGAAAGAAGAGTTGTGTGCATTGTTCTATAGTGAGAGGCTAGTCAGGTAAAAGCTTCTGGGAGCTAAAGTCTATGTGGGTCAAGGGAATTCTTTGAGTTTTGTATTTAAACAATAAATTGTGCCCTGAGGTAAAGGCCTGAAATGGACCAGTGTGTGTTATTCATTCTTCTTTGGACTGGTAAGACAGCCACCACTGTACAAGGGAAATGGGAGGGGAGGAAGGACAAGGAAGTCAGTGACAGCAGAGAGTGGAATTCAATAGTATATCTCTGTATGTTCTACAGAGTATGAGGAAGTCAAAACTTGCTTTACACAGACACAACGGTAGCTCTCTATTTGGATATTAAAAATAGCCGCGGAGGCAGCAGTTTAAAAACAAATTTAAAAAAAACCACAAAAAAGGTAGTTAGAAAAAATCTACAACTTGGTTGAAAATTACAGAAAAAAGGCAATGAGGCAAGTGTTGGAAAAAATACAAAAGTACAAACAAAGGCTCTACCCTGCTCAAGCTGAGCGTTAAGTACATGAGTAATCCTGTAACTTCAGTGGGACTGTTCAAATGCTTAAACTTGGGTATATATGTGAACAGAGGAATATGTGGGTATTTGACCCCAAATTCTTACAATTTCTTAAGAGGTGTGCGGGTATCCCACTATATAATATAATTTCCCACAGGGCAATGGACCTAAAGATGGCATGGAAGACACTAGAATGCCTGCATACAGTGCAGAATGCCTTCTGTAATACAAGCTGACGCTGCCTGGACAGAATGCACTGGCACCAACAGCTAAGTGTGAACACACTCTGCTGAAATAGTTTTGTTGTTGGCACTATGTTGGCCAAACTTTTGCCAGTAACCTTTCTAGTGTAGACAAGGCAAGGTTTAAAAACATTTTACAATGTCTCATGCCCTGACAGAATGTAAAGAATGGATAACTTAAGCTTCTGAAAACCAAATAAATGAAAACTTAAGGTGACGCAAATTTAAGAACTCTGAAAAGTAGGAAATGCACATTAAGCCTTGTCTACACTAGCATTTATATCAGCAAAACTTTTGTCGCTTAGGGGTGTGAACCTCCCCCTTCCCTCCCAGTGACATAAGTTTTGCTGGTATAAGTGCTTGTGTAGCAGCATGATGTCAATGAGGGAGAGCTCTCCTGCCAATAAAACCACCTAAATGAGTGGCGGTAGCTCTGTCAGTGGGAGAGCATTTCCTGCTGCCATAGCGCTGTCCACACAAGCACTTATGCCAGCAAAACATATGTCATTCAGGAGGTTTTTGTCAACATAACAGTGGAGGTGTACACACTGAAATATTCCTTCCACCAATGTAATTCCCTTGGTATGCCAATATAATAAAACCACCTCAATGAGAGGAGTAGGTCTTATGTCAGTTTAGTTACCGAGACTCAGTATCAGTGTTGTAAACACTGCTTTCCCTAAGTAGGCTATTGACTGTCATTCTTACCAATTTCATCTGCTGCAGCTGTGAAATTGACAAGAAAGCCAGGGCAAGGCCCTAGAGCCCAGCTGCCACCGGCTGCCCTGGAGAGCTGAGCAGCTTCTCCTGGCTCCTAGTGGGGAACAGAGAAGCTCTGGGTGGCTTCCCTTAGCTCCTGGCAGGGAAGGGTGAGGGGGGGGGCAGCCCGCTGGGAACCTTAGAGGTAGTGGGGCTCCTACCGGGGACCTGCAGGCCGAGCTGAGAGACCAAGCTCTCAGCTCCTCACACTGCCTCTTAGGTGGATGGAAGCAGGCCTGGCGAGGACACATACCATTGAGGATGCAAGGAGGGTAGTGTGGCCATCAGCCACCGCAGCAATTACTGAGGTGGCTATAAGTTGACCTATGTTATAGGTCAACGTATCTTTGTAGCGCAAAGACAAGGCCTTAAGAATTCTTCCCTTAACCTACTTTTGTTTGTGCGGAGGGTTAGGTCGGTTCAGATAGGTCTCTCAGAGGTGTGGATTTTTCATTCCCCTGAGAGACAACCTAGGGATACCAATGTAAAGTCCTAGCGTAGGCCAGGCTTGAGTATTTCCCAAGGAAGCAACCCCAAAAAAGGGACTGTCCTGGGAAAGCCTGCACAGGTGCCCACCTTAATCTGGAGCCTCCTTGTCAAAGCCCCTGCATTGTCCATTGAGTTTGGGCGGAGGGGTGATCGGCATTTCTGTAAATCAGACCCTAGCACCTTCCCTCGCTGCAGCCAGAGCCTAGGAGCTGGAGCTGCTCGCGCCCGAGGTGGGGACCCCAGCACACCAGCCAGCCAGCAGGAGCACGATTACTTTGACATCCATTAGCTACGCCTGCTCACGCAGCCGGCTCTGAGAGCTACTCGCCCTCCGCTCGGCGATAGCTGTGTGTGATTGATTAGGTCTGGTTTCAATATGGCGGCCAACGCGACGACCAACCCCTCTCAGCTCCTGCCGCTCGGTAACTAGCTCGCGGGCGGGGAGAGTGGGGGGGGGGGTTCTTGTTCTATGCGGTGGGGGTCTCTGTTCTTAGGGCGCCTACAGTGACGCTGGGGGAGGGGTGGTCTCGCGCGCCGTTTGAATGGAAAGGGAGCGGGCGCTGGTGACGTGAGTTGGTGAGGTCTATCGCCCGACCCGTTGGGCGGCGAGGAGCCCAGCCGCGGGGCGGGAGGGGGCCGTTGCTCTCGTGCTGGGGAAAACGCCCCGGGGGGGGGCGGCGTGACGGAGTGAAGGCCCGCGCGAGGGGGCCACTTCCCTCCACCTGCCTCACCGGCGGGGAGCCCACGTGGGGGGCAGCTCTGCGCTGAGCCCCGCCTCGGAGCGCCCTGTGGCGAGGCGGGCACTGCACCTTCGCCCCACGGGCCTGGTAGCCTCTGCTGCCCCGGGGGTGGCGGTTGGTGGAGTAGGCTGAGCAGCTGTCCTGATCTCATAGGGACAGTCCCCCTATTCGGGGCCTTTTTCTTACCTTGGCGTCTATTACCCCCCTCCCCCCTCCTGATTTTTCACACTCCTTGTCCGCTCACCCTATGCCGGAGCCCCCCTGCGATGGTGCCTGCAGTGCCCGTGAGAGCAGAAGTCGGAGTCCAGTGGCAGTCTCCTCGGGCTGCAGTTAAGCTCTACTTTAACTGGTTGGGAGGAGATAGTGCGGCTGTCTCGCTTCCTCTTGGGGATCCCACCCCCCAGCTGCACACGGGCCGCTCAGCATGGGTCTGCACCTAAACCGCTAGAGCAGTGTTTCTCAATTATATTTCGCCGCGGCACCCTCGCGCGGCCATGCGATATCCTCCGCTGACAAGTCCAGGAAGCCTTCCCCTTTTCGGCGGCGCGCTCTGTAAGCAGTTTTCGGCAGCGCACTCACGGCTGTTCGGCGGCATGGTTCCGCTTTTTCGCGGATCCCTTCAACTCAGCCCGCGGAAAAGGGGTTCCGCAGAATACTATTTGAGAAACACTGCGCTAGAGACTCGAGACACCGCCTACCCCAGTGGGAGGGGTTCTCCATCACCGTTGTTTTTGCTGTATACAGATTAACAGGGCAACTCCGCTGGAACTCCATCACTGTAGTTAATTCACCTCCTTGAGAGGCGGTCCATGGAAGAATTCTTCCCTCGACCCAGTGCTCTTTATGAGGGGATTTAGGTCACCTTAATGTGTAGATTTTTCACACCCCAGGCCAAAGTAGGTAAAGCAACTTAATTTTCTAGAGTAGACCAGGCCTTGGTTTCTCCATAGGCTTTAAATTAAGCTGCTAACCAGAGTTAAAAAGTGAGTTGCCAAGTCTTCATTACTATTTTGAGCACACTACTTTTTTTCAGTATAGACATACCCATTGATGTAAGTAGGGCTCTGCATGGGGGTGGGGATCCCCCAGTATGAATCTGATTGCAGGATTAAGGTTTGTGTTAATGGCCAAGTAAAATAAATCTCTTGTCTTGTCGGTATATTTAATATGGTGATTTAGGGCTGGTCTGCATCTAAAACTTAGGACAACCTAGCTATGTTGTTCAGGGATGTGACATATTTACAGCCCTGAGAGAAAAGGAGGTAAGCCAACCTAAGCTCCGTTGTAGAGACAGATCTAGCTAGATCAATGGAAGAATTCTCCCATTGACCTAGCTACCACCTATCAGAGAAATGGATTTACTAACTATAACAATGAAAGAGAACCCCTTCCAGCGCTATAGTAAGTGTTTATGCTGCAGCTGTGCCACTGTAGTATTTATAATGTAGATTTACCTGTATGCATCATTACAACAGGGTGGAGTTACTATATAGTACCAAAACAAGTTGCAGCTTTTCTTTTAACATTTGTAGATTCAGTTTAGCAGTTCTGAGAACATTCTTTCAAGCAAAGGGATAGTGATGTCCAAAAACAATGTGGTGCCAGGGGAGGAAAAGAAACTTCTGGTGAGCAATGGTTGGTTGTTCAGTTTCTCCAACAGAAATAAGTGTGTTTCATCAAAATAACTTTTCTTTATGTAAAATTCTGTTTTTCCCAAAGTTCTCCTAGAATCAGGAACATTAAGAAAAAATGGTTTATAATTAATAGGCTCCAGAAGGAAAATGTGTTGAAGGGTTCTTAAAACTGAAGTCCTTGATTTACCTAGAAAGTGCCTAGCACATTGTGGGTGCTACCAAAACAGATGATTAACAGTAATAATAATATTTTATCTTTATCACAAAGTCCATTGCTATCCCTAAATATTGGTAAACATTGATTTCACTGTATACACAAATTGATGAAAAAATATTTCCATTGATGGTATTGAAATTGAAATTTACAAAGGCAAAGTAAGAAAAATGCTGCTTGCTTATTAGAGTTTGATTTAAGGATATTTACTTTGTATATTTTGACAATTTGTTTTCACATTATAAAACTTTTAAGTTTTTGAATTTCAGTGTCTGTTATTTAATAATTGTCAGATCCCCCATAATCTGCTGCAGCTGTGAAAATTTAAATGGAATAAAATTGGGGGGGAAAATACTTAAAGCCTGTAATTTTGCACAACTGTGGAAAATTTAAATGGATAAAAATATTAAAAAAGCCTAAAAATAAAGATCTATAATCTGTCAAAATTATAAAAGTGAAAATTGAATTCTGCTGAGCCTATATATTATTTATATAGTGCTCAATGTGTTCTAGATATTCTTCAGATATGTTAGGATGCGCCTTATGTATAATAGTGGATATAAGAATAAAACAAACATTTTTGCATATACAGTTTTAGAAGTGTTTTTGGCAGTCATTTTGAACATGTACAGTTTTGCCATCATATTCCTTAAAAGGCGTGTGTTAAAAACATCACCATTTAATATATATTTAAGTTTAGTTTGTAATCATGTATAATATGTTTTCTAATTTTCAGAGCTTGTGGACAAGTGTATAGGTTCGCGTATTCACATTGTGATGAAGAGTGATAAAGAAATTGTTGGCACACTCCTCGGATTTGATGACTTTGTCAGTATCCTTTAAATGGAATATTTGCAAGTTACCAATTTTCTTTTTAGAATAAGGCTGTGTCTACACTACAAAGTTAAGTCAACTTAAATTACGTCGATGTACAGCCACTGCTGTAACTAAGCTGCTGTTGCATGTCCATACTCCTTGTGTCGGCGGAGTGCATTCATAGTTGCAGCTTTTGCCCTAACACAGAGCAGTGCACTGTGGATAACTATCCCACTGTGCAACTGGATGCAGGATGTTTTGGAAAGGGTGTACAATGCCTCATTGGGGCAGATTAAGTGTCACGTGATGCAGGTTTGATTTCTCAATCCCATCATTTCATGGTCATCCTTCTAGGCTTCCAGCCACTTTTCAACTGCCCTGGAAACCTGCGAGCCAGCCATCAATGTCAGAAAGCATGGATCCTGCACTGCTGTTCAGTATGTGGTGTGCGTTATGAACACAAGGCTATAAGAAGAGCTCAATGGCGTGGGCTTTTCACCACTACCCTGACTCCAGGCTCCTCCTTGTAGAAGCAGCATATCTGTGGCTCTGCACCAGAGCTGACTATTTGCCTCCCTTGCCTTCTGTATGCCTGCTGCAGCTCTTTGAGTTTTACATGTTGTTGCTGCGTGTGTCCCTATCATAGCCCTTTCCCTCCATGCTCCTAGCAAGTTCATGCAGCTGGATTGGAGCTGTGCCTACACAGCCTCCTCTCCCCACAGACCCAGGAGATCTACCATCCCCCAAGTACTCCAGGCAGGAGCGTGTTTGCTGCGTGGAGCTGGTGTGATCAGCTGGGCAGTTGCTGTGTAAGCTCTCCACACCAAGCAAACAAGAAGAGCAAGTTTAAAACTTCCTGGGGCTTTAACAGAGGAGAGGGGTGTTCATTTGTGTACCTGGCTGCAAGGTAGTGGAGTTCAAAACGGGGACAAGAGTGGTCACAGTGGGCCTTGTGGGATACCTGCTGGAGGCCTCTAAGGGCGACATAAGCAACGCAGTGTTTACACTGACATTGCATTACTCTAACTACATTGCCCTAAGCTCTGCCTCTCATTGAGCTGGTTTTATTATGTCGGTGTAGCAGGCAACTTAAAGCGGTGGAAGGCATATTGTACTGTGTACGCCTCCATAGTTAGGTTGGCATAAGTTGCCTTATGTCGACAGAACTGTAGTGTAGACATGCCCTAAGCTTAATTATTCAGGTGTATATTTGGATGTTTTGAATTAGGTGGCTAGAAAGAATGCTTCTATTTTTTGCATGGATAAATGTGCCACACTTAAGCCACACTGTTCTTATAAAATGAATATACAGGTAAAGTTATTAAATCAAGGATATTTTAGTTTTCTGTTTTCCATGACGGTAGATTTCAGACATGGTGTTAGAGGATGTTACGGAGTTGTAAGTATTACTTCTGTTTTTTGTGGCTATTTACACTGCAGTGTGCTTTTCTTTCCTTTCCCTTTTACAGAAAATGTATATTGAATTAGAAAGCAAACCATTTTGACGTCTTTAAAAGATTTGACACAACTGTGTAATTTAGGCTTCAAATTTAAACGGTGTGTGAATAATGCAACGGGGGTTCATCCTGTACAGCAAGCTCTTGAATAGCTGTATGACAGGTGGCAAAGTCAGGTGCTGAGCATGCTTAGGTCACCAGTATCCATGCTTTGTGATTTGGTTTTCTATTCTGACTGGTAACAAGTCATCTGCTAACCAGGTATAGAGCACTTAAAGATGCAGTGCCTTTGTCAAAAGATGAAACTTCTGACCTTTTCTTCACTTGCAAATAAAAGTCTTTAAACTCGACCTGGTAACTCATGTGAAGACTATAAATTGTCTTGTCTTCACTGCAATTTCACCTTGAGTTAGCTAACTCAAGTTAAGGATGCTTTGGGGTTTTTTTGGGAGTGGAGATGGCCTAGTCAAATGGGTGTGTCACATGCTTTGTCATACATTTTTTAATGTTTCCTGATTGGCAGCCTTGACTTTTTTCCCCTGAACTCTATGTTCAATTCTCCACTAGCTTAGTGTTTGCTTGTTTGCTCTGACACATAGACAAAGACTTAAAAATAGGTGTAATCCAGGATAAGAAGGCATTGGTTGCCTTATCTTGCAACATTATTCATGTTGCCAGTTGAAACCCCTTTTTATGAGTTGAGGACAATTAGAATTTTGGTGAGATTAACAGTTGCTCTAAAACTTGATATCTGGAACTTTTAATTTTTTCTAAATTAAGTGCAGTGGTTGGTGAGGAACACTATGATCTCTTCAGCTTCCTAGCAGATATCCATATAATACAGCAGTAGAGGGTATTCCAAACCTGTATTGTGATTCAGCTAAATTCTGTGTTACTCTTTGTAAATACTCCAACCCAGTGGTTCCCAACCTTTTTGGCTCAAGGGCCACAGATATCATTTTTACAACCCTGAAGGGCCACCAGTCTCCACCAGCAGCTCCACCCCCTGCAGCCAGATGGAAGGAGCCTCCTCGCTGATCTCTCATCTCCCTGGCTGCAGCAGGGAAACTGCACACGCCTGTAGCCCTGTGCACTCCACCTGGGTCCCTAGGTAGTGGCTCCCTTCTGCAAGCAGAGGGACGGGAGATCAGTGCTCCCCTCCCTCTGGCTCCAGCAGGGACTCCAGCGCCTAAAGACCCAGGCAGAGCGCTTTGTCATGATCCCTGCTACAGCCAGGGGGAGGAGAGTGCTGATCTCCCATCTCCTTGGCTGCAGCACGGAGCCTGCACTGGTCTTTTAGCCCTGCGGAAACGTGCTCCGCTTGTGTCCTTAGGCAGCAGCTCCCTTCTGCAGCCAGCGGGAGGGAAGCCACGGGCCACTTTGAAAGCCCCCCGCAGTCCACTTTTGGTCCCTGGACCACAGCTTGGGAACCACTGGTCCAACCCATTACAGAGCCATGTGTCACTTCAGCTCTTATCACAAGTCCATATTTATTTTCCAAACTTTATTTACTCAATATTTTTTTCTTCATAATGTTTGATCAGTGAAATCACACCTGAAGGAAGAAGAATCACAAAATTAGATCAGATCTTGCTAAATGGAAATAACATAACAATGGTAAGTCAAGTGTACAACTTGTTGTTTTTGCACTGGTTCTTGGAATATGTGGAATTCAGTTACTGACTAATTCCTTCAAATGGGCTTGAACTCATATTTATTTTAAACACCTGTTCTGACAGAATAATCTTATAAAAACTCATACTGTAATTCTAGTAGCTGTAGACTTAAATTTCTTACTCGATTATGCATGTGTTGCATGTTACATTTTGAAAACAAAAGTGAAAATACAAGCATGAACTTATTGGTATCTTAATGTACAGTAAACGTAAAACATAATACTTCTGATGCATGCAAATCAGGGCTGAAGCTGTAACTGATTGTTATAGGTCTGATCCTACAGCCAATATTTTATATTGCCTGTCCTGAGACTATGGGCCTGATTCTGCACCAGAGAATCCTAAGGCCCACTAATCAGTGAGACTACCTACTTGTTTAAGTGTGTACGATGAGGACCTAAATGACTAAAGACTGCACAATAAATACCCATGATGGTAATGTGTTGTCTATTTTCTTTAAAGAAAAAACTTTTTGTTTCTTTTTTAAGTGTTGCTCAATGAAGAGAAAAATGTCAGAAAAAGAAATGATAGTCCCTATATCTTTTTTACATTTGTTTCTTTAATTGTTTAGGGAGTTAAAGCATCAGCTCTTAAATTGCACTCAGTGCCATGTGCTCTCTTCTGTCTTGCCTCTTTGTTGTATCTGCACATGTCCAGGTTCTTCATTGCAAAGCAAGTCTATGTAAAAGCAGCTGGAAATGAGCAGCCAACCTGTATGCCTTTATTTGGGGCTGCTGCTACACAAAAGGAAGAGAGAAAACAGGTGTAGAAAAACTGTTTCTCATTTAGGAAGCAAACTGTATAGTCTACCTGCTTTTAAAAGTGAGCTATCTTGTTTTTAAACTGAAATCTTCCCACCAACTGAATGCCAAAGAAAATAGAATTAGTAGCAGTTTTTTATCTAGACATGCCTTTTTATTGTATTGAATGTTCCTACATTCCTTGGCTTCTCATTCCTGAAACATATCTAAGCATGCATTTATCTGTTGGCAACAGATTCCCACCGGAGTGAGGAAAATTTATGCAATGATGACTTGTTGGCTAAAATACATATATAAAATGAGTATATAAGAAATACTTTTTTCTCATATTGGTAAACGTTCTGCTCAAATGCTAGTCAGTCATGGTATAAGTGATACAATATAGGCTAGAAAATTTCAGAGGAATAGGAGATTAGCAAACAGTTTTCATTATCTTTAAAGCTATAATGTCACTCATTTGATCTGATCATTTAGCTGCTCTTTGTAAGAGTAGAATTAGGGAGTGATTTAATTCAAAATGGGTCAGTTTACCTTTAAAAATACACTTGTGTTGTGTTATGTTCTAGTATTACTTTAAATTTTCCATCTGTTATAAAAATGTTTTCAATAGTGTTTAATAATAAATATGTACAAAACCATATCACAATTCTCACTTAAATCTTGAAATCAAATGTGTACTGTATTTCTTCATACTATATCTCTCAAGAAATTGTTTGTTTTCCTTCTCTTATACAGCTGGTTCCTGGAGGAGAAGGACCTGAAGTGTAAATTGATTCATTTGTCATTTATATGAAGACAAAGACATATGAAGACATGTTATATATTCTGTTATCCTCAATGGAGTGGTTTTTTTTTTTTTTTTTTTTTTTTTTTTTTTTTTTAAATTTAAAGTTTATATTTGATAAAAGGTAAAATTTCCTATTCAGGGAAGATGCATTGCTAATGCGGACTTTAAGTTAAAATCATGACTTTCTTGTAAAGGCTGATCTGCTGATCAAAATAAAACAGATGTTTTCTTTTTGTTAAACATGCTGGTTGGTTTTATTTAATGCAGTAGAAAAGATGTCTATAGTTATTATAATCTTTAAAAATATCCAGGAAGAAAACAAGGAATTTGAGATCAAAGTTAAGGCTGAGACTCAATCTCTAACTGGCTCAGGAGCATGTTCAGGCTCACCTTTATGGCTCAAAATAGTACTACTCAACAGTAAGTAGATTCTTCTTGATGCTTTTTTTCCTCTTGAACCAGAGGGGGATCCAACTCATTGGAGGCGATTCCCTGTTTATTAGAACATCTCTAAATAAAGTAAGAAAATGGTGCAGTCTTTAATGTAATGGACAAGAAAAATGGAGATTGGTTCTAAACTATGCCCCCTGCAGCTTCTTCCTTCTTTATACTCTTCCTCTTTAGTCTCCTCCTGCCTTGGAGAAAGATCACAGCTGCTTGCCATTACCGTAGAGATGTGCAGGGTACAGGGATGGACCCCGTTGTGGGTAACTAATGAATTGCCTAGCATCACCAGAAAAGGGAAGGAGAATCAATGGAAGGGGCTTCACAGAGGAGGAGACTCCAGAAGCTGGAAAGTATGCCAGAGGATTTGTTCTTCTGGACTCTGCTGAAGCAAATCATATCCTTCTTCTTCATCTGACTGAGGTAAGCCAGGGTGTCTGCTTGCTGGGACCCTGGCTGAAGTAAGCTGAGGGCAACTTTGTTTAGCCTTAAATGGGGAAGGCCCTTATTTCAGAGAACACCTCAAGGCAGATTTGATTTGAGTGTGTCAATTATTTTTTTGGTCCGTCCTGCTTAGGGTTAGTCTGTCAATCTTCTGAATTAACCCTTTAGGTGGCTTCCTCTGCCCTTCTCCCTCCAGCCTCTGCTGTGCTAAGAGTTTAATTCTTTTAATTGTTTTACAAAAGTGCTAATTTTTAGTTAATTAGAACATTATCTTTCTATGCTATTGTAGGAGTGCGTGGCCATCTCTCCTTGTCAGTCTGGGGGGGAGGCCACACCCCCTTGCTGTCACACCTATGTAGGCAGACTTAAAGCAGTGTTTCTCAACCTTTTAAGTAGCAAGTACCCCTTAACTTCTGAAAATGTTAATAAGTACCCCAACACTCAATTTTCCACAGGATTTTATATTTACAGACTGTGAGCCATATGTTGGAAGAAGGGCTGAGTATATAAGGCCCTGATATGACAGAAGTCAGATCTAGTGTAGGTAGGGTTACCATCTTTATACCAGGGGTGCGTAACTCAAGTATGTACCTGGGCTAGAAGTGATGTTGGCCAAAGCTAGGAGGCTTTGAGTGGCATGCCAGTGCTGGGGCCGCACTGAATTTTTTGGCATAGATTTGAGAGAGGGAAGGAGGGCGAGAGAGAGAGAAACAGGAAAAGAGGGTAACTGGTGAAATCTGGGGCTGTCTTAGTTGTCAATTTCACTGCTCTAGCTGAGCAATTTTCTGGGCACTAGGCTTTGAGCCAGGGAGGTGGGGTGCCACCTGGCTGACAGCCCGGGAGGTGGATGATTGCCATCCAATCTGAGCTGGGGCAGAGGAGGCTTCCGCGCCGGCTGGGACCCAGGGATGTGGGCAGGAGGCTGTCCCTCGGCTTGGAGCCAGGGCGCGGGTGGCTGCCACCCAGCTGTGAGGCCAGCTCGCGAGATGCAGGAGGGTGCCACCAGACTCCTACCTCGGAGCTGGGACCCAGTAGAAAGTGGGGAGCTGCTGCCCGCCTCCCCCAGAAGCTAGCGGTTGCTGCCCGCCTCCCAGCTGGGAGATGTTACCCGGGGGAAGCAGGGGGCTGCCACCCGCCTCCCAGCTGGGAGCTGTGACTGGGCAGGAAGTGGGCGGCTGCAGCCTGACTTCCCCAGAAGTTGGGGGCTGCTACACGCCTCCCTTCTGGGAGCTGGGACCAGGTGGGAAGTGGGCTGCTGGCGCCCGTCTCCCCTTCACTCTGTTTTTCCCTGGGTACCTCCTGCCTGTGTCTCGCATACCCTGTACCACAGATTGAGAAACTGTGGCTTAAAGTACAGAATTAGCTAAGCAGTCTGTGGCCCCAGGCACTCGGGCATGGGTGAGCACCAAACAGGTCTCCGGGCTTAATGGGGGAAGACTACCACATCAGTAGTGGGGAGGTAGGGGGACCCAGCTCCCACCCTACTTCACCGGGTCCCAGTCTGGGGTCCCAACAATGGTGGAGCGTTCCACTACTGGATCAGTGGGGCTCTGACCGAAATGTGCCGAGTGGAGCTCAGGCATGAGCAGAGCCGGACTGCAGTTGGCTATCCCTGGGCTACCATCCCCTCGGGGTGTACTTGCATCCAGGGGTAAGTTGCCAGTGGCAATCCCAGTAGCTCCTCAGTGTTAGCCTCAAAAGGAGGGATCTGCAGGTCACTCTCACAACGCAAGCAGTATGGTGTCCCTTTCAGGCAGTTAGAAATAAAGTCTGAATCCAATGTTCTTCGAAAACAATATAACAATTTATTAAGGGGTTAAACAGGGTCACAACAAAGGTAAGTAGGGCTGAACCCAAGGTTCCCAGTGTGATAACCCAAGGGCCCCAAGTGTCCTTGATCTTATACAGTCTCACAGGTCTTTCTTCACCAGATGGCGGTGCCGTCTGCTTCTCTTCCTAGCAGCATCTACTTCTCTTCCTCGCAGCGTCTGCTTCTCGTCCTGGTCTTCGACGAGCCTACCCCAATCCTACAACCACTACGATCTAATCCACCCTCTCTCGTGTAACAACTGCAAAGCGGCAGCCCCAACTGCCGTCAGCCAAGATCTTATATAGGCTGTTCCTGGTCCCTGAGGACCAATCAGGTGGACGGATTTCCCGCGCCTGGTGAGGGTCTGCACACGGACCTCTAATGTGCACACGGCACTAACTGGTTTTGCACACGGTCCTTAAGGGAACGTGGTGTCTTCCTATTGGCTATCTGCTTCATACATATTTAAATAAAGTGCCAACTGACATGAACTATTGACCTATGGTCTGTGACTGACAGCTACTGTCCCTGTCAGTAGAGTCTCTGATGACTACTATAAACAAGATCATATATAACTATTTACAAAGGAGAGGAGGAACGGTATAGGGGGCCTGAGCCACACCCTACATCAGTGTCTGGATTGTTGGGCAGGTCAGGTGGGTCCTTGGTGCAGCTGGAGTCCTCTCTGGGTTCCCACTCCAGCAGTGGGGAAGAGATGTCTTTTTCCACCGGTGGCTCTCTCCCAACTGAGTTGGAGCCAGGCCCATCCTTTATACTTCCAGTTTCTGTCCCCCCTTCCGTGTCCGGCATGGTACCTTCCTGGTTCCACCCAACAGGAGGTGGATGGCCATCCCTCCTTGTCTGTCTTGGAGGGGGGCCATGCCCCCTCATTACATATAGCCCCCTCAAGTCTAGCTCCCGGTCTTCAGGGCTGGCTGGTCCCCTTCCCCTAGCTATGACAATGCATCTGCATTGGTGTGTTCCTTACCGGCTCAGTGTTGTAAGTGATGACAAATGGCTGGAGAGCCAGGTACCAGCATGTTAGGTAGATGTTTCTTGTACCCTTCCTCGATTGTAAATAAAGAAACGACAATGTTAAACTCCATCTTGGATTTAGAAGCCATTTTGGAATTGGCCTCAGACAGGCAGGATGCTAATACTTGGCAGACTGCCAGCAGGTGAAAACTGCCCAGTGACAGCAAGGTGGGAAAATCCCAGCAGTGGATTGGCTAAGATCAGCCCCTGGGAAGTTATTTAAGGTAGTGAGTGCCAGGGCAAGGGGCTGCCCATCTGAGTGGTAGCGCGGCTAGGTGCCGGTATTTTGCGTGGCTACGGACTGAGGACGAGAAGCAGATGGGGCTAGGACGAGAAGCAGACAAAGCTGACTTACCTGGAAAGACCTGGTTCCAGCGAAGGAGATCGTGACCAGCACTCCCTGGGAGGGAGAGAAAAGAAACAGTAAATACCATCACAGACTGAGGGGACCAGAGGGGGGTTGTGTTCTAAGGTATTGGGCCTGGTGTTCACTTCCCCATCCCTATTCTCGACACCAGTGTTAATTGTTGTTGTTGTGTTTTAAGTGGGATGGTGTTTTGACACGCCCGCAATAAAACCTGTTTATTTACACTTTACTGGCTGTCAGTCTCAGTCAATTCACCCGGTGACAGATCCGGTAATCAGGGAACTACAGTTTGGCTAACAAGCGCATCAGCTTGACGTTGGTATCTTTCATCTGTAGGAGCCATTTTAGGAGTGCGTAGTCTGTTACCACTACGAAGGGGCCTCCTAAGAGGTAGTAGCAGAGGGCTTCCATTGCCCACTTAAACGCTAAGTCTTCTTTTTCAATAGCTGCATAATTTTGCTGCTGGAGGAACATCTTCCAGCTGATGTACAGAACTGGTGTTCCTTGTCATTGATGTTCTGCGGGAGGACTGCCCCCAGCCCAACCACAGAGGCTGTGGATGATAAAGTTTGGATGATAAAGTCGTGGGTGAAGTCAGGACTGTATAGCATGGGTTTATGGCATAGTTAGCCCTTCAGGGTCTGGAATGCTGCTTCGCATTCAGGGGACCACAGCACCTGTTGTGGTCAGTCCTTTGAGTGACCCGGTTAGGGCGACTGCAATCGTGGCAAAGCCGGGGATGAAACACTGTTAATAGCCCACCAGCCCTAGGGACTGTCTGACCTGTTTCTTGGTGGTCAGGGATTCCTGGATGGTTTGGACTTTCCCCGACTAGGGGCTGTACCATACCTAGAGGCCCTACCATGCCAGAGTGTACCCCAGCTAGGTTGTTTCTTGCCACCCAATTTTGCACTTCTTGGGGTTCGCAGTTAGGCCGGTTCCTCGGAGGGTCCTGAGGACGGCTGCCACCTGGTTCAGGTGGTCCTCCAAGCAGCGACTGTAGATGATCACATCATCCAGATCGGATGCAGCGTACTCAATGTGGGACTGTAGGAGTTGGTCCACCAGTCACTGGAAGGTCACAGGGGCCCCATAAAGGCTGAAGAGCATTGTGGTGAATTGGTAGAGCCCGCTGGGGGTAGTGAAGGTGGTTTTTTTTCCTTCGTCCCACGTTCCAGTGAGGTCTGCCAGTAGCCCTTGGTCAGAGCGAGGTCAGATCATGCTTCCCCAAGATAGTCGATGCCCTGGGTAAATGAGCTACTCGGATTGGCATCCCAACTTTGAGATTGCATTGATCCTCTGGAAGTCTATACAGAAGCGATGGCTTCTGTCCAGTTTCGGGACGATTATAATGGGACTACGCCATTCACTTGTGATCAATAACCCTGAGGCCCAACATGACCTGGACCTCCTGTTTTACGGCTTCCTGCATGCAGCATGGGAGAGGTCAGCTCACCCCAAGAACCACCTCTCCGTGGTTGGTCTGGATAGTGTGCTGGATTGGGATGGCCTGTCTGGGTGCAGCAGTGAAGGTTCTCAGGAATGCCTCAAGGAGGTGCTTGGCTTGCCTGTTGCACCTCAGTGAGGGTATCCCCAAGCAGGGGTTCTGCCAGCTCAGTCACCACAGAAGCCTGAGGCCCCATCTCAGGTTCAGGGGGTATGATGTAATTAACAGACCTCCTGTGACCCTTCCGTGCCTAGGGTAGCCACTTGAAAATGGCGAGGTCAGGGTAGACTGCAAAAGGAGAGCAGATTCTCCCAGCGCTGGTAGGTGGCACTGAAGCTAGACTTCCCAACCAGCCACAAACTGTGCTTTTGATTCCCCACACTGCTTATTAAGAAGACAGTATACAAATACACACAGCCCCCTTTACTGCATTCCAGTCTCCGGCTCTCAATCAGCCACTAGGTCCAGTAAAGAGACCAGTTATTTAAATTCTACGCTCTTTACTAAAAAGGTTCCCTCTGACCCCAAAGGGTCAGCCACAGTACCAGATCAATATAAGTTTGGATCTTATCCAAAATACCATGCTGCCAGCCAATCCTTCAGTAACTAAAACTAAAGGTTTATTATAAAAACAAACTATAAGAGAAATGTTATAGGATTAAAGCAATCAGATACATACAAATTATTTGAAATTCCATATAAATCAGGTTTCTAGAAGACTTGTGGAGTTTGAAGGCTTGTATATTCCCTCTGGTATGCACCCAGTACTTGGATGGGTCTCAGTCCTGTGTTTCACAGCTTCAGTTCAATTGTAGATGAACTGATCCAGAGGTAGGTTGGTAGCTGAAGCTGAATCCTGACTGAAGAACAAAATGGGATTCCCAGGCCTCTGCCTTGTATATCCTCTGGCCCCTCCATGCTGTTTGTGGAATTTTACAGGAACCAAAATGGAGTTCAGAGTCACATGAATAAGTCCTGATGACTCATCAGGTATATCTCTGGCTTCTCCCCTTGGGCCCCTTGCATCTGTGGATGTCTCAATGGGCCATTAAGCAGGCTCTTGTTCTGCCACCGCCCTGTTTAGGGTGTGTCTGAGACAGCACAATTTGAAATACAGGTATATCAAATATATCTATAACTTCCATTACACACAACACATGAACATAAGTATTATTATCTTATTTAGCATATCATAGCCTTTCTAACAGTACCTGACATGGCATGTATTACATGAATTATGATTTTGACATACTGATGTCACATAATGAATGCCTCCACCCCCCCAATCCAGCCAGCATGATACCTCCCACTTATGCCACAGTTTCAGGAGATTGATATGGTAGATCTGTCTCTTCTTCCACTGATACGTTTGGTGGACTTCATAGGTAATGGAGCTAACCTGGTTGATTACCTCATATGTGCCCAGCCATCAGGCTAACAGCTTGGATTCCTCGGGGGGAAGCAGGACAAGCACCCGATCCCCTAGCTTGAAGGTCTGAGTGCGGGTTAGCTGGTTGTAGACTCTGGCCTGGGCCCCTTGGGCAGCCTGGAGGTTCTCCTTTGCGATGACTGTGGCCTAGGTCAGTCGTTCCTGCAATTGCAGCATGTATTGGAGGAGTTCCTGGGTTCAGGACGGGATCTTTTCTGATGTTTCTCACATGAGGTCTAACACCCCTCTAGGCTGGCACCCATACAGCAGCTTGAAGGGTGAGAATTTGGTGAAAGCCTTGAGCACCTTTCTGATGGCTAGCAGTTGGTTTCAGTGGTGTAATTCCTCTGGGGAGAACTTTCTGAGCATGCCCTTCAAAGTTCTGTTAAAGCACTCAACAAGCCTGTCTATCTGGGGGTGGTATACTGACGTCTGCAGCTTTGATTACCAGCAGGCCACGCACTTCATGGAGGAGTCAAGAGGTGAAATGCATCCCTTATTCCATGAGGATCTCCTGGGATAAACCCATGCGGGCAAAGATCTTTAGGAACTCTGTTTCAATGGTGCAGGGAAACAAGTGGCGTAGTCCATTACCACAAGGAGGCAGTGGAAACCCATAGTGCTTCTTTCAAGGGGTCCCACTAGGACCAGGGCTATCCTCTGGAAGGGTGTTCCCACCACTGGCATGGGGACCAGTGGAGCTTTCGGTACTCCTGATGGTGCCACCAACTGGTACTCTGGACAGGAAGCACAGTTGTGCCTGACATCCTGGTATACACCCAACCAATGGAAGTGGGTCAGTACCTGGGCTAGAGTCTTCTCTTAGCCCAGATGGCCGGGAGCGGGGATGTTGTGGGCTAATCTTAACATGGCCTGCTGATGACACTGGGGAACCACTAGTTGGGACTGACATTTGCAGGTACGGGCGTCTTGGTTGACCTGATACAGTCTGTCATATTTTAGCTCAAACCAGGGCCATTGGGTGGCCTGTTGTAGTTCTGTTGCCATGTTGTCTATGCAGGCCAGCTGATCATACACTCGGCTCAGAATGATGTCTTCCCCCTGTTCATGGCCAAAGTCCCTCACTGGGTCTAGCAAGGGTTCTCCTCCCTCCAGCTGGGTTGATGTGGCCTCCTCTGAGGTGTGCTGATCCTCCAGCGGGGTCAGTGAATCCCCTGGGTTTATCTCCCCTTGTCCTGTACTGGTGCCTTTGGGAGAATCCTCCTCCAGGGCTATCTGCACCGGGGGTTCTTGGAGGTTCACCATTCTCAGTAACTGTGAGAATTCAGGCCGGTCCCAGCCAAGGATAACTAAGTAGGGCAGCTCATAGATGATGCCCATGGGCATTCTCTGGATCACGCTGTCTACAGTTAGGGCTATACGGTCTGGGGGTAAGTCTTTACATCCCCATGGATGCACTGGAGACGGACCTGTTCCATGGTTTGGTCACATGCCGGTGACCAGGTTTGTCCACCTGGAATCTACCAGAGCGTGCACTCGTCTCTCTCCGAGGTCCACTGGGACTGTCACCTTCACGGCTAGGCGCTGTCGGGTGCAGGCCTCCCCAGCATATACTTGGCCAAACAAGCCGTCCGTGGCCGGGCACTGGTGTTGGAGTTGCCCAAACCGGCCACACGTGGAACAGGGTCCCTTCTCTGTGGGGCTGACCTGGGTCCTAGGCCTCCATGGGGTTCTGGATGATTTTGGGGGTGATGTCAAGTGCCTCCAGGATGGCTGCCTTTATGGCCCATTAGTGGCAGACCTCTTCATTTGGGAGGGCCCAATAAGCAGCATGAGCTACCCCCTGTCAAGTAAGGGGCCAAGAAGGTGGCCCATTGGGTTGAGATCCACCCTGAGGCTGAGGCGATGCGCTCAAAACTTATTAAGAATGCCTCCGGATTGTCTTCAGGCGACATCGTGGCGAGGCACAATGGCATCACGGGGGGTCATTGTGCTTCCGGGGGTAGGGCTGGAGGGGCTAGGCATCAGGGCAGCTGGCTGCTGTTCTTGCTGTTGGGGCCCCCAGGTCTCGGATGAGCTGCTGCTCCTGAACACACATTTGCTGGGGCAGCTGCTGCTGGAGCTAGGCGGCTTGTTGCTGCTGCTTGCTTTCGGCCCACCATTTTGCCAGCTTGTTGATATCCATAGCAGTACTCTGCTGGTGGTGGATCTGGAACAAGTTCAGTCCCCTTTGTCTTGGGGGTGGGTGATCCCTGCATTCTCCACCACGTGTAGGAGTGTGTGGCCGTCCCTCCTTGTCAGTCCGTGAGGGAGGCCTCACTCCTTTGCTATCACACCTATGTATGCAGGCTCAAAGCAGGGAATTAGTTAAGCAGTCTGTGGCCCCAGGCCCTCAGGCAGGGTTGGGTTACCTGCAGTCTATGGCCTCAGGCAGGGCCGGGCACCAAATACAGTCTAGGGGCTCACAGGCAGGGATGGGCACCAAACACAGGCCTCTGGGCCTAGTGGGGGGAGTCTACCATGCCAGGAGTGGGGTGGCAGAGGGTAGGGGAACCTGGCTCCAGCCTAATCCACCAGGTCACAGCCCAGGGTCCTAACAGTGGTGGAGCGCTGCATCAGTGGGTCTCTGACCGAAATGCACTGACTGGTGCTCAGGCATGGGCAGAGCCCGACTGTAGTTGGCTATCTCTGGACTACTTCCTACCATCCCCTTGGGGTGTACCTGCATCCAGGGATTGTCATCTGCCTCCTCGGGATAAGTCGCCAGTGGCAGTCCCAGTAAGTCCTCAGCGTCTGGGTTGTCGGGCAGCTCAGGTAGGTCAGGCAAGTCCTCAATGCAGCCGGAGTCCTCTCCAGGTTCCCACACCAGCGGCTGGAAAGAGGCATCTTTCTCCACCAGTGGCTCTCTCCTAAATGAGTTGGAGCCAGGCCCACCCTTTATACTTCTGGTTCCTGTCCCACCTTTCCTAGTTCTGGTGGGGTGGGCATGGCCTCCCTGGCTCCACCCACCGGAAGGTGGATGGCTGTCCCTTCTTGTCAGTCTCGGAGGGAGGCCATGGTCCATCACTGCAGCTATTTAACCCCAAATTCTCTGTTTTGTTTACTAGAAATGGATTGTCTTCACTCCTTTTAAATGATACTGGCTTTCAGCCAGCAAAATTCTCAGTCTTTTCTGTCCTTGTAATTATTTTTCGAGTCTTCACTCTCGTGACACTGAAAATAGGCTAGTGGAAAACATAACTCTCAATTGTACCTCATTTTGAGGGACATCACTTCTTTTAGTCCCAAAGCTACCTACATTGCACACACATTCAGACTTTTATTGCTGAAAATCATTTACATTGGAAATAAACAGCCATAGAAATGTAGAAAGTTATTTATGCTACATGACTGATTCTAAGAGCATTTTAAAGTTTGCCTGTTATACTTTTTTTGGTATGTTCCTTATTTTGGGTTTCTGTCACATGCTGTGTCCCACATTTGGGTGTTGGCAAGTTAGGAAGTACCTTGTAGAATCTTGTTCCAAAATCAAGTAGCATAAATAATTACTTCTGTATATACAATGGGCTTCATTGCACTTGGTGTTTTGCATATGTTTATAAATTGAACATGAAAATCAGATGTTTTGAGAGAGTAAGTAGCAGAACTTGGTCCAAAGGGAGTTTTGAATGGGAAAAATGAGCAGTATTTGGTCTTCTGTCAACACAAAGAGTGAAATGTAGCATTCTTTTCTCTGCAGGGATGGATTGTTATCATGAGAACTAAATTTAATATTGCCTCATTCCCTTTTTTGCTGTTAGTTTCTTACTATTCTTAAAGAGGACTAGTGCTAACTCTGTTATCTTTGTGAGTGTTTGGTGTATCACTTTCTGAAGTCTGCATATGTTCCTCTTGATAAACTGTATTTGTGTACATGCCTATGTTATTAAATATTCACAAGTTACAAGGGAGCAGAGTTAACACTCTGGAGATTACTTGCAACTTTGTGCTAAAGAATTGAAATATTCTGTACCTATTATTTGTCTTCCACTATAGTCAACTAATCAGTTTTTATACCACTTGCCATTTTGGAAGTGCAAACAATAAGCTTTTTAATTAAATGAATTATGTCTGATGTTGGATTCGCTGGAAAGCTTGCACTTCAATCATACTGATGCTTTGCTTTCCCTAGAAGCATCTGAGCCGGCATTGTTTTTCAGGACACAATGTTTTAGGTCACCACTAGAGGGAGAATATTTGAACTAAATACAAGGCTGAGAACCAAAAGGTTTTTATGATGTAGCTTTATAAATTATACAAATCTAAAATTAGGGATGCTCTTTTTGGTCTTAAAAGTTAAAGTAGGACTCATCTTAGGGTAAAATCAGTCTATTTTGTTTGATTCACACAATTTAAAGTAATATTGACCGTTTTCTTTTGCAATTTTTTTTCTTGTACACTATCTGATGTATTAACTTCCTTAACTTGTCTTGCCAGCAAAACTCTGACACTACTGTTCATTAATACAGTTATAGACTTCTTTATATTTGTTTCTCTTAAGTTGTGCCAAAAACAATTTTTTTGACATATCACTTTCAGGACTTCATAAATAAGATCTAGAAAACCCAGCAACTAATGTCTTAATTGAACTGTAATTCAGAGTTTCAGGATTTTAAGTTGACCTCTGTGGTTGATGTAATAATACCTAGCTCTTGTATAGTGCTTTTTGTTAGTAGATAAAGATGTAAAGCATATCCTGAAGATTCATGAGTTGGTTTTATATTTGACTATGTATTAAGGAAGATACTTAGGGCCAAATTTTCAAGAGTGGCCTCCAGATTTGAGCATGGAAAATTGTGAATGCAAATGTTTTGGAGTGCTAATCAGCACTGACTTCAATGGAGCTGTGCTAATTTTAAACTAGCTGAGGATCTGGCTATAGGTTCATATGCTGTATTCAACACTGTGGCCTAGTTGCCTTCTAGAAATAAACAGTATCTTAATGATAAAAAAATATATGATCCAATTTAGTTTCTGTTGTTGGTGATGATGCTCAAGATGGAAAAAACCCACCTTGGCTGTTGAAGCCCATGGTGAGTAAGTAGGTTTGTGCAAATGTTACTAATGACATAATCTGAAGAAAAGAGGGTTACATGAAAAGCATAAGGACTGTACATATAGTGGTGTTTGAGATGGAAAAAATCCAGTTTGATTGCGATAGTCCAGTTGAGTTGGTGAGGCTGGTAGTTACAGAGATCATTTTTTTTTACTTGCAAACTGAGCACACTTTATATCAGTGAGACAAAATGAATGTAGAACGCCCACAATATCACTTTTTAGGGTAAAATCTTGGTTTATCTTATTTGGGTAGTTGCATAGCTCTATATACAATTATTTTTATGATTATGATATTGTCTCTTTGGAGAAGGAACCAAAGTACTGGAATACCACAGTACCTGGGAAAAGGATAAGAAGTTAGGGTCAGATGTTCTGTTAGTGTAAATGTGCACACTTGACATCAGCTGAGGTTCTAGCCCAGAGATTGAAAGATAGAATGCATTGAAATACTTTTGCTACAAAAATTTAGTTCCATGACATTCTGGGAAGAGCTAAAAATTACTAGTATTTGACACTCTTTTGGTTTCTGGACTGCTGCTTCTATGGTTTAGAGTCTAAATGCACATACAAACAATTTTGTGGAAAAAGAAAATCCATTAAAATAAGGTACACTTAAAAGTGTGCTTGAAGTTAAATATATGCTTAGGTCTCACTGAAGTCCTGTACTACTGCTGCAAATTATTTTGGCTGCTAAAGCTAATAAGTAAACTGTGTGTATCTATATGTATATGCAATAAATATGCAATAACACATGACAAGTTACCAGGCAACTGCAAGCTGCAGATGCAGAGGGAGACACAAAGCAGCTGGTCACTTGCTATCAATCCATGGAAAAGTACAGACCCTCCTGTAAGGTTGTTTCTTCTGTCTATAAATGGTATTTTTATCATGCCCCTCACCACATGATCTTACTATGTTTTTCTACACATTTTATTTCAGAAATGATTTTATGATTTTTAAAAAAAATTAATTTTAATATCTTGAGTGGTGACAGATCTCAGGATTCTCTCTGTAAATTTTGTGTATTCTATTGGGAAATGTATAGTTTCTACCGTAATAGGTTTTTGTTTTTTAACAGTCTGGTATTGAATAATCTAGCCAGTTTTTGATGCTCTTGTGCATTAATTTTAAAGGCAGCTGGGAGCAAAATGAATGCATGGCAGCTTAAGGGGCTTTATAGAGAGGGGAGAAAAAGGTAATTCAGTTTGCTTGTGCCTTGACTATAGCTATGGAGTTTGTGTTCTAATAGATTGCATGTAACACACATGCACAAAAAAGAATCTAATATAACTAGGAAAATTTTCAGAAAAATATTTTTCTTTTGTATAGGTGTACATGGAAGGAGGGATAAGGTATTGCTTATCATTGCATCCCTATCTTCTATGATACACTGAATATCTGATTTGGAGACTCTTCCTTTTATTTAGCTTATTTATGCATGCACCATACTATAATACTTACAAACTAGTAGAGAAAGAAGTGCATGTAGTACTTTAAAGACATAAAAAGACAAGGTGTCTGCACCAAATTGCCTACAATCTTACTCTGACAAGTGAATGAAGGTATGGAAACATCAGTGAAGAGATGAATAATAATAATAGATACTCTTGTATAGTTCTGTTCAGTAGATTTCTAAAATGCTTTATTAAAGGAGGTTAGTAGGAAGGCTTCACACAAAAAATGGTTTTCAGAGATTTGAAGGACCATGCATTTTTAGATTATGGTGAGAAATGTTTGTATAAGGGTGGGTGTTTAACCAACATGTTTTACAAATGAAAGCCAAAATGTTGAGTGCCAGAATCCTGAATTTGACGCACGTGGTGGCAGATTTCCAATAGAGCTCAGCATGCACAATCTGGGCCATATGTTTATAGAATCTCATCTCCTGTTTATGCACCTAAATAAGTGACTGCATTTCCATGTTGGGTGCTAAGCTCTTTTGAAAATCTGGCTCTAGTTTAGGTGCCTAACAAACCCTTTTTTCTTCTGAAAATCTGACCTCAATTCTGGGTGCTGAGCACAATAAAATCTGGCTCTAAGTCTTTTCACATGTGTTCCATTACTTAAATCTTGTCTTTTTTCTAATGTCAGTATTTTCTGTTAAAGTGATATGTCAACGGAAACTGCAACTAATAGAAATGTTTAAACCTGTCAGAGATGAAAACTGTAGATAGGGAAACGTCTTCAGAGAGGAGACAGACCCACCCTAACCTTTGCCCAAAATTTGAAACAAACTTCCTTTGAGGTTGGAAAATTTTCAAATGAGAATTTCTTTGTTATTTTTCATTTTCAGACACTTGTGATGATCTGTTTGACCTGGAACTGGCAGCAGACAGGCCAAATTACAAGAGTTGTTGGTCATGGGAGATTCTAAACTGAGTTTTACCAATACACTAGGCTCAGATTGTTAAAATGAGCATCCATAATTTTTCAGGCTTATCCAGTCAGACCTTATGAGGCATGATTAATCCAACTTCAAAATGAACATTAAATGTAGAGTTGTGTAATGCGCCCATGCAAATAACAAGTGAAAATGTATTTACATTGGTAGTGTGTGTATGCATGTATAGTTCACATAGGATAACTCTACACTATATACTCTTTACGGCATCATCCCCTAGCACTGATATAAATAGCAGTGTAGATGAGTAAAGATGCCCCTGAATCCTTAGGGTACATAACCTACATGGCACTTTAGATTTCCAACAGTGCCTCCACATTTCCACTGTTGTTTGTAGCAGTGTAATGTCCTGCTGCCTCCCCACTGCTGGAGCTTTTCTCTGCCACGGAGCTGCCGGAGCCTTTCCCTAGTGCAGTGAAAGATTCCAGCAGCAGGGAAAGCCCCCCTTCCAGAATGTTTCACTGATGTGTGTAGCTACAAAATGTGGTATGGATGCAGTCTGCTTTTAACTGTGGCTTATAGCTACACATACCTTATATGCTGCCGCCAGTAGTGTGCAATGTAGACATACCTATGCATACACACATATAGACACATACATACACGTGCACATGCACTTTCTTTCTCTCCCTCCTTCACTCCATACAAAAACCTGTTAAAATAACATTAAGGTTTCAAAATGAAGTACTCAGTAGACTGGAAATGCATAACTTAAGTTTGCTCCTAAATCCTTAACTTTCAAACCCTATTGTGAGTGTGTATGATTCTGTCTTTAATTACAAGGTCACATACTATTATTGCTGCAGGGTCATTGCCTTATTCAGTATGTAGATTGGACAGTGAAAAAGGCAGGGCTGTATCCCCTCCCTCTTCCAGAGTGTGTGTGCTGGTTGGTTTGCAGTGAATGAGGTAGGGGACAAATTCAACAATGAGCACAAAAAATAAAATTAATACCAAACAGCTGCCTCTTTCACAATTTTCACTGAGTAAACAGGACATGAGCATTGGATAAGGCAGGACTTTACCTGGTGGAAGGGAAGTAGTTGAGGTTAAGAATAGAACTGTTGATATAACTTCATGAGTGTAGTGTAGATGGGGTGTTAAATGACTTACAGAGAGATTTTTAAAGTCAGAAATGTGAGTATGCGCCCAACTCCCGTTTGCGCCTTTGAAATTCTTCCCCTTAATTTCTTCTTCCTTTCCTTGCATGGATTGCTTTGCTTTGTTGGGATATACAGTCTAGAAAATTTAATTCAAAGTTAACAAATAATATTTATGGGAATAATATTGGATACACAGAAACTTCATGTTCAGAGTAGCAGATACTCAATGGAAAATGTCAGTGTTCAAAACACTTGAGAGGGTCATAATAAATTCTCTTTAATCATGTCATGGGGTTACACAAATGACATGAACCAAGACCTACTTGCTGAAAAGCAATAAGTGAGTCAAGTTATCAGAGACTTCTGTCTGTCATTTGATCTTTCTCGGGTTTTTTTTTTTTGCTGTTGACAGTATCTTAGGGCTGGTCGACACTGGTGGCGGCGGACGACGGGAGATACGCAAGCTTCATAATGTAGCTTGCATATCTCCCATTGACGTATGTATGTTGATGTACTATGGTGTCTTCATGGCGCTGTGTCCATGGGAGGCAGCCTTACTCTTTTTGGGGAGGTGGACTAATGGCATCGACTGGAGAGTCCGTCTCCCATCAATTGAGCAGGTCTAATGTAAGTCTAATGACCCGCTCAGTCGATCCTGCTGCATTGATTGCTATGGAGCCTGCAGTGTAGACATACCTGTAGCTTCTTAGCTAAAATGAGGTGTAGTATCTCCTACATCTCTCATCAAGGGGATTATGTCATGTTCCTTTTTATGTCAATAGGAGGGAGGTGGAATCAAGGAAGATTGACTGATTGATCTCACAGGTCTTTCCCATCTTTACCGATCCTACTGTACAAGTGTTCTCTTCTTGTTTAGGATTAGTTGATGTCTAGGGGGCATACTGTAGTTTGGAGACCTGCAAGCTGCTTAGGTCAACCTGTAGACTGGCAGCACAGAGGTTATTAATTTTCTTGTGTGACAGTGAGGCATTGACAAGGTTTCATGCGGCTAATCTTTAAAACTGAGCTGAGTTAAGTAAAAAACTTTCAGCTGGAAAAAGAAATAGCATTTGTCCATTGGGTTGGAAGCGAGTTGATGAATCATACCACTCAGGGCTTTGCAGTATTAATCAGAGCACAGTAACTGTCTCCTTATAGAATTTGGTTGTTAGGATGAGCTAAGATAATGTTTGTCCATGACAAGTTGTTCAAGAAATGTGAAAATATGGAGTTATAAATAAGGAAATTTTACAAAAAATAGAAGACACAATGCTTAATTTTAATGACACCCCTAAAAATTAGAATAATTTCATTTACAATATGTGGAGTGTGTAATTTCTAAATCTGAGGCAGCTTCTTGCATTAATTTATCACTAATTAGTATATCAATAGAGTGGGGGTCTTTACTTTATGCTTCCATATGGCTTCATGAAAGACGTTGGCTGTGATCATTGCTTGCTGTTTGAAGAAATGTGATGCTGATCATAGTGTGAATGTATCAAATATTTTCTTTTTTTGCATAAACAACCTAGCATTTTTTCCTGTATTGTTACTAATTAGAACTAATATGAAAACACCAGATGAAAATACAATATGTTTTGCTTTAATTACAGTATAAGCTATGATTATTTTCAGAAAAATCTTCTGAAAGGATAAATCATTCTGGAGCATAAACAACTCTGGAGAAAAGCTCATTTTCTGAATACTTTGTAGTGAGGTTAAAACATTTGCCTGTAGACTGGTTTCATGAGGTTTAAGCAAAAAACATGTCTCCGTCTCCATAAATCTTTTTTGTTGCTATATAAATCAGTAGTCTGAAACTATATAAAGTGTAATTCTCTATATAATAGAAAATTGATCTACTTTGCAAGAAAAGGATGTTCTGAAAAGAATAAGATTTTATGTTTACTATATAAATAAATGGTTATTAAAAATAATATCTAATACTATTATTGAAGTCACTTTTGTCACAGATGAATTTGTCCCACTGGTGGTTTTTCTTTTTTCAAGCATACTATTGTTTTTATTTTTTTTTCAAAGTTAAGACGCCCTAAGAGCAGTTGCAGACGATATAACTCAAAGACAAATGCATCTCAAACATTTTATATGTCAAGGCTGATCTAATCAGTTACTTGTTCGATGTTAGGATCTCTAGTCTCTCCCATAGTAAAGTGAATACACTATCTATTTCTAGTGTAAGGAGGAACTCTGAATCCCAGTGAAGGAGCCCCTTAAAATGGCTATAACTGAGGAGACGCTGGGTTTTGAAGTACAGACACAACAAAGGGCTTGTGTTCTAGCTGGTGAAGTAAAGGGCTATCTTGGCTGTGCTACCATAATGCATTCATCCGGACTCTGAAGCCTTTCTATCAGTAATTATTATGAAGCAGGAGCTACAAAGGACCCTCAAAACTTAAAAGCACATTTCAACTACCTGTTGAGAAAGGCCTCTCTGCTGACATGACACTTCTTTGCTGAGTTTCAACAGCCAAATCAATATTAACTCACATGTGTCTCATTTATTGAGCTTTATTTTCACATCTGTTCATCTTTGGTCACTATGATCTCAATTTGGTTTTCTCATATACATAATGATAGGATAGGAAAATAAATCATCACGTAGGCTGGGTCCTGCAAGGAACTGAGCACTCTGGCCCCAGTCTAACAAAACACTTTAGCCATGCTAAAATTTTAAGATCATGAGTTTTCCCATTTTGATAAGCACATACTTAAGTGCTTTGCTGGACTGGGGCCAGAGTGCTCAGCATCTTGCAGCATCAAACAATTGTATTTAGCTGCTTTTATCATAATTTTATGATTTTGAGGTTGAGAAATAGGAAGTATATGAAAGAATTAAAAAATTGAGTGGAAAATAATGACATAATAAATCTTACACAGCCCATATGATATAACACATTGTTTAGCAAGTAAAAATGAATGTATATTTTGTCACAACACAACATCCCAGTGATACCAGATACGGGATTAACTTCCATTGAAATTATGGAAGCAGGGCCCCAAACTATCTATAACAAAAATCTTTAACTTTGTCTAATTATGTGTGTTCTTCAGATATGAGTATATGAGTTTTAAGGAGACTTAATTACATGTTTGGGAGAGCGACAAGCCATTTTTGAATTTGTGGAAGACAAAAACAAAAAACAAAGTCAAAATTCCAATTTAGGATTTTTTTTAAATGACCTGTTACTAAAAATGCCTGACATTTTCTTCAAACTTTGCATAAATATTCTCCTCTACCATCAGAACAGAAACTAGTTCTATAAGTTATAATTTATATAAGTTTATATAAGTTATAATTTGCTACATTGAACACCACCTGAGAAGAATTGCGCATAATTTAACTTTACAGAAAAAAGTAGTCCTATTCTATAAAATAGCAAGGGCAGCTAAATAAGGAAATTATTAATGGCTGAGAGTACTAAAGTCCTTCCTGTAGGTTGGTCTCTTGGGCTGTGTCACAGGGTGAGTGGCCCCTTTAAAGGGCAATGGAGCCAATCCTTCCTATGCCACAATTAGCTCCTTCCCAGGCTAAGGTGGCAGGACTAAATGGAATCGGATGACAGCCTGATAAATACCTGGGTCTTATAAAAGGACAGCTAACTCAATGTGGAAGAGGAACTAAAGGGAGCAAATTAGGTTCCTGTGGAAGGCCATGGAAAAAGTTTGGGACTCCAGGATGCAGTGATCTATCCCAGAACAGAAAGACTTAAAGGTGACTCAAAAAGGGATGGGAGCCCAAAAGGTGGGCTGAAGATGAGCCAAAGCAGAATGGAAAAACCTTTTGTTTGGACTCTTGTTACCCTTGAATTGTTTAAGATTTAGTTAGTGACTTGTCTGGAGGGCTAAGCCACATCAGCAACTCTAACTCCATGAGGAAGGCTGAAGGGACCCACCTGGGAGGAGGAAATGGAGGCAGGATGCTTCTGCAGTGCCATACCTGGCCTATGACAGGCTGATAGAAATTTTATGCCAAGTTTAAAGATAAATTACTATTATAATTCCTCTTGCAAATAGACTTCATTTTGCCTTGGAGAAAAATGCTCTCCTTTCACCTCTTAAAGAGGCCTTTACTGCTAATGGGAGGAATCTTATATAATATAAACATTGTTGTCCAATATCTCTACCCCATATTGGCTTTTAGATCTTGCTACATTTTAAACTAATAGATTAGATAGATACAAGGCTTCTGAAAATTGACCAGAAGGATACAAAGTTTTTTATTTTACAATGATAGCATTCCTCAATTTTAGGAGAGTATTTTATAGCCCATGTTAAACATTTAGCTAAAGCTGTGATCCTGCAATAAGCTCTGTGCAGGCTGACTTCCACATTGACTTGAGATAAAGTAGACTAGAGCTAACCCATGTACCTTCCTGAGATTCCATAGCCTAAATTCTATATATGAGTCAAATTTCAGAGTTCTTTCCCAGTGTCAGTGGTTAAATCTTATCCCTATTCCTCTGTCACAAATAACTGATCTTGCTGCTTTACTTTTATGGATATGAGATGCTCCCCCACCTCTCTGAAGGAAGGCTGATGGCATGGCAAGCATTCAGGCAAAACGTATCTAGTTTAATTCAAATAATTGGTGTATCTTTGTCAGCCTGCTGCCTATAACAAGAATCTCACTATGGCAATGATCCCAAGTGGCAAAGCAGATGGGACCAAATGGTTTAATTAATCCTCCTTTACATTATTTAAAAATCAACCCACAACTAAAAAAAGATAAATTGCAAATACCAGGCCTACTGTAAAGTAGAAACTGAAACATTCATGGGTTTTAAGGCTAAAAGAGACCATTATGATCAACTAGTCTGTGCTCCTGCATAACACAAGCCAGAGATTTTCACCAAGTGATTCCTGCATCAAATCAAATAACTTAGTATTTGTTGTTGTTGTTTATTATGGTAGTGTCTAGAGACCAGCTAAGAATGGGTCTCCATTGTGACAGGTGTTGTATCAAACAGAGTTATTAGGAGATGGCTCTGCACAGAAGAGCTTACAATCTAACTAGACATAATTGACAAAAGGGTGGGAAAAGAGAGAGAGAGAATATAAGGAGAGTGAACAATATGATTGTAGCAAATGTCATGTTCGTTCTGTATACTTTTTTGGGGTGGAGTGAGGTCTTGTTAGGAGGGGATTTACTAAAGGAAAAGATAAAAGGGGAGGAGGACAGAGCAAAGAAGTAGAAGGAAGGAAAGAAAATAGATCTGGGTGGGAAATGGGTTTTTTTTTGTCCTGGGAACATTTTTGAGATTTTGAAAATTTTTCCAGTTTGGCATCAAGATGAAACCAAGACCACTGCAGTTGAGGGGGTGGGGGTGGGTGTGTTGTGATGGGGCCAGCCCTGACGGCTATAGGAAGGTGCTGGAAGGCATATATATCAGCCCCAGGCTTAGCAAATCTTTGTTCCCTGGGTGATCCAGCTGCGGCCACTCCAGGGCAATCAGGCCAGCTGGGGCCAATCAAGGACAATTAGGCCAGTCAGGCCAGCTGGGGCCAATCAAGGAACTTGCCCCAGCAGTTAAAAGCCTCCCAGTCAAGCAGATGGGGGCAGCTGACAGGGAGTTGAGTAGAGCTGCTACAAGGTGTGGAGGCAGCAGCAGCAGCAGCAGCAGCAGCAGCAGCAGCAGCAGCAGCAGCAGCAGCAAGGTGTGGAGACCGGAAGAGAGCCTGAAGGAGAGCCACAAGCTGGGGGGGGGGGCTACAGAAGAGTGACCCAGGGAAGGTAGTAGCCTCTTGGACTAAGCTGTTTGAGGCTACTCCTCGCAGGGTCCCTGGGTCGGGGCCCGGAGTAGAGGGTGGGACCGGGGCCGCCGCCCCCCCGCTCCCACCCAACCACACCACCGGCATAGCCGTAAGGAGCACAGACCCACGTGGCAAAACAGGCCCACCTCGCCACAGTGTGTGTGTATATGTGTGTGTGTGTGTGTGTGTGTATGTGTATAATATATATATATATATATAAAATTACAGATAGCACTAACCAGGCTATCAAGCTAGAGTCTCACTGTGGCCCAATCACTATTTAATTATATATATAATGTGGAACAGCTCCTGGAGGAGAGACTGACTCTATAGCCTGGTGATTCAGGCATATGGGCAACTCCAACCCAGGATTTGAACCTGAATCGTTTAAAGCTTAGCTGAGGGCCCTAACCACCAGGCTAGTGACTATTCTACAATGATGGGCTCTAGCTCACTCTCTCTTCCCCACACCAGTTCCATCCTGGCCCTGACAAACCTCACATTGAACCAGGTACATTCCAACACACAATTTCAGTTTTGACAAGTCCATGTTTTCTGACAAAAAACTTGCATCTAAAATTTCCTGACCACAGCTAGAAGAGACCCACACAAACATATATTTTGCTGTCAGATCCTGCTGTTGAGTCATAATGCTACTGTGACAGAGTGCTGAGAACCAGCAGCAGAACCAGCACTCTGGTCACTGTAAGTCCAATTAGTTTCCCCAGAAAAGCTGCCTGACTGAGGGAAGCTGGGGCTAATTACTAGACTACTATGACCTACTTACCCCATTAATTGAAAGAGTAGAAAGGCACATAGAAAAGAAGTGCAAAGGGGGATGGCTGGTTGGGGCTCCAGTAAAAAGAGATTTCTGTGTGGGGAGATCTTTTTCCCTCTGGCAGAAAGAGGTAATATCTGTATGTCACTGTTAATGGAGTTGCTGCACAGGATTGTAAAGGGGGGTAGTGGCTAAGATAACACAAATAAACTAGGTTGGTATTTATAAACTGGAGGTGTTGGAGGTGTCTGTATGGGAAGATAAGAATGGAGAGCCGTGTTGTGTCACAACTGGAGGCTTGTCTGGAAGCCTCCCTTTATCTGTGCTGATGGAGGACCTAATGGGTGAGCCAGTGCAAAGGATTGGCAGGCAGGGCCATGGAGGAATCATTACAATGGCTCATAGAACAGCAGAAAGAGATGGAGAAGATTTCGCAGAGCTTCTGGTAGTCCCACCACCTAGAGAGACCGTTGTTCAAGTGGCAGACTGAGCAATGGAAGAAAAACAACAGGACTTTATTTGGGAGCAAGTCCATGTGCTGCAGAAGCTACTCCAAAGTGTGGGTAGTCCTGCAGTGGCAAGCAGCAACTGGGCACAGGCAGTAGTAGGCCTCTGTAAGAAGAGCCCAATGGATAATTTTGACCTATTCTTGGTCATTTTTGAAAGAATAGCTATGGATGCAGGTGGGGACAAGTGAACTGGGCCTTAGGGCTAGTATCCTGTTTGACAGGGGAAGCTCAGATAGCCTATATGGCTCTAAGGATATGTCTATGCTACAGTAAAAAGCCCCACAGAGCTGCTGCGGCTGGACCAGCTCAGCTGACTCAGGTTCATGGAGCACAGGCTGCGGGGATGTAAAATTGCAGTGTAGACATTTGGGCTTGGGCTGGAGCCTGGGTTCCAAGAGGATCTTTCCATCTCACTGACTCCCAGGTCTGTTTATTTCTTTAATGATTTAGTTTGGGTTACAAGACTGTTGTGCATGTACTAAATTGTCTGCAGTGTCTTTAGGATTACAAATGCAAAATGTTAAGGTGTCACCACTGGCAGACAGCTCTAGATGCATAGACACATACAGGACAGAGCTCAGATCCATTTAAACCACCGTACACTTATACTGTGTTGTACATATTGTTTCTTCTGCTAATAAAGATTTATAGTTTAAACATACTCAGCTGTGTCCTTTGTGATCCTGACAGAGTTTCTGATCTTATGACTGCAGCACATGTGGACAATAGCCCCTGGCTATTCCATGGTTAAATGACAGTGTCACTTTAGATCACACATGCTCTGGTTCTGACTCTGATTTTGACTTTACTGTTCTGAATTTGATATGTGTATGTAAAACACAGCCATCACATACAGATAGGTGAAATAATGCAGTATGCTAAATATGTGAAGCAGATGATGAGCATATAGTCTCCCTTTTTAGAGGTAAGAGGCCAGATTTTCAATGGTACTTAGACACCTCAAGATGCAGATAGGTGCCTTCTGGGATTTTCAAATGCTAGATTCCCATTGATTTGCATCTTTAGGCACTTAAATGCCCTTAAAAACCTGTCCCAAAGTTGTTAATGTCAAATGTCTCAGCCTATTAGCAGGTGTTGATCCTACTGGGAAAGGGTTAAGTGGGTTCTGTTGACTTTTTGGGTACATCTACAATGCAATTGAAAATTTGTGGTTGTTCCTAGACCAGCTGACTTATGCTCACAGGGCTCAGGCTAAAAGGCTGTTTAATTGTGGTGTAGCCATTTGGTCTTGGGCTGGAGTCTGAGGTCTAAAGCCATGAGGTGGAAGGTTCCCAGAGCTCAGGCTGCAGTCTGAGCCCAAACATCTATACCATGATTAAACAACCCCTTAGCCCAAGCCCTGTGAGCCTGAGTAAGCTGACATGGGCCAGCTGCAGGTGTCTAATGACAGCATAGGCATATCCTTAGAGGCAGGTGGCTCATTAATCTACCCATCTATAAAGTAGATGGAATGGGTGTCTAGAGTGAGTGAGCGAAAGGTGTGGACAGTGTAGGTCTGAGAACCCTAGGACTGGCCAAACCTGGACAGGAGAACTTAAAGGTGATTTATGTTGTATTATTTTTAATGAAGCTAAACACCAGGAATGGGGTGAGTTTTTGATGTTGTGTGTATGAACTTTATTTTAGAGCAGGTTGGGAAAGGCCCACGGTAAATTAGAGTTGGCTATTTCCAAAGTATCCTTTTAATATTTTTTTTATTTAAAGAGTGTTCCCTATTTTTGTGGCCTAATGGATAAGTCCTCCCCTGTCAGATCAGAAGACTGAAAGCTTGAGTTCCTTTGTAGTCAAGCTTGTTTGAACACAATTGTCCTTTCTGGCCTTGGAATTTATGAATTGTTAAATTACTCAGCCTGTCTGTATGTGTCCTGACCGTGACAGAAGTAACTCATTCAGCCTAAGGAATTGTTTGAGTTTATGAACAGTGATTTATGTTGTTTTCAGCATGAGCCAAATTAAAAGAAATAATGATCCACATAAATGAATCCTATTTGTATAAAAGTCTTACAGTATGATCTAAGTTTTAACAGGCTGTTAACTGGAGTGAGATGACAGTGATATGGCATGATCTAATAAACAACTGCTCTGATGGAAAAGTTACATGAAAACTAGACCATAGATTCAGTATTCTGTACATCTCTCCATAGTCACAGGGGATTTTTATATATTATGTAAATGTGGCCGTTATTCTCAGAAATACTTATATCCAATTAACTTTCATCTGTATGTCATAAATGACATAATTAGGAGGGTTATGTTAATTTTTGGGGCATTTTTGCAAAATGTCATTTGATGTATGACTCTCTAGTGACCCTGCAAATTCAACACATGATCTTAGCCTTCAATAGGCCGAGAAGTGACATTTGGGGGCAATGGATTTAAAATGTTTTTTTTTTTTATTATTGGTTAACACTCAAACTTGCTGTTGAACACAAGAAGCAGCTGGCTTAGCTGCAGCAGGGAAGGACTCCTGCACTCTGGCTCTCTCTGTGGCTTGAGAACTGCTTCTCTAGAAGGACCAGAGGCAGAACTAGAGCAGCAGATGGATCCAGAACATGGGGCCAGTTCTGCTGCAACAGTTATCTCCATCCTGTGCTGAGGACCCTGCTTTTTATTACAGGGAAAGACTTTCCAGTGAAGCTCAGCATTTGAGGGGTTTTCCAGGTGGGCATTAATAGGTGTATTTCTGGGGGGGAGTATCCATGGCCCTCTTGTCTCTCTTGCTCTTCCTTCCTCTTACTCCTACTCATTCTTCCATTCCCCTAACAATGCCACTTTCCGATGTCTGTCAGCCTTGTTATGCCTGCCCACATGATAGGCAAAATCTCATGCGCAGAGAGATTCTCTCCAGATATCATTTGGCCAAGGGTGTGGTCTCAGTTCTTCTGCTAATTGGTTAAACTATTTCTGTGCCATTCACAAGCCTTATTGCTGACTAAGGCTTCTTACCTTTGGAGGCAGGCAAAATACCTTTCACTCATTTTAGAAATAAGAAACCACAACAGTTGCACAATGTCACTTCAGGTAGAGCTGGGAATAGAACCTATATATCGTTATATGATAGCACTGAGTCAAAACTACTGGGCCACACTAACTTTTAGACTGAACATGTACTTTGTGTACTCAGCTATGTTGACTGTAACCACTACTCTAGCTAGACCACACTCCCCTCCCAGAACTAGGAACAGAACTCAGTAATCCTTATACTCATTGCTCAACTGCTGACTCTCACAAATAGTTGTACAAACCACTTTCAGAATCTGGTCGACAAAGAGGATAACAACCTACTTCAGCTACATGTTATTCCTTTATGTAGTAGACGTCTGTTGTATTAATTTAAATTAAATATATAAGCCAAAGGTGTTAACATAACCTAGTCACTGGCCAACATTTGGCAGTGGTAAATGAGGTTCAGGCCTTGAGATACAGAAACCTCTACCTGCTTAGTACCATGGCAGACATATAAAAAATCCTTGTAATATTTTATTAAAGAGAAATGATGGAAAACAGTTAAAGCATTTGAAATGTAAAGTATTAAGTACAACTTTTATCTTTAAATTTTTTGTTCCCTTTCCATTTAGCTGGAGAAAGTTTTAGAAAGAAAAATGCTCTCATTTGACAATCGTTTGGTTAGTATCAAAGGTGGTAGTAACTGTCCTTTAGGGGGGAAAAAAGAAGTTAGTTGAGATATACTGGAGCCGTTGCTGCTGCTGTTTAAAGTCAGATTCCATTTCATTCCGGGTGGTGGTTGGGATTCAGCTAATATGATCTTATCTTGTTCTCTCTCTGACCTGGTCTGGTCAGGACAGTTCTCAGGATCAGAGTGATGAAGGCCTGGGGTCCTAGAAGAGAATGAGGGGTAGCAGCCATGATGGTGAAGCTTGCTTTAGTACTCTCTCTCTATTCTTTCATCTTTCTTCTGTCTGTTTTTTAAGAATCCAAAAAGGGAGTGGAGTGGGATAGTTTCAGAGACTATAAAGTCAGAAGGGACCATTATGATCATTTAGTTGGACCTCCTGCACAACACAAGCCACAGAACCTCACCCACCCACTCCTATAATAGACACCTAACCTAAGACTGAGTTATTGAAGTCCTCAAATAATGATTTAAAGACTTCAGGGTACAGAGAATTCACCAGCAAGTGACCTGTGTCCCATGCTGCGGAGGAAGGTGAATTCCCCCCCCCCCCCCCCAGGGCCTATGCCAATCTGCCCTGGGGAAAAATTCCTTCCCAATCTCAAATATGGCTATCAGCTAAACCCTGAGCATGTGGGTAAGACTTATCAGCCAGACACACAGAGAGAATTCTCTGTAGTAACTCAGAATCCACCCCATCTAACATCCCTCCTTCACAGGCCATTGGACTACTGCTAGTAGTCAAAGATCAGTCAATTACCAAATTAGGCTGTCCCATCGTACCATCTCTCCCATACACTTATCAAGCTCAATCTTGAAGGCGGTTAGGTTTCATGCCCCCACTGCTCCCCTTGAAGGTTGTTCCAGAACTTCACTCCTCTGATGGTTAGAAACCTTTGTCTAATTTTGAGTCTAAACTTCCTGATGGCCAGTTTGTATCCATTTGTTCTTGTGTCCATATTGGTGCTGAACTTAAATAATTCCTCTCCCTCCCTGGTATTTATCCCTCTGATGTATTTATACAGAGCAATCATATTTCCCCTCAACTTTCTTTTGGTTAGGCTAAACAAGCCAAGCTCTTTGTGTCTCCTCTCATAAGGTAGGTTTTCCACTCCTCGAATCATCCTAGTAGCCCTTCTCTGCACTTGTTCCAGTTTGAATTCCAGTAGCACATCTTCATTATTTGTTCATGAATATCCAAAACACCAATATTGTTTCATTAATTTCTGGTTCCACATCTTCTGTTTTTACCAAGCATAACTTCAATATAGTCCTTGAATCACATCAATGTGATGGTTTTTTTTTTCTTTTCCCCATTAATTTAGTTTGTGTCTGGTTCTCTTGAACATGTTTATAACATTCATTATTGAAAACAACTCAACCTACTTTCCATCAGCATTTGTTTTTATAGATTATTGTAGCATTTTCTGAATTTTGAAATACTTTTTCCAATTGATTTTACAATTAGGGTAAATTTGTGGCCCAATTATAACTCTGTACTGACTATGTGAAGGTCCAAGCAAGAAAAAATAGCGTGTGATCATGTAATTAAAGACTGTATCACAATGCATACAGACATACTGGCATACTTACGGTTCCACTGGCAACCTTAATTCTAGCCTTTCCTAACTTTGAAAAGCTTTACTTTGCATCTTTAACATAGGTGCCACTTCATAATCCCATAACACTGCTACAGGCTCAATAGATCATTTATCCCCTCCCCCCCCCACTCATTTTATATAATTTTTGTGTCTTTAGTGAATACTTTAAAATTAAAAAGAAAACCTCCTCCATCTCATGTGAAAACAAAGGAAATGGTATTGTCATTCATGAAGGGATATTTATTTTCATTTCCTTCTCTGTGTGCTTAAAAAAATTACAATCCCCCTTGGTGAAGCAACATCCTCAGGGAGGGAGACATTTGCACTGCCTGTTATTTTACCTCTGCTGCTGAGGCTCTAATCCCTGAAGGGAGAACCAAGGACAAGAGACAGAAAAATTGAGAGAAACCCCAATTAACTAAATGCATAGGGCAAAGAAAGAAAAGGCTGTGTGTCTAATCCAGCCCTTTAACTTTGTATCCATTAAAATACTATTTTTGTCCAGATAAGGGGTACTCCCCTAGCAAAGGAAATTCCCATTGACAGCTTCATATGTCAGCAGTGAGTTGTCTTGGAAGCCTCGCACTCAACCATAACAGCATAATAATAGAAGAGAAAAACAAGCCTGCTACTTTCAGATCAGGGAGACAGGAGAAGGAAAAAAGCCTCTTGAGGACATGATGGATTTTTTTCTATGAATGGAAAAGGGAAAAGAGTCTACAGAGGAGATAATGGGCTGCAATGAACAGCAGGGATTCTTTTTTATTGATGTAATTGTGCTATTGGTTTCATGTTAGTTGCTAGTTACAGCATAACTAGGGTGTGTAAAGAAGCAGAAGAAATAACACAAAGTATAGAAAGTGTGTCCACATTACTGTGGTCACCTTTGACCTCTATCTAAGGAATGACTATGTCCCTTCCCCTTCCCCTCCATTATCACTGTATTCTAGTGCCTTTAATCTATTTATCCTCACAGCAACCCTGTGAGATTGGGATGTGCTATTATGCCCGTTTTACCATTGGGGAGCTGAGGCACAGACAAACTAAGTGATTTGTTCAGATTTAAGCAGGAAGTCTGTAGCAGGATAAGGACTTGAATCCAGGTCTCACAAGTTCCCGGCTAGTGTCCTAGTTGCTGGGCTATTTTTCCTCTTTGCCGATAATCATGACAAGCTATTTTTCTTTTTCTTTCTTTCTTTGACTGTTTTTACAATAAATGTAACATTGAAAGACAAAGGCAGCAACAAACTGGAAAAATGTTACTTTACTCCTCGTGTCTTACCAGCAGTATGATTACATCTTTTAAAGCCACCCAATATTTTATACTCCTACTATTCCAATGCAGAGCCATTGGCCATTATCTCTGAAAACTTGTGATGATTGGAAGAGGTCCCAGATGATTGGAAAAAGGCAAACATAGTGCCCATCTTTAAAAAAGGGAAGAAGGAGGATCCAGGGAACTACAGCCAAGTCAGCCTCACCTCAGTCCTCGGAAAAATCATGGAGCAGGTCCTCAAAGAATCCATTTTGGAGAAGAGGAAGGTGATCATGAACAGTCATCATGGATTCACCAAGGGCAGGTCATGCCTGACCAACCTGATTGCCTTCTATGATGAGATGACTGGCTCTCTGGATGTGGGGAAAGCAGTGGATATGATATAGCTTGACTTTAGCGAAGCTTTTGATATGATCTCCCACAGTATTCTTGCCAGCAAGTTAAAGTATGGGTTGGATGAATGGACTAAAAGGTGTAGAGAAAGTTGGCTGGATCATTGGGCTCAATGGGTAGTGATCAATGGCTCGATGTCTAGTTGGCAACCAGTATCAAGTGGAGTGTCCAAAGGATCGGTCCTGGGGCCTGTTTTGTTCAACATCTTCATTAATGATCTGGATGATGGGGTGGATTGCATCGTCACCAAGCTTGTGTATGACACTAAGCTGGGGGGAGTGGTAGATACACTGGAGGGTAGGGATAGGATGCAGAGTGACTTAGACAAATAGGAGGATTGGACCAAAAGAAATCTGATGAGGTTCAACAAGGACAAGTGCAGAGTCCTGCGCTTATGACAGAAGAATCCCATGAACTGCTACAGACTGAGGACTGACTGGCTAAGTGGCAATTCTGTAGAAAAGGACCTGTGGGTTACAGTGAACAAGAAGTTGGATATGAGTCAACAGTGTGCCCGTGTTGCCAAAATTAGTTGGAACATTGCCAGCAGATCGAGAGAAGTGATTATGTGGCATGGGTGAGGCCACATCTGGAGTATTGTGTCCAGTTTTGGGGGGCCCCCACTACAGAAAGGGTGTGGAGAAATTGGAGAGAGTCCAGTGGAGGGCAACACAAATGATTAGGGTGCTGGGGCACAAGATGTATGAGGAGAGGCTGAGGGAACTGGGCTTGTTTAGTCTGCAGAAGAGAAGAGTGAGGGGGGATTTGATAGTACCCGTCAACTACCTGAAGGGGTGTTCCAGTGAGGATGGAGATAAGCTGTTCTCAGTGGTGGCAGATGATAGAACAAGGATCAATGGTCTCAAATTGCAGTGGAGAAGGTCTAGGTTGGATATTAGGAAAATCTTTTTCACTAGGAGGGTGGTGAAGCACTGGAATGGGTTACCTAGGGAGGTAGTGGAGTCTCCATCCTTAGTAGTTTTTAAGGCCTGGCTTGAGAAAGCCCTGGCTGGGATGATTTACTTGGGATTGGTCCTTCTTTGAGCAGGGGGTTGGACTAGAAGACCTCCTGGTGTCCCTTCCATCCCTAATCTTCTATGATTTCATAGCAGTGAGGAGTATTGTATTTTACTGCAGGTTCCTCGCTGGAATATACTCATGGCTGGCCTGAAATCGATGGAGGCTGTTTCCATAAGTCTCCCATTCTGAATCAACTGTCAGTTCTGCCTCAAACAGAGAGCGGGGGGCGGGCGGGGCTGCCAAAGGGTTGAGTGCTAGGTATCCAGGACTTGTTGGGTGGCTTCTTCCACCTCCCGTTCCACGAGGAGCAAGCAAGTCCCTCCAGCGCCTCGTCCACTCTCCAGCGGGGGGCGGCGCAGCCACCTCCCGTCTCTCTGGGCTGACGCCACCCTCAGGTGGAGCCTGGGGTGGGGGCGTGGAGGGGGAGGAAAGGAGAAGAGCCAGCCAGGGCCACCACTGCTCCTGGCACAATAGCAGCTCTCCCGGTAGCGCAGGCGGGCGGCAGAGGCGCGATCACACAGAGGCGAGGGGAAAACAAAATGCAAACTCCCCGCCCTGCTTCCCAAGCGCCAGCCCACTCCAGCTGTGGTGGCGGGGCGGGAGAGGACGGCTAGGGCTTACAACGTGCCTGAAGCGGGGGGAGGGTGTGTGTATGGGTGGGAGCGGGGGCCGTCCGCGCCTTGTCCTCTCTTAGCAGCGCTTCCACCCCCGGCAGCGGCTGCCCCTGAGCCCCTCCCCCAAAGAGACCCGAGTTCGAGCAACTCCTCCCCGGGCTCGGCCGGCGACAAACTTCTGCTGCTCCCGCGCGGGGACCAGACCCGCCCCGGGAGCATCTGCGCCGCGAGAGGCGAGGCTGCAGAGGGACAAACCCTGCCGCTGCCGGGCCGGGGAGCAGCGCCCCGAGCCGCGGCTGGTGGGAGCGAGCTGGGCAGCAAGCGGCGTTCGCCCCTCGGTCGCTTGGAAAGGAGAGCAGGGGGGCGGGCGGAGGGAGCCTGCCTGCCCCCGCGGCGGGGAGGAGCCGGGCAGGGCGAGGTACCCTCCTCACCTGGCCAAGTTGTGCCTCGGCCGCCATGGGCTCGGTCACCTCCGCTCTCAGCCGGTCCAGGAACACCGTGGTGCAGCTGAGCTCGGAGCCGAGGGCCGCGCGGGAAGCGCCCGCGAGCGTCCCGGGCGCTGGCAAACTTGGGGGCCCCAAGAGCCGGAGCAAAGGGGCGCCCGCCCGGCCCGTGCTTGCCCCGGGCGCCGCCGCCTGGGTGGCGGCAGGCGGCGCGAGGGAGAAGGAGCAGCCGGAGCTGTCCGCGGTGCTGCGGTGCCGGGAGGACGCGAAGGAGGAGCAGCGCGCGGACGAGCCCCGCAGCCGCGATGCCCGTGAGTGTCAGCACGGGGCGAGGGGGGGGCTTCCTCCAATTACCTGCCCTAGGCGCTCCCCGGCCTCCCTCAGGAAAAACTTCCTCTGAAATCCAGGGGAGTTTCGTCTGGGCGAGGACCGAGGGCCCGCTCCAACTCCCCCTGGAGTGAATGGAGCTGGCTCGGGCCCTGACGCTGACCTGTTATTACTATTATTTCAAAATAATGCATCGAACTGAGTGTCTTACATACGTCCGCCCCCAAACCAGACAATCCTGAGGTGAAAAGAGTGAGGCTCCAGAGAACACGGATCAGGTATTCGTGGCGAGCAGCTTGCATTGCAAGCCAAGAACTATCTTCCAAGCCTTACCTGTGTTATGTAAGGGAGTTGAGAGAGGTTTTTTAAAAACCGAACAACAGTTGCTCTATAATACACACCTGTCCTAAAAGTCTAAAGCTGTGGGGGTAAGAGTCATTGCATGATAGCTAGCCATACAAAATGATATGTTGTCTTCCAGTTTTCTCACTTTACCTTCCAAGTGTGGACTCAGGATAAAGAAAGATCTAAGTAACTACTGGGAATTTCTTCACAGGATTATATCCCTATAAGGGTAAATGCCTTTTTGGAAACGTTTTTGAATGGCAGCACTTATTCAGCTAGCATTTCTCATGCTGTCGGTCAGTATTGTGTGTGTGTCTGCATATTTGTGTATTTCCTTTATGGTCCTCCAGTTTAGAAGAATTCATTCTTTTGTTTTGGAAAGATGCCACATTTATTTTTAAAATATATTGATAAATAGTAAAATATAGGCTAGGATCCTACACTGGTTAAAATAGTGAGAGAAAGCATAGATGCATGAGTATGGAAGGATGAGATACAATCAAGTGAATGCCCTACTTCCCATCCTGCTTATCACCACCTGCCTCAGATGAATATCTCCAGTTACACCTGAACATCTGTAAAGCAATATCTGTAAAGCAATATCTGTAAAGCAATTATACCTGAAGATATTACACCTGAATATCTTCAGGTGTAATATCTTCAGGTATAATTGCTTTACACTCTGTCCACTGTGTGCCTCTCTTGGGACTAAATTCTATTTTCAGTTATACTGATGTAAATTCTTTGTGCACTTTAGCTGAGATTAAATTCTGCTCTCATTTATACCACTGTACATTTAGAGTAATTCCATTGAAATCAGTGGATTTAATTAAGTTCAAGTTTACCAATTTAACAAAGTGCAATTTGATCCTACATTTTAAAGTGTACTTTCCTACTATTGTACCATGTCACAAACATGGGGTGAGTAGAGGTGGGTTAGCTGTATGTATGTCCTCTGGAGTTTTCTATAGGTTGCTGATTAACATTTCCTCACTAGCAGTACCTCTTTTCACACATGTTGTGGTGTGGGAAACTTTGCTATTCCCCATTAGGCTCTGTGTAGATTGATGCAGGCTCAGCTCCATAATCTGCGCAACCAATAAAAATTCAATAATAACTCAGGATATCGGTGTCCAGATACTCGGCTGTTGTAGTTCCATTGAAGTCAAGATAGCATGCAAATTATACTAGCTGGGGGTATGACTCCTAATATTTACCCTCTCTATGCTTTCAGATCTTTACCTCCTCCTATCAAAAGAGGAAATATGTTATATATTTTATATTTATATAAAATTTCACTGTGGCTGTGCACACTATTAAGTCTAATTCTCTTTTAACGTATACCAGTGTAAATAAGAATGAACTTCTTTGGAATTGAAGTCAAAGGCATTATGCTGGCATAAAATTGGCATGAAAGTAGAATCAAATCCCATTTATTCAGTATGACGTCATTAAAATAAATTCATCTTAGAAAAGTCTTTTTCCCCCCCTAGAGTGATTCGTATTTTGTGGACTTCAGATACTTTAAAATATTGTTAACTATAGTCTTGGTCATGAGCAACCACTGTCAGTTCAGATTTCTAAGTGTGTGTGTGAGGGATGGTTTAGGCTTGGAGATATTAATCACTAGTGTGACTTGCTGTTTAACATTTTAGCTCATGTAGAGATATTAGGGTATCTTTCATAGTATGTGAGTCAGCCATACATTCTGGATCTAAATATTTATCTGTCTCACTGATCTCAGCACTGGTGTCACCCCAATCGTTTGATATGTTTAATACATGCTGCTCACTTGTCCCAGGCTCATGTACAAAAAAGCAGCTGATCAATGTCAAACAAAACATAAAAAACCCCTCAAAACACTGTACTTATGTTGTAAAGAAGCATAATTGAATCCAATAATTAAGACTTGAGCCAACTGCCTGATTAAATAACTGAGTTTATGCCATAATCTGAAGCTGATTTTGATTTTTGACTTCAATGGGAATTGGTTTGGGCCCTGCCTACATAAATCTTAAGGGTTCAGTTTTGGCACATATCTATAAATCAATGTTAAAGGGAGTGAAGGTGCCATCAGGGACTCTGGGAGTCATATCTGAAATGGTTACAATGGTGCCTAGTCCTCTGGAGAATGTGGTTACAGAAGGGGAAATGGGTTGTATTCTTTTTGCTCTCCTTTCCTGTAGACCAGAGAAAGGGCCTGGCCCCATCTGATCCTAAAAGTTACATGTGTTGAAAACATAAAAATTTTCAGGCAGTTTAAAAAAAAAAGTGTTTTGCTCTTATTCCAGTGGAAATTTCCCTGTGGTTTGGAAAGGGATTTCTAATAATTCCTACTTAGCTAAGGGCCCAGTTCCCTGGTCCTTACTAAGGCACATTGCTTGAATAGGTACTTCAGAGGGCAGGTCCCTTGACTGCAGGCAGAGTATATATTTACAGCCTGATAGATGAATGAGCTAGAATACATAAGTAGAAGCACATTTAATTTATCTCTAACCATTGTAATTAATTATCAATAGCAAGACCTCAGATAACCTAGAAATGGTAGATACAATACACCAATGCCTACATCACATGGCACGTTGGCTACTCGTGAAGCAGAGTATTATCCAAAGTCATGTGGACAGGCAACCTGGGCCTGGTTCTTGACTTCGTTATACTGGTTTTATGCTACTGTAACTCCACTGAAGTCAATGGAGTTATTACAGCATAAACTGCTGTACAGAGGTGGAGGATCAGTTCTTATATGTGTTATGACAGACCAGTTTTATGTGTTCACATTTTGATGAAAAGAAAAACCTGATGAAGGATTGTGTGGAGACAAGAACAAAACAAAACTAGAGTATGTCTACTGGGGTAGAGTTGCACTTTGTTAAACTGGATCTCATTAATACACAGATGCTTTTTAACTCACAAAAAATAGCAAAGGCTTAGTTGAAGAGCTTTGTGATGAGGTCTCGTCGTTTAGACTTTTATTATTTTTCAAAATATTCCAAGTATGTTTATCTGAACATTGTGAAATATCACAGAAATGATCATAATGATCACAGTACATTTTGTGATGCAATGTCCTTGATTTGTGTGTGTGTGCATTTATTCACTTAGGATCAGATTGTGTTTGGTGCTTGTGTCTAGGCAATGATGATGAGAGGGCTCAATGTCCTGTACCTTCTTTGTCTCTGCAAGGTGTCATACACAGCTCCATCCTTACACTCGGGGAGCCCTGTAGTTAGTGAGAGTCTATTGTAGTCATCTTTTGTTTCATATTATTTCAGTGGTTGTGGGAGTAAAGCAAGGGCAGGCTTTTGATAGACCAATGAAAAAAATCTCTCTGGAAATTTCAGAGTTCTTGAGCGTATATTATCTATAGTTCATGTGTGGTCAAAAAGTGTCTATTTGCATTGGATTCATTTTTAAAAGTTGATTTGAGTATAACAAAATAAATTATGGCTAACCTACTGAACACATTTTTAAAGTAAAGATGTACATGTACTAAAGTCACTGATACCCATCCAAAGTCCCAATTCTGCAAATTCTTATATATGTGAATTGTAGATTGTACATGCAATATATTTTCAATATAGCAATTAAAATAATTAAAATGGGTAAGGATTTAGTTTGATTTTATTTTAAGGAAATTGCAGAGTTTTGCAATGTGAACTTTCATGTCCTTGCTATATTAATGACCGTAATTCAGCTAGACAACTGTCAGTCCTTATATTTCATGCATTCTTTTCAGTGGATTATTGTAATTTATGTAATTTTATGCTTGCATCTGTGATAACTTTTTGAAGCATCCAGAACTGTATCCTTAAATGAATACAAGTCTGCAGACAATGGATGACTTCTGACAATACCATGAGTACAAAAATATTTTAAAATACATCTATATTAATTACTTACATATGATATTTTAGCGCTCTGTAGTGCAGATTGTTAATGGAGAAAGGAATAATTTAGGAGACTATATTTATATTAAGCAAGTGAAATGTATGTCTCTAAATTGGGCTCCTGAGAGTTATTTATGGTTAAGAGCAATCAGGGATGGTAAAATTCATTCATTACTGGCTAGCAGTGTGAAGACTGATGCAAAATATGAAGTGTCAGAGTAGAATTTATTTTAAGTGGATGCAGATACTTTACATCAAATAATTATAGAATTGGTGTGGTGATTTTAGTAGACACATGGCTAAGATGTCACAAGAAGATAAGCAATTGAATAACTGGCATGTGTTCAATATGGCTATTTCAAGAATAGATAGGGGCATGCTGCCAAAATGTTAACTGGGTGCTCTCAAAAAATGTTCAACTTAGTCAGTGATACATATGCCAAGGACCTTCCACTCCACAGCACAGACTCCAGCATCTATTGAGTTATATTGGTCTTATGGGGTTTGGACATGTAAATACATTTAGCAGTCTCATCCTGGTCCTTAATAGATGCTTGCCATTATCATAGAATCACCACGTAAGTTGTTCCATTTGGAAGAAAACCTCTACTCCTGCAGAGTTCAGAGGTTGTTGCAGGTCAGGAACTGTGTACTGTACATTGGCATATCTGTACGTGGAAGAATACTGGGCCAAATTAAGTTGCTGCCTGCAGCTAAAAGGCACCTTTATGTATAAATTAAACATACAAGAGGGTGCAAAGTATGAGTGGTATTCATCTGTCTTTGACGAAGGTGATTTAGATGCAGTACTGGTAAAATTATTTTTCCATATGAATTTTTAAAAAATATAAAAAACATGCATTAAATGTGATCACCCTGATAGTAAAGAACTAATAATACATTTTATAGCCAGTGTAATACTGACAGACACTATTTCTCCTTCCACATGGACTTCATTGGCAGCTGTACTTTTGTATGTGAGGGCAGAATTGGATCATAAGAATATACTCATTCTTACTTTCCCCATCTCTTTCTCTCCATCTGATTGTACCTTACCATTCCCTAGCATCGGATCTCTCTCTTTTTTTCTTCTTACAACTTACTTGTCACCTTCCTAACACTCCATTAACTTGCCTACCCAAACTGCTTCTTCTCAACCTGCTTCCCTAGTTACCCTGTCTGACACAACCTACCTCCTCACCCGAGTTGATTCCAGGTCCCTGTCTGTTCTGTGTTAGATCAAATCAGGAATGAGTAGTCAGGTAGGGAGCACATACAGGTGATCAGCAGGAGATAGTTTTCAGTATCACAGAGGATGGGTGAGAGAAGACTCCTTTGAAGCAAAATCTGAGCCCAATTTCCTTCTAATGGAAACTATCTCCCCAGTTACCAGACTAACATCCCTAGCAGATGCACTCATGATGCTCCAAAATATAGAAAGCTCCTAGACTGTTATCCACCTTGAACTTGGCCAGCTTTGTAAAGGTGAAACAAACCAAGTGAAAATTTTTGGAGTCTCATCACTAAAACATTGGGGAAATTTTAAATTTCATACCACAAATAAAAGAATCTGGGGGAGTCTGAGTCCCTCTTCCTTCCCCCCTGTATGTGCTGTGGGCCATGCCCTTCTGTGTGCGAGTGTGGGTGTCTGAGCCTTTCTCCCTGCCATCCATATCAGCTGGAATCGGGGGGTTTTAGCACCTCCTGCCTCTACCCCCCAACTTAGCCAGCAGCTGGGAGGCCTGGCTTATCTGGAGGGAGGGCTTGAGCCTCTTTCCCTGCCTTCCTATGTGTGATCCAGGATCTTGAGGGGGGCTCTGTATCCCCTGCCTGCCCCCCTCATATGTTAGCTGGGATACTATGTGCTGTATGGAGGCGGGAGGAGAACATCTACTCTCTCAGAGTGATGGTTTTAGGTTGAATACCTCTCCATGGGGAGTTCTCATTCATCTGAGAACATCTCCTCGAGATGAATGGACCCCTTCCCACCTCTCTGAGCCTCCAGTCCTATGCTGCAGGTGGATGTGTAGAGCTTGTTCCCTACACAGTAGGTCCAGATTTGGGGCAGGGACTCTGCTTCTCCATTCTCCTGTCCCTTCCTGTCTTCATCTGGTACATGCAAGTGGCAAGGAGGAGAGCAGACCTGGTGTGTGTATGTGGGGTGGGCTCAGAGCAGCAGGAATGTGTGTGTGTGAGTGGGGAAAGGTTAGAACGGTGGGTGTGATCACAGAAATGGACATGGTGAAGGGAATATTGGAGGAAATGGAGCAGTACTGGGGGAATCTGAGCAGTTGGAGGAACTATGTGGGATGGAGCAATGAGGAGAAGGAATATGGGGGGTGATGGAACAATGCAGGGAAGAGTTGGGAAGAGGTCAGAGCTGTGCAGTGGAAGATGTTGGGATGGCTTTCTCTCTGTCCCCCAAAATTCCTTGTAACCGTGTCCCCTTTATCTGATGTCCTCACTGATTCCATGCTAGTCCCTGAACTATTCCTGCCGCCTCTTCCCAGGTCCTCAACTTTCAGGCTCCCATGCTGACTTCTGCCTCTTCATAGGGAGAGGGGAGAACTAGACTCAGCTGGACAGGCAGAAAGACATGAGATGATGCAGGGGCAGTGAAAGACAAGCAGGCAGGCAGTGTATTTTGTGGCTGAGGTAATCGTTGCCAAGGAGCCAGAGCTAATGGAGAGGAGAGCAGGGCTGTGGTAAATGAGGTTGCTGAGAAATTATTTTTTAAAAACCAAGGAAATAAAGCACACCTAAAACTTTGTTAACTCAGAGTTACGGTTGCCCAGTGGTGCCTCGTGCCCTTTCAGAATGTGAAAGGTGGTTAAACTTAAACCTCTGAAAATCAGGAAATATAAAGGTAAGGTATACGCCACCCCAGAACATAACCTTAACTCTGCCCTCTTTAAGTGATGCCCAGTATGCCGATAACACACGTACACACAAACTCTACCCTCACGATGCTATGGAACACTTTGGGAACAGAGCCAATGTGAACTATAGGATAAAGTCTCTCTTTGTGAAGGCAAAATTTGATGTAACACTATGCTCCTGTGTGGTTTGTTGGCAGCAGCGATTGAAACCGGGACCTTTGGGTCTTAATGCATGACCCTCTACTACTATAGCAGGCTTTAACCTCTTGGTGGCCTAGTGACTACCAAAGGGGAACAGAGCACCACACCAAGCTGGCAGGGGTTAAGTTAGGTTTAGGTGAGGCATAGCAAGCAGGAGCTACCTACACCTCACCTACACTCAGACACATTACACAGCCTACATTACACAAGCCACCCTAAACTTGCTAAATATTACACTCTTCAATAATGAAGCTCTGGACAACATGGATCACTTCTGCTATCTTGGCTTAACTTTAACCAGCTCACTTTGCCTTGATACAGAAATTGATGAGGGAATAGGCAAAGCCTCTGTCACCTTTTGCAAAGTTACCTCATGTGTCTAGAACAACAAGGTGCAAACCCTGAATACAAAGGGGTCCATTTATCAGACTTGTGTCCTCAGTACCCTCCTTTACAGCTATGAAAGCCGGGTCACAGACTCCAAACAGGAGTGGAGATTGAACAGCTTCACCTTTGCTGCCTCAGAAACATCCTTGCAGTCATTTGGGATCAATAGATCAGTAACAACGAGATCCTTGAGAGAAACGGCCTATAGTCTATGTAGACTATGCTGGATGCTAGCAGGCTTCACTGGCTGGGACACGTGGAGCGCATGCTTCAAGATGGTCTGCAGAAGGTTGTACTCTATGGCCAACTCAAGAACTACCTGCAATGCAGAGGAACACCAAAGCTCCGATACAGTGACAAGGTTAAGCAGGGTGTCAAGAAATTCAGCATTCCCACTGATAACTGGGAGAGCCCTGCCCCCAACCGCTCAGTCTGGAGAAGCCGGGTCAAGGCTGGTGCAGTCATTGCAAAGAGTCATCAGAAAGCCTAGGCTGAGGCTGGTAGGTGAGGCAGGAAGCAGAGTGTGCTCCAACCTCCATCTGTCGAGTAGACCTGTATCCACTGTGGGTAGATCTACCCGCTTGCACATTGGACTCTTCTTCCACTACTGCCAAGCACCATTGACTGACTGACTTTGTCATGTTTCCTTTTATCTGTCAAGAAGTTGGATGGCCATATTACCCTTGTCCAGATGTCCTAAGAAATTGCCTTCACTTACCCCTCTCTAAGCCCCAGGATTACCACTATATATGCCACCAGACTGCTGATAATCCCCATGGTAAGAAGACCCCTGTGAACTGCTCTGGGCATAGCCTAAATATTCAGAAATTCAGTGCTGAAATGAGGCATACTTGATCCCTCAAAGTACACATGCACCACCTTCACATCACAGTCACCGCTCTGCCATGCTGCTCCAGCTACTCCCTCCAGCATTCCATATAGCTACACATAATGCTGCGAATACAGCTGGAATCCATATTTTCAGAACATAACAAAATGAATGCCATGTTCTATTAGCCTGTCCCAGGTATTGAGGGATTGTCCCACTTTGAGCCACAAAAATCCCCTGTCCCAGTTGAAGTAACTCTTGTCACACCAGGCTGGCTGGGCTTGGCTCCCTGCTCCAGGCTTGGCAACCTGGCCCTTGGTGCACAGGGTCACACTGCCACTCATGTTTGGCCTGCTCCCCTGACGGGGTGGCAGGGGCAGGCCACATTTGAATATATGGCACCACAGCCCCACATGCCAGAGGCCAGGTCACAATGCCTGGAACAGGGAGCCAAAGCCATCCAGCCTGGTGGGAAAGGAGATGTAGGAGCCACTGCTGTGGGGGAAATATTGGGCAGGCTTGTTCTGTAACTTCCCCTCACCCAAGCACCCAACCCCTCTACCCACAGATCTCCCACCCATCCTACATTAGCCACCTGAAATGCTGGGGAGGTTTGCCTTCCTCATATCTACTCAGTGTAGCTTCACAGTGTCAAAACTTGCACTGACCCTTTTGGAAGGAGCAGGGCCAGTATGGCTGTGACTTGTCAGCTGACCCCACTTAGGTTTTAAAAAGGGGCACCTGGATTTAGGGAAGGGAAGCCTGAGTGAATTAGGCCAGAGAGTCAGTCATGAAAGGGGCAGAGAGTGCAGACATGGGGCTCTCAGTGCTGGCTCTCTGGGAATAGGGAGACATACCAGAAGTGGGAACTTCTCTGGGAATGACTGCCAGAATCCTCTGGGAGGGGAGGCAGTGAGAGTGTGGAAAGTAAAGGGGAAAACTCCCCTGAGAGCTATAGCTTAGGGTGAGCTGAAGAACTGTTTTTTGTTGTTTTGGCTTAAGTTTGGAAAATAAAATTGCCTAAAAGAGACTTTGGGTGTGGCATTGTGTCCTTTGCAAGCTGGGGAGAAGCCCTGCCTTGTTACACATAGAATATAAGGCTTTAGGGGACCATTAAATCACCTAGTCTAACCTCCTCTATAATACAAGGAGGAGAATTTCATCCAGTTGCTCATGTATTGAGTCAAATAATTTGTGTTGACTAAAGCATCTTCCAGTAAGGTATCCCATCTTTATTTGAAGATACCAAGAGATGGAGCATCTACCCCTTTCTGAATCATTCCCAGTGGCTATTGCCAGCTCCCGAGAGACAGGGGGCAGAGTTAAGATTGTGTTGTGCGTGTGGTGTGCACCTTAACTTTCTATTTGTGTGTACCTTAATTTGTATTGCATCCGATGAAGTGGGTTTCTGCCCATGAAAGCTTATGCCCAAATAAATTTGTTAGTCTTTAAGGTGCCACAGGACTCTCGCTGTTTTGTATTTCTTGATTTTCACTTTCCCCATTCTGGCAGAGCACAAGGCACCACTGGGCAACCTTAATCCTTTGTTAATTAAGTTTTTGAGTCGCTGGGAGCTGTAACTCCCAGCTTGTGTAGACAGACACATGCTAGCTTTGATTGAGCGAATGTGCTAAACATAGCCATGTGTTTATAAGGAATGTAGGAACATTATGAACCAGATTTTGAAATGTAGGCACTTATGTTGCACATGCAACCATTTTCTGTGCAAAATCCAAACTTGTGCACGCCAATCAGTATTTATGAGTATAAGTGTTTGCAATCTCCACTGAAGGACATCTTTTCAGTCATTTTATTAATTAAATTTAAACTTAAGTGATTTATTAAAAAGAGAAGCTCTCGGCATGTAAGGGGAACACGATTGCTGTTGCACTTAGGTAGATGCAGTGTATGCTCCTCTGTATGGCTACCTGGTTCAGAAAAACTTCTTTCGCAGCTGCTCTTATCTGCTAGTGATGCAAATGAACAAGAAAGCCATGCTTGTCATCAGTTCCTTATACTCTCCCACTCACTGGTGCACCATCCGGTAACAGTCTGAGTCTGATTTAGAGAGAGAGGTTTCAGTACGAGCAGCAGCAGATTGTGGATTAACTCTGTCCATATTGGCTTTTCAAATTGCAGCTTTAATCATTCAAGTGAAATTGTTAAAACACATACAGGAAATTACGGACATAGTTCTTTGTCTAGTTTTTCCATTAACTTCTATTCCTTCTCTATATTACTATGCTCATTTTGGTCTGTGTGTCCTTGTCACTATGTATAAATTGTTAGAAGGTTGCTATTACTAATCGCATTTGCCTATCAAGGGTATAATTACATGAAAGCTCGACTCTGTGATTTTTAGAGTATAAGAGATGACTAGAGGTTATTGTTCTGAGCTATAATTATGTGCTCATTCTATTACAGGGGGCCTTGAAGGGAACTTGATAGTTATTATTAACTGTGAGTGTGAATGCATATAGCAGCACCAAACTCAACTGCAGCTGTTCTGTAATTGCCAATACAACATGTAACTGAGTCCTTCCCCAGTTCACTTCCCTCATGGTTTTCTCTTGTTCACAAAGATATTAGCATATTTAAGCCTACATTCTACTGTCATGTCCTGTATATATTGATCCAAATCTTGGCCTCTGGCTCTGCCCATTTTGGGCTGCTCCAGTGGCAGAATTTGCCCTAAAAAGGATTCACATGACATAATTTGGACCCAGGGATTTGGCTTATTGGCTTTTGGTGCCATTTGTCAGAATGCCACAAAAACAATGGTATGGGCAGAAGGGGATCTTATATAGTATTTCAATAGAGTATTCTTCCAATACCACATTCCTGTGCAAGCGTCTGGGGTTCTTTTAAAGGTTCAGCATAGAATGTACCATATGTAGAATCTGCAGTTTGTAAAGTGCATTAATTATATAAAGAAAGATCATTATGACCTCCTAATGGTAAAATAATATGACTAATACTTTGCAGTTACACTCTGGATTTACACTTCTGTTAGGGTGAAATTCATCTTCATAGGCCTTGTGCTGGCCCTAACAGAGGGTTGTAATTCACCATTAATGAGCCTGATTGAACTAAAGTGTCTATCACAGTCAAATAGGTATCTTACTCAAACTGATAGTTTTTCTAATGTTTTGGAAAGCCTGAGTGGTACAAAACATATATTCTGTAGATGCAAATGTTTTCTTGGAAATGCTGATGCATGTCCAGAATGCTTATATACTGACCCTGTTTAAATACTTTCTATTAAAGTTATTTCCAGAATCAGAACATAATTCTTTAAGTTGTCAAATGAGTAACATCCCCTTACTGAAGGCAAATGTAACTCAGGACAGACTTCTGAAAATGTGAGCATTGCTGACACAAGATGAAAAGTACATCTGATAAAAACGTCACTGCTACAGTAAGACTGCAGCATCAATGATAATAGAAGATTTTGATCTGCAAGTTTGTAGTCTATCGGAACAAAAAATTTGGGGTATCAGATTTAATTTAATTTTATCAACTCCATTTGAAGTATAGTATTAAAAATTGTTTACTATAGCTTTTGAATAAAACCAAGAATTACAAATGTAAGTTACAGTTTCTTTGGATGTTTTCAGTATTTATGGGCATCTTTCCCAGAGCAAAATTACAATTTTATCTCTTTTCAGCATTCTATTAAAAATAAAATAAAAGGGCAATAGGAATTCATAAATCTGAATATTTCTTTCTCAAGGGAAAGAAATTCTGTCACAAGGCATGTCTTATTTATAGATTACGTTCTCGCTTTCTTTTATCCCAAATATCTTTACAGAGAAGGGGAGCAGCACAGCATTGCCATTCATTGCCATCCATGGCTTCTTCCTCCATTAAACCCAACCTGGTCATGTCCCTGCCTATGATGGCCTGTCATCTAGTCAGTGGTCATCCTTTAGGTTGGACTGACCTTGGTTGTGTTTGTATTCTTTTCTTTGCTGTTTGTTTGTCTTCTGCAATGCTCCACCATAGTAATTTTTTCAATTGTAGCCAACCCCATATCCAACTTCACACCTAATAGCTTGTCTACATGGCCCCACAATCTGGATTACAGGGGTGTGAATTGCAGCACTCACTAAAGTGTTGCTCTATAAGGGGATGAAGTTAATAAGAACTAAGTATCTTTAGTTTGCACTAATAAGGTGTACATGGGGCAACTGCAGCACAGCACTTTAGTGCATGCTGCAATTCACATCCCCACAGTTTCCACTCCGGGACCAGGTAGACAAGCCCTTACTCCCTTTCTAACTTCTTTCTTTGTCTTAAAATCATTTAACTTTACACCTGCCATCTTCTGAAGAACTCATCTCTACTGCTTCCAGTCTTCCGATGTCTTTCATTTAATGCAGCTACTTCCAGACCATAGCATAACACTAACAGTACACTGGCTTGATACATGTTCATTTTGGTACCAAATGTAATGTTTTTATCAGTCTATAATTTCATCAGTTTCTATGCAGCACTTGTAGCTAAGGCACATTGCCTTCTAACTGCATCCTTGATGGAGCCGTCAGCACTGATCAAACTTTCTAGATACACATAAGTTTCTACTTGCTCTGGATGTGCTACTTCACTGCTGCTGGATTTCAGTACCTTATCTATTGTCTCTTTTCCCAGATGCAACCACTTTGTCATCTTGGCATTTGTTTAAGTCCAAATTGACTACACCAATTTTCCAAAGTAACAAAGAGTATCATCATTAATTCAAATGTTTTTTGCATAATGCATCTGCATAAGCTAAAGGATTTAATTCTAGAGCATTCAATGTCATGTCCTCCAACTCATCTAACATTCTTAATGTTCAGTTTAAAAACATAATGAAAAGCCATGGTGATTCCATGTCCCCTTGTCTTACATCAGACTTTGACTTGAACCCAATAGCCACCAAGTCTTATGGCACTGCAAGAGTCTTCAGAAATAGCTTTTATAATTACAATTGTCTTATCTGGAACTCCAAAGGATTTTGCTGCTTTCCACAATGCTTCCAGATGTTGGCTCTTCAGGCAAGTCTTTCTAGAAGAAGGAAAAACTCTGATTTCAAATCCAAGCTGTTTAAGTTTGTTAGCCTTAGAAGGTAAGAAGACTAGAGTGGAACTCCTGATCCTGACCCTAACAGGCCAGCAGGCGATGACATGGCATTCCCATGAGATGGATACAGTGCATTGGCCTAACAAACCATTACATCCAAAACTCACTCGTTATAGGAACAGTATAGCAAACCAAACTGATTATATGGATTTTTATCTAGGCCTAACAGATGGAAATGATCCTAGATTTCAAACAACAGCTAAATGTATTACACTTATTGTGAGCTGGAAATTTGCCCCAGGCCAGACTGAGTTAGTAGTGGTGGAATTAAAGAAGTTATAAGTTTCCATTGCTACCATACAGGAGACACGCTGGCTGGTTAGAGGAGAGTTGACAGTTGGAAATTATACTTTGCTTTACTCCAGATAGTGAAGTGGACAAGTGAAGCATAGAGATGGGGTGGCTATAGCAGTGGACAAGAGAACAGTTACTTCAATGAACGGTTGGAAACTAGTGTCTGAGCAGATTGTCACTGCAAGGTTTACTACTGTCTACAATAAACTATGCATAACTGTGATCTGCTCTTACATACTGTGATAGGGCATACACACCCCACACTGGGCCAGAAGAGTGTAAAGGACAGTACTGGGCCCAGGTAATCCTGCCCCACTGGTCATGCTGAGCATGCTCCAGCTGGAAAAAGGGTTGAAAAGGGAGCAACCCAGATCAGAAGGGAGGAGGCTGGGAAGGAGGACAAACCTACCCTGACAGCTCCTGACAAGGGCACTGGAGAAACCTCCCTGAGAAAATAAGGCTATATGCTGAGCCTGGTTGGGGCTGATGGTTGGTTTCATTTTCTTTTTACCTTATCTTGGACTGGAAGCTGAGAGAAGAAAGCAGCGGTAGAAAGTAACCCTTCCCAGGCAATGTTGACCCTCCTAGGGCCCTGTATCAGAGCATGGTGGAATGGGCAGGCCTAGGCTCCCCTATCACTGCCTTTTGAACAGGAAGGATTCAGAACTTCTATTCACCTCACCACACCTCTGATAAAGGAAGGAATAGGATTGCAAGGACCCACTGGGAAGTGGCAGTGGGTACTCTAACCACGAGGCCACCTAACCTACCAAGGACCCTAAATAGGATGAAATTTTAATAGTGTTAAGTTCAAGGTCATGAATTTAGGGACTAACAACAAGAAGTTTTGCTATAAGCTGGGTACGTATCAGCTGGAAGTGAGAGAGGAGGAGAGAGACCTGGCTATATTGGTTGATCACAGGATGACTATGAGCTGCCAATGTGGTGTGGCTGTGAAAAAGCCTAATGCAGTCCTAAGATGCATCAGGCGAAGTATTTCCAGTAAAGACTTGGAAGTGTTAGTACCCTTATACAAGGTACTGGTGAGACCTCATCTGGAATATTGTGTGCAATTCTGGTCTGCCATGTTTAAGAAAGATTAATGCAAACTGGAACAGGTGCAGAGAAGGCCTGTTAGGATGATCAGAGGAAAACCTACCTTATGAGAGGAGATTCAAAAAGCTTGGCTTATTTAGCTTAATCAAAAGAAGGCTGAGGGGAGATATGATTGCTCTAGAAATACATCAGAGGGATAAATACCAGGAAGGGAGAGGAGTTATTTAAGTTAAGCACCAATGTGGACACAAGAACAAATGGATATAAATTGGCAATCAGCAAGTTTAGGCTTGAAATCAGAGGAGTGACGTTCTGGAACAGCCTTCCAAGGGGAGCGGTAGGGGCAAAAAAGCCTAACTGTCTTCAAGACTGAGCTTGATAAGTTTATGGAGGAGATGGTATGATGAGACTGCCTACAATGGCATGTAGCCAATTTGCGATTGCTAGCAGCAAATTTTTCTAATGGCTGGTGATGGGACACTAGATGGGGAGGGATGTGAATGACCACAAATAATTATTTCCCAGGTGTTTGGCTGGTGGATCTTGCCCACATCCTCAGGGTCTTACTGATCATTGTATTTGGGGTCAGAAAGGAATTTTCCCCCAGGTCAGATTGGCAGAGGTCTTGGGAGATTTTTGCCTTCTTCTGCCGCATGGGGTATGGGTGATTTGCAGGTTTAAACTACTGTAAATGATGGATTCTCAGACTTCAAGTATTCAAATCATGATTTGAGGATTTCAGTAACTTAGCCAGAGGTTAGGGGTCTATTACAGGGATGGGTGGGTTTTATGGCCTGCAATGTGCAGGAGGTCAGACTAGATGATCATGATGGTCGCTTCCGACCTGTCTATAAGACTCTATTATGCATATCAACAAAAGCAGCAGAAGAGGAAGAGGATGGATTTTATCAACAACTGGATAGTATTGTAGATGAGATTCCTGATCATGGTATGATTCTGATAATGGGAGATATGAAAGCAAAGATTGGTAATGGACGTGGTAAGCAAATTACTAGTGTAGGATGGGACAGCAAATAATAATGAAGAAGGTTAACTTGCTGTGAGATGCACAATCTGATTATTGGTCATACTTGGTTTCCTCACAAAGACATGCATAAGGTTGCATGAAACTCACCAGATAGTTCAACCAGATTGACCACATTATTATCAGTAAAAGGTATAGATGGTATGTTAGTCTATAGAAGTGCTGAGTGTTGCATGATTATGAACTACTAATGGGAAAGATTAAGTTAAAGTCCAAGACAAAAATGGGTGCAACTGGAGCCAAATTTGATCTTGATATGTTAAGGGATAACTCTGTGAGGAAAACATACAAGGTGATGGTTGGAGGATGTTTTCAGGCTTTTAATTTGTGATGATGAAATCTCACTACAGATCAGATAGAAAATATTCAAGGAAGCAATGCAAAACATAGTAGAGGAAGTTATTGGAAGACATAAACAAATAAAGAAAAGCTGGACAAGTAATGCAACAAGAACTTTACAAGAAAAAATGTAAACAAGCTAAAACAGCTGGGAAAACAGAAAAAGCATTACATGAAGCAGTGAAGAAGTAAAAAAGACTGGACAAACAAAAGTTTGGAAAGAAGAGGCTCAACAACTAGAGGGCAGCATCAAGAAAACTACATATGAAAATGATGAATAAAAAGTTTAAGTTGTACGGAAACACAGTCAGGCCAATGGTACAAGTGATTAAAAAAAGCTACAGGTAAACTGACAACAAATGCTGAAGAGGTGTTGTAAGTACGGAAAGAGCATTTTGACAAAGTGGTGAAACCTGTAGTTCATCCAGATGTAAGGATTCTAGACAAACAAGGCAACTTGCAAGGCAGAATGGGTATGAGCACTGAACCACCATCAGAGGAAGAAGATGTAGAAAGAGCAGTAAAGCAGTTTAAAAATGAGAAGGCTGCAGGAATAGACAGTATAACAGTTGAGCTGCTAAAAGCCGACCAGGCGAGTGATATCAAAGTATTAGAAAAAAATATACAAGAAGGTATGGGAACAAGAGGAGGTGCCAGAATACTGACTAGTAATCTTGAAGAAATGAGATCTCGCCGATCCAAATAATTATAGAGTTATAAACTTATTGTCAGTATCAGGAAAAATCATGATGAAAGTAAATGTCAACAAATTAAGGCCAGTTTTAGAGGAAGTGGTAGGCGAGGAACAGTACAGCTTCAGACCAGGCTGAAGTTGCATTGATCAGATATTCATGCTCTGATAGCTGATGGAAAAAAGTCAGAATGGGGATTAAAGATGTTTGCTATTCTCATCGACTTCACAAAGGATCAACTTGGTGTCTCAAACTGTGTATGTGTTTTATGCTCATTCTAGTGACAGACTGATAGTATTGGGTTGATCTAAGCATATTAGTCAGTAGGTTTACATAAACATCCCAATTCCAGCACATAGCTATTTAAACATACACTATCCTCCCTATTCCAGTCTTAGGACACTTTTGAGTAGGAACTGCCAATCGTGCCAAATTCTGTGGTGGTTTTGTGATGTGCCTAAATGAAGTTATTTTTTTTAGACTTTGAATGCTTTAAACAATAAATATCAGGCAGCCAGAATTCTATAATATTGAGGCTATATGCTTAGCTGGTATAAATTGGTGTAACTCATTGAATCATAAAATTATAGGAATGTAGGGCTGGAAGGGACCTGAGGAAGTCACCAAGTCCACCCCATTGTGCTGAGCCAGGACCAAATAAACCTAGACTATCCCTGATAAGGGTTTTTTCCAACCTGTTCTTGAAAACTCCAGTGATGGGGATTCCACAAGCTTCCCTTGGAAGTCTATTCTTGAGTTAACAACCTTTATTGTTAGAAAGTTTTTCCTAATGTCTAATCTAAATCTCCCTTGCTGTAGAGTAATCCAATTACTTCTTGTTCTATCTTCCGTGGACAGAACAATTGATCACAGTCCACTTTACAACAGCCCTTAACATATTTGAAGACTGTTATCAGATTCCCCTCAGACTAAACATGCCCAGTTCTTTAAATCTTTCCTCATAAATCAGGTTTTCCAAACCTCTTATCATTTTTGTTGTTCCTCTCTGGACTGTCTCCAATTTATCCTCCTTTCCTAAAGTGTGGCACCCAAAACTGAACACAGTGCATCAGCTAAGGGCTCACCAATGCCAAGCAGAGAGGGACAATTATCTCCCATGTTTTACATACAACACTCCTGGTAATACACCCCAGAATATTAGTCTTATTCGCAACTGTATCACATTGTTGACTCATATTCATTTCGTGATCCACTATAACTATAACCCTTAGATCCTTCACTTTAGTACTATCACCTAGCCAGTTATTCCCCATTTTGCAGTTTGCATTTGATTTTTTTTCCTTCCTAAATGAAGTACTTTGCACTTGTCTTTATTCAATTTCATCTCCTTGACTTCAGACCAACTCTCCCGTTTGTCAAGGTCATTTTGAATTCTAATCCTGTCCTCCAAAGTGCTTGCAATCTCTTCCATTTTGATGTCATCGGTTAATTTTATATGCATCCTTTCCACTGATACAAGTTATCAATGAAAATATTGAATAGTACCAGTACCCAGAGCTGACCCTGCAGGACCCCACTAGATATGCCCTTCCAGTTTGAGAATGAACCATTGAAAACTACTCTTTGAGTACATCTTTCAACCAGTTGTGCATCCACCTTATAGATACAAGGTGGGTGAAGCAATATCTTTTTTTGGACCAACTTCTGTTGGTGAGAGAGAGACAAGTTTTCAAGCCACACAGAGCTCTTCTTCAGGTCTGGGAAAGAAACTCCCAGCCTCACAGCAAAATGCAAGGTGGAACAGTTTGCTTAGCTTGTTGGTCCTATAAAAGATATTATCTCACACACTTTGTCTCTCTTTATAGTAATTTCATCTAGACTGCATTTCCTATTTGCTTATGAGAATATCATGTGGGCTGTGTCAAAAGCCTTTCTAAGATGCTTTTCCCCATCCACTAGCCCAGTAACCCTGTCAAAGAAAGAATTTAGATTGGTTTGGCACAATTTGTTCTTGACAAATCCATGATGGCTATTCCTTATAACCCCATTATCCTATAGGTGCTTACAAACTGATTGTTAAATAATTTGTTCCAGTATCTTTCCAGGTATCGAAGTTAGGCTGACTGATCTATAATTTCCTTTGTTCCCCTTTTAAAAGATAGATACCCAGAGGATGGGAGAGGGGGAAACATAGTATCTCACCTATCCTCCATGGGTTCTCAAAGATAATTGCTTCTGAGATTACTTCTTTCAGTACCCTAAGATAAATTTAATCACGCCGTGCTGACTTGAATACATCTAAAATAGCTAATTTTTCCTTAACCTGTTCTTTCCCTATTTTGGTTTGTGTTCTTTCCCCCTTGTTGCTAATATTAATATTAATGTTAATATTAATTCATTAATGTTGAGTACCTAGTCACCATTAACCTTTTTAGTAAAGATAGAAACCAAATAGGCATTAAACACCTCAGCCTTCTTGATGTCATTGGTTATTTGCTCTCCTTCCCCACTAAGTAGAGGACCTATACTTTTTCTTCCTCTTTCTCTTGCTCCTAATATACTTAAAGAACCTATTTTTTATTACTTTTATGTCCCTTGGTAGGTGTAACTCATTTTGTGCCTTAGCAGCTTTGATTTTGTCCCTACATGCTTGTGCTACATGCTACATTTTGTCCCTACACACTGTTGTATTCCTCCTTAGCAATTTCATTCATGTTTCCACTTTTTGTAGGATTCCTTTTTGATTTTCAGGTAATTAAAGAGCTCCTGTTGGGACCATATTGACCTCTTACTATTCTTTCTGTTATTCCTTCACATTGGGATAGTTTGCAGTTGTGCCTTAATATTAATTTTGTTGAGAAATTGCCAGCTCTTCTGAACTCCTTTATCCTTTAGATTTTCTTCCCTTGGGACTTACCTACCAGTTCTCTGAGTTTGTTAAAATCTGCTTTTTTTTTTTTAAGTCCATTGTCCTTAATCTGCTGCTCTCACACCTTCCTTTCCTTAGAATCATGAAATCTATCATTTCACAATCACTTTCACCCAAATTGCCTTCCATCTTTAGATTCACCACCAATTCCTCCTTGCTGGTCAGAATCAAGTCTAAGATGGTGTCCCCCTCCTTACTTCTTTCACTTTTTTTAACAAAAAGTTGTCCCTAATACATTTCAAGAACTTATAGGAAATTTTATATTTTGACGTATTACTTTTCCAACCGATGTCTGAATAGTTAAAGTCCCCCATTACTAACAGGTCTTGTGTTTTGGATATTTCAGTTATTTGTTCTAGAAATGCCTCTTCCACATCCTCTTCCTGATTCGGTGGTCTCTAGCAGACCCTTACCATGATGTCAACCTTCTTTTTTTGCACTTTTGTCTTTACTGGGAGACTTTTATCTGGTCTGCCTGTCACCTCCTTCTGGACCTCAGAACAAGTGTATATTCTTGATGTAAAATGCAACACCTCCTCCCTTTTTGTCCAGCCTGTCCTTCCTGAACAAGCCATACTCATGTATACCAATATTCCAGTCTGTGATGCCAATTAAGTCATAAATTAGTTTATGGATAAATACTTCCAGTTTTTCCTATTTCTTCCCCATACTCCTTGGATTTGTGTGTAGACATCTAAGATATTTAACAGTCACCCATTGATTTCCATCTTTTTGTCCTGTGACCCTAAAATTTTCTATGCCTCCTGTAACATCTGTTAAGGTTGCCTTTTTTATGCTTATCCATGGATTTTTGTTAACTACCCTCTTTGAACCTACTTTAAAGCCCTTATAACTAGGTTGGCGAGTCAGTGCGTAAAGATGCTCTTCCCTTTCTTGGTCAGATGGACCCTATATCTTCCCAGCAGACCTTCTTCCTGAAACAGCATCTAATGGTCAAGGAAACTGAAGCCCTCCTGTCAACACATCTGTGCAGCCATGCATTCATCTCCAGGATGCGTATGTTCCTGCCTGGGTCCTTACCCTCTATCAGGAGGATGGGTGAGAGTGCAACTTGTGCCCCCAAATCCCTCACTGTTGCTTCCAGAGCCCTGTTGTCACCGAGGATCTGCTCACGGTCATACCTGGCAGTATCATGAGTGTCCATTTGGATGAGCAGCATGGGGTAGTGGTCAGAGGAACAGATGAGCATTAGCAATCTTTCTGTAATACCTTGGATACAGTCTGCAGGTAGGCAGTACACCTCTTGGATCATCATACCAGTTTGGTCGATGGATGCCTCCACCCCCCTCAGAAGGGAGTTTAAAAAGTTTAAAAGTTTAAAGTTTAAGTTTTTAAGTTTAAAAAGTTTGGTAGATTAAAAAATCTTTTACACTAAATGGCAGAGAAAGTCTACAGCAAACCTGTGCAATGCACATTGTCACTAAAGAATTGTGCAGTCTTGTACTGCTCTTATTCATATACTTCGTGGCAATAGACTGGAATGGTTAATACCCTTTGCTGAAAACACAACATCTTTGGCCTAGTCTACACCTAAAATTTAGCTTGACACAGCGTTGTTGCTTAAGAGTGTGAAAAATTCACACACCTGAGAGACAGAGTTAAGCCAATCTAAGACCTGGTGTGGACACCACTAGTTTGACAGAAGAAGTCTTCCATTGGCTTAGTCACCACCTCTAAAGGCAGTGGATTTACTACAGTGATGGAAAAACTCCTTCTGTCACTGTAGCAAATGTCTCCATTACTTTGCTGCAGCTGCATAGCCACAGTTCCACAGCTGTGCTGTTGTAGCACTTATAGTATAGACATATCCTTAGCAATGTGGCATGACAGCATGCCATTAGTGTGGCTGTAATGATGCAAACGAAAACAATTCATAATACCAGGAGGCAACTTTACCAATAGTTGTTTACAAATTGGGTATTAGCTAGGAAACACTGACTTCTGATTTTAGAAAATAAAAAGACATTGTCAACAACAGCTTGCAAGCGTCTGTGACTTTTGAAGGCCAACAATTTAATCAAGTTATCTCAAAATCCAATGTTAGTTTTGTCAAAACAAAACAAAAAGCTGTAATCAATCGTGTTAGAAGGCAGGCTTACACATGTTGTGAAAATCTAGAGAGGAGCAGCTTGGCTTGAACAAGCACTTCGATGTGTGAATATCTATCAGTACCTTGTCTGAATCAGTTATGTCTGCAGAACTAGGCTGGAAATTTCACAAGCAGAAGAGTTTGGTGAGACATCTGGGAATTCTTATTTCTGAACGAGCTACAGATGCCATGAAAACAGTCTCTGTCATGGCCTGGGGATATTGTTACTTCCACCTCCAGGATGCTCTTTATGTTGGTTTGACACTTTTGTGTAACTCTATTGAGGTCAATGGAGTTACTCCTGATTTACATTGGTTTAAGTAAAAGAAGAATCAGGCCCTTTAGTTTGTTGAAGGTGAGAGTGAATTTTTATTTGACCATGAGCCAGACTCAGTTTGCTTATGCCTAGTTGAGATAAAATGCTCTGTGTGTATAGAGTGCTCAGCACTTTTGAAAATCAGACCACTTATCTAGATGCCTAAATATGGATTTAGGAGTGTAACTTTTGGCTCCTATGTTTAAAAATCTTGGATCACTCCTTTAAGGCACAGTTATGAGTTGAGGCTGTGTGGAGGCATATTTCTCCAGCTATCTTCATGTAAAATATTATCCTATTTTATCAATAATTATCTCTTGCCTCTTCCTGTTCTATAGAGCTCTAGCATGCACAACACTTTAATCTTCTAATCTTCTAATTCACGCAATCTGCTGTATAGCCTGCCATGTTCAGAGAGGGGCTTATACTTCATAATGTCAAAGACTGGGGAGTTCCCAATTTAAAAAATACTGTTTCTTGAAAGTCCCCATGCAAACTGTGTTTGAATCAAACTTTTTTTTTTTTGCCATTTTCTGCCTCTTTTCATTTCCCACTTTAAAATAGTGTGGAATGGATTTTTTTGTATGTAGAGATCCTCAGCTAGACAAATAATCAGCTGTTCTTGATCATCATCAACAGTAAGGATAACATCTGAAAATGATTGAGAACTAATGTGGTAGTCACTTGCCCAGCAAATATAGTTCTCTTGTAGTTTAGCAATTAAATAATGTACCATTATTTCATATTGTTACCACAGCAGCAAATGAATTGGAGGCAGCAAGATTTCAGTCTTGATGTGGCTGAGTAGGAAAAATAATTGCAACAGCAAAACTTCATTCCTCTGGGAAGGCTTGCCATGATGACATCTCAGCAATGCTCCTACTTTGTCCACTGAGGAAGATTCTATTTTGTGTAGAAGTGTCTGGGGTTTCTGGCATTATACCTCTGTCAACTCAGTGCAATGGAGTAATTTTATACAAAGTTTGGAACTGGAGAAAAACAGAACAATTAAAATTAATAAGTCACTAGTGAAAATCTGGGCCTAATTTCCAATGGGCTTCTTCAGTTGCATCTCCAAAGAAATCTAATTCATGAATCAAAAGCCTGCATTTGTGCATAGAAAATGGGGAAATGCACCTACAAATATTGATTTATGGCAAAAATAATCTAGTTCACTTATGCAAATGTGGGTTTTGCATGCACAAAACCTATGTGCACCTAAATATGATGGGTGCAATCGAGATGGAAAAAGATGACATTTGTTTTTTTAAATTGCAGTAATTCCTCCAAGTGATAAAAACTCTCTTGTTCATCACGAGAAATGATGAGATTTTGATCTTTCAGGCGGATGCCCATAGATATTTAAGCTCGTCAGTTGGGAGAATCAGTAGTGAAGGTTAAAAAATATATATGTGATTTTGCTATCACTGTACCGTATTCAAACTACACCAATTGTTTAGCATCAGACAGTGAATCAATGACAACAGCATTCTCTTCAATCAGGCAGCCTAAGAGGCAAATGATGCTTAATTAAATAACAGGCCCAGAGGCAACTATAAAGTTATCAACATAGCTACCTGAAGTGGTTGCCAGGGAATGAAACGTTACTGCTGCTGGAAAAATATTATACGCAGCTTGATATTAGTTTCTGTAACTGATAAATGCAGTAGAGAAGAGAAGAAAGGAGGAAGTGTATATGCTGCCCTGGAACACACTTCATTTTCTCCACACCACCAAAACTTCTTTATTTATTTTAAAAGATGCTGATCACAGGCTCTGGCTGAACAAAAACACATCAAAAAACCATCCAGGGGAATAAGCTACACAGATAACAGTTCAGCAGCTGATATCATCCAGCATGAACAGCCAGCCAACAATAAGCTATAACAATATACAACAGCCTCAGATTCACAAAAGATGCCCCTGCCTTTTCTGTTGCTATGTCCTTGTACTCTACTCTTTTTTTCATCTCCTGCAAGTGGGCAGAGTACTCCATTCAGGGTTGGATTAAGGGATAGGCACTCCAACCCTGTGCCTAAGTCTCCACTTCCTGGAGTCTCCTGAAGTTTTCAGTTTTCATTTAAAAAAAAAAAAGTAATTTTATAGTTGTCAGGGTTGCAAAGGAAACCTTAAAATGTGGCACGAGTGTGTCTGATGCAGAGATATCTGCCTGAGTCTGCAGACAGCCGGAAACAATAGCTCTGTGAAGTGTGAAAATCGATGTGCACTTCAACAGGGTGTTAATTCCAAGATTTACTGCTCTAGGGGACCCCACCAAAACCACCCCAATGAAGGACTCTCTTTGTGGCAGAGGGGAAGAATGGAGTTGGTCCATCCCAAGTGAATGCACCCTGGTTGCTAGGATAAGTACTGAGGAGTGTTCCCTCTCCTGCCACCCCTGAATCTCTGAAGGGCACTGGTGACCTCTGTTGCTGCTCCTAGGGAAAAATGGGCTCCATGCTGGGATGCTGTCAGGGACAGGACAGAAGCCTCGCTACAACCACTCCATGCAGCAGGCATGGGCACAGCCTAGGGTCAGGGTTATGAAGGAGGTTCACAAAGACGCCTCATGTTTTGGTGTATCTAGGGCCCCAGATTGTCTAAACCCACCCCTGATTCCATTTCCTGTGCACATGGAGCCATGAATTTTCCCTGTTAAACAGTTAAGATGCTCTTTGTAGGTCTCAATCAAAAGAAGTTTTTATTGGCAATTGTACAAACAGAAAATCTAAATCCAAAAGTAAATTCCTCTACGAATCCTATGGCACGCATGGCTAGAGTAGTGCTGAGCTTTAGTTACAAAATAGGAAATAAAAGTGGGATTTACAGTATGGTATTTGCTTGTCTTTTCTCTGACACTTGTCTAAGAGCAACATGTCTGCCTCAAAAAGAAAAGATACAAGCTTTTGAGCTACATAGAGCTTCTGAAGAAGAGATCTGTGTAGCTTGAAAGTGTGTCTCTCTCACCAACAGAAGTTGGTCCAATAAAAGATATTACCTCACCCACCTTGTCTCTCTAATATCTTGGGACTGACATGGCTACAACATGGAAAAAGGAAAAACTTCGGTTATGCCTGCACTGGAGCTGGAGGATGTAATTTCCAACTTGTGTCGATATACCCACACTAGCTTTGATTGAGTTAGTGTGCTAAAAATAGAAGTGCAGCTGCAGCAGCATGAGTGGCAGGACAGTTTAGCTGCCCAAGAATGAACCTAGAGTTTCAGATGGGATCATACGCAGGACAGCTAACCCATCCCATTGCTAGTGCCACCACATGTGCACTTCTATTTTTAGCATGCTAGTTCAGTCAGAACTAGTGTGCGTATGTTTCCTCAAGCTAGAAATTACACCTCAAGCTCCAGTGTAGATGTACATTAACAAAGAATCTTTGAGACAGATTCTCCTCTTTGTTCTGGCCCTTTGCAGTACTCTGGTGGCTGGAAAACTACTGGTTCTCCAGCTGATATAGTGCTAGCATAGTCTGCTCATATATGGCCAGAGTGTAGTGTGCTCTGGTTAGTCTCACCTGACATTCTGGAGGCTATAATGTCTTTTGTCCCAACATGTAGAATGTCTGGCAGTATCCTTTATCCAATACCCCATTTTCTTTTACATGCCAAGTCTTATAAACACATTCTCTTTGCATTCTTAATGATTTTAAAATACCGTGAGGCAAGCCTTCCTAAAGATGTTAGCGGATCAGTCCTTTTCAGATGACTTTTCAATCCCAGCAGTAAAAAAGTTAGCCCAGTAAAGACTGTCAGGTACAAAATATTGAATTAAGAGATGTCAGGAAAGATATGAGGTAGAATTTAAAAACTGGGAACTAGAAGTCAGCAAGCTGGGTATACTGGTCACCGAGCTTTGACAGGCTATCCATTATTTTGAGAAATACTATAAAAATTGACTAAACTGAAACATTCATTCATTCTTCATGCTAGCACAGTACAGTTTAATTTGCAATCCTTGCAAAATTTGAAACCAAGACTTTATCAAAAGGGTTTTGGTGAAAACTTGGAGAGACTGTGTGGCCTAATGGAAATGGCACTGGACAAGGACGCAGGAGGCCTGGTTCTATTCCTTGCTCTGCTAAAGACCTACTAGTGTGACCTGTGACTGGTCACTTCACCTCTCTGTGGTTTTGTTTTCCCCTCATACCCTTTGTCTGAATTGTCCATTCAGATTACTCTTTGGGTCAGGGACTGTCCCTAATTATGTTTGTAAAGTGACTGGCATAATGCAAGCCCTGGTCTTAGTTGGGTTCTCTCACAAATCAGAATAAAATTGTAGGCAGTGTAAAATAGAGGGAGGCTTTTTCTCAGTACTTTAGTATTTCTCTTCTTAAAATCTGATAACTGGAATCCTGCAGCGTTGACGACTGATTACTATTAAATATTAGATGAGCAAAGATCTCTTAGCTAAATTCATTTCTTGATACTGGTTGATCTGCAACTACTATTCTTATTAGTTATTTATGTGTTTTGCATCTTTATGCTGCATCTTAGTTGAATGAAAGCGTTGCCGGTCTTTTCATTTTGTTTTTTTCTCCAATGAGCTTTCACTCTGTAGTATTACAATCATCAAGAATTAAGCAGAGTGATAAAATGCTCCCTCCCTTTGAAGTCAGGTCCGGTAACACTAATTTTCAAACCAATTTGTACTCTTTTGTGGAAGAAGATGGGAAAATGATAGAGCAATCAATGTTTTTCAACTCTGGTATAACATGTTTTATTACTGCCTTTGATAATGGTAACCACAGCAACAAATAGTGATGGATATATTGCATTGGGCCTTCTCATCTCTCTAATCATATTCCACTTCCAGTTGCCTTATAGATCACAAAGTAAATTAACATGTAACAAAAATACATCAAGATGTTGCATTAAGTGCTCACCTTCCTGTTAGAAGGATGAGCCCTGATGCTTGAGGCCTTTGAGCACTATGTGACCTTTCCAGAGAAGTCCACCAATGTTCCCAGTTTGACAGATATGGAAGAGGCTGCTATGTAAAGGCTAATACAAATGTCCATCTGGATTACTCAGAGGGGACAAACATATATCAAAACATGGAATTAACTGAAGCATGCATGTGATCAAATGGGTAGGAAAAGAAAGGATTGAAAGGACGCTGTCAGTTCCCTTTAGGACTCAGATTGAGGATTTTGAAGTGAATCGTCTCTTCTTTTGTGATGTTTGCTTGCATAGTTTCTTTCCTTAAGGTATTAGTGGTTTTGTTTTTTATTTTCTTCTTTAGTGGTGTTTGTAACCCAAGCTCTAGCCAAGAAGGAACATAGCAGAACAAGTGTCCCTGCTGTGCTTCCCTGCAGAGCACACAGTCCAGGCTCAGATGTGAGTGTATCATTAGGGAGCGCCTTGCCCAGGAAGAGACACTGTCACATTTTTCTCACAGTGGGCATAATGGCTGCTATATGATTGAAGGGGAGGATGCTACCAGATAATGACATTTCCCTTCTGTCTGACTCCCCTGGGGTTTTGCCCTTCAGCATGCTTTAGAGGAGAACATGGAAGATGAGAATAGTTCTGATAGGAATTCTCTTGTAAATCAAGATGAAGAATCAGTGGCGTACCAAGAGGGGGACCATGCCCCGAGCGCCAGCCTGGGAGGGGCCCTGGCCAGGCCCTCGGAGGAGCCACCCTCCACAGACATCCCCAGCAGCCGCACCGACCTGGCCCCTCTGCCTCCCATCCTCCCGGCCCCTCCGGCCCCGTGCTGGGCACAAGGAGGGAGCTGCAGGAATCCCAGCCACGCAGGGGCCAGGCAGTCAAAGGTGGGGTTCCGGGGCAGAGCCTGCCACACCCTGCCCACCGCATGGTAGCCCCCTCATACTTACATTTCCACCCCCCTGTTAGCAGCAGTGGCGGCAGTGCCCCAGGGGCGGGGGTCTGTGGGCCCATTTCCTACTTTCTCCCACACCTCAGCCGCCACACCTGCCCCCCCACAGTGGGGGGGAGGGAGGGAGAGTGGGAAACAGGCTCGCAGATCCCCCTCCCTTCAGGGTACTGCAATGGGGGTGCAAATGTAAGTACTGGACCCCAGGCCCCAGATACCCACGTTACGCCACTGTGAAGTGTTTTATCCTGATTACTGTGAATAATATATAGCAGAACCACAACTTCTGGAAAAAACAATATTTGCCTGAGCTTGCTATTTAAAGGGTTGCTCAGTTGTTTTGGTTTCTCTGAATTGAGGGAGATAAGTGTTTGGCTAAACTATCACAGGGTAAATACATGCATGTTCATGCGATATATATAATCCTAAACACATAGGGGAAGATTTTAAAAATTGCCTAGGTGATTTAGGAGTACGTCTAATTGGAAATAACAGGAACTTGTGCGCCTAAATCACGTAGGCAGTTTTGAAAAATCTCCTTCCCATAAGGTTAGTGAATAAGATACTGTTACACATTAACTCAGAATATGCTCCCTTTAGTCTAGGGAAGGAATGTAATTTCTTTCAGCTTCTTGCAAAGGAATCATTCACTTTCTGTCAAAACCATTTGTAGTTTCACCTGCTATTTCTTTCTCAGCTAAATCATTTAAGTGACTGCTGAATGTTTCAATTTCTTAGATATGGAAATGAAATGAGTCCAGAAACAAACGATATTCATAGCTAAATTTAAAAAATAGATTTTTCAATATGAAAAGCTAGTATAATTGATAAAATGAATAACTGAGAGGAAGTCTAGGTAATTGCACAGCTGAAGAGACAGTGCAGAATATGCAATAAAGGAAATTAATGAATTATCAGCTACTTCATGCAACCAAGAGATTGGTTATTCATCTGATAATGAATGTCCTACAATTGCTGGATGTTACCTCTGGTACTGTAAGAACAGTACAAAAAAATGTCATTTTGAAAATGATTTGTATCTAATACTAAAATATATTCAATTCTTAAATGAATATAACTCAAAATATTTAACTCTTGTTTTTTAAAAATATTTTCATTAGAATAATTGTGACATCAGTCTATTTAGAATAAGCCTATGTCTTCATTGACGGCAGCAGAGTTGATGCTGCCAGATTGATTCTGCAGGATTGATTGAGCGGTAGTGGAGACCCACCAACCCCCACCAAAATCAACCCCCACCAAAAAGAGTAACACTGCATTGACAGGAGGACATTTCCCGTTGGTGCAGCAAAGTGGAGACGTCACACTAAGTAGAAGTTAGGAAGTCGATGGGAGATACGCAAGCTACTCTACATAGCCAAATTTCACCAGCAATGTAGACATAGCCATAGATTCATAAATGACAATGAATTACGAAAGCTTTTTTAGCTGTGGTTCTTATTATGTAGAAAGAAAGTAGAACACTCTCAATCACGAATCTCAATTATGACAGCCCTGCTTCCCTCAAGCACCTCTGCTACAACCCTGCCTCCCCCATGACACCTCATCTCTGCAACAAACTTTGTTTCACCTTCTAACAGCCAACCATCCACAATCACCTATCCACTTCCTCAAAATCACACATACACACTTAACTATGGCCTAGGAAAGATTAACCTATTTTACTTAGAGGCAAACTTTGGGCCAGATCCTCAGCTGGTGTAAATTCGTGTAGTTCCATTGAAAACAATGAACTGATTTACCCCAGATGGGGATCTAATGAGCCGTTGGCTCAGGGGAACTTTGAACTTTGCCTTTGAGGATCCAGATCTTTATCTCTAATCTGTTATTTTGATCCAAATAATTTTGCTGTCAGAGGTAAGCCTGTGTGTGAGAGTGGAACTTGGTGTGTGCATTGTAGATGGGTGTGTGTTGGAAATGAAAGGCTGTTTGATGTGGCAGTGAGGGGCCTGTGATTGTGTTCACATGTTCTGATGTTTAGGCGGTAAAGCGTGGTCACTGATCTTGGTCTGGATGTTCATGTTGTTGTTACCTGATGATTAACTTAAGTTTCAGTGATTCAGTTGATAGGGAACTCTCTTCAGCAACCTTAACTGTAAGTTAACAAAGTTTTGTGTGTGTGTCTTTAAGAAGTAGTACCTGCTGAAATGTCTGTGTGTGTATGTTTGTGTGTGAGAGAGAAAGAGAGAGAGATGGATTGAATTAAAGAGCTACAGAGAAAGAGGAATGAAACACCTGGAGGCAGAGGCAGTGTATACAAGTTGTTTCAAAGGTCAACTACATTTATAAAGAAGTATTTTTCATATGGCAAGAAACTAAGTCCACAATACACCCTTTCACCATTACTCTGCTGCCTTTTAGTAGGGAAATAAGTGAAGGGGGAATTTTTATTTTCTGTTGCTAGCTTGTTAATTCATAGAAAGCATCCATGGCAGTCTCCCTAGACTTCACTTACTCTGGCAAAGTAACATAGAAATTGCCATATGGGATCAGACCCATGGCCCATCTACTCCAACATCTTGTCTCTGACAATGGCCATACCACATGCTTCTGAGAAAGGTACAAGAAATCTCTGCTGGACAATTCTGAGGTAACCTGTCCAAAGGGAAGTTTCTTTCTAACTCCATCAGTTAGTAGTTGCTTTATGCTTTGAAGCATGTGGGTTTATATCCCTTCTATTTAAAAAACTTGTGGCAGTGGCCAAATCCTGTTGCATTAGAAATCACATTTCTGTTCTGCATTTACTTTTGGTGTAAATCAGAAAACTCGGTATATATTTGTCTTTCCTTCCTGCTTAATGATAATAGATTGCCCTAAACTATTTTTTTTTAAATTTCCGTATTGTTTTTAACCAGTGCTGATGGATTATTGTATTATACTCACCCATGTAATGTTTGTTATATAGGTACACACATAAAGCATCAGTCACTGTAGCTTGTAATACACTTATATCTGATACTGAAGATTCTGCAGTTGTAGTTTTGGTTTCCTCACATGGTTCATGATCAACCTACTATAGCAGCATCCTAGGTCTCATTCATGTTTTGTTTGGTCTCTTGCCCAGTAATGTGCTCTCTGCACAGCACAGTGGAGCACTGGACCTATTTTGAGTTGCAAGAGATCACTGTAGTTTGTTTGGAAACAAGATGAACATTTCAAAGTGCTCATACTGCTTAAAGCATGAAAAGAAAAGAAAATGGGTGAGTAAATTGAAAATATCAGCTGGCATATTTGGAGACTATTCAAATTCTTATTTCAACAATGTTTAACCTTATGAGTTATTTGATAACACTTTTTCATTACAACATTTCTGAAGGTCAGGAAGTTTTAATAAAAACCTTTTATTTTTTTGAGCGTTGATTTACCTCATGTATTCTACTCAATAAAGAAAACAAATAAAAAACAAAACCTCCCTATTTTGTATTGATGTCCCGCAGCAAGTATTAGAAAGATACACACTGCCACATTTTCTATAAAATGTATATCTTGCTACAGTGATTGTTCTATAAACAATTACTAAAGGATCCCTTTCCCATATCACTTAAATCCCACATAAATTTCCAATCCATCAGTCAGATTATCCTTTTAAGTAAAAATGAAAGGAAAATGGACAATGGTTAAGGTACTAGACTAGATCAGCAGTAAATATCACATTTGCATTGTTGTGGGGGACCGCTGCAGCTACAAGTTTGTTAGTATTGTCTGAACTAATCCTGCAACTGGGTACTAAAATGAGACATGCAGGGTCTGATTTCCCAAAGCGCTGAGCAGCCACAATTCCAGTTTGAGCCATTGGGGGTTATAGGTGAAAATCTCTGAAAATCCAGCGCTTGGCAAATAAATAGGCTGGTGCCCTTTCTGTTTCATAAGGAGATTCATAGATACAAAGTTGATTCAGTAACAATTAATACATATTCAATATCTTGTCTCCCCCTGGTGGCCCAGTGTCAGACTGGAATTTCATCCAGTAGGTTCAATAAACGTTGTCTTGTGTTTAATAGGTCACAGTATAGCAGATCATTCCCAGTGTTTTTATAAAATGCCATAAACATATTTGATTTAAAACTATATAGTTTTAGAAAATGTCATCACCTATTTGCTCTACATCAGACAAACACATACTCCCACCAATCAAAAATGAGCAATAATTCAAAACTGTTGTATAAAAAGCTGATCCTAAAAAGAAATAATTCTGAATTACAAGAACAAACAGAAGAAATATTTTACCTTTGAAAAGACTAATTGATACTTTTAAAGCTTGTGGTCTAAATTTTTCAAAAATAAGTAATGATTTTGCATTCTACAATTTTGGGTGATCCAAACTGGTGATCCTTAAAGAGGTCTGGTTTCTAGAAGAGTTGAGCACCAATCCTCAGAAAATCAGGCCCTTCTATAAATGTCTCAAATTAGGCAACCAAAATCACTAATCACATCTGGAAAATTTAGGCCCACGTTCTTTAAAGAGGTGTGTTAACTGTAAGCCATAGACTCAAATACCACAAAGGGGAATAAGGCAGAAAAAACACCTCAGGTGCATTAAAGAAATGGTCCCTTTTTAGACTTTTTAAATGTAAGGTCCCTTAGGAACTGAAATAACTTAAGGTATAAAGAGTCCCATAGCAGCTTCATCACAACATAGCTCCCAGCTAAAGTAAAAACTTCCAGAATTAGCCTTTTCCTGGGCTAACTTTGCCCAATTTAACAGCTAGAACACAGTCATTTTAATATTTATTGCTAATATATTTGCTCATCAGCATAAAAATGCTTGCTATAGCAGAACACTATTTATTGAAATATTCTCAGCGACATTTCACTTCCCATGTCACAGCTTATGCTTCAAAGATCACCTCTCCATGGATACCAGCTGAGATGTTTGCATTTTGAATATCCTGGGTATTGTTAGTTAGTCTGGGAAATCATAATTCCTAGAGTGAGGGAATTATTTTATCAACCATGAACATATTTCACTGAATTCTGAATTCTTTAGCTCATCATTTGATATGATACATAGCATTCTTTATGAAACTTTACATAAGTCTCAGTTCATCTCATTAAACACTCCAGAAATGTCCCACAGAGCAACCTGTCCCTTTCTGTGTAGCAGCCCTCTCTCTGCAGTTCAGACGAACACAGCAGTAATGATGACATTGCAGTGTGCAGCATGTACTCTGATCTCAAGCAGCTACATAGCAACACAAGAAACATTCATTTTCTATTAAGCCTCAGACTTTGAAACGCATGAAGAATCTAAACACTGCCGTACAATTTTAAAGTGAGCAGCAGTCTGAGATCTTCTGAAGCTTGAGGACTTATCCCTTCAAGCTGGAGGACTTATCCCTTCTTTATCAAGGGACAGATTGTGACACTCTTACTTACGCTGAGTAGTATTTCACACCCAGAATAGTTCTACTGCTATCAATTAGAAATTTTCAAACAAATTTTTGTTGTTGTTGAAAAATGGCCTTTTTTAAAAATTAACTTTTGGTCTGTGAAACCATTGCCTTTTTCTTGAAAACGTTTGTCACATATTTATCAACATTTTTACTGAAGATGTTATCAAAATCATCATCCATACAAATTTTTTGTTCACTGAAAACTCCATTTCCCATAACAGCACAGAGTGACTTTAGTGGACTGGAGAATCCAGTCTGAAATTTCATAGTAGATTTTGTTGTGTGACTTGCTTGCATATTTAATGAGACCTGATTTACTGCATTTGTTCTGAGGCTGTTCACGATACTTATGATATCCAATTTGTTAATTTATTGAAAAGCAAGATTTATAGAAACCTTTCATCTCAGACTTCCACTTTGAAATAGAAGTGGGTATTCACTAACTTGACCACTGCATGTTGCTGTTGCTCCATACACTTTCAGCTGAAACAGCATTTATTTGGAGGTAAGGAATAAAGTCTGCCTCTTACAGAAACAAGTTGGGAATGATAGATTTCAGCACCTGTCATCTTTCCAGTGATTACATTTGAATTTTGTTCTTGTGCAGTGTGATGGGGCACGTTTGCCCCACATTGGTTCTCCCAGTGTTAACTCTACCCTGTGGGCCGAGGAGGCCACGCCCCCTCCATCCTGCTGGGCATGCTCCAGCTGGAGACTGGGTATAAGAGGGAGCCAAGCAACTCACTCAGAGCTGACTGCTGAAGGATGCAAATGGCTGACTCTCTTCAGGGACCGGCAACAGGCTCTGAACCCTGAGCTAATGTACGCAGAGCCCCAGGCAGCTTCCAGGCTGTTGGACAAACCCAGAGAAGAGACCGAGCTGCCAGGAGCTGCACTGGCTGAGGAGCCCGGAGGGTTCATTGCCACAGAAGACAGGGAGGAAGTATCCCAAGGGATTTAAACATTGCTATGGTGGGAGAGTTGGAGAACCGGTCAATGTGTTTTGGGAGGATTCCTATTTACTTGGTGGTGAGTTTCACTGGCAGGGTCCTGGGCTGGGGCTTGGAGGAGCAGTGAGGGCCCAAGCCCCCCATCTTGGGCACCACACACCCCTAGATGGTACCCCACTTTCCCAATGTACCAATAGGCTACATTATCCTACAGAAGTGGGTGACTTTATTCACTCTGGCCATTATGACACCCTGCCCTGACTGAAAGGGCTGCTTTATTGACTCTGGTCCTTGCTGCCCTGTGCAACAGGGTCAACATGTGGCCTCTGGCCATTGGACCACACTGCCCAGAGGGAATCGTAGAAGATTACGGTTGGAAGGGACTCCAGGAGGTCATCTAGTCCAACCCCCTGCTCAAAGCAGGACCAACCCCAGCTAAATCACCCCAGCCAGGGCTTTCTCAAGCCCGGCCTTAAAAACCTCTAAGGATGGAAATTCCACCACCTCCCTAGATAACCCATTCCAGTTCCAGCTTCACCACCCGCCTTATGAAAAAGCTTTTCCTGATATCCAGCCTAGACCTCCCCCACTGCAATTTGAGACCATTGATCCTTGTTCTGTCACCTGCCACCACTGTGAACAGCCTAGCTCTACCCTCTTGGGAACCCCCCTTCAGGTAGTTGAAGGCTACTATCAAACCCCCCCCTCATTCTTCTCTTCTGCAGACTAAATAAACCCAGTTCCCTCAGCCTCTCAAGTCATGTGCCCCAGCCCCCAATCATTTTCGCTGCCCTCTGCTGGACTCTCTCCAATTTGTCCACATCCTTCCTTGGGGGGGGCCCAAAACTGGACACAATACTCCAGATGTGGCCTCACTAGTACCGAATAGAGGGGAATAATCACTTCCCTTGGTCTACTGGCAATGCTCCTACTAATGCAGCCCAATGTGCCATTACCCTTCTTGGAAATAAGGGCACACTGCTTTTTCATATACAGCTTCTTGTTCACTGTAACCCCAAGGTCCTTTTCTGCAGAACTGCTGCTTAGCCAGTGGGTCCTCAGTGTGTAGCCGTGCATGGGATTATTCCATCCTAAGTGAAGGAATCTGCACTTGTCCTTGCTGAACCTCATCAGATTTGTTTTGGCCCAATCCTCCAATATTTTTCTAGGTCACTCTGTATCCTACCCCTACCCTCCAGCATATTTACCACCCCGACCCCAGTTTAGTGTCATTCACAAATTTGCTGAGGGTACAATCCACCCCTTCATCCAGATTATTAATGAAGATGAACAAAACCAGACCCAGGACCAACCTCTGGGGCACTCTGCTTGATACCAGCTGCCAACTAGACATGGAGCCATTGATCACTATCCATTGAGCCTGATGATCTAGCCAGCTTTCTATCCACCTTTATAGTGAATTCATCCAACCCATACTTTTGCTGGCAAGAATACTGTGGGAGACCATATCAAAAGCTTTGCTACAGAGCCAGTCATCTAATCATAGAAAGCAATCAGGTTGGTCAGGCATGACTTGCCCTTTGTGGATCCATGCTGACTGTTCCTGATCACCTTCCTCTCCTCCAAGTGCTTCAAAATGGATTCCTTGAGGACCTGCTCCATGATTTTTCCAGAGACTGAGGTGAGGCTGACTGGTTTGTAGTCCCCCTTCCTTTTTTAAAGATGAGCACTGTTTGCCTTTTTCCAATCAACTGGGACCTCTCCCAGTCAGCACCAGGTTTTCAAAGATAATGGCCAATGGCTCTGCAATCATATCTGCCAACTCCCTAAGTACCCCTGGATGCATTGCATCTGGCCCCATGGACCTGTGCATGCCCCATGGACCTGGACCTGTGCATGTCCATATAGTCCTGAACCTGTTATTTCACCACTGAGGGCTGCTCACCTCCTCCCCATACTGTTGTCCAGTGCAGTGATCTGGGAGCTGACCTTGTCTGTGAAGACAGAGGCGCAAAAAAAAAAAGGTTGAATACTTCAGCCTTTTCCACATCATCTGTCACTAAGTTGCCTCCTGCATTCAATAAGGGGCCCACACTTTCCCTGGTCGTTGTCTTGTTGCTAACATACGTGTAGAAACCCTTCTTGTTACCCTTCATGTCCCTTGTTAGCTGCAACTCCAGTTGTACTTTGGCCTTCCTGATTTCACTCCTGCATGCATGAGTAATATTTTTATACTCCTCCCTAGTCACCTGTCCAAGCTTCCACTTCTTGTCAACTTCCTTTTTGTGTTTAAGCTTACAGAAGACTTCTCTATTAAGCCAAGCCAGTTGCCTGCCATATTTGCCATTCTTTCTGCACATCGGGATGGCTTATTCCTGTGCTCTCAGTAAGGTTTATTTAAAATATAGCCAGCTCTGCTAGACTCCTTTCTCCCTCATATTAACCTCCCAGGGGATCCTGCCCATCCATTCTCTGAGGGAGTCAGTCTGCTTTTCTGAAGTCCAAGGTCCATATTCTGCTGCTCTCCTTTCTTTCTTTTGTCAGGATCCTGAACTTGGCTCATGGTCACTGGTGCCCAGGTTGTCACCCACTTCTACTTCCCCTACCAATTCTTCCCTGTCTGTGAGCAGCAGGTTAAGAGGAGCATGGCCCCTAGTAGGTTCCTCCAGCACTTGCACCAGGAAGTTGTCCCCAACACTCTTCAAAAACTTCCTGGATTGTCTGTGCACTGTTGTATTTCTGTCCCAGCAGATGTCAGGGTGATTGAAATCCCTCATGAGAACCAGAGCCCGTGATCTGGAAACTTCTGTTAGTTGTCTGAAGAAAGTCTCATCCTCCTGGTCTGGTGGTCTATAGCAGATGCCCACCACGACATCACTCTTGTTGCTCTCACCTCTAAACTTAACTCAGATACTCAGCAGGCTTTTCTCTAGTTTCATATTGGAGCTCTGAGCAGTCATATTGGTCTCTTATGTACAGTGCAACTCCTCCACCTTTTCTCCCCTGCCTGTCCTTCCTGAACAGTTTATACCCATCCATTACAGTGCTCCAGTCATGTGAGTTACCCCACCACATCTGGGTTATTCCAATCATATCATAGTTCCTTGACTGCCAGGACTTCCAATTCTTCCTACTTTGTTTCCCAGGCTTCTTGCATTCATGTACAGGCACCTAAGATAACAAGCAAATTGCCCTACTTTCTTAGTATGAATTAAGGAGTTCTCCCCTGTGGCACCCTCCTTGTGCTTCCTCCCAGTATCCCACTTACCTCCAGACTTAGGTCTCCATCTCCTGGCAAGCCTAGTTTAAAGCCCTCCTCCCAAATGGATGACTCTATATCCTTAGGAGGGTGTCCCCGACCATCACCACCCATCTCCTCCTCTTGGGAGTGGTGGTTGTGGAACCCCCATCTCTAGGACAATGCTTCCCATGCCTTCTGACTGATGGCATCTCCTTCTGATCCCTTCCCTCAGATGACCCTTCCAAACCATTCTCAGTAGTACCTGTGCAGAGAGCCTGAAAACAGTTGCTTATCTCCTAATGCAGATAGAGGTATATGGGTTCTCCTCTTTGTTCTTTTGGAGGTCATATGCTGCCAGTTTTCTTTCCCATTCTTCAGTCCCTCCTTCACTGCCCTCTCTGATTCTTCAGCATGCTATGCTTGCAATACCAAATCCGAACTTCTATCCAGAATGTCTTCATTTTCTCAGATGCAACATAGGGTTGATACTTGGGTCTCTAGTCCTTTAACCTTCTTTTCCAATATGGAGACCAGCTTGCACTTCATACAGATGAAGTCGCTTCTATCCACTGGGAGACAAATTTGGCACATCCTGTACACGTCACAACAGCTGATCGCTCACTATCCATATTGTCTTCCTTCAAAGAACCTCTGCAGATGTTGTTGTATTTACTGCTCACAGAAGCCTGCAAGGTGAAAACTCTGTGTGAACTCCCCCAAGGCAAACTCCCTCTGTTGCTTATTGACTCTGGCCATTAGGCCATAGAGTTCAGAAAGAGCAAACAGCCACACTGACTTTAGCCATTAAGCAGCCCTCCAGGGCTAAGGTGGTCAGAATACAGTCGCAGAGCTATGGTGACTCCCTACTTACTCCAAACGGGACGGGCATGCTTGCCCCAGTGACATGCAGGCATCATGACAGAGCAAAAAGCTCTATTTGTTGTCTCCCTGAAGAAGATTTCTAAATCTTGACTTAGAGTCTCATATTTTGGGGGAGTGCATTTCTTTGGGAAATATATTGAGGAACATCTTAAGACTGCACTTTTGAACAAAGGCTCTCTGCTGCTACAAGTATTTACTGTATTATAATTTAATATATGCACTTTTTATGTAACAAACACTGCAAGGAATACTCAAGGACTATTTTTGGAAACCTGCAAGTTTCCTCAAATTGTCAGACTGAAAAGGTGTAATTGATTTAAATCAGTTACCAAAGGCTGGTGCCTTATTCAGTTGACTGTAAATAAAATGATGAAACATGCCATAGTTAGAGATGCTGTAAGGTTAAAAAGCATATATATATTTTTTTAAAAATGTACGTACTTATGGTCCAAATTGCCACCTCACCCTCTGTGGGCTGAGGGCACTAAAATCTGTGTTGAAAGGGCATGGAAAAGTGGAGTGCTACTTTGGAGACTGCTTGGTTGCTGGGGTGTGTTTTTGTTTGTTTGTTTGTTTTTTTCCCCCCCCTCCACCTAGGCACTGTGATAGCTGCTCTGCAAGAGAGGGTGGGAGAGAAGGGGAAGGGCAGAGCTGGTGGATGCTCTCTGCACACCATCTCTTGCCCATTGAATTTGAAAGGATTTCTGCCTCAGGTCCAATCATGCAAACCTTTACTATTGGGTATAGTGCTTATTACTAGCCATGGTCTCACTGTAGTTAATAGGATTGTGGACGATAGTAAGCACTATACCCAGTTGTGTTTGCAGACTCAGACCCTACTCTTAGTTTGATGGAGTCAGGATAAAGGCCTAGGTCACCCTCTCCTATCAAAACACCCACAGGAGGGGACTTGAGTAGAGAGAATCTCATTGAAAATGTGGTTGGAGTGCAGTGCACTCTGGTTATTCTTGGGTGCAGTAATGGTCCATTGAGTGTTGCTCCTTTAATTTATGTTCAATTAAAAATCCACCATAAAACCACCCATGCCCCATCTCCCATCCCCCTGAGCTGTACAGAGCTCAGCTTGACTACAGCCCAGAATCAGGGCCATCACACACAAAGTGGAAGCAGACTGGGAGGGCTGTGGCAGTTTTCTCACATGTAGGGGCCTACAAAAGGGAGGGCAAGCAGGGCACAGGCCCACCCAATAATTGGTGGGGGCACAGAACTCCTCTGGTCCCAGGGCTACGAAAGCTAAGTCAGGGCCAGTTTAAAAAGATGCTGCCAGCCAAGTAGTGGAAAGGTGCAAACTTATTTCAAGTCTCTGTGTCTGAAAGTTTAGAAGAACTGGAAATTTACAATAAACGGGATACATTTTGCTCTTAGGGCCTGATCCAAAGATCACCACAGTCAACTGGAGTCTTTGCATTGATTACAATGGGCTTTGAATTGGATCCTTACACCTTAGGAACCCAAATGACTTTGGGTTGCACAGATTTAGAATAGATGGGTATCTTGATGCATATATTAATTAAGCTCAGATGTCATACCGGTGGGCACCAGGGAAATATCTAAGAGTAGAATTTGGCCCATTCACTGTATATATATATATATATATGTACAAATTCTGATATTCTTGTGTGCATGTGATAAATTGAGGAAGTCTCAGACAGTTCTGCAGACCATTTTATGAAGGATTAAATTCAAGAATTAGTTTTATGGAAAGGTCATATTAGTCTATCTTTTTTGTCTTTGGGAACTATAAGGGTTTGCTTTTGTGAGGGTTTTTCCCTTTGTCAGCCACTACAATTAATGGCTGAGGGCAGTTTAATTTTACTAATAAAACATCATTAAATTGCCAGTTAAGCAATTTAAAACTCATTACTTTGACAGTCCAAGGTATCTGACTTTTTATTTTTCTACAAATCATGTTTTTCATCTATTTTTTTAACTTCTTTTGTGCAGGTATTTAAAATGCTGTTATCTCCCTGAACACATATATGCATCGCTAGTTCTGTCCTCTATCCCATCTGTCTTTTTCTTGTTGAAAACTGGATCAATCAGATAGTGATGGTGCTGGGTGCAATGATAGGTAGAATTTCAGGTGCACTTATTTCTCCTTTCACTTGTATACTCTGTCCACTGTATCACCAAACACAAGACACTTTCAAAAGCAGTCTGTAATTAGTGCAGTTTAGATAGTGCTTGAGCTAATTAAAAGAGCATCAGTAGTGACTGGAAATAGTCTTAACTAAATGGACCTGGCTTTGTCTTATTGGGCAGCTCCTACAGGGATCAAAGGCCAATACATTAAAGACAGGAAAAAAAATTGTTGTAGGTTCATCTGAAGTTGATGTGATTTAGTGGTTTCTCTTACAGAGATTGAAATATATTATTTTTGGAGCCAGAGAAGTAAATCCTGTCATGACATACAAAATTTCCTCAGTGGGATTTGAGATTAGTTAGTTAACATCGTACAGAGCTTTGACAACAGAAAATGTTCTATACCAGTTAAGTATTACTGTTACAAAAGAAAATACTTTTTAATCAGAATGCATAATTGTCATGTGGAACTCATTGCCGCTTGATGTTGTGGAGACCAAGAGGCTCAACATTCATATCAGTGATAAACACTTCCATAGTTATATTAGATAAAATATAAATAAAAATAAACATCTGGAAGGGATATCAACACTCATGCTTCAGATCATAGGAAGAACCTCCCTTCCAGGCAGTCTTGCCAGGTTTGGGTTTTTTGCACTTTCTAAAGATTTTGGTTCTTGCCACTGTTTGAGACAGGATAATGGACTAGTTGGACTACAGGTCTGATGTGGTATGGCAATGCCTATGAGCTCATTATTGTTAGAGGTGCATAATCAGACATGCCTCCAGCAAAACATGTTCTGATGGGTCACTGTGGACCACTGCAGCATGTTGACTCCTCCTCCCAGCAAGAGCAGTTTGCATGCCATATGTAGTGGTTAGTGTATACTGCGCATAGCTATGTACATGCACAATGACTTCCTCACAAACCAGTGGTGGCTGCGGCACATGCCCCAACCCATCACAGGAATGTAGATGAGCCTTGTGCACTGGGACAGGATGCCTTCCTCCTCCTCCTTTTGGTACACTATGCAGTCTCTGGTAGTGGCAGGTACTAGATGCTTCAGAGGAAGGTGAAAGAAATCCTGCAATGGAATAACCTGCCTGTAGAAGTTTCTTCTCAACCCAATGGAGCTGCATTATAAGGGACTTCTGAGATTGTGGCTTTCTGCAAGGGTGGAGTTAGGGGCTATTTCTTAAGGAGAGGACTCCTCTCAAGGTGATACAACATAGGGTTGTGTAGATTCCCATGAGTGTTGGAATGGATGATGCATGCCTGTCGTAGACCCTCCCCATCTAGGTACTCCATGTTAAAGTCACAGGGGACCCTCCGAACCTAGAAATGATTACACAAATATTACATCAGTGACTGCACTGTGAACATTTCCCCTCATCATTGACCAAATTACATGACTATCAACCTTGTTTCTCTGTTAGCATCTGCTGTTCCTGTATGCAACCTAATGTGAAGTACTAAACACACTCATCTGCAATTTGCATTTTTTCATAACATCTGATTCTGTCCTATCATTTACATTTCAAGAAGTGGATATGAACTAAGCAAACCAGTGTGAAATTTATATTCCTGGATTTTAAAAAGAGGCTGACATCCTTGAATTCAAATTTGTTAGTTGGATTGCTAGAAATAAAGAACACCAACTTGCATAAATAGGTGATTATTTGTATTGCAGTGGGAAACAGAATGATGGACACAGAACTGATGGTTCCATAGTTACAGAAACTATTGCTAGCCAGTTGTTCCTCCTTCTAGTTTATTATGCATGAGAAGTTGTATTCAGGCAAAAGGATGTAGCATTGTTTTGTAATATATCATTTAGGAATTTGCTTTGTATTTAAATTTCCTTGGGTATTTTAACAAATATACAGAGATAGATTTATCTGAAGAGAAGTTACACTGTTAGCTTCCTGATGTGGAAGAAAGAAAGTTTAGTCATATTTCTACAAGGCCATCATCAAAATCTAAGTAAATCTGGACTTCACAAGTTTTGTAGCAACAGGGTAGAACTGTGAAATAATAGGTACACCCATGCTTTCACACCTCGCTCGCCCACAACCTGCAATTAAACAGTGTATGGTAGCCAAAAATTCAAGATGGTCCATGTAACAATATAACAGGAGGCACAGATGGAATGAAATTTGCTATCCCACATGCACTACCTTTTGTAAAATACATAAACAACTTTACATAAACAATTTTTAAAATAATATCCAGTATCTAATCCGCTAATGTTTGTTAATGACAGGTCTGTGGATTGGCACTAGTCCCTTACATCTCCCTGACAGTTTAGGAAGGCAGCCAGTCAGTCCCTGGTATCAAAAAGGTTGAGAAACACTGCACTAGATGACCAAAATCTTTATTTTCTAACATAAAATGTATTTGTTTCAAAACAGAAGATGATGAAAATATCCACACAACAGCAAGGTCTGAAATTTCCCAAAATACTAGATTAGGTTTTCTACCTGACTCTGTACCCTGATCTACTGAGCCAAAGGAGATGGAATCTGGCCCTATCTCCTCTGCTAAGGATTCTCCTAGAATAGAGGCGTCCCTTGGGGGCATAAAAGCAAATTCAGCTGCTCCTACAATTTTTCTCACAGACCTTCATGCACAGTGCATGTCAGGGCAGGGAAGAGATGCAGCTGGAATATGCCAGGTTCTGGCTCTCCTCATCTGACAGTCCATTGGGGACTGTGGCATTGCCAGATGACACAGGGTAAAGCAGCCTGGAGGTTGTCTTGGAGCTGGAGTGAGCCAGCTCTCTGAACCTTGCTTTCTGCTGTATTGAGTGGAAAGTTGGTGCCACAGAGAATTTGGATGAAAATACTTTTCAATGTGTAAACTGCTACATTTTCATGTTAAATATAAAGTCTCTATTGCACAGTAGCCTAACATAGTGTCTACCATCTGTGTACTAGATTTGTACTGTATGTACAGTTATGGTCTGATGCCTCTTGAAGGAAGTGGTGGTGTACCCGTGTTGGTCGCAGGATATTAGAGACAAAGTGGGGAAGTAATTTATTTTACAGGCCCAACTTCAGTTGGTGAAAAAGATGAGCTTTTGAGGTTACATAGAGCTCTTTTTCAGACATCTCTTGTCTCTGTTACCAACAGATGTTGGTCCAATAAAAGATATTACCTCAGCCACCATGTCTCTCTAACCTCTTGAATAAAGACATTCTTAACTGAAGCTTTCTGGACCTTGGTCATAGCATATTTAGGGTCATCTAAAATTTTTGGCTGTCTAAAACTGTTTTCCATATAAAAATGAGACCATCTCTTAAACATAAAAATAATATCAAACTCCTCTACCAACTCAGACACAAGATTTTTCTCAATTTGGATTGTGTCTAGATTCAGAATGCCTGGAACCTTAAGTGGCTCAGCATCTGCAATACTTTAAGTTGCTGTTGCTTTTGCTTTTTACATAATGAAATTCTCCTGCACATACTTGGCATTGCTCACTTGCTCATAACTTCAAAATTGCTGAACCACTTGTCTTCAAACTTGGCTTATTCCTGAGATCTCAATGACATACCCAAAACAAGCGATGTCTGATATTTCTGCTTTCAGCTACAGCCGAGTTACCTGTACGATCAAGGGACATTCCAGCCGCCTTCTCCACAGCAGTGGTGGATCCTTTGGCAGAGAACTGGTGTAGTTCCCACTGATCTATAGGGACCTGATTGCAAGGAATCACATGTTGTGCTGTTCAAACTCAGTGTGCAGTTCAAACTAAGGGAATGGATAAGCTGGGACAATGGTGAAGCGTGCATCTGTATGATCCTGATCCTCCTCTCTGTGTGGAAGTAAACTCCAGTTACTAGGCTGAAGTATCCTCAGTAGAGCTGCTGTGCAGCTTTGGAGGTTGAGGATTAGAATCATAGGGTTAGAGGGAAGCGCAAGAGTCATTGAAGCCAGTTATCCCCATTCTGTATTTGTGCATTTGAGTTTTTTTCCTCTAAGTGTAGCACCTTGCGTTGTCTTTGTTGAATTTAATTTTGTTGTCTATAGTCCAGTTCGCCAATTTATCAAGAGCCCTCTGAATTTTAGCTCTAGCCTCCAAAATTTTGGCAACCCCCCAGCTTTGTGTCATCTGCAAATTTGATCAGTATACTCTCCATACTTCTAGCCATGTCATTAAAGATGTTAAACAACACCAGACCCAGAACAGATCTCCATTGCACCCCACTTGAGACCTCCCTCCAATCTGACATCATTCCATTCTTTCCTCCTGCATCTCTGTTTCTGCCTATTGACCAGCCTGGCTAGTTAAGTTAGGTTCTGGGTTAAGGTCATCATTTCTCTTCAGAACATATGGAGAAGGGCATGTATGTTCAGGATTTTTAATTTTTTTTGTTTTTCTATGCAGAAGTCTCAAATAGCTGAACCTAATTTGCTCATTTTGCAGAAACGTTCACTTTTGGTCTGAAGAATGGACAACTCCACCCAATTCCAAAAGGAGTTAGTTTGGTAAAGCTTGGGAGGGGAGAGGGCAGAAGGTGGGTACTATAATAGAAAGTAAAACATTCATAACTATAGTATGTACCACCTACACTTTCTGTAAGAGCATACATCACACTGTTTTACAATTCCAGAGTGTGAGATGAAGTTGATGCAGTGTAGAATACTTTTTTGGCTCTCAGAAGAGTGTAAAAGCAGACTAAAAATACTTTAACAGCAAGTCCAGTCCATGAATGAATAAGCACTTCTGCTATTCTCCTCTCCATTATGGCTGACTGCTACATGCTACATTTGTTATTGAAAAGGTAATAGGATGTATATGTGGCTGTTTGGTTGAGGGGCAGGAGGCCATTTTTCACATTTTCAAGTGTTCCGCTCCTTCTCCCTCCCACTCTAGTAACCTCCTCTGTGTCCTGAATGTTGGTCCATCTAGGTTATTATAAATACAACTTGGAAACTGAAGTAATGAGGAGGTTCTAGATGTGGTGACTGACTAATACAGCTTTACAACAATGTGACTACCTGACAGAAGGGTGTGTGAGACCTACCTTGTCTCCTAATATCCTGGGACAGATATGGCTATAACAACCCTGATTGATCATGTCCGTGGCTCTCAACCTTTCTAGACTACTGTACCCTTTTCAGGAATCATTTGTCTTGCGTACCCCCAAACTGCACTTTACTTAAACTATTTGCTTACAATAGCAGATATAAAAAGACAGATGTGTCACAGCACACTATTTCTGAAAAATTGCTTGCTTTCTCATGTTTACCATATAGTTATAAAATAAATGAAATGTAAGGACAATATTTACATCCCAATTAAATGTATATAAAGCAGTATAAACAAGTCATTGTATGAAATTATAGTTTGTACTGACTTCACTAGTATTTTTAATGTAGCCTGTTGTAAAACCAGGCAAATATCTAGATTAGTTGATGTATCCCCTGGAACACCGCTGCATACCCCGCAGGCTACACATACCCCTGGTTGAGAACCACTGGATTATATGGTGCAGTGGAATCCAGTCAGAGCACAGTGTACGTGCAATTGCTACTTGTATGTTTCAAGTATATTCTCTTCAAAAAAAGTTACATCTTTACTGATGTTTTCAAGACACAAGGAATCAGATCATCAGCTGGTGTCAATAGAGCTTCATCTGTTTACACCAGCTGAGGATCTGCCCCAGGAAATATATTTTTCTAGTACATTCTCAAACCTGCAACCAGGTGCAGTCTATGACAACATTGCATGCTCCATATCTAAGTTATGAATGATCTGAGATGGAAATTAAGGCTCTGAATCCTCTGTTATTTACCCCAGTTTAACACCAGTCCTCGTTATGGGATATTCTGAGGTGGGACTCTCCGTCTCTCCTGTTGAAGCTGTTCCATTTTAACTAAATACTAACTGGGCCAGAACAAGAATAACTCTTTAGTCCAGAGGTTAGAGCATTCACTCAGACGTGGGAACCTGGTGTTTAAACACTTTTCCTTGTCTCACACGGGGGGAAAGTGAACCACATCACAGGCACACTCAGCACATGCCTATCAGATCAGGCCCTGCAGGCAAGATTGGTGAGGGAATGACCATCTTCTCCTGATTTGAGGATCGCACTAGGCCTTAGGCATCTGGATGCCTGCCTGAGGCAATGTGCATGCCTAGGAGCAGAAGCTGAGGCACCTGGGGAACTTTTACAGTGGAAGTTTCAGCGCCGAGTCAATTTGTTCTCACTGTGTTAGGTGGCAGTTGAGTGGGGATTTTGTAAATCAGTGGCGCTTAAAACTGGGATTTAGCCACTAAAGTCCAGATTTAGTTTCTAAGTCCCCTAGTGGATCTGTTCCTCCGTTCCTAAAAGGATTGGGCCCTTAGAAATGTCACTACCGGGTATGCTGGTGTGGAGTTTTTTGGGGTGGAGCTGGGAGTTCACCATTTGGAGAGAACAAGATCCCTGACTGTCTCTCCCGGATATGCTGTGCCCCAGTTAGTCTTATTTTAGTTTTTCTGTCTTTTTGGTCAGATTGACTGGTAACCCTATTCCCAGTTATTGGTTGGACGTATTCTTAAAGGTTTCATCTCATGACAATCTTTTAATAATAAATTATTAAACTTTAATTATTGGAGACACCAGGACAATCCCAGATGATTGGCAACCCTAACTGGGAACAATTTTGTCATACTTCGTGTAAGACACACACACAGGTAGAATCATAGAATATTAGAGTTGGAAGGGACCTCAGGAGGTCATCTAGTCCAACCCCCTGCTCAAAGCAGGACTAACCTCAGCTATATCATCCCAATCAGGGCTTTGTCAAGCCTCAGCTTAAAAACCTCTAAGGATGGAGATTCCACCACCTCCCTAGGTAACCCATTCCAGTGCTTCACCACCCTCCTAGTAAAAAACTTTTTCCTAATGTCCAACCTAGACCTCCCGCCCTGCAACTTGAAACCGTTGCTCCTTGTTCTGTCATCTGCCACCACCGAGAACAGCCTAGCCCCATCCTCCCTGGAACCCCCTTTCAGGTAGTTAAAGGCCGCTATCAAATCCCCCCTCACTCTTCTCTTTTGCAGACTAAACAAGCCCAGTTCCCTCAGCCTCTCCTCATAAGTCCTGTGCTCCAGCCCCCTAATCATTTTTGTTGCCCTCCGCTGGACTCTCTCCAACTTCTCCACATCCTTTTTGTAGTGGGGGGCCCAAAACTGGACACAATATTCTAAATGCGGCCTCACCAATGCCGAATAGAGGGGAATAATCACTTCCCGTGACCTGCTGGTAATGCCCCTCCTAATGCAGCCCAATATGCTATTAGCCTTCTTGACAACCAGGGCACACTGCTGACTCATATCCAGCTTTTTATCCACTGTTACCCCCAGGTCCTTTTCTGCAGAGCTGCTGCCCAGCTCGTCGGTCCCCAGTCTATAGCTGTGCATGGGATTCTTCCTTCCTAAGTGGAGGACTCTGCACTTATCTTTGTTGAACCTCATTAGATTTCTTTTGGCCCAATCCTCCAGTTTGTTTAGGTCACTCTGTATCCTATCCCTACCTTGCAGGGTGTCTACCACTCCCCCCAGCTTAGTGTCATCCGCAAACTTGCTGAGGGTGCAATCTACCCCATCCTCCAGATCATTAATAAAGATGTTGAACAAAACCGGCCCCAGGACCGACCCCTGGGGAACTCCGCTTGTGACCGGTTGCCAGCTAGATATGGAGCCATTGATCACTACTCGTTGAGCCCTATGCTCTAGCCAGTTCTCTATCCATTTTATAGTCCATTTTATAGTCCATTCATCCAACCCATACTACTTTAACTTGCTGATAAGAATACTGTGAGAGACAGTATCAAAAGCTTTGCTAAAGTCAAGGTATATCACATCCACCGCCTTCCCTACATCCACATACACATGGTGTATAGCAAATGCTGTTACATCTAGAAAAAGGGCTTTTTATTTCTGAAATATATGCTGCTTCATTCTACTTCTCCTACTCTTCCCTCTCTTCCCCCCCACAAGTTCTCCCTCACTTATTGATGATAACCATTCTGTCTTTTCCAGCACAGCATTGTTTTATGATGTCAGATCATTTAGGTCCATTTGTCTGAGGTTGCTTTCCCTCCAAAAAACTAGAGCTAAGTCAATGATGATTTTAAAAAATTAAAAAAGACACCTCACAGCATGTTTCTTTGTCTAGAGGCAGTGGCTGGTTGAATAATAGCTGGTGTAGATCTTTAATCAGCTTGTCTTTCCTGTTTTAGCCTCTCTTGCAATTTGCTGCATCTATCAAATGGAAGATTTAATCCACAATTTTGCTGTTTTTCGTTGTTTCTGTTGACTGACACCAGTGGCCCCTTTTTGAGAATGGTAGTAATTAAATTCATAAAGCGGGATAATTCAGTTATGGCCCCCTTTCCACCGACCAGCTGTTCCACCGGTTGCTTCCTACTGGTGCTCAGAAAGAGACACTACTTCCTAGTAAACTAAATACCCATTTTATGTGGGAAAGCAAAGGTGCAAATCTTCACTGCCATCTAAATATTTTAGTGATTGCTGACAGAGGGGGTCTGAAAATTGTTTGCAGGAAAAATGGTGCCCTGAATAATTTTTCTCTGTAGCAAGCTGTCCTTTTTTTCCCCTGATACTGTGCAAATTAAAGAAGCAAAAAATGATGATAAAGCACTGAAAGGTGCCAAGCTAACATGACTGCAGACTTTTTAAAAACAGAATGAGACAAAGCATAGGCTGGGCCATATGGAAGAAATTTAAACATGTGCCTAATCCTTGACCTGGACAGACTCCCTTCTAATGGCCATATGAAATTCAGTCTGTTTTTATTCGTTCATCTCTCTGCTGACATTCCCAGCACCAATGCTCACTTGTGTCAGTTACTCTATTGGGTTTTTAATGGTTCTGTCTGCTAATCACTTGTGATCACTAACTAGGATTAAATGCAAAACTCTGTTCTGTGAGTGAAAGACCTCATAGCTTGCAGCTATCCTCTTTTCTTTTCATGCAACTATTCAGCAGAAATGTATGGGTCAGGATCATGGTTACTACAAAAGGTGGTAATCATAGAATGATCCCCAGTCAAAATGTTCTCAATTTTGAGAGATAAATAATTGGAAAAATTTCTATCAACCTACTCTAGATAGAACATTCCCTTTCCCCAATTTCTGGGCATTCATGTCCTCTTGTTAACTACATCTTCCCAAATGTTCTTGGTACATAGGCAGCTGAGACGGGGGAGAGGGGGGTAAAGGTCCTGAGACCCCCTTTTAAACAAGGGGGGGGCATGCTCTCACTTTTGAGAACCTAAACTCAGCAGGGCCACAATGAGGAGGGTGCTCAGAGGCCCAGATTCTCCCCCCCCCATGTTGGCCTCTGGCCAGAGCTGAGTGGTGTAATGGCAGAGCCCCTTCCTTGCGTACATGAAGGAGAGGCAGCCAGACCAAATTTGAGTAGCATTGTGACCCCATGCACCAGGTTGCACTGTCCCTCACTCAGATTTGGCTGGCTTTGGTTGCTTGGCTCCCACACTTTTGCAGTTCTTTCAGTGCCCTTGCTTGGTGTACCTGCCACAGGAAGGCTTATTCTAGACTCCTTGCTGTACTGTTGAGATTCCTTCTTGCTGAGATTGTGAACACGACTGAAGGAGAGTGTGGATGGGCTGACTTGACAGAAGAAACTGAAATTGTGATTGTTCCAAAGAAGATGATTTGATGAGACAATTTAAAAGGACTAACTAACTGAATGAGATCCATCTAGAAGACAGAACAGCCAAACTTTCCAAATTTGGTTGACTAAGGTTAGGCACCTAAATCCATATTAAGACACTTAAATAAAATAGACTGGATTTGCAGAGGCACTGAGTACCTATAGCTTCCATTGACTTTAATAGGATCTGTGAGGGCTTGACATCTGTTGAAGTTCAGGCCACTTCCATTTAAGTGCCTGAACATGGATTTAGGATCCAGATCCTCTAAGATGACTAAATACCTTTTTAAGGCTCTGGTCCTAGATTACTAACTTTAGGTATGCATGTTTGAAAATATTGGCCTGCATTTTTAATGGAATTTATCCTTTAATAGTTTAGTTTGCTCTGTTTACTTTGTATTACTATCCTGAATGATGGGAGCTGTTTTTGGTGCATCGCAATTAAAGAGTTTGAAAAGAGAATAGTAAAACTTGAAAGTGCCCTTCCGTTTAATAGTCCCAAGAGATGTAAAGGGATTTGTTTGTGTAGATTGTGAGTATTCTCTTGTGACAAGCTTTTATCTGTTGAGTTTAATTGGTCTACAGATGGTAGTCTTAGTTTTATTTAGTTTGGAGAGAAAATTGGGCTGACTACTTCACTCCCACCCCCATGTCACTTTTGTTTTATACAAGACGTAAGTGGTGTGAGGTATAAGAAATGCAAGAGGAAAGGGCATTGAAGGCAAAGGTTATTGGATACCTGACATAAGACATTTTAGTTTGGGCTGAAGTATGATTATAGGCTAATTTAATAACAAAGTATTACTTATACAGTGCCTTCCATCCAAAGATCTTAACTATCTTAACTTAAAATTAAGCAGATGGATAAATGCTTTGGTTGGTTAGAACCAGAATGCTCAGTATCTTCCAGGATCGAATATTTTAATTATTACATTAATTTGGGACAGTTCTTGTATCCTGGATAACAACATTGATGTGGTTGAGTCTGCTTTCCATGACCCTAATTCTGCAGGCACCTTCCCTTCCCCCTTGTAAAGCAAATGTAAAAAGCTACCAAATCAAAATGGTAGCATTATTACACCCAAAAAACTTAAAAATCAGAAGGAATTTTTTTTAAATCTCATGAGTTTTGGTGTCTGAGTCATGATTTTTAACACATGGAGTTAGACCAAAAACTGAACCATTAGTAATTCCTAACCCTATTGACCAACTTTTCATCCAAATACACTAACTTGGTAGATAAAGCTTCAAAGTGTCATTTCAAAACATTTTAGAATGGCTAGAAAAACTATTAATATCATTGGCATTGGTGGAAAGGTGGTGAAGAAACCAACTCTGTCCTTTCAGAGTGAAGAAAAGGAATTGTTTGGCACTTATTAGGAAGACAGCTGTAATTCTATTACTCTGTACTCTTGTGCTTATTTGAAGTTTGCCTTTGATTTTTGCCTCTATAGATAGTGTTATAGAATATATTACAGAAATAGATTTATTTTTAACAAGCGGTAACTATAGCAATTAATTTTTTGGAGGTTGTCTTTTCTGTATAATTGTGGGTTTATGTTAATCACAAATACGAATTTAAGACTATCCAAAATATAGTGATGCAGAGGAGAGTCTTTAGCTTGAAACACCTGAGCATTAACTGAAATAGTGCTGATCACATCAGAGGGTGGGTTTTTTAACTGCACAGTGTCTAGAATAACCTAGGTGGAAAAACTCCAAGTGAGTAAATGTGCAATGAACTTCTCAGCAGCCCTGCTTGGGAAATAGACTATGCAGAAATCTACGTTTTCAAATTTGTTGCAGTATTTTCCAATTCATTCTGTTTTACAGACCGACATATTGAATAGACAGTGGTTCAAGGCTGGTCACTGCTTTGTGCCTGGTGTAGTGATTACATCTGTGCCTAGAGAATGCTACCTAACCAGAATGTTAGCTTCTTACACACCTTTGTGCTCATTCTGCACAGTTGTAAATGACTGTACAAGGCAGCAGTGGTAAGAAACAGTGGGACTTGAACCAAGCTCCTGCCACTAGTCTTGCCTCCCTTTGCCCAGCATCCTGATGGTGGAGAATCAGGCCTGTTATCTCTGCAGGTCATTTTCGGGATGATTTTCTGTATGTTTGTTGCAAGAATTGCTTTACATTTTGGTTTCTGCAAATTTGATCACACTGGAATTTATGCAACAGAAATGTCCAACAGAAAGAGGTTCATTAGCAAACATCAGTTTCTAGACAGCCAGAGATGTACACTGCAGCACTGCTAGAAGGTAGAGGCATGCACCGTTGAAATACTTGAAGTAGGTGAGATCTCCTTTTATTGCAGTAGCCTGTTCTTTATCATTGTGATGGATACGGCTCCACAGAGGCTTGCAGAGAATGGTCTGAGAACCAAAAGGATAAAAAATAGTCCAGTAATGAGGTATTTTTAAGTGACTATAAAACTATAGGCAATGAAAGCAGTAAAACAGAGCAAATATGGGAGATTGGGGAATATTATTATTATTAATACTATTATTTACTGCTAGTACATCTGTTTGCTTTAACAAAGTAGAAGTTATGAAAGGACAGGAAGGAGTTTGTATCCGCATTAAAGGACTCAATGTAACCAGATGCTTATTGCCCTGGACCCTGATTAAAGTGAATGGGAGTTGAGGGCATTCAGAATATTTCAGGTTAAGGATCCTAACTAGAGATGCCTGACTTGCGAGTGAGATCACTATTTCAGCTACCTCTAAGTGTACCTTGATGTCTATTTATTTCACACTAGCAAACAAAGAGGTGTTTAAAGAGCATAGTCAATTCACTTAGGGCAACATTTTAAATTCTCCTAATATTCTTGTCAGAGCAGGTATGCTCTGCAGGCTTCAACATCAGATCTCAGGAAAGGAAAACAGGAGGTTGCTCAGAAATTATTCAGCACCTGTCCCACCAAGGTATTTATTACTAGGTGATGAAAAACATGGTGTTTTGCGATTAGCAGTTTAAGAACCCCTAACACCCACTCTATGATTACTTTACACTCCTGATGACATCATGGGTGCTTGTCACATGACAGAGCAGCAGGCTGTTCTCTGGACCCATCGCATTAGGCAGGTGTTGGAATATTGCTGGGAGATGCTAATTGATTCCTGCTATCAGTGGTACTGCCAACCTCAAGCATTCAAAGATTGATTCCAGCCCCAAAATCACAAGGTTGGCTTAAAAGTCAGGAGAGTTTAATATTTTGTGTTCTTTTTACCAGCCTGCTGGCTTTTGAGCTTTTAGGGTTCATGTTTTCAAGCTTTTCTCAACAACCATGAGGACTAGAAATGTCCTTTTTTATTTAAAAAAAAAGCTGAAAGTCGAAAGTCTCCCATTTTTACATGACTCTAGGAGTTGAGACTTTAAGAAAAACACCAAAAATCACGAGTTGACAACACTGTTAACAAGCTTACTCCAGGCTGGATAAAAGGGAGGTGGGAGAGGCCTTGCCATAGGGAGATCTGTGGTCTAGGTCATAAGGAATAGTAAAAAAAACTAAGACTGGGAGATGGTTTGAGCTGGAACTTATATTGTTTGTTAAATCCCAGAAAGAGGGGTGAGTTTCAGCTAATTTGGTACATGCACACTTTCGAGCAGGGTGAGAATGCCACCTGCTTACACAGATGCATAGACAAAGCAGTTCACTAGTTAGCAGAGTAGGTTTATGCTCTTTTAGACTCCTGGTCAAAGGTCCCTGGAATCTAAACTGGCTTTTGCTGGTGTACATTATGGCACAGGGAAAGTTGCTGGTGTGGGGAAAAAGTTGTAATGACAGGAAGTGGAGATGCAAAAGGGGCCAGTGCTGGCTGGAAAGAGGTGGTCAGAAAGCACCTTTTGCTTGAGGAGCACCCGTAGAGTTCTGGGCAGAAATTAAAGCTGCTTCTCTATCCCCACTGGAAAATTGAGTTTTTGTCTATATGGGGACACACAAGAAAGTTATTCCAAATTAACGAAAGGTGTGAATTTAAAGTGGATTTGCTAGAATGTATTCAGCTCCTATCTGGACACTTATTCAGAATTAAAGTGGCCTCAATTTACTTCACATCTTAAGGGAAATGGGCACTATGAAAATAGCAATGATATTATTTTGACTTAAAATACCAAAATCTGTGAAAGACCTGAGAAATAGGTGACCTGCGGGGGAACCACGAATAAGAAATGTCAGATTTGCTTGGCGTTTTCTCTGACAGATCATAAGCAGTTGATGTAAACACCTATTTCTGAAAAGGCACCCATGGGGTGTCGATAAAAACATACCAGTGTATCCACATTATAAATGGGGCCTAATAACCCAGCTACAACCCCCCCCAGCAACAATGTCACCTCCCCATCTACTTAGAGTTACTCATCTTCTCCTGTATATTGTTTTCATAACTTAGAGATTTCCCCCACCTAGGTATAGCTACTTTCCCAGCTGATGCTCCTGAGTGACACTTCTTAAATAGATTATAAGAGCTGCTTGACTGTGAAAGTTAAAGATTGGTTACAAACAGGTGCTAACCATTGAACTGCTACAAAACTGCAAATTCTGTTTACAGTTAATGGAATGATTCAAAGGGTTGGGGGGGGGGGGGAATTGTGTAACAATGTACTGGCCATTTAAGGCAGGTAAGGGAAGCTTCTGAATCCACTTGTACCATGTTCCAGGTTTATACATGGCACTGCAACATCTTGGGACTTGTAGGCAAGGGTGGCAGTTGTTGGCTACTGCAGTAAAGCATGTGGGGCGAGGAGGCAGTGTATATGAACAGCTCCCTTCTCTTATTGCTATCAAAACTACTGTTATATTTTAAAATTAGGTTAAACATAGCAGCTAAAAACTCAGGCCTTGATCCTGCAAGCTGCTTCATGTTAAGCAATAACTGCATTCAGCATTTTTTATATCCTCATTCTCACCTTATTTCAGTCAAAGATTTATACCAAATAGGAATTCCTAAGCTTGACTTCAGAGCAGGAACTGTCCTTTTTGTTGTAAATTGGGATATTGCCTAGCACAATAGAGCTGAATTACAAATAAGTAACTGGCCAAGCAAAGCTAGGTCCTATAATCAGTTTGATAGCAGCATTCCTCTGTCTGTTTGGATGTAATGTGATCACTTTTTGAATGCCAAATCTGATCAATTCCAAAATTTCAGGGCATGTTCTAGGCATCAACAGGCAGAACCCTAATTCTTGTGGTGAAAATCAGAAGGAGGGAATGTCCCTGGCATGAGTGCAGGGTGTCCCTGAAACAGATAGAGATGGGATGGTGACACACAGGGACACTCAGAGTATGCCAATCAGATCAGGGACTTTTTTTTTGGGGCGGCGGGGGGGAAGGGGAGGAAGGAGGAATGCAATGAGCTTGGCCTACAGAGGCAATAAAGTGTCTGACTCTGTAGCTGTAGGAAAATCTTAGATCTTCCCACCTTCCTCAGCTCATGTGTCCAGAACAAGAGGAGAAACTTCATAAGAGGCTACTGAACTTCATGAGACTATCATCAGGCTTCATTAGTTAATGTTCGGAAAGTGCTTTGAAAGTCTATCATGGAAGGCACTATGGAAGTACAGGTTATAAAATAATAGACGAATGTATCTGTATTGTCAGCTAGACACTGGCAATAGTGCCACAAGTGGATTCTGTATTAGGGAGCTTTTTTGGGTTTTGTTTTTTTTTGGCTTTTAAATTTTTGCTATTAAAATTGAATGGTATCAAGTCTTTTACACCATATCCAGCTCAGGTTAGATACCCTAAGGATTTTTAAATCTCAGGTTATGAGCATTTCTGCTTCTAATATTTCCATAACAGCTAAGGAAGTGCATTCTATAATGGGGTCTGTTCTCTCCTTACTACGTATGTAGAGCTGTTGTTGACGCTAATGAGACTAATGAGTGAACTGAGGGGAGAATAGTCCCCATTGTCTTCATCATTTTGATAGCCTTTAGATGTGCAACTATGTGGTTGTAGCCTCTAGTTGTTTATCAGCACTGGGGGCAAAATTCATCCCAGGTGTATCTCCACTAAATTTGGTCCAGTACTTTTCCTTGTTCTCCTGTATCAGATCTTTGTAAAACAGACTGTTTGTCTAGCTTACCTATGTGGATTGTGCCTGACAGTATTTACAACATGACAGACACAAAGATTATAGTTATAATACTACTTTATGACATCTACAGCAAAGAATAAGGGAGAAACAAATCTGTCACTATGCTGTCATGCTTGGGGGGAGCATGACACTAAATAACTTTTAGGTTTATTTCCCTCCCCCCGCCCCTTCCATCTATGTCTAAATATCAATTAAAGACAATTTTGACTGTCACTTCTAGTGGAGCTTGCACCAAACCTTACAAAAGTTGCATCCTCTTATAAAAGAAATCTTAGCAGAGATATGGATCCTTCCTGAGTTTGTAAGCATTTTGCATATTGTCTCTTCAGTTTCAGAAGTCTTGGCAATTCTGTTGTTCGGGCTGTTGCTAGGAGGTTTTTTTCTCATCAGGGATTTATAGCTGTAGTTATGGAAGTCAACTGTAGAAAACTATTCTCAGATTCAACCCTGTTTACTGCACATAATGAAAACTGAAGTTTAGCACCTAATGTCCCATTTCTATAAATTCAATGGAAACTAGGATCTGCGAATGTGAATAGCTTCTCAGGGTCATGGCCTAAGCTTTCCCTGTGTCTTTAGGAACTCTTTAATTTGCACGAAAAATAATTTAACTAGAATGCTTGCATTGATCTCATGCCTTAGGTGTTTCTCTGTACATATTCATGGGGAATTATTTCATGGGGTTTATTTTCTAATTGTACACTTTATTTTGTGATTTTTACTTTATTAGGTGGTAAGAGGGTGAATAAGCAATGACCCTAAACAAAATAGGTGGCAAAAGATGTTCTTGTCTAAATCCATCCTTGTGTCAGAATTACAAAATGACAGAATGAAAAGCAAAATATGCAGTTCTCAAAGCAGGTGTGAATTTCAATTGTTAAAAAACAAACCCCAAACAACCCTCCCCCCAAAAATCAAAACCAACTCCTGTCTCCCCCTCAAAACAAACCCATGTCAAAAAAATATTAAGGGTCACAATCAAGCACTGAAATTAGATGTCTGAAGTAAGGACGCTGTGCAGCCCTTATTTGGCCCCCTTTTTCACAGTAGCCTTTGACTGCTTTAATTGATGCCAAGGACTGTTTTGAGGATTAGGTGAGTGCATTAGGTGAGTAGGCATCTCAAACTTTCATAGCTGTGGTGAGTACTCCTTGGGTGCAGTTCTGGATTGGGGCCTGTATCTCTTTTGATTTCATTAGAATTACTCACAGTTTATTCTAAGTTGAAAAGCACGTCTTGTGTGTGTTTCTTGCTAGGGCATGAAAAGTGATTTAATATACAGATGCTTCATAAAGCCATATTCATTTTTAAATTTGGCAGGAAATAATGAGACCAAGTGTGTTTTCAATGCCTATTTTAAAATGGCTTGATGGCATGCCATTTTAGGCCCTGCCTACACTAGAAAGCTTTGTCGATGCAAATTACAGCAATTGATCAAAAAGCGCTGTGATTACAACATTTGCGCCTGTCCACACAGCACTCATGGCGCTGCTGAAGCGCGTCCACAATTAGTGCTGTAGCATCGACAGTGAGAGCAGAGCACTGTGGGCAGCTATCCCACTGTGCAACTTGCCACCTTGTGCCGCTAAGAGTTGTAGGAAGGCGGAGAGGATCGCAGCTCATCATGGGTGTGGGCTCAATGCCTCATGATGCAGTGATTTCCATCCCATCATTCATGGGTTTCCAACAGCATTTTGTGGCATTCAGTTTACTGAGCACCCACCATCTCTATCTGAAAGAATGGATCCTGCACAGCTATCCACTGTTTTCTGTTTTCTGAACACATCGTGGCTGGTTGTCATGCACTCCCAGTCAGAACTGGAATCCAAAGCGCCTGACCTATTGTGTGCCAGGCAAATGAACAACGCCAGATTATTGTTTGCATTCGCAGAGCATCTGCACATGGTGCACCGCCGCTTTCAGGTGCATAAAACAAGCACTGAATGGTGGGATCGCATCATTATACAAGTCTGGGATGACAAGCAGTGGCTGCAGAACTTTAAAATGCATAAAGCCACCTTCTTGGAACTCTGTGCAGAGCTCGCCCCTGCCCTGCAGTGCAAGGACGCTAGAATGAGAGCTACTTTCATAGTGGAGAAGCGTGTGGCGATCGTCATGTGGAATCTGACAACTCGACTGCTACCAGTTGGTCGCTAATCAATTTGGAGTCAGGAAGTTCACAGGTGGAGTAGTGTTATCTCAAGTGTGCAGGGCCATTAATCGCATTCTGCTATGAAGGACTGTGAGCCTTGGAACTGTGCATGAAATAGTGGATGGCTTTGTATCAATGGGATTCCCTAGCTGTGGCGAGACAATAGATGGCACACATCCCAATTTTGGCCCTGGATCATCTTGCAACAGAGTACATCAATAGAAAGGGGTACTTCTCTATGGTACTGCATGGTCGTTTTCTTATCAGCTGCTGGTGCTTGGCAGGTTTCCCCTCAAGGGCACATCTATAGAAGCACAATAAACTGTGAACAGAAGCAGGATTGTGAGTGCAATAACAACATTGATGCATTACTGTAAAATACACCTTTTTCTTGCTGTCCCCTGGCAAGTGCACAGCTTGACAATCAACTAGGGCATGGTGAGTAGTGCCTGTGCAAGGGTGCCCTCAAGCCAGGGAAAAGGTTCTGGGTGGTTTGTCTCTTTCTACATGCATCAGTACCCCAAAATTTCAAGTTGTGCCACTACTTTCCACAGGCGTGGGTCACAAAAGCCAATATCTCACTCCTGAGAATAAGCAGAGGTACTAGGGTGAATCTCCATGTGAGCAGCTTCAAATCAGGTCCATGTGCTGCTTGCCTGTGTGCCACTTTGGTCCCTGCACGAGCGATTGCCAATTGGCATGGAAAAGTTTCCTACAATGGCGGAAGAAACAAAGCAGCTCTGCCGAGGAATCTCCGGCATAGGATTGGTAAGTACCTCCAGGAAAGTTTCCTAGAGATCTCTCTGGAGGATTCCCGTGAAATCTTGGTGTGCACTAATACACTTTTCCACAGCACTGCCTAGCTGAACAAGGGAATGGGAAGCACATACAAACACAGCTACTCTTGTGCATATCTATCCCTTCAACCAGCTGTACAATGCAACAAAGCAAAGGACAGCTGTACCTCATGTAACCGAGCAGCTTCAGCTCCGAAAAAAAAAAAACTTACCCAAGCTCCCCGCCCCTGCATCCTGCCTGCCAGAGCTGGAGGGCTGGGACTGGGTAGAGAAGAGATCCTGGCTTCCATGTCAGCAAATGACGTGGTCCCCTGCTCCGCACTGTCCTCCAACATGACCTTCTCATCCATGACTTCTTCATCGGGAGTGACTCCAGTTTTCACTGCTTCCAGGCCCACGGAGGTATCCATGGGTCTGTTGGTGGTGGACGTGGGGTCGCCTCTGAGGATGGCTTCCAGCTCCTTAGACGCAGCAGGTCTTTGGCTCTGCACCAGGGTGATGGTTTGATTCCCTAGCCTTTTGGTACCCCTGCCACAGTTCCGTGATTTTTTTTTTTCCGCTCAGCACTGCATTGTGTCCCATTCATAACCCTTCTCTGCCACTAAATGAGAAATCTGACCATAGGTATTATAGTTCCTTCAGCTGGAGGGGAGCTGGGACTGCACAGCCTCCTCTCCCCAAATGCAGATCATACTCGGAAACTCTGGTGTGCTCCAAGTGGGAGAGCATTTTGTACGTGGAACCACCATGATCAGCTGGGAAGATGAGATGTGAGCTCTCCTCTCTGACCAAGTAGGAAGGGAAATTTCAAAAATTCCCAAGACTTTAAAAGGGGAAGGGCGGTTGGCTGCAGGGCAGCAGAGTTCAAACTGATGGCCAGAGTGGTCAGGATGGGCATTGTGGGGCACTTCCTAGAGGCCATTTACCATGACATAACCAACCGCAGTGTCTACATTGATGCTTTGTTGCTAAAAGTCGGGCGCAAAAAACTCTATGCCTCTCGGCAAAGTGGTTTGATTTTTGTCACAAAATTAAACCAGTTGGGTCAGCAGGGGTGACTGCAGTATGTACATCAGCACTGTTCTGGTACAAAAAGCTGACTTTGGTCAACAGAAGTCTCTAGTATAGACCAGGTCTTAGACATGGATATTTAGATGCTGCACATTTAGCTGACTCTACATTTTTAGACAGTAAAAGACCTACCTTTTCCTTAGGAAAAGGCATGTGAGAAGGACAATTTTTGTCTGTCCACACTTACTTTAATTTTTACTATAGTCAAACTGAATCATGACTATCATAATCCCACTTTCGAAGACAAGTAGAGGAGCCATTCTTTCCATTCCTCAATCAGCTGAAGGGCTAGTGCTGGAGAACATCAACTATCCCTCCTCCTAAGGGCTGAGTCTCACTGAATGAGAACTAGATAGATTTAAACCCAGATCACTTCTAGGCTTCCGAGGCACAACTGGGGCAACACTTTCTGAAGTGCCTATGGCTATATCTTCATGAGTAAAACACATTGAGACGGCTAACTTGAGAGCTTTTTTGATGTAAAATCCTAGTGGAGACAGGGCCCTGGGTCATTTCTACCTTAATGTAGCCAGCCAGGGTCACCCCTATACCCCTCACTGAGATTTATATTGACTAGCTACATCTAGGCAGAAACTACAGGACCAGATCCTCCAAGATATTTAGGTGGCTAAGTCCCATTGGGAATTACATGCCTAAATACCTTGGAGGATCTGGGCCACTGTCTCCACTAGGATTTTACTTCAAGATAGTTATCCTAATGTAAAAACACCTTTTTTGCATGGAAGATATGGCCTAAGTGATTTAGGATCCTGAATGCCATTTTCCAAAAGTGAAAGCCAGTGGGGCACTTAAACTGGATTTAGGCCCTTAAGAGTTTGAAAATGGGATGTAGGCTTCTAAATCTCTTAGGTACTTTTGTAAATTTTATACTTGGCCTTTGTTAATTTTAAAAGCCCTTTAAAATAGTTCAGTATGTTGCAAACAAACAAGCTTTTATTTTGTTTTTCTGAGAGGATGGGAAAGGGAAAGGAGGGATTAAATTATGTGACCACAAGCTTTTGTTACAATTGTGGGGTGCATAGGCATTCAAGGTTTCCCCATGCAGCTCCGCTAACTCACCCAGTGGTCTAACAGTTCTGGATTTCCACTGAGTAGAGGCTGCGAGAACAGCTTGACCACCTGCTCTGTCATGTTGTGATGCTTTGATTTTGTGTTCCATTGCTAAATGTAGCATAAACATGTTGGAGACACGCACCGATGATTGTTGGCTCCTGATGCTGTATGACTGAAAAAATAAAAATGGAATTTGGGAAGGGAAAGAATTACCAAAGCAATCTCACATGTGTGCAATATTTTTTTTAAAAAAATCATTATTTGAATTAGTAAATCTTTAAAAAAGCTTATTTTTTCACCCTCTTTTTCATTTTTATCTCGCTCCTCTTCTAGAAGCTACTCTGGCATAGCTGTGTGTCATCAAAGCCAGCTCTTATTTAGAGACATAGTGGTGTTTCCCAATGTAGTCATCTGCAGACTGTTGTGAAGAAGAAGTAAGGGAGGCAATGGGTGTTGGTTTGTTTTCTATCCCTCCCTTAAAGATTACCACTTCAGCCACAGGGTTAAAAAAAAAAAAAAAAAAAATCAAGCAAAAACACAGCTGTGTTTTAGGACTCAATTGTGTGTGAGAAAAATAGACTTTGCTTCTCTACCAAACAAATCTTTTCCAGCACTTTCAGGATTTCAGCATTCTCTCATTTGTTTGTTCAATGTCATTTCCGAAGGTCACTATGTATTAGCAATTTCTGCATTGTACGAGGGCTTGTAGATTGTGTTATGCCATACATTTCCATGGCTGAGAGGCCAGCTCATGTTTCAGAGAGGTGTTTTGTATCAACAGATTCTGAATCTACAATGGGATGTGGTTGTCAAAAGGTTGTCAAACTGCAAAGATAAGTAGAATAAACATGTATAAATGAATGCTTAGAAAAATCATATCTTTAGAGTGTCATGGGTTAACATAACATCAGGTTTTAACTGAAAAAAATTTATAAATTTTTGTCAAATAAAATGATTAGTACATTAAAAGGAGAAAGTGGCTGGAAGGAGGTTCTGATGCAGACCTTGATCTCTCACACTTGCATACATGCATAACATGCAAAACTACTCATCTAGGAAAGTTAAACATGTGCATAAAAGTTTGCATGAAATGACTTGAGAGCGAGTCTTATTTTCAAAAGTGACTAAACCCTGGTCTACACCTAAAATTTAGATCTGAGCTAGGTATATTGGAAAAAGTCACACCCCCAAGTACTGTAGCTAAGTCAACCTAACCCTTGGTGTAGACCCAGCTAGGTTGATGTAAGAATTCTTCCGTCAACTTAGCTACTACTGCTTGGTGAGGTGGATTGCCTATATTGATGGAAGAATCCCTTCTGTCAATGTAGGAAACATCTAGGCTACAGTGCTGCAGTATCACTTTAGTGCTGATTAGTGTAAACATGCCCGTAGTCATTTCAGGGGAGATTTTCAGAGGCATGTTTCAAAGCCCAAATCCCTGTGAAAGGCCTTGTTTATAGTAGAAAGTTTACATTAGAAAAGTTAGTGCTGGTATATCCTGACAAATCCTTCTTGTGTAGATGCAGTTTATACTACCATCAAGTGCTTTTGCCAGTACACCTTCCCTGTGGGAATTGCTCTGACTCAAGCATGGGCTTACTCCTATTGGCAGCTGTCGAGTTTGTCTCCTGGGAAACAGATAAAAGCTATACTGGCAAAAGCACTCATATGCATCTACATGAGGAGGGTTTGCCAGGATAGCTACGCTAGTATAGCTATGCCAGCAAAACTTTTCTACTGTAAGTGAGATCTTTCTCTCATGTGTGCCTTTAAAAATCTGCCCCTTAGGAGCCTAATCTTTTTCAAAATCCAACTGATTTTGATCAGCCTAAGTCCTATTTTCAAAAGATACATAGGAATTTAAGTCACTTAGGTGATTTGGAAAATTTACCTTTCTTGTGTGTGTGTGTTTGGTTTTTTTTTAAGGATTTTATTTGGAAGGCTTTTAGATTCTACTTAAAATATGTTTCTCAAAAGGTAGGTTCCTATCTGGAAATACTTACAAAACAAACATTTCTCCTTTTCTTCAGCTCCTGCCTTCTTACCCATAAGATCTCTATCTCCAAGGTGAAAGAAGTGTCTTATCCAGAATGTGAGGGTACTTTGAAAAGAGGTCTATTTGAAAGCTATGATGTATTTAATATTAATGTTTCATTGTCAACTTCAAGCATTGAAAGAGCACAAGTTAGACTCCCACTCCCCAAAAATCCATGAGATTCTAAAAAATAAAGGGTTAAAAAAATCAAAATTCATTAAGTCCATGTTTTCAAGTTTTTTTCTCTGCATCTGTTAGGGCTCAACTTCCATTTATTTTTAATGGAAGTTAAGATTCTCATGTAATCACAATATTTCAAGAGCAGGAACTATAAGCAAAACACACATGAAATATTGCAAATCTCCTGATAAAATTATGATAGTTGTCAACATTTTATTTAGCAGAGTTGGAAAATGGAGAAGCAAAAGTCAACTTGAGGTAAATGGTAATTGAAAAGTCCTGTTTCCTTAGAAAACTGCAGGAAGCAATAGTGTCTTTTCCACTGTGGAGGACTTGTGTTAAAAGTGGAAATTTAAGGTTAAAAAGCAAACTTTCTTACCTATACCACTGATAATACCTTAGATGATTAAAACTGAAATAATTATGTAAAATATTTCTAACAATATTTATGCCCTTTCTTTTCATTTGAGAACACACAAAATGAGAGCACCTTCTTCATTATTTTCCTGAGCCCTATCAGTTCTCCTCAGTTTAGAGATGCCTCCTTATACGCACTTTTCCCCAGCAGGCCTTTTATTTCCAGAGGGCTGGCCCTTTAAAATTTGGCAGGTTGGTGCATTGTAGCCCTAAAATGGCCATTTTGGAATTGGCTACTACTGACTCCATCTCCTTCTTTTTCAGCTGGTAAGTGTTTAGTTCTGGTTATATTTCCCCCTTTATCATTGCAGAAGTGATGAAACATTTGTACACTTTTCCATGTCCAAGGTAAGAGAAATGCATAAATTAATCAGTCAGCTTTGCTTTTGTTAATAATCTCACTTTCTACTTCTAACAGACTAGCACGTCAGTGGTTTTTTTGCTTTGCCAGCATAGTAGGGGAATGTTTAAATCAATCCCCCCTCACAAAAGTTTTTGTTCTGAATCAAAATGAACTCAAGAAGTCCTGAAACTTCTGTTCTAGATTCTGAAACTATTTGTTTTTTAAACAAAACCTAAAGTTAGGTGGAAAATGACTGGAGAATTTTTTTAACTGAACTGAGCCCTTTAAACACAAGTGCTAGGATAGAATTGGAGAGCGAGATGTTTCTGGCAAGAACGTTTATCCACATGCAGGGACAGGAATGGCAGTGCCAGCCAGTTTCTATTAAAGTACTATCATCTTTACTCTTCTAATCTGAAACTTGATAGCAGGATTAGGTAGTCAGTCAATCACATAAATACCTCTCCCTTTGAGAGTCTGTCCAAACATACTGTCTGTCCTCACTGAAGTCTATCTGACATCACTTCTGAGAACATGATACAATATCCTAACATAGTATTTTCTTTCTATGGATGACACTTAGTTTTTTATGACATTATTGTGTCTTGAATGAAGGTTTTAGGCTAGAAAGGTGCTGAGCTGCACATTCTTCCATGGTTAACACCTATGAACACTTACGGAAAAACCTGTTCGGTGGTATAGTTCATTATACTCACTCAACCATTTTGAGCATTATTTGAATATATATTTTGAACTAACTGACAGTTGCCTACATGGAAGGTTCATGTTGTATATCACGAAACTCTGCTGGAAATGGGCCTGCCAGGAAAACTGTTCTAGGTGTGTCAATGATCTGGTACAATGAAGTTTAAGAGATTCATTCAAGCTGTGGTGTATACTGTTTACATATTGCAAGATTGTACTCACTGTACCTCTTCTAAGACTGTTGGCCTATGGCACTTTTAGATACAAAGACCTTGAAATCAAGGCATTCTGGATCTTGAAATGTGGTACTTTGTTCATCTGAAAATAGCCTTCAATGGTGTGACAATTTGGGAACTCTGCCTCAACAATTTATGAATTCTGGCTGATATGAAGTTGTTACTATGAAAATTGCTGTATCCTAAATGATGGTATGTACATGTAGAATCCACTATGGGCTCACGGTTCAGTATCACATCTCAGTCAGACCAAGGACAATGGTCGTCAAGATTCACCAGAATTTAATGACTGGACAATAGTTATATTAAAGAGGTTGTCTGAGTGAGGAAATCAGTTCCCTCCAGCTTTCTTCAACAGGGGGCTGGGAATTTGGAGAGTAGAAAGTTAGCAGCATCAGAACAAAGACTCCAAGGTGGAGATGCTAGCCTTTAAAAAGGACTCGGAGGGGAAGGCTCAGAGATGCACAGGAAGTTTTGGGCAAGAGAGAGAGAGAGAGGGGATGGACTGGCCAAGGTCAGAGGAGCAGGCAAACTGGAGAGAGAAGGCTCCATATTTTTTTAGGAGACAAGCCATGCACTGCAGCAGTAGGACACTGTATGGCTCCAGAGGATGCTGACCACACCCTTAACAATGCTCTGGAGTGCTGAGGAAATTGAGGGAGGGAACATTCATAGATTTTTATATAAATCTGTGTATTTCTCATGCTATTAAAGAAAGAGCAATAGTGTGAGCAGAATCCTGTGCAAAGTGCCCTTACATTTCATGCATTTCATCTACCACATGCCCCTTCAAAGAGGTAAATCAAAAAGCTCACACCTGTTGGGTGGAGTTCTGGGAGGGGGTGTTTTTAAGCTGTGGGCAGGTCTGAGAGCTCAAGTTTAGGGGCTGGGCAGGGCTATGGTCTCTATCTGAGCTGCCACATAAAAGTTCTGTACCCCAAGAGTGTGCCCAGAGGTCCTAAGGCAATGGCAGTGCTTGGTCTCCTTTTAGACTTGGGGGGCTTAAAACACCATGGGATCCAGTGGCTGGATGAATGGTCAAGGGCTGCTGGTGATGGTGGTGCTCGACTAGAGCTGTGGCAGGTATATATTAACTATCACACAGTGATTTCCCACTCTTCTCCCTCCTTAAATTTCATGGGAAGTCAAAGTCTATTTGCCAGGCGTGTTGGTCTCTTTTAATGTGCCCGAGTAAAGATTTTTAGCTTTATTTCTGATTGCAGCAATAGCCACGCATTGTAGAACATTCTTAGAGCTGAACAGGTTGACTAGGCAACAGCAGAATGTTTTGGGAAGCTGGGGAACCAAAAGTGCTGGTTGATTGGTAGTGAGTTAATAATTAGTAATGTTCATCTTGAAACAAATCTGTGGCAATGTAGGACTTCATGCTTGTCACTGGAACTGGGAAGATGATGGAAAAATACTTCTGAAATTCATATATGCTCATGAATGTTCACACATGATTTGCATAATTCAGTACACTGGGTGATAAGGGAAAAATATATCATGATATTTGTCAAAATAGATTTATTTGACCAGCTCTGTTTATTTTTCTATGGTGCTCCATTGCCTGTGGGGCGCTTCATGGAGACAGCAGGGGTAGAACTTGGATTGCCCAGCTCTAAGGGCATGGTTCAAAGCCCATTGAAGTCAATCCAAAGGCAGCAGCCCTAGAGCTTCTTTAGCTGTTAGTAGTCTAGGGCCCATGACACACAGTTGGCAGTTCTGGCTCTATTCAGCAGAGGGCATACACACTAGCTCAGGGGTGTCAAACTCATTTGCTATGGCGGGCCAGAGTTGAATTAAATGTACTTCAAGTGGGCCATTCATACCATAAATCGAAATACTAGGCACCACCATTTTATGTAGTAGTATATTTTATTTGCTAGATATCAGCGATATAAAAACTGCAGTAAATTCACTTCTACAACTACTATGTTACGATTAAACGAATCAATCAATGATTAAGAATTATAGTACTGCGCGATGCCCCAAGAAGACACTGTCCCTCTCCTGCCTTTTGGAGCGCTGTGTCTCGTGCACAGAGCGCTCCATGCACTGCCGCCAGAGTACACAGATCTCGTGTACTCGTGACAGTGCGCGCCGCAGGGACATCTCGTGGCGTTGTACTCTCTGGCAGCGTTGCGCGCTGCTGCCAGAGAGTACAACGCTGTGAGATGTCGTGGCAACACGCGCTGCTGCCAGGGGCCGGACCAAAAAGGTTGGTGGGCCGTATCCAGCCCACAGGCCAGATGTTTAACAGCCCTGCACTAGCCAGTTTATTACAATATGTTGCTTTGAGGTTACCTCTGACTTTCACTGTATGGTTTCTCATGAGTAAAGATCCTCTGATGTAGTCACAATGTACAAAAGTTGGTTTGCTGCTTGAAGCAAACTATTCAAATGTTTATAATCATGGGTGCATTTCTGACAAGCAATCTGATTGGATGAATGCATTCTGCTAGACTCAGTGGCTCTACCAGACAAAAGAAAATCCGTCATTCTTTGTGTAATGGACTATGCAGCAAAATACAGTGAATAATTCCTTACTACCAAAGGCATCAAACAGAGCTCACTAAATTTCTGAAGTTTAAAAAAAAAAAAAAATCTCCATATGAATCATTATCAGACTAAATTCAGGACATAGATCTAAGTAGGTAAACAAATAAAATTCATGTTTTGTCAGTTTTTCAAAGATCAACACTTGTTTTTATGGTTTCACTGCTAACTTGTTAACCTTCTCCACAATACGAGACTGGATTAGAGGAGGTAATTTGGAATGTGAAGGATGGGACAGATTGTCTAAACTGAATGTCCAGTTATGAGAGATTTGAACTGCTCCTCCTTTCGTCTGCTCCTAGAGAGATTCTAAGGACTCTCAATTGAAGATGGTGGCCCTTCCATTTTTAGGCAACTCTTCTTGCTTGTGGATTTGGCAATAAAATCCCCAACCTTGCCAGCTCAATGAGGATGGCAGCTTGAGTTTCAGGAATCTAAACATGATTTCCTTGCAGCTTCCAAAAAGACTTCTTCTCAGGATTGGATTTAGTTAGTTAAGCACGTACCTACCACTAGCAAGGGCCAGGCCCCTGGAAAACCACAATGTTGCTAGTCTGTTTTTCTGATGATAAAGGGAAATGAATTTATTAATCAATTATTAAAAATTTGGGCCCACGAGATGCATTCTAGTCACTAAATCTGCTCAGCCAGATCAAATTAATGGCTTTAATCTCTTAAGTGGGCTAGTTGACAGCTCTTAAAATTGGCCCAGTACTGGGCTCCTGTATAAATACATCATCTGTCAGTATGGAGGAATAAATCACACAAAAAGATCCTATGGATCCCAATCTTGAGAGGGACCTCTGGGACAATTAAGTACTAGTTGAAGCCCAGCTTCAAACATCTGTCTATGCCTTGTGTATTTTTCAGGCCCTTTTGACTGAATTGCAGAAATCCATGCAGATCATTCTCTAGAAATTTTTCATAACAATTTTTGTTTTCCCTGCTATGTAAATATCAGTCACAATTGAAAATAATATAATTCAGTATGCCCTCAGGTTGGAGGGTAATACCATCATTCCTCCTCTATAGCCGGACGAATTGTCTGATTCCACTTGTAACTAGACAGGGATTTTAGTGACACACTGAAACTAATCAAGTAACCTCTTAAAGAATCTGTGACTAAAAAACTTGAGTTAGAAACAACAGATTTCTTGAAATGGCCATGGACGTTTGCCAATAAAACAGATATGATGAAACTTAGAGTTCGCTGTACCTCATCAGTTTCTTTCTCAACTCAAGGCAACACCACCTACTTCTAAAAACCTGTTTTATAGGCCACGTCTTTTTTCCATCCAACCCTCACAATATTAAATCATGATCTCTCTCTCTGTCTTTCCCTCTCTCTGCCATTGCCTCTGATGTGCAATTTGTGTGTGAATTTCGTACTTGTTTGTTCTGTAATTAGATTAGAAGAAATGAAATGTACACCTGAAGAGCTTAATTTTTCTAGGAACTTCTAAGCAGCAAGGATCATGTGCTAAACGGTCATATCAGAATAGCAACCATGTATGTTCTAGCACCATCTAGCTAAGCCCCAAGGTAGTTTCCATCAGTTATCACTTCTAGGAAATATATACGTTTTAGCAGAAATAATAGAATTCTGTAATAACGCTGTAAAATTGTTTGCTGGTATCAGACATAAATTTAGGTGCAAATTAACCAAAATAAGAGTTTATAATATTAAAGCATCATACTACTATATTTATTTTGTGAATGTTGTAAAGTAACCAGAAAGTTCAGAATCGTAGCATCCCGTAGTTAACCTACTTATAAGTGGGTGGATTACATCTATTTTCTTTAACATTACTTTGTTTTGCAGATTGCAATGTCAGTGAATTAACTGCTGGCCTTGGTTCCCTGAACAATTATTTCCCAGACTCAGTAGTGGCTAGCAATAAATTCAGTTCTCTGTAAAGTTGGTCTCCTGTGAATGATATAGCTGATGATCCATGTGGGGTTCAGTATGACTCCACATAATAGAATTTTCCTTTTTTAGGCTGTTTTTGTTTTGTTTTTAATCCCAGGAAATTAGACACAAAAATCTATGCTAAAAGAAATTTAAAGTTGCAAAGTCAAGTGCTTAAAATTTTAGAAATGCCAGAATTAAGGTTGCCTCTGCACAGAATGAGGTAGGATCCTGTGGAAAAAACAGTTTGTGACAATGTAATTAGACTGTATCATAATGCATATGCAGAGGGGTGCTGAATTAAGTTGCACAGGCAACCTTAATTCTGGCATCTCCTAACTTTAAGAGCCTAATTTTGCTATTTTTTTTAGTGTAACATGGTAATCAGAGGAGAGCAAATGCACTATAAATCTGAACTATAAACAATGGTGCATGCAGATGTAAGAATAGCTCATCAGCAATAAGGATTATTTTCAATGTCACTTTATTGCAGTAACACATTAATACACTCTCTTGCCAGTTAGCTAACTCCCAAAGTAATTCCTATCACCACCCTTTTGTCAGAAGCGCTGTAATGGCAACCCGAGAGACAGCAGTCCTCTGTTTACCTACAAACCAGTTACTATATAACATGGGCAGCAGCAATGCAATTTTTTTCTATGCTGTCCAGTCTTGGCAAAGGTACTCTGCTGAAAGAGCACAGCCTATGGATTACAGCTGCTGTTTGCAGAATGTGGATTTAGCATGGAGTGGGACAGTAGACTATAAAGGAAGGTTGGGTTTCAGTAACTATGCTTTTGAAGGACGTACGGTGTAGGCTCTTGTAAGTTTTAAAAATTGCACTGGATGTTTGAACCTTCTTTATTTCTAGTAGTACCCATATTTTCAAATATTAGGATTGATTCTAGGGAAAAAAACCCTTAGCTGGAATTTTTTGAACAAATTACAACTTTAAAATAATATGCTGAAAACTCAAATAGGGGAAACAGGCACTGAGCATACTGATGTGCTTATTTTGTGTTTTCAATTCCACTAAGAGCAGGTGTTCTTTGATCACTGGTTGCTGCCTCGTGTGACACATCAGCATGCACTGTTAGTGGTGTAGTATTTGCCAGTGATCCTACTTGAAGCTGGAGTGTGCTTAGAAGGATAAAGCCCATTTCCCCCAGGATTTTTAGTCTAAGTTCTCTTTAATATCTTACCCTATAACCTAGAGCGGTGGATCCCAACCTTTTTGAGTGAAAGCCCCACTAGTTAACACTAGGTAAAACACGTGCCCCCCACCTCCTTACCGGCCATAAACACATATAAACCCATATATTGATGATAACACTAAATTAAATAAATAATAAATTACTCTTACTTGCGTAACAAGCTAAGCCTTCCCTGGGACAGGCGCCACTGCACACCCTGTGTGGCCCTGCCTTTTTCCATCCCTCATGGAGGGAGGGTAATGGAGGTGGTGGGTGCTGGTGGGCTGGCTGGGACTGCTTCAGGCCTGCATTGGGCACCCTGCCAGCTTGTGGGGGGGAAGAGGGAGCAGGAAGGAGGCTGCTTCTCCACTCTGGCCGGCATGGAGCTCGGGGCTTCTACACCTGGCCAGTGCAGAGCTCAGGGGCCTCAATGACCTCAATATTACTGAAGCCTCATGGACCCCCTGTAAACTTTCGTGCCCTCCCAAGGGGGTCATGCACCCCAGTTGGGAACCGTTGACCTAGAGGACATGAAATGAGAATATTATAGACTTAATCTCCTCGCCTACCCTTCTTCCCTGGAGCAGTGGGGAGAGCAAGAAGCAGACTCTGACTCCTGAGTAATAATTTGTTTGGCCTACTTCTAGGGTAGCACAAGTGTGCATTGCCTTTTGTTCAGCGCATATCATAAAGTGATTGCGTAGGTCATAATTTCCTTTTTTTACACATTCTAAGAATTTTTGGACTCTTTTTATGGGTGTGCATTGAGGACTGTGCTGGAATTGCAAACTATATTCCTGGGGGAATTCTGTGCCACCAAATTCAAAATTCTGCATATTTTATTTGTGAAAATAACACAGTAGAATCTAGGGATGTAAAAGGTTAACCGTTTAAATAGTAATCAGCTGTTTAAATATTTTAAACAGCTGGTTACAGTTTAAACTGGTGGGCGGAGGGGAGCGACAGCTGGGCTGGCTTCCTGAGAGTGGGGGGAGGTGCAGCTGGGCTGCCTCCCCATAAGTGGGGGAGGCGTGGAGCCCAGTGCAGGGGGGGCGTGAGCTGCAACTACCTCCCGGTGCTGGACTCTGCGCTTCCTCATCAGCAAGAGCTGTCCAGCTGCGGCTCTCCCCTCACCCCCAGCCTTTAACCGTTTAAATGTTCTAATTTTAGAACGTTTAAATGGATTTTTGATTAAACTAATTTTTACATCCTTAGTAGAATCACACCAGTTTCAATTATTTCAGTGATTTATTTCAAAATACCTGTCAGCAAGTATGTCATCAATACAGACAACAAAAATGATTCCCCCAGCAGTAGAGTTAAAGAAACCCCTATGACAACCCAGTTCCAGTTCAGGGTCCCACCCACCTGAGTCCAGTTGTGGGGCCAGACGTGCCTCCTCTCCCCTCCAGAGCCCAGTCCTAGGCCCCCCTGCTCCCCGGCCCAGACACATGTCCTCGAGGCCAGCCGCAGGCGGGGAACACGGTGCAGCCCTGCTCTTCCTCACCCTTTGTCAGAGCCAGGTCTCCGAGGCCCACTCCCCTCCCGTCGGATGAGAATCAAGCCCTGCAGCCAGAGCCTGCAGAGCCTCCAATCCCCATTGGACTGGGGACTGGGCTCACTACGAGCTGGGCTCTGCAGCCTCAACTATGCAGGGAAAACATAATTCTGTGCAAAACATAAATTCTGCATTGCACAGTGGTGCAGAGTTCTCCCATAAGTAAATCCGTCATTTGAAGAGCAGAGGGTTCCTGATCCTGCTTGCAGACTAGGGGGCTCTGTAGTGAAGGTATGCCTCAGAGTCATTCAGGATGGAAGGAGCTAGCCTAGAAAATGGTGGGGCAAGTGGTCCCTTTCTGCCTTAGGGAGCAGCCTGCTTTGTGTCTCTCTGTTTTTGAATTCTAATGTGTTACCGTTTTGAATTCTAAGAAATAATATACTGTTGTGAAGCAACCTTCTAGCAAGAGTGTGTGTGTGTGTGTGTGTGTGTGTGTGTATTATCTGTGTGTCTGATGTGAACATAAGAGTGTGTATGTTCTCCAGCAACTTCTTTATTAATTTCTACTCTTTAAATCCTGATTTTTATCAACAAGGAAAACAGCCAGTACTGCAAATAGATTATAGGCCACGTTCATTTAGCAGCAAGGACATTTTAGCCTGGCCAAAACGCCTGGGTCCAGGAACTGAATGTGGCTTGAATAGTCTATTTTTGGACGCCTCTAATAAAAGTTGGAACAGGCTGTCTGTTTTACTTGCTCATGCTGGTACGATGTAAGGACTGGCAGCTGACTTGGAAAGGGAGTGATCTGGAATATATGCAGGCTGATGAATGACCACATTACTAGGGTAGCTCTAACATTTTGAAGGCACTTTGCCTCATTTGCTAATGTGATATAAAGTTGCTCTGGTAGAAACTGTGCCTTTTTATGATGTGGCTTTGTCATATGAAGGATTTTTTTCCCTTTGGCAAGTCAAGGAATACAGCTTTCATGAAGTCCTGTATACTTGTGATCTGGGAGGGTTAAAGGGCAAAAGATAGCCAGAAGTAAGGTAAGTCTGGGTACACCGAGAGAACAGCAGTACCTCAGCTGCTGGAGGAGGATGGTTAGCCTTATGTTACTCTGCAGCAAAACTTAGCTGGCTGATTTAAGAGCCCAGTGGAGCCTGAGCATTTGGCTCCTCATCTGATGTGATGAGGATAGGGTTGTGTGGAGGTTAGTATTTACAGTACCATCTGCTGACATTGGGGAACTATTTAAACAGTGCCCGAAAGGCCTTTTAGTTCCTACCTCCTGGTTGGAGAGGTAGGGCCAGACTAATCTCATTTACTGCAGTGTAAATCCAGAGTAACTCCATTGAAGTCACTGGAGCTCAGTCAGTGGAGCTACACGGATTTACACCAACTAAAGATCTGGCCCCCTATGAGTACAACAGCATACACTCCACATATAGTCATCACAAATATTGAAAATCTCTTTAGCATGCCCTTGAATTTCTCTAACATAAAATATTTCAACGCTAACATTCCAAGTGGGAAAAGGAGAGAAGATGAAAATCCAGAAAAAACTGCGAATGATGTGATGAGTGACTCAGAACGCACATATTTCCTTTGCATGATTTAACTAGCTGCAGAATGACTTCAGAGAAAATAGTGATTGCTGAGGAGCCAATCAGACTGCCATAATTTGCATATGCAATCTAACTGGTCACTGTTGTTCCTGACCTCGCCACACTTGATTTATGAAGAGAGGTAATGGGAAAGAACTAGGCTACATTCAGCGGTGTAAAAAATTATGGTCTAAAGGACTGACTGTCTAAATTGTCTTTGGGCTTGTCTATACTGTTTCGCATTGCAGACCACGGCAGTGTGAACTGTAGAGTGCACTAAAATGTTGCTCTCTAACTTCCCCTTGTAGATACTGCTTGCGCAGCCCAAAAGATACCTAGTTCATGTAAACCTAGTCCGTAGACCTGTTAGGTTGCACCCGCAGTGTGAACATAGGGAAGCAACATTTTAGTGCATTCTGCAGCTCACACCCCTGTAGTCCACACTGCACAAAATATAGACATAGTCTTAGTTGTATGTTGGACAAAATTCTGCTATACATGACACCAGTAGAAATTTGGAGTAATCTACTAAAGTTGGTAGAGTTACTCTGGATTCACACTGTGTCACGCAGCAGAATTTGTCCTATTAGGTATCAGTAGCAAAATAATGTAACTTGCATTGATTTGCAACCAGATTTTCTACTGTTACATCATTTTTTTCAACAGTGTGACACCACTCATTTCAGCTGAACTACATTGGTGAAATGCTGGTGACATGGAGAGGAAAATCATGGCCTTGGTGTTCAGTGCAGAATCAGCCTAACTTTCTTCCCACGTTTACACTGGTGTAACATAGACTTCACTGGACTTATCTGTGACTTATTTATACCATGGTAAGTGAGGCCTAATCAGGGTAGCTTACACCAGTTTGGTGTTCTGTTGTGACCTCATTCAGCTCTGACATAAGCAACAGAACTCCTGTTGAACCTGCTTATGCCAGGCACTGCACCTGCTTATGCTAGGGCTACTTTTGGCCTCAGAAATGTTACAGATGGTTCAGGTATAAGTGTGTGTGTTTAAGGATGTGCTTTACCTTACGCCTTCATGTTGTTTGTATTTCCTGCTGCAAACACTTTCTCCATTATCTCACTTCTAATGACACTAATTTTGCATCCCCACTGACTACCAACATCAGTGCAAGATACTCCTTTGCCATTTATGCCCATTTGGTGACAATTGATATTGGAAGTATATCTCACACCATAGTTTGTCACTACTGAAGCTAGAGATGAGCCCACTTATACCGGGATGCATTTAGGTAAATTTGGAGCACCAGCTGGCTATGTGACTGTTTACAGACAATCTAGAGTCAGTATGTTTCTAAACATAACAAGTCTCCATTAGATATGGACCTGCACAAAATGGCTTAGATTAAATCCAGACTATGATTAATTTAATCAGTTTTCTTTTTCATGTGCACAGAATTTGGCACGTGCATTTGCATTTTTTCTGTGGTGTGATGTCATTTTAAAGTACATGAAATAACTATACACAATGCAAAATATAAAATAGTCTAAGCAAAGAGAACATTTCAGTACTTTGGAGGATATTCTATTTATTTTCATTTCGTAAAGGAGAAGATGGTGAGGCTTGTAATAAGTGAAAAGCATCAGAACAACTGAGAATTAAAAAACTCATATGGCCTTTTGGTTGTCTTGACTAAAAATAATTAAAATCTAATGGATATTCCTGACAGTGACAATGCCCTGATAAAATTGTCCTAGCATCCTGATGGTTGTACTTCTAGGAACAATAAAACATAGAAGCTTTCAGGCTAGAATACCACCATTTTTATATCTAATTTAAAGTATGTGACCACATTTTACTTTTTGAAAATTAAAATATTAAACATTTACAGGGATTTCAACTTCATTTCTTTCAAGTGAAACTGGATAATAACATATTTCCTGGCTGTGAATGACTGACTCATTTTAGCCAGTCCTTAATTGCCAGGAAATGACTGACATTAAGATTTACATTTTAAAAATATCTGTGAATTTTGGGTCCCCATTTAGGGACACCTAGAGCCAGATTTACAGACATGCTGAGCACCCAGAGCTATCGCTGAAATCAAATGAGTTGTAGATTCTAGGTGCCACCTAGAAATCTTGAAAATCAAGCCGCAGGTGTCTCAGGTACCCAAAAAGAATGGACGCTTCTGCAAATGGAGGCACAAACTCCTTGGGCTTGATTCTAATCTCATTTACGCAATTGTACTTCCCATTGTAACACCACTAACTTCCATAGTGTTACCACATAGCTGGGTAAATCTGTAGTAAGAACCACACTCATTATTGCTATTGTAAGATATGAATACATTAAGAGTTGACACAATAAAGGTATAGCCAATTATTAATAGTATAAAGAATAAAAACTGGGAGGATGAATCTTGATCCCAGTGAAATCTGTGCGAGTTTAACCATTGACTCTTGTGGGGCCAGGATTTCACCCAAGTTCTGATTTTTTCCATTTCTCACAATACAAGAAACAAGGGACATCCAATGAAAATAGGCAACACATTTAAACTGAAAAAAGGGAATATCTTTAGACACATCTTTACCTTTATGAATTTATGGGACTCACTCACAAGATATTAAGGCAAAAAACTTAGTTGGATTCAGAAAAGGATTAGATGTTAATATGATTAAGAACAAAATATCTGTTCGAGTGATTGCTCATGTCCATTCCACTATAGGTGTGTGCACGCCTTCATGCCCGGCTACCAGAACTTTTTTCCCTTTAGCAGATCCCATTGAGCTGGCTCTGGTGCCCCCTGGAGTCCCGTGCACATGTCACGGTATGTGAGGCACTGCCGGCACTACACCTGCTCAGTTCCTTCTTTCCGCCCGTGACGGTTACTGGAACTGCCTGAACTTCCATTAAAAGCGCTTTATTCTCAGTGTTTAAGCTTTAAACTAAGATTTTTGTGTTAATTAGTTAGAGTAGTAACTGCTGTAGTGGTAGTTAGACACTTGAAGATAGTCTAGCTTAGTTTTTACCGGGAGCAGGTATGCTCTGGTGTCACGGCTTCAAGCCGTTTGCTCCAGCGGGAAGGCTTTCCTGTTAACAGACCCCCACTGCCTGAAGCGTGGGGGGGAAGCTCTTCATAAGTAAGAGAACGGATCGTAAGGCTTTCAGACCTCCGGAAAATCCACCTGAAAGCCTGGCTCACAGAGCCCCAAGCCGGCTCCGAGCCAACCGCTTCGCTGAGGTATCCAGCGTGCTGCCGGTGCACAGAGCACTGTCGGCACCGACCCAGCTCGGCACCATGGAGACAGAAGCACTCGGACTCCCCACCACCGTCGGAGCAGACGGGGTGGAGCACCAATCCACACTGTGGTCAGATCACGGGGACCCGCTGCCAGAGACCGCGTCTCCAGCCAGGGAGCCTCCCCTGAGTCGAGGAGTGGGGGAGTCCCTCGGCACCTACCGGCACTGTTGACTTTGGTAGCCAAAGGGTGGCAAGAGCTTTGTTGGCCTTGCATACGCCGGCGCCACCCATACCTCCATGAGAGAGAAGGGGCTGTTGCTAAGGGGAAGCCTGCACTGGGACCCCCTGGATGGCTCAGAAGATCCCCGGTACGGGGAGGAAGATCTCCTGCAGACTGGTTTCCTTGGGTAGAGCAGGAATACTTCCCTACAGTCATCCTAGGTCACGGTTGCCGGACCGACCTGCATCGAGGCGGAGAGTGAGGTCACCCGCCTGACACCGATCTTGACCCCCAGCACCGGGTGAGGTCCATCCCACCGCTCCGGCACCGAAGAGTTTGCCAGCAAGTACACGGTGCTGATCCTGGTCACCGGAGACAGTCTCGGTACCGAGGAGCTGGGCAGTGCAGAACCCGAATGCCGGAGATGGACTCAGCACCGAGGAGTTTGCCGGGCGGCGCAGAACCCGGTAGCCAAGACAGGCTCGGCATCAAGGAGTTCGACCCCCGCACCGAGGCAAAGCCCGGGTGCCGGAGATAGCCTCGGCACCGAGGTCTCGCCCCGTACCAAGGCTGCGCCTGTTCAGCTGACAGAGACGGACTCGGCACCGAGGAGCTCGCCCTGCACTGAAGCCGGGCAGAGTTGGTCGCTGGAGCTTGACTCGGTGCCGAGATGCATGCAGAGTGCAAAAAGTCCTCTGTGCAGGGATCACCCCAGCTTGCCAAAGCGTGGTCCGTACACCTGCTCTGGCCACGGCACCCACGATGAACCTGGTAGTCGAGGTGATCGTCGCCGAGGGGTCACTTTCTGGAGCGACAGTACCGCACAGTAAGAGGCTTTGGGCAGCCCCAGTAGTGGTCTGTCAACGGTGCCTCAGTGTCCCTTTGGGGATGCAGTTCCTGGGGGAGCACCCATCAACGAAGGTGCCAGAACCCCAAGCAGATGGCTTCAAAGGCAATGGTCATCCCAATGACTATATGGGGGCCTAAGCGGTTTCCCAAGGAGGGACGGGACCACGGTCCGTCAACCCCTCAGGGATGCAGTAAGAGCCTCAAGTACAAGGACACCATGCGCCCTCGGATGACAACTCGGTCCCACAGTGGGGGTCTGTGGGGACCGCCTGTGGGCGGAAAGAGGGGCTGCGACCTGCAGCCCCCACCCTCTCCCTTCCCCACCAGATGAAGCACACTCCCGAGCCCTGGTTGTTTCTAGGGCACACCAGGAACTGATCAGGAGGTGGCCTCCACCTGGGGGCTGGAGACAAAAGAGCAAAAGGGCGTCAGACAACCTTTAATATGCTACCAAGGGGCTCCACAGAGTGGTAGCCGCCCTGGCCTTCAGAGGGGCGCCCAACATAGTGAGGGTCTTGTTGCAAAACTCCCTCCTCCATATCCCGCTGCCTAAATGAGCCGTGAAAAGTATTACGTCCAGCCAAGGGGTTTGAATACTGTTCACCACCCTGCCCTGGGTCCCTGGTGGTGGTTGTTGCCAGCCACAGGGATAGGTGGGGTAGACGAGTTCTACTCCAGACAACAAGGGCGACTGCAAGCCAGACTTGTTTAGGAAAACTTTATTCAATAGCAGTACCAGCAAGTGGAAGGTGAGCCCCTCGGGGGACTCAGGGAGCCAGCCACTTTGCTGAGGCTCTGCCAGGCAGCAGACCCTGAGCCTATAGGCCATTGCAGAGCCGGGTACCGTGGGAGCTAGAGCAGTGCTCCTGCCACCCTCAGTTGCTGCCTATTCGGTGGGCAGAGCCATTCCCTCCACCATCGGCATGCCCAGAGGTTAGTGGCTGCAATCCCAGGCTATCCTGAAAAGGTCCAGCAGCCCATCAGGGGCTCTTCTAAGGACGGGTCAGCCTTCTCTTTGTTCGCATAGAGGCAGAGCTGCATGGTCTCAGGGACTCCTAGACCATGCTCCATTTCCTGGGGTGCTACGTGCCACAGACCTTCAGGTGTCAGGCAGGTCTCCAGGGACAGCAGCAGTGGAGGTGCCAGCTACGGCCGTCCCATGACCTACGGGCAAGGGGACAGAGTCGGGGGTCTACGAGATACCATCCACCTGGTAGCTGAACTTTGTGACTTTGTCCTGACCCACAACTACTTCAGATTTGGAGGCAATCTATACGTTCAAGTCAGTGGCACAGCTATGGGCACCCACATGGCCCCACAGTATGCCAACATTTTTATGGCTGACCTAGAACACCGCTTCCTCAGAACTCGTCCCCAAGCACCTCTCCTTTACCTACGTTACATTGATGACATTTTCATCATCTGGACCCACGGAAAAGTGTCTCTCGAAGAATTCCACCAGGATTTCAATAATTTCCACCCCACTATCAACTTTCTGAACCAGTCCACACAAGAAATCCACTTCCTGGACACTACAATACAAATAAAGGATGGTCACATTAATACCACCCTATACCGAAAACCAACTGCCCGTAATACATATCTTCATGCCTCCAGCTTCCACCTTGGACACATTACATGATCCATTGTCTACAGCCAAGCCCTAAGATACAACCGGATTTGCTCCGATCCCTCAGACAGAGATAAACACCTACAGGATCTCCATAAAACATTCTTAAAACTACAATACCCACCTGGAGAGGTGAAGAAACAAATTAACAGAGCCAGACGGGTACCCACAAGTCACCTACTACAGGACAGACCCAACAAAGAAAACAACAGAACACCACTGGCCATCACCTACAGCTCCCAGCTAAAATCTCTCCAACACATCATTAAGGATCTACAACCTGTCCTCGCAGATGATCCCTCACTCGCTCAAGCTGTGGGAGGCAGGCCTATCTTTGCTTACAGACAGCCCTCCAACCTGAAGCAAATACTCACCAGCAACCGTACACCATACAACAAGAACACTAACTCAGGAACCGATCCCTGCAACAAACCCCATTGCCAGCTCTGCCCACACATTGACTCTAGTGACACCATAACAGGTCCTAACCACATCAGTCACACCATCATGAGCTCATTCACCTGCACATCCACTAAAGTTATATATGCCATCATGTGCCAGCAATGCCCCTCTGCCATGTACATTGGCCAGACCGGACTGTCACTACGCAAAAGAATAAATTGACACAAATCAGACATAAAAAATGGTAACCTCCATAAACCAGTAGGAGAGCACTTCAATCTCCCAGGACACTCTGTAGCTGACTTGAAAGTTGCCATACTTCTACAAAAAAAAACTTCAAAAACAGACTTCAGCGAGAAGCTGCAGAGTTGGAAGTCATATGGAAACTTGACACAATCAAACTGGGTCGGAATAGGGACTTGGAATGGTTATCTCATTACAAGAAGTAATTGGCACTGTTCGCACACACTCACCTTCTAATCAATGGTTGTGAATAGGCCTCATCTACTCTAACTGAATGGACTTTGCTAACACCTACCCTCCCCATTGTTGTTTGTTACTCTTGGATGTATATATATACACCCCCTATCTGATTTCTATTTCTTGCATCTGACAAAGTGGGTTGCAGCCCACGAAAGCTTATGCCTGCGGAAATTAAATTTGTTAGTCTTTAAAGTGCTACAAGACTCTCGTTGTGTTTTCATCCACCTTGACTGGCTCCTTAGGCCTCAGTAAAGGTCCTCTCAGCTATGGGGCAACTGGAAAGGCCCTTCTGCTGGTGAACGTAAGGGCAGCGCCCTAGCCTATACCCTCCTTTAGGCGTGGGTGAGCTGGAAGGCCTTCGGCCGACTGGGCCCCTGAGATAGCTCAGCGAGCTAGGGCCTCCGGTCGTCTCCTCCCCCCCAGCCCTCGACACATCCCTCTTCCTCCCTCTCAGTGGCAATTCCACATCCAAGAGGTCGAGGCCGCCTCAGCCAGGAGCAGCAGGAGAGGTCCCACAGGCGATTGCGGAAGAGGTCCTACTCGAGGTACTTCCTCATTGTCCCTCCCTCCCCCCCAGAGAAGAAGGGGGATTTGAGGACAGTGACAGACCTAGGTCATTGCACAGATACAAAACAAGGGGCTCAAGTCTTGCATGGTCCCCCCCCCAGTTCTAGTAGTGGGAGCAGGAGCCCCGTATGCTGCCTGGATGTCAGGGACGCCCATCCTCAAAGGTTCCTCCACTTCGAAAGAGTGACTCCCTCTAACGCTTTACAGCTTACCCTGTAGTCTGTTACTTGGCCGATGGTGTTTACTGAAGGCCTGGCAGGAGTAGCTGTGCACTTGATGGTGCTTAGTCTGCCCAGACAGGCTCAGGTCCCAAGCCCAGAGCAGGTGAGCCGGTCGGGCGTCTCTTGCGACCGGTGGGGTCCTGCTGGTAAACGCACAAAGCTCACATTAACTCAGGTGCAACCTCCAGAATGCATGGGCGTGACCAGTTGCTTCCCAGACCAGACCTTCTTGCCCCAGCCCTGCTGTGGGACAGACTTCCTTAGGATAGACCGCATGCACAAACGCCCTACGACAACAGCCAAAGGTTGCCGACAGCAAATAGGGCAGAGGGTGGCCTGCACCTATGTGGTGAGGATAGCTAGCCTGATGCTTAGGCTGCTTCAGTCACGGCCCCGGGATACAGTCTGATCAGGCAGCTCATTCACCGAGGGGCTATGATTCCCCCCGCCCCCCGACAGCAGCAACCCCTAGCCTCCTGAGTCTGGTGAACGACTCCTCAGGATGGGTGAAGGGGCGTTCCGTTCAAGGAACAGGCTCCTTCAATTACCTTGATAGAAGCCACATCGAGCAAAGGGTACAGTGCCGTATCAGCGCTCACCTCGGCTTACAAGGCGTCTGGCCAAGGAAGGAAGAAGACCCGCGAAACGCTCACAGGGCTTGTGGAAGGTCCCCCCGCTTTATCGAAAGCAGGGAGGTACAGGTGCTGTCAGTCAGTGTAGCGACCATGTACTACACTGACAGGCAGCTGGAGCCCATTCATCAGCCTTATGAAGGGAACCTATCCGTCCTTGGGACCTGGCGGTGATCACCTTCCAGGGGCGAGGAACGGTGAGGCGGACCGTGTCAAGGGGTCGCTCTTCCTCACCATGAGGGGTCTCTGCGCCTACTAAGAGCATCTATGACGGTCTAGAAGGGGGTTTCCCCAAAGGGAATCAGCCTGTATCAGTCTGCAGCATGAAGTGTCCAGGGTGCTGCTCCCTCCATGGTCAAGGGGCAGCGGCGCTCGCCAACACCATTTGTCCGTAGCGATCAGAGACTTTTATATTCGCTCTCCCACCCTCCCCTCCTGCATACAGTCCTGCTCAACTAGAAAGGACTAATCAGATGCCATCCCAATTGTTCCAGCTGGCCACGCCAGCCCGGGTTCAACATGCTGCTGGATTTCTCGATCGCCTGCCTCAGGAGCCTCCGAGCCAGCGCAATTCCAGCTCCCAGGATCATGGTCACTTGTGGTGCCCAGACCTGGATCCCCGACACCTCGGGAGTGATAGATCGGTGGCCGAGAGGCAGTGAGCGAACCACTCAGAACAAGCCCAGTGTGTACTAATGGGTAGCAGGAAACCCTCCACGCAGGACGTGTCCTGGGTTAAGTGGAAGTGGCTGTTGCCTGCCAGGAGCAGTCCCGAGATACTCTACCCGGCCTCTCACCAGGGGAGGCAATCCGGGAAATACTTGCCACAGCTAAAGCTCCAGGGACCAACTGTGGCCTCCCTCAAGCCCCACCTGGCAGCCATATCAGCCGCACATCAGCCGCTGGAAGGGAGATTGCGGTCCTCCAGTTAGATGGTGGTTCGGTCCCTGAAGGGGATGGGAGGCTCTATACATAGGCCTGTGACCCAGTGCTTAGCTGGGATCTCGACCTGGTCCTTCCTGGCCCACGGCTCCCCAGAACCCAGGGTGTCATGCCCTCTACTCTAGCCTTCCAGGAAGGTGGCCTCCCTGGGGGTATTTACCTCAGCAAGAAAGGTCTCCATGATCAGGGCCCTGACCCCAGAGCTCCTCCCTCATACTGTAGTCTATAAGATAAGGTTCAGTGAGACTGCACGGGGGTGGTTGCCCAGTATCATTGGACCAATCATATATTCTCCCCAGGTTTCCCCGGTTCGGAGGAGAGGAGAAGGCAGCACTCACTAAAATGCAAGTGGGGCTCTGGCTTCTATATCAGAGGTACGAGACCGTTCCGGAGAGTGACGCAGCTCTTCATAGCAGCTTCCGACCAGATGAAAGCTTCACCGGTCTCCGGCCGCTGCGATTTCCTTGTGAATAATTTCCTGCATCACGTTTGTCCACAAGCAGGTGAAGGTACTGCTTCCGGAAGCCACAGCTCACCCAACAGAGCTCAAGCTCCATCCACAGCCTTCCTAGCAGAAATACTAGGGCGGGGCATCTGCAAAACAGCTGCCAGGCTGGCGGTACATACCTTCACGTCCCACCACGCCTCTGTCCAAGGTGCGGGAAGTAGTGGGCTTCAGCAGAGCTGGGCTGCAGGCAGCTCACCGCTAACTCCGGCCCACCTCCAAGATACTGCTTGTTAGTCACCTATAGTGGAATAGACCTGAGCAATTACTCAAAGAAGAAAACAAGGTTACTTACCAGTAACTGATGTTCTTCGAGATATGTTGCTGATGTCCATTCCACAACCCACCCCCCATGCCCGCCGCCGGAGTTGGCAGAAAGAAGGGACTGAGGGGGCGTAGCGCCGGCAGTGCCTCATATATCGTGGCATGTGCGTGGGACTCCAGGGGCCACCAGAGGTGGCCCTACGGGATCTGCTAAGGGGAAAAATGTTCCGGTAGCCGTGCACGGAGGCCTGCACACACCTATATTGGAATGGACATGAGCAACACATCTCAAAGAACATCAGTTACTGGTAAGTAACCTTGTTTTACTGTAGCTAGGACAAAAATTTATAATGGATATAAAACCATAAACTAACTTGCTTGGGGCTAAGACAATTGCATAATTGTCTGTTCTGGGATTTTTTTTTACAACTTCCTATGAAGCAGCTGGTACTGGCAACTGATGCAGAATGATATATTGGATGGATCAATGGTTTGATCTGAGATGATTTTTCATTTTAATATACTTCCTATATATATATATATACAACTCCTTCCTCCCTCAAAAAAAGAAAGGAGGGAAAAAGTAATTTGCTTTTTGTGTCCGCATGTTAAATGTTGTCATGGATACAATGTGCTGTTTACAGCAATAATAATAAATATTTGACGTTCACGCAATGCTTTTCATTGCAAAGTGTTTCACAAACTCTATACAGGGAGCACTTCACATAACGATGAATTGCAGCCACAGCAATGGTTTTAACAGCATATATCAACACTACCCAACGGTTTAGTATAGGAAGTGAAAAATATTATGCCCCAAGTGAAACTGGAGGTATTGTATAGGAAGGCAGAATGTGATCGCCAGGACTGAAATCAAGGGAGGAGCTGAAAGGCACTAATTCTGCAAGGTGCAAAGAATCAAATGGGATCAAGCATAAAGTAACCAATACAGTACCATAACCAATAGGAAAGCAGATTTACACTTTTACCTTTCCCATTAGATACATTTAACTTTGTGCATTCTGGTTCTTGTATTCTGAGTCATTCTTTAAGCCTTTGCTTTCTTAGGCGGCACATTAGTGCTGATGTAGGTGTATGACCTAAATAACCAGTGATAGAGAAAATTATTCTAGAGAGACAGAATTTTAAACTAGTTCTCTTTTTACATTGTTCATGAGGTAGTTAAATGAGGGGGTCTACTAAATTATCACTTAAAAGCCTTTCTTGCAGTGGCCACATTTTACAAAGATAGATTTTAAAAATTGCTTGTTTTACACTTGTAACTGTGGCTGCAAATAATTGCATGTGCAGTTGATGTAAGTTTCATGTATAAGTACTTATTATTTAATACTTATAGCGCTGTATTATCAAGAAACCCAGTAAGGATCTGGGTCCCATTCCTGTAAAATGGGTAAGAGACAGCCTCTTCTCTGATGAACTTAGTCTAAGAAAACAAGTGACATATAAAAGATGGAGACATCTCAGACATCTGAATTACCATAGTTGAATTACCATACCATAGATTCAAAATCATGGCCCCAGTCATTTGTATCTGCAAAATTTCTGGCCCCAAAATGGAGGCCTGTTTAATATTGGGCTGAAAACTTGGCCCACAGAATTCATTTAACATTCAAATTAGTTGTAAATGTTGTTTACAAAGAATTACTTTACTACACTGGGCTAGATTTAACACAGCATAAGTAGACATTTCCAATGACTGAAGTAGAACTGTGGTCACAGATAGTGGTATATTTGAGCAACTCCTTCTACAAGGTCAGAAATCAGGACTGGGAGTAAGGACTTGCATAGCTCCAAACTTTAACCTGCTTCCAGATTTTGCTAGGAATCTAACCTGGTTTCACTTTTTATACCTGAAACTGACCAGGTTTGCTTATGTTTGCAAATCTTTTGGCACAGTTTACCCAAACTTTGTGTGAAGTTGAGCTGAGTTATTATTTTGGTTGGAAACCTTCCAACACTTAGTGAGTCCATGTGGAGTCCATCCAAAGCTACGCAAAGTTTGGTGAATTTAACTGAGCTTTCTTATAGTTTAGAACCTGAGAAATCCAAGCACTTTGGGGCTGGGAATCAATGATGAGGCCATAGAAGAAAAGGTTTGCAAGAATGTGTGTGAACTGAAACCACCATGTACAGCTCTGGCCAGGCCATCTGCCTGGTATTTCTGGTCTTCCAGTAACTGGCTACGTGAACATCATGGAGTTTCTTAACTGCTCTGCTTTAGTTTGCCCATGCATAAAATGGCAGTAATGCCTATTTGTTTCACCAGAATATTGCAAAGCTTGATTAATATTGTCAAAGTGCTTAGAGATCCTTGGACAAAAGTGCTTAGTGCAATATATTATTCTTGTGGTAGCAACTGCTGAGGAAAGGCAGAGCCTGGAGATTTTTCAGTTTTTTCACAGGTTTTGCTGGATTTTTTCATTTTCACTGATCATTTACTTTTAGTATCATCTCATAGTTGTCTGCTGTAATGGTTAAATTACAGCCAGTATATGTATTTTCAAAGATCTACAACCGGTATAAGAAACCGATTATTGATAATGCATTATAAGTATGTGTTTTCATTTTACTCTGAGTGGGATTAAAACACCCGTGTTGTCCAAGAGCATCGGGCTGGAATTTGAGCACTATAATTTGCTGCACATCTGAAGCCTCCATAAACTAGGAGAGTTATAAAGGCAGGGGTTTAAGTACTGCATGGAATACAAGGAGTTTAAATGTTTAGATTCCAGCAGAATTTAACACTTCAGGTTATTTTAATTGTATACTGAATTCCTACCTAGAAATTTGACAATTGACTTCTTGACTCAAGAGTGTTACACTCATTGACTATTGGGTTCGGATCCAAGAGCCTCTAACCAGTTAAACTCTGAGTAGGTATGTCGGTAACACGCCAGCGGCAGTTTTAGGGGGTGGAGAATACTGCTCGGTGCATGTCTCTCGGATTCAGCTCTCTGCGCGAGGAGATGTGTGAAGTCGGGTGTGAGTGCTGCCACAGGCAGATATACAAGGGCAGCTAATTGCTAGCTCAGAAGCTCTGATTCAACGAGGGGAGAGCTGCTGCTGCTGCTGGCGTGCAAACTGGCAGGATCATGACAGAGCCAAGCAGCAGAAAAGAAGGATTTAAAAAATGCCGGAGTGCCACTTTCAGCATTGATGGCTTCAGCTTTACAATTGGTGAGGCGTTTTGTTTTATTTCATGGTTTTATTTCCCTCTCTCCCCCTTCTAGCTTTCTTTGTATAAATATTAGGCACAGCATGAGGAGACCGTTTGTTCACCTATGCTTTTTGAAATGCATAGATGTCCTGTAACTTTTGCTTTGGCTTGTGTCTAACTGTTTTCTTTCTTTTCTTCTGTAGAAAAAACTTGCCTTCAACAAGTAGCTGCTCTAAACCCTCTTTTTTCTGTGTTTTTGGCATTGTTTAATTTAGAGATTTGCACAACTTTTGTTTTGGAGCCTTATCTCAGGAAAGCCTGCGTTTTAGGATTACCTGCTTCTAACTTGCTTGATGCATTTCCTTCCGACAAACCCAGTAACATACGCACTGGAAGCTTGGGGTTTGTTTTTATTATTTCTTTGCTCTTTTAGTAAGCTTTCAAAATCCCATGACCATGTACTGTTTTCTAGCTCGAGTAGAAACATGTAATCTCTTTTACATAAAAAGAAAAAAATGCTGGAATTGGAAAGTGCACCGGGAGAGGTTTGAAGTGTTTGTTTCTGGTGCAATTGTTTGCAAAAAGAATGGATTTGGTGCTTTATGTTGGGAAGGAAGAAAAAGCGAGCCTTCTCAAAGCTACAGGTGTCTGCAGATTTTGGTGGTGGTGGTGAGGCTCGCTGTGCAAAGGTTCGGTGCTGAAAGCAGTCTGAGCAGGCTGTTCTTTCAAAATTGTACCTCTCTCTGGGCTGCATTATGCAAATCCCTGTATATCTCAAAAACAAAACAGGTCACTATGCTGATATTTTTTTTGTAATCCAAGCGGGAACTTTGGATAACTTGTTTGGCAAAAGCCATCACTGTATGTACAATATATATCTTTTAGAGATCGACTCAGATTCTGTTCTCTTGCTCTAGTGAAGTCAGTGGAGGTATTCTGGATTTACACTGGTGTAATTGAGCCCAGAATTTCATTCTGTAATGATGGATGCAAACTTCTTGTTGGATGTGAGAACTTCCCTCTCCTGTCTTCAGAGCCTCTGTCTTGTGTAATACCTTTTGCAACTGCTAAAACCTAAACTTTCTGGGAGAACTATTTAAAGTTAGAGGATGCACTGCAGGAAAATATTTTCATATAGTAGTGTGTTAATGTTCATACAGCACTTTGAAGTGGAAAACTACAACACAAATGCTATGTCTTATTTTTATTTTACTTTTATTATGGAGAGGTGGTAGCCATACTTAAGTTTCATCAAGATTCCATTAGAAAGCCCTATTTAACAGTCTGTATCTTTATTAATAGGGTTATTGGTGTCACTTTTCATCACTCTGTGGCAGTTTGGGGGACAAGCATTCCCATGGTGCTGTTCTCTGTTGGGTTTAGGAAGGACAGAGCACTAGGTTAGACAACAAAGTATTTGTGTGTGTGCTTAATTTTATTAATACATATTTAGAACCAACAAGATTTCTGTTTTGACTATTTATCTTTTATTACTATGTATGCTGGTGAAAACTGAACCAGATTTTGCATCAATGGACCTGGATTTACCATTCCAACTTCTTGGGGTTTTTTAAGGCAGTTGTCTTATCTTCTGGATGTTTTCCTCCGGATTTATTCAGAAAGGGTACATAAGGAAAACAACTAACCATTTGCATGTTATTGTTCATGTAGCATGTAGAAATAGAAAATGACAAGTATGTTTAAAAAAGAGGTGTGACATGACAAATGTACATTGATTTGACACATACATTTGTGATAACTTTGCAAACATGCTCCCTAAGATTATCAGATAGTACACAAAGGATTCTTGAGTGATCAACTGTGTTGGTTTCTGTACTGAAGAGAGTGAATATTTCTTAGTGATCACATGCCAACTAAAAAGATGACGAATGGGGTTAAATTTAGTATTTCCTTCTTTTAATTGGAAGGGAATTCTGCCTAGGTATTTATGACTAGGTTTTCAAAGAGTCAGAGTGGGTCCTTGGAAATGCTGAGCTCCCACAACTTCTATTGGGGTTAACAGAAATTGTGGGAACTCAGAGGATCAGGAACTAATATAGTGACAATATCAAGCTGAAAGCGCTCTGTGCTGCGCTGGAATTCTGTGTAAAATGACGTGCATTTTAATCTATCTATGCATTTAACTGCTGTCTTCCAGCAAGGACCTGATTTATTGTGCGGCTGTTTGCTTAATGATGATTTACAGTTAGACTTTATGACTTTTTTTTTTTTTTTTTTTTAAAGAAGGATTTGGGCCTTATTGAAGATGTGTGTGGGATGCTAGAATTCTACAGTAGGGGAGATTGCGGAATTGCCTTTTCCTCCCAACTGTCTTTTCCTTGGCTCCAAGCATTTATGCTACCCTTATAGCTCCATGATTCTGGTGCTGGTCAGTGTCATAATATAAGTTAGAGCAAGTTCAAGGTTGCTGTAATTTTCACCCCCTGGTACTGGTGGCCCAAAGAGGCAGTTCCAGTAGCTGGGAATATCAAGGAAACAGACTGTGACTATGTCCTTTTCTCCCAGCAACAGCCGTTATGACTGGGGCTGTGAGGAGTCAGGGGATAGTGCTCTTCACCAGCTGGAGACTTCCTGGGTAGTCACTTAAGTTGGGTTTATGGTCCCTTTGCACTAGTGGAGTTATACAAAAGGACTGTAGGGGCCTATTAATCAAGCCTCTTGATTTCGGTGGGGCCACTGAGGATAAATCTGCCCAGTAGTAAGTGTTTGTAGGATCAGGCTGTATATTAGAATACACTGTTTATCACAATCTAAAGCTTCTGAGACCTTTGTTTGACTCCTCTCTCCATCTGGACATTTCACAGTCTAAGAAGTTTTTGCATGGAGGGAGTGTTGTTAGATTTGAATTCTTCCAAAAGGTAAATTCTCTCCAATTTCCCAGTTAAGAAATAAACAAATCAGAGTGCAAATGAAGGTTTAAAAGACTAGCAATGATGAAAACACTGTGCCTGTTTCTTGCCTTGCACCCTGTCTTGTCACGCTGGTGTATGAATGTAGAACTCTGCTGTATCAGAATGCCAGGGTTTCATACCTACTGTATCTGGTAAAATTGACTAAACAAACATGCAAGGAAATGAAGAATCAGACCCACTGTCCTTCAACTTGAGAAGATTGTAAACAAAAATGTCAAGTTTATATTTTCCTGTGATTAAGAGCCAGCTGAATTATAGCTAACTTTAACTCCTTGCTTGTCCTATCCAGAAGTGTTTGAATAACACTTAGTGTCCTAGCCATAGGAGTCTAATTTATTGTATAGAATATAATTATAACTTTTAGAATTAACTGAGTAGGTTGTGAATGCTACTGTAACTCAACATTATTAAAGGGGGAATACTGAACTGAAAGAAATGGTTTTATAGGTCTGATTCATAACAGTATTGTCCACCATGTATGAGATCTTGCAGCAAAGATTCTTTCAGTTCCACTGCCGTTAAAAATGACACCACCAACATTTTGTATGCAGGGCTCCAGTTAAAATAAATGGGAGCTTTGTGTCTAGATCAATGATAGTTTCAGTCCAGTTTATTCCTAAACTCTTTCCTTTGTGTCTTCAAAGTTTATGATTTTGTGGTTTATTGACTGAACCCTATTTTAGTGGTAAATTTCAAGTGGTGACCCAGGGAAATGTATTCATGAAATTCATACATACACAGACACAATGTTCTTATTAGGTCACTGCAGAAATTTACTTTGGTAATCTATCTTGTGCTTTGGTTATATAAATGTTCTGACTTGTGAAGATATGTGCACTGTTTATTTAAATCTGTCATATGACTACAGGCAGGAGTGGGGCTGGAGAAGCTTTGAGGTAGAGGTTCTACAGTGAAGCAATGTGTGTTGTAGCTTTATTAAAATAAGGAAAACTGCTTTACCCCTAAAGTTCCTTGTTGGAAGAAAATGATTCTGTGTTCCCTGACATTTTCACTTGACAGGCTCTCAGCAGAAGTCCCAATATTTAAACTAGCTGACATGTATGGTTCAGATTTTTTTCCCCAAAGAAGGATATGGACAATAAGGCATCAAATGAGTTAAAAAGATATGAAGTTTGTACTGTACATATTTTGCTTTCAATTGAAAGACTGTCTTTACAGTAGCAACTCTTCGTACTGTGGTGTGTATATAGCTAGATAAGTTGTTTTTGTGTATTGTAACTTTAAATTTTTAGTTGTTCTTCTGATAGTAGCTGCCATCTTGTAATCTGATCAGATGCAGCCTGCTACAGAGGAGACGCCCACACTGTACTCTTTCATAGAGGTTTTACTTTTGTTCAATTCTTTTTCTCTTAACGTAGAATAAATGTCAATCTGACTGACAGTACATAATTGTTCTTTGTGAACAGGAAATTATAACAATATTGCGCACATGTTCTCAGGAGTCCCTTTTCTTCAATTTTTTTTGGAGGGGAAACAATGTAATATCATATTGAAACCCTGGGGGAGAAGGGTAGGGAATCTAAATTTATCTCTCTTGTAATGAGGTTGCATTTTTTTCATGATCGTCACAATGCCAATGAGAAGTTCCAGAGGGGAGCTGTGTTAGTCTGTATACAGCATCCTGCATCTGACGAAGTGGGTTGCAGCCCACGAAAGCTTATGCCCGCAGAAATTTGTTAGTCTTTAACAAAGATTCCCTTCAGCTTCTTAAGAAGTGTAATGCTAACTCCAGGGGATTCCTTGATCATCTGCAATAGCTTTTAGAAGAGGTACTGTTGGTGGAAAAACATCTTTGCAGTTGTGATGGTATGGGTGCATCGCCCCCACAGCTGTACTGTGCTGCTAGTGTATGCTTCTCTTCTTTAAAGAGCCATGTTAGTTCATTAGGATGACACCTGGAATCAGCACTGCACTTCCCAATTACAAGGAGCTAACAACTGTCCCACTACCTATGTATTAACCTAATCTAGTGGCTTTTCAGATTTTTCCTTCTGTGGATTGCTGTGAAAGAGAATGATCGCTCTTTGGAGGCCAGGATGAAAAGTATTTGGTGAGCTTAGTCCACATCCTAGTAGCCAGGTGTCCAATGTCAGGAAAAACAATATAATTGGTACCACTATTGGCAGAGAAGTCAAAGAGCCTGAAGTACATTTTCACATCTGGAAGTGGTTCTTCCAAGTCCAGACTGAACTCTAGTTTGGGGTAGTGTGAAAAAATCTTTACTCGCATATGCATATGCTGTTTCTGTTCTGCAGATAGAAAACTTCGGTCAGTGGAGATTTCAGTCAGCATTTTTCACCAGTACTAAGTTTTTTATATGAGTTTTTAAAAAGCCCGTCTACCCCAAGGCAGACCTTTTCTACTTCATTCACTCCTCTGGTGATGCAACTAAAAGAGTTCTGCTTATCCCTCTGTATTTTGATAGAGAAGAACTCATTAATTATTGTCATGTTTATGATCAAGTATCTTGCCACCTGAACCAGTAGTGCTGGGAATGTCATAGTAACCTAGTGATATGATACAAAGTTATGTCTTTATTTTAATTATTTTATTAAATTATTTGCCAGTACACTCTGAAACCAATACAGATGCAATATGATATAAAGAAAGGAAAGACGAAAAAGTAAAAAGAAAACTGACAACAAATTTATTGTATGCAGTATTGTAGCTATGTCTGTCCCAAGAAATTAGAGACAATGTGGGTGAGGTAATATCTTTTATTGGACCAACGTCTGATAGTCAGAGAGACAAGCTTTTGACCTTATACAGAGCTCTTCTATGTAACCAGAACCTGAACCAGACCTGAAGAAGAGCTGTGTGTAAGTTCAAAAGCTTGTCTCTCTGACTATCAGAAGTTGGTCCAATAAATTACCTCACCCGCCTTATGTTTCTAATAAATATATTGTGAAACAAGAAGCTTAAAAAGGTGTAAGTTGCTATTTCCTTTGTTCCCAAACTACACAGCCAGACTCAAACCCGTCTGGTATATCTGTTTGCTATGCATGAAATTCACTTCACTTCCATGGACCTTGAGTGATCAGAATTTATGTGGGTGATGTGTAGACATGCACTGGCCCTCTGCACAGTGGTGAATTGCACCCTGATGCAATAATAAGCAACGTGAATTCCTGTTATGATTAGCTCTTTTATGTCTTTGCTGTTGTGGCTCCTGCATGGGGAATGAATGTTTGATAAGGGGCTCTTCGATCTAGCAGAGCACAGTGTAATACAATCTAATGGAGAGAAGGTGTAAATTTTTAACAGTGAGAGTAATTGACCATTGAAACAATTTTCCAAAGGTCATGGTGGATTCTCCATCATGGGCAATTTTTTAAATCAAGATTGGATGTTTTTCTAAACGACATGCTCTAGGAATTATTTTGGGGAAGTTCTATATGCAGGAGGTCACATTAGATGATCACAATGGTCCCTTCTGGCCTTGGAATATATGAATCTATATGTGAGAGAGGGATTTCAGTGGGAGTTGAGGGACTTCACATTTCATAGGTGTGTGCAGCACTTTACAGGATGGAGCACTACATGAGCTTTACTAGAAAAGACTCTACAGTATTAGTGCTTCCATTGCAAAGGCCTGGCAATCCTTTAGTGGCGTTATAACGATTTACACCAAGTGAGGATCGAGCTGCCTCTTGGACTAGACCTGCTGTTTGTTGCTTTGCCCCATGGTATGTATCTTGGCACACAAGTAAAAAGTCAGTGTCCTGGGCTGACCTCTTGTATGTCAAAATAATTCTGAGTGAAAGATCATTGCCAGTTCTGAGGCCAAATTGAGTGGAGTTGAAACTGGATCAGATTAATGCTGTGGCACCACCAGATGGGTCACTTAAAAAGTGTTTTTTTCTGTTAATTTCATTTCTAAGGGAAGCTGGAATTGTAAAACCTTTGCACTATGTTTTGACATGTGAGAGTAGTCCAAATGTGGAGGATAATACTGCCCTTGCATATAGGAAAATAAGCTCGTAAGCTTTTAGAAGAGGAGAGGTGATAGTGGATAAAATCATTATTGTCACTTCTAAGATTATTCCTCTGATACATCATATAATTTTTTTGAATTTTGACTTCTGAGGCAAATCCTTCTCTCAGCTTTCTAGGTACATAACATCATCACCACTGTGTTTCAACTGCTTTATCTATCTTACTGTAGTATCTGAGCATGTGATGGTGTGTACACCCCAGACTGGCAGCAAAAGGGTTAATGGGAGCCTGAAGGCTCAATTAGACCACTTAATGATAGATGGAGGGTGTGTAGACTCAATTTATCATCAAACCCTGCTGAGGAGGAGCTGGTTTTCATCATAAAGGAAGGAATTGAGAAGAATAGTGAGGAGAGACACTCAGGAGGGTGGAGAACTAAGAGAAAAGAGGTCTGGGGCTCCCGCTTTCTGGGAAGGGAAGTATGGGGAAGCTAACCCTGTGGGGGGGCCCTAAAACCAGGGTAAGACTCCAGGGATGTAACCCCCTGGGTCAGGGTTCCATAAGAGAACCCAGAGGGACAAAAAACTCAGGCCCAGAGTGAGCAGAGTAAGTTCTGTGTGGTTTTGTTTTGTTTTATTTCTGCTGGGGCAGTTGGGAAGAAACCCAAGAACCTGGTACCCTGAAAGAAGAGTGGGATTAAAGAGGAGCCCCGGGGGCAATGGGAAGAGACACTGTATGAATGACTAGAAGTGTTGTGTTGGAAACTTTATGTGGGACATTATTACCCTGACAGGGGTGAGACTGTAAATGACTTCACCAGAGGGCCAATTGACTAGAAGAAACAAATCAGCACAGGGCCTGAATGTTTGTCAGAAAAAAGCCACCGAGGGGAAGGTGCTGCAGTGCTGCGCCCAGCCATGAGGGGGCATGTCAGCTGATGAGTCACTCTTCAACAGAGCACCTCACATTCTTTAATGTATTTATCCTTACAACACCCTTGTGAAGTGGGGGAAGTGCAATTATCCCCATTTTACAGATGGGAACCTGAGGCACAGACAGACTAAATGACTTGCCCAAGGTTACACAGGAAGTTTGCAGCGGAGTGGGGAATTGAGCCCATGTCTCCCAAGTCCTAGACTAGCATCCCAACCATTGGATCATCCTTTCCTTAGGGAGAGGATTCAGAGAGGCACACACGGCTCATGGGTGTGTATGAACCACAGAGCAGTGCTCTAGTATGGCTGCCTCTGGCGGCAGAGATGGGTTATTTTGGGGCATAGCCAATGGGATTGTGCCTCTCTGCCCTTTATGTATGGGGTTGGAGTGGGGAGCACTGTGACAGGCTGCATTGATGCTTTACAGTCCTGGGGAAGGGAAAATCCTTCTGCGAGCCCTGTTTACTTAAGCTTTATCCAGGGATCAATGAGACTTTTAGCTGAGTAACAGCTGCAAGTTTCAGCCTGGAGAAGCTAAACTCAATACCAATCAAATAGTCAATGTTTAGTGTCTGCCTAACAAAATTATCCTGTTGGTTCGCACTTCACAGTCACTAGTCTCATTAAATCCCTTGACCTGAAAATAATTTAAAATTACCACTTAAGATCTGTAGTATTACAAAATACTTTTTTTTCAAAAACTTTAAAATCATAAATAAATACAACGTAAAACAGTTCAAACTGAGTTCCTTCTCTACTTGACAAAACTCGAGCTCAGGTGCCAGTATTACCCTGATAGCACCTAAAATTCAGGGGTATCACTTACTGTTGCAGGAGAATCATAGAAGCCTGAACTCCAATCTCACCAGTTTAGGAAAAGCATTTAAGTTCACCTCTTAGAATGTTTTTATTGAGCTGACTTAGGCTTTGTCTACACTACCACTTACATCACTAAGGATGTGAAAAAACATCCCCCTAAGGGACATAAGTTAGACTGACATAAGTGCTGGTGTGGACAGTGCTATGTCAGCGGGAGAGCTTTTCCCTCTCACATAGCTACCACCGCTTGTTGGGAGTGGATTAGTTATGTTGATGGGAGAGCTCTTTTCCATTGGCATAGAGCAGCTACACAGAAGATCTTACAGTAATGCAGCTGCATTGGTACATCTGCACCGCTGCAAGCTTTCCTAGTGTAGACATAGCCTTAGTCAGGGTTATCTCATTGCAGGACAAAAG